>NC_083227.1:68071745-69452995 GCF_032191835.1 Heteronotia binoei
AGAACCCACCTATACTGAGAGGGGACTTGGTTATAAAACTGTTCCAAGCCCACTAAGTTTTTCAGGTCTTCCAAAGTGGAAACTTTACTCCCTTCTACCCATCTGTTAAGGGCTCTGTCTAACCGACAACCTAGTTGAGAGTATGTTTCTCCAGGCTTTCTTCTGATTTCTCTAAATTTTTTCCTGCTTTGCTCTGCTGTTAAGCCAAAGCGGACTCTGACCCTTTCCTTGTACAATTGATAGTCAGAAGTTTCCTCATCCCTCAGTTCAGAGTAGATTTCACTCAACTCTCCACAGATCTGAGGTCTCAAATAAATCATTCTGTCCTCATCAGCAACTCTTAAATCCTTACAGGTTCTTTCAAAATTAAACAAAAAAGCTTCTACATCATCCCCTTTTTGGTACTTGGGGAATTTCTTTTGTTCTACTGTGAGACGCCTTTCATTTCTAGTATCACGTTGAAATTCTGGCTTTCCCTGAATCTCCTGGAGTTTCAAACTGTACATTTTTTCCTCATGTTCTCTCTCTCTATTTTCTGATTCCAGCCTAGCCATTTGCAATTCTTTCTCTGCTTCCCTTTCTCTGTGTTCTCTCTCTCTATTTTCTCTCTCTGATTCCAGCCTAGCCATCTGCAATTCTTTTTCTCTTTCTGCTTCCCTTTCTCTGTGTTCTCTCTCTGCTTGAATCTTGGCCATCTGAATCTCTTTTTCTGCTTCTGATCTGGCCAATTCCAACTGTATTTTCATAGCCTCTATGATCTGACTAGGATTCTCCTCAGGAATCTCTTCTTGTGTCTGCCCATCCCCCGTGGCTGTGGTAGTTCTCTTAGGAGGAGCCATTTCTGACAGGAATTTTTCACAAAACTGTCTTAATTCCTTTACTGCAGTGTCCCTCTACTTTCTGTATGTCTTAGTGACACTTATTTTGGGGTTTTCCTTCGAAATCCCGACGCTGGCAACCAATTATAGCAGCGCCCGCCTCACGGCCTTACTGGATCTCTTTATTTCAGTCTCTTCGGGGTATTTTACTTGTTTATTTGATGGGACCACAGCAGCTTTGTTTGTTCTTCCCACAAAATATAGGCTCTTGAAAACTTTAACTTAAACCACAGATTTATTGTAACACAAAGTTCTTAACTTGGGGATATGGGAGATATTTACACAGGCTTATTCTTTGTTCAGTTGTTTCAAGCTTACAGTCACTTTTACTTTCTTGGATCTCTCACAGTTACACAGTTCACCGTTCCCTTTAACTCACTCTCCACCTCTAGCCAAGGTCTGGCCTCTTGGGATTGATGTGTCTAGTCTCACCCCTCGACTGGAGTCTCTCCTCTCAGCCCTTCTGGTGTCTCAGACCCACATCCACTCCCTCAACCACCTCACTAGATCTTCAGAGTTGTCTCTAGGTGTTTGTGACCGTTCAGGTCTTAACTGACTCACACACACAGCCCTCTTGGCTAATTTTGTCGAGCTTGCAGTCTCTGGAAGTATTTCCCGTCTCCGCCTCAAGCTCCTTCACAGGATCAGCTGTCCTCTCAGCCTCTCTGGCAGGCTCGAACTGACCCTCTCAGTCTCTGTCAGGTCCCCACTGACAGACTTCTCTGACAGGCCTCCACTCTGTCAGACATCAACTTGACTGACCCTGCCTCAGCAGTTTCTCTTTCTCAACTACTCTTCCTCCCTGAGAGCTCTGAGCACTTTGCCCCCACCCTCAGGTCACCTGACGCAGCCCTGTGCGTCTTCAGTTTATGGTTAACCCATTGCTTTCCGTCACAGGAGTTGTAGGCAAAAAACATCTGGAGAGCTACCATTGGCCACCCCTGCACTATAGAAAAGCCAAATTGGCTGGGATAAAAAAAATTAGCCTTCTTGTTCTCTTAGTCTCTTGTCTTGCAAGCAATGTTGCAAGTGTGGTAAAAATGCAGATTTTTAATGATCATTAGCCAGTTGGCTGAAATGGTTGTGTTCAGTCTTGGGAGTAATTAATAGTTGTCTTCTTTAATATATAACTGCTTCTAAATACGGATGAACAGACAGTCCTTCATGTAGAACCCAAATCTCTATTCACTCCCCACTGAAAAATTACAGATAGGCTTGCCAGGTTTGATCTGGCAACCATAGGGAAAGGGGGGTTAAGGCACATACGGAGCAGCCATCAGTAATTGTATAGTTTCACTTTTGGAGAAAAGTCAGAAATGATGTTACACATATCCAAGATTCTCCAGAAAGTCAATGGTAGAACGATCATGTATTCTCAATGTTATGAAAGATCCCAATTTGGGTCAATAATAAATTTTCCCCAGAAGCACTAAGGTAAATTCAGGTGCGTAAAAAGAGTTCCCTGGGCCCTTCTCCTCCTCTCTCTCTCTCTCTCTTTTGTAGATGACTTGTGAACTATCTTCCTATCACCATAAATACAATAGGCAGAGTATAATTTCTTCTCTCCCATTTTGCTTTCCTTCCCAAGTGAGTTGGAGCGTTGCTTTCCCACTGCAAGCAAGATCCTCTTACAAATAGTTTCTGCTTGCCATGGGAGAGTGGTGTCCCACTTCTAGCTCCATGGCAGCTTGTGCAAAAATGAAGAGAAGCATCGGGGGGCAAAAGGGCTCTCCGCCCGGGACAAGCTCTATTGTGAAATTGCTCTTTCAGTCAGTTTGCTGTGGAGTAACCCAGGGGAAGAATATAATTTGAATTTAAAATAACTGGGTATTTAGCTTGAAGTAACACAAATACATGTTAGGTTTGTGCAAAGAGACTGGTTTTATTTGTGTGTTTTGTTTTGTTTTTTGTGGTACAACTGCTTACCAGTTTGGTGTTCCTTACTGATTCCCCAGTTTTAGTCTATCTTGTTTTAGTCTATCTTGTTTTAATAATAATAACAAGGGGGATAATTGTGTTTTGTGTTTTGATTATATATGCATAGGAGATGCTCTGATTAGATGGGCATAGGACAGGGACTGATATGGATAACAGTTCACAGAGACAGTTTGTCTCTGCGATGTAAGCCAAAATGCCCTCAAAACGAGGTTGGGGAATTGTCAGGTGGGCACCTGACTCACTCAGGATCTTTTTACCTGTGTATACAGGATTCCACGTCCAGAAAAGTAATGCTTAAAATATTAGGGACTCTAATTAAGTAAAACAATTATAATTTATTAAGAAGAATATAGGCTTCCATACAAGAAAAAATACTCATAAAAACACACATTCAGTCCTAGGAAACATAGATAGAGAGATAGGGGAACACATGGGTAGACAAACAGGGCGATATTTACCTATCATAGTCTTTGAGGAAGGCTCCAATGGCGACGAGCGAGGAAGTGGGAGAAGGGACCCGAAACTGATCAGGAATCAGGGATGGATCTATGCAGAGGAAGTTGGGATACTGATAGAAGCACACCTGTGGGTAGCTAGTCCACAGATTATAAGGACTCTCTTGAGCCCTTAGGGAATGGGAGGTACAAGGGAGGAGGAAGGTGGTCAGCTGGTGCATGACCTCATGAAAAGGGGAGGTTTCGCAGTGACCATAAGGGCTGGACTACTGCGACAACCAATAGAAAGTTCATTGGTGGCACCTAATTGGGTGCTTGCTCTTGACCAATGGACTTGCCTGGATTCTGGATACCTGAGTGAACTTTCAGGTTGAAATGGACCAGGGGAAGGCTCCAAAATGACAGTTGGGGAGAAGAATAGAAAGATTACTTGGGTGGGGAGATGCTTAGGACTATTGGACTTATCTAAAAGGGTGAAAATAAAGAGTCAAATCATGGCCTAGGTAACACCCAGTTTGTACAAAGGAACTTGGCTCTGGCTGAAGATGGTCTTCCTCTTCTTCTGTCTTCTTCTGGGCACCAGTCTTTGTCTAGAGTTCCATCAAACAAAGAAAGTGGCAGTTGGACTATTTAACCACTCCTGATGTGGGTGGGTTGCTTGCAGGCATAGGTGACATCTGGTGTGTACGTGAGCCGTTCGCTTCGCTGGAATGGAGTCAAGCCTGGTAGGAAGATGGCTGCGTGTGGTGTTAGCCCTCCACGGTGGATTCCATAGTCAGAACTTCATAACCGTTTGCCTGGATAGCTCCTGGCGGTGCAGTCTCTTCCGCTCCATGGCTGGGATGGATGTCATACGGAACGACGGGAAGCCTTCCGTTCTCCTGGTGGGCACTCTTGTACCGGTCTAGAGTGCCTTTGTAGCGTTATGGCTGCTTGTACTGCATAAGTCCCTTTTGCCCCTGGATAGGTTTACCCACACTCTCTGGCTGGATATGTGTGAGTCACTTCTCCAGGTGCTCTAGCAACCAAGCTGGTAATCATGATGTTCTGTAAGGGGGTTTTTCCTCACAGCAACTTGAGGCCCACTTGTGTGCATATTTCCTGCAGAAACTCTTTCTCCAGTCTCCAGTTTAAGACTCTTACAGTCATAACACTGATTTCAAACTGGCCATATGCTGGTGTAATAAATCTGTTCTTTCCTTAGGGAATGGACAGAATGTACTATCCAAAGACATTGCAGTGAAATCAGGAGGGATTGAACTGTTAACAGCATTCTTTATCGGGGACAATTATCAAGAGTTTTACTAAAAATAAGCCGTTTTTCCTAGTTGTAGCATAGGATAAAGTTGAAGGAGGAATCAAAAAAGGGGAAGGGGGTTTTATAGGAGGTCTTTTTAAACCACTCCCTCCTTTTACTTACTTATTCTTTTGGTTGTAATAATTTCTTAGATCCATTGTGATATAGGCAGGCTTCATTTTGGGCAGGAGCTCACAGGAGCAGAGCTCCAGAACCTCTAATTTTATTGCACTTTCTTAAACCGTCCCCCTTAAAAAATACTTGACTCCCATCAGTCGGGCTTTCACCCGGGTCATGGGATGGAGACAGTGCTGGTTGCCCTGATGGATGATCTCCAGCGGCATCTGGACCGAGGCGGCTCGGCGGTACTGATGTTGTTAGACCTATCGGCAGCGTTCGATATGGTCAACCATCGGTTGCTGACTTGCTGTCTTGCCGACGTGGGGATTCAGGGGTTGGCTCTACAATGGCTTACCTCTTTCCTCAAGGGTCGGGGACAAAGAATGGCGATTGGGGGTGAACTGTCCCGGAGGTACCCGCTGGATTGCGGGGTCCCTCAGGGAGCAGTTCTCTCCCCAATGTTGTTTAACATCTATATGCGCCCTCTTGCCCAGATTGCCCGGAGGTATGGGCTGGGTTGCCACCAGTATGCTGATGACACCCAGCTCTATCTACTTATGGACGGCCTGCCTGCCTGTGTCCCAGAAAACCTGGACCTGGCATTGTAGGCCGTATCTAGATGGCTCAGGCTGAGCGGGCTGAAGCTAAATCCGTCGAAGACAGAGGTCCTTTGCCTGGGTCGCCGTGGTCCGGGGAGGGAGATTCCCTTACCGGCCCTCGATGGTGTGCCTCTGTCAGCGGCGCACAGGGTTAGGAGCCTGGGGGTGCTATTGGAGCCTACTTTAACTATGGAGGCCCAGATAGCAGCCACTGCCAAGTCCGCATTTTTTCATCTTAGGCGGGCAAGGCAGTTGGCTCCTTTCCTGGAGGATGACGACCTGGCAACAGTGATCCATGCAATGGTCACCTCGAGGCTGGACTACTGCAATGCTCTCTACATGGGGCTGCCCCTGTGCCGAAGCTAGTGCAGAATGCCGCTGCCCTGCTGTTGTTAGGGCTCCCTAGACGGGAGCACATTCAGCCGGGGCTACGGGGACTGCACTGGCTGCCGATAACATACCAAGTTCGGTACAAGGTGCTGGTTAAAGCCCTTTATGGCCTGGGACCTGCCTACCTTAGGGACTGTCTCTCCCCACATGTTCCCCAGAGAGTGCTGAGATCGGGGTCTCAAAACCTTCTTACAATCCCTGGGCCAAAGGAGGCCCGTCTGAAAGTGACCAGAGACAGGGCCTTCTCGATTGCAGCTCCCTGTTGGTGGAATCAGCTCCCGGAGGAGGTGAGGGCCCTGCGGAACCTTGAACAGTTCCGCAGGGCCTGCAAAACAGCCCTCTTCCGGTTGGCATATAATTAATTGTTATCGGAATGCCTGAACATTCAAATCTCGAACATCAGATTATTCAATACTGGAATATTGAAGAATTGATTTAAGGAAGGTAGCATAGTACATACTGAAGTGAGTTTTACGAGTTTTTATGTATTTTATAAGTATTTTATGTATTTTATTGTATAATTATAATTATTAATGTATTATTAATGTATTTAAATTGATTTTGTTAGTTTTTTCTGTTGTGAGCCGCCTGAGCCCGCCTCGGTGGGGTAGGGCGGGATATAAATCGAATAAAATAAAATAAAATAAATACTTTTTTCAGGGCTCCATTGTTCAAACCTCCTGTGAGAATTTTGCTGAATTCTTAAGATTTGACAAACTTTGTAATATTTGCCCCACAAAAATGGGGAAATAACCAAAACATATAAAGCAGACAGATGAAAATGTTCATCATGCCACTGTGGCCACATAGGAGAAAGTAATTTTAAAAGTATGATGTGAGTAAGGTTTCGTGATGACAATTATAATTCAAGAGGCATTTTAAGGTAGATGCTGAGGTGATATAATTAAGAACACCTTCTGGTGATGTCAGAGGTCTGTGACATATGCAAATGAGTTGTGCTAATGAGCTCTGGCACCTCTTTTTCTACAAAATGACCCCTGGATATAGGAATCTCACTAATAATAATAATGTAGGAAAAATAGTTTATGACTTTAAAGAATTCATATATATTTGGTCTAAATAGATTAGTTCAAACTATGGCATTGAAATTACTGGCATGGATTAAAACAGGGCATTCAGGAGAAATAATCAACTACTGGAGGCAATGTCCAGCATTGGGAGAGTATTTCAAAAAGTCAATCCAGGGGTTTATCAATATTACAATACCAAAATGCCACATAGTTTGCAAATATGTTTAAGAAAATGGCTATGGACCTTAAAAAAACAGAAGGATTGATGTATAGGAGTGTTAGATACATGACAATTTGAGTAGACAATTTGAGTAGAGGATGGTGGAAGACAGGAGGGCCTGGCGTGACTTTGTCCATGGGGTCGCAAAGAGTCAGACTCGACTGTGCGACGGAACAACAACAACAAGATACATGACTCTTGCACTAGATCAGTGGCACTCACTGCACCTCAAGAGTGCCATACTGGCAATGACCATCTACCCAAAGGCTGCTGTAAGGCCTGTGAACCCCCCCTCCCCCAAATACATACACATTCAATAATATTAAATGTAAAGATATTGATTGCTAGATTTCACCTGAGCCTGCAGGGTTGTGCAAACCATTGTTGAACCTTAGCAAGCCCTTGTGTATCTGGAGTGAGGAAAGTCTTGCAAATCAAATTTATGACACAAAATAGTGGGCAAGCTGACAAGTTCTCTAAAACTTTTTACTTGGCTCTGTGTTAAAAAAAAAAAGCTTCCCTATATTAAAAGTCACACAACCGCTAGGATGAGAGCACAGAAGCTGCAGAGAAGGGGGACCGTTGCAAAGCATGGACACCCCTGGCATATGGTCTGCAGCCAAGGAAGGCTCTCAGCTCACCCATCCTCCTCTCCAGAAGGGCTACTGCTATCAAAATGGAAACAACCTGCCAACCACAGTCCCTACCAAGAAATGTCTTTGCCCACTTTCATATGCAATGTTACATATGCATTTGTTGACTCCTGATGTATGTCTAAAATGTCATGAAATATGTACCTGTTTGGGGGTATTCATTAAATACATCTTGGATCAGCACCATTGACACTTCCCTATTAAAGTAAGCAAAAACTCAATGAACAGTCAATTTGGAAAAGAATTAGCTTTAGATTACAGTGACAAGGAATAACATGAAGCTGAGAATGTTTTACATTCAAATAAACTATCTCAAATGTTCATTTATTACATCATTCATATGATTTTTGTTTCTCTGATTCTAAATTTGACTTCCTTTGGAGGTTCAGGTCTTTTCAGTGGCATATAGTGTCTCTTATCAGCTCCAGCTGGTTCACCAGCTATATCCATTCCTAGAGAAGTATGAGCTATTGCAAATGATCCATGCTCTGACACATCCAAGTTAGATCATTGTAATGCATTCTGTATGGACCTGCCTTTGAAAGCAGTTTGGAAACGGCATATGTAATTGTGTGTATGTGGTGGTATGTGGGTGTAACAGTATCTATGTGGGAAGTACCACCCATCCCATTAAGATTAGGAGGAACATCAATCCAGAATAAAATATAAAGTTCTGGAAGTGCCTCTTACAGAATATTTTCTGTCCCAAAACCATTCTATAGATGATATGAGGTTCTCTGTAATTTATAAATATCAGAATGCTCCAAATACCAATAGGGATATTCATAAGGTGTTGCTTCAGGAGGATACTGTCTGGACCCACAGATTAAATTATTTTGCACCTGCAAGATTAAATTCAGTTATTGATTATTTGTGTTATTTATAAAATATTTTTGAATACATAAGTGGTATGTCCTGCATTATTAGCATGTACTATGTCTTTAAGAATTAGCACAGGTGTGAATGATTGGCTGTATATGGTGATGTAGTGTGCATAGCTTTGGTAAGAAACTTTTCTCTGATTAAATGATGCTTATTGCTGTCTAATTCTTAATGGTGAGTGCTTTCTTTTTTAAATTTTTTAATGTTTTGCTGTACAGTATGGATTTTTTAATGTGTTATTGTAGATATGGATTTGTATCATGCCTCTTTGAGAAATAATTACTAAGAAATGGCTTCACAAGTTGATAGTATCCATAAGAGGCTTTAATTGATCCATGCTACTATTAAACTAATAGCAAGAAATTGACAAGACTACATTTGTTATAAGCACTTTATTGGGAACCCCATAGGACCAGCACAAGCGGTTTTGTACCTTCTCATTTGAGAGGTCAAGAAGATTGTTGCCTCTTAAAAGACTGTTGTGTTTAGAAGGAGTTCAAGTTATCCAAGCATTGCACTTTAAAACAGACTGAACTAAAATTATCCAAGCATTGCACTTTAAAAGAGACTGTGAATTGTACTAGTGCTACACTCTGTGCTATTGATATATGAATTTCTATAAATCTATATTTAGCACATTATTCTATAAATCTATATTTAGCACATAATTCATAAACTAAGTTTGGAATTGTATTAGTTATATATGTTCACAGTGTTTTGTTCTTTTGGTTGTGACCTAATTCTTACTGTGGATCTCTCTTGCTTGTAATTTCCAAGTACAGCCTGGAGATCTTTCACTATTACAACTGGTCTCCAGACAATGGAAATCAGTTCCTCTGGAGAAAATGGCAGCTTTGGCAGGTGAATTATAGGGCACTGTACCTGCTGAAGTCCCTCCCTT
This sequence comes from Heteronotia binoei, assembly GCF_032191835.1. NCBI lineage: Eukaryota > Metazoa > Chordata > Lepidosauria > Squamata > Gekkonidae > Heteronotia > Heteronotia binoei. The sequence continues at coordinate 68,081,110 of NC_083227.1, forward strand.
CTTCAAATCCCATCCTCTGCAGGATCCACCCCCAAAATCTCCAGGTATTTTCCAACCGGGCACTGGCAACCCTAGGAAAGATACAAGGAGCCGGAATTGAATTAATATCATGAGTCATGACAAGGAGGAAAGGAATGGGGAGCCATTCCTCTATCAGTTAGATGCGTAAGCCCACCCTGGGAAGGATTCAATCACGGGTCATTTCCCCAAGTACCCCAGAGCTTCCTCTCAGCTAATCTGATCATAACCAATGACTCAGATTTCCAAAATAATAAGCAATAGGCTGATTCCATCAATCTCTTTCCTATCTAAATGATTGGACAGGAAGATTCCAGCCGTACCCCAATCACAGCAAATGGCCAGCCCATAGAAACTAACATCTAATTTCCAGCTCTCCCCCACAAGAACATTGCTGGACACTCTAAATGCAAATAGAAGACTCCCCTCCACAATAGAAACAAAGGTTATGTATGCATGCACACCCTTAAAAATTACATTACAATGCTGAGACACCCTCTCCCCCACTTCCCAGGCAAAAGGGTATAAAAATTCCTCTCTCAGCCCCAATTTTTTTGTAGCTGGCTTAGAAACACCATGTTACCCCAACCTCACAGTTGGTTTCTTGACTCTTCAGGAACCCAAACCTCTGATCTGATAACTTGGCACTGAGTCCTCTGCCTTTGCCTGGTTAATTTCAATTCCCAGTGCAGCTTCTTTGTTACCACTGACATATGCCCTTGTCCCCCCTCTTCTTGCAGGATCAAGTCTATATGGTTGATTTCCTCAGACAGGCAGCTATTTAGAGAAAGGTTTTTTGTTACTGCTGTTTCATCATATCACACTTTTGTGATATGATGAAACAGTTTGGTGTAGTGGTTAAGTGTGCGGACTCTTATCTGGGAGAACCGGGTTTGATTCCCCACTCCTCCATTTGCACCTGCTGAAATGGCCTTGGGTCAGCCATAGCTCTGGCAGAGGTTGTCCTTGAAAGGGCAGCTGCTGTAAGAGCCCTTTCCAGCCCCACCCACCTCACAGGGTGTCTGTTGTGGGGAAGGAAGGTAAAGGAGATGGTGAGCCGCTCTGAGACTCTTCGGAGTGGAGGGCGGGATATAAATCCAATATCTTCTTCTTCTGTATTTCTTATTCATTACTGTTCTGCTTAGCTGCATGAATTTTTCTATATTCTTTCCCACCCCTTAAGTGATCTAATCTTCAACTCCATATACCTAGGCAATATGGTCCCAAGTGTTTAAGTGCCAAAAATAGATGTGTCCAGTCTGTGTGGGCAAGGAGGGACGCCTCTGCATGTTGTTGCCCTGATATGCACACCAGTTTGGTTAATGACCTGAAGATTTTCCAGAATTACAGGTGATCTCCAGATAACAGAGATCAGTTCCATTGGAGGAAATGACTGCGTTGGAGGGCAGACTCAACAGCATTATACCTTGCTGAGGTCAATTCCATCTCCCAAACCCTACTCTCCCCCGGCTGTACTTCAAGAATCTAGAAGAGCCACTCATGCCATGTTGAAGAGTCACAGTGGTTCCCAAGCCACTGAATGAGTATCACTGAGAGAGGCTGAGACTGATTTCACACTACGGCTCGTTCTGAGTGGAGAGCCCTTTTGATCCCGGCGCTTCTATCCATTTTCACACAAGTTGCTCTGGAGCTGCGAGTTGGTGTGCCGTTCTCCCATGGCAAGCAGAAACCGCTTGGAAGAGAATCTTGCTTGCTGCGGAAGAGCACCGTGCCAACTTGCAGCTCTGGGGCAACTTGTGCAAAAACTGAGAGAAGCCCTGGGAGCAAAAGTGCTCTCCACCTGGAACAAGCCTCGTGTGAAATCGATCTGAGAGAATTCACAAAGAGCTTCAGGAACTACCTGATTCAGATTATAAAAATTGGGTTTGTGGGAATTCTGTCATAAAGGATCCGGGGTTTTGCTTCTGCTAAATTTAAAGAAGAATCTTGCTTTACTAACTGATGACATTTTAGATTTGCCTGTTCCTTGCAACTAGTATTTGAGGTAAGATTTTTTTAAATGTTAAAGTCAAATCCAGCCTAATCAGCTTACAGTGGTACAAAGCGAGAGTTGTTTGCATTAGGGCTCAATATGCATATCACGTCCTCAGATTCAATATGCAACCTTATCCATATGATGACTGTTATTTACAGGGGATTAATCTGCCAAAAGAAAATTTATTTCAAAACACAGAGGGAAAAATAAAATTACGTTTCTGCTCATTCATGTCCCAAATCCAAATGCTCCTTTAAAATTTGTAATGCACTGAGTTACGAGACTTGTAGAAGGCAACATGCTTTATTGGCAAGTACATCACAAAGAGAACATGGTGGGGCCGGGTCCCCGATTATATACATCTCCCGGAACAACCCTCTTACCTGGCCAGGTCCAATCCTGGCCAGTTAAACTTCCCGCCACAGATCTTCATAGGTGGAGGGTATTTACGTCATTACAGCCGGTGACTCGGTCTCCCACTGGTTATATCATCTCCAGTGCAGTGACTCAGCTGATTTCCCCGAAAGAGATCTTTTTGTGAAGAAGAAACATAGCCAAATGTAAATTTTTGTGATATCTAAGCAGCTTCCTTGGTTGTGCTTGTTTCCCAGACTATATACATAAGCTATTATAGAGGAGACAGATAATTCTGCCTTCTTGACAATCTGTGCATAAATAGATTGACTGAAAAATGATGTTGGAACCATATCCAAACAAGATGCATTCCTTATTATTGATTGATTGATTTACATTATTTCTTGCTCAGGCTTGAGGTTATTGCACAATTAAAAGCAATGCAATAACAACAGTATAATAACACAATCTACAATGTAATAAAACGAGATCACAAAATTAGGGAACAATGCACTAAAAACAATATAATGATCCAATAAAACATTATCATACAATAAACACTGCAACAAACCTGGGTACAAAAAAGAACAATGCAATAAAACAGTATAATGTGCACAGTGAACAAAGCACTGAAAACTGCTCCAAAGTTCACAGGCATTAACTGTATTAATGCATATTCTCATTGTTGTGAAAGTATAATGTTGCTATAGACTGTAGCTAAGTGATTTCAGGAACCCAAATACAAGGCTCTGAGGGAAATTGTAACATTCAGTTTTAAAAATATAAGCTTAACCATTCACCCACCATCCCATACCATTCATACATATCACCCAACAGATTAAACAAGGCCAAAATTAGTAATGTGTCAGTGTTGGTTTAGTAATAGTTATCATTCTAGCAGTCCTCCATATCCATTTTGAATTAAAACCTAGAATTCCAGGGCTGGATCTAGGGGTGAAACAGAGAGGGCTCTTGCCCCGGGTGCTGCTAAAGGTGGGACGCCTAATTGGGTACAGAGTCCATTCTTTCTATAGGCCCATAAGATAAAATGGGCCCATAAGAAAGTGTCATTTTTTTAATTTTGCTCCCCCTCAAAAAACCCATAGATCCGGTCCTGTAGAATTATTTCTGACAGAATCAGTTACAACATATCACATCTTGGTAGGGTTTTTTTTCTGTTTAAGACATATTAGGAACTGATTGAACAATTGCAAGGTACCTCAGTAAAAACCAGAACTCTGGGGTTGAATTCCACTGAAAAGTAATTTTCCCTTCCCCCTTCCTGCAGCAGCCCACCACTCCCCTTTATGTTGCTTCTGGGAATACTGGTCCTTCCCAGAATCAGCACTTCAGAAGGCATTTTGCATTGCTTCAGGAGAGGGAGGGGAGAAAGTTTTGTTTCCATGCATGAAGTTTAGATGGAATTCAATTCATTATGCCTGGTAGATTCAGGTGGTTAGCCATGCTGACCTGAAGAAACAGAACAAAATATGAGTCCAGTGGCACCTTTAAGACCAACGAAGTTTTATTCACTGTATGATCGTTCGTGTGCACAATGAACTGTATCTGAAGAAGTGTTCATGCACACGAAAGCTCATACGGTGAATAAAACTATGCTGGTCTTAAAGGAGCCACTGGATTTATACTTCACTATGCCTGGGAAGGCTTTAATGTTCATAGTGATGGTAGTTCCATTTAAAAAACTTATGCAACAAAAATTATATACTTTCACAAGAAGCTTCTCTTGTAGAACTACTGCAAAAATTCCAAATTTCATTGTCCACTTTTTTGTTACAAAAATTCAGATTTTGCATGAGAAACTTTACCTTTCTTTTGAATTTCAGTTATCAAATTCTGAAGCCAGGCATCCAAAACAAACAAACATTGTTGCTTGTCAAATACCAACATCACATATGCAGCAAGGATTTAGCTGCTGTTCAAAATATTCACCAAGTATTTGTTATCAAAGAGTTGTTGAAGCAGATATAGTTCCATTGTATTTATAACGCACTAAGCTAATTTTAGATTTTACTCTATTTTAGGTTAATTAGGAAGAGGTTTTTGAATAGCTTGGTCTACAACTGGTTTTAAAATATGCATCCTAAAGGTCTTCAGTAAAAATGCAAAAGCTACCAACTAAGGGGATTTTTTTTTTGTGGTCAGTGTTCTTCTCAAACATTTTTACTGAAGAGAAGATTAACCTTTAGCTTCATGAATGGGATGCTGTGCTAAGCCAGCACAGTCAGTATTAAACACTCAATAAACACCATCTTCTGCCAGCTACTTCAGTGTCAGTCATTAGTGCTGATGTTACCTTCTGTATAAAAAGTTAATGAGGAGCCTTCCCATCTTCCCATGGGAAAGGTTGCCCTCATGACCCAGACAAAACCAAGAGGTCACTTTGATAAGCAAGGGCTTTGCCCACTGAAAGTAGGCCATCCTAATCAATGGCCTGGTGGCAAAGAGAGTGAAAGTCTTTTGACAGGATAGCCAGTAATGGGGATGCAAAAGCCTCCATCCATCCGTTGCTGACAATGCCAGAAGGAAGCAAACCAAATAAAGTGGCAAGTCTGAGTCATCAAGTGATCTCACGAGTGAAAAAGGAGACAGGGACGATATTTTTAGTAAATACTTGACACTTAGGAGTGGGAGACTTTCAATAAGTTAACAGCTGCTCTGTCTTGAGAAACAAAGATACTTAAACAAGAAAATACAAATAGGTGAAATACTGAACTGACAAGTGTTAGTGTAGCCTAAATAAAGTAGGAATAAATCTGCACTGCAATCCAAATAAACACTAAACTATATCTAGACTCAGACAGCAGGGTGCCTGTCCCCTCAGCGATTCTGCACTTTGATGCTGAGTCCAATGCTTATTTTGCTATGTAAAAAGAACAAGTTGGAAATTCATGGGTGATTTCCTCCACCCCACCCCATTCTCATTTTCATTAACTTGAGAGAAAGGAATATTGTTTGCTATTAGTTTGGGTTAGGGAAGAAACTTTACAAACTTTACCACACCTAAGGATGCATGGCAGAAACAATTAGACTATATGCAGATGATCCTGCTACATGTGATACACCACCTATCCATGCAATAAAGTAGTTGTGTATTTACACAACAGCATTCACAGCTCCTATATAAAGGTTATGACACAGATTACGACAAACATTTGGAACAGACTTAACAAACAATATTGACTTCAGTAACCTGGATTCTTTGAATTTAGAAACAGTATAAAATATTGCAAATGTGTGTTCTTTCAGAAGGAAAACAAAAAAAGTCAACCAGAAGTACATTAGTACCAGTGTTCAACTATGTTAATTATCTGAATCTAAAATGAGTATCCAGCTTGCTGGGAGGAAAATGTAGATGACTGGGGAAGGCAATGGCAAACCACCCCGTCAAAAAAGTCTGCCATGAAAACGTCATGATGCAACGTCACCCCAGAGTTGGAAACGACTGGTGCTTGCACAGGGGACTACCTTTACCTTTTTAACTTAAACACGGTCACTCAGAAATACATTTCATTCAACTCAGTGGAACTGTCTTCAAGTTAAGCAGGTTTAGGATTTCAACTTTTGCACATTGCCCCTCTAATTTGTACTTTTGTGAGCTTCTGCTGACTGACGCTGAGTTCATCCCATATTGTATCTAATTAAATTACAAGTGGCATGTATGTTTCAACTTAAGAGAAGATCTGTCTATCTTCAGAGCCCTGACATGGATGACCCAGGCTAGCCCGATCTTGTCAGATCTTCAAAACTAAGTAGGGCAAATCATGCATTTATTTTATTTATTTATTTTAAATTTATATGCCGCCCACTCCATGAGGACTCTGAGCAGCTCACAGTCATAATACAAACAATAACAATACTTTATAATTATAAAATCAAAACACATATAACAATTTATAATTTAGACTTAAAATTGTGCTATAAAATTTCCTACATAGGCGGTCCAGTATCATTTCAGTTCTTAATTCTCTGTAATTGCTCTATTAGATGTCTTATAGATGGATGGTAGCATTCAGCGACATAACAGTGACAGCTCCTCTCACATTAGTTACTGTAGGCCTGCCAAAAAAGGTCGATTTTACAGGCCCTGTAGAATTGGGAGAGATCCCGCAGGACTCTTGTGGCCTCTGGGAGTGTGTTCCATAAAATAGGCGCTGCTACAGAGAAGTTCCTCACCCATGTAGAGCATAATCTGGCCTCCCTTGGTCCAGGGATAATAGATGTTGACTTCCAGAACACGGTGCTCTCTGCAGTATATATGGGGAAAGGTAGTCCCTTAGATAGACAGGTCCTTGGCCATATTGGGCTTTAAAGGTCAATACCAACACTTTGAAGCGGATTCGGTACACGATAGGCAGCCAGTGCAGCTCTCTCAACACTGGTTGAATGTGCTTCCATTGAGGAAGCCTCATTAACAACCGTGCTGCAGCGTTCTGCACTAGCTGCAGTTTCTGAGTCAGAGTCAAAGGTAGCCCCATTTAGAGAGCATTACAGTAGTCTATCCTCGAGGTGACTGTAGCATGGATCACCATTGCTAAGTCACTATGCTCCAGGAAAGGGGCCAACTGCCATACCCGCCGCAGATGAAAAAAGGCAGACTTGGCAGTAGCTGCCACCTGGGCCTCCATAGTCAGAGAGGGCTCCAGAAGCACTCCTAGGCTCCTGACTTTAGGGGCCGGTATCAACGGCACCCCATCAAAGGCTGGCAAGGGAATCTCCTTTCCTGGACCACCACAACTCAGATAGAGGACCTCCATCTTCGTCGGATTCAGCTTCAGTCAACTCAGCCTGAGCCAGGATGTCATGGCTTGTAATGCCAGGTCTAAGTTGTCTGGGGCAGAGCTGGACTGGCCACCCATCAACAGATAGAGCTGGGTGTCATCTGCATATTGATGGCATCCAAGCCCATACCTCCTGACAATCTGGGCAAGGGGGCGCATATAGATGTTAAATAACATCAAGGATAGAACCGCTCCTTGCAGCACACCACATATAAGTGGGTGTCTCTGGGACAATTCCTCTTCTATTACCACCCATTTGTCCCTCACCTTGGAGGAAAGAGGCCAGCCATTGCAAGGCAGACCCCCAAATCCCCACGTCGGTGAGGCAGCTAGTCAGTAGCTGATGGTCAACCGTATCAAATAAGACTGACAGATCTAATAACAACAGCATCGCTGAACTGCCTTGGTCCAGATGCCACAGGAGGTCATCTGTGAGGGCAACCAGAACCGTTTCCATCCCATGTCCTGGGCGAAAGCCAGACTGAAATGCATCCAGCGCCAAAGTGTCATCCAGGAACCCCTGTAACTGAGCCGCTACAGCCCGCTCCATGACCTTTCTCAAAAAAAGTAGGTTTGACACCGGCCAATAGTTTGCCAATTTGGCCGGATCAGCAGATGGCTTTTTTAAGAGGGGGTGGACCACAGCCTCTTTAAGGGGCATGGGAAAGATCCCTTCATGGAGAGATCTGTTAATGAACACCTGTAATGGATCACATAACATCGCCTGGCTGGCTTTCACCAGCCAAGATGGGCATGGATCCAACCCACAGGTGGTAGAGTGCACAGTAACAAGGATCCTGTTGACTTCCTCCAGGTTGAGCAGAGTGAAGGAATCCAAAAAAAGAACCAGAAGACATGCTTGGTGCCTCGAGTTCACTCACAATATCAAATGTGATGGGGAGATCGTGGCGGAATGATGAGACTTTATCTGCAAAAAAACTCACAAAAGCCTCGCAGCCTATTTCCAATTCCTTAGTGTTTGGTTTACCTTGTGACAAGGTTGTTAAAGACCAAATTATACTAAATAATTGTGCCGGGTATGAGGTTGCAGATGCAATCCGGGTCGCAAAGTAAGCCTTCTTTGTGGCCCAGACTGCCATCTCATAGGTCCGCATAAATGACAGATAGGATGTTCTCATTGCTTCGTCACGAGCACGTCGCCACTGCCTCTCTAGTTGTCTTAGTCGCCGTTTCATCAATCGCAACTCCGGGGTATACCATGGAGCCAATCATGAATGGGGACGAAGAGAACACCAAGGAGCGATCTCGTCGATAGCTGTGGAGTCAGCTATTCCAAGCCTCCGCAAGTTCATCCAACAAGTCACTTGAGGGCCAGGGATCCCGCAGAGCCATCTGAAACAGCATAGGGTCCATCTGACTTTGTCGGCAAGCTAAAACCTGCTTGCTGCCCAAACAGGGTAGGAGTGGAGTATTCACACTGGCCCTCAGGACATAGTGGTCCAACCACGGCACAGCAATCCGGTCCACTACAACTCCTGCCACAAAGGTCAAGTCTAGCATGTGTCCTGCTTGGTGTGTGGGGGTTGTTATATATTGGGAGAGTCCCAGTGCTGCCATGGAGGACACTAGGTCCACCACCTGACTAGAGGCCATGCAAATAAAAGGACCACCTTACTTATATACCAGTAGGATTTTTATTTAAAAAGTTGTTAAAATACAATTTGCATAGGTTCAGATCATTGACATATAGCAAATGGTAACTGTTTTTTTTTTAAATTTCAAATTGGCCTCCTGACCAAGCAACGTGTATTCTGAAAAAGATATTGGCATTTATGCATCACAAGATGGGGCAAGGGTAACCTTAAGCCTAAGTGACACATCAGTATTTGTCCTTCATAGCAGAAAAGTGAATGATAATGCTCCACATTTTGCCTGCTGTTAGCATGATGAATTTGCAATGCAGAAAGCCCTTAAATTAAAAAGATTGCCCTTGAGGGTGCCATTAATAATATAGTGTTGCAGCTATGTCAAATGCTACCCAGCAAAATTGCTGGGTAGACTATTACCTTGCTCAGGCCTTTTACTTCATAAAAATTACAATATACATACAGTAAAAGGAGGTACATTGCACTCCGAGTTATATTTCAGTCTGTTTTACAAAGATGGGCTTTTTGATGCCTACATATATCAGAGCAGCAAGTGGAATCAACTGCAGATTCAAAAGTATGCGTTCCTGTTGGCATGAAAGTCCATGCACCCAACTGACTGGCCTTAATGTTTTGCATACAAAATGCCACCTTCAGAAGGTATAAGGGTTTCAGTGGCTGTTTCTTTCCTTCTGAGAAATCAGACAAAAAAGAATGTTTCTCTTCTACTAACAGAGGAGAATGTTGCATCAAAACATAAGCGTTATCATCGGCCATGATATAAATGACCCTCTCCCAATGGATCATGAGGATTCACTGAGGATAGCACAATGATTTGTCCAGAGTTCAAATATCTTCCAGGGAGTCAGATGGTTCAAAGGCTAGTGTGTCACTCAGTCTTGGATGAGGGAAACCCAAGTTCAGGTCCCCATTCAGCTCTAAAATTGACAGGCTGTCCTTAGGTTGTCACTCTCGTAGCCCAAAATACCTTACAGAGATAAAATATGATGACATTGTACACTGTCCTGAGCTCCTTAAAAAATGGATAGGGCATAGATAACTTGTATCACTTTGTCTAATATGAATGAAGAAATAAAGCATTTGGCTTTGTTTCTTCGTTCACAGATCCGATACATGTTAAATGCTCCAACACATTAGAATTATTGCAGAGCAGCAGTGAAAATAAGGCAGATGCCTCTCAAATTGAAAAGCATGGTTGAATTGAAAAGCATCCACATTTTTATGTTGGAAACTTGAGTGTATATGCAAACTAATGAGAAAAAGTGAACATAGGGTCCCACTGTGCCATTTGACAATTATACTTTTGGAATCGTAGGGATTTTAGCACACATATTTCATCACTTACAGCAATATACTATCAAAGCACAGCATGGGGAAAGGATATCCATCCAGAAATATCGTCCTTGATTGCAATACACTATTAAGTCTTTTGAACGTTTGAGTCTTTGAGCGATATTATTCTGCTGTTATTTTCACTGTTTATGCAGTCACTTGTTTTTTTGAACACAAGGCTCTGAACAAAACAAATAAATTGGACTCGCTATGTGACAGTGAACACTAACTGCTTTGTTAATGGAAGCCTGCTAAGGAAAGTTCAGTCGCGTCGACTTGACACATTTCAGAAACAGCCGAGAGCTGTAAGCAACCTGGTGGCTTCTAAAAATCAGTTTGCAGTAATTCTCATTAAATCAGCAAGAGGAACAAATAAGGCAAATGATGCTGACTTCCTTCAATTAGAGAGCTGAGTTCTGCTCTTGGGATTTGGCACACCTCTACTTGGAAAGTTCTGGATGCTATCTATGTGGACAACAGTTGTGCGCATGCAGTAAACATGCAATGAGTTATCAACTGCATGAAAATGATGAAAACTCTACCACCACAAACATAATGGCTTAGATCCTGCAGCAAATTTCCACAGGTGGAAGGAATTTCTGTCAATAAAACTGGACATTTTCTTCTCCCACCTCTCATTGTAGCCCAGAATGAACCCCAAATGCTGTTCCTGGAAGACCCCAAGGAACAGCATGAGGTGGACCTCAGAGGTCTACAGTGAGAGAGGGGAATTAATGAAAAGCACTCCTCTCTTCTCAGAAGAAATTTTTTGCTGGCGTCAACCCACGATATTAGAAGAAGATGAAGAAGATATTGGATTTATATCCCGCCCTCCACTCCGAAGAGTCTCAGAGCGGCTCACAATCTCCTTTACCTTCCTCCCCCACAACAGACACCCTGTGAGGTGGGTGGGGCTGGAGAGGGCTCTCACAGCAGCTGCCCTTTCAAGGACAACCCCTGCCAGAGCTATGGCTGGCCCAAGGCCATGCTAGCAGGTGCAAGTGGAGGAGTGGGGAATCAAACCCGGTTCTCCCAGATAAGAGACCGCACACTTAACCACTACACCAAACTGGCTCTCCTTATTAAACATTCCGTGAGTGGTTGCTGGTAACCACTTGCAGTAAAGATCCACATGGCAATTTAATCATGTGTAGAAAGGATTATCTTTGTGCACATGATGAACTGCTATACCTCTCCTACATTTTCTGCATATTTCTAAGCAGGATGATGCTCAGACTACAATCTGGTCCCATACTAGATCATCATCATCATACCTCCTGTGCATGCTCCTGTATATACTCCTCTGTTCAGGGATCTTCTACCATTGAACCATTGGCAGCTTTCTTCCTGGAGATAGCCAGATAATTATTTGTTTGACTATTCTGTTCACTTCCAGACAGGACTCCTATACTCAACCATTATACTGCCTATCTGTCAAGATTATTAACCCTGTTCATGTACCAGTAATCATTACATGATAATAGTTTAAAAGATATATGTTTCCTTGTAGTAATTATAGGCCTGAGTTGCTAAATAAGCCATAGGGAGTAAATAGTTCCCTTTGAACTTTTATTTTGAAGTAGAATGCAAAATACAAGACTTTTTTTTGTTGGATCCAAAGCAAAGAAGTGCACATTTTAATTAATCATATTTTCCCCTCTTTACTGAGATGCAGGGAATTAGCAGTTTCCCTTGGTGCAGTGAATTCTTTTTGAAAAAGAAGTCACAGTAAAATCTCTTTGCTCTCAAGTTTGTTTATGATTTCTGAACCTACTGAGATATTCAAAGAAAAGCTGAAGGCTGCAAATTATTGTGCCCTCTAAAAGAAAACAGCAATTTGTACAACAGCTTGAGCTTAAACACTTCTCTTTCTGTTAAGGCAACTCACATGACTGCAACATATTACAGCTTTCATATTCTTCTCTACTCTGTACCTCAACCTCTCCCTTACCTTATACCAAGGTTACTTAGCTTAGGAAACAACACTCTTAAGGGTAAATTAGATGTGAGTTTGGGGGGGGGGTGTCTTTCACCCACCTTCTGTCTTCAGCCTTCTCTCCTTCCCTATCTCTGGCAGCCTCTCCATGGGAACAGTTTGGCTGGGTTATGCAGTACTCTTCTGGGCACTGGGCTTGGCCCAACTGCATAGTATGAAATCCACAAGGACGTGAGGGGTATCTCAGTTTTCCCTGTATCCCTTTCCCCATAATATGTCCCCATTCACTTCTCCCTGCAGACCCCATATGCTCACATTTCCTTGCTCCCTTCACTCCTTCCCACTCACCCACCTATCATTTACCACCTATCATTCAGCTTTATTATTAGTTATTTACTACATTTATATCCCACCTTTCTTCACCATGTGAACCTTAACCAACTTACATTGTCTCTTCCATTTTATTTGCACAACAACCAGGCCTCGGATTCAGCAGGAGATCACAGGAGTGCAGCTCCTGAACCTTTTTGACAGTTCCACCTCCTCCTTCCCACTTTATCCATTGAATAGTAGGCACAACTGCATAACAATTCCTTTTTTATACAAAAGGACCCCAGACAACAACCCTGTGAGGTAGGTTAGACCAGGAATGTGTGCTGGCCCAGCAAGCTTTCATTGCACAGTGTCAAACCTTGGTCAGCGTGATCTTGATCTGAAACTCTAACCACTGCTCAATTCTGGCTTCCATGTGGTGGCTGCTGTTCAACAATAACCACCCCAAAAAGTATGCTGCTGGTTTGGGGACCAGAATGGACAAGAGTCCCTTGGAACAACAGTAGTCAGAAGGGAAACTGGACAAGCTAAGAGAAAAAGTTGGCTTGATCCAAACCACAGTGTTATAAAATAAATGTTTCACTCTTTCTTCTATTGTACCTGCATTTCAGCCAGTGAAATGGATGCAAAAGAATCTACTCTGTTAAAAATTGCCCAAAACAGCCATTCAGTCTTTTTTCTCTCCCTCGATATTGTTTTTCAGGTGCTAAGCAAGCAACTTTCCCCAAAACTGGCAATAAAGAACAATGTTTTTGCATTGACAGCAAACTTTCCATCTTTTCTTCATGTAATGTTTCATTCACTTTTTCTTAATGGAAGTCTGCAGGAGCTAAGGGTTCAGAAACCTCAAAAATAAAAGTTGGATTTATTTAGTTAATTAATATCCATGGCTTTCTTTCTGTGATTGATTAGTTGGTAAAACACATCAGCGATGTTTTCACTATGTAAATGTTTGTGTGTGTTTTATTTCTGAGTTTTAATATGAGGATGTGTATGTGTTGGTGTGATTTAAAATGTAGGTCTGTAGAGTAAAAAACCTGGGAAGATAGGGTTGCCGGGTGGGGGCAGGGATACCCATTTGGAGGCCCTCCCCCCACTTCAAGATCATCAGAAAGTGGGGGGAGGGGTTAGGAAATGTCTGCTGGCCACTCCATTATTCCCTATGGAGACCAAATCCCACAAGGTATAATGAAGAATTGATCCATTGGCATCTGGGGCTCTGGGGAGCTGTTTTTTCAGCTAGAGGCACAAAATTTGCAGCACAGCATCCAATGCCTCTCTTCAAAATACCCTCCAAGTTTCAAAAAAATTGGACCAGGGGGTCCAATTCTATGAGCCCCAAAAGAAGGTGCTCCTATCTTTCATTATTTCCAGTGGAGGGAAGACATTTTAAAAATGTGCAGTTCCTTTAAATGTGATGACCAGAACTCCCTTTGGAGTTCAATTATGCTTATCACAACCTTGCTTCTGGCTCCACCCCAACATCTCCTGGCTCCACCCCCAAAGTCTCCAGATATTTCTTGAATTGGACTTGGGAAGCCTATGGGATAAAGGGTGATTCAAGTGGATGATGGGATGGCAGCTGTACCTTAGGGGGTGGAGCTTACTGGGTTGTTCTGAGAGGCTTTGTGTGAGGCTGTGATCACACACACTAAATAATGCACTTTTAAGCCACTTTCAAGGCACTTTCCAACTGGAAGTTGCCAGTTCACACAGTAAAATTCAATCAGAAAGTGCATTGAAAGTGGATTGAAAGTGCATTATTTAATGTGTATGATCACAGCCTGAGAGTCAGTTAGTGGAGAGCATGTGTGTGGAGAGAAAGCATTAAGTGAGGTGCTGTGAGAGAAATCTGTGTTCTGTGTGGAAGTTATTAGTTTAAGTGGAAAGATGGGGAAATTAAGCTTTGTGGAAGTGATTAGCCTAAGTGGAAATTGAGAAAATATGCTTTTATGGCTAGATTTATTTAAGAAACTGTAGAGAAACAAGAAGAATAGGACAGCCATCTGGAAGCATTTCACTTATGTACCTATCTGAAACCATTATGCTTATTAACCATACAGAAACCATTAATGGTTACATTTCTTAATAAACATTATGTTTTAGAAAAACAACTGTTTGATTTAGAATAAAAGATCCCCTTTCACCTCAGAGCCATCCCCACAAGCTGATTATTCTGTAATTCCAGCATATACATCCAAGCCGTTCTGTTCTTTGGGTCCAACTAAGATTTCTAAGGTGGGAACTCTGGTGGAGTGAAAATAAGGTGCCTTACAGTTCTTACATATAAGGGGTCCCTGAGAAAGAGTAAAATTTTACACCTTTCTTTAAAAGCACATGTCCTTTTTACCCTTTTAGCCATGCTTGAAATATGTGACAATGTAATACTTGCAATGATTAAAAGTTGTCTCTAGATGGAGTCCACTGGTTTATAAAACAAAAGAAGGTGGTGAGGACATCTCCAGTGAAAGACAGAAAGGCCTCTGGTGATAAGAGAAGAGGGAACATTTATAAAAAGAAGCAATTGCAGAAGAAATCCCAAAGGGAACAATATGTAACTTCAGGAAAAAGGACTGCTCTAATATGAGACGTCGTCAGCCATATGATTAGAGAACCATGTAGTGGGAACAGAAAAGGCAAAAGTTGTCCATGGTGCTTTAAGCATCCAGATTTGCTTCAAAACAATCCAAAAGGGAGAGGTGATATCTAAAAATTAAAGTAACCATTAAATGCTGCCAATTAAAGTTTACATCTTTATTTTAGCTTCACTGATCATAGTTCACCAAGATGTTTTTCTCTATTTTACTTCAGATCACCAATAATTTAAGTGTCTTCATCATCTGAAAACTACATTACCTTCCCTCCCCCCACCCCAAATGCTGTGAAGATACTCTCAGTGCTTTGGCGGAGTAGTGATTGGTTTTCTTTCTTACTGCTTCATCTGATTTAGCTTTTTGTTTTACTCTTTTAAATGCCTTTCTGGAAACATTTTTGTCTCTATAGTTTTACTGGAAATACAGATAAATATTTATTCACTGCTGCACAAATGTACACATCTCCCAAATCCTACCAAAAAACATTTATAATGTCCATTATTGTGTCCAAAGAAACTGATAATTATATTGGAAAGTATGGGAACACCATATACATAAAGTTTCTCTCAAGTGCACATTTCAACTAAAAAAAATCTAATTTTTAAATAAAAGTATTTAAGCTTGCTTTATCTCAAGTTCAAGGAGGTTAAACCTCCAAACAGAACAATAAGTGATATGCTTGAAAACAAAAGTTGTTATATAATTCACTGACTTAGGCAGCATTGAAACATATCTGCAGTTGACAACAGGCCAGCTTTAAATCCAGCCTTTCCAATAATCTAGTCTTTATCTTAATTTGCAGGTACATCCAGGACTATTTGCACACATGGATTCCTATCTTCCCTGGACCTTCAACAGCGCAGACAAATATTCCTACAATATGAAACAAGTCTGAGTTTAAGCCTCAATGGGTAAAAAGAGATAATTTTTTATCTTGGTTGGCACACAGTTTTTTTTTTTTTAAATCAGAGGGCATAATTGCTGCTCTTTGTTTAAAAAATGCGGAGGGACTGCCTATAGATCAAGGTAGAAGATGAAATTATTGCTGGACACAAAGTGAGGGGAAAAGACTCATATCTGTAAAGCCACAGTTGTTGCCACACATCACCTCTCTTCCTGTGTCTTTGAGAAAAGGTTTAGGTCCTTAGTGAGACAGTTAGCCCCTGTGACCTCTCCTCAGCCAGAAACTATATATTTAAGGACCTGGTATGTTGCTGTTTCTGAGAAAAGTAAATGCAATTTTTAGAGAATGAGATTACCACATGGCCTTTCAAAACAAAAAGGCCTCTTGATTTCCTATACGGCCCCAACAGAATCCCAGCTGGCTAGTCCTAGACAAAGATGGCCAAGATTTAATGTCAGATTCCATTTGCCTCCTACCTCTTTTTCCCAGGCCATCTTTCGGCTTTGAAGTGACACACCATTTCCTAATCCCTCTTGCTCCAGTGATCTACTTTACCTCCTCTTTGCCTCTCACCATTACATGTTTTAAACCAGAGCTTGGGATAAAGAATGGTTTATCATGGGAGATGCTAAGAAAGACTGGCCTAGGATTATCTAAGTAAGATTTTAATCACTGTATCATACTTACTCATCCTCATCCAATCATCTATAATAGTGAATGTGCTGTGCAGAAATCAAACAGGTTAACCATCTATAAAGTGTGAGGTAAAAAAGGAGGCAAAGAAGAAAAGATAGGACTGTAAATAGACTTGAAGTACACAGAAGTTTCAATAATATGAAATGGTCAAAGAAGTTGGTTAAAAGAAACATAAACAGGCATAACACAAGAAAGAAAATTAAGTGAGCAGAATAAAGGAGAGACCAAAGAGACAGGCTTGAAACAGAAAGACCATTAAAAATGCATTGATGGTAAACACATAATGTAATAAGAACCTGATAAAGGTTTTTGTAGAATCAAAAGATCAAAAAACAAACTTTAGAACTACGTTTGTTCTTAAGGAGAGGCCTCAGAAGATACAGACCTATCCTTCATGACAACCTTGCTTGCAAACTGAGCCTGCTTCACTGCGGAGAGGAGGGAGAGGACTTTCCCATCACCTGATTCCCATCACAGGTACCCAGCATCTGTCTCTAGTTGGCTGGATGTCGAGCATGGATATTGTCTTCATACCAGGATAGGGTTGCAAATAGGATTGCCAGCCTGGAGGTGGGGCCCGGAGATCTCCTGCTTTTACAACTGATCATCAGCTCCCTTGGAGAAAATGACTGCTTTGAAGGGTGGGCTCTATGGTATTGTACCATGCTGAGGCCCCTCCCCAAACCCCGCCTTTGCCTGGACCCACCCCCAAATTCTCCAGGCATTTGTCAACACAGTCCTGGAAACCCTTGTTGCATACTCCTGTTGAGAAATGCCTGGAGATTTTGGTGGGTAAAGCCTAAGAAGGCAGGGTTGGATTAACAATTAGGCCAAGTAGGCACTGGCCTATGGGCTCCCATGCCTTTAGGGGCCCTGGGTCAGCTTCCCCCCCCCTCCAGTTTTCCCCCTGCTTGCAGCCCTCCCAGCCTGCATGTGCAGCCAGCAACTGAGCTGCTCTTTGCCCAGCTTGCCTGATGTGGCTGCTGCTGGTGCCGTTGCCAAGTTTGCGTCTCTCTTCCTCTCCCCCACAGCTTAGTAAAAGGGGCTTTTAAGAATGTGCCTGCAGGCTGCAGCAGAGGCCATGGGTGGTGGGGCGAGTGCTTAGACTCTGAGATGATTTGCAAAGGGGCTCCCAAGATGTTGACTGCCTAGGGGCCTCCACAGGGTTTAATCCAGCACTGTAGGAAGGGCAAGGCTTGGGCACAATGCCATAGAACTTACCTTTCAAAGCAACCATTTTCTCCTGGGTAACTGATCACTGTTATCTGTATATCAGTTGTAATCCCAGGAATTCTCCACCCCACACCTAAAGGCTGGCAACCTTGCAGCACTAGAGCTTCAGACTGTTTGCCTTTTCAATGAAGC
The DNA here is from genome assembly GCF_032191835.1 of Heteronotia binoei. NCBI lineage: Eukaryota > Metazoa > Chordata > Lepidosauria > Squamata > Gekkonidae > Heteronotia > Heteronotia binoei. The sequence continues at coordinate 68,099,065 of NC_083227.1, forward strand.
ACGTGGGGACCTGGGGCTGATAGTCTCTGTTTCCTCTTTCTGTTTCTTCCTTTGCCCTCTTCATAACTGTGGAAAGGGCAGTTCACTCCCTTTCAAACTATTTGCCTTCCCAATTAAGCAAGTCAGGTTGGTGTCCCAGGTAGGGTTGCCAGGCCCAAATCAGAAAATATCTGAGGACTTTGGAGGTGGAACCAGGAGCAAGGTTGTAGCAAGCATGAAGGGAGTTCTGGCCATCACATTTAAAGGGACTGTGCACCTTTTAAATGCCTTCCCTCCATTAGAAATAATGGAGGATAGGGGCACCTTCTTTTGGGGTTCATAGAATTGGACCCCCTAGGGATTGTGTGCCTTTTAAATGCCTTTTTAAAGACTGTGTGCCTTTTAAATGCCTTTCTTCCATTAGAAATAATGGAGGATAGAGGCAACTTCTCTTAGGGCTCAAAAAATTGGACTCCTTAGTCCAATCTTTTTGAAACTTGGGGTTTTCTTTGAGAAGAGGCACTAGATGCTATGCTGAAAATGTGGTGCCTCTACCTCAGAAAACAGCTGTCTCAGAGCCCCAGATACCCATGGGTTGATTCTTCATTATACTGTATGGGGACTAGACTCCATAGGATACAATGGAGTGCTCAGTGGACATTTCCTCCCCCCCACTACTTTCTGATAACCAAGAAGCTATAGGAGGTCCTCCAAACAAGGGGATCCCCTGCCCCCACCTGGGAATTGGCAACCCTAGAGGGCACTCAGATGCAAATACTTCCAAAGTGTTACATCCACATACTTGTAGTTCCCTCAGGTTATTGAGTTAAGAGGAAGACTAGAAGGACCCTGGTTACTTTGGGGCCCATGTTGTTAGGCGAGTAATGTGATTTACTTTTTTCACTTTTTGGGTTGGGTCTAGGTGATATGAGGAAGTCAGTTCTTGACTGAGGGTACCTGGTGACTCTTGACAGCCATGATCATAAACAAAACTGCTTTTGCTCACATGTGAGATAATTTTGCAGTGTCATCTTAAGTATTCTAGGTCCATAGAATTCAACTGACTTAGAAGTGTGTAACTTGGCAATGTTGAACTTATCCACTCCTGTCACAGCTTTCTGTGCTGTTTCTTAGGCTGGAGATATTGGGACATTGTTTCAGACCATAAGGATTGCTAAAGAAACGTGCAGATAGCGAATTATTACTCTAAGATTATCTCACCCTGAGATTTTTGTGAGGCACAGTATTACTGTATTCACTATGGGACTACCCATAAAATCATTGGTTATTTAGAAACAGAAGAGTGGCCAGAGCCCAGAAACAGCACACTTTTGTTGAAGACATATTTGCCTTAGCTTAAGTACTGAGAAATTTGGAGTAATGTGACTTGCCCCTTAAGAGGCTTACTTCTTTCTAATTCATGTTCTCTGTAGTCCTCCAAGTCTTGGCAATTTGCAGTTTTCACTAGTACTGCAGTGAAAAGGCCTAAATGCTTGGACATAATGCATTGGGGGAAATAACTTGGAAAATTAGCTAAGTGTTTTTGTTTCACCACTGAGAACTGTGACCAACCTTCTTTACTATGGCTGCCAGGTTGGTATTGGAAAATACCTGGAGACTTTGGGGTTGGATCCAAGGGACGGTGGGGTTTGGGGAGGGGAGCGGACTCAATATGGTACAATGTCATCGAGTCCACTCTTCAAAGAAGTCATTTTCTCTGGGGGAGCTGATCTCTGTGAGCTGGAGATCAGTTGTAAAACTGGGAGGTCTCCAGGCCTCACCGGGAGGCTGGCAACCCTATTCCTTATACATTTGAAATTACATTTATAAGGCCTGAAAGTTAGAAAAAGTGACTTCTGTGTAGAGTTGCCAAGTCCAATTTAAGAAATATCTGGGGACTTTGGGGGTGGAGCCAGGAGACATTAGGGGTGGAGCCAAGATCAAGGCTGTGACAAGCATAATTGAACTCCAAAGGGAGTTCTGGCCATCACATTTAAAAGGACCGCACACCTTTTCAATGCCTTCCTTCCATAGGAAATAATGGATAGGGGCACCTTCTTTTGGGGCTCATAGAATTGGACCCCCTGGTCCAATCATTTTGAAACTTGGGGGATATTTTGGGGAGAGGCACTAGATGCTGTGCTGAAAATTTGGTGCCTCTATCTTAAAAAACAGCCTCCCCCCAGAGCCCCAGATAACCACGGATCAATTCCACATTATTTTCTATGGGAATAAATCTCCATAGGGAATAATAGAGTTCCCAGCAGACATTTCCCTCCCCTCCCCCCACTTTTTGACCACCCTGAAGCGAGGGGAGGGCCTCCAAACTGGGGGATCCCCTGCCCCCACCTGAGGATTGGCAACCCTACTTCTGTCCAGGCATGAGTCCCACAACCCCCTCTTAAGAACTTGGTTGCTATGCTACATAATGGTCCTCTTTATCTAGGGAAGTAGACATATATTCTTCTGTTACATTATGTACATCAAATGTATGGGATGGAAGAACTAAGTGGAGGCATGTTGCTAGTGTTTCTTTCCTCCTCTTACCAAAAAGGGAGATTGTAATAACCTGGACCACTACATAGGGAAACAGACTCACATTTCACAATAAGCATGTGGTACAAAGTGAATATCTGCCTACTCTCTGCCTACTATATGCCTACTATGAATCCAGCATATAGTTCATTTATTGAGTAGGTGTCTAGAAAGGTGGTATATACATTTTCTAAATAAATAATATAAGATAATATACATTTTGAGTTAGTTAAAAAAAACTACAAAAGAATTGGCTTTCATTTCAGTGACCAGAATTTACACTTCTAAAATGGAACTCTCTTTTTATATATAATTGATAATATATCCCTAATTGACAATGGGATGGCTCTTGGAATGACTCTTTAAGGTTGAGCATTGTCCCAAAGGTTTGTTGGTGGTTTTTTTGAGAGGATATTTTCTCTAGGCAGTTGGCAACCTATTCTAATTTTTTACTTTGCTGCCATTTTTCATAAGACTCATTGCAGATAAAGCTTTCTGCAGCCTCAGCTATGGACTTACAAGGCGTATAAAGTGACCCATGGTCACATGTAATGATGTTGTGAGAGGCTGAAAGTAACAAAGGAATGTTCCGATTACTTTGCCCTGAATTCCTTCTTTCCCCAATGGCAGCAATGCCTCCATTCTCCCCCACAGGCTCTCAACAATAATATCCTTGCATTTATGAGCCAAATCTCAGATGGAAAAAAGAGCGGTTTCAGAAGTGAAAGAGGAATGCCTTTATTGTGCAAAGCTTGAAAATCCATCTCACTTATAAGCTTCTTCTATATTGGGTAAATTTATGCTCAGGGCTTCCATGCTCCCTTTGTTTCTAAATCAGATTTCCATCATCAGGTCCAGAGTCAGAGTAGGGGCCTCTTGAAGTTAATTCTTCGTGTCATTTAAACCCACATGGACTCAGCATGATATTAATACAGCTTATATTTCTTTATGTATAGGTGCTGCAAATATGACTTAATGCTAAATACCTTTTCCGTGGATGAATTTTACAGGTTACAGGTAAAATCTAGTGTCCTGATTTAACACGAACTACTTACTCATCATACTGCCTGCCTAAATTCTTCTTGTAATTACAATTGCATTTAAAATCTGTATCATTTTCTGTTTATTATTTCTTTATCCACATGTAGATGCTAATTAATGATTACAGATTTTAGATACAAAATGTATTGCCTATTTGGGCAACATTGTATGAAAACTTTGGGTCGCTGTTTAGGAGCAACCTAGATTGGAACCACAGTTAGCATTGCCAGGAGATGCAAGGGGAACAGAAGTCCTGACAGTCAGTATCACACCAACATTGCAACATCACTTTCAACATGAACCTAGAAGTGCCATCACCCACATCAGTGTGACATTCTAGGATTCATCCAAAAATCTTTGGTAAAACCATTGAATTTCAGGGGAATTCTAAAGCATTGCCCTGATGCAGTGATGTTACATCTGGGTTTGTGACTGAAGAGAAGTCAAAGCATTGACACAATGCTGATCCTATTCCCTTTCCTTGCAAAGCAGCAGGGGAGCCCAATGCTCCAGAGCAGGAGGCATTCCACCAAATCCCTGGAGAATAAGAGATTCACTCTTTTGGTCCCTGGAGAAGGATTGCATTCCAATGTCTACAGAGGACTTCTGGGGTCATTAAATTGACATAAATTCACCAGGATTCAAAGCTTTTTTGGAACTGTTTAACATCTATCTTTGAAGAGAATGGTGTTCAAAAGGATAGCAATTTTAAAGGTAAAAAATCTTTATCTATCACTCCGGGACTAAAATAAGACTTATTTGAAATAAAGACAAAGGTTTGGATCCAAATACATTACCTTAAAGTAAAGAAGATAAAGGAGGGGGTAAATTTGGGACTAATGAAATTTGAGAAATAAGGTTAAAATAGGGAAAACAACATGTTTTGAATACCTGTGGTCAGGCCAGACAACCCCCTCTGAAACAGACTTGATGGACGTCATAGGAAATGGCATCATAGAAAGATCATGAGACTTCTTAACCATCGAAAACAAGACTTCGTGGCAAGAAAGGAAGGAAGTAGCCATTAAGAGAAGGGAAAACTGCAAGCCTCCTAGCCCTTTCTAGGACCATAAATCATAGAGAAGTACCGATGGCCATTAAAAGAAGGTCAAAAGTTTAAAAAAAATTAAAAGAAAACTGGACTTTAAAAAATAGTGGAGCCGGCAGATATCATCATTAAAAGGTGAAATCTATTGGGCTATATGCTTTGAACTAATTTAGGAGCACTCCAGGAGAAAAAGGATTTAAAAAAAAAAGGAGCAGAAAAGCTGTGGACGCCATTTTGAAGAAAATAAAACTAAAAAATTAATATCTCAACTTAGGAGCTTCTGGGAATGGCGATTTTGGGCTCATCTAAAAGGGCATGCTCTAATCTATAAGACTGTGCAATTGAAATTCTATTTGGTGATGTCAACTTCAGAGCCTATTTTAGCAATGGGCAGGCAGTGATGTCTTTGCATAAATCAGGAGCACAGCAGATTCGTACGAGGGCTAGATCACTTGAAGAAGTAAAAATGTATAAATGGCAGGAGGCAATAGAAACCATGGAGGCAAGACTGGCAAAAGTAATAAAAGATTCAATAACAGAGAGTAAGAAGGAATTAAAAAAAGATATTGAATCCAGTGCAGAGGCGGTTAAGAAAGAAATCAAAAAAGAAATTGAGGATCTCAGGAAAGACTCCCAAGCAGCATTAAAGAAAGTGCAGGAGGTAGAAGAAAAGGTGAAAGACCAAGACTCAAGAATTGATATAGTAGATTCCACTATAAAAAAAATGCAGGAGAAAGCAGTACTACAAGATTGTAAACTGGAAAAATTTCCAAAACAAGATAGAATGATAATTTGGTACATGCTTTCAGCTGCATGGACATTATATGCGCAGATGTGGAAGCAAGATAAAATACCAGAAAAGTGGGACTGGACTTTAAAAGTTATGCATTGGAGTGAAATGGACAAGCTTACAAGAATCTTAAAAGAATATGATCTAGAGAAGTTTAAAAATGAGTGGGGAAAATTTCAAAAATATGTTGAAAAACAATGGAAGGTTAAAGGATATCTGCCGATTTTTGACAATGGTTGAACTTTAGAGGAATAATAAATGGACTATAGTCAAAAAGCGAGACTATGTGAACATATTTTTTCAATTTTTTTACAAGGACAAAAGGATTATAATGAAGATGGATTATAATTATAACATGGTTTTTTCATTCCTTTTTTCTTCTTGTTTTAAGAATTTTTTTATGAAGATTCTTTAACTGATAAAATTACCTTTTATTTTTAGCAATTTAATTAAAATACACTGTCGGGGGTCATGAAAGGGGGGGGAGGAGGAAAATGTAATGTATTTGTATTATTTTTTATAAGTATTATTACAATATATTGCAGTATAATAAAATTGGTTTAAACAAGGAGATTCACTCTTTCCATATACTTTCTTTGATCAGAAATGATCCCAGCTGCTTCAACCCATTGTGAGGGAACACAGTATGGGTATCAATTATTTTTTTCTACCAGGACGATTCCTTTGAGAGAAATGGCACAGGGAGAAAGTTAAACTTCACCTTCTCCAGAGCAATGCCCTGATCTATACTAAGTCCTTCTGTGGATGCCTTTTGCCACAAAATTATACATCCAGGGATGCAGATATAGATCTCCAGAACCACATATTGCCCAGACTTAGATTGCTGCTAACCTGATTAACAGTCATAACAACAGAAGTCCTTCAGCTGGTACATGTCTTAGTAGCAGTACTACCTAAACTTTTACAATGCTGTGTTTAAAATTGACAGTAATCAAGAGACAGGCTTAGTAGAATTTGTAAAATCTGCAATCTGAAAGTATTTGGATGGTGGCCTAGTTTTCTACCCTCTTTATTTCTGTAAGCCATTAAGCTATGGAACCAGTTTAGTCAGGTTGTATTAGCTTATTGGGTTATTTTTAACCCTGTTTTGCATGCTCACAAGTGTTTGAAATTCTTCCCCGCTCCCCTTTTCCCACACAAGTGGTCCTATGCAATCTTCCTTTCCCCCCCAATGAAGTTAATCTTCTTTTTAGTTACGAGAGGCAAAAGGGCTGTGTTAAGCATATGTCATCTCTCAGCTGAGCCAAATCTATGCCTAGCCAGATGGGAGAGATGGGGCATGACAGTGAGAGGCAGAAGTGAGCCTGTCAGATTCTGCCTAAGATGTGAAAGTAACAGGCATGATGGCAGCTACTTACTGAGAGTGTGAGGCTATGAGAGTGTCAGGGCAAACAATAGCCATATGACTTCTGGGAAGGTGAGGAAGTAGGCTTTTCCATCTCTAATTTTCTCCTGTCTTACCCCCCATAAGATTGGTAACCTCCAAGTGAGACCTGGAGATCTCCCAGAATTATAACTGATCTCTAGACTACAGAGATCAGTTTCTGTGGAGAAAATGGCTTTGATTGGAGGGTGGAATCTGTGGCATTATAATCTACCAAGGCCTTTCCCCTTCCTAGATTCCACCCTCCCCAAACTCTACCTCCAAATCTCTAAGAATTTCCCAACCTGAGGTTGGCAGCTTTAACCCTGAACCACTGTGACATTACCATATTCTGTAGATGTTATGTATATGGACTCAAGTGAGAACTGATTTGGGTATTCCCGCAGGGCTCATTGGAGCCAGACGACCAGAGCTTGAGGACTTGGGAACAATAGGCAGCAAACAATAGTGATGCATAGACTTGACTTCAAGGTCAAGTGCTTTACTTCAATGGTGACCTTGACTTCAAGGTCAAGCGCCTCCAGTTTGGAGTCAGTGTGGCCCTGGGTATCTTCCAGAACCTAATGGACTCTCTTTTAAAAGGTATCCTGGGGGTCCAGCCATTTTTTGATGATGTGTTAATCGCCACTGCCATGGAGGACAAGTTCTCCTCCCGCCTCCGTGCAGTTCTCCAAAGATTCGATGCAGCGGGCCTAAAAGTGAAGAGAGAGAAATGTCTGTTAGGGGTTCCTAAGATTGATTTCCGGGGATACTCCATGGACGCGAATGGCATCCACCCCTCAAAGGAAAAGGTGGAAGCCATCTGTGATGCCCCCGCCCTCACCAATAAAGCAGAACTACAGGCTTTCTTGGGACTCCTCAACTTCTACCACGCTTTCCTTCCCCACAAGGCGGCGGTAGCGGAACCCCTCCACCACTTACTGGACAAACAGGCCCTGTGGGTATGGGGCTGCCGGCATGTCCAACAGCCTGCTGGCACATTTTGATGAGCAGCTGCCTGTGGTCTTGGCATGTGATGCGTCTCCTTACGGAGTGGGGGCGGTATTAGCGCACATGCTGCCGGACAGGCGGGAGGTTCCGGTGGGTTATTATTTGAGAACCTTGCAAAAACCTGAGCGCAACTACGTGCAAATAGATAAGGAAGGGTTGGCCATTGTTGCTGGTGTTAAGAAATGTCATGATTATTTGTACGGCCAACCCTTCACCATTCTCACAGACCATAAACCCCTCCTAGGCCTGTTTGCTCCCAACTGCCAGACACTGCAGATGCTGTCATCCCAGGTTTTAAGGTGGTCCATTTTCTTAGCAGGGTACCAATATGACTTCCAATACCAGCCTGGTAAGGCTATGGGCCAAGAGGATGCGTTGAGTCAGCTGCCGCTTACCTCCGGGGACCCAGATCCGGCACTAGAGCACCAGATAATGTTGTTGGAGTCACTTCCAGACTGCCCGGTTCATGCTAAGGACATCGCTAAATTTTCTGCCAGGGACAAAATCCTCTCCCAGGTTCTCAACTGGGTGTGGAGGGGATGGTCCACGGGCCAGGTGGGCTTGGAGTTTGCAGCTTTTGCGTCCTGCTGCGACAAACTATCAGTTCACAAGGGCTGATTACTATGGGGAGGATGGGTGGTGGTGTCCCCTACTCTGCGGCAGAGAGTCCTAACCGCACTGCATGATTCACACCCAGGGATTGTGCGGATGAAGGCTCTTGCCCGCAGCTACGTCTGGTGGCCAGGAATAGATGGCACCATTGAATCCTGGGTGGCGAGGTGCCAGCCATGCCAGGAGACCAGGCCAGCACTACCTGAGCCCCAATCCAATAGTGGGAGTCCACACACAACCCGTGGTCCCGCCTGCATCTGGACTTTGCAGGGCCCTTCCAAGGACAATTATTTTTCCTCATCGTGGATTCCTATTCCAAGTGGTTAGAGGTAGTCCCCGTGGCTTCCACTTCCTCCCGAGCTGCAACCACAGCACTCCGCAGGATTTTTGCCACCCAGGGACTTCCAGACATGCTTGTCTCTGACATTGAGACAACCTTCACCTCAGAGGAATTCCAGGACTTCTGCAGCCGTAATGTAATCCAGCACATTAGGTCAGCCGCTTTCCACCTGGTTACCAACAGCCTAGCGGGCTTCCGGGGAGGAAAATGGCGAGCTGAGTTGTCTCTCGTAACGGGAGCAAGCTGAAGGTCTTGTTCGGGGTAGTGGAGGGCAAACCAAAGCCCACTGCCTACCTTTCTCAGTGAGAGAAAGGTCCAAGACTTGCACTAAAAACTTTAGAAGAGATTTACCTTGGCTGAAAAGGAGCTTTGGAGAAGGGTCCTTTGAGGCTTTGAGGAGTCTCAGAAGTTTGCAAAATTATCGTCTGCAAGATCTCTCAGAGCCATCGATTTGGCATAAGCTCGTCACGATCCTAACCTTCTGGGACATTTTTAAACAACTAAAGTCTTGGAAGACCAGTGGAACTTGGATAAACAGAGGAAAAAAGGTACAGAAACTCTTCTTTCACTCCGGAGCTATTTACAGACTAAAGAGACGTTTTAAAGGTGGAAATAAGGGGAAAATATAAAACTTGCAAGTAGAAGAAGGGAAGGGTGAAGTTTGGACTATTTTGACATAAAAGACAGTGTTAAAAACTGCTAAAAATTGAAGAGAAATCATTGTTGTGTCTACTTACGATTTGTGGAATGTAAACAACCATACTGCGCAGGAATATACTGGAACAGTCCTCTAACTCTACTGAGCAAGACAGGAAGTGCGTCAAGCAATCTATAAGGTTGAAGGTGACAGAGACAGGAAGCAGTAAAGAAAAAAGCCTACTCTACATCATAGAGAAACATCGGCAGCCATTGCTGGGAGGTCCAATTTAAAACATCGTTTTAAAAAGATTTGGGACTTTAAAAAGTGACAGAAACGACAGGGAAAAGGGTAAGAAGATAAGAACTATTGACTACATTATTGGTGGGCTCCTGGGGTGATTTTAAAAGGGGAAAAAAATCTTTAAAAGGAGAAAAAATCGCGGCCGCCATTTTGGATTTTTTAAAGACTTTTTTGTTAAATATCTTTGCTTTGGGGGCTCAGAAACCAGCGAAATTGGGCTTGCTGGAAAGGGCAAGCCCTGCTCTATTGAACCTGACTGTCAGATTTTAAATTGGTGAGGTCAAAAATTTCGTCATTTTTTTAAAGGGGAAAAATTCTTCAAAAATTTATATCTGGGCCTGGGAAGCTCAGAAGAAAACAGAACAAAGTTTAATTGAGAGAGAAAATTTAGACCTTCTGAACTTGGTAGTCAAACTTGCAAATTGTGCGACGGAAATTTTTGGTATTTTAATTGCATCCCCCTTGCTCTTTGCTTAAATGTCAGAGCCCAGGCAGCTCCGAACAAGAGCCCTTTCATTAGAAAAAATGCAAGACCAAATGGAGGCTATGGAAGCCAGGATTATGAAAGGAGTTAAGAAAATGATGGAAGAGTTGAAGGAAGAACTTACTACAGTGATTAAAAAAGAAGTGGATGACCTCAAAAACCAAATTGGGAAAATAGACAAGAAAGTACAGGAGGTGGAGGAGAAAGTTAAAACACATGATACCACCTTGCTGAAAGTACAAGAAAAAGTGACGATTCACGACTGCAAATTAATGGAAAATCAGCTACGTTTGAGAGGAGTACCTGAGGAAGAGAATGATGATTTGAAAGGATATATAACAAACATAATCGCAGAATTCTTAGAAGAAGACCCTGATAAGACTAAAAGCATGTATGATCACATGTATAGAGTCAACTCGTTATATGCCAAAAAAAATAACTTACCAAGAGATGTGGTTGTAAGATTCATGACAAAGGAAATGGTGGGAAGGATTATGAAGAGAAACTTTGAACAATCATTGATAGTAAGAGGTAGCAGAGTGAGAATTATGAAGGAGCTACCGAAAGAAGTGATAAATGACAGGAGAACATATAAAAAGTTGACAGAAAAATTGAAAGACAATGGCACAAGGTATAGATGGATAATCCCCGAGGGTGTGAGCTTTGAACTTCAGGGGAAGAGAGTCACGATTACAAATGCCCGAGAACTGAGGAGATTTTTTGAAGAAAATAAAGAATTTGCACCATGATGGATTACAAACTATTGTCTTGGAATGTTAATGGACTAAATTCACAACAAAAAAGAAGGGCAACTTTTCATTGGATTAAAAAGCAAAATTGTAATATAATTTGTTTGCAAGAAGTCCACATTAAACAAAAGGATTATAAATTTTTATGGAACAAACAATTGGGAAGGGAATTTTTTTCGTTAGCTGACCAGAAAAAAAGGGGAGTAGTTTTTTATATTAAACAAGACCTGGAGCCAAAATTGGTATTTAAAGATAAGGATGGAAGATTTGTAGCAGTGGAAATAACATCAAATGGGAAAAAAACGCTGTTATTGGGACTATATGCACCTAATGGTGCAAAAGATGTTTTTTTTAAAGACATTACACAACAACTAGATGAGTTGACCTACGATCAAATACTCTTAATGGGAGATTTTAATGGAACAGTTGAGAACTCATTGGATAGATCCGGAGGGAAAAAAAATAGTGGAAAAGAAGGAAAATTGCCAAAGTCTTTTTTTGAATTAGTAAAACAGGAAAATTTGGAGGACATATGGAGAAAGTTTAACCCTGAAGTGCGGGACTATACTTTTTTTTCTGCAAGACATAAGACATTTTCTAGAATTGACATGCTATGGGGAACCAGAGATTTAGGCCTCATAACAAGAAAGATAGAGATTTTGCCTAAAATTGGCACTGACCATAACCCAATAATGTGGATTACAAAACTGTCCAAAAGATTGAGAAGATGGAGATTGAATGAAGACTTGCTACAGAACAAAGAAACAGTGACTTTCCTAGGAAAAGAAACTAAAGAATTTTTCCAAGTGAATGATAAAGAAGATATCGATTTTCAGACGGTCTGGGATGCTTATAAAGCAGTAATGAGAGGGTTGCTGATTACTTTGAACAATAAAGATAAAAGGGAAAAAGAAAAACAACTACTGGATATTCAAAATGAAATAAAGAAAAAAGAAAGAGAGCTGAGGAAAAGACCAGGGAAAAAGAAAATTCTAAGGGAAATTTCAATATTGCAAACTCAACTAAGACATTTATTAAACAAAGAAGTAGAATGGAATTTGAAAAGGCTCCAGCAAAAATCGTTTGAAGGAGCAAATAAGACGGGGAAATACTTGGCGTGGCAGCTGAAAAAAAAGAGGGAAAATAAAATAATTAATAGAATTGTGATAGATGAAAGAGACGTAGTTACTCAAGAGGGAATAAAAAGAGAATTTTTTAAGTATTATGCCAAGCTGTTTAAAGGTGCTGAAGTAAAGAGAAAAAAGATAGATGAATATCTACAGAAAATAAAAATTGAGCCATTAACTGAGAATATGAGAAAAATTTTGAATGACCCAATTGAAAAAATAGAAATTGAGGCAGCAATCAACGTGATGAAAAATGATAAAGCTCCCGGGCCAGACGGTTATACAGCCAAGTATTTTAAAATGTTTAAAGATGAATTAATACCAAAATTACAGAAGCTGATGAATGCAATAAGAGTCAAAGGGAAGGTACCAAATACATGGAAAGAAGCTGTTATTTCTTTGATACCTAAAGAAGAAAGAGATGTTACAAATGTGAAAAATTACAGACCAATTTCACTTTTGAACAATGATTATAAAATATTTACAAGAATTCTGGCAGAACGTCTTAAGCAATATTTGATAAATTTTATAAAAGAGGACCAAGCCGGTTTTCTTCCCAAAAGACAAATAAGAGACAATATTAGAACTGTTGTAAATATTGTAGAATATTATGAAAGACATCCAGAAAAGGAAGTAGCGCTATTCTTTGCGGATGCAGAAAAAGCATTTGACAATTTAAATTGGGACTTTATGTTTGCAGTGATGGAAAAAATGGAGCTTGGAGAAAGTTTTATAAGAATGATAAAGGCAATATATTCTGAACAAAGTGCAAGGCTGTGCATCAACGCAGATCTTACAGATGAAATGAAAATTAGTAAAGGTACCAGACAAGGCTGCCCGCTTTCGCCATTGCTGTTTATAATGACTCTTGAAATTTTACTAATGCAGATTCAAGAAGAAAAAGATTTAGAAGGACTACAAATAAAAGGATTTACCTATAAATACAGAGCATTTGCAGATGATATAATGTTTATAAATGAAAATCCTTTACAAGTTACACCTTTGTTGTTAATGAGAATACAAGAGTTTGGGGAGTTGGCGGGACTTTATATAAACAAAGAAAAATCAAAAATCTTATGTAAGAATATGCAGAAAAATAGACAACAAGAACTACAAAGACTAACGGGTTGTGAAGTTACCTCTAAGGTAAAATACCTAGGGGTAGAGATAACAATGAAAAATATTGATTTGTTTAAGAACAATTATGAAAAGCTATGGCGTAAAATAGAAGAAGATATGCTAAAGTGGAACAAGCTCAATTTGTCACTGTTGGGTAGAATAGCTGCAGTAAAAATGAATATTTTACCAAGGATTATGTATCTGTTTCAAACCATCCCCATTGTGAAAGATGCTAAGCAATTTGATAAATGGCGAAGAAAAATTTCGGAATTTGTGTGGGCCGGGAGGAAACCTAGAATTAAAATGAAAGTCCTGATAGATGCGAAAGAGAGAGGTGGATTCCAATTACCAGATTTGAAACTGTATCATGAAGCAATTTGTTTAGTATGGTTAAAAGAATGGATAACGTTATTAAATAAAAAACTTCTAATGTTAGAAGGCCATGGAAAAAAATTCGGCTGGCATGCATATTTGTACTATGGAAAAAAGAAGATGGACGGTCTTTTCTCTCACCATTATATAAGGAGTAGCTTATTAAATGTGTGGATAAAGTACAAGAAATATGGTGATGAGAGGAGACCTTTATGGATAGTGCCGGCTGAAGTGATAAAGTTAACGGCCAAAACAGTCAAGGAAAAACAACTATCATACAACCAGTTACTAAAAATACAAAGCGGGAAAATAGAATTGAAAACTGCAGAAGAACTAAACTATAAATATGATTGGTTTCAAATGCAACAAATAAAAAGTTTGATGGAGAATGATATCAAAGCTGAAGGAATAAGGAAAGAACAAACAGAAATGGAAAGAGTTCTGCTTGGAGATAATGAGAAATTAATTTCAAAAGTGTACAAATTACTTTTACAATGGGCTACAGAAGATGAAGTAGTGAAATCTCAAATGATAAAATGGGCAATTAATGTAAATAAAGAAATAAAGATGGAATCTTGGGAATATCTGTGGAAAAATTCCATGAAACTCGCAACATGTCATAGTATTAAAGAGAACTGTTTTAAGATGATGTATAGATGGTATATGACTCCAAAAAAATTAGCAAAGATGAACAATAAGATGCCAGATAGGTGCTGGAAATGTAAAAAGCATGAAGGTTCTTTCTACCATATGTGGTGGACTTGTGAAAGAGCTAAAATGTTTTGGCAAATGATTCAACAAGAGATATCTAAGATCCTGGGATATGAATTCAATAAAGAGGCAGAGACTTTTCTGCTGGGATTACAAATGGAAAAATTTCCAAAAGAAGATAGAACATTAATATGGTACTTGCTCTCAGCTGCTAGGACATTGTATGCGCAGTTGTGGAAGCAAGAAAAAATACCAGAAAAATGGGACTGGATTATGAAAGTTATGTCATGGAGTGAAATGGACAAATTAACAAGAAAATTAAGAGACTGTGATTTAGAACTTTTTAACCAAGAGTGGAAGAAATTCAGAAGATATGTAGAGAAAGAGTGGAAAATAAAAGGACATTGGACAATTTTTGAGGATTAAGATTTTTAAGATAACAATATAACTCTTGAAGGGGGTTCTTCTTCCCTATGTTTCTTTTTTGTTTCGTTTTTTTTCTTGATAGTTAAGGGTACCTTTAATATCTGTTTTTTTAAAGAAAATAACACTGGCGGGGGTCAAGTAATTGGGGGAGGGGTGGGAGAAAGTAAGATGTGGGGTAGAATGATGGTCTTTTTCTTAATATATATTAAGCTTTTTATAAGTTGTAGTTATAGTTCTACTACCATATGTTACTAATAAAATTGTTTATTCACTAAAACCAACAGCCTAGCGGAAAGGATGGTGTGGTCTACAAAAGAGTAACTCTGCCGCATCATCCAAGGGGACTGGGAGGCCCACCTCGCAGAGCTCCTGCTAGCCCAACATGTCATCCCCTGCACAGCCACCGGCCACTGCCTGGCTGAGCTCCTCATGGGCCGGCAGCTGTCAACAATCAGGCCTTGGACATGCAAGAGATACCCGACGTGGGCCAAGCACCCAGGGGTTTCGACCCGGGGGACTTAGTGTATGCCAAGAGCTTGGGGGGGGGAGGCTTGGCTTCCGGCCCAAGTCTCAAGGGTACTGGAGTCTGTAATGTACGAGGTCACCACAGAGGGGGGGTTCACCATTCGGCAACACATCGACCAGTTGAGGTCACGTAAGGCGCCCGGGGATGAGATCAAGGAAGACGGTGGGTCACAGGACTTGCCAGCCTGGCTCGGACAGCCCCCAAGCCGGCAGCCACAATGATTCCAAGCCTCACTGTTCCACCAGAGCCTGAGGCAGCCGGGAACCCCAAACCACCGACAGACATTCCAGCATCACCAACCCCTCCACTCGCTGCGCCGGAAACCACCGCCGCGCCACCGCCCTCTTCCACACCCAGGCAATCAACACGGGAGCACCACAAGCCTGCATACTTAAGGGACTATGTGTGTCAGGGCTTGTGAACTAGGAGGGGAGGGATGTTATGTATATGGACTCAAGTGAGAACTGAATAGGGTATTCCCACAGGGCTCATTGGAGCCAGATGACCAGAGCTTGGGGACTTGGGAACAATAGGCAGCAGGATCCAAATCCCTGCTGCCCTGATCCAATCACGAGCCTCCTGCTGGTTTGAATGGACCAATAGAACGCTAGCGCGGGAACCCTGACGTGTATATAAGATTGGTCCATTGGCCCTTCTCCTCAGTCTTATACTTAGACCTTACTATGATGAAATCAATAAAGAGCTTACGATTCACTTATGATTCACTACCACCTCACCTCTTCCCTGAATGGAACCCACTATATTATAGTAGAGTACTTGAATTTATTTATTCATTGACTCCAGGGCTTTTTTTTGTAGCAGGAACTTTTTGCATATTAGGCCACACACCCCTGATGTAGCCAATCCTCCTGGAGCTTACAGTAGCCCTGTACTAAGAGCCCTGTAAGTTCTTGGAGGATTGGCTACATCAGAGGTGTGTGGCCTAATATACAAAGGAGTTCCTGCTATAAAAAAGCCCTGACTGGCTCTTTTTTTTTTTTTTACAGAACTGCACACCTTGCACAGCTAGTTAAACTGGGTGAGAACAATAATACAAATGCATTTATAAGCAGAACCCAAGCGGGGGGAGAAATCCATTTTCTGCTCTCTGGTATGGTTTGTTGTATCTTGATATCTTCTTTGTATGTTTACAACTTCCTTCAGAAATTTTTCATTCACATCTTCCTTTATACATGATCACACCTGTTGACACTTCTGCCAAAGAAAAGATTATTTGTATAGCGGAAGAAAAGGAGATACAGTGTTTGCAGTATCTGCAGCCTAAGAAGCAGGAAAGATATATTGCGGGCGGTGCCTGCCTAATCCATCAAGACATGAGATGTCAAAGTCTATGCAATACAGATATGTACTGTGTACTGAGCCAGTGTGTGTATCTTAATAAAAGCATGGTGGATTCTTCCATGCTCTGTTGGACTGTCCCTACTTCCCAGCACAGCTACTACATTATAATTTTAAGTGGGATAAGGGGATTCATTTTTCATGGTATGCTGCTTTTGTTTGGCATGGCAGGGTACCAGACCATGTCACAAGTGTTACTCCGATACAGAGAGGTGTATAGGTGAGGGGCTGCTGTTCAGTAGAAGAGCATCTGCTTTGCATATAAACAGTCCCAGGTTCAGTCCCTGGCATCTCCTATTCAAAAGAGGTATTGAGTAGTAACTGCTGGCCACAGTAGACAATATTGACCTTGATAGACCAGTGATCTGATTCAGTATAGGGCAGCGAGTTGTGCTGTTCTTAGCATGAGTAGAGACTGAAGGAACTACATTGAGCAGCCATCAAGTCCCCTTGCTGTAGCTCAGTCACCTCATGTGAATTATTTATTTATTATTCAAATGTGTATATCTTGCTTTTTCCCAAAGATTCAAGGCAGAAAACAAAAAACCACAAGGCACAAAAATACAATAATGCCATTAAAACATAAGTAATCAACATCCATATAGAGGCAGCTAGCCAACAAGAAATTCATCTAATTTAGTCTCAAGGCAGCCCTCAGCATTAATAACCAGAAGTAATCTCATCAAAAGGATGTGGAAAGGTATGGGATAGCCTGATCTCATCAGATCTTGGAAGCTAAGCACAGCCAGGACTTAGTAGACTACCTAGGAAGACTGCACAGGAAGGCAAAGGAAAGCCACTTCTGCTTCTCACATGCCTTAAGAGCCCTTTGCTGGAGACATGATAATCCGGTTGCAATATGATGGCACATATATGTGTACAATCTCATCAGAAAGCTTTGTGAAAGAGGATGGGATGACCTGCAAGGGTTCTGAGCAGCAGGATCTAGGGGGCGAGGCAAAGGGGGTGTTAGAAAAAGAAGATGATGATATTGGATTTATATCCCACCCTCCACTCCAAATCTCAGAGTGGCTCACAATCTTCTTTATCTTCCTTCCTCACAACAGAAACCCTGTGAGGTGGGTGGGGCTGAGAGGACTCTCACAGCAGCTGCTTTTTCAAGGACAACCACTGCCAGAGCTATAGCTGACCCAAGGCCATTCCAGCAGCTGCAAGTGCAGGAGTGGGGAATCAAACCCGGTTCTCCCAGATAAGAGTCTATGCACTTAACCACTACACTAAACTGGCTCTCCCACCGGGTGTTTAAAAATAGGAGGAGAGTCAGATCCCCTACTTTTGCAGCTTTTCTGTAAGGCAGAGAGGCAGCAAAAGGAGCCTGGCTGCTTCCCCTCCCCATTTAAGCATCCGGCAGGGTGTTTAAATGGGGGAGTCAGGTTCCCTGCTTTTGCCACCTCTCTGCAAGGGGGTGCAAAAGCAGGGAGAGGATCTCTGCCCCCCCCCCCCCCCGTGCACCTCTCAGAGCCTCCCAAGAAGTGCCCGGACGGCGGGGGCTTTCTCCCTGCCTTTGCCCCTATGCTGCAAAAGCAGGGAGAGGATCTCTATCCCCCCTGTGCCTCTCAGAATCTCCTGAGAGGTGCCTGGGCAGTGGGGGCTTTCTCCCTGGCTTTGCACCCCTATGTTGCAAAAGAAGGGAGAGGATCTTCCCCACCTTCATTTTATCCTATCTTTCTTATGGGCCCATAAGATAGAATGGAGGGATAGGGCCTCTGCTGCACCATGCAAGATAAGAGTTTTAAAGTTTAAATCCCTTTCTCTAGAGTCGCGCAACAGCAGGGGTCCAATCCCTCCAGTCTATCCTATGGGCCCATAGGATAGAATGGATGAATCAGGCACCACTGCTGCATGTCTCTATAGAAGGGGATTTAAACTTTAAACCTCTTCTCTGGTGTGGCGCTGCAGAGGGTTGCACAAAGTTAGTTTTGGCTAGGGTTCAAAACACTCCAGGGCCAGCCCTGCCGAGGCTTCCCCTCCCCATTTAAACACCATGGGGTGTTTAAATGGGGGGGGGGGGTCAGATCGCCCATGGGTCCCTTCATTTTTTGAGTGGGGGGACATTTTTGGTCCCCCCCCCCTCAAAGATATGTAGATCTGGCCCTGCCAAACAGACCTGTGAAAGATTTTCTCCCTAAAAGTATGAGTGAAAGAAACAAGTTTTTCATTTGTTGAAGTTGAGGGATATTCAGTTCGCTTATCTGTTTTCTTCTATGACAATCCATTCATTTCCTTCTGTTTTTCCACCTCCTGGGGAAAAAACAGCATTCTTAGGGGAGGAAGCTTTTTAAAAAAACAACAACAACAAAAATACACACAAATTGTATTCAATGGTTACAACACAGAACTTAAGAAAATATGCACAAATTGCTCACTTTGCATAATATGTCCCAAATGTATTGTTTTGATTTTGTGATTATGGGGGGGAGGGGGGGTAAATCAAAACAAAAAGGTTTTATTCAAAAAGAATGTATGAATGTCGCAAGTAAAGACCAACCTAGCCACAGCACTGACAGAACAGTCTCTTCAGATTGCATATAAAGTAGGATGTTGCTGTTTTTAAAAAGGACATGTGAGAGGGCTAGGTCTCATCCTCTTCTCCCTTGACTTTGAAGTTGTGTACAATGTAAAAAAAGAAAAGTTGCTTTTCCTTCTTCCAAGCTCAGTTGCCCAACTGGGAGGGCCTGTGGCTCAGTGAAAGAGACTCTGCTTTGCCTGCAAGAAGGTCCCAGGTTCAATCCTCAGCATCTCCAGTTAAAAGATTAGGTAGTAGGTGATGTGAAAGACCTCTTGAGCCACTGAGTAGACAATATTGACCTTGATGGATCAAGGTTCTGATTCAGTATATGGCTGCTTCATGTCTGACCACAGCGTCTCCATTCTATGGCTAGAAGAGGGATGTGCAAAAAAAAAGCTTTGTAGATGCAAATCCATATTAAAGGCCAGATAAAGTTTCCTCTGAGTCATGCTCAGGAACTAAAAACAAAACTCTTTTGAGTTAATCTCAGTTAAGAGTGCTATTTTTATTGCCAAGCAAGCTGAAGAGTAAAAACTGGATATAGCTTACCAGCAGCTACTTAAATTTGAGGGGCTGGGTGTGCATTCTGCAGCCAGACCAATATCTTTGATTGCCAGCTTTGCTGGAGAATGTGCAATCATCCTCTTTACATTAAAAAATAATGAGCTGGTTCTCATTTGCAGGTTCTTAAGTGCACACAGGCCCCCGGTCACTGGGTAATATGAATGCCCCATCTCATAAATACTAAATGAAAACAGAGCTCTTCACCTTCACAGAGGCAGGGCTGAAAGCTGCTGAGGCCCCAGGGAAACATATTTCTTTCAGGAAGCATTCATTTTCAGAAGCTCTGAAAAATCGTACCAGCATAAACACAAAGCGAAGGGACTGAGGAGGATGGAAGGAAACAGGCAGGCTGAGTTAAAGTTAAAGTGGATGCTTAACCAATTTCTCCCATCTGTTTATTGATCTTCCTAGAGTTTCCCTAGCTTCTCTAATAAGAAAAGGCACCAACGTTCTTGGCAAAGCCAAAAAAAAAATCCATCTTTTTTATGAGTAAGCAGCACAAATGCCTTTTACCAAGCTATTGCCATAAAGCATAACCACTTGAGAACTGTGCCTAAAGGCAGCTATGGCTCAATGAGCAAATACGAAAAGGTGCAGCTTTGCCAAAGGCGTCAAATTCCTTTTCCTCATAATATACTGGGTTATTTTCTTTCATCATAAAAAGGTCATATGCCACCATTATGGATGACTATCTCAGCAAGAAGTTCAGTGTAGAAAATATAGCTTATTCTGGAAGTACCACAGTTAATGGTATTGGGTTAATAATTTTTTTTAATGCATGCCTTAAAAGTTGAAGGGGACAAATGACAGTTAATGAGAGAAGTCCTAAGCAGGTCTACTCATATTCCTACTTAGATCTCTTCAAAAGGGCTGTGGCAATCTCCTCTCAAAGTGTCACCTTTCCTCTGAGGCACTGAACCAATCCTCCTGATTTTGGCCTCATGCAAATTCAAGTGATTGTCAGCCAGTCAGAGTCCATGGAACTTCACTGGATAAGAGTGTATTACAGCGCAGAGGACTTTCTGATTCTGAATGTCATTTGATTGTTATATAATGGGAAATCATCACATTGAGCTGCATGAGGGTCAATGTAGAGGACTGCTAAGCTTGCAAAAGTTTACCATGTGGCAGTGCATTGCAACTTTGCACTCCACCATCAGTCTCATAGCAGTTTCCGTGTTTGGTAGCTCCTGTTTGTAGAGAAAGAGTCGCACAAGCAGTCATTGCATTGGGAGTTCAAGATAGGTAGCACGGGTGCGGGAGGGGATGCTGGTCACAAGCCTGTGGCGTAACAAGTGATGCTGTATTGTAAGTTGTTCTTTTGTTTGCATGCATGCTTTCCTTTTCTAACCATCCCAAGGTAAAGCATGTTAAAAGAACATCTCCAGTCATCTCCATTTTTGGTAGTAGCAGTGGCTCATTGTGATCTATCATAAAGCAACCATCACAAAGATTTGATAATGATTTCAAAGATAAACAAGCATGAGTCAAGAGAGCAAGCATGACGCAAACCTCAGTGCAGTGTTAGAGTGCATTTACAGAATTATATCTGATCTGGAGTCTACAAAACAGCAGGTCCAACTGTGCTGCCCTGAGGCATTTGAAATAAGGGAATGGAAGCCTAGCAACTCTTTTTTGTGGGCGCTGGTGTTTCAAATTAATCCTGCCTTCCCCTTAAACAGCGCTGTACGCACCAGATTGGAAGGAGAGGCTACTCCTGTTAATATTGACATGGGTATACTTCTGAAAAGATGGAGGATATTATTTCCTGGTATGATGGACTGTTATCGGTCTCTGTCGAAAGCAGTGACAGCATTGCAGGTTTTACCATTAGAAGCAGAAGCGTCGATTGTTATCCCAGCATTATCTATCAATGAATCTTCAGGAGGACAGATTAGTATCACAAGAGACCAAGACGGGGGAAATGCTGTGTAAAAGTCAGAGACTAATGTTACTAGGAGGCCCGAGCTATCCTGCCAGCCTTGGCTGCTGCCATTATATGCCATACAATGCCTGAGCAATGCAGAAGCTCATTAAGGTGACAGACAGAGAAATGCAGATCATAGGGAGTCAGAAAGTGAACATGTCCACATTATGCTCAGGAAATCTCTAGAGAGTCAGCGAAAGGTGGGAGC
Organism: Heteronotia binoei; assembly: GCF_032191835.1. Taxonomy (NCBI): domain Eukaryota; kingdom Metazoa; phylum Chordata; class Lepidosauria; order Squamata; family Gekkonidae; genus Heteronotia; species Heteronotia binoei. The sequence goes on from NC_083227.1 coordinate 68,120,847, forward strand.
TGATGGGAAAAAGCTCTTATGCCTGGCAGACTGAAATGGCCAAGGATATTGTTTTAGGACTTACTCATGAAGAGGCCATCAGGGACACTGTAGCTTTTCAGGACTGGTTGTCCAACAAAGAACTCCCCCTCTTGCTGTACAAAATAACAAGAAAGTTTTGAGATGAGCCAAAGCCATGCTTCAGACTGCTGCATGGTTGGGAGTTCTATTTGAATGCATGTACACACTTACATGTATTCCTGTTAATAACAACTAGAGCCCTGTGGCGCAGAGTAGTAAAGCTGCAGTACTGCAATTGGAGCCCTCTGCTCACGACCTGAATTCAATCCCAGCGAAAGCTGGTTCAGGTAGCCAGCTCAAGGTTGACTCAGCCTTCCATCCTTCCTTGGTCGGTAAAATGAGTACCCAGCTTGCTGGGGGGAAAGTGTAGATGACTGGAGAAGGCAATGGCAAACCACCCCATAAAAAGTCTGCCGTGAAAACATGAAAGCAACATCACCCTAGAGTCAAAAACGACTGGTGCTTGCACAGGGGACTGCCTTTACCTTTTTTTTACACATTTGATGACTCTGAAGATGCTGACTGCAACACATATGCTCTGGTTTGCAATGCATACTGTAATATATTCATCTAGAAATAAGGCCCGTTGCGAAGGAAAATACAACGGGCTTTAGAAAGAACCTCTGGGAGAGTGCCCCCCCACCCTTGTTGTCTTCCCACTCACCCAAGTGAAGGCATTCACTCCCCCCCCCTTGGTGTCTTCCCACTCCCCACCCCCTTCCAACTACCACCCACCCCCAACAACCTGTTCCTCCTCTCAACTATTCCTGTACCCTTGGCACTCCACAGCTCCCCTGCACTTGTGACATTCACTTACCCCTGCCTTTACTGTCTTCCCACCCCCAATCTTTGGCCTTTACTCACTGGGAGAAAAAGACCCCTAACTTCAGAACATTGTAGTCACCCGTTTGGTTGCCAGGGTGCCTGGAGACTCAACTCACACACATCTGCCAGGAGAACGTGGGTTTTGTCTACCAGAATGTACTTATTTATTTATTTATTTACATTAAACTTTTATCCTGCCCTCTCCACAAGCAGACTCAGGGCGGCTCACAACATTCGCTTACACGATTTAAAACAATAAATCAATAAAATCTATAAAACATTAATACAATAAAAATTTAAAAACTATTTCACAGTGCTGTACCATTACTATGTTGGCGGTTCTGCTTTTCAGATGGTTGGTCACCGGAAACTCTAGCTGATGTCCGGTGGCAGCTCTGTCTCAGTTTAAGCATCGAAGGCCTGTCGAAACAATTTGATCTTACAGGCCCTGAGGAATGTAGGATGGTCCCACAGGGCCATTATGGCCTCCGGGAGAGCATTCCATAACTCTGGTGCTGCCACTGAGAAGGCCCTGGCTCGTGTCAAACGCAACCTGGCCTCCTTTGGTCCAGGGGTGGACAGCAGATTTTTTGTCCCTGAATGCAGTGCTTTCTGGGGAATATATGGGGAAAGGCTGAATGTGCTCCCATCGAGGGAGCCTCATTAACAGCCATGCCACAGCATTCTGCACTAGCTGTAGTTTCCAAGTCAGCATCAAGGGTAGCCCCATGTAGAGAGCATTACAGTGATCTATTCTTGGGGTGACCATAGCATGGATCACCATTGCTAAGTCATTGTGCTCCAGAAAAGGAGCCAACTGCCGCACCCGCCGGAGATGAAAAAAGGTGGATCTAATAGTGGCTGCTACCTGGGCCTCCATTGTAAGGGAGGACTCAAGGAGCATGCCCAAGCTCTTGACCTTAGGGGCCGTTATCAGTGGGGACTTATGTAGGGACTTATGTGAGTACAAACAGCCAAAATGTTGCTGCAGCACTCTGTGTCTCCGGAAGAGTGCTAACCAGGAGAACAGATGGGTTTCCAGTCGCTCCGTGCGATCACCATCTCGGTCATTGCAGTGGAAGAAGGTGCGCCACCAGGAACTGTCCAGGCAAGCAGTTTCCAGCCTTGACCATAGAATCCATATGGGAAAGATAACATCACCAGCAGCTATCTTCCTGCAGTGCCATACTCCATTACAGCAAAGCGGAAGGCTCACATACTCAACAGATGTCACCTATGCATAAGGCCATCAAGCTTATTTTAGGCGTGGATCCTGTCAGACTGCCTGAGCCTTAGTCTTTGGGTGATATAGTAGGTACAGAACCCAAGGGTAATAATAATAATAATAAAATTTTATTTATATCCTGCCCTCCCCGCCTAGGCAGGCTCAGGGCGGCTAACAACATTTATAAACATACAGAACAATAAATATAGGGCTTAAAAATTAACATTATTAAAAACCAGTCAATATACAATTAAAATTTAACTTAATCTGGCAGTGATGATGGTATTTCCGGCGCTAATATCTGTCAGTTTACATAGTGTACATAATAACATAGGTCCTTAAACAGAACCATATTGGCGGCTCCCTTTATAAACAACCATAATTCAGCAGTCCGTGTACGCTAACTTGAAGAGGGTGGTCTTGCAGGCCCTGCGGAACTGATCGAGGCTCCGCAGGGCCTGCACCTCCTCCGGGAGCTGATTCCATAAGGAAGGGGCCGCGATTGAAAAGGCCCGTGCACGGGTGTTCTGAAGTTTAACTTCTTTCGGCCCAAGGGGAGTCAGTTTATTTTTCCTGGCTGACCTCAGTGCTCTCTGGGGCTCATATGGGGAAAGACGGTCCCTCAGGTAGGCCGGTCCTCGGCCATATAGGGCTTTAAAGGTAATGACCAGCACTTTGTACTGGACCCGGTATGTAATCGGCAGCCAGTGCAGTTCGCGCAGCCCCGGCTGTATATGCTCCCACCTCGGGAGTCCTAGCAACAGCCTGGCCGCTGCGTTCTGCACTAGCTGCAGCCTCCGGGTCCGGCACAAAGGCAGCCCCAAGTAGAGGGCATTACAGTAGTCCAATCTTGAGGTGACCGTCACATGGATCACTGTTGCAAGGTCCCGACGCTCTAGGAAAGGGGCCAACTGCCTCGCCCGCCTCAGATGGAAGAATGCTGATTTGGCACAGAACCCAAGACAAAGGCTGGTGCCAGTAGAGGAATGAAGAATAAGAACATCTTCACCTAGAGCCAAGTGCCTTTGTATAGATTGGGTAGCAATTTGGCCATCTATTGTCACCTTTTTTTAGATACGTTTGATAGTTTTAATCACCCCCACCCCAATAATTTCTCCCATTCTTTCCCTTAATGGTTATCCTGGAGCCTCCCCCTTTGGCCCATTGTTACCTGGAAGTCCAATCAGGTAACCAGGGCCAAGTCTGCCCATTGGCCAGGTACAGGCATCCAATCAGGTGCCCCCAATAAACTGGCTATTGGCTACCGCATAAGTCCAGCCCTTATGGTCATTGCGGAACCCCCCTTTTTCTGAGGTCATGTACCAGCTGACCACCTGTCATCCGCCCCTGTACCTCCCATCCCCTAAGGGCTCAAGGTAGTCCTTATAACCTGTGACCCAGCTCCCCACAGGTGTGCATCTAGCAGTACCCCATTCCTGCTGTTTCCTGATCAGTTGAGGGTCCCTTCCCCCTAGTCCTCATTTGCTGCCATTGGAGCCTTCCTTGAAGACTACGATCGGTAATTATCACCCTGTTTGTCCACCCTTATGTTACCTCTATGCATTTCTCTCTATTTTTATTAGGACTGTATGTGTGTTGTATTAGGACTGTATGTGTGTTGTATTAATTAATTAGTATCTTTAGAACAGGGGGTGGGGGTGGGCTCCCTCTGGGAATCCTACCCCCCCAGGGAAAGTGCATGCGCAATACATAGCCTCTCCTCTCCCGGTGTAGTGAACGCCGCGTGGTCACTGTCTGGCTATACCTGGCAGATGGTCACTGCAATGGCCTCTCCTGCATTACTGCATCCGTAGCAACACCTTCTCGCTGGTCCCCCCCGTTTTCACAGAGTTTGCTACGTCATGGTGCGACCGAATTGTCCGGCGGTATAACCGGATGGGCAGGCTGGGCCCACCAACCTCGTCAGCCTAAGAGAAGGAAAACTCTAACATCAAACCCGGGCAGATAGAGCTCGTTAATGTAACACCTACCACCTGGAGGACTCACTGCCGGCGTCCCGGCTTACTGGGCCATGACAGATGACCCCCAGGTGAAAGGGTGGAGCCAGTACCGCGCACACTGCGCTTCACCTAAAAAATTCCTCTGCGCAGGCCTGAAGGGCATATCCACACACACAACCCACAACGCATCAAGTCCTGCAGCGATAGGCAAGGGGCGAAACGGCAGGTGGAAGGTGCCACTGGAAGCCGCAGTCCCGATCCTGCATGTAGGCGGTTCAGGATATTGGTCGCCTGATGCTAACCCGGAGACGAAAGCATCTTTCGGCAGCACCCTGAACGACCAAGCAGCCTTATCTAGGGACAGCACTGCTTGCTCCACACGGAGAGGGGCCTAGAAAAGGTGGCCTAAACAAAGCTTGTCTCCCCCACCCCAGTTGGCTAGCCGCGGTCAACGGGCATCCTTACTTGCGGTCGAAAAATAACAACAAAGAAAAGGCATGCACCTGCCTCACAAAGTGTGCAAAGACTAAAGCTTGCGTGTTGGAACATCAGAACCATGCTTGACACAGTAGGCAGTGGTCGCCCTGAACGACGCTCTGCTCTAGTTGCCCACGAACTTCTCAGGTTGAATATCGACATAGCAGCTCTCAGTGAGGTCCGTTTCCCTGAGGAAGGTAGTCTTCAAGAACACGGTGCTGGCTATACCCTCTACTGGTCGGGTAAGTCAAAGGCTGAGAGCCGCCTTTCTGGCGTTGGCTTCATGGTCAGGAACTCCATTGCCTCCAAACTCGAAAACCTTCCAACAGGTCACTCAGATCGCATCATGTCCATGCGCCTCCCACTTCAAAACAAGCAGCATGCAACACTCTTCAGTGTGTATGCCCCAACCCTTCAAGCAGATCCTGCAGAAAAGAACAAGTTCTATGCTGATCTACGCAACCTCGTACGGAAGACCCCTACAGAGGACAAGGTGATCATCCTTGGCAACTTCAATGCCAGAGTAGGTAAAGACTCGGAAGCCTGGAAAGGAGTACTTGGCAAACACGGCATTGGCAACTGCAATGACAACGGGCGCCTTCTACTAGAATTCTGCATGGAGCACCAGCTCACCATCACCAACACTATCTTCCAGCAGAAGAACAGTCTGAAGACAACCTGGATGCACCCACGGTCCAAGCATTGGCACCTTATCGACTACATTCTGGTGCGCCAGAGAGACCTTCGAGATGTCTTACACACCCGAGTAATGCCCAGCGCAGAATGTCATACGGATCATCGTCTTGTACGCTGCAATCTCCGTCTTCACTTTAAACCCACACCCAGGAGAGGAGGTATCCCTCGGAGGAAGTTTCAGGTTGGCAGCCTCCAGTCAGCCGAAGTTAAAGCTGCCTTCCAGGCAAAACTCCAGTCAAGAATTGAGGACCTCAGTTGCCCCACAGACCCTTCTCCAGAAGCACTCTGGGAACACCTAAAAACTACCGTCCTGCAGATCTCTGAAGAAGTCCTCGGGTTCTCCACAAGGAAGAACAAGGACTGGTTTGATGAGAACAATCAAGAGATCCAAGAATTACTGGCAAAAAAGAGATCTGCCTACCAAGCACATCTTGCTCAGCCCTCCTGTCCTGGGAAAAAAGCAACCTTTCGCGCTGCATGTAGCAACCTCCAGCGCAAGCTTCGGGACATTCAGAACGAGTGGTGGACCAAGCTTGCAGAGAGAACCCAGCTGTGTGCAGACACTGGTGATTTAAGAGGGTTCTACGAAGCCCTGAAGGCAGTATATGGTCCATCATATCAGGCTCAGAGTCCCTTGCATAGTGCAGATGGCCAAGTGCTCCTCACAGACAAGGCATCCATACTGAACCGGTGGTCGGAGTATTTTCAGGTTCTCTTCAGTGCCAACCGCGTAGTTCAAGATTCAGCAATCCACCTCACCCCACTTCAACCGGTGAAAACAGAGTTGGATGAGATCCCCACCCTAGAAGAGACTGTTAAAGCCATCAAGCAACTGAAAAGTGGCAAGGCAGCAGGAGTTGATGGAATTCCACCAGAGATCTGGAAGCATGGGGGCACAGTACTACATAGCTCACTTCACAAAGTACTTGTCACCTGCTGGGAACAAGGCAAATTACCACAGGACTTTCGCGATGCAATCATCATCACCCTATACAAGAACAAAGGGGAAAAGTCAGACTGCTCCAACTACAGGGGGATAACCCTGCTCTCCATCGCAGGCAAAATCCTTGCCAGAATACTCCTGAACAGACTGGTGCCCACCATTGCAGAAGAACTCCTCCCAGAGAGCCAGTGCGGCTTCAGAGCTAACAGGAGCACCACCGACATGGTATTTGTTCTCAGGCAGCTCCAAGAGAAATGCAGGGAACAGAACAAGGGTCTGTATGTGACTTTTGTTGACCTTACCAAAGCTTTCGATACCGTTAGCAGGAAAGGCCTGTGGCAAATCTTGGAACGTTTAGGATGTCCCCCAAGGTTCCTCAGCATGATCATCCAGCTACACGAAGACCAGCGAGGCCAAGTCAGACACTGCAACGACCTCTCGGAGCCCTTCCCAATAGGCACAGGTGTAAAGCAAGGCTGCGTTCTCGCGCCAACTCTCTTTACGATCTTCTTTAGCATGATGCTCCAAAGAGCCGCAGTAGATCTAGATGAGGACGATGGTGTCTACATCCGCTATCGCACCGATGGCAGCCTGTTCAACCTGAGGCGACTAAAGGCACACTCCAAGACAATGGAAAAACTCATCCGAGAGCTACTGTTTGCTGATGATGCTGCACTCGTCTCCCACTCGGTATCAGCTCTGCAGCATATGACGTCCTGCTTTGCAGAGGCTGCCAAGCTATTCGGCCTAGAAGTTAGTCTGAAGAAGACAGAAGTTCTCCACCAGCCTGCACCCCAGGAAGATTATCACCCTCCCTGCATCACTGTGGGTGAATCAGTTCTGAAGACAGTCCAGCAGTTCAGCTACCTGGGGTGCATCATCTCCTCAGATGCCAAGATCGACAAGGAGATTGACAACAGGCTGGCAAAGGCAAACCGTGCATTTGGCCGACTGCACAAAAGAGTGTGGAGCAACAAGCATCTGAAAAAAGGCACAAAGATCAATGTTTACAAAGCGGTTGTGATGACAACCCTCATCTATGGCTCCGAATCGTGGGTTTTATACCGTCATCACCTGCGACTCCTTGAGCGCTTTCATCAGCGCTGCCTTCGCACCATCCTCAACATCCACTGGAGTGACTTTGTGACCAACACTGAAGTCCTCAAGCGGGCAGAGGTTACCAGCATCGAGGCACTGCTGTTGAAGACGCAGCTGCGCTGGGCAGGGCATATTTCTAGGATGGAAAACCACCGCCTTCCCAAGATTGCCCTGTATGGCGAACTCTCCACCGGCCATCGAAATAGAGGGGCACCAAAGAAGAGGTACAAGGACTCCTTGAAGAAATCCCTTAGCACCTGTCACATCAACCATCACCAGTGGTCTGACCTAGCCTCAGATCGCAAAGCATGGAGGCACACCATCCACCAGGCTGTCTCTTCGTTTGAGAACACACGCATAGCTGGTCTTGAGGACAAAAGGAGATTGAGGAAGAATCGCACTGCTACAGGACCAACCCTAAATCAGACTTTTCCCTGCAGCCGCTGTGGCCGGACCTGCCTGTCCCGCATTGGTCTTGTCAGCCACCAGCGAGCCTGCACCAAACGTGGACTATTGCACCCTTCTTAAATCTTCGTTCGCGAAGCCAAGCCGAGAGATCTTTAGAACATAAGAACATAAGAGAAGCCATGTTGGATCAGGCCAACGGCCCATCCAGTCCAACACTCGGTGTCACACAGTGGCAAAAATTTTTATATATACACACACACTGTGGCTAATAGCCACTGATGGACCTGTGCTCCATATTTTTATCTAAACCCCTCTTGAAGGTGGCTATACTTGTGGCTGCCACCACATGTTAATCACCCTTTGGGTGAAGAAGTACTTCCTTTTATCCGTTTTAACCTGTCTGCTCAGCAATTTCATCGAATGCCCACGAGTTCTTGTATTGTGAGAAAGGGAGAAAAGTACTTCTTTCTCTACTTTCTCCATCCCATGCATTATCTTGTAAACCTCTATCATGTCACCCCGTAGTTGACGTTTCTCCAAGCTAAAGAGCCCCAAGCGTTTCAACCTTTCTTCATAGGGAAAGTGCTCCAGCCCTTTAATCATTCTAGTTGCCCTTTTTTGGACTTTCTCCAATGCTATAATATCCTTTTTGAGGTGCGGCGACCAGAACTGCACACAGTACTCCAAATGAGACCGCACCATCGATTTATACAGGGGCTTATGATACTGGCTGATTTATTTTCAATTCCCTTCCTAATAATTCCCAGCATGGCGTTGGCCTTTTTTATTGCAAACGCACACTGTCTTGACATTTTCAGTGAGTTATCTACCACGACCCCAAGATCTCTCTCTTGGTCAGTCTCTGCCAGTTCACACCCCATCAACTTGTATTTGTAGCTGGGATTCTTGGCCCCAATGTGCATTACTTTTCACTTGGCCACATTGAACCGCATCTGCCACGTTGACGCCCACTCACCCAGCCTCAACAGATCCCTTTGGAGTTCCTCACAATCCTCTCTGGTTCTCACCACCCTGAACAATTTAGTGTCATCCACAAACTTGGCCACTTCACTGCTCACTCCCAACTCTAAATCATTTATGAACAAGTTAAAGAGCATGGGACCCAGTACCGAGCCCTGCGGCACCCCACTGGTTACCGTCCTCCACTGCGAAGACTGCCCATTTATACTCACTCTCTGCTTCCTATTACTCAGCCAGTTTTTGATCCACAAGAGGACCTGTCCTTTTACTCCATGGCCGTTTTCACACTAGCGTTTACTCCGGTGCAGCACCCCATTTACCTCCGGATCTTTTCCTGGTTTTCGCAACTGTTGCTCCGGCGCTGCGTCTTGCTCCGGTGCTGCAGGGGTTTCACGCCGGAGTATCTAGATCCACCTCCTTCCGGAGTTTTTGAAAACCTCCGGATCCACACCGGATCCACTCCTCGGAGTTTGCTGTGGGAAATCCATCCACGCCGGATCGACTTCTTTGTGGGCGTCACCCTCTCCCTTTCCGTCCTCCCACCCCATCCACCCATTCTTGCGTAATAGCGATATTTCGAAATTAACAAATAGAAAAAAAAAAACCCTCCTGAAGCGGCGGGTATGTGAGGTTGCTTTTCCGCTGTTGCGTTATTTCGCAACTTCGAAATTGCATGATACATTATACATTGTTGGGGGGGGGGAAATCTAGTGCCGGCGTGGGCCAAAGCGTTCATGTGTGTGTGTTTTAAAAAGGCAATGCCTCCCTCAGCTGTGCCACCAGCATTTCTGGACCTGCACAAAATCGCCATGTATAAAATGGGAAGTTGGAGTCCTGCATTCTCCTCCCTGGCTACATTCCGCTCGGTTAGAAAACAGACGCGAGCTCGCTCTTCACACGCGCCACAGAAGGGGAAGGAGAGAATGGGGCGGGGGGGGAGCTCTGGCAGCAAGAGTCAGTCAGGTCCCCGTTGCAGCTGCAAGCGCCAGCCGGGGAGGGGGAAGAGCGCGGAGGAAATGCCAGCTTCGCCACCCGAGAGGGATCGAGGCTGGGAAGGGAAGAAGCTGCCACACACACACACACACACACACAAAACCCCCTCCATTTCTCTCTCTTTGTTATTGCGATATTTCGCAACTCCGGAAAATAGACGCGAGGTCGCTCTTCACACACGCCACAGAAGGGGAAGGAGAGAATGGGGCGGGGGGGGAGCTCTGGCAGCAGGAGTCAGTCAGGTCCCCGTTGCGGCTGCAAGCGCCAGCCGGGGAGGGGGAAGAGCGCGGAGGAAATCCCAGCTTCACCACCCGGGAGGGAGCGAGGCTGGGAAAGGAAGAAGCTGCCACATACACACACACACACACGCAACTCTGGAATTTGTGTTGGGGGGGGGAATCTAGTGCTGGGATTCTCCACTGTGAATGCTTCTGTTAATACATAAAGGGCTGTGGAGGATACTACAGCTGCAGCCACTCCATAAGCAGAAGCGGCACACGTGATGCGGTTTACGTTGTTACGTTGTTACGTTGTTACGCAATTAGACTTGCGCTTAAAAAAAAAATGATTGACAGGGCATCGAACTCAAGTCGATGCTAGTGCAAAAACGATTTGAGCCGGGGCTTCATGGAAAGCGACTCCACTAAAGAGGCAATGTGCGAAAACGAGGAAAATGATCTGGACATAATTGCGCCGAGGAATAAGGGGAGCAAACGCTAAGTGCGAAAACGACCCATGACTCTCAAGCTTTCTAAGGAGCCTTTGATGAGGAACTTTATCAAAAGCTTTCAGGAAGTCAAGGTAAACAACATCTATCGGGTCTCCTTTGTCCACATGTTTGTTCACCCCCTCAAAGAAATGCAACAGGTTAGTGAGGCAAGATCTTCCCTTGCAGAACCCATGCTGAGTCTTCCTCAATAACCTGTGTTCATCAATGTGCCTACTCATTCTGTCCTTGATAATGGTTTCTACCAACTTTCCCGGTATTGAAGTCAGACTGACTGGCCTGTAATTTCCCGGATCTCCTCTGGAACCCTTTTTAAAGATGGGGGTAACATTTGCTACCTTCCAGTCCTCAGGAATGGAGGCAGATTTCAATGAAAGATTACAGATTTTTGTTAGAAGATCCACAAGTTCAATTTTGAGTTCTTTCAGAACTCTCGGATGTATGCCATCTGGACCCGGTGACTTATTAGTTTTTAATTGTAGGACCTCCTCTTTTGTCACCTCAATCTGACTCAGGTCTTTCAACACCCCTTCCAAAATTAGTGGTTCTGGGGTGGGAAAAAAGTTCTCGTCTTCCACAGTGAAGACGGAGGCAAAAAATTCATTTAGCTTCTCAGCCATTTCCCTATCCTCCTTCAGTAATCCTTTTACCCCATGGTCATCCAAGGGCCCCACTGCCTCCCTGGCTGGTTTCCTACTTCTAATATATTTGAAGAAATTTTTATTGTTGGTCTCTATGTTTTTTGCAATATGCTCCTCATAGTCCCTTTTTGCCTGCCTGATCACAGTCTTGCATTTGATTTGCCACAGCCTGTGTTCCCTTTTACTAATCTCACTTGGACTGGTTTTCCACCGCTTAAAAGAGTCTTTTTTACCTTTTACAGCTTCCATTACTTTGTTTGTTAACCACGCAGGCCTTTTCTTATGCCTGTTTGTGCCTTTCCTAACTTGTGGTATGTATTTTATCTGAGCTTCTAGGATTATAGTTTTAAATAGTGTCAAAGCTTCCCCAAGGGTTTTGACCATATGTACCTTTCCTTTCAGTTTCCTCCTCACATGCCTCCTCATCTCAGTGTATTTACCCCTTTTAAAGTTAAACGTGGTTGTGGCGGTCTTTTTGGACAACTCCCTATTTATACAAATGGTGAAATCAATAACATTATGGTCACTGCTCCCAAGAGGTGCAATCACTTTTACATCTCTCACCAAGTCTTGGGCATTACTTAGGACCAAATCCAGGATCGCCCCACCCCTGGTAGGTTCTGAGACCATCTGCTCCATAGCACAGTCATTGAGAGCATCTAGAAACTCAATCTCTTTCTCTCTACCAGAACACATATTGATCCAATCAATCTGCGGGTAGTTAAAATCACCTATTACGACACAGTTTTTACGTTTAGCCGCTATCTTTAAGCCTTCCATCATATTATAATCGTCCTCTCTCTTTTGATTTGGTGGGCGATAACAAACTCCCATAGTTAAATTTCCTTTTGGGCCCTCTATTTCAACCCAAAGCATTTCTAAAAGTGAATCTAATTCTCTGACCTCAGTCTTACTGGACCGTATATTCTCTCTGACATACAGAGACACCCCACCTCCAACCCTTCCCTCCCTATCCTTCCGATATAACTTATATCCAGGAATCACCGTGTCCCACTGATTCTCCTCATTCCACCAAGTTTCTGAAATTCCCACAATGTCTATGTTTTCTCCCAACACTAAACATTCCAATTCACCAATTTTACTTCGAACACTTCTAGCATTTGCATACAAACATCTATAATTTCCCAGGCAAGCCAGGCCCACCACCTTCCTCCTGCTGCCTCTAGACTCTGGCAGACAGTCCATACTGTTTGTCACCTTCACAGTGTACAACTCTGGTCCATTACCCGGTAGAACAACAGCAGCCAACCCTTCATCTCTTTGAGACGAGTCCTCCCGAACCAGAGACATTTCATCTCCTGTCGGCTTTCCCCCAAGATTTAGTTTAACAACTGCTCTCTTTTTGATTTTAAGTGCCAGCAGCCTGGTTCCATCCAGGGACAAGTGGAGACCGTCTCTTTTGTACAGCTCCCGCTTGTTCCAGAAAGCATCCCAGTGCCTTTGGCAAATTTAAGCAATAATTTCTGGATGTGGAATCCTATATACATAGATTCTAGATCCCTATTAAGCCATAGGTGCCCACCTGTCAATTCCCCAACCTCTTTTGAGGGCATTTTGGCTTACATCACCTCCCCCAATCTTGCTGTCTTCCCACATACCCCACAGCTGAAACAAATTTAATTTTAATTTAATTTAACTTTGGGATTTATATCCTGCTCATCCTGCCAAGCAAGGATGGGTGGAAGGGAAAGAACCAGAGCTTCCTTTGCTCAGTTCCCTGGATCCTACAGGAAAAATACAAAGGAAACATCTTTAAGACCAAAAAGTGGTAATGTTTTAAGCATGTTTTAAGTTTTTTTTAAAAAATCTTTAGTTGTGTTTGTGTCCTTTTAAAAGTTTATATCTCTGTTACCTAATCTTAAATAGGTACACACATGGCCTGGCCCAACATGGCCCAGGTCATTCCAACAAGGTCTCATTTATGTCAGATCTGGCCCTCATAACAAATGAGTTTGACACCCCTGCTTTGGAGGGTGAATTTTATGGCATTGAAACTAGGGTTGCCAGGTATGACTCAGGAACTATCTGGGGACTTTGGGGATGGAGCCAGGAGCAAGGATGTGACAAGCATGATTGAACTCTGAAGCGAGTTCTGGCCATCATATTTAAAGCGAGTTCTGTCCATCATATTTAAAGCCTTTTAAATGCTTTCCCTCCATTTGAAAATAATGAAAGAGAGGGGGAACTTCTTTTGGGGCTCATAGAATTGGACCCCCTGGTGCAATCTTTTTAATTCTAAGGGAGTGTTTTGAGGAAAGGTATTGGATACTATGTTGAAATATTGGTGTCTCTACCTCAAAAAACAGCTCCCCAGAGCCCCAGATTCCCACAGATCGATTCTCCATTATACCCTATGGGAATTGGTCTCTATAGGGTATAATGGAGTGTCCAGAAGACTTTTCCCTCCCCTCCCCTGCTTTCTGGTGTCCTTGAAGTAGAAGAAGGGCCTCCAAAGCAGGGGATCCTCTGCCCCCAACTGGAGATTGGCAATCATAATTGTACCTTAATGAGGTCCCTTTCCTTCCCAGTCTCCATTCCCAAATCTCTAAGGCCGTTTTCCCACTGACCTTACCCCCAGAGCGACGTCCCTCTTCACCGCGCAGCATCTGCGCAGATTTCTCACCAACTGCTGTGCAGAACCAGGAAGTGCCGTGGCTTTTGCGTCACAGATGTAAACCGCTAAAAACCAGTTTACATCTGCGACGCAAAAGCCGCGGCTCTTCCTGGTTATGCGCAGCAGTTGGTGGGAAATCTGCGCAGATGCTGCGCGGTGAAGAGGAACGTTGCTCCGGGGTAAGGTCAGTGGGAAAACGGCCTAAGAGTTCCCCAACCTAGAGCTGACAAAAAAACCCCATCCCCACCAGTGGCTGGGAAAGGGAGGCCTTACAACCATGGCTTCCACACAGGAGGTTTCCCTGATCATTCTTTTAAAATAAGTGACTTAATATTGTTGTATTGGCATACTGCTACACTAAAATATGCTCTCTGTGTTCTCAGCTTTCATTTTTTTAAATAAAAAGAGTAGTTGCCAGTTTTATTGCTGAGCTTTATGCAGAAAAAGCATATATCTACTAAAAATGAGCTAGGGACTTTTTGAAAGCTGGAAATTCAGAAAACCTGAAGCATATTTGGTAAAACAGTAGGGTGCTATAACACTACTAAATTGCTAAAATGAAGAGAAAACCATTCTGCAGTAGGGAGACAAAATGACTACCATGGAGGAAATAGCTGCTGTGTGGGCGGGACCAGGGAAATCCAAACTTTCCCACCCACGCAGCAGCCATCCAGGATTTCCACTGTATTTCCCAAAACTTCATACAAAACACTTTTGAGAAAGATCATTGAAAACCCAAGGGAACCCCAGGAGATTCAAAAATGTGCCACAATGCTGGTCCCCACCTTCTTATAGGCTTGATGTTAGAGAGGGGGAGAAACCAGGTAGATTTTGCCACTTAAATTGGTGGTAAAGTCTTGATGGGTCAGCTGCAATTTTTGGACAATGAGAAGACAAAAGCGGTCAGAGACAATTTTGTATACTCCAAAAGAGGAATCCCATCAAAGGACCAGATATTTTTAGTTAAGATAAAACACAGGGCGAGGACAAGGAAATAGCTATTCGTTTAATTTAATTATTGATTTTTCACGATATGACAGGTTACAATAAGAAATATATATATAGAAAACAAATTTAAAACATAGTAGTGAAATATTGACAATTTTAGATCCTTTAAAGGATGTTGGGGAAAGTAGGAATACAATTCTATGTATTGACAGAAAGCATTGCAGATAAATGTTAGAGAAATGTCCACGTTATAAGAGTCGTTCAATAATCTGCCTAAGGAAACTGTAATTCCTGTTTCTTTCAAAATAAGGTTGGAGGGACAACTGAAATTGATGCTTTACCCAGCAGGACTACCTTTTACTTCCATCAGACCAACAATTCAAGGAAGCTTTGAGGTAGAAGAGTATGTGCATGGATTTGCTTAGAACAGTGCTTTTAAAATACTTAGTAAAATATTCTTCTAAAAGATTCTGACACTTGGCAGTAAGTCATTTCCCTAGGGTAGAAAATTTTATTACTTTTCAAGTGATATGAGAAAGGCCTGAAAATCTGTCACCCTTAGGCAATTTGTAACAAATATACAGTCAGGGAAGAGCAAAAGAAATGAACCATTGTTTTAAATTATTATGGCTGAAGGAATGCACATTTTGTTGCCATGTGTATAAATGGACAATGCTTTGATGATTTATGCATCCCTTGACTCTAGGTTAAAAGACCACACATAGTCTGTTCTTATCCACTTGGAAGGTTATGTTCTTCCAAGTGACATTTTGGAGCAAATCTGTCACTCTGAGCCTTGCTCATTTAGCCTTATTTTCATTATCCCATCCTGATAGTTCTTTGTTCCTTATTGTTAAGAGCTCCAGAGAAAAGCAGAGACTAAAGATATATTTGCAAAACTTTTTAAAGGAACAAGTCCAGCAGACCTTAAACACCATATAATATGTCCAGAACCACTGCACCATATTTATTTTAGACAGGCTTCTATTTCCAGTGCTCAAAGCAGCTCATATCAGACAGTAAAAAACCATCTCATTCAAACAAAAACAGAAAATAAAGCATTATTAGAACAAACTAAGTGAGCCACATAATTACTCAGATGCAAAATGAAATAAAATGTTTTATTTATAGCACACTCCCAAATAGAGTTACACCCTTCAAAGCCCATTGGCTTCAATTGTCCTAGAAGTGTGAAACTCTATTTAGGGTTGCATTGTTATTCTGAAAACCCGATAAAGCAAGGATCGTCTCTTCTTTCCAGTGATGGTGTTCTAAAGCCAAGAGCTACCTTGTAAAAAGTCCTTCTGGTTGCCGATTTTCAAATCTGATGCAGAGATGAAAAATAGGGGGATATGGACTGATTTTGTTATTAAAGCAGCATGAATCAGAAGAGGATGTCCTTTGTATATCTGGACAGTGTTGGATTTGAAACTTTGGGAGACTCGGCTATAGATCCCTGATTCTCAGGTTCACTCATCATCTCTCACCTTAACCTACCTGAAAGCATTATGTGAACATCCTATGGGATAAAATAATGCTTGTTACTACCCTGAGTTCATGTGAAGTAAGGGCAGATTATGACATGTCATATATAGATGCTGAGAACTTCAACAAAGACTAATTAAAAGGTGAACTTACAATGCCCCTCTCCCAAATGGCAAACTTGTGTTACAGAGCCAGGTCAGTCATTGCAGTTTACAGCTGCTTGTGCCCTGTCCAAGAACTAATCTAATTTATCATGGAATATGCAGAATCTCCTAAATCAAGGCAGAGGGGCTGTGGCTCAGTGCTGGAGAATCTACATATTATTCAGAAAGTCTTAGATTCAATCCCCAGCACCTCTCATTTTGGGGGCTTTTAAATCAGATAGTAGATTATATGAAAGACCACCTGAGAGACTTTGGAGAGCTCTTCCCTGCCTGGATAGATGATTCTGACCTTGATAGACCAATAGTCTGATTCAGTATAAGGCAGATACAGACATGACAGACAGACTAGATAGATAGATAGATAGATAGATAGATAGATAGATAGATAGATAGATAGATAGATAGATAGATAGATAGATAGATAGATAGATAGATAGATAGATAGATAGATAGATAGATAGATAGATAGATAGATCTGGAACAAGCCATGACTATCAGCATAATTTAATAAGGTGAAGCCTCACAGCACTAAAGGATATTTAACTATAATGGTAAATTGTGTCCATGTGTTTCAGAATCTAACTGCTTTTGTTTCTTAAGCAGCAGGTTTTTACAAAGGCAAACTTGTACTATTCTAGTATCTGTGATGTCTTTGAACACCAGCTATAACACTTAGAAATGCATCACTTTTATTTCTTATGAATAACACATATTCAAATGTCAATGCAATTCCAGTGCAATTTTGCTGAGTTTCTGACTATTTTCAAAGCACATCGCCTGAAGGATTCATTTAGTATTTTGAATTTCCAATATTTAAATTAGGGCAAGGAAAAACTAGCCTTAAATCAAGTATTTATAGAAAGATTAAATTTCATATTTAAGTATTTCCATTTTAAAACAGCATGTTACCATTAAAGTTCTTGCAAGTTCTGCTATGGCAAGTGCTTTCTGTATTTAATTTTCATATTTAATTTTCCACATTAAAAATATAAGTTCTGAATAATCAAAAGACACCTAGTAAATACTGAGATATATTGGATACCCCTGCCTTAAACACTAAATTTTAATATATAACAATCAATTAACCATGATTTAAATGTCTTGTTCCAGATCTATCTATAAAAAGTTTGTATAGTTGCACAGAAAACTGGAAGGGGGGGGGGGGAAATCTGTGCAATTGATAGTTCCAAAGGAAGTAAATACTTAGGTATTGTAGTTCTAAATTAGATTAGATCAAAATTGAGTTTAACTTAGACCACAGAATTATCTATTGCACAGATTTCCCTCCCCCCCCTTCCAGTTTCCTGTGCAACTATACAAACTTTTTATAATATGTGAAATGTCACTGACTATATGCAAATTAATTATGCTATTACAGATTTATAACAACCCTTATTTATAATGATCTTCCTCATTGTCAGCAGACAGTTCAATATTGCTGTTATTGGAATCTTCATGACACCTGTCAAACTAATATCTTGCTTTGCTTCTGTGGAGTATTACTTAACGAAAGTTTCCTCTTTGAAGATCTTTTAGAGAGTTCAGGTGGAATGTCCAGTTTCAAATTTTTGAAAAGAGCCATACCTCTATCCTTGTCAAATGCCATACAAAGCTTTCCTTGATGTCTTAATTTTCCAGATATGGACCATCTATATTTAATTTTGACTTCCTGCAACTTCCTGTTAATCGGCTTTTCCTGATTTGTATTGCCTCAGCTGGCACATCAGGAAATAAAGATTTTTCCCCTTTATAGTTTAGATGTCCTTTGAGAGGAATTCAAAATAGTTTTTCTATCTCTGACAATGTGACCAGAATATCCCTTGGCCATTTTCTGCTAGGAACATTGGGGGCATCAAGCCTGTGTGCTTTTAAAATAGTTGGAACTGAGCCCTCTATCGTTTGAAGTTCCGACATTATCCAGTGTCCCATTAAAGTTATTAAATCAGAAGCATTCTTTTCTCCCTCTGTTATCCCCCAGAATTTTAAATTACCTTGTTTCATCTGAGATTGCATTGCAATAGTTTTGTCCTTTAACAGCTGTATTTCCTCATGTATATGTATACAATTAGCCATGCTAAGGCTGATCGCAGTTTCTGCTTGTTGGTCAGTTTTATTCAGGGCTTCAGTCAAGTTTTTTTTCTATCAAGGACGTAATTATTGAGTCTTCCACTTCTTTTATTGATGTGTGCAGAGATTCCTGAAGCATTTGGAAATGATTTGAAATGAGACTTGCATCTGCCAACTCAACAACTACAATAAAAGGAGGAGGCTGAGATGGTGATGCTTGCATTAGAGTATCTAGTATCTAGTATCCTATTCCAGGAAGGTGTATCTGTAAATTTTGAAATTTGAGCTTTAACTATTCTTTTAATGTTTCAATAATATTCCATATAAAATTTACCACCTTTCTGCTGAACTTTAACTACATTCTTTATCTATTTGGAGGTCAAAATTGAGACTAGGTAGAACATTCATTTTTACAAGTGAGCAATTTTGATAAAATAACATATAAAACAGTAAAATACATGTAAATGAAAGTCTGCCAAGCTGAATACCACTGAGTTTTGTCCAACAATTTTCAATTCTTTTTATAACCTGAATTAAGAGTACTTTTTTTCTTAAACAAATAAGATAGATTTACCGAATATAACCTTCTTCTGTAGTTGAAGCACCAGCAATATCCATTTTTAGTCTTGCTGTCTGGAATACTCATTGTACATCAATTGGCCAGCTTCCACAAGTCACTGACCTTTTTGGATGTAGCTGAGCTGATTAAATTTGTATTACATTTATTGCATTTATTGCAAAGACATAATCACATACACACTAACACACTGTAAATTTCACCTACACAATGCTGCCTCAGTCAGTTCAGTATGTGCAGGCATTGGCAGACAGGAGCAAAGTGAGTTTTAGAATAATCTGATGATATACCACTGAATACATGTGTCATTATTGAATACAGGACAAATCACTCCCCAGTTTTCTGGTAGGTGGGTAAAACATTTTTTCTTATCTCCCAAGTATTTTGAGGAACCCCATGATATAGTTAGGAGACACATAAAACCAGACCTCATTTTGAGCAGGATCTCAAAGGTGCAGAGCTGTGGAAACGCTAAATTGTATTGTGCTCTTTCTTTCTTATGCCCCCCCCCAAAAAAAAACTTGCTTCTGGGCTCCATTGTTCAACCCCCCTGTGAGAATTTTACTGAACTCTAACATTTGACAAACTTTCTAATATCCCCCCCCCAAAAAAAATGGGGAAATAACCAAAACGTATAAAGCAGACATATAAAGCAGACATCATGCCACTGTGGCCACATAGGAGAAAGTAATTTAAAAAGTATGATGGGAGTAAAGTTTTATTATGACAATTATAATCCAAGAAACATTTTAAGGTAGTTGCTGAGCAGATATAATTTATGCAATGAGTTATGCAAATGAGTTATGCAAATAAATTGTGCTAATGTGCTCCGACACCTCTTTTTCTACAAAATGACCCCTGCATGAAACAGAAATCTTCCTGAAACTGTGCCTGGATGGGATATCTTATGGTAATCCAATGTAAGCTGTTTTGAGTTCAATGAAGTAAGAAAGTTTGGATGCCAGTGCAATAGCCACTACCTGAGACCATTACGGGGAGGGTGGGATATAAATCTAATTAATTAAATAAATAAATGTAGAGGGTGGTTTCAGTATGTGAGAATGGTGTGGAGATTGCATGAGTCCATCTCATGCCACTGTTGCAATATGTTGGACAACAGATACTATATAGGTCCTTTTCACTGGTCCCAGTCCCATCCAGATGATTTGTCTGGTAAAGAACTCTGTTGTTTCCTTGACTGTGTGGTTGTGTACCTCTAAGTATTATACCAACTGCATGCCATGCAACAAGTAAATAAATGGCTGTTGTGTGTAATCAAATATCCCGGCATCTTTTTTGTAGCTAACCCACATTTGATAGTATGAATGATTCAACATTCTGAATTAATATCCAGGTCTGAAGAGGTTAGCATACATATGCACAATTCTCTGTTGAGTATTAATGAGTTATTTTGAGTGATGCAGGGTGCACACTGAGCTGACATTGACATTTAAAATGTGTTCTGAGTATTGTACAAACAAAAGGATTGCCAACGACTTAGCATTACGTATTACGCAGATGTCCTACATGGTGCCAGAATTTTCTATTGCTGGATTTACCCATTGGTTGGAAAATAACAGGGAAAGGGGGATTAGAAAAGCAATAGTTTTCTGTAAAGCTTTATGGGACACATCTACTATGATCTCAGCTTACTTGCTTTATCTATGCAAGTAAAAACACCAGTGGAAATAGACTAATGGATTAAATGCAAATGTGTGTAATCTGTAAATATGTGTGCATTTGGGGAGGAGACTCAATGTGGTATCATGTAATATGTGAATTTGACCGAAGAGTTGAGTCAGGTTTAAGATAGCTATTTAGGGCAAGGCATATTAACCAAAGTAACTATGTATTTCCCATGGCTTTTTATTTTTTTTTCTGGAAAAAGAGATGCTGGAACTGGAAATGGAGAAACACACAGGTGCCCCTCATGAACTTTTGAACATTTTTTGAGTATTTTGTTTCCACAAAGAGGTTCCAGAATTTCCTCTCTCATGATATTCCTACAATGCTGTGAATTTCTCACCTTTCACAACCTACTTAACAATGCTTCTATAATTTAGCATTGGCATCATTTTACCTCCCTTCTCCTCAAATGTTGTAGCGTAGAAAGAAACAGAGTTAAAGACCATGGCCAAATGTCTCTGAAATTAATACTTGCTTGTTTCAAATTGGACAGTATTTGTAGGTCCAGTATCAGACAGTAATCTACACATATCAGTATCAGCCCAAGAGAAGTCTAATACAGCAATGATCTGTACTGCCCCTTACAAATTTATTTATTTATTTATTTGGGATTTATATCCCGCCCTTCCCACAAATGGCTCAGGGCGGCTTCCAACAGTTAATCAACATAAAATTTAAACAATTTCAAATATAAAACAATTAAATATTTAAACAGATTAAAACATTAAAAACAGAGTAAATCAGTTTCCTGTAAACAGATGGCTGGCCAGTTAGGTATAGGCTAGCCGGAAGAGGGTCGTCTTACAGGCCCTGCGGAACTGCGCCAAGTCCCGCAGGGCCCTCACCTCTTCCGGCAGCTGATTCCACCATACGGGGGCCATAACGGAGAAAGCCCTTTCCCTGGTGGCTTTCAGACGGGCTTCTTTTGGCCCGGGGATAGTTAGGAGATTTTGTGTTCCTGACCTCAGTGCTCTCTGGGGAACATGTGGGGTGAGACGGTCCTTCAGGTAGGCAGGGCCAAAGTAATGGATGTGGAGTATCCCTTTCACCCTACTGCATCTGAAAATTTATATTTTCTTTATGGGTATACTGGTAACCCTTCCTTATGGGTATACTGTACAGATGTGTCTCTCCAGTCAAGCAACTGCTTGGGGAGGCATTCAGGGGTTGTGACAGATAACTCACTGAAAGTGTGCAACTGCAATAAAAAGGGCCAATGCTATGCTGGGAATTATTAGGAAGGGAATTGAAAACAAATCAGCCAGTATCAAAATGCCCCTGTACAAATCGATGGTGCGGCCTCATTTGGAATACTGTGTACAATTCTGGTCACCACATCTCAAAAAAGATATTATAGCATTGGAAAAAGCAGAAAAGGGCAACTAGAATGATTAAAGGATTGGAACACTTTCCCTATGAAGAAAGGTTAAAATGTTTGCAACTCTTTAGCTTGGAGAAACGTCGACTGAGGGGTGACATGATAGAGGTTTACAAGATTATGCATGGGATAGAAAAGGTAAAGAAAGAAGTGCTTTTCTCTCTTTCTCACAATATAGGAACACATGGTCAAAGCCCTGGATAGGGGAAAATCAATTAAGTATTGTCTTCAGACTCTTCACACAGATATGACACGTCAACTACTTTCAGTAGATACCAAAATAAGAGGTTACAAGTAAATCTAGATAGCTACTAAAAGATAACCAGATGTAAAGCACACTGCTGCTAACTACAGCCATCAAACTATGACTGTGGGGCCACAGCATAGAAACAGAAAGTATGCTGTAGAACAGAGGTGTCAAACATATGGCCCATGGGCCGGATCCGCCTCACTTAGGGCTCTAATCAGACCCTCCAGCAACTAGCTGTCATCTGTTTCATTTTCCCTTGCCTGCTTTTTTCGGTCACCATTTTGTGTTTCTCCCTAGATAAGCCATAGCAGCAAAGCACCCTTTCCCTCTCTCCCCTCCCTTTTCCCAAAGGGAGGAGGAGGCAGGAGCAGCCTCAGCCAATGAGGGAGCTTGGCTCTATAGCTCTGCTGCATGATTAAGTTTGCCAGCTCAGTTAATCACCCTGCAGAGCTACTAAGACAAGCCTCTCTTCCTTCTAATGAATGGCTGAGGCTCCTCCCCCTCCTCCTGCCCTGGGGAAGGAAAGAAAGAGCCAGAGCTTCCTTTGCCCAGTCCCCACCATTAGGAGAGCTACAAAGAATGCTTTTAAGACTAGCAATGTTTTAGTGAAGGTATGAGCTTTTTGTCTTGCTACAGAGAGAGAGAGAGAGAGAGAGAGTTTTGTTGGGCTTGTAACTGGGTTCCCCTCCTCTTTTTCACTGTACTCATGCCCTCCAGTCTTTCTCAATAGGAAAGCATGTGAACTATTTAGAAGAGAAATATCAGCATTGGGCTGAGAGTGTGTTCCACCCTGGTCTACCCAGCAAATTTTCCTTATTCTTTTCTTTCACATTTTCCTTTGATTGGGGGTCTTGAATTTAGACTTTCCATATAGTAGGCTGACACTGACCACTGTACATGGCTGTCTCTCTGTTCTTGTAGTTGTTTTTTTTGGGGGGGAGTATTTTTTTTTTTTTAGTTGTAGTCATTTTTCTGGGGGAAATTATAGTTTTGTAGACAACCACATAGCTCTCAGTGTGTGCCATGGTGCCTTCACATGTTCCTGACTAGTATGTGAAGCAACTTCTGTACAAAAGCTCACAATGCCCAGCTGCTTCATGTTCCTCTGGGTTTTAGGCTCAAAGCATTGACCATGAGATGTCTGTAATGAATGTCAATGAATCAAAAGGAGGTTTGCAACTTACAGATGTGCACATCTGAACAGCACATATTCAAGACTGGTACCGCACCGACATTGTCTGCAGTTTTTGATGCAATAATTCATAGCAAGAGGTGACATTTATCAGAGACTGTAAAACAAAATATTGCAAGCAGGCTAATATTTTAAGGATCTTTTATTTTAAGTAAAAAAAATCTTTAATTGTGTGTCTGTGTCCTTTATAAAGTTTATATGTCCGCTACTTGGCATTACATTTTATGATACACATGGCTTGGCCCGACAAGGTCTCATTTATGTCAAATCCAGCCCTCATAACAATGAGTTCGATACCCCTGCCTTAAAGGGACCTTGTATACTCCACGATGACCACAATCCTCTTTAATGTGTAAAGAAAGCAGTAGGTTTGCTTCCTCTTCTACCCCACCTCCAGGTTGAGGATACTGGAAAAGCGGGAAAAACTTACTGTAAGCAAGTGAGATATTTACAGTACAATTCTTATCAGGTCTATTCAGAATCCTACAAAGGTCTGTTCAATGGGGCTAATTCCCAGGAAAGTGTCCTTAGGATTGCACTTTTACAGAGCAATCGGGGGGGGGGGGGGAGGATGAGAACAGGGAGCTGACTGACCCCCATGCAGGCATTAAGTGGGAGATGCACCAGTATAAGGGGGACTTACATCAGCAGCAGTCGCAGTCCACACAGCACCACAGTGCCTGTACACCAGCGGTTCAACCCCTCAAACATTTCCGCCAGTGGAAATGTGACCATGCCAGGGGGCAGGACAGCAGTCATTTGGCTCCCTGAGCAGTTCCTGGGAATACCCCTCAAAGCAGGTGCATCATCAAAAATGGCAGTGCAGCCCATTGGCACCAGTGGAAACTCCCTGGCCATCCCTCCGCAGACATCTAAGGCCATGTCCCCGGGGGGGGGGGGTGATGGGAAGCACTGGCACAGGGCCACATTGTGAAGCATCAGGCACACCACGAAAAGCTTCACCACTGCCAGGGGCTGCATTGCTTGGCATCTGGTGAAACCACAAGAGAGCATGGCATCCTGGCAGAAGCAGCAGAATGTCATCATTAACTGCTTGAATGCCTGCACAATGACCATGTGTGTTTGGTTGTATGCCTGGTTGTAGGCTGCACAGTTCAAGGGGCATCTTTGGGATATGACATCATCATATATGGCAGCAGGGGATACCCAGAGTCAGCTGCAGGGAAAGCCAGGAGAGCCATCACAGAGCCAGACCCATACTGCTTCCCCTATCCCAAGGCATGCCAGGCATACTCATCCAGAAGCCAACGTGTGACCTCTGGCCAGGTGGCCATGAGCCTGTTCAGGCTGGAGGTGGCAAAGATCTGTGCATCAAGTATGCTGCCCAAGAACTTGGCTATGAAGCCCATGAAGATGCTCAAGTGTGTGCAGGACATGCCAGGGGGAATGGGACTCTTTCAAGCTGCCCCTCTCCACCCCAGCAGTGATGCAGACCAGACTGTGGCTCCCAATGACCCACACTGCTCCTCCTGTCATGGCACTCCTGCCTCACAACAATGCTGCAAAGGTAGACTGGGGTGGAATCACCATGGACCCCACTGCACCAGCAGCCTGAAGTGCTGTTGGGGCACTTTCCCCCCCGATTGATCACTGTGTTGCTAACCCCTTAGGGAGTTGACTAGTGGCACCACTGCAGTGCTGGTGTGACTCAGGATTGCACAGTTAATTGCCTAAATTAAATCGAAGGACCGCACTGGCAACAGCCTAAAACAGGCATAGTTTCTCTTAGCTCCTTGAAATGTGGGGTCTCTTTTGTGAGGGATTCAGACTTAAAAAAATGTTATCCCAATTCACTGGGAAACAGCAAAGTTGTGGCTGAAAATGTGTTTTCCATGAAAACCAATGAAAAGAAACCAAAGGAAAGATTAATTATGATATTAGAGAATAGAACATACTCCAAAATCAGATTTCTGTATTTATTTCAACTTTCCCTCATTGCCACAGTTTAGGGGTGCTATTCACCTGATAGGGGCAGGAGTGCCCCACTGTTGCTTGTGTTTTTGCCATTACTCTGAATACACAACATTGCAGGTGGCAGCACATCCCTTCTGGTTTAAAAAAAAAATGGAACTGACATAGGACAGCTCTAGGAATCTCTCAAAGCTGAATGGTAAATCCACCAAGTTTCCAATGATTCCTAGAGCTATCTTGGCCACTTCCATTTTTATTTACTGAAAGAGAAGTGGTTCTAGAGTTGGCATCACACACACCCATATCCCCACCCACAACCCTCCTGCTGATTTCTGGGCACTGCCTGGCAACCCTATGCCAATTCATCTTACTCTTCTAAGTGCTCTTCTGCTTTCACACTGCCCTAGTCTATGGGTGAAATAGTAGGTACAAAGAAACTTTTCATTTTTATTTATCTGATAAGGCCCATAATGTTATAACACTAGAAAGTTTATCACAGTCTGCAAGTTCACTGTCTAGGAATTATAGAAATAAATCACTTAGCCTCATATAAGTGTGCCCCATAATGGCAAGAAATTTAAGAAATTGACTTTTATTGTTGGTGTGAAATGTAATGAATCATCTCTTGTACCGCTGAAATTCTCTCATGCATGTTCAGCTAGCTGAAAGCATGCAATGGGACTACAAGTGAGAAAAACAGGGTTTCTGCTCTGTTGGTCATGACTTTTGTCAGGAGATGAGAACGATAGGGTATTGTAATTAAAGTTTGTGGGTTACTTTGTTTTTGTTTTGTTTTTAAAAGTATCCAGCTAATGAACTAATGGAGTCTTTGGGTAATATAGTGGAATGGGGCTTGTTCATGAATGCTGATTAAGACCAAATTCATTTAGTGAAAGGGAGAAGCAGCTAAATAAAAAGCTTCATCACTATGAATAAAACACAAGAGAAAGGAGAAATGATGCTTGTCTGAAATGAATGGGCTGATCTGAAAATTCATTTCCAATCTTAAACAAAATTACTGGAATCATTGGGTTTAGAAAGGTGTAATTTTGCTTAGGTTGTCACTGCAGGTCATTGTTTTGGTCCTGGTTAGGGAACTATCTACAGCAAGGAGACAGAACGTACTAATTTATTTGCTTTCCCAAGGAACAAATAAGGCATCTCTTTTTCCCCACCACTGGAAAAGCCTACAGTGTTTTGGATAGGCTACCTTTCATTATGGCATAAATCTTTCACCAAATAATACCCATGGAATACAAACACCCCAAACAGAAAAAAAAAATCACCCTGAATAACTAAGTCTCATGTAAGAACCAAGGTAATGACAAAGAACAACATATACAATATAAGTTGAAGGCTTCCTTGCACAATGTGTTTTTGCATGCTTCAGGTTTTTTTAAAAAAATGTGAAATGTGTGAGAGAAATAATGCATTTTGCAGGTATACACATCTGAGAGACAAGACTGGCTGCAGCTCCCAGGTGAATGACTACTACACAATGGCAAGCTTGGGTTTTACTGCTGTGTACTGCATGAAAGGAACCTCATCACTCTTTTATGCCTTGAAAATCACAGTGCTGCAAGAGATTCAGTGGCTCATATAGATTACTGTTAGGTGGCCAGGGATCCAGTGAGGCACATGTAGTAATTTGACCTAACAGTTGCCCTGCCTATACTTTTTTTTCCCTAAAGGAAAAAAAATAGGTTCAACCTTAGGAAAAAGAAAAGAAGGGAATGCAGGGGTTAGTGGAAGGACTACCCAGGCTCAGTCTCATAGCTGCATTGA
The DNA here is from genome assembly GCF_032191835.1 of Heteronotia binoei. Classification (NCBI taxonomy): domain Eukaryota; kingdom Metazoa; phylum Chordata; class Lepidosauria; order Squamata; family Gekkonidae; genus Heteronotia; species Heteronotia binoei. The sequence goes on from NC_083227.1 coordinate 68,147,981, forward strand.
TGAGATCAGTCGTTCTTATGTCTGCATTAATCCAAAAGAAAGAATATCAGGTTCTGGTATGAAAGAGGGAGAAGAAGGAGATCAGTCTGTATATTAGGAGTCTTTTTAAAAAATTAATAAATGAGACAATTCTATGATTCTATAATTTAGGGGGAAGTGTTTATGAATTTCCTGCATTGTGCAGGGGGTTGGACTAGATGACCCTAGAGGTCCCTTCTAACTCTATGATTCTATGAACCTCTGAGCCTTTCTTGTATGAACATCTACTTATTTCAAAAGAAAAAGTGGAGCAGAAGCACTTGTAAGGCTCAAGGTCAGTGCCGGCTTTACACTGGAATTTATGCATGAAACAAGATTTTTCTTGTGTAAAATATTTTGAATATATATTAGCAAAATGTTTGGGATATGTATTGGCAACCACTAAGGAGCAGGGATTTTTCAGTGATGGCCTCAACACTATATAACTCTCTTTTTCTGGAGATTATCTTTTCTGCCAAATTTGACTATGAGATTTGAACTGTTGTGATTTTAATATGTGCATTGGTTGCAGTCAATGACAAATTTTATAGGGCTATTGTTTTACTGTATGGTTTTTCATACTTTGTAAACAACTTTAAATACTGTTGCATAAAAGGCTGTATAATAGCAAATAAAAGAAAAAGAAATTATCTTTCCAGGCAAGAAGGATAAATTTATCACATGTCTGATCCTTCTCTCTTGGATATAATCATTTTTATTTAGTTTGTATCTGATGAGTAATAACTATTTTCCTCTATAGAGGCTCATAGCATTATTCATTGGGAAGACATTCAAGGAAAAATCCTAAGCAGAATTATATCCTTCTGAGTCCATTGACTTCAATGGATTTAGAAGGGTATAAGGATTGCATTGTTAAACATCCAACTTCGGACCCTAAAACACACACACAATAATTAAAGAAAAATACAAAAAAACCGGAAAGTCAGTGAGGGAATGCTAAGCAAAGCAGAGAAGGCTCACCCATTGGCAGAAGACAAAGAGGGAGACAAGTGAATCTCTGGGGAGAGAATTTCATGGTTTTGGTGACACCTCTGAGAAAGCTCTTTCTCAGGTTGCCATACTTCTTGCCTCAGATGGGTAGAAGCAGAAGCATTAATGAGAGCAATATATTGAGTAGAATGGGAGGGCTATCTACAGCAAGGAGTAGGCTTGCTCACTGGTTTTCTTTTATCAAACTGTTTGACCAATTTTGACAAATTATATAAAGATTTTAAGAGCTATCTCACACAAGCCAAATTACTCAGGAAAATTTAAAATTAAAATAATTCAGTAGATACATATTCTACAACATATTCACAGATAGTTCTTAGTCCTTCATTAAAAACAAATATATCATTAAATCCAATCCGTTTTTCTGCTGATGAGAAAGGGAGGAGGGTTCTCCTTTGGCCAACAATAAGTCTTCACTGAGCAGGCCTCAGATTCAGCAGTTCACAGGAACGCAGCTCCTGAACCTTTCTGAGGGTTCCCCCTCTTCCTCCTCACTTACCTTGTCCATTGAACAGTAGGTGCAGCCAGCCAGCCACCAGGGGCTTTGCCACGCCCCCAGCAGCCGTCATTAACCCTGGAGAAGCCTACACCACCCTTTGTCCACTTCTTATGTGATTTTGAGTGATGGGTGGCTTGCTGGCCTTTTGACTGGGGGGGAGGGCAACCCAGGAGAGCCCCAGTCAAGTGAGACCTGCTTCGGCTGACTGGATCTCTGGCATCAGGTTGCTTTAGGCTGGGGGGTGGGCAGCATATACTAATGAGTTATGCTAATGAGCTCCACCACCTATTTTTCTGCAAAACGACCCCTGACACTGAGGATCATGAGACAAGCATGTACAAAAGCCATGTGGAACCAGAGTTTTAGTAGAAAGGAGAATTAGGTGAAATGTGGGACATCTGGTTGAATCCAACCCCATGTGTAATAATTATACTTACAACAATAGTTGTAACAGCTAAGAATTTTGTCAACACACACACACTATTTAAAATGGGATAGCTTTTGCAGATGCTGAGATTATAGATTTGATAACATGAAATACAAAAAAAGTTATACTGTACCATTTATGACTATGATATGACTATAAAGAAAGAACACTTTCTTTTCTGCTAGCAAAGCCTAGTCTTTGTTTTCTCTGTAACAATTTCAGGTGTATATTATTCTACACATCTAATTCTTTATGAGACAAGTGGGAAATTTATTCCATTAAAAACAGTGTAATAAATTCCCCCCTCCCACACACACACGCAAAAGATAGAGCTTGGGATGGAAATCTATTCACAGCACAGAAGGTGTTGCAAAGAAAGCTTCAAATATGAGATCTCTTTATGCCAATTACCCATGACAGATAGCAGCAAAGACACGCACAGCCTGACTGAGGAGCATTCAAGAGGAAGGGAGAGCAACATCGTGAAAAACCGCGGATGGGGTTCTTCTGAAAATTCAGTTTGTTCACATGAAATATATTGGTATATTCTTTACATAGCCAAAGTAACCTTTTGAACTGAAAAAAAAAATTGACATCTCAGATGCAACACTGACTTGAGTTTTCAAGCATAATTAACCCAAGACCAAATTGACTATGGGTTTATTTATCTTCATCCAATTAAAAAAAAGAACTTGCCTTAACATCACTTATAAACTGGTTTGCTTCTCTAATTGGTTCCTTTAAAAGTACATTATGAAGGACCATCATCTTTCTTATACCAAAGCCACCACTGCTTATAGATATATCAGTATTTCAGTCAATCTCTCACAGCTAAAACTAAATTGATTAAATTTTCAATATTTCATTTAAAAAAAAAACTGTAGAAGTTCAGGAAGTGATGTAAAAACCCATAAACTCAACACCAAATGTCTAACTTTTCAGGATCTGTTGGATGTTTCACACATGTTGTTCAACAAAACACACTGAATTATAGTTTCATTTCTCAGGCTTCTGCAATGACCACTAAATTGCATGCCAGAGGGCATATCTCAAAGTTAACAGGGAAGGGGTCACCTTCTGCAATCAGGATATGCCGCTTTATTTGTTTGTTTAAGAAATTTGTATTCCATCTCTACAGACCTGCTCTGGATACCTCATTGACTTCAGTGGTGTTAGTGTAGGGGTGTCAAACTCATTTGTTACGAGGGATGGATCTGATCAGGCTGTGTCAGGTAGGGCTGCCAAGCCCCCGGACCGGGCGGGCGTTCTCCTGCCCTGGAGGTTACCAACCTGTTGGCCCACATTGGGCTGGTGGGGGGAACCCTAACATTGCTGGTGCAATGACGTCACCCAGAAGTGACATCATTGCACCGACGACGCTGTGCACCAATCGCTCTAGACATTTTTGGGAAAACTCTATGGTTTTCCTGGACACTCCAGAAATTTGGAAGGGGATGCTCTATGGTACAATAGGTAGGAGGCCGCAGAGGACTTGGCAACCCTAGTGTCAGGCCGGGCCATGTGCGTACCTATCTAAGATTAGGTAGCAGAAATAATAGACAAACATGACTAAAGATTTTTTAAAAAAACTTTTTTGTTGTTCAGTCGCACAGTCAAGTCCGACTCTTTGTGACCCCATGGACAAAGTCACGCCAAGCCCTCCTGTCTTTCACCATCCTCCGAAGTCTGCTCAAATCTGTGTTGGTTACATCAGTAACGCTATCCAGCCATCTCATCTTTTGCAGTCCCCTTCTTCTTTTGCCTTCTGTCTTTCCCAGCATCAGGATCTTCTCCAGTGAGTGCTCCCTTCTCATTTGGTGGCCAAAGTATTTGAGCTTCAGCTTCAGCATCTGACCTTCCAGGGAACAGTCTGGATTGATTTCCCTTAGGACTGACTGATTTGATCTTCTTGCAGTCCAAGGGACTCTCAAGATTCTTCTCCAGCACCACAGCTCAAAAGTATCTATTCTTCTGTGCTCGGCCTTCCTTATGGTCCAGCTCTCGCAGCCATACATTACTACTGGGAATACCATCGCTTCGACTATACAAACTTTTGTTGGCAGGGAGATGTCTCTGCTTTTTGTTATACTGCCCAGGTTCGCCATAACTGTCCTCTCAAGGAGCAAACGTCTTTTAATTTCATGGCTACAGTTACCATCTGCAGTGATCTTGGACCCCAGAAATGTGAAATCTGTCACTACTTCCATATCTTCCCGTTCTATTTGTCAAGGTGTGATGGTGCCGGATACCATGATCTTAGTTTTTTTGATATAGAGTTTCAAGCCTACTTTTGTGCTCTCCTCTTTCACCCTCAACAAGAGGTTCTTTAGGTCCTCCTCACTTTCTGCCATTAGAGTGGTGTCATCTGCATATCTGAGGTTGTTGATGTTTTTCCCTGCAATCTTAATTCCGGCTTGTGCTTCATCCAAACCAGCATTCTGCATGATGTACTCTGCATATAAATTAAATAAGCAGGGTGACAATATACATCCTTGTCGAACTCCTTTTCCTATTCTAAACCAATCAGTTGTTCCATATCCCGTTCTGACAGTTGCTTCTTGACCCTTATACATGTTTCTCAGGAGACATGTGAGGTGGTCTGGTACTCCCATCTCTTTAAGGACTTGCCACAGTTTGTTGTGATCCACACAATCAAAGGCTTTAGCGTAGTCAATGAAACAGAAATAGACGTTTTTCTGATACTTCCGTGCTTTCTCCATAATCCAGTGAATGTTGGCAATTTGATCTCTAGTTCTTCTTCCTCTCCAAAACCCAGCTTGAACTGGTAGTTCCCGATCTATATACTGCTGAAGCCTAGCTTGTAGGATCTTTAACATGACCTTGCTGGCATGGGAAATAAGTGCAATGGTGCAATAGTTTGAATATTCCTTGGCATTATCCTTCTTTGGGATTGGGATATAAACTGATCTTTTCCAATCCCATGGCCACTGTTGCATTTTCCAGATTTGTTGACATAATGTGTGCATAACTTTAACAGCATCATCTTTTAGGACTTTGAAAAGCTCAATTGGGATACCGTCATCTTTGCTCGCTTTGTTGTTAGTAATGCTTTCTAAGGCCCATTTGACTTCACACTCCAGAATGTCTGGCTCAAGGTCAGCGATTTCACTGTCATGGTTGTCAAGTACATTGAGATCCTTCTTGTATAATTCTTCTGTGTATTCTTGCCACCTCTTCCTGATTTCTTCTGCTTCTGTTAGGTCCCTACTGTTTTTGTCCTTTATCATGGCCATCTTTGTACGAAATGTTCCCTTGATTTCTCCAATTTTTTTGAAGAGCTCTCTTGTCCTTCCCACTCTATTATTTTCTTTGCTTTGCATTGTTCCTTCAGGAAGGTCTCATCTCTCCTTGCTGTTCTCTGGAAATCTGCATTCAGTTGGGTGAAACTTTCCTTTTCACCTTTGCCTTTCGCTTTCCTTCTTTTGTCAGCTATTTGTAAAGCCTCATCAGACAGTCACTTTGCTTTCTTGCATTTCTTTTTCTTTGGGATGGTGCTGGTTATTGCCTTCTGTACAATGTCATGAACCTCCGTCCATAGTTCTTCAGGCACTTAAAACTTAAAACATGCTTAAACATTAGCACTTGTTAGTCTTAAAGGTGCTTTCTTTGTATTTCTCCCATGGGATCAAAGGAACTCGGCACAGGAAGCTCTGGCTCTTTCCCTCCCTCCCCAGGGGACCAGGAGGCAGAGGAGCCTCAACCAATGGAGAAGATAGAGGTTTTGCTCTGTAGCTCCTGTGCAATTGAGCAAGCCTTGCAAAGCAAGCTGAGATGCAGAAGGAGAAGAGGGGGAAGGAAGCAGACAAGAGCCAGTTGCCCGGGGGCCTGATAGGAGCCCTCCAGGGGCCTGATTCGGCCCCCAGGCCATGTTTGACACCCCTGTGTTAGTGTAACTATGCTTAGGAATGAATTGTTAAGCAGGCCACAAGCATGCCTCCTTCCTATTGGAGCACAGGCCAGTCTGCAACATTCCATTCATACGCAAGATCACCTAGTGCTCTTTGAGCCTGTGGGCACTTTTGGAATGGTGGTGGTGGTGGTGGTGGTGAAGAGGAGGAGGAGGAACCAGTTAGAGAAGGAAGAGGAAATTTTATATCCAGCCCTTCACTCAGAATCTCAGAGCAGCTTACAATCTTCTTTCCCTTCTTCTCTCCACAACAATCACCCTGTGAGGTAGGTGGGGCTGAGAGAGCTCTGAGAGAACTGACTGACCCAAGGTCACCCAGCAGCTGCATGTGGAGGAGTGGAGAATCAAATTCAGTTCTCTAGAATAGAGTCCACCACTCTTAAGCACTACACTGAACTGTCTCTCTTTCAGAGCAGTGAGCACAATCACAAAATGGCCACCATGGGAGGTGGGGCCACGTACAATTTTTTTTTAAATACAGTTGGAAAGAAGAGTGTGAGAGAGTAAAACCAATACTGCGATGGCAGCTGCTGCAGAAACAACATTATTTTAATCAGCACAACCACTACAGGCAGCAACTAAGGTGAACTTCATGAACTTGTCTAATCTCCCTTTAAAGCTGTCTATTTCTGTGGCCATCACTGCATCCTCTGGCAGTGAATATCATATGTTAAAACAATTATTAATGAAGAAGTATTTGCTATTGTCCATCCTGAATTTACTGCCCATCAACTTAATTGGATGCGCTCAAGCTCTACTATTTTGGAAAAGAGAGGAAAAGTTCTCTCCATCGTCTCTACCCTGTGCATAATTTTGCAAACCTCTATCATGACCCACCTTAGTCATCTTTTTTCTAAAGTGAAAAGTCCCATACTCTATCTTGATGATGACACCGAAACTTCGGAATTTCCTCCCACAAGAAATGTGTTTCAGTAGTTTTTTCCTTGAGTAAATGGTGAATGTGATTGAGATACTCTATTGTTGTTCTATTTGAATATCTGACACTGGATCTTGGTTTGTCATTTCTCTCAGATTTTTTATTTTATCCGCTGGCTGTTTTGATGGTTCTTTCCCTTATTTTATATTTTGTTGCATATGATTGCAAACTTTTTTTGGGGAAAACAAAGCATCATTTAAAATAGACAATTAAAAAAAATTATCTGCTTTGATAAGAATGATTGTCCCCAGCTAAGGGCATAGTGTTGCTTTCCAGCACTGTGATCAGAGAGGCTTCCTTAGGTGCATGTGGAGGGAATTTGAACCTGGAACCATAAAAATGCAAAGTGTGACCTCATATATTTGCAATCAAAGAACTGACAACCTGCTATGTTCACTATAGGAGAGCATCTCAGCTCTGCTGAATAGTGAATGATAATTCCACATCCTCTACCAAAAACCAGAGAAAGCTGTAGTGAATCACAGTCAAGCACATGGGAAATGAGGAACTCTTAGCCATTGTTTATTTTGTATTCTTTCTCTGAGCTCATTTTCCCTAGGAACTGGGAAGAGGTTTTGACAGCAGATCCTCTCAGTTCTCCCTGCTGGTTTAAGAACCCACAACATTCTCACAGAGTCAGCAGCTCTCATATATTTAGTGTAATGTTGACTCGCTCTAATTGCTGTCTTTGGGAGTAGGAAGGAATTTTACTATGGGCCTTAGCAACTGTTTGTTTGTTTTAGGTTCCTTCCTAGCAAATGGGTAAGATCAGCAACTGTTCATTCACCTGCATTCCATGCAGTGGCTCCCATCTTGGTGAACCACCTGCCTGAGGAGACCAGGAAGACTCCCATAGTAGTATCTGTTATGTCTTGAAACATAAGCGGATGTACCGCATGGCGACTGCTACAGAGGCGACCCCACGGGTCCCCGGATGTAGCTCACCAGACGCCCCGCCAATCAAGATCTGTGGCGGGAAGTTTGACTGACCAGGATTGGACTGGTCAGACTGGGGGGCGGTTCCGGGTAATGTATATAAGCGGGGCCCAGCCAGCGTGTTCCCTCTCTCTTGTAATGTACCACCGAATAAAGCATGTTGCCTTCAACCCGTCTCACAACTCAGTACATTATAGTATCATTATGAAAAATGTGCAAAACAGAAATGTTTGGAAGGAAACATTTCTGAGAAGACAATACTGACTTTGATGGACCAAGTGTCTGATTCAGTATAAGTCAGCTTCATATGTTCATATGATATTCTCTTAATGGAAATAACTTGTAGCAGGACAGAATGGTCATCTTCATTTGGGAATGTGATTATCATTGGCATCGTCTAGTTTACTGTCATTGTCTTAAACCTTGTAGTCCTACATTCTGCACTGCTTACATGGTGTCTTTGCCTTAGGCCAGTTTGCTGTTCTTACTGTTGCACTTATTGTCATTAAATTTTATATTACTACTCTCCTATTGCACTGGGCATTAGATTCCTTTTGCTGTATGGTTGCAGTTCATTTCTCTTTCTGTACTCTGTAACTTGCCGTAAGAGAAAGCTGGGCTATGAATACGCTAAATAAATAAGTGTGGCTTGGCTCATTAGCTTTATTCTTCTCAACTGTTATCCTAAATCCTGACCCAGAGTATGGCTGAAGCAGCAGCTTTGCTGAAACTGATTGGCTGGGAGTCTGGACATACCAAGATGAGAAAATTCTGAAGAATCCTATGTGTGCTACCTTGAATTCCATGATGGAACAAAGGCATGATAAAATTGTACTAACCCACAGCCTATAAGCTCTTCATACCCAAAGTGCCTATTTAACCTCAGCTTTCAGAATGTGACCCACTTCATTTTATTTTTTGCTATATACAAGCATAACTCTGCTTTCTGTCAGTATGCTATATAGTCCTAGACTGCAACCTAACAGCAGAAAACCAATGGTCTAAACAATTTTTGCTTATCATTGGTTCCATATTAAAATCTGGATGATGGCATATTGCAGTTTTAAACTCAAAAAAATATAGCGAATTTTGCTTTAGGAAAGGGGAGTTTAGACTCAACAACTTTTAGGAACTTCCCAGTAAGATACAACTCTTTTCAAGCAGAACTCCTTCTCAACACTATTGTTTTCTATAATTCATCAAAAAAGCAACAAAAATCCTCAGTAGTAAACTAAATGCTCTTCAAAATAACTTCTGCCAAATATGAATGGTAAGGAAAGGTGTGACTGACTGCACTTTTAAAAGATTAGAAGTGTTGTATAAACAAGTACGGGACTAATTCTTCACAGAGGCAGAGAGCCCTGAGGGACAGATTGTTCCAAGCAACTTGATTGGTTAGCATCAGTTGAGCAGAGAAAGACTTGAGAGCTGCATGCTAAGGAGACAGTCAGATTTCTGCCTTGACTCAGTTGAGTACTAGTGGTCTGATTTCAGTCCTAGATGAGAAGAATCAAGTACTGAGAGTTTCAGAATTCAGCCCTGATGGAGAGCAGTTTAACACAGACAGGAAAATTGAGGGAAAGTAGGTAAGGAAGTTCAGGAAGTAGGCGAAATCTCCCATTTAGGCCAAGGAAAGATAACAGAGCTAGTAAGAGAATTTCCCTACTCAGTCTAACAGGGAGTTAGCTCTGAAGAGTGCAGAGATGGATGGTCTGGTGTGATTAGAAACTGCCAGTTAAAAACTCAAGATGGGTACTAGTGTTTCAAGAAAAAAGGTTTGGGTCAATGTTTCCTCTAAGCTGAGTTTGTGTGAAATAGCTCACAGTTTTTTAGCCTCTGGCTCACAGATTTTTGTCATAGCTCAGGAAAAATGGCCTCAGAGCAAATTAATTTATGCAGTAGCTCACAACTTCAATGCCAGTAGCTCACAAAATAGAATTTTGCTCACAAGGCTCCACAGCTTAGAGGGAGTATTGGTTTGGGTACTGGAAAGAGTGAACCAACCTTCTGGAATTCAAAAGAGTTAGAAAATACTCAATCAAAGTTTATTACATTGTTTGGGAGAAACACTTGAACAAAAGCCTCTCAACATAAAAATGTAAGTCAATGTGAAAAGCTTAAGAAGCTCTCATTAGCCTGAAACATAAGAACTAAAGTCTGTGCTGGTTTTGCCTCAGGAATTTCAATCCCTGGTTTCATCTGACCTCTATGTTAAATGGAATATTTTATTTTTAAATTTTAAAACTCCTCAAGCGCCATTTAAGTTGCTCAAATTAAAGCAGGCTCCTGATCCTTCTCTTAGGTTCCTGGGCTGAGCCAATGGCCAAAATATCGTAGGGTGACAGGGTGGGGCACCCAGAGTTCTTCAGCAAAGAAGAAAACACATTACTAGGGTGGCTAAGTCAGTAAAGGGAAAGAAAAACCAAGAGCAAATTTTGCCTCAGAGAGGAAAGTGGATGGGGGCATAACATGCCATGCACTCTTTTCTCATACTGAGAAGGAAATCCACTGATTTCACTGGAACAGCCAAACATCTAAAATATGGCACAAGTGGTTCTGATACATTCACATTTAGGGCAGAGAACAGGTGTCAGTTGTATCTCATTTGGGACCAAAACAGACATTTTGAAGATCAAGGATCACCATCCACTGGTAAGGTAAACTGCACATAGATGCAGGGGATTTAACCCCTGCAACCCTGTTCAGTTCCATTAATGGAAACCAGGCTCCCCACACTGTTAGTGTTTTATGAGGCTGAGTGAGAAGATGTGCCCTTGTCGTCTCCCCCATTAAAATTTTAAAGCATGGGAAGACTGGTTTTGATTAGAACTCCCTCCTCCCATTCCAATCCAAATCATGGTTGTACATGCACACAAATGTACCTTTTCAAGACAAACAGAGATCACAGAAATTTTATTTTGTCCCTTCATTTTACATTTGTATGGAACTGCAACCTGGAGGAATAAACTTGGGCAAATATACCATTTTGATGTTAAAAGGAAGACTCCAAAGACATTCTGGAGTTTGTTGTCAAAGGCTTTCATGGCTGAAGTTCATTGGTTGTTGTAGATTTTCTGGGCTGTGTGGCCATGGTTTGGGCATTGTGAGACCTGGCGTTTCACTAGCTACTGTGACTGGCATCCTCAGAGGTGTAACCCAGAAAACTGGTGTTCTCTCTGGGTGACCTCTAGAGAACTTGTTTTCTGGGTTACATCTCTGAGGATACCAGTCACAGTTGCTGGTTAAACGTCAGGTCCCACAATGCCAAGACTACAGCCACACAGCCCAGAAAATCTACAACAACCAATTCTGGAGTTTGTTTAGAGGATATCAGACAAACACTGTTCCTTATTGTCAGTTAATACTTGAACTTAAAGTGCATCCAACTTTAGCAAGTTATTACCATAAGTGCTGATCTACAAGACAGAAAAAAATTGACACAGCCATTTTAGCTAGGTATTTGTCATACATATGTAACATATGATATAAATATCAGAGCTTATTGAGAACCTTGGAATAATCTCACAGTGTTTACTAACTGTACTCCTAAATCTAGTTGCTTTCATATATGACTCAGCTCAAAACCAAATGGCTTCTTTGATAAAGAGAATTTTTTTAACTCTCTAAAGCAGACATGACCCTATTTGAGGGTTGCCAGGTATCCCCTGGCCACTGGCTACTGGCAGGGGATGGGGGAAGGTTGCCAGATACAGGTTGGTAAACTATGGAGATTTGGGGATGGGGAGGATAGGGACCTCAGCTGGCTATGATGTCATCCACCCTCCAAAGCATCCATTTTCCCCAGGGAAACTGGTCTCTGTAGTTTGGAAATGAGCTGTAATTCCAGGGGATCCCCAGATCCCAGTTGAAGGCTGGCATGCCTATCTCATTTGAATGCCCTATATTCATGCTGAGTTCATAGGAATACCCCAAATGCCTGCAGCCTTAAATCCTCTTTGCTCTTCCAAACCTCATGATTGTGTTTGCCATTGGTATAGGGCAGCCACATTTTACTAAAGCACAATCCTAAATAGGCTTATGAAGGATTAGGACTGCACTGTGCAAAAGCCATTCAGGCAGGGTGCAAGTCCCTTCTTTATGTGTAAACGTCTCACCCTAATCTCCCACCACCTTTAAATAATCAATTATGTATATTTTATGCATTCACTCTTTGTGTAATGTTGGACATTTACACTGAAGAGCAGAACCATTATAGCTGTAGCTCCACGTTTATAAAATGGCTTTTTCTTTCACTTTTAGCAAGTCATGCAGCATATATGTCTGTATGCACATCCCCTAGCCTTTCGGAAACAATATTAGGTTCACTTGTTGTGCAGAGTTTTTAGCATTTTAGACCAGCTGAATTGTTGACTGCTGATGAATTATTATTGATTTTTTGTTTTAACACTTTTACAGAAGGTTTTGTTGATGATGGTCATTTGATCATTTGTTCTTGTTATTTGTTATTGTGTTACCATTTGTTACAATTGCTTATTGTAAAGCACCTTGAACACCCAGAGAATTTTAAATACATAAAATAACCACATCAGCCTTGTTACAGCTACACACTTAGTCAGTTATGTCTAGTAAGGCTGCATTTACCCTGACCTGGATAATGCAGGCTAGCTCAATCTCATTACATCTCAGAAGCTAAGCAGGGTCAGCCCTGGTCAGTATTTGCATGGGAGACCACCAAGGAAGTCCAGGATTGCTACACAAGGGTAGGGAATGGCAAACTACCTTTGAATGTCTCTTGCCTTGAAAAGTCAACAGGGTCTCTGTTAGTTGGCTATGACTTGACAGGAAAAAAGAGCCCTATTTGCCAAGGAATCAAGGACTTTGCCTGGGCTCAGCTTTGTCTTTCAAGCATGCAATCATGAGTTCTACATGCCAGCATGATATCCAGCTGGGCTACAGATGTCTGATGCACAGACTAAGCATACACAAGTATTTTGTATGGGTTGCAGCAAAAGTTCAATGAGACAATGCAGAGTCACATGGAGACGCTCTTTGCTCTGTCGGCACCAAATTGATACTTGACCTTAAGACTTCCTTCCAGCTACCAAGCCAGGAGTCTAACAACCGGTGGTGATTTTGGTTTTATCCTTTTAGATCACAAGGTAGGTATTTGGAGTCCAGAAGGCAAGTCAAATGTTGGAGGGCTAGTTACTCTTTGTGGATTTATAGATATGTGAAAAAGCAGTACAAGGTTATAGTTGTACACAAGGAATACTGGGCATCCATCCAATGGGTGTCCATCCAATGGACCTGATGCCTGAATGACAGGGCCACAGACAGTTCCCTTCCCTTGCAGAAAAATAGGGTGGGTCAAAAAAACCCCCCACCTTCCCCAAAGCATCCCAAAATTGCAGCGGCTGGAGGACTGCACAGGATAGCCATCAATGAACCGGCCTTAGACCACGCATGTCCAAACCCAAATCCACCCAAACTACCAACGTCAACCCCTTTGGTGATAAATTTCACCATCAGGACTTACAGCTGGGGTTCTCCTCAACTTTGTTGAACCTGAGAGTACTTTTGGAATTTTGAAAGCAGGCAATGGGCATCACTCTCTTGGAGGAGAAGGGACCAGTCACACACCATTAGGGGATCCCACAAAAAGTCATCAGTTCTGAAGCCAAACATCCTCCTATGATGAAAGTAGCTGTGTCCAGAGGAGTGCTCCCTGCAGACAGAAAGGCAATATCTCCAGGGCTCCTCTAAAGCATTTACTTCACTGGAGCAAAGAAAAAGCAGAACTGGCTCTTTGTTTTGGCATAAAGATGCTTTGGGGAAGAAACCATTGTGCACCAGTAAAACAAAACTTGCAGCTCGCTGACTTGAAGGATTACAAGCAGGAAAGGGAAATCGGTTACATATGATGGAAATATCCCAGTGCAGGATTATTCCTACAAACCATATGAAGCTTCATAGTGCACACCCATGGACAAAATACATATGCATTATCATCAAACAACCCCATTCTAGCAAGATTTTAATTTCTACACAGAGCAGAAGCACTTTCCATGTGTGAAATGTGGTGAAGCAGCCCTGAGCCCAGAAGTGACAAAGATCAATGTTGAGGAATGAGAGATACATACACTCTGTGGAATATTCAAGCATACTAACTGCTTCATATCAAACATCACGAAATTGCATATGTTTAAAGCTCACAGATCAAAATCTAGTTTGTTTTTTAAAAAAATGTCATGCACCCACTCTTTGGTCCCAGACTGTTTCCTGGACAAGAGCTTTGTTCCCTTTGTGTTTCAAGGTACTTTTTGTCTGCCTTGAACAGCAACAAGAAAAAAAGAGAGAGAGAAGAGCACACCCACCCTTTCCCCTTTGCTCTGGCCCCAGCGCAAAAGGGACTGGAAGACCGGGTTGCGGAGGGAAATAGCGGCCTTTCCCCACTCTCCCCATTCCTACAGCACCGCCAGGCCGCCCCATTAAACCACCTCACTCCGGCTTTCCTTTGTTAGCAGCCCGTACAGATGGTGCCCTGCTTGGGTCTCTGGTGTATTGAAGGGCGGGGGGGGGGGGAGAACGGAGAGCAGCCAATCGCGAGGCAGACCGTCAGCTGACCCGCTTTGCTTACACCAGGTGCACGCCGGCTGCAGGCTTTGCAAAGCGGAGCTTAGGAGAAGGCAGAATGTAGCGGCGGCGGGAGAAGGAGGAAGAAGAGAACCGGAGGGACCAATTACCCAAGAGTGGAAATTAAAGCCGCCATCGCTCGGCCGTGGAAGGTGAGGGGGTGTGTGCTTCGGCGATCCTCTCGGTTTCTTCCGTCGCAGTGTTGCAGCCTTACAAAAGTCAAACTGGTGGAGTCTGAATCTTGATTCGCCCCCCCCCCCCTTTTTTTTAACTGTTTAAGTCCTCCCCATCAGGGATTGTTGTGACTCTTGGGATAGGGCCGGCGGATGAACGAGCCCCTCCTGTCTTCTGCATGGGGGCAAAGAGAGTCTTTTCCTTCCTGGTCCCCCCCACTGGATAAGTGCTTTCTTCTTCTGTTTGGGCCGCAGGGAGGCGGGTTACCTGGAGAAAGAAGAAGAAGCCGCCAAGTTGCTATGGAGTAAGGCAGCGGAGGGGGTTGCCCGAGGTGTGGCGAAAGACTTTTAAAAAAGAAGCAACAGCAGCTCGCGGCCCGGTGTTTATGAAAGGTGATGGGAACAAGTAAGTGATTCCCTGGAGGGATCACAAGGAGGGATGTCACCTAGCAGTGCTGCTTGCTTTTTTTGTTGTTTGGAGAGGTTAGAGAGGGGGAATTGCGTCGAGGGCGCAAGCGTTGCCCCAGTGTACGGGAAGCCTGCCCTATCGCGCCCTTTTTCTCCCTCCGAAGGCAACAAAGAACCAGCTGCCCCCTTGTTCTTCCTTGCGCGACGATGGAGGGGGGGGGGGGTCGTAAGTGACGAGGGACGGTAGAAAGAAAGGTCGCGGCATTGCCTAATCGCGCCGCTCAGGGAAAGGAGGAGGAGTCGGACAGTAGCGGCGCGGTCTTCCCAAGAGGTGTGGTGGTTTCAAAGGGTCCATCTGCTTGCAAGACCAAAGGGAGACGGCGGCCGCCGCCAGCCCTCATTTATCCCAAGCCAGGCAAAGTCGGGAAAGTTTGCCATCCTGTGTCCTTTGTGCTTTGGAGCGTGCGGGGGATAAGGGGTGGTGGCTGCAGCCAGAAGTCCTTTTCTCTCGGTTTGCTGCTTCCCTGTTTCAGCTGAGGTTAGAAATCCCTTTTTGTCTTTCTGCAGAGGCTTGAAGCACTCCAGTTAGAGGCGTGAATGCTATTTTGGTTGCATTGTTCAACCCTGGGATATTGCTAATTTCTGTAAAGAAAGTTCAGTCCAATATGTGATTATTGTTGGCGATGCTGACTTCCGGGATGCATTAATGTGACCCTCTAGCGAAGCGGAGTAGTTTCTTTCTTTTACAAATAGTATGCACAGTAGGGAGGGGGATGATTTCCAGAATATCATAGGATGCAGATAATTTTTTTATTATTTTCACCCTATACTTGTTTAAGACATGTGGCCCACAGAAGCTTTACCTTTAAGATGACATGAGATTCTTTGTCATGTTGGCGGCTACTTCGGGTTTTTGTTTTGTTTTTTAAATTCTCCTAAATGCTTCCCTGCGTATTTGAACAGCTACCGAATTATGCTTCAGGAAAAGTAGAGCTGAAGTTTTGCTTCCCCTTTTTGGATGTATGGCAAGGAGACTGGTGCTGTTTGTCCAGCAAAGGGGCATGTGTGTCCCCCCAAATCTCTGATTTGCATGCAAATGGGAGCGCACCCTGGCAGATGTCTTGCCTCATCCATTCACATGAAGGAATTTGAAAAGACAAGGAGTCTTCAGTTTAACAATAGACCCTAAGAAAATGGCATAAAGGCTCAGTGTGAGTGGCTTTTTTGTTTCCCTTTTCGGACTGGAAATTATACGCCTTTGCTGTCTTTCACCTTTATGCAACAGCCAAAGTCTTTGAACAAAAATCCTAAAGTGGTACATTTGCTTCCCGAATGCCCCCAATGACTACTTTCTCAAATGAGGTACAAAGATAAGAGCACTGTTTAATTTTTCAGGTTTTGTGATACAATTTTTTTTAGTGCTGGTATTTAAAACTGTACTCTCTCACTCCCCTCCCCTCCCCCCATTTCAGTCCATGATGCCAGACACCAAATCAAAGAATCAGTAAGCTTGGTCAGTTTTAAATCACCTAAGACTCCAAATGTGCTGGTTTTTAAATTTTTCCAGCTGTATTAACTTGTAAAGATCTTTATGTGTTAACTTATTGCCCCCCCCCCCCGCCCCAGGATGTGCACAATCTGATATGGTTTCATGTAAAACACTAGAAATGTAAAAAGCGGCCTTCAGAGCATCCCCTTTTGGGTATTAGGCTGACAGCAGCCTGTGCATTTCACCTCCCAGCATTGTGAATCCCCCTCGGACAAAAGCATGCAGCATGGACTTGTACATGAGCATGGATGAATGTACCTTCTTGCATGCCAGGCACCAGTTGCCTCTTCTTTTGTTGAGTTCCATGGCCAAAAGTAAAAGACCCCATTCACCAAAATGAAAAGGAGGGGAGGGAAGATTCAATAAAGAGCTAGAGGGAAAAAAGACATTGTGTTAGGAGCAGCATTGTTCTGAGGAGGAATATATGACAGATGTTCATTTGCTATTTTACATGTTTTCCCAAGTTACTTAGTGCTGGTTTGTTGCATGCTTCTCAGTAGCAGAGTAGAAATTGGGACTGATGAAAAGTTTAGAGTCCACAGGAAGAAGAAAGGTGCATCACAATGTAATGTTAATAACACACACACACCCAATTTCAGTGTGCACACTAGTTGCTCCAGGATGAGTTGTAGAAGGCTGAATATTCTTTTATTCTTTATGGGAGAGATTCCATGTGAATTTGCTTAGCTACATGCTGTTAAATGAAGCCTTTAAATTTTAAAACAAAACTATTTAAAGTAAGGTTTCCTTCCTATCTCATGACGTTAGGTATCACTTGTGTTTCTCTAGCATTACAGTTAAATGGGATTTCAGGTTTTTCACTTTGTTGAACGGCATGAAATCTCTCTATTGAGACTGTTGAAATTGGGGAGGACTGTATTTGGAAAGATGCAAACTTGCAGAAAAGGAAGTCGCTCACGTTGATCAGCCAGATGGTCCTTTGTATCAGCCTTGGCACTAACTCCAGAAAAGTTACTAGTGTGCAAAATGTACTGTGCTTCTTGTCCACATATATCTGTCAGTGCAATCTAAAATGCAGCACAATATGTCTAAACCTATGCTCTGAGACATCTGGAATTCTTCTTAGGACTGTACCATTTGTGGCATTGAACGAAACAGAACTACTTGGTAAAGCTCAAGTGTCTCGCTGTGTGGAGGAAACTTTTTTTATGGCTACCTGTGGCTATTTGCTAATATATTTTTTTTTTAAGTTTGTCCCTTATTTTAGCACATAACCGTTCAGTTTCATGATGGCCTGAAAATTTATATTAACTGTGGTCATGATGGAACATGGTTATCCTATTGTGCATACGTATATTCCCTTTTACATCACGATGAAGTCAATTGCCTATGAAATAGGAAGTAGAGACCTGGATTAGGATCCTAGACTGCCAGATGACTCTTTTTTTTATAAAGGAGAGTGGGAAAGGTTTTGTTGCAGACTAAATCTCCAGTGCATTTGGAAATAATTTGCCCATCCTCACCTAAGATAATAAAAATGGCATTAGTTAAAGCAGCTCAAGCCAATACATCTCCTTTCTGTAATGCAACAGATGCACAATCCCCCTCAGATGCTGCACTAGTGTTCAGCTCAGTGTACTTTTTTTCTAGTTCATGTTGATCTCCCAAAAATCAACTATGCATTTTATGTTAACTACTGTTAGATAGGGCATGTGGAGCAAGTGTTTGAGTTGGGAAAACTTTATCAGATGAAATGGACAGATATTGGATTCTCTGCTCTATGAACAGCTATATTCCTTCCTCAGTTAACACAGCCTAATTGCACAGTTTGCCATAACCCCATTAAAATATATAGTTCCAGGGGTAGGGTTGCCAGCTTCTTGGTGGGACCTGGAGGTCTCCCACTTTTACAACTGATCTCTGGCTGGAGAGAATGGCTGCTTTGCAGGGTGAACTCTATGGCATTGTATCATGCTGAAGCCTCTCCCCACTCCAGACCCCACCCTCTCCTGGATCCACCCCCAAAATTGCTGGGTATTTTCCAACACAGACCTGGTAACCCTGTCCAGGGGTGATTTTAAAAAAATCAGATTCCTAGGCAGTAGTCCTGCTCTCAACTGAATCTTTCGACTGCCTTATAGACAAGCATCAGATTTCTATGCAGAGAGGTGCCAGGGATTTGCCCAATACTGTATACATCAGCTGGTGTACCATAAATATCCTCTGGTCTTAATGTATAGAGTTAGCTCTTCAGCAGAGTAGCAGTTAATGTAAAAATTAAGGTAATAATCTCATCAAAAAGCTTGTTCTCAATATGAAAACAGAGGCACTGATATTTACACACAAAGGAAATTTTAGTAACAGGATGTTTTACTTTAGAAGTACTGATCTGGAAGTTGTTGTTCAGGTATCATGGAGCTGAGTGCTAGATCAGCTGCTTGGCATGCAGAATGTCCCAGGTTCAATCCAAAGTAGCTCCAGTTTTTTAAAAAAGGTCAGATAGGAGGTGATGTGAAAGACCTCTGCCTGAAACCTTGTAGAGCCACTACTAGTCTGAGTAGGGAATACTGACCTTGAGAGATTGATGGTCTGATTTAGTAGAAGGCAGCTGTATGAGAGATAGGGAGGCGTGCAGACATTATACTGAGTTTCACTGTCCAGGTTATAACTGTAGTCAGAATCACTATTTCAGCTGCTGTTTTTGGTTGTGCTTGAAATGAATACATCTAATGGTCCAAATTATGGAATTCAGTTTTATGAAAGCAATGTATGTTTGTGCATTCTAATTTTCTTTATACAGAGAGATACTTTAAAGACTCTAAGCTGTTTTTTCCAGTGTTTTTTAAAAAAGTGTTAACAGAAGTTGTCCAAGCTTCAAGGAAAGCATTAATACTCACTGAAAGATCAGCAATTACATACAAATGAAGTGCAACATTACATGCAAATAAAGCTTGTGTTACAGCTAAACGTTACAGCTTGTTACAGCTACTTTTGCTGGAATGTTTTAATTGGGAGTAAAAGCTTACATTCAGTCTAATTTTAACATGATTACAGATAGGCTGGGTTCTCATGAGAAATAAGCAGTTCTAATTCATCCAGTATATAGACAAGGCATTTTTAGTCTCACTTTTTCATTAGATGTTTTTTAACAAGTGTTACATGTCCCAGCACTGTTGAAAATCTGGGCTTAATTTTCTACAGTTAGTTCAAAGCTAAACTCCAGATACTGAGAAGTTTCAAGAATGTGTATAAAACTCCTCTGGAGAACATTGGCAAACAAGAAGTGCTCCCTTGCCATATGCTTAAAATGCAGTTAAGTTTATAATATATCCTTTGGTTATAGAGTTGGCAGGCTGTGCATTGTGCAGGAGGTTTGGAGGGGTGGGGGGGGCAGGGACTGTGATGTCCTGTGTGCCACTATGTAATTTCTGGAGAAAGCCCAGAAGTGCTATAGGGTGGCTCTAAAGATTTCTAGAATCTTAAGTATAGTAAAACCATAGAGATTCTGGCAATTCCTAGAGCCCCCTTATGACATTTCCAGGGTTTGGGGTTTTTTTTGCCAGAAGTGATGTAGTGATGCACATGATGCTGACTTTTCCCTTAATTTATCTCCTGCTGCCTTTTGAAGTGGCTGCGGACAAGGATGGCTGCTGGTGAGAGAATGTGGTTAGAATGTCAGCATTCTTATTACATGGATGTGGAACCTGTGTGACCTTTACAAAAGGACTTTGGGAAATTTAAGAGAGCATATATGTACGTATGTGTAAAGGAAAAGAACCTTTTCACATTCATCCTGGCAAATGGAAAGAAGCAAGTGTAATAAAAAGACTGTCAGGATGAAATGTATCTTTCCCATTGTTACCTTCATCTTAGTGCATTACATTTTTATACCCCCCTCCCCAAAATTTATGACATGAAAATGAGTTTTAATTTTTTAGACCCAAGCTATCCTGGTTCACAAATGATAGTCTTTTTGGCAAACATGTGGTCCCCACAGCTGTCCTCTCATTTGTGTATAAAATAGAAACACTGGTGTCATTTGTAGGTTACCATAGTTACATGAACAATACACGTGTGATACTTCATCCTTTCAAGCTAAAAGGAGTTTTCAGTTCTGTGCTTAGAAAATGTCTGCCAGAGGGGGAAGCCTATGTGAAGGGTGGGCTGTTGTTGTTTTTAAGAGGGGAGGCATATAAACTTCTTAGTCCAATTCCATGATGTTCAACAAAAGCTAATCACAAACCTTCAGCTAATTAAACTCTTCATGTGGCAGTCTGCTGCACTCATGCAGCTTTCAGATGTTTTCACAGGCTTGCAGATTTGGTCACTGGATAATACAGATACCTTATACAGTGAGTTTACCTCAGATACAATGGACTGTATGCCAAATATTAGGGGTTGTTCTGCTCTTTGAGAGAAGGTTTAGTTCAAGGAACTTAGTTTTGAATTTGGCTCTACATTTTAAATCTCAGTTTGACAAAGGCCTTGGCATGTGGGTGTTGGCAAGGCACTGCCCATCACCCTCATTGCACATTGTAAGCAGTAATTTTTCTACTTTTTAGTGGGTTGTGTAGAGAATTTCCATAAAAACTGTAATGTACTTTGCACACTAAATTGCTAGATAAATAATAGCTAATAAATATTATAGCTGTGGGCCATTGCTCTCTGTTTTGAAGTGAACTTAAAGTTATGAAGAGAAACTAACTGAAGGAACTAATTGACCTCAAAGTAGCTGTCTTATTGCAAAGGAACTTCAGGAACAGAAAAGAGAAATTGCTGAAGTTATTACAACACTCAGAACAATAACCCCCCCACCAGGATTTAACAAGGATATTGGTTTCTTATCTCACAACACATGCTAAGCTCATTCAGTTCTTACATCTATATTATCACCAAGAAGGGCTATATGTCCTCTCTATTTTACTGTATTTCATATTTGGAATAGCAGTTTGGAAGACTGATTGTAATGCAAGTGATTAGTAGAATGAAATGTAATTTTGGAGCAGTAGATAACTTTTTGGAATGGTATTTCTTTGGTCTGGTGACAGAGGAGACATGACTTCATAACCAGTCAACCCACCTTTAAAAAAGGATGCTGTTAGCTATCTCCATGCTTGAGAAAAGACAAATGGAACGTAGCAATAAGGTCTCAGTTAATTGCTCTCAGCATCCCCCAATTAAGAAGGGTACATTTACAGATCAATCTCCAATATTTGCTTCACTGTCCCCCCCTCCTCAGAATTAAATCCAAACGGTGATCATATAAACTTAGCTTGCTACTCTGTTTGGACCTTGCATCTGTTAAACATCTTCATTAAGTTGTATTCTAATTTGCTGCTTATCCTCTACCTATCAGTCATAACTCTGTCAGAAGCCCTTCTCTCAAGAGCTCTGTTCTGTCAGAGCTCTCTCAGCCACACCTACCTCACAGGGTGTCTGTTGTGGAGAGGAGAAGGGAAAGGAGATTGTAAGCCACTTTGAGACTCCTTCGGGTAGTGAAGGGTAGGATATAAATCCAATCTGTTCTTCTATATGAATGGACTGGTAACTTTAATTTCAATATATCTGAAGTGTGCACACACACAAAAGCTCATACCTTGAATAAAACTTCCTTGGCCTTAAAGGTGCCACTGGACTTTGAATCTTGTTCTGAAGGAAGTTTTGTGAAGCTTCACTTCATAAATGAAGGTTTGTGTAGATAGTCTATTCTGCATGGGGTCAAACTCCCTGTAAAGAAACATAGTCACAGTTTTAAGACTACTTCTAGCTTTTGATCTATAGAAAGCACCACAGGTCTCTTGTGACAACGCAGTGCCTTTGCTCAGTTGAGGCTGGTTTGCCACCTCTGGGCCTTTCCTCAGTAAGCAGGATTTGGGCACAGTTATCCATGCGATGATTGCGTGCAGACTGACTTGTTGTAGTGCCTCTTTTGAGGGATATCCTTTGAAAAGAGTTGGGAAGCTACAGTTGATACAAAATGCAGCAGTCAGGGTGTTATCTGGATCTAATTACAGAGGCTACCTCATGCAGTTTTTTCAAAGGCCTTTATGGTTACCCATTTACTTCCTGGCCCAATTCAAGTTGCTGGTTATTATCATTAGAACCCTGATTAGGAGTCTTGTTCATATTCTACGGTGAATGCACATTCAACCAGCATGTGTGTGCATACACCTGTTTGTAAGGAGGAGCCAGTGCACATTAACTTCACCTAAGAAATGTGCCTGGATAAATGTGGGATTTTAATTCACACATCCAGTTGTGTGTGCATGGAATGGAATGTGAGGATTATTCAATGCACATAAAGAAAAACCAGTGTACACTGTACACAGATTGTGCAAGCATTCACTGTAACTTGTAAATGGGGTCACAGTGCAGCAGGATACTTAAAGGATCACTTTCTACCATACACTTCAACCTAACAAGACAGGCCCTTCACTGTGTGAAGGTAAGACTACTTCGGTAAGTAGTCACATGGGAGAAGGTGTTTTCTTTTGTGCCATCTGTAGTTGTCAATCTCTAGGTGGGGCCTGGAGATCTTTCATTATTACAGTTATAGTTATTATTATTATTAGTTTATTTATATTCCGCTCATTCCCCTGTAGGGGCTCAGGGCAGAGCACAACATAATAATAAAATTACAATAAAATCATATATTAATAAAAGTCAATTTCAGTATTCAATAGAACAAATTGCCCTACAGAATAATATGAGATGGTGCAGCAGGACAGTACAGCAAATCAGCACAGCAAGATAGTACAGTAGGGGAGGCCAACCGATCTAATGGGTAGATGCTCACCGCCTCACCCGAAGACCTGGCAGAACAGCTCCATTTTACAGGCCCTGCGAAAGTCTAGCAAGCCAGGTAGGGCCTGGATCTCTATAGGGAGCTGATTCCACCAGGTTGGGGCCAGGACCGAGAAGGACCTGGCCCTGGTAGAGACAAGATGGGCATCTCTTGGGCTTGGGACAGTCAGCCTATCTTGGGAGGCCGAGTGAAGCGGCCTCCGGGGCATATACGGGAAGAGACGGTCCCACAGGTATGCTGGTTCCAGGCCTCGTAAGGCTTTGAAAGTCAGAGCTAACACCTTGAAGCAGATCCGGTACTCTGTGGGCAGCCAGTGCAAGCCATGGAGCACTGGCTGCATGCTCACCTGTATAGGTGATGCAGTCAGCAGGCAAGCTGCCGTGTTCTGCACCCACTGCAGTTTCCGGATCAGTTTCAAGGACAAGCCAGTGTAGAGCGAGTTACAGTAATCTAGTCTGGAAGTGACCATTGCATGGGTCACTGTGGCCAGATCTTGGGGGGATATATATGATGCTAGTTGTCTGATCTGCCATAGATGGTAGAAGGCAGGCCTGGCAGCCGCCATGACCTGGGCCTCCATAGAGAGTGAGGCATCCAGGATCACTCCCAACTCTTCACCTGGTCAGCACTAAAACCATGCCATCCAAGGGTTGTAGCTGGTTACACAACCTCCCCCCCTCCCCTCATCTCAGGCACAAGGCCTCCTTCTTAGCTGGATTTAACTTCTGTCGGCTCTGCTGTAGCCATCCCGCTACGGCTCCTAATGCTTCAGACAGGTGTTCAGGAGCAGAGGACTGTCTGCTATCCATCAGCAGATAGTGGTCCAGTATTGGACCATGTGACGACCAAGGGGCTCCAGATGACAGAGATTAGTTCCCCTGGAGAAAATGGCTACTTTGGAGGGTGGCTTCTATTGTACCCTACTGAGGTCCCTCCCCAAACCCTGCCCTCTCTAGGCTCCACTCCCAAAACCTCCAGAAATTTCCCCACCTAGAGCTGGCAACCCTACTGCCATCCTATCTATGGCACTCCCTTCCTGTGAACGTTGTCATGGTCGATAGTTAGGTGTTTCTTAGATGCCATATGAAAATGTTCCTTTTTGCCCAGGATAGAGGGATGGAGAAAGTGAGAGAATATATGTGTGTATTTCTACTCTTATGATGTTAAATAATGGCTCTAATGTGACTGCTAGATCTGACTGGTTCTGATTTTTCATTGATTTTTATCTGATTTTATGATAAGATGCTCTTGCATTTTTAATGAGTTTTATTGTATTTTATAAATTGATTAAAGTTGTGCCACTGACTTGTATAGATTTAGAGTTGTGAGGTTTGTTTATGAAATGATTAACAAATGTGCTAGTAAGAAAAAGTAAAGACAAGAGTTCTCTGTAACTAGTGGGGGAAGAAACTTTTAATTGCTTCTCTTCCTGCAATTAAGCTTACTAAAAAAATAGAAATTGAGTGATTTGGTTAAAAAGTCACTCAACCATGCTATGAAATGCTGTCATTATATCACAATGCTAATAAGTATGCCTGTTCTTCAGGAAGAATTAGTTGCTTGAGATGGTGAGAGGCTATTAAGACAATCAAAAGAATTAACTTTGACTTCTTTAAAAATGTGAAATCATTCTGTGGATGTCTGTTCTTCATGCTATTAAGTCCTGTGTTCTCTTTGACACAGCTGAATGAACGTTATAATAATTTAAGATGAATTAATAGGGATGGAAGATGGAAAAATCATGTTAACAAAGGAGTCTAAGATTCTGAACATGAAACTGATATGGCATGTTGAAACAGTTAAACTGGACTACCATCTGACCATAGCTACACCAAGTGGCATTGGAGGGGGAGGACAGAACATTAACAGTACCAGTTTAAGTAGAGTTTTGTCTTCTGAAGCAGACTTCAGAGGCCGATCTGTTCATTTAAGTCAAAGGGCATGGAGGGATATAACTCTGGAAAAGATGGTGCTGTAAAACATGGGCCTGTCAACATATTCAGACTGCCTGGTCCATCTTCTTTTCTCTGGCTCTTTCTAGACTGAGTGAAATGTTACAAGATAAGGCAATAAGATCTAGATTAGACAATATCTAAACGGAATAGGACAAACTGAAACGACAGTTCTGTCAGTAACTATTAGCCATTATAGCTAAATTCACTCATAAGGTCCAAAGTACAACCGTCACCATTTCCTCTTTGTAACATTGGGATATGGAAGGATTTCTAGCTGAGGTATTAGTGAAGGTATTAGACAACATTGAGTTTAATGGACCAGTGTAAGGCAGCTTCATTTGTTCATTCTCTGTTCAAAAGGCAGTGTAAATTCTTTTGAGTATCCAACATGGAGGAGAAACAACCTGAGGGGCACCTTTTCTTCTTCACATCCTATCTGGAAGCTTCGAAACACTGCTGGTCCTTGTCTGATCCAGAATGACATTTTTTGTTTTCATTATCTTTGCAGAGGATTCAGCCTTGTCAGGGGTTTAGATTAGATATACTTCAAGTCCCTTCCAGCATGAGAACTTTTAAGATTCTGCAGCGATGAAAAGCATGAGCTAACAGCTGAACAACGTTTTTTTCAAACTCTGCTTAAACTTCAAATAACCCAAATTTTCTCTTCTCAGACATTGAAAGTTGTTGCATAGTATGTTAGGTTTATTTGCAAAGGGTTTTCTATAATGTGTGTCTGGTTTCTAAATTTTAGAAATAGGGAACCAATTTGAGTGTTAAATGTATTTAGGATGGTACTGTAGCACACCTATAGTGGATTGCCATGGTAATTAAATATGTTGGAGTTCTAATGTAACTCCAGTTTATGTATGGAAAGTCTTTGGTATTTTTATATGTATGAACATTGTCTAGAGTGGCTTGATTAATAATCTGCCATGGAAACAGTAGAGATGATCTTTGAAGATTTAGTTCCAGGAATGGTTGGAAGGCATATAACACAGCAGGTGTCTAGTCTAGTCAGTACTGGAATGGGAAACCTTTAGTGAATTCAGTGTACACGTGCCTTAAGTTTCATAATGAAAAGATGTATAAATGTACTAAGAACTAAACAAAGGTTTCTTTTTACTGACATCCAAGATGGTTTATTCACCCAGTACAACTTTGTACCCGTTTCCAAAAAGAAGTCTGTAAAAAGAAAAGTCATGTTAACTAATGTTAATGACTTTAGGATACTGTATTCTCAAAGGTTTTAAAATATTTCCATGTTATTATAGTTCTAAGGAAGTATATACAAATACAACATTTGGTGTATATTTTGTTTGGGTTGAGATCTTTAGCTTGCTTTTGGATGTTGGTTGTAATGTTTCTTTTTCATATAAGATGAGCTCATCCTTGCGGGAAATATGTACTGGAATAACAAGCAACGTTGATTTCCAGTAGGAATATTTTGGCGCAATCCCTTGCAGAGCTATCTCCAGTCTGAGCCCAATGTAATCAGTGGCTTTAAACAGGAATAATTCCGTACAGGATTGCATTGCAGCACAACTACAGTGGATTGACACAGTGCACGCATAAAGCACAAATGAGATAAGCTATAATTTTATTGTTGTTCTAGAATGTAATATGAGAGTATGAGTCTGACTTCTTCATTTAGAGCTGACAGGTTCCTGGTGTCCTGATCCTTAAGGTGATTAGTATAAGACGTCATGATGTTGCATTGAATAGCAGTACTTATGGTATACTAGGAATTGTAACTTGTAGTATCTCATAGGATTGCCAACCTCCAGGTGGTACCTGGAGATCTGGGATTACATGTGATCTCCAGAAGCAGAGATCAGTACACCTGGAGAAAATGGCTGCTTTGGAAGGTGTACTCTATGGCAGGGGTCCCCAACCCCTGGTCCATGGACTAATACCAGTCCGTGGACTGTTGGCAACCGGGCTGCACAAGAGCTGATCTTCCTCCCCACCCCCTCTGTTTGCAAAGGAAAGTTGTAGCCACCTGAGCGGCGTCAGGGGAGTGCTACGATGCTTTCATAGCATGCGATGCTTGTGTAGCGTGCTCCTTGCAAGGAGCATGCTACACAAGCTCTGGCCTCAGCTCCTGGCCCCACTCAGGTTTCCTGCATTGCAGGAAGCTTGAGAGGGGTCAGGGGTACTACAACTCTTGCATAGCGCGCTCCTTGCAAGGAGCATGCTATGCAAGTGCTGGCCCTGGCCCCGCTCAGTATTCCCAGGTTGCAGGAAGCCTAAGTGGAGTCGGGGAGCGCTACAATGCTTGCGCAATGTGCTCCTTGTGAGGAGCATGCTACGCAAGCACTGGTCCCAGCTCCTGACTACCCGCATTGCAGAAAGCTTAAGAGTTAAGATCTGTTTTCCTTCTTCTTCCCCCCACCCCATCTCAGTTTGCAAGGGTAAGTTGGAGCCCAGTGGCCCTTAAGATCTGTTTCCCTTCCCCTCTCATCCACCCCCCCCCCCTCCGTTTGCACTCTCTCTCTTCACCCAGCACGTTTTGCTATATAGCCTGGGGATTTTGAATTTAAGTCTCCCAAACTGTAGGCTCATACTGACCACTATACCTGACTGTCTTTGTTATTGTACTGCTTCTTAGGAGTTGTAGCTGTTTTTCTGGGGAAGAATATAGTTTTGCAGACAAACCCTCCAGTTTAGTTTTCTAGACTTCCCCACTCCAGGCAGCACTGGGACATCAGCAACAAAATATTAATTGACTGTTAATGTTTTAAGTATGTTTGTATTTGAAGTAAAACAAAAAATGGTGGGTGGGTGTAGGGGGGGGGAGTATTTGTGATTTTCCTAGAAATAAAGTGCATAATTGTATCATCCCAAAACCATCACTTCGCCCCTCCCCTGGTCTGTGGAAAAATAATCTTCCACAAAACGGGTCCCTGGTACCAAAAAGGTTGGGGACCACTGCCCTTGAAGTCCCTCCCCTCTCCAACCTTACCCTCCTCTGGTTCCATCCTTAAAATCTCCAGGTATTTCCCAGCCTGGAGCCAGCAACTCTATCTGTAACTATACACTTCCACAGTCATGTGGCCTTGAAGGGTGAGACTATTGATCACACAATAGAGAGATTAACTGTGCATTAAATTTAACATGTGGTTGAGCTGTTAGTGGCTGATGGTTGCTTACCACCTCCAGTCTATGTGTCTATGTGCACACCCAAGCAAGTATGTATGCACTTCTTCAAAGGAAGCTATCTAGTAGGGTTGTGTGTGGATGACTGTGCTAGATGATTGACAGCCCTGAGATTTGAGCCCTCTGCTTTGAGTCCTTGAGAGTGAACCCCTCAATGACTCGAGAATGAGCCCTCAAACCTGAAGCAATCCAATTTCTAGTAGTTCATCAGTCTTATTCTAACACACTATAGGTGGTATTGTGGGGGGGGGGGGGACCTTAAAAGGTATAAGAATTAAATGTTGAAGTAGAATTGCAAGCTCCAGGTTGTGAAATTCCTAGAGATTAGAGGATGGAGCATGGGGAAGGGAAGATTGAAGAGGGACCTCCATGGGGTATAATGCCAGAGTTGCCATTTTCTTCAGGGGAGTGGATCTCTGTAGTCTGGAGATCAGTTGTAATTCTGGGAGATATAAGTTGAAAATGGATGCTTTGGTGGGTGGACCCTGTGACATTGTGCCCCCTTAGGTCACTGTCCTTCCCAGGCTCCATTCCCAAATCTCCAGGAATTTCCCAACCTTGATCTGGCAACCGTACTCCTCCCTGTCCCCCACCAGTGGCCAGGAGGCACCTGGTAACCTCCCCTAGAGCTTTGTAACTCTATCCTGAAGCCACTGAAATCAGTGACAGTTGTGTCATTAATGGTTTCCATTTTTCACCTCAAGTGGCATAGCATTTGTGGTCCAAACATTTATTACAGTACTTGCAAAACTCTACTGGAACTTGGGCGCCTCAGAAGATGGTACTTTAGGAAAGCAGTTTGTTTTATTTCCTTCTTGTTTGTTTGCATAGTCTGTTGTATAAGCCTCTTCACTAAATTGTCAACAGTCAAGATTTTATGGCAGTAGAGTATTATATTTTCCTGTTTGCTGCTGGCACGAAGTTAAGCAGTTCTCTTTAATAACATACAGATAATGATTTGGGGTCTTCTAAAAAAAAAACAACCCTTTTCAAAGACATTTAATTTGATAGCAGGCATGACAACCCAAGTGACAAAACTTAAAAGCAGAGGAATGCAGGTTACCATGCTCTTTTTATATAGAGGCCTGTGAACTAACTCAAGCGCTTCAAAACTACTAGGAACTGATGGAGCAACAAACAGAGGGGCATGCTTCGAGTAAGGATATAAGGAGCTGCCATACAGTGTAAAGCAAACTGTACGTCTATGCCAGTACTATTGACTATGAGTGGCAGCAGCCCTCTTTGGTCAATCCAGGTCTCTGATCTGAGGCAAATGGATTCCCCCACCCCCTCAGCAATGTCTGCCTGTGATTTTTTTTAACAGGCAGTGCTAGGACTAGACGGGAACTCTGTTCACTTTGAAAGCATGCATTTTGCTGCTTAGTGACTGGTACGAAAGTATAACTTTGTTTATACACAGTGGTATAAAAGAAGGATCTTTCATAGAAGCTGATTTGAGGGTACTTCTGGATCAAAAGGTAGGGTAGAAATTTTAAAAAGGGAAGTTGTATAACTTCTGTGCCAAATGATTGTCTGAGAGTTTGTTTGCTTCTGTAGCTGAAGTTGTCTGTGTATCATACAAACCTTTGAACTTCTGTTGCAAATGTATGTTTTGCTAAAATCAAAAAGGGCTTTTTTTGAGCCAGAACGCGCTGGAATTCTGGCTCACTTCCCAGATGGCTGGCAGGGCTCAGGGGGCCAAGCAGCATTTGTTGGGCAGCCTCCCAAGGTCTCATGTGCCGGTGGGACTCTGGGGGCCCAGCCGTGCCTGCACGGGGGTCTCCCGACATAGTGCACGTCGGCAGAACTCTGGAGGCCCAGCCACGTCTGTGCAGGGGCCTCCCAATGTTGCACGCACCGGCGGGACTCCGGAGGCCCAGCCGCGCCTTTGCGGGGGGCCTCCCAATGTCGCTCACGCTGGCAGAGTTCCAGAGGCCCAGCCACACCTTTGCCGGGGCCTGCCAACGTTGCACGCGCTGGCGGGGTTCTTTTGGTGATGTCAGAGGTGTGGCCTACTATGAAATGATGTCAGAGGTATGGCCTAGTATGCAAATGATGGTGATGTCAGAGGTGTGGCTTCACATACTAATGAGTTCCTGCTGGGTTTTTTCTACAAAAAAAGCCCTGTCAGGAACGATAGTTTTTAAATGAGCTGTGCATGGTATGGTTCTCACAGTTATTTTAAAGAATCTGTTCTTTGTGCATTATGGGTTGAATCCTGTGAAAGAAAAGGAAGGAGTTACTGGAGCAGATATAGAGAGGGCCTCACTTACCTGTGACTTTCCTTTTGTGGTGCTGGGCAATGGGGGAGATTTATTTATTTAATTCAATTCCATTTATATCCCGCCCTCCCTGACTAGGCAGGCTCAGGGTGGCTCACATGCTCAAGACTATACATGAGTATAGACATATAATAAACATAAAAACAATAACAACAATATAAAACATACAAATTGACATTTCAGGTGCTATGATCTTAGGTTGTCTTGCTATTCCAGCTAGATGTTTTCCGTAAAGCAGATCTTAATGGTCCAGATGTTCTATGTAGAGCAGATTGCAAGAGGTAGTCCAGATATTTTTTGGATAACTGTAGTAGCCAACGATCTAAATTGTGAATGCCTGGTGGAAGAGTGTCAGGCCCTGCAGAACTGTATGAGTTCTCGCAGGACCCTGACCTCCTCAGGGAACTCATTACACCAGTGTGGAGCTACTAGAGAAAAGGCCCTACCTCTAGTTGACATGAGCCTGGCCTCTTTAGGGCTGGGGATTGAAAGCAGGTTTTTTGACCCAGACCAAAATGCTCGCCAGGGAACGTGTAGGGAAAGGCGGTCCCTGGCCATGTAGGACTTTGAAGGTAAGAACCAGCACCTTGAAACAAACCTGGTATGCAGTAGGCAACCGGTGCCACACTTTCAGCACAGGTTGGATGTGCTTCCATCGGGGAAGACCCGTTAACAAGCTGGCTGCAGCATTCTGCACTAGTTGGAGCTTCTGGGTTTGAGACAAGGGCAGCCCCATGTAGAGGGCATTGCAGTAATCCAATCTTGAGGTGACCATGGCACGGATCACTGTCGCTAAGTCATTGCGTTTGAGGTAGGGGACTGTTTATGTCAGAAATGTAATTCCTTGGGGTTCATAGTGGGAGCAGCTGTTCATTGGTTTCTCTAAACATCTGGTTAGCCACTGTAGAAAATGGAATACTGAACTAGATGGGGCCAAGGTCTTAGTTTGCCTAGAAAACCAAAAGGCATTGGGCTAGCCCTGGATGTGTCACCATACCAAGTAAATTTGGACTTGTGGGTCACCATACCAAAAAGAATGGGGAACTGCTGTTTCTTCACTGCAGATCTCTCTCTTTTACAGACGTTAGGAAACACAGGGTATCACATGCATATCAAAATAGAGGATTGGTGGAAGTAGCTTGTAATTTGAAATTTGATTTTTCAGAGTTCCTAAATGCAGAGAGGGCCATAAATATTGAAGGTGTCCCAAATGTATACAGTTTATTGCTATAACCCTGCTTCCCCATATGTTCATTATCACCCTTTACAACCTCTGAGTGTACATATACAGACTGCTCTAACTGGTTAGTAGCATGCATTTTGGTCTGAGCAACCTGGAATTGTCAGCTACTTCTGAACAAGAACAAATTTTATCTTCACAGGTGCTCTTTGAAGTAGGTTTGGCAGTGTCTGTGACTGATCCACGATCATCCAACAAGCTTCCATGGTAGAGTAGAGGTTTGAACCTCGGCTTTGCAGATCCTAGTTTGACATTCTAACCACTATACCACACTGGCTCAGTTATGTGATATTTAGGATAAAAATGGAGTCTTCCTAGAGGGTATAAGAATGAGTGTCTTGTTACCCAAGCTCTTCCTCTCTAGGGTTTTTGTCTCACTTGAATAAACCATGGGAGTTTCAAGCATAGCTGCACTTAGCTGAACATCTGGGGTTTTTAAAAAGACTTGAACCCATACTGAAGTAATTCCTTTCATGTGGGGCTTAAGATGCAACCATTTCAAGGTGTTAATGGTTGTAGTGAGGGCAAGTCATAAGGCAAGGTTGACTAGGTATGGAGAAACAGAGGTTCATACTTCTTCCTTTAGTATTTCTCAGTTTTATAATTAAATCAGCCTGAAGATTTTTTTTTCTGAAAAAATGGCATCAGCCCACTGTACATTAATTTATTAAAACCAATTTAGTAACATAATGCTACTATACATCAGTAGATCTTAAAGTCACTAGACCAGCCATATACGTATAGTTATAATATTAAAAATTGTGTACAAAATACAAGATATACCAAATAAAAAGTGAAAATTGGAGCCTAGTTGAAATACAGTTTCTATAACCTAAGTATCAGTACACAAAATCTTGCTACTTGATACGTGATTTTGGGATTCTTATAAAATAAAAGGCAATCAAGACTGTTATTTGTGTAACCAGTAATCTTATCTAGCAGTGGAGTAATAATCTCCAAATGAGCATCCTTATAATACAGGCAACTAAAAAAGCTCTATGGACTTGACCTCCCTTAATGGGTTTGTACTGTACATAACCTTTCTAGGTGGGGTTTTTTCTTATACCTGCCCTCAAGAACTGCAGTAAATCTAATGTTCAACATGGCCCCATCTGTGGATAATTAAATCCACCATGCAGGAGGTGGGGCAAAGACCTAGGGGTGCTGTCAAAGTGACCATGTGAAGTCACTTGTGGGGAAAACCCAGAGTGGCAGCATTGCATTGACAGGATGTTGTAGGATTCACCTGAAACTCTTTGTTTTTACCAGAGAGTTTCTAGTGGATCCTAAAGCACCATGGTCAATGCAATTACATCATTTCTGAGTATGACCAGGCATACACTAATGGCACTTTTCAGAGCATTTTACTCCCTGCTGTCTTAGCAAGCGATTGTGGGGGAGGGATCAGTGAACAGGAGACATGGCAGCCCTAGATTAAACAAGAAAGGTCAATCAAACCAGCACCTCTGCTTTGTGTGGGCTGCTGCTTATTAGTGCTAGAGGGATGACTTTATAGATTAATCCTCAGATATAGCCTTCTATGCCATGTCAATATAAATTAGTTAAGTCTCCAGGTAGGGGCAGAAGATCCACCGATTTGACAGGCTCCTGCCCACCACCCATCAGCTGGCCAGCAGGGGGGAGCCCTGCCCTCAAGAGTGACCATACCTCTACCTCTCCTTCTACAAGATTGAAAGGGATCCTCTACCTGATCTGCAGCAGCACATGCTCCCATGGATCAGCTAGATGGCCCTTTCAGTCTTGCAGGAGGGAAGGGAGAGGAGTGGCTCTGCCAGTCACATGCCTGAACTCCAAGCAGCAAATTCACAGCTGGAGTTCAGGCACATGTGGTCCCCATTTCTCGTAAACAGCATTTAAAGGGCCTCTTTAAATGCTATTTGCAAGAAGGGGAGTCATGTCTGAAGTCCAGCAGCAAATTCAGTGCTTGGAGTTCAGGTGCATGCTGCCCCCCCCCCCCCCCCTGTTTTTTTGTAAACTGTTTGTAAGAAGCCAGGGTTTGGGGGGGACTCCAGCAGCAAATTCGCTGTTTGGAGTTTAGGCATGAAGGAAGCACCAGTCCTCAGTTCCATGATGTTACTTCTGTGTGATGTCATCATGTTGGGGATGTCCCGACCCTTCCAGAAATGCTCCCCAAAGTCCCCTCCTAAGGAAGAAGGACCTGGCAATCCTATCCTTGGGGGTTCATCTGGAGTATCTTTTAGGAAGCATGGGGACTGTGGAGGGAAGTGGAGACCAGGAATGTTTATTCTGTGAATTCTTTCCGTCCTCAGCTAAAGAGTTCACTGTAAATCAAGCCAGCCCTTGATCACATAGTCTGACCATTATAAAGCACATTGAAGTGAGTGCCAGTATAGCATAGTGACTAGAACAGGGGTGGCCAAACTGTGGCTCGGGAGCCACATGTGGGTCTTTCACAGATATTGTTTGGCTCTTGAAGCCCCAGCTTGGAACAGGCATTTGTCTCTTTAAATTGCTTCTCCAAGCCAGGTCACCTGGCAGCTTGGAGAATGCATTTATAGTTAAAGTTGCTTGCTTTCTACTACTTCCCCCCCATTGTATTTGCTTTCTTTCCACCTTTCCTTCCTTGCGGCTCCCAAACATCGGACATTCATGTATTGTGGCTCTCAAACATCTGACATTTATTCTATGTGACTCTTATGTTAAGCAAGTTTGGCCAGCCCTGGGCTAGAAGAATGTGAACTATGGAGGCTTGAGCTGAAATGCTTACTGTGCTGTTTTGTCTCAGCAGCATCTACCTTAAAGACTTGAACCAACTTCACACTGGACCTTTAATCCTGGTTTAGCCCTAACTCCAAGCTGACATTCTACACTAAAATCATGGAGTCACAGAGTTGGTTTATCTGATTCTGTTTCTAGTGCAGAATGCAAGTTTGGGGACAGGGCTAAACCAGGATTCAGGGTCTAGTGCAAAACTGGTCTTGTTGTGAAAGCAAAACAGGATTGCGTCTTACATTTCCAGAGTTTGACCTTTCTTGGAAAAAAGATGAAATAGAACTGTTTAACTTTTTTTTGTCTGGGAAAAATAGTGCCCAAACAAAGGAATCTTAATTGCTATTGCAAAAGAAACAAACTTTTGCTGTCTCTCCAGTTACAGTTAAATGATCTTTCTCACAACAACAAACAGGATGCCCTTACCGATAGTTTATAGCACGTTTCAGAAATTAGCAATATTGTTTTGAGAGAACATTGTTTGGATCCTCCATGCATACCCATCCCCACTGCTGTCAAAAGTATTTCTATTAAAATTTCTATTAAAAAGATCCCATAAAGGCAGCAAGTGTGGGACAGCATGTTATTCCTTCCTTCCAAGAACGACTGGACAATTGGTATCCTGTAGGTCATACTCAGTCCCAGAAGCAGGTTTTCTGTGCCCCCATAGTAGCTCTGCCAAGTTTTAATCAATATATGGTGAAATATTGTGTACCATCTTTGCCTTACATTCTTGTTGTACATTTCAAAGCAGTGCTGGCCAGAATGAAAGAACTATGGCCAGTCTGGTTCTTGTTCCTGAGACCATCTATAAAGTGATCTAATAATTCAGTGTATATGCTACAGCTGTAGGAGGCCTTTATTAGACTATTTCAGCATCACAGCGTTCTTCACTCTGCCACTATGAAAGGATTGACTGGAGAATGTGGCCCCCCATCAAATACAGAGTTGGCCAGCCTATTCTGAGAAGCTCTGTGCCTGTGTTGCAAGCTCATGCATAATTCTGGGATGAAGAAAAGATACTGGCTTTGTGCATACCTGAAATTTGTGGCCTCTGTACAGACCATCGGCATGCTTCTCTGAATCCTCAGTTGCCAGTGCAAATACTGGAAGCCTGAGCTATGGTTTCAGTGCTAGGTTCTAACTCTCCAGTCTTGGGAATAATTAGGTGACACTGATCCTGAACTAGTCACGTATGCCTGAAGGTCTTTCTTTTCTGGTAATGAACTCTTGTGCCTCTGCCTTTCTTACTTGCCACATAGGGCTGCCAAACCCTCATGGAGCCAGGGGATCCCCAGTCCTGGTTTCTCACTCCCTGGGGATTTTTTTTCCCTGGGAGCATTTCCAATGTGAAAGTGTCACTTCTGGGAAAAGCCTGGAAGTAACAGCAAGTAGTTTTAGGAATTGCCAGAAACTTAATGGCTTTACTGTTGGGAGCAGCGGCCAATGAGTGCCTGGGGTGGGGCAGGATCCTCCACCCTCATGGGAGGGGGCTGCTGGCTGCCCTAAGCTATCTCATAGGCTTGCAAGATTTTCGGTCATCCCTTGAATTAGCTTACTAGAAGAAATTCAGAAGGCTTCTCTGTTGGCTTTTAGAAGGCTGTCTATTGCAGAGGCTTTAGGAATGTGTGGATGTAATTATATAACGTTGCTAGGTTTGAGGGACTGGTTATTTTGTGTAATGACCAGCTTTTGGACTATTTACTGTTCTCATGCCTAAATGTAAGCTGTCTTGGACCCACTTTTTGAAGGGAAAGGTGTGCTATAAATAAATGGTGAATCATCCCTTTGGTATAAAGTGATCCATTGCTCTTAGTAGAGACCCAGCTTTAAAACTGTGTAGTTTACATATGATTACAGTTCTGATAACATTGGCACAGTTCTGGGACACGATTAGAAAAATATTTATACATTTCTACACAGCAGCATCTGTTAAACATGCATGTTCTTTCCATCCCTGCTGTACAAGCTGCACCCCACATTAGTATGACATGGATATTGCCTTGTCACATTTCTTTTATACATGTGCTAGGAGTATAGTCCTCCATGTCTTAAAGGACAAATGTGTTTTCCTGCATGCCAATGTGCTGGAAAATAGAAATGCACAGTATCTGAAACGTGAGTGTTTTGATAACTAGATTGTCAAACCAGGCTGCAGAGTTCAGTATGCAGAGAGGTTGTTATTCACCAATTCTGTTCATTTCCCTTCTTTCCTTGTTATAGGCTTGTAACTTTCTCAAGTGTGCATAGTTCTGCTCTGCACAATTGCACTTTTAAAATCATGTTGAAAGTAGGTAATCAGACTTCAACACCCAGTAACTTTGTTGAGATTTGCCAAAAGATTTATGTGCTATTGTAAAGAAGCTGCAGTACTATAAGGTCAAAAATAGCAATGTCTTCCCTGTAGGAAAGTACTTAAATATTGGCAGATTGTGGCAAATATGTGGACATCTGCAAATGAAACTTTTATAAAGGAGGATGGAGGCCCTTTCTTACATGCCCAGGGAAATGCTGTTCACCGCTTTGGGGTCAGGCAGCAATTGTCCTCCAGGCCAGTTTTGTCAGGGATCTTGGAGGGTCAGGTTTGTTTGTTTTTTCATTTTCTGGGCATGGAGCAAGGGTTACTGCAGGTGAGGGGAGTTACTTGCAAATTTCCTGTGTAGGGGCTTGGACTAGTTGACTTTGGAGGTCCCTTCTAACTATGATTATGTGACACTATGAGATGGGTTGGTGGGTGTATATACAGATCTGTGTTTTGTATCAGCCAAGCATAATCAAATATAAAGTTGATCTTTTGCTGTCTTGACTTTAGTTCACAGTTATCTGCAGTTGGCTTCAGATTAATGAAAACTAGCTGCTTGATAGCTCTCCAGGGATCTAGCAGCTAGGAAGTTGAAGATGGACTGACAGACAGACTAACCTTTAGTGGCATATCAAAGATAAAAAATACATTAAAAGATGGACTGGTGGGTCTATGCACATTGTTGCAAGGCTGAACATATGAACATATGAAGCTGCCTTATACTGAATCAGACCTTTGGTCCATCAAAGTCAGTATTGTCTTCTCAGACTGGCAGCGGCTCTCCAGGGTCTCAAGCTGAGGATTTTCACGCCTACTTGCCTGGACCCTTTTTGGAGATGCCAGGGATTGAACCTGGGACCTTCTGCTTATCAAGCAGATCCTCTACTTAGGTAAACAGATAATTTAGGCTACTTTAGGTAAACAGATAATTGTTCTACATTTTATGACCAATATATCAAACAGGCAGGCAATTGTTCACACATTGTTATAGGTTTCCAAAAGTATTTTTAAAAAACAAACAAATAAATATTAAACTATGTTGTAACCTGATAAGTGGTGGGATAATAGCATGGATATGGGACATCACAAGCAAAACACTGTAGTTAAGAGGATATACTCTTGAAATGTTAATTTTCACACAAGGAAGCCACAAAGTAGAAAACTGATCAGTGCAGTGT
The DNA here is from genome assembly GCF_032191835.1 of Heteronotia binoei. Classification (NCBI taxonomy): domain Eukaryota; kingdom Metazoa; phylum Chordata; class Lepidosauria; order Squamata; family Gekkonidae; genus Heteronotia; species Heteronotia binoei. Next base: position 68,186,091 of record NC_083227.1, read on the forward strand.
ACGAAGTCATGGGAGCAATTGCAGATTGTACCAATGGCTTCTTAATGTTTTCAGTTTTAGATGGCACAACAAAGGCAATAGTGGAGGTGTCCTCTTCTCCTTTGTATCCTTACAAACTATCCTGTGAAGTAGTTTAAGGCTGAGAGTGACTGGCCCAAAGTTGCTCAGCAAGTTTCCATGGGAGTGAGGATTTGAGGATTTGAATCTGGGTCTCTCAGATCTTAGTCAAGTGCTTTAGCCACTACAATGTGCTGGCTCTTTTGAAAGAGGCCTCTGTTTGCTGATTTGGGAACTCCTCTTTGTTTTGTTTACATTTTAGGGTGGTTTTTTTTAGGTGGTTAAAAGAATGCAGTAATTAAAGTTGTATGTGGCTTAGTGGAAAAAAAGATGTATCCATTTGATACATAAATAAATAAAAAATCAATTGAAAGTTTGTATTTTCCAGTTGCCACTTGAGGTGCTTGTTTAGTACTGCTGTTAATAAGAGTACGCAATGCAAATTAGGTCTGTAATACAATGACGGAGGATTGGATTTTCATTATTTGCCATGTATTTAACGTTTAATCACCATAGTGAATAAGGTGATTGTTGTAGGACAGCAGTAAATATGTTAAGAAAAAATCCAATCAGGTTTTTTCAAACAAAAATTGTCCGTGCCCTCCTGCTTTTATTACGTTACTGTTGAAGAGTCAAGGCCAATGAAGTGTTTATATGTGTATTTATCACAAGGTTTATGTTCTTCCAATAGCCTTTGTCATTAATATGTTTAATAAATGCACACTTAGAAACTGCATCGTTAATTTTTATTTTACAAGCTTGCATCCATGCTAAGGGATTTCCCTGATACTGTTTGTCACAGTTTGAGGACTTCCAGGCTGGGAAATCCTCTGAAAAGATGTGAAGGGAATGCCCAAGATTTGCAAGTGACATAGGACCAATTTCAGATGGTAGCTGGAGATCTCCATCTGATCTCCAGGCAACAGATCAGTTGGAGAAAATAGCCACTTTGGATGATGGACTCAGTTGTATATACCCTACTGAAGTCCCTTCCCTCCCCAAACCCCACCCTCCCCAGGACCACTCCCTGAATCTCCAAGTATTGCTCCACCCATGCTTTGGTACTTCCTGTCTAAATTATTACACTGTACTAGGGATAAGACCCGTTGTGAAGAAAAATATAAGCTCTAGAAAGAGGCTCTGGGTGAGTGCCCCCCACCCTTGCTGCCTTCCCACCCAAATAAAAGCATTCACTCCCCCCCCCCCATCTCAAGGGAAGCTGATCTCTGCCATCTGGAGAGCAGTTGTAACTCTGAGTAATCTCCAGCCCTCACTTGGAGATTGGGAACTGTGGTTCTCCAGGAGGAAATGACTGGTTTGGAGGATGGTGTGTATGGCATTGTACCTGTCTGACATCCCACCCTCTTCAGGCTCCACCCCTTAAACCTCCAGGAATTTCCTAACCTGGAGTTGGCAACACTATCTCTTTCCCTTTATCTGCCCCTCTGACTTCAGCTTTCCATTGCCTCCCTTCTCCTTGCAGCCTTTACATAGGAAAAGGACAGCCTTTCACGACAGTGGCGGGGGGACAAAGAAGCTTACATAAATTTCCTGTTCCCCCTTTGATCTGTATCACAACACTGTGAGGTAGGTGAGGCTGGAAGTGTGTGAGACTGGTTTTTCACAGCAAGAACCTGGGTCTAGCAGACCCTGCTCTGAAGCCCTAACTCCTTTGCCCTCCTCAAACTTCACCACAGAATCTCCAGGAATTTCTCACCAACTTGGAACTGGCAGCCATAATCAAGACTGGCCCCAATGAGTCCTCCCTCAGAGGCCTTTAGTGATACCTTTCAAACCAACAGTCTGTCTCTGATAACGTTGACTTCAATCTCTCTCTGTCTCCTGCTTTCCTTCCCTATCTGTCTCTCTGTATCTGCCCTACTGCAGTGGGACACCATTTTCCCATTGTCATTGGGTGTTTCCTTCCCAGAAGAGGATAGGGAGGAGTCCTCAGCTAATTGAGGGAGTCCTCAGCCAATTGAGAGAAAGCCTTCCCTCCCCTCTCTTTCAGCCAATCATGAGAAGGTTTTCTCTATGGCTCTTTCCCTTCTCCATCTCTCAGCCAGTCAAGGGAAGGCTTTCATTCTCTCCTCTGCAAAGCCAATGTGAGAGTAGGGAGAGGCAGCAACTGCCAGAACTAAGGTTGGTTGCCTTTGACTGACAGAATCAGCTTGGCTGGCTAGCAACAGCCACTCAGGTGGGAGAGAGAAGAGTCAACCAATGAGTTCTCCCTCAAAGGTCAGAATAGGACTTGAAAGGGCCTTCCCAACAAGCTTCTTCTGAGAGAACCAATCTTGGTTGCTTTTTACTGAGAGAAGCAAGATTAGTTGCCTAGCAGCAGCCACTGCCTAGCTGTTTCCCCAGAGGGCCAATCCTCGTCTGTCCTGGGGCCACCAGAGGGTGGGGGAGAGCAGAGTCAGTCAGTGTGACGCAAGAGCAGTTGATGGATGGTTTGACGGGCCAGAGGTTGATGCACCACAATCCAACCCATTCCCAGCCAATGAGGGAGCTCAGATTTGCCAAGACAAAAGAGTTATATATAAAAGATTATTAGGGTTGCCAGTATCTGGGTGGTAGCTGGAGATCTCCAGGAATTTCAGCTGGTCTCCAGGTTACAGAGATCATTGCTCCTGCAGGAAATGGCTACTTTGGAAGGTGGACTTTATGGCATTATACCCCACTGACGTCCCTGTCTCCTTCAGGCTCCACCCCTAAAATCCCCAAGTATTTCCCAACCCAGAGCTGACAAACCTATCTATGGGGCTGCTCTTCAATGAAATTTGAGAAATTGAAGCTGCTTTCATTTCTTGGGAGGGTGGGGGGTGGAGGAGTGGAGCTTCAATTTGTATATTACTGTTTCTTGTTCAGTTTGAAGGTTCTGGTGTTTTTGAAAATCATAAAAGCCCCCTGTGCCAGGCATAGTACATATTGCTTTCTGTCCCCTGCTGTAATCTGAGGAAGCTGCAGTTTTGGCCTCCTCCCTCTCTTCTTTTTTTGCTGAAAAGGGCCGACCTAGTGTTTATATTGGGCTGAGACAAAAGATTCAGCTAAACTAAGAGGGTATAATGGCTTGCTGGTGGATCCCATTCTTTCCAATAGGATTGCCAGGTCTTACCTGACTGCTGGTGGAGGACTTTTTCCATGCGGAGTAGTCACCATACATCACCATAGAGTTTTTTATCCAAATGCTAGAGCATCCCCCACATGACATGACTGGTTTGATGTCAGTTCTGGGTGTGTCATCACGCTGGGCACATCAGGCAAGCTCTTCAGGGGTGGGGCTCCCCCTTCTGGCCATCTCCATGCCTGTGTGTTGGAGGCCCCTAACTGGGAGGAAACCCCACCTGGGGTGGGGAAATGGGAACCCTACGTTCCAAGCTGCGTCCCAGGTTCATTCCTTACCTTCATTTAAGCAATCATGGGTAGCAGGGGAAAGACTTTTCTTTGTCTGAGATCCTGCCAGTCAGAGCAGACAACACCAGTAGGTACACCAATAAATGACTAGCTATTAATGGAACAGTCTGGGTATGAGACAAGTTATTGTGTTAACTGTACTGTAGGTTAGTGCTCCATACATTTTATATGCTTTTAGTCATGTGACTTTTTCAGATTGGTGTGCAACACTTTCAGTATTGTTAAGTTGAAAAATATTTCAATTTTGAACCATCTAACCCACATGTCCTATGGTAGTCTGCCAGCTGTCTTGAAAGGCTGCCAGAAAATGGTGTCCATTCTAGAATCTACTGCCACAAGTGACTGCTCCGTGGTTAAAGCAAAGCAGACCATTTTCCTGAATCAGAGAGAGCAACTATGTCATTTGAAAAAGTGAGGAAAGGAAATATTTCCCATGTTAACAAGTAGTAGGAAATGGAAATCGCTATCCATTTCACTTGGATAAAAAGATGCTGTCTTAAAATATGAGAGCGCTCATATTCTGTTCTGCCAGGTGATTGTGCCCAGTGATTTTTTTTTCATTTAAACTGTGTCTGCCACCCCACAATGTAGTTTGTAGAAATGAAAGTTTCAATATCCTGTGGGATTTGCATATGCTCTCCAACTCTTTTTGGAGAGCTATGTTCTTTCCCACAGGGAAATATCAGAAACTTTGTGGTAGAACTGCTTATCATTTTATGTAGAGTCTGGTGTAGTGGTTAGAGTCTCTAGAGTAATACTGGGCTTCAGTTCCAATCCTCCTTGAATATGAAGCTGGAACTTGCAACCTGAGACAACTGAATACTCCTAGCCTAATTTACCTCTGAGGAGTTATTGTGAAGATGAAGAAGAAAATCATGTATATCACTTGAGCTGGGAGAAGGGGCAATAGGCTGTAGTAAACCACCCATTTTAACCCTCCCAAGGAAAAAACACACAGCTATACTACTTTGGCATAGGGATCAAAGTGACACCCCATAACAGAAAAGAGCAATAGAAACCTTATAGCTTTCTCAGTCATGGCATTACCTACTAAGAAAATCAGGCCTCAAGAATAATTTGCTTCAGAAATGCAAGACAAAGGAGAGTAAAATTTGGAATTGGTGTCAAAAATTCCCCACTGAAAATGTCAGAACTCCACAAAAATATAAATAGGATCAAATTGACCCTACCATTTTTAAAACAGAAGACACTGTTGGGAATCAATAAAACTGTTGATTTTTCAGAAAACAATCATTTTTAACTCTTACAATATTGAAACTTAATGTGATAATAGTGGAACAACAAATAAGAACAATTAGCTCAAAAAACAGGTGGCCAGGGGTCACTGGTGAACAGTTCAGTGCACAGGTGACTATGGAGTCCCCTAGAGTACCTTTCCCCTGTAAAGTTGAGATAGTCAAATCAGAGGTTTGGAAAATTTGAAGGTGAACAGTTCAGTGCAAAGGTCAACTCAGTGGACTGGTATGTCCCCACCCCAGATATGTAAAGTTGAGAAGATCACTCTGAAGCTTGCAAAATTTGAAGGACAAGGGGAAGCAATTAGCTCAGAAAACAGGTGGCCAGGGGTCATCTAGAGTTCCAGGCTTCGTAGTTCCTTCAAAAGTCTGGAAAATGAGGTTCAGAGGGTAAGTCCAAACATGTCCAGGCTTATCCTGCTGGGGGATAGAATGACCTCATTTCCAAAATTGCAGCACAGTTCAGTTTGAACTTTTCCATGTGGCTTTGGCATGAGGGAAGCTTGAATAGAGCACTAACACAAGGCTTTTACCTGCTCCTACTATATACTCAACAATTCAGGTTGCGAAGACTGGTTTCATTGGGGGTTGTTGCAACCCCCAATTCTGAAAGTGGTGTAAAATCTCAAAACCAAAAAATGTCTATAAATAGAAATTATGAGATTTGTTTGTTTGTTGTCACTGCTTGCTCCACCATTCAATAAAAAGGAGCTAATACATGTTCGCAGGGCTTTTTTAATAGAAAAAAACTCAGCGGGAACTCATTTGCCTATTAGGTCACACCCCCTGATGTCACAATTGTTTCACATAGGGCTTTTTATAGAAAAAGTTCAGCAAGAATTCATTAGCATATTAGGCCATACCCCCTGACACCAAGCCAGCCAGAACTACATTCCTGTGTGTTCCTGCTCAAAAAAAGCCCTGCATGTTCGTCCATCTTTTTAAACATGGGAACATTTTTTTCAGTATTTGTGGGGGGAAATAGAAACCCCAGTAATGATTATGCATAATGCTTTCATTTTCAAGCCAAGTCTATTGGGGCCAGGTGGACCCCATTTACCATTTTGATAAAACTAAAAAAAAAAAAAAAAGGCAGTGGGGAGGGAAGAGAGGGATTTCAGGGCAGTGTAGTTCATTGAGGAGAAGGCTCAACAGTTCCTCATCCCATATAATTTCTTGAGGCATGGATGAAGGGTTTTTTTAACTTCTGAAAAATGGTTGCCTTTGCTATTTTTGTTTAATAACATCCAGATTGAGAGTCTTACATGTTTGTTAACTAATTTGTAGCTTTTTGTTCATTAAAAAGGGATCACCTTGTGAAGCTTGGTTTTTTAAAAAATTCTAATAGACCAACATGGCTGCATAGACCAATTAACTTGAAAGCTTTATATTTCTGACATTTTTAATTTCATTTACTTGCTTTGGGGGAGAACTGAAAACCCTACAAGACGAAGAAAAAAAACAGCTCCCATTATCTTATGATGCTCTGCTGTGCCCTTCCCACCAAATGTCCCTCTCTCCTGCCTATGCACATGGAGCCCTATGACTTGTAGTTGTTGGTATGATAGACCATATCAAGCAGAGAAAAATCTGTCTCTCAGTCTCACATAGTCCTATTTTAACTGCTCAAGTGCACTCTTTATTTTAGAAAAGGACCTTAGAGCTGCACCAGGAAGCATAGCAGTTCAGAATAGAGTTCCCAGCCTCCCGCTGGGGATGGGGTTTCCCCAGTTTTGGGGCCCCAACCAGCACAGAACTGGCCACTGGGGGACCCCCACCACCAAAGAGCTCCATTGGCACCCAAATGCCTGGCACAATGTGCCGGCACAATGACATCAGTTCTGGGTGATGTCATTGCACTGGGCACTGCCAATACTGAGTGTTACCATCGACCTGTTAAGTTCACTATTCTCTACTCTGACTGGCAGCAGGACTTCTGGGTCTCAGGAAGAGATCTTTCACATTGCCTACAACCTAATCCTTTTATTTGGAGGGGCTTGATGTCAAACCCAGGACCTTATGTGTGCAAAGTACGTAGTTGCTCTAGCACTTAGCCACAGCACCTCTTCATAAGCAGGTTACTAATTTATCAATTACAGTAATGAATTACCTTTTAAATGAAAAATTATTAATGGCTTAGTAGTTACTGAGACGTCTCTGAAGCCAAATCCATATGGTGATTGTTTGCATTCTTACATATAGGACATGTTCAATATGTGTGACTGAGAATGTCTCTGGCATCTTCTGGATGAGCTTTCATTATAGCCGTAGAGTACCTGAACAGTAAATTCATAAAATTATACATGTTTCCTCATAGTTGAATGAGAAATAGGGTTGCCAACTCTCACTTGGGAAATATCTGGAGATATGGGGAGTAGAGCCTAGGCAGGGCATGGTTTCAGGCATAATGCCATACAGCCCACCTTCCAAAGTTATTTTTTCCAGGGATACTGATCCCTGTCATCTGGAGAAAGGTTGTAATCCGAGATCTCCAGTCCCCACCAAGAAGTTGGCAAACCTAATGAGAAACAAAATAGCTCATTAAATCTTCTGCAAACATTTTTTCACCAATATGTCTGTCTTTGTTTGTTCATGGGCCAGAAACAGACAACCACTGACTTGTATTGTAGCTTCTTAGAAATTTACCAGATGGGTGTTCTAACCATGTGGAGTGTGCAGCATAAGTAGCATCTGGCCACACAGTAACCTCAACATTACCATATTACTGGAGGCTGCCCAAGATTGGCAGCTTGTATAGTTAGAGGGCGTCTATTTCTGTAAATGGAGAAGCCAAGTCAAGAGTCGCAAAACAAAAGAACTTAAATGCTTGATTAAAAAAAGACATATTGGACCATTATATAAATAAATTTTCCAAATACATTACTTAATTGCCTTTCCTCTGAACAGAGCATATCTTATGCAATTTGAGGGAATGAAAGGAATGATTGAAGCCAAGCTATAGCACTAGGGAGGATCTTTGAAATAATAATTTAAAAAATCTGTATATACATATTTCAGTTTCAGCCCTTCATTTTGAAACTTTGACAGTTCTTACTCTTTGAAAGACTTTAGGAGGATTTGGTAACCACAACATAAATTTTATTTTTGCTACTTTAAAAAAAGCTTTTGTTCTGTTCTGTTTGTCATGCTTGACTTTAGACTTGAATTATTATTTTTTATGTATGTGTGTGCATAGGTGTGTGTGTGTGTATACATACATACATACACACACACACATACACAGGCCTCAGATTCAGCAGGAGCTCAAAAAAGCGCAGCTCCTGAACCTTTCTGAAGGTTCCCCCTCCTCTTTCCCTCCACCTACCTTGTCCATTAAATAGTAGGTACAACCGCATAAAAATCCCTGGATTAGGAGAGCGGGCAGCCAGCCAGCCACCAAGAGCTTTGCCATACCCCCAGCAGCCTTCATTAACCCCCGGAGAAGCCTGCACTTTCTCCACTTTTTGTGTGATTTTGGGCAGTGGGTGGCTTGCTGGCCTTTTGACTGGGGGGGGGGGGGGGGGGCTGCACATGAGAGCCCTAGGTGAGCAAGGTCACCTTGGGCTGGCTGGATCCCTAGCCAGCCCAAGCAGGCCTCACTCATGATAGATAGATAGATGATAGATGAATTTATTGTCATTGTTCTCAACAAAAAGAGAGCAACGAAATGAGGTGCTCTTCCACAAACATACCAACACATCAAACACACATATTCATAAACCATTTAAATACATCTAAAACCATTAAACCATTTAAACCATTAAAACCATTTAAATACATCTAAAACGGATAAACATTCATAAAACCATTAAAACCATTAAATAAACATTCATAAAACCATTAAACATTCATAAAACCATTAAAACCATTTAAACCATTAAATACATCTAAAACAGATAATCCTTCATAACCCTGCATTTAACCTAACCACAGCACTTGGATAGAAACTGTCCTTAAATCTGTTTGTCCTAGCCTTCAACACTCTATATCGTCTACCTGACGGTAAGATCTCAAAAAGCAAATGGCCCAGATGTGTATGGTCCCTTAGGATCATTTGTATCTTCCTTTTACATGCCATATTATACAGATCCACCAATGAGGGGAGAGAACATCCACAAATCTTTTGTGCTCTTCTCGTCACTCTTTGGAGCACCCTTCTCTCTGCTTCCGTGCAGCTCCCAAACCACGCGCAGAGGCAATAAGATAAAATGCTCTCAATGGAACTACGATAAAAGGCAACCAGCAGACTCCCTGACAGTTGTAGTGATCTTAAGAGTCTTAAGTAGTATAGTCGTTGCTGGGCCTTCATCTGGGGCTCTCCTTTCTTGCGTTGGGTTGCTTTTGGCTGGTGGAGGGGATGGCATATGCTAATGAGCTCCACCACCTATTTTTCTACAAAACGACCTCTGTATATATATGTGTGTGTGTGTATTCTAAATAGAACAGTTTTTCATCAATTTTCCTTTATAACCTATGGGAATTGGTCTCCATGGGGAATAATGGAGTGCCCAGCAAACATCCCCCCCTCCCCCATTTTCTGATGACCCTGAAGTGGGGGGAGGGCCTCCAAACTGGGGGATTCCCTGCCCCCACTTGGAGACTGGCAACCTTAATGACACTTCAGTTGGAAAGGCTAGGCTCATTGGGAAGGTCCTTATTCCTCATGACGTATGTGAATTGTTTTGAGTGATAATTGCATGAAAATGAAAATACATACCTAAGAAAATGAGTAGATATTAAAATTTCTCTCATATAGAAAGGATGCAAAGTACTTTTACCATGACACTGGAAACAATGCATGTTATGAGGTTTTAGAAATAGTGTTAATTTATATTTCTTTTCTTTTCAGATGTATTGCTACATACTGACTAAAGTAGCTCACAGAGAAGGCTGAGTGAAAATACTGGTGTTGGTGAAGATACGTTGGATCCCTTGCTGTCTGCTAAAACGAAAGGCCTAGCAGTACTTTTGATCTTCTGAATGTGCCAGCCTTTCAAACGGCAACCTTCACTACGCTTATTCCTTGTTCAAATATAAATTTGATATTTTTGTTCTTTGCAAGGATTAACTGACAGAACCTACTGGGAAACCAACATGGCTGGGATTAGTTATATTTTAAGAGTTTGCCATTTGGTGCTGGGATTACTCATAAATCCATTTAGTGCATCTTCCATGCAGAATAATGAATGTCCACAGTTGTGTGTATGTGAGATCAGGCCATGGTTTACACCCCAGTCAACCTACAGAGAAGCCACAACAGTTGATTGCAATGATCTTCGTTTGACAAAAATCCCCAGCAACCTGTCCAGTGACACCCAAGTTCTTTTGTTACAAAGCAACAACATTGCTAAGACTACAGATGAGCTCCAGCAGCTTTTCAATTTAACAGAGCTGGATTTTTCCCAGAATAATTTCACTAGTATAAAAGATGTGGGGCTGTCAAATCTCACCCAACTCACTACTTTACATCTGGAGGAAAATCAGGTAACAGAAATGACAGATTACTGCTTACAGGATCTGTGCAATCTTCAGGAACTTTATATAAACCATAACCAAATCAGCACCATTTCTGCAAATGCATTCTCAGGCCTGAAGAATCTTTTAAGACTTCATCTTAACTCCAACAGATTAAAAGTGATTGACAGTCGTTGGTTTGATTCAACACCCAACCTGGAAATTTTGATGATTGGGGAAAATCCTGTGATTGGAATACTAGACATGAACTTCAAACCACTTTCAAATTTAAGAAGTCTGGTTCTGGCTGGTATGTACTTGACTGACATTCCTGGAAATGCACTAATAGGTTTGGATAGTCTTGAAAGTCTGTCTTTCTATGACAACAGGTTGGTTAAAGTTCCTCAGCTTGCACTCGAGAAAGTTCCAAATCTAAAATTTTTGGATCTTAACAAAAACCCAATTCACAAAATCCAGGAAGGGGACTTTAAAAACATGCTTCGTCTGAAGGAACTTGGAATCAACAATATGGGAGAGCTGGTTTCTGTTGATAGATATGCACTAGACAATCTTCCTGAACTTACCAAGCTTGAAGCAACAAACAATCCAAAGTTATCTTACATACACCGTTTAGCATTTCGGAATGTCCCTGCACTGGAGAGTCTGATGCTGAATAACAATGCCTTGAATGCAGTCTACCAAAAAACAGTGGAATCCCTTCCCAACTTGCGTGAGATCAGCATCCATAGTAATCCTCTAAGGTGTGATTGTGTCATCCATTGGATAAACTCAAACAAGACCAACATCCGTTTCATGGAGCCCTTATCCATGTTCTGTGCAATGCCACCAGAATACAGAGGGCAACAAGTAAAGGAGGTGTTAATACAAGATTCCAATGAGCAGTGTCTTCCAATGATTTCTCACGACACTTTCCCCAATCATTTGAATTTGGACATTGGCATGACTGTCTTCTTAGATTGTCGGGCCATGGCTGAACCAGAACCTGAGATTTATTGGGTAACTCCACTTGGGAATAAAATAACTGATGACACCCTTTCGGACAAGTACAAGCTTAGCAGTGAAGGGACTCTGGAAATATCTAATATTCAGACTGAAGATTCTGGAAGGTATACTTGTGTAGCCCAAAACCTAGAAGGTGCAGACACCAGAGTAGCTACGATAAGAGTCAATGGAACATTGCTGGATGGTACTCAGGTGTTGAAAATATATGTCAAGCAAGCAGAATCTCATTCAATCTTAGTTTCGTGGAAGGTAAATTCTAATGTTATGACTTCTAACTTAAAATGGTCATCTGCTACAATGAAAATTGACAACCCTCACATTACCTATACTGCAAGGGTCCCTGTTGATGTGCATGAATATAACCTTACACATTTGCAGCCCTCCACAGATTATGAGGTTTGTCTCACTGTATCCAACATCCATCAGCAAACTCAGAAGTCCTGTGTTAATGTTACAACAAAAAATGCAGCTTTTGCCCTGGACATTACTGACCAGGAAACAAGTACAGCTCTGGCTGCAGTTATGGGATCAATGTTTGCTGTTATCAGTCTGGCCTCTGTTTCCGTTTACATTGCTAAACGGTTTAAGAGGAAAAACTATCATCATTCACTGAAAAAGTATATGCAAAAGACCTCTTCAATCCCACTGAATGAGCTCTATCCTCCACTTATTAACCTCTGGGAAGGTGACAGTGAAAAGGACAAAGAGGGTTCTGCAGAAACCAAGCCGACTCAAGTGGACACATCCAGAAGCTATTATATGTGGTAACTCAGATGATATTTTGCTTCTGGTAGTAAGGAGCACAAAGACTTTTTTGCTTTATTCTGCAAAAGTGACAAGTTTCAAGACTTTTGTATTTTTTGACTTTGCTAGTTTTGTGGCAGAGTGGTGAGGACAGGTGGATATTTCAGAATTTTTTTAGTATAGCGTATCGCAATGGTTTTGACACACACAATGGCAGCTTCACCTAGCTTCCAGTTTCTTTTTAGTTGTGCTTAATTTAACAATGCTGTTCTAACTATGGGGGGAGGGGAGGAAATGAAAGGTTGGGATTGCCCAGTGGTCTACAAGAAACATGACCCCTTTCTTCTGAAGCCATCAACAGAAAGTACAGTGTTCTGCAAAATCTGATACCAACTTGAAAATACATTAAACCAGCTTTGTCATAATCTGGTCTAAGGACTCTTAATAGAGATAAAATGACAAGATTTTGAACAATATTAGTTGGCTGTACTGTAATGTTGTATCAACTGATTTGAATGTTTGTTTTTTGTCTATGAACAATTTTTATTTTTCTTTCCTTTTTTAATAGTTGAGGAGGCTTAGGTAAAAGCTAATAAGGCAACTGAAATATGTATACTTTTTCCAATGTAACAAACTAAACGTTAATTGCTCTTTTATTATATTTAGTAGAAACTTTTGAAGAAACTTAGAATTTTGTTCTGTGTAATCCACCAACACCTTGCATAGAATGAAGACAGAAGTATAATAAATTATAGTTTTTGTTCTATTTGGGTTTTTTAGAAGATTTGTGATAGTGTATCTCTTTAGCTGCATTATCAGCTTTAATTGGTGGTTATGGCTTGGCATAAAATATATCCAGACTTATATAAAATTGTGGATCTCTGGGTTAAATTAGATTTCATTTTTCCCCTTAAAAGATCAATTATAACAATTGTAAATTTTATTCACACTTTGTGTGTGTGTGTAAGAGAGAGTGAGTGAGTGTGTTGGGTAAAAATGTCCCTATGTCAAATCCAAAAATGTGTAGAAGAGGAGATTGGATTTATACCCCACTCTTCACTTGGAGTTTCAGAACAGCTTACAGTCTCCTTCCCCTCACCACAACAGACACCCTGTGAGGTAGGTGGGGCTAAGAGAGCTCTTTCAAGAACTGCTCTTGAGAGAACAGCTCTGGGAGAGTTATGACTGACGCAAGGTCACACTAGCAGCTGCATTTGGAGGAATGGGGTATCAAGCCCTTTTCTCCCAGATTAGAGTCCACACTCCTATCCACTACACCAAACTGGTGAACATATATACACACACAGGGCTTTTTCTGAGTAGGAACGCAGTTCTGGCTGGCTTGGCATCAGAGGGTGTGGCTTAATATGCAAATGAGCATACTACCAAAAAAGCCCTGTACACACGTACAAGTATATACTGTGCTTATGCTATGAGCAAGACTGCCCTTGTAGCAAATGGCTGCTGTCCTTACAGTAAGCAAAGAAGAAAGGAAGCATCCTAAATTGCTCAGAATACATACAAGATTGAACATGTATGACAAGGAACTTGAGATGTAAGTCTGGGATCCTGCAAAGTGTTAGCTTGCTTGTTGAAAAGGGCAAAGGTAATAAGCTAATTGGTTCTCATTACATTAGGCTGAATGTAATTATTTTTCTAATGTGGTGGACTAGAATGCCGACTCATGGATCGCAAAGGTGCCCTTTTGCCCAAGGAGCCGTAATGCATAGTGAAAAGGAGCTGAAGATTGTATTGCAAGAAACCTAATGAAGGCTTTCTTCCTAGTAAGGCAGAGTTGTCTGAAATGTGAACGAAGTACAAAGGGTAGAAGAATTTTATGCCCCAAACAGATATCTTCCCCCTAGCAGTAACACCTCTATTTTGTTGGGATTAAGCTTCAGTTTGTTAACCCTCATCCATTGCAAAACTGCCTCCAAGCACTTGTTCTGTTTTCTCTCCCAGAAGCTATACCTAGAACTTGATGAGTATGGGGGACGATATAGAACCTTGTGAAATCCCAGAGGCCAAGGAGTTGGAGCAGCAATCCCCCAGCACCACACTAAAGCTACCAGAGAACAGTGCCTCCGAGTCCCAACCCTGAAAGGTAGTCCAGAAGACTATCATGATTGATGGTATCAAAAGCACCTGGGAAGTCCAGAAGCATTAACAGGTTTGGACTCTCCATCTCCTGGTGCATGTCATCCACAAGGGTGACCAAGACTGTTTCAGTCCCATAAACAAGCCTGAAACCACTTGAAGCAATCTTGTTTCATTCTAAAGTTGCTCAACCACCATTTGTTCAATTACCTTGCTCAAGGATTGTACATTTGAGACTGGACAGTAAGTGTTCAGCTCTCCTGGGTCCACAGTAGATTTCTTTTAGATTGGACTTGGGCTTGCCAGCCCCCAGGTCTGGACAGGGGGTACCCCAATTTTGCAAGCTCCACCCCACCACTAGCCAGCTGGCCGGTGGAAGGAAGCCCCACCCCAACAGCCAGAATGTGCCTTTCGATCTCAGCAGGTTTAGAAAAAGCCAGCAAACTTTTTGTGTTTTGGAGTGTGTGTGTGTGCCTTTAAATCTCAGCAGGATGCAAAAGGTGCATCGGGTGGGACAAGCAGGCAGAGCCATGTGGCTCTTCCTGGTGAATGTGTATGAGAGGAAGACAGCATAATCCCTGCATTCATTTCAGAAGTGGTTTGTATAGTTAAATTGATAATAAAGAGTTAACTGGAGCCTGATTATGAGATGGAGGCAGGCCCGTAGCCAGAAATTTTAAGTGGGGAGGGCCCAGGGGATAAAATTTTAGGTGGGGAGGTATAGGGCTTGGGTGCTTCTTCCTTCCCATGCACAGCCCAGCCCCAGCAGCAGGAGCCACCAAACGGAGAAGTGGCTTCCCTTCCCCCTTCCATTTGGTGCCAAAAGGCTACAGCACCGAGGTAACAACCCCACCCTTCATCCAAAATTGTGTGCCTGCCACTCTCTGCTCCCTGCCCCACAGCATCCTCCACTTCTGTTGCCAGGCTCAGTGACCCCAGCCCAAGCCTTTGTCAACTTGCTGGCTCACATAAGCTTTCCCACAGGTGCTGGCAGGAGCTGGGGAAGTACTGCAGCAGGCAATGTTTGGTGACATCAGTGGGTGCACGTGGTTCAGACTCCAAGTCTTTAAAACAGCATGTAAACTGAGATGCTGCCACAGAGAGCAGCGTGCCAGCAGTGCCACAAGGTCCATGGGCAGGTGTGGTGGCCAAGATGGCAGCCTTCCCCCTTCCACATGCCACACCAATTATTTTCTTGACTCACCCACCCACCGTCTCTCTCAGGGTTGAATGGAGTGGCCTGGCCCCCCAGGCCCCACCATAGCTGTGGGCCTGGATGGAGGAAAACCCCTTGACCCCTTGAGTAGACCTCTCTCCTTTTTCCCCTGTGTTAAGTCTGAAGAAATTGATGGAAATGCAACAGGTTGTTACATTCAGCGACTCATATGACTAAAGTCCCAGTGAGATCACAAAAGTGAGGGCTTGCAAACTGTTTATTTTGGCTGCTTTGTGAGTGTGTGTGTGTTCACTTTCATTTAGTAGGAGTGCTGCTGTTGGGAGGCGAGAAAATGAAGACTGTATTTAGGGAATGGGAGTCTCCAGGCTCCACCACATCACTCAAACAAGGACAACAGTGCTACTGAGCCACTTGTGGGAAGGGCGGGATATAAATTCTAAATAAATAAATAAATTCTAAATAAATACTGCAGAGGCAGGCAAGAAAATCTACCAAGTAGAACTGCGGAGAGAAATGCATTGAATTGTACTCTTCAAAAAACTCATCTCATAAGTGATATTCAAAAGATATGAGGGTACTGTGTAGGTTGGTCCTTTAAAAAAACTCCTATAGCTTGATGTATTGCCTCATCATTTTGGGACTCCTCTATGTCAATTAATCTTTGTGTGATTAGAGCTTTTGCTTTGTTCAGCCCTATATCAAACAGGGCTTCTGCCTTCAAGCCAATCAGTTTAATTTTATTAAGAACATAAGAGAAGCCATGTTGGATCAGGCCAACGGCCCATCAAGTCCAACACTCTGTGTCACACAGTGGCAAAAAATTTTATATACACACATACACTGTGGCTAATAGCCACTGATGGACCTGTGCTCCATATTTTTATCTAAACCCTTCTTGAAGGTGGCTATACTTGTGGCCGCCACCACCTCCTGTGGCAGTGAATTCCACATGTTAATCACCCTTTGGGTGAAGAAGTACTTCCTTTTATCCGTTTTAACCTGTCTGCTCAGCAATTTCATCGAATGCCCACGAGTTCTTGTATTGTGAGAAAGGGAGAAAAGTACTTCTTTCTCTACTTTCTCCATCCCATGCATCCCATGCATTATTAACTATCTTTGAAGACCATATAGGATAAGGGTCAGAACCTGACAGCAAGGGAATTAGACGCTTTGGTTCTCAAATTAATTCTTAACACTGTAATGTATTGCATGTTTCCAGATTTTTAATTCAACTTTGGGTACACTGGCTTCTTGTCTAAGGATAACATTAGAAGTACATTTGGATGTGTTAAATAGAGATCTAAGAAATTTTGATTGACCAGTTCAAGGATATTAACTTCAAGGATATTAACAGTCCCATTTGAGATCCATATAAGAGTCAAGTTAAAAAATTTGTTTGAAGGAGTTTCAAGGCCACATATATAAAACCTGCAGCATTTGCTAAAGAAATCACATGGGCCTTGAAGTTAGCATTGTGGTGTTGAAAATTCTTAACTTGGTCTGTGATGTTCCATTCATTTTCCAATTAATTTTATTGAAGTATCTACTAAAATGTATGATATTAAATTTTGAATAATGTATTGTTAGAAATTCAGTATTGCGTTGGTCACTAAATTTTTTAATAGCGTGCTTTAGGCCAATTTTAGTTTGTGACAAAAGAACAGCATAATCTGCATACATCAAGATTGGTACCTGCAAGACTAGGAGCATGAACATCTGTCATATGTAGGCATTGGATCAGTGTATTTACACAGATGTTAAAAAGGCGCTAAGAGACAACCTTGTCTAATACCCTTCTGCACTGAGATTTTCTTAGATAAGATACATGCAAGATGGTAAATTATCTGGAGTTCATTGTTCTCATGAAGTTTCATCATCAGATATAGCAACCTGTTATCAATGGACGTGTTCCCATTTTTGTCCATAATCTTCCTTGAGATGGTGTCAAAAGCAGCCTTAAGATCTATGAAAGCTGAGTATAAGTTTTTCTTAGGAGACATTGCATGTTTACGAATAAGATAATATAATTCCAAACAATGATCAATGGTTGAGTGGCATGACCAGAGAAACCTGCTTGTTCAGTTTCTAGTAAACCATTTATACCAGGGGTGTCAAACATGCAGCCCAGGGCCAAATCGGGCCCCTGGAGGACTCCTATCAGGCCCCCGGGCAACTGGTTCTTGTCTGCTTCCTTCTCCCTCTCTTGCTTCTTTCTGCATCTCAGCTTGCTTTGCAAGGCTTGCTCAATCGCACAGGAGCTACAGAGCAAAACCTCTGTTTTCTCCATTGGTTGTGGCTCCTCCCTCTCCTGGTCCCCTGGGGAGGCAGAACTTTTTTTGCCCAGTTCCCTGATCCCATGGTAGAAATACAAAGGAAGCACCTTTAAGGCCAACAAGTGCTAATGTTTCAAGTATGTTTTAAGAGTTTTTTTTTAAAAAAAAAACTTTAATTGTGTTTGTGTCTTCTAAAAGTTTATATCTCTGCTACCTAATCTTAAATGGGTACACATGGCCTGGCTCAACACGGCCTGGCCCAACAAGGGCTCATTTATGTTAGATCTGGCCCTCATAACACATCGAGTTTGACACCCCTGATTTACACAATTTCAAGTATAAATGCTTGGTGTATAATTTACAAATTACAATTCAAGAGACCAATCGGTCTATGATTGTTTTGATAATTTCTGTTCCTTTCTTATATAAAGGGACTATAATGGCTAAACCCCAATCCTTCAGTATTTGAGCTGTTTGATCTATGTTTGTAAACAGATTGGCAGGGGCAATTTATTTACAATTCCTTGGATAAAGTCTGCCAGCCCTCCCCCAGTAGATTTAAGTAGCCAGAAGAAGGCAATGGTCATATAGGCAGGTGGTAGGTCTTAAACTTCCAAAAATCCTGTACATATGCTGATAAAAGATGAAAAGTATCCCACAGAACTGGACAAATATGAGAATTTCTGATCCCATCACTTCTAATGTAAAGTCTAAGTTGGAATGAATGTGGGAGATGTTATCCTCAATGCTTAACAATATGATTGTAGAAGGCTGCAGAACAGTCCACCTTCTTCTGTGGGCTAGAATCCAATATGTTCCACAAATCTACACTGTGTGGATGCAGTTGTGCTGGGAAAATATTGTTTCTTCACTGGCATCTCAGCCATGGAATAGGCTTTAAAATGAGCTCTAGCCTGTGCTTTTCTAGGTACATCTTGTCTTTCTACACTGCCATTCTAGCTGTCTCCCTTGTCTTTTCATTGTCTGTAGCCTCTCAATAAACTAAGAGGTGCACAGGCTCTTAGAGCTGAGAGGGGCCACCTAGGAGACACTGATCCATCAAACTGTGGGGGCAAATCATCATAATCATTCCCCCACTCTTGTGGAGTCTAAACCTCATCACATAGTCATCTATCTTTACCATCCCACCTTAAGATCACCCTCCTGCCTGAAGCAAAGCAACAGATCATGAGTGTGACCTGTATAGTATGTGGGCCTGCTATCAAGGTGGTGGGAGAATGAGGATTTGCTATGATGCAGGTGTTAGACTAGATGACCCTGGAGGTCCCTTCCAACTCAGTTATAAAACCCATAAAAGTCACAGTGAAACACCCCAATTAGAACTGCCAGTAATAAAAGCTAATTCAATCAAATTGCAATCCTGGGGAGGTCGCTCTATGATTCTGCGGCTGGCACAGAAAAGCCCCAGTTTGGTGTAGTGGTTAAGAGCAGCAGACTCTTAATCTGGAGAACCAGGTTTGATTCCTCCACATGAAGCTGCTGGGTGACCTTGAGTTAGGCACAGTTCTCTCAGTGCTGCTCTCTCAAGAGCAGTTCTGAAAGAGCTCTCAGTCCCACCTGCCTCACATGGTGTCTGATGTGGGGAGAGGAAGGGAAGGAGGTTGTAAATTGCCCTGAGTGAAGGCTGGGGTATAAATCCAATCTCCCTTCTCTTGTGTACCCACCAACCAAGCATCTTTAGTTGGTAGGACAATCAGGAAACCATCTCCCCAGGATCTTAATTCATAGGCAAGAATATATGGGAGAAGACAGTCCTTCAGATACCCCAGCCCCAAGCCATGTAGTACTTCAAGGTAAAAACCAACAACTTAAATTGGGCCTGGAAGCAGATCAGTAGCAAGTGCAATTGCTGTAGTTTTGGGGACATTTTTTTCCCAATAGCCGGCTCTGACCAGCAGTCTAGAAGCAGCATTCTGCATTAGCTGCAGCTTCCAAACATTCTTCAAGGGTAGCTCCAAATAGAGCGACTTACTCTGTGAAACCAAATGGAATATTACAACAAAATTCATAGTTGCAATAATGAATATAATCAAGTTTTTTAAACAAAAAAATTTAAACTGTACGTTCCTATTGTCATGGTCTTTTGTTCAGTTTTACCTCTTTCTTGGCCATTGGAGGAGTATAAGACCCCCGCCCTGCCCCTAGCAATCATTTTGTACAGGCAGGCTTTTAGTCTCCTGGACTCACACACTTTAAGAAGAACTACACAATTTTATTCTAAATGCCAGCAGGACAGCATGAGGTACAAAAGGATTCCAGTTAATGACTTATTTATATTTTGTTTTAAATCGCTTTCCTTTTTTAAATCCTTCAGTAACTTCCTTTTTGCAAGATCTCTCTCTTGGAGGCCATGACCAGTGGTGATTATGTCAGTATGATTCAGATCAAGTGCAAACAAGTGGAATTTTAATCCTAACCTTCAGCCCTGACCATAATCTACATTGTTCCCTTTTCCATCTATGAGTAAAAGAAAGGTATTTTTCCCTATGCCACTCTAGTTTTTCCTTATACAATGTCATTTGACAAACTGCATGAGCTGCGACCCTATATAATTTTGTTGTTTTTGTGTGAAGCCAATTAAAATTCTTTGGAGGGGCAGTTTCCCTATCTGCAAAACAAATGAATGTTGTTGAATTAGTCTTAAATTTGAAAGTGGCAATTGAATGATGAAGAGAAAAACAACACAGCTGTGTAAGTTGTTTTTGAAACTTGGAACCAGTTTACACAGCAAAACTGCTATGTGTGTGTGCATGGATATGTATGTGTAGCTTCAAAACAGATAATACAGACTAGCTCCCATGATTATCCTAAATCTCATTCTGCCTTCCTGTGTTTCTTCTACCCAGAGGAGCCAAGTTGCATTTAGTTTAATTGCCAATAAAATTAATTCTCTTATGAGTCATTCCATGCAGAAGTTAAAGTATACATTTCTTAGCAGCAGGGGTTTTTTTTTTAAGTAGGAATGCAGTTCCGGCTGGCTTGGCATTAGGGTGTGTGGCCTAATATGCAAATGAGTTCCTTTTGGGCTTTTTCTACAGAAAAAGGAACAAGGAGGGAACATGCAGAACATCTGGGGAAAAGAGCTGCTGTGAGGTGCCCCGCACAGAAAGGAGGGAAGTGCTAAGCACATAATAGAGGTCTCTCTCTCTCTCTCCCCCCCTCTCTCCCTCTCCCCTACTCCTACTCATACAGCTACCTGATATGTGACCATTAGAACAACCTAGGGGAACAAGACCATTGAGATTATTGCATCCTGAACCCAGAAACTAGTAGTATAGTCCCTTTAGTGACTTCACCATAACCAAATGATTGCTCTTGTAGGAGCTTATTTTATGGATCAGGTAATTTCCCATGCCATATGAAGAGTTCAGTATGCAGACCCAATGTGGAGAGACTGGTCAAATTAGAACTAGAGAGCCAGTTTTGTGTAGTCAGGGGTCATTTTGTAGAAAAATAACAATGAGCCCCACCTACTATTCAATGGACAAGGTGGGAAGGAGGAGGTGGAACTCTCAGAAAGGTTCATAAGCTGCACTCCTGTGAGCTCCTGCTGAATTTGAGGCCTGGGTGTAGTAGTTAAGTGTGCAGACTCTTATCTGAAAGAACCGGGTTTGATTTCCCACTCCTCCACTTGCACCTGCTAGAATGGCCTTGGGTCAGCCGTAGCTTTCATAGGAGTTGTCCTTGAAAGGGCAGCTGCTGTAAGAGTTTTCTCAGCCCCACCAACCTCACAGGGTGTCTGTTGGTGCGGGGGGGGGGGGAGAGGTAAAGGAGATTGTGACCACTCTGAGATTCAGAGTATAGGGCAGGATATAAATCCAATATCTAATATCTTCTATCCTGGGATAAAATGCCCACTTGGCCATAAAATTTGTAGGAAGGCACTCAACCAGTGTTTGGGAAGGGCTTTGACTCAGAGACAGAGCACATGCTTTGCATGCAGAAGGTCACATGAATCTCCAAAATAAGAGGATCTCAGGTAGTTGGAGTTGGGAAAGCACTTTCCATACCTGAGGGCCACTGCCAAATATAGCAGACAATATTGCAGTACATAGATGGTCATTCTTCTGAGTCAGTATAAGACAACCTCAGAAATGATAATGGACATAGGAGGAAATTTATAATGGTCTTCTCTGGTGGTTGCAATATGTAGAGTAGCCCATTGTCTAACACCACTTCTTTGCATGAATTGTAGCTATCAACAAAAGGAGAGAGAGATCAAAATTTCTACTAAAGTGTGGCAGGAACCAATAAAAGTTCCAGATGGAAACCTATACCTGTTCACTCCTTGCTTCCTGCATTCCTACGTATTCCTCTTTGGATACCTGCACATTCTCTTCTGCTATTTCACCTTCCTGTGGCTTTTTATCACCACCGTCTCACCGTCACTTAAATTGTCACTCAATAATTGTCCTTCCTTGCATTTTAAAACTATAAAGAACTGACCACTCTACACAACCAATTTTCTGACCATTGCCAGACATCTTTTCTTTTATAGATGTCTGTTGTTTATCTTGTCCTTGCCAGTGATCATGGAAAGTGGGATACAAACTTATTCTCCTCATCCTCACAACAACCCTGTGGGGTAGGTTAGACTGAGAGTTTATGACTGGGCCAAAGTCATATTTTGATGGGTGTATTCCTTGCTTTCTTATAGCGCTTACCCTCCTTATTTTAGATTTGAAATCCTTCTGTTGAAAAGTTTCTTAAAGTTTCTTGTTTAAAAAGTGGCCATTCTAGTACTTTTCAATCCACCGCATCTATAGATAATCACTGAACCACTTTCCAGTTGTTCAAAACAGCAGCCATTGATTTGCAGATATGCTGGAAATAGAACTTTGGAAGCACAGATATTAATTATAAAGTTAGGGCACTGCACAAAATGTAGGCTCTAATTAATATCATGGGCTAAAAATTAGGAAAACTAAAAAAATCTTTTAATTCTATATTCTGGCTGTTGATTAACAACTTGTCTAATTGCAGTTTCTGATGACTTTCCATCTTTCTCCAGACTACAACTTGCAACATCAAAGTCTCACTTTTTTCCAAGCCTTTCATTTTACATCTTTTTTGGTGTTTTTGTATATTTTAGGGTGCGTGTGTGTGTGTGTGTGTTACACCCTATTTTATCCAAAGCAGCCTCCATACTGCAGAGACAAAACTTTGTTTTGAGTAGCTTCAGTTGCAATTTGAAGCACTCCTGAGGGAAGCTGTAACTTTATTGGAGAGCAGCATTTAATTTCCATTAACAACTGAGGGGAAGGTAAAGCAGACTGAGGAGTGTAAAGGTGAGTGGAAATAGAGCATTTGGATCTTATCTGCAGATTCACATGACATGTTCTTCAGATGGTCAATCTTCATAGAAAAACAGGAACAATGCCGCAAGAAAAGAAATGAGGCCTGCTCGCTGTTTACCTATGTATTTTTTTAAAAAAATGTATTTTATCATCACCAGCTATATACCCTCCAGCATTTCAGTGATAAAAATAGGGACAATCTTGTGCATTTTGGCATCTTCATTCTCTCACCCTGGCTCAGTGCCTGAGCACATTACTCAGATATTGCGGCAATACTGTCAGATTTTCTGGGCCATTTCATATCTCATAGTCATGTATCCTGCAGTTGCCTTGTTTGTTCTAGATTCTGGAACAGGATGTGTTGTGTCAGTTTACCAAAGTTAACTTTAAAAAAAAACCCAACATTTAATATGTTTGGTTAAGAGTTGGGCTTGAAAGCTTCAGGCAGCTTTGAATTCTCATTTGTGACTGCAGGGTAGAAATGTATTGAAGTGTTTGTGTGTCCACTGTCCACGTACTTCATGCATGAATAGTAAGAATACTTTTTAAAGGCATCTGCAGCATCTCTCCAAAAACTATCATTAGGCAATGGTCTCACTGGGAAGGGTATCAGAAAAGGGCTGCCTTTGGAAACTGGGGTTGCAGTCCCCATCTGGGGGCAGGGGATTTCCTGGTTTGGAGGCCCTCCCCATGCTTCAGGGTTATCAGAAAAGGGGGGGGGGTAATGTCCACTGGGCACTCCATTATACCCTATGGGTATAATGGGGAACATCCATGGTTATCTGGGGGGGGGGGGTGCTGCTTCTTGAGGTAGAGCCATTAAATTTTAAGCATAGCATCTAGAGCGTCTAAAAAAAAAATCTCCCCAATTTCAAAAGATTGGATCAGGGGGGGTCCAATTTTATAAGCCCCAAAAGAAGGTGCTCCCATCCTGCATTATTTCCAATGAGGGAAGGCATTTTAAAGGCGTGTGGTTCCTTTAAATATGATGGCTAAAACTATACCTTCAGAGTTTGATCATGCTTGTCACAACCTTGCTCTTGGCTCCACCCCCAAATCCCCAGATATTTCCTGAGTCATATCTGGAACCCTCACAGAGACACATTGTATGTAGGTACAGTCAAGCCTGTGGTCCCATTTAATGATGAAGTTGCCAAATATAAGTGACAATTCTATTTGAGAAATCCAGCAAAATGCTTTAACTATAGAATGCATTAAAAAAAATCATGTTGACTTAACAGAAATTTTGATTGTTACAGTTATTACAGCTTGATGTAAAATGGCAAGCTTAAAGGTACAGATAATCATCTAACAAAGATTAGTTTATCCCTCTGCAGCCTATAAATACCCATTAGAGCTATTTCCTGGTGGGTAAGGGGATGGATCTCATGCTTGCACTGAGATTACACCTCTGAAATACATGCTTATGTTGTTTTGTCCCACCCCCATTTTGAATGCAAATCTAGGCTGTAAATTATTCTTAATTAGAATGCTGCTGTATAGCATCTCTTACTGGATATCAGGGTTTTTATGGCAACAGCATTTTAAACAGTCGCCAAGTGTAACAGAGGTGGTTGGCCCTTGTGCGTCATTTCAGGTTCAGCTAAAGTTAAGGAAGACTTGTGTCTAGTCAAATGCCTAGACAGGAGATCTCTTGGGGATCCTATGTAAATTGGCTGAAGTTCAATAAATGCAATAAACAAAATAATAAAGTAAAAAATAAGTAACCAGCAATTTCTTTAACCATGCTGCAAGTCAGCCTTCCCAACTCTTTGCCACAAATGTAGTTTTATAGTTAAAACAGACTGTACTTTAAAGCCAAACATACTACTACGGCAAATAACAAGTACAGTCTGCCACCCAGTGCCAACAAAATCTATAAAAGTTCACAATGAAAAACCCTGGCTGAGGCTGTCACAGTTTGCTCACAAGAATTTCTTTCTCTGATACCAGAACAAGTCCTTAATCTTCAAACATCCTAAGTCTTTCATATAAAACACTGTCTTGGACTTCAGAAAACGACTGTTCAACTGTCAGTCCAGTTGCCATTTTAACATTCCCCCTTTCAGGGCTTGGCAATTTACAGTGCTCTGCATGCTCACCTAATAGCCCAGTTGTGATGGGAGACTCATAGCACAGTGTCTTTTTACCTTAGGTCTCTCTTCTGCCTTATTCTCACCTGTCTCATATTCTCATCCTGCTCGTGGGCCTGCTCATTGGCTGGTTGTCCAATATGTAATCAGAATGCTGGATTTAGGCTTCCCAACCCTCCCACCCTGGCAGGGGACCCCAGGATTTCCACCCTCTTCCCCCGCTCCCCAAAAAAAACGGAAGCTGGGGAAGGGGGGAAACGGCGCTGGGGAACATGGCGAGCCGCCCGATCCTGGAGCGGGTGAGGCCGCCGCACCGCTGCCACCCCCTCCCCGCCCACCGCAGCTGCTCCTCCAAGATGGGCCCAGGCTGAGCCCATCTTGGAGGAGCAGCCCAAGAGCAGTGCAGGTAAAACCAGAGAAGGGGAGGGTGAGGCAGGCCAGGAGCATGGCGAGCCGCGAATCCGGGCCCTTCTAGGACCCGGACTCGCGGCTCGCCACACCCCCCGGCCTGCCTCCACCCCCCCTCCGATTCCACCCCAGAGGCGGAGGGAACGGGCGAGGCCGCTGCGCCGCTGCTGCCTCTTCTCCGCTCGCCGTGGCTGCTCCTCCGAGATGGGCTCAGGCTGAGCCCATCTCGGAGGAGCAGCCATGGCAAGCGGAGAAGAGGCTGGCAGCTGCGCAGCGACGTCGCCCCACTCCGAGACGGGGCAGCTCGCCATGCTCCCCGGCGCCGTTTCCCCCCCTCCCCCTAGCTCCACCCCAGTGTCTCCTGGCTCCACCCCCAAAGTCTCCTGGCTCCACCCCCAAAGTCCCAGATATTTCTGGGGTTGGACTTGGCAACCCTAGCTGGATTAAATGGACTTTGGTCTAATTCATCAGGGCTCTTATGTTCTGTCAGGCAGGGAAAAAGTAAGAATTGCTTCTTTTGCAGTTTATTCAGCAATAAGAGTTTTATAGTTAAAACTCTTAATTCTGTAAGATGCTCCAGGTCTAACTGAATCTGTAGCTGAACCATAAGCATTTGTTCTCAAAGTTACAGAAACCTTGATGAGAGGTTCCAGCATAGCTGTCATGACATGCTAAATTTCTACATGTAAAGAATTATGTTATGCAAAGGGGAACTTTGTTATGTGAGTTTGTGCTCTTGAAGTTGTTCAGCCCAGACATTAGCTTGCCACTTCAATGAAAATTAGACCTCAGCAATGGCAAACCTAGGCAGTATAATAAAAAGTAGAGACATCACCCTGCCACCAAAAGCCGTATAGTCAAAGCAATGGTATTCCGGTAGTAATATATGGCTGTCAGAGTTGGACCATAAGGAAGGCCAAGTGCAGAAGAATAGATGCTTTTGAGATGTGGTGCTGGAGAAGAATCTTGAGAGTCCCTTGGTTTGCAAGAAGATCCAATCAGTCAGTCCTAAGGGAAATCAACCCTGACTGTTCCCTGGAAGGTCAGATGCTGAAGCTCAAATACTTTGGCCACCAAATGAGAAGGGAGCACTCATTGGAGAAGACCCTGATGCTGGGAAAGACAGAAGGCAAAAGAAGAAGGGGACGGCAAAAGATGAGTTGACTGGACAGCGTTACTGATGTAACTAACATGAAATTTGAGCGCAGACTTCAGAGGATGGTAGAAAACAGGAGGATCTGGCATGACTTTTCCATGGGGTCGCAAAAAGTTGGAATCGACTGTGCAACTGAACAACAAAATGCTTTATAAAAGTTTTTTTAAGTTTAAAAGGTTGAATTTCCTCATTAGTTTTTGACAGAAAACCACTACCACATGACCACCCCTTACATCACATGTTCCTAGTAATATACAGGTATAACCCCAGTTTCTCCCACCAACCCCAGCTGAGGGAAGAAATTATGTAACTGGGTTTATTAATGGGAGGCAAGTGACAAAAAAGAAAACAGCAGTGCCTCCAGCTCACTAGCCTTGACTTCCTAACAGGGAAGATGTCCAGCAGAAAAAAGAAATTAAAAACATTCAAACACAACTCCTGGACCCTGCAATCACCTATAACTAAGACTAAGTAAATTTAAAATAGAAGTAGGATTTCATTTAACAAAAAGGGCTGGGAAATCAATGCAAGAGACTCATACAAAACTCAAATTGAGACAACACGACTTCAAGATGGAAGCAAAGAGGTAATTGGTCTTTTACTGGGTCTCTGAGGCCTTCGACAAGTCTCACGCACTGTCCACTGAGGCTTGGATGGCTCTCTGTAGTGATGGTGGTGGTGGTGCTGTTCTTCAGGTTTTTTGTGTTGCTGCAGATCTCTGGGGGCTACAGCTGTCTTGAGGCTCCTCAGTTCATTCTGGCTAATTTTGATTGGTTTGTGTTTCATAAAGTTTGTGTTTTGCAAACATGGCAGGTCAATGGCACAAACTTTTCAGCTGTTCATAGTCATTCATGAATGGATACATTTCCAGACTATCTCTGCTCAGTCTAAATGTTCACCAAATGTCAAAGCAACAGGTGTTAGAAGTCAGACTCCTCCTCTCCCTGAGGGGCAGTTTATAGCTAGAATAACCATAAACACCCTTCTTAAAACTGTAAGGACAGAACACTGCCTGTGCGGGACATCATAAGTGCAGCAGGACACTGCCTGGTTCAAAATGAAACAAAATAGATGCTAGTCAGAAACAAGCCTGGACATATAGTTTAGAAGTGTAAAAGCAGCTGACTGTCTACTGTCCCCTCCATGCTCCTAGAGAGATGCATAGTTTGGGACAAAGGTTCAGGTGCATCCAGGGAAGGTCCCCTGTGTCTCTAGTTGCACAGAATCCATTCTATACACTCCTGTGCCTGTGCCTGTCATTTCCCCAGAAAGCACTTTCCTGGGGGCACCTTCTTTGGGGGCCATAACTTTGACCTTGTACATCCCTTGTGTTTGGCTTCCCTGCACTATATTCACTGTTGAGGTGGATAAATGGTCTGCCTAAGACCAGAGAAATGCAGCAGACGGGATATCTTCAAAACCTTCTTTAAAGTACAGAATAGCAAGGCAAGAAACCACTCAGACTTAACAAGGACTGGAGTCCTACATACCAACAATCCAGTTCTAATTAGTATATTCCAGAAGACACAGCCATTCATGTGAAGAGAGGGAGTTCCACTTAGGACCGAAGCCTGTCTCTTAAAGAAACAGGTTCCATATACTACAGTCTGTTCTCTGCCCTTGGATCCAGATGGCTTTTTCTTCTCAGAAATCTCTTCTCGCCCCCCCCCCCCCCCAAAAAACCCTCTTTATTCTGTCAGCACTGTCCTTTCCCTCTGGACACTCCTATGACTTCCCTCAGGCACACAAAATCTTTTCCTTCCAGACTGCAATAGAGGGCCAATTACACAAGGTTGCATAGGTATAAGTTAATTCAGTTGCCTCAGGTAACATGTACTGGCCATATTGCATCACAAGACAGCACATAAGAAATGTACATATGCTTGATGTGTGCTTGCTGTGCACACACCCAGTCTGCAATCCACCATATAAAACTGCTTGTAGCTTCAGTGCTGGATTGGGGTGTCCTCTTAGTGAATCCATACACACAGCGCCCCACTGCAGCAGCAAATCTCAGTCCTTCAAAATAATTTCTACCCTTAACATTTTCTCATTCTAATGCTTTTTGTGGGCTCATTTCAAAGAAGCTTTGTATTGAAAGCATTACCAACTTAATTAAATGTAAGTCTCATTGGGAGAGAATGACAACAAAAATTCACTAGATGGTGGCACTTGTCTATCAAAATTATTGTGTAACCTCACCCTTAAGGAGCAAGTGAGCAGAAGAAACATCTGGGTTTCAGAAGAGATGCTAAAGCCTTCTGACACTATCCATTGAGTGGCCCTCGCTTCCCATTGACTATGGTAGAGTGCACCATCCACTGAATTGATTTCAAGTGACATAGTTTTACCATGGTTCCAGTTCATCAAGCCAGTGACTGTACAGAAACTCTATCCAGATACTTGTGAACTGGAGAAAATGTTCTGATGACAGTGCCAGACACTATAACATTTGAGCTTGACATGGAAGTCACAATGACAGCATATTAAATTTTTAAAAGCACTCCAAATAGCCTCTTGCATTTGACTCTCTTACACATGTAACATTTCCAGCTGACTTCGATGGTGATGTTAAGGGAATGATGATTCCAAAGACAGTATTGAAAGGAAATGCAATAGAGAGCTTTCTGCAAGATTTGGGACAGGACAATTCTCTGCGTACTAAGTCTGCCAAAATAAACTGAAGCATGTTTTTGCCTTAAGGTGACTCTTTAAAACACTGAAGGTGTCACAAGCCAAATAGCTAATGTTTACTTTTAATGAAGTGCCATTAACCAAGTTCAGTTGGCTTGCCAGCTGTAGTTCTTCCTAAAAATGTCAGCTGGCTGCAGTTCTCCATGCTCTAAAAAAATCAGGCTAAAATGCTGCATTGCAGTCTATGTGGGGCAGTCTGTGAAATAGCTCAGAAATCTTATCTTTGTCCAGAACACTTACACGGCTGATAACTGAAAGAAACAGGAATGAATATGTTGTGTCAGTGCTTAAAGAACTTTGTGGGCTGCAAAGTTGTTTCTGGGCACAGTTTAAAATGTTAGTTTTGACGTATAAATTCCTAATTTTTGAGGACCAAGACTTTTATAAAAAGAGTTGCGAGACTGTGGAAGAAACTATTAAGAATAGTTTGGGGCAATTTTATTGACAGGAGCATTGTTTTATTGAGATTTTTACTGATTTGGGGTGTTTATACAAAAATAATGATATCCATTTTGTGACATGGAAGATTGGTTTTTAAATGAGTAAGCTGCTTTGTCACATGCAGAAGCTGGGTAAAAATTCAGACAGTCAAACATATCCCACATGAACCTGCCTGACTGTTAAGATCTTCTCTTCAAATCTCTCACTAGGTGCTTCCCTGGTACCCTGGAGTTTTTCCATGGTGGCACTCAATCTATGCAACTCTCTTCCCATGGCTATTTGTCTAGTAATGCCTACAACCAACACTCTCTCTAAGCCACTGTTTCCCATTTGCAGGGTCAGGAGCTGGTACCAGGCCACGGAAGCCTCACTACTGGGTTACAAGAAAAGCCAAAGCTAGCCCCGCCCCCAGCAAAGCATGACCTCTGCTCTGCTTCCTTCCTTCCCCTTTCTCTGTGTTGTGCAGAGAAAAGCTAGCCTCGAAGACTGACATGGGCTGCAAAGCCTGAGCTCTGTTTGGCTTCCTTCCATCCCCCGTCTCTGTGTTGTGCAGAGAGGAGCTGGGCTGCCTCTCCTTCCTTCTCCCCCTCTCCCAGTGTTTGAGATAAAAACTAGAGTCCACTGGCATTTTAGATCCATGAAGTGTTCGTCAAGGTATGAGCTTTCATGTGCCTTGCAGTATGTTCTTTTGGGGAGATTTCCCCGGGAGGCCTAAGCGGCAATGAAGGGGTGTGTGTTTTTTTCAGCCGGGGGGGCGGGGAGTGGGCATTCCAGTAGCTATTTTTTTTACCAAATGACCCCTGAGCAGAATTGTTGCTGGCTGGAGTAATCTGATGGTGAGTAAGGCTTTTTTCCCCTTTGTCCCCCCTTCTTTCTTTTTCCATCTGCAAGGGATGCTCTGTCTGTATTCTTGGTGCTGGGGGTGGGGTGAAGCAACAGTGGGAGGGCTTCTAGAGCCCTGGCCCCACTGGTGGACATTCTGGTGCCTTTTGGGCATTATATGAGGGAATTTTGGACTGGATGGTCCACTGGTCTGATCCAACATGGCTTCTCTTATGTTCTTTCTTTCCATGTCTTTCTTTTCTTTTCTTTTCCTTTTCTTCCATTTCATTCTTTCCCTTTCTTTCTTTCCTTCCATTTTTACTGGATGAAACTTTTCTGTTCATCATACTGTTGTTGCAGACATAGGAGATATGCCAATGAAAAACTGGCACCCCCCAGTTGTAGCCAGCTGGCCTTTCTATGTGATTTCTGTGTGGGTGAGTGAGAGTTAGAGGTGTGGGGCAGAAAGCGATTATTGGAGATTACTGCTGTATATCTCAAAAGCACTGGAAGTGATGGTACTATGAACTTGGCACCATCTTACTGGTCCTGCTTTTAACAGCTGTCTGACACCAAAATTAAACTCCTCCTGTAGATATTGAAAAAAAAGAATGAAAGAAGTTCACTGGCTAAATATCTGCACACCATGTTGCTTTTAAAGGCATGGGAAGCACAGCCTGTAAAAAACTGCAAGCCCCTCATAAATATCCTTTTTGGGATAACTGCAGAAAAGCTTGTATGAACTTCATATAACTTGAAATTAATTCATTAATTGCAGTACAATTCTCTATTACCTTTCACAGCAATTTCCCAGTGAAATGTATGAAAAAGTTGCAGACCACCCACTTTCCACCCCATTTTGGCTCAGGATGAGTTTCAGAGAGATTTTTCTGAAAATGAAGTTACTTCAGAAGAGGAGGCAGGTTTGGGGAAGTGCCCTGGAAGTGATATCACAGGAAAAGATGGAGTTTGGGTTTTGGTGGAATTTTGGTTCAGTGTGCCCTGGAAGTGACATCACTTGGCCCTTGACCTGGAAGTGACACCACAGGAAATGACATAATTCCTGTCTCCCGGCTCCACCCCTAAAGTCTCCTGGCTCCACCCCCAAATTTTAGTGGGCCATGAAGGCGAAGTGTAAAAATAACCGGGCCACGGGAAAGAAAAGTTTGGAAAACCCTGCTCTAAGCTGTGGAGTCTTGTGAGCAAAAATTCTCCTTCATGAGCTACTGGTATTAAAGTTGTGAGTGAGCTATTTGGCTACTACATAAATTAGCTTGCCCTGGAGTAATTTTTCTTGAGCTAAAACAAAAATATGTAAGCCAGAGGTTAAAAAACTGTGAGCTAGCTCGTACTAACTCAGCTTAGATGGAATACTGACTACAACTGATAGCTTTCAATTGAAGATGGTGTTGTTTTCTCAGATTTTCAAGGGTCTTTAATGATTTAATCTTAAAGTCTGGGGCTGAGTTTTGTCATTTTATTGTTTTTATTTTATTTGTATTGATACATTTTAAAAATATGTTGTCAGGCCCCTGGAAAGTCATGAATGAAAGGAATGGTATAAATATTTCAAATAAATATATGATGCTTTCTATAAAAAATTCCGCAATTAAAGGTGAACTTTTGGGTAGCACTGTACTGGTATAGCTTTTTCACAATCTGCCTAAAGAGTGTAAATTATTTTTCATAGTGCTGCTTTTAAAGCTTCAGGATTCTGAGGAGAAATGCAGAAGAATGTTAGATTTGGCTTACAATATTGTCATATGAATGCATTAGTTTGGAACTACTTGTTGGTACATGTTTTTTTCAAGAGGCACTCTATAATCAAGATAATGTGGATTAATACATAGAAAATTGGTTTCAGAGTATAAATATGGATAATTAGGGCTATCAAGTCATTGAAAAATTGATTAGCTTTATGCCTTTTAACTGATTAATGAATTCATTGATTACATTTAAATAAAATCTTCACATGATACAAACGTCAAACCAAAATATTTATTTAAAAAACTTCAACTATAGCTTCCAGACAATTTTCAAAAACAAAAACTTTATTACTACAAAGTCTCAGTTCTATGAAGTCCGGAAGCATGGACACCAATCTTTCTAGGAAAGGAGGGGGGGGGTGGTATAACTTTCTATGTGGTCAAGAACATGCTTTGTCAGCAGAACCAGGCACCCAAATCACCTCACCTCTTGTTGCTTATGGGATACCACCACTTGCCTGTTGGGTGCAGGTTGGGGCCCAATGGCAGTCCATTTGCAGAGCACAGGCTGTTATGGGGCTGCCTCCCCACCAACCTGGAGCTCATGTGTAAGACGCCTTCATGGGGAAGACCCTGGTGGGCTGGGGGCGCATCTGCTCTAGCTCTGGGACAGTGATACCTTCCATCAGTGTTTCAAGCCTCTTGACAGTCCCAGCCAAGGAGGAACTTATCAAGATGACCAAGCCCAGCTCTGTTGTGATGACCAAGCCCAGCCAGGCTCCATCAACTACAATGATCCAAAGACCACTGCTGACTCCTCAGAGCCTGATCCCATCTTTTGGCATTGTTTTCTTATGTAGAGACTTCCTTCAAATCTTTGTTCGGATGGACTGGTCACAGATCTATATGTATTTACCTTACTCTCATGACCCTGGCAAAGAAAAGAGTGGGGGTGGGGTGGGGGGGGAGTGGAACAGAGCAACTCTGACAAGAGGAAGAAAAATACCTCAATAATATGAGTGATAACCCAAATATGAGACTAACTAATCTATGTGATTGGTTTCTGGGAATCAGTTTAGGGCTGTTTGTAAGGATTTGTAATGGGTCATTAGTAGGTGGAGACAGGTGCAATGCTAAGACCATAGCCCACTACATACACTGTGAAGAGTTGCCTCTTAATAAACCATCAAATCAGATCTAGCAAGTAACAGTTCACATTGCACTTGGTATGCAACGATACACGACACTTTACAGCCTATTAACCAAGGTTCTATCAGCTCAGTTAGCCTTATCAAAGTGCAAGTAAGTGGTTTCCTCCCCCAAAGATGTGGATGCTTAAAATATGCTTTAGTTCATCAAGTTTTCTGTTGTCTTTAGATTGTAACTGTGATTTAATGAGTAAACATAAAGCTTATCGTTCACATAAATTCATATTCATATTGCTGCATAGTGAGACTGCAGTACAGCAAAATTTATCATCAGTTGCCTACAGTTCTGTGGCTATCCTACAGAAGTAGCTACAGATGCAGGAGGAGAAAGGAGTATTCTACAAATTATTTTAGCTTTTATTAATATATCACCTTGCCTGGTTGCCCATATGTTGCTTCTCAGTAATACATCACATTGTCCAGTTGCCAAGAACTCAGCCAACAAAGGACAAAGGATCACAATTGATCGAATGCTTAATACTTCAGAGGACAGACCTGCACATACAGAGGACTAGTGCTGTTGCTATTGTCAGTAATAGCAATGTTAGCCGGGTGCAGTTCAACATTAATATTGCAGCAAAAAAATGGCTCAGCACTAGAATACTCTAGTGGAGGTGCCCAGTTTTCAACATTAAAGAAAAGACCACAGGTTTTCCTTGCTGTTAAGACCTTATTTTGAGGTTGTTACAACTATGCCAAATAGCTCATTTAGGTGCCATATTGAGATAAGGGGTATGAGAACTGAAGACAATTAAGTTTGAGAATGATCTGATTTTACAGGGTGAGATTCACAGTCCTACTGTAGTACCCAATGCAAATTCTTTTTTTATATTCCCCAAAGGGTTCAGGCATCTAAAATTTTCTCTTGGCGAATACCTTGACTGTTCCTGGGAAGCTATTTGCAGAGAACATAATATGTGACCTTCAAAGCAATTTTCATAATTGCAGCAGTTAAAGATGTATTGCTAGAACTACAGAAATAACTCCTGGGAGATTGTGGCTCAGGACATACTGTTAGCCATAGCAATGCTGAGAATGGCCAGACCTCCTCCCATTAACACAAGACCCCACCTGATGAAAGGTGACAGAGCCAGTTGGAGAGAAAGGGCTAATGAAGGTCTACTTGCCAGTTGCACCTTGCACAATCCATACTTCTCTTTTCCAGGTGGGACCTGAGGCCGCTGCCCCATTCAGGTCCTCATTTCTGTTGGCTGTGCCTTAGAAAGGGTCTCAAAATTCAGTCAGGAGGGGTAAGGTCAACACTCTTGGACCTTTTCTCTGACATAGGATGGGTAGGATTGCTACCACCAGGAAATACAGTACCTGGAAATTTGGGGTGTGGACTTGGCAGGCTCTAAAAATTGCTGTCAGGACATTGCCAGTCATGACCTTGTCCTTGCCCATTTTCCCACAACCACTTATTGGACAGCCTGCATCAGTAGTGCCTAGTCAAGGCTGTCCCCTGTCAGGGTCTCCTCTGAAGCAGGTGAATGCAGTGGTGAGGATGCCACCCCTGGAGAGCAAGACTAGGATTGAATCCACAGTAGTATTTGCTCTGCCCTCAGCTTCTGCTTTCCCCAGTTCAAGTGATGAATTCCCCCCACCAGTTGTTGCGTGGACACATTTTGATCTGCGGCTCCCTCCAATTTCCCTCATGACTTCCTGGTCTTGATTTTTAGAGATCTGGAAGCCACAAGGGAAACTGGAGGGAGCCACGGATCAAAATGTGCCCATACTGCAACTGGTGGGAAATTGATCTCTTGAGCCGGGAAAGCAGAAGCCTGTCCAGGTTTTTTCCAGGTAAGATATCAAAAGGGGGGCTTATTCTCACATAAAAGCTACAGTTATGTTTGATAATTAAAAATATGTATAACATTTTAAGGAAACAATCCTTTAATAATGCATTCATGGTTGTCTTCTTTTAGTATAAATACAGGTATGTTCCCTTATAATAGTCAGGATCTGTTTATCTCACCCTTCCTCTAAAAAGCCTAAGATACTTAAGGCAAGATGAGACAGGCAGGATGAGAGCTTTATAGCCAAGTAGCGATTTGCACCCAAGTTTCTCCAGTTTTAGTTCAACTCTCTACCCAGTATAGTTGCAGGGGTGCCCAGCAGTAGCTCTTCTGATTTTTTTTGCCTACAACTTCCATCAGCCCCAGCCATTGACCATGCTGGCTGGGGCTGATGGGAGTTGTAGTCAAAAAAACATCTGGAGAGCTATCGTTGGCCACCCCTGGTATACAGAATTCATCACCTATGGTGCAGTTCCAACTACTTGAGCCATGCCACCTCAGACAATTTGGAAACTGTATTAACTCAGTATTACAGGATTTGACATACAGGATATACTAAACATATTAAAAATGCAGATCCAGGTGGACAGCCATGTTGGTCTGAAGCAGTAGAACAAAGTTTGAATTTGGTGGCACCTTTAAGATCAACAAAGTTTTATTTAAGGTATAAGCTTTTGTGTATAAGCCCACTTCTTCAGATACAGTGAACAGAATTTCCTCAACTGTTACATATTGGGGACAACCAATTACTTTCAGCATTCCATAATTCTCTGGGTTTTCTCCCAGAATTGAACCCAAAAAATTAAAATATATAAACTTATTATTTATTCAATTTATGAGTCACCTATTCCCTACAATGTAAGGCTTTAGGCAATTTACAACCAATAAAAACAACTGAAATAACAATTACATTACTTCAGGTGTAAAATATTCTTTGTTACCCTGCTCTGGGCTGTGCCATAAGTTTGCAGGCAGGTGAGAAGTGGGCCAAAACAAAGATGGAGAAAAGGAGAAAGGAAGAAGGTGCTGGCTATGATGGAGCCATTGCTGTCCTCAACCAAAGGCCTGGTGGAACATCTCTGCCTTGCAGGACCTATGGAATTGCATTAAGCTTATTGTTCCTGTTTGACCCTGAATCTGTTAAACATCTTCATTATGCTGTATGATAATTTACTACTCACCCTCCACATATATAGATTGGTATAGATTGGTAATTTACATTTTTGTTTCTGTCTATGTCTTGTCTCTGATTGGTTCTTCTTGGCAGCTAACCACCCCCCTTTCCTATATGTAATGGTTATGAAAATTCGGTTTCACTGTATCTGAAGAAGTGTGCTTGCACACAAAAGCTTATACCTTGAATACAACTTTGTTGGTCTTAAAGGTATCACTGAATTCAAACTTTGTTCTATATTAAATACACAATAATGATATGAACATTGCTCAATAGCTGGCAGAACTATTAATGATACACATTTGTTATTTCTCTAAGCTAGGTGTATATAATTTGGCTGCAGAGAGAAAACAATGACATGAGAACAGCAGAGGGCCTTTTCTCTTTCCTTAGGAAACTATTTACATATATTGATTTATGAACATTGAACACAGACATACGACATTGCCCACATACTGAATTCCAGATATATTGCAAAGCAAGGAAAGCTCATGCTTAACAAATACACAAACAAATACAAAGGGCTATGTGCTGGGTAGAAAAACATCACTACAGCTTTTGTAAAGAAATGAAGATTGTGGATTGGATTCAATGGACCCTTTCTGCAGATGGAAGGATTTCCATCTATGTAACGCAACTTTCTTACCTACTCTAGACCGAAATGGGAGGAATGGCACTGGGACATTTGGGGCTGCATCAGGGAGGGGAAATCTTCCATCTACAACAATGACTTGTTGGATCCAAGTCATAAAGACATTCATACCTTCTCTCTAAACAAATCTGCTGTTGTGTAGATTTCAACCACCAGCATCCTATGGGAAAGAGAAACAAGAATGTATAATGTTTTGCCAGCTTGGTCTTCACAGGGCTGTGTTTTTAGATCAAAACAGCTCTTTTTTGTTCAGCTCCTCGTGGCATTTAATAAGATGCTTACTGGGCACAGTAACTAGCCAAAGACAGGGTTTTTTAGATGATCATATTCCATGCTACTATAATATACTGAAATAACATTCTAAATCTGTTTTGGACAAAAAGACTGGTATATCTTGTCTCTAATTTGTCTAAATAAGATTTTGTTTCTACTTTGTAGCATCAGGTTACATATTTTTGTTGAAACTGACCTGGCAGGCCACTGAAGAACCAGCTGCTTCCCCCTTTGGGTCCTAATTATCTTTCCGTCCTGCCTGAATATTCTTTGATATTCTTTTTAATTCCATATTTTTTTTTCCTGATGGCAGCAGGCAAAGCAAGGATCCTTTTGGCAAT
Organism: Heteronotia binoei; assembly: GCF_032191835.1. Taxonomy (NCBI): domain Eukaryota; kingdom Metazoa; phylum Chordata; class Lepidosauria; order Squamata; family Gekkonidae; genus Heteronotia; species Heteronotia binoei. The sequence continues at coordinate 68,223,668 of NC_083227.1, forward strand.
GGTTTGTGATAAAGCAGCTTTCAAGCATTGTAAGCAACTGTGAAATGTCCTGTTCTAGTGCTGTAGATGTAGTCTTGTTGCTGAGGCAAGAATTTATTTGCCAGTTTCTGGGTAGGGCCTGAAGGTCAGTTCCTGTGAAGGAAATGGCATCTTAGGAGGGCAGACTGTATGACATCTAGGGTTTCCAACCTCCTGGAGATCTCCCAATATTGCAATAGTTACCTGAGGTCTCCTGCTATTACAATTGATTTCCTGACATAGGGTTGCCAACCTCCAGGTGAGTAACAACAACTAGGAAAATTATGGTGTGGAGGTAGGAGAAATGTAGATACACCATGTAACTGAATTTCAATAAATAACTACTATGCTCTGAAGTCCTCTTTTATCCTGTGCAGAAGCACTCAAGCATCAGTGAAGTCCGTAACCACTATAGTTAAACAATACAAAAATTGAAGTGTAACCCAAAGTCTATAAGAGCCCATGCTGGTCTCCAGAATAATTCAACAGGTAGACCACAATTCAGCAGAATGAAGTTCAGTCCAAATGTGACAACATGCTTCCTAGGTTAAATTGCATGTTTAAAAAACATACATCTTTCTCTGGTTGCAATTTAATCTGGAACTGAAAATGCATCAAAGATAAACAACATCTGGCAATGCTGGTAAAATTACATAAACTATGCCAGGTGAGGGCTGGACACATACTGTTATTACAACTGATCTCCCAATAATAGAACATAGCTCCTTTGGAGAGTGTACTCTATAGCAGTGTACCATGCTGAGGTTCCTCTCCTCCCCAAACCCTGCACTCCCTAGGCTGTACCTGCCTGGTGTTTCCCAACCCAGAGCTGGCAATCCTACCAGACAACCAAGATGAGTTCCCCTGGAAAAAATGGCTGCTTTGGAGGGTTATGGTGTTATATACCCTGCTGCGGTCTCTCTACAAACTCCAGCCTCCCCAGGCCCCACCCTCTAAATCTCCAGGTATTTCCCAACCCACAGCTGGCAAGTCTAATGCCATCACATCCCTGCTGAGCTCCCTCCCTTCCCCAGGAACTGCCTCCAAATCTCCAAGAATTTTCCAAGCCAGAATTGGCTACCCCACATAAAAAAGGCACCAAGTACCAATTGATTTGTACCAATCATTTTATTGGTTTCAGCATATTCACCCTGTCCAGACCATTCAGTAATTATGCTGAAGCAGGAGGTGGGAGTAGCACTCATGCCTGCTTTCCTTCTCCATGCAGTGAGTTAATGGGGGAGGGGGTTCATCTGTATCAGGCTTCTCTGACTTGGACATCTCTGTGACAGGGCAAAAGTGTTAGAGCTGCTGGGCAGGGAGATGCAAAAATAAGAAAAGATGCACTTGCAGGGTTTGTTATCACACAGCTGTTAAAGGACCTACTGAGATTGCATGAAGTAAATACAGGGGACTTTCTGAGCCAAATGAATAACAGAAGATCCAGACTGAACACCCGCCCCTCCCTTTTTTACAGGTAACAGCGGCAAGCCAAAAAGGCTCTTTAGCCTGTGGCTTCTAGCTCTTGGTCCTGTGTGAGTCATGGCAGCACAATCCAAGATGTTCTCATGGTGATGAGCCACATCTCAGTGGCAGAGCATCTGCTTTGCATACAGGAAGTTCCACTTTCAATTCCTGGTGTTTCAAATTAAAAGGATCAAACAGCAGGTGATGTGACCATGGCTTTTTTTTTCTGGGGGAATGCAGTGGAACAGAGTTTTGGAACCTCTTCATGGAAACAAAATTCTCAAAAAAAATGTTTAAAAGCTCGTGAGGAGCACCCATGTGTTTCTCTTTCATTTCCCTCTTGAGAGTTCTGGCACCTCTTTTCCCAGAAAAAAAAAAACCTGGGTGTGACAGACCACTGCCTGGGACCCTGGAGAGCTGCTGCCAATCTGAGTAGACTTTGACTGGCCAAATATCTGATTCAGTATAAGACACCTTCATATTCGTGCATGGCTTGTGATCTGTGTGAAGTTTGACTGAGAGACCATTGGGCTGCATAGTTGCATGCTAATGTTTATTTTTTGAGTGTTTTATTTTTAAAGCTGCTTTGAATATGGGAGTAAAGCAGGATAAAACTACTTAATTGTCCCTGACCTGGATGGTCCAGGAAGCCTGATCTGATCAGATCTCAGAAGCTAAGCAGGGCCAACCCTGGTAAGTACTTGATGGAAGACCTCCTTGGAATACCAGGACCGGGAGGCAGAGGCAGGCTTTATTCAGCCACTCCTCTAAACATCCCCCATGCCCCAGTAGGGACTGCCAGAAGTCACTATAACTTCTAGGCATGCACACAAATACATACACACAGAGAAAATACAAAAACCCACCTTATTTAACTGAACAAAAGAAACATAACTCTGTGATAGCCTACCTTGCATAAAGTCACACATACCTTCACAGAGGCAGTTTACAGAGCCATATAAAACAAGTGGTAGCATTTGACTTCAATCACACATTCTCATGTTATTTCCCACATCTGATGATGAAAATGATTTGTGCAACTGGCCTTTATGTACAAATGTCGTTTCAGAGTTGCACATCTCCTAAGCCATAAACTGCTCAGCGAGTGTTGAAAAAGTCATGTTTTTCAAAAACTCAGAAGTAAACACAGGGGAAGAATGACTAAGGAGCCATTACCGACTTTAGCAGTTCAGCACTTCTAGGTCTGCGGTAAGTCCTGTCTTCCCTCATGTGCTGTTTCAAGGACAACAATTTATTTGAAATGTTTTTTATATAGGGATGACTGGGGTCTCACACAAGTATTCTCATTCTGTTTTTGCCTAGCTTCTCCCTTCTCTGTCATCATCATTCTGTATTTATTTTTTACAATACGTAACTCATAGTACAGCCCTAAGCAAGTCTGCTTAGAATCACTCAGGCCTATCCAATGGGGTTCCTCCCAGAAAACGGTTCTTAGGATTGCACAGTTAGAGATGTGGTGTGCCTTCCTCTTGTCACTTACCACTGCTTCCTCCATGTTCATTAATGGCAAAAGCAGGCAAGTTGTCTAGATCTGGAAGAACGAAGTAGGAGTCAGGTTGCACCTTGAAGACCAACAATGTTTTATTCAGACTGCAAGCTTTCGTGTGCTCTAAACACACTTCATCAGATGAGGAGTCAGGTATGAAACCTGACTCCTACTTTGTTCTACTGCTTCAGACCAACATGGCTGCCCACTTGGATAGATCTGGAAGAATTTCCCCATGTATGTTTCTTACCCTGCCTCATCTTCACTGTAGCTTTTGTTTTTGTCTCTTTAAAAAACCCTCCCCAATGGTAGGTAATTTACATGAAGCATCCTGACAGGACAGGTGCAAAGAAGGGTAAACTGGGAATGATTTTTGAACAGCAGGTCACTTTCATGACCTGACCATAACCCTAGGGACCCTGAAATTTCTGTCCCCTGACTGCATAGCCACAAAATCTATTGTATGCTGCAACTAATATATTAAAAATGTGGCTTGATTACCAAGGCACAGCCTTCTCATGCGGTGCAGGAAAGCTTGTTGAAGCCACTACCCAAGCTGAATACTGCAAATGGTGCTTAGGGTTGCCAGTGATAGTTGGGAAATACCTGGAGATTTTGGGGGTGGAGCCAGGGGAAAGACCTTAGTCAGGGCTTTTTTGGTAGAAAAAGCCTGACAGGGACTCATTTGCATATTAGACCACACCCCTGACACCAAGTCAGCCAGAACTTTGTTCCTGTGCATTCCTGCTCAAAAAAAACCCCTTACCTCAGCAGTGTATAATGCTACTGATTCCAGTCCATCCTCCAATGCAGCTATTTTCTTCAGGGGATCTGCTTTTGTTAATCAGGGGATTAATTGTAATAGCAGGAGATCTCCAGGTGCCACCTGGAGGCTGGCAACCCTAATAGCCACTTTGGGTTCATACAGAGAAAGGCAGGATAGAAATAACTGAAATAAAGAAAAATGGCAGCTGATTCAAGATCAAGGCGATCAAGAGATTGAATCAGGTGTAGGGTTGCCAGCATTTAAACTGGTCCCTTTAATATCAGTTTGATCAGCAGCAATGATCAGGTAATTTTATTTAGCTCCATGCTGCATGAAGTTCCAGTTGCCTATTTCTGCACAGTAAACCTTTAAAGGGACAGGGCATTCTTTTCCTTACCAGTTGGCTGCAAACCAGCAGGAACTCATTTTGCATATTAGGCCACACCCCCTGACACCAAGCCAGCCAGAACTACATTCCTATGCATTTCTGCACAAAAAAAGCCCTGGTGCAAACCATCAAGGCCTTTTTGGTAAGCTAAACTGTTAAATCTCACTTTTTGCATGCATGTGTTGATCCAAATGTGGAGGTTTTTCTTTGTGGCTTCCCAGAATGTTATGTAAATAGAAAGTCCAGGCTGACAAAGAGTCAAAATCATGTCCAGAAGAGCAATCCCGTTCCATTTATCTCTCTTTTGTGGTGACTTACCATGGATTTCCTGGTGTATCTTCTCTCATGTTATCTTCTAGACTGTTAATAATTTTGCTGGTGTGATTTATAAGGAAGAGAAAGCTATGTGGATCCAACTAAAGATCCATTTAAAGAGACAGTCACAGAAATTCAAGGAGGCAGCTAGTATATTGCCGTTAGTGTGCACACACTGTGTGTTTGATATTATATGTTTTATGTATATTGTATCCATATATTAATATATTTAGTCTTTGGTGCAAGTTTGTTTGACATTTTCCAGTTATACACCGGAGCCTGTTTTATTTGTATTTACCCTGGAGAAAATGGCTGCTTTGAAAGGTGGATTCTATGACATTGTACCATGCTGAGGCTTCTCCCTTCCCCAAACCCCACCCTCTCCCAGATCCACCCTCAAAGTTTCCAGGTATTTCCCAACACAGACCTGGCAACCCTAAGATATTATGTGGGCATATATACCATAGTGGCTCTAGGTATTAGCAAGGCATATACCATAATGGCAAGATCTTTCCTACTCAGGAAAGGATTCTGCTGTTTTACCAGCCAAAACTAGCAAAAGAGGTCCCTGGCTACTGCTGTTGCCTTTTCATCTAATAAGAGGGCAGGTTTCTGCAGCACCCCTGAAAGGTAAATTCCATCATCTGGTAAATAACGTCCTATTAAGCTTCTGTTAGAGGGACAGGATTTTTTTTTCTCTAGCCAACTAGAGCCCTAGACAATACTGGCAGTGACAGACCAGTATTAACATGAGGCAGCTTCATGTTTTCAAGACATTTCAGTTCACCAAGTGAAAATAGCCACTTTGGAAGGTGGCCTTACACTCCACTATGGCATTATACTCCCCTGACATCTCTCTTGTCCCCAAAGCCTACCCTCTTCAGGCTCCACCCCCAAATCACCAGGTATTTCCTGACCCAGACCTGGCAACTGTAGTTGCAGTAGCAATACTTGTCAAATGATATAAATCATTAAAAATAATATAAATGCTAGCCTAGGCAGCTGCTACAGATTGGGTTTCCCTAGGGTTTCCAGATCCTGGTTTGGAAACTCCTGAAGGTTTGGGGTTGTATCCTGGAGAGGACAGGGGCTTCAGTGGGGTACAATGCCATAGAGTCCACCCTGCAAAGCATCTATTTTCTCAATGGGAACAGGTCTCTGGAGCCTGGAAATGAGCTGTAATTCCCTGGGATCCCTAGGCTGGCATCACTAAGTTTCTCCCACATGCTCATGCAATTAAAATAAAGCACTGTGGAAATAGTTGTGTTTTTTTTTTTATCTGTTTCATGAAAACATATGCTTTCTTGCATTGAACCAATTCCAGACTGCAAGACTGTGTTATGGTTTTACATCATAAGCTTTTGTGGACTATAGCCCACTTTATCAGATGCAGTTGATGAAGCGGGCACTCCTCCCTGAGAACTAGGCCTCAATAAATTCGTTAGCCTTTAAGATGCCACAAGGTTCTTGATTGTTTTTATTGGATGGACCCCAGGAAGTATTCACAGATCTGAAAAAAGTATGAATCATCTTGTAGAGAACAACTTTCTTTCCAGAAAGGCCATTAATAAAGGCTGGAATCTAAGCCAAAATCACCAGTGCATATTATGCAATGTGAATTATGAACTGACTGCTCTGGAGCAGTTCCATAAAAAAAACTAGGGTTGCCCTGACTGGAAGACATTCCTGCATATTGACCAGCTGCATGACATGTGGAAGGAAAGAGGGGCAATGGCTCAGCTCTAGACCACCTTTTTGGCATGTCAAAAATCCCAGGCGACAAATTCTTGGCTTCCCCTGTTAACGAATCTTCAGGAGAAGGTGCTGGAAAGGACCTGAGAGCCTGGAAAGTTGCTGCTTGTCAAAGACAATAGCTGAACTAGACAAATGACTCAGTATAAAGCAGCTCCATGTGTTCCAGATTAAGTAGATTATGCTTTTCCTTGCTCTTTACCATTGTTTCTGAATCAGTGCTGCTTTGCATGTTTCCTGTTATTAAAGAGACGAAACTATGGTTGCCATCAGGCTTGGAGAAAAATGCCCTGTCTCTTTAACACAGGGTTGCCAGGTCCAACTCAGGAAATATCTGGGGACTTTGGGGGTGGAGCCAGGAGCAAGGTTGTGACAAGCACAAGTGAACTCCAAAGGGAGTTCTGGGCATCACATTTAAAAGAACTGTGCTCTTTTTAAATGCCTTCCCTTCACTTAAAATAATGGAGGATGGGGGCACCTCATTTGGGGGCTCATAGAATAGGACCCTCAGTCCAATCTTTTTGAAACTTGGTGAGGGGGTGTTTGAGGAGAGGCATGAGATGCTACACTGAAAATCTGGTGCCTCTACTTCAAAAAACAGCAATTCCAGTTACTCACATATCAATTCTCCATTATACCCCATGGGGATCAATCTCTATAGGTTATAATGGAGAGCCCAGCAGACATTCAAATCCCCCCCTCCACTTTCTGATAATCCTGAAGCGGGGGGGGGGGACTTCTAAACCGAGGGATCCCCTGCCCCCAACTGGGGACTGGCAGCCCTAACAGAGCCTTGATGATATACTATTGCTCAAGCTGTGGTTTTTTTTACTTCCATGCCATTGCCATACAAAGCTTCAGCTGCCCATTTCCTGATGTTCAACCTCTCTTCAAGAGACAGGACCTTTTTCTCCAGATCTGTTGACAACCCTTCACAGGAGGCAATACCTTTGGAAAGCTGGCAACCCGTTTGAGCTTAGCAGTTGAGCTACACCAAAACCACATTGCTATACATGAATTGCACTCCTTGAACAATGGCTTGATGGGTTGTGAACTCTCCTCCTTTATTCTGTTGTGCAGAGGTGTAACAATGTTTCAGTAGCTGAAATGTATCCCTCAGTAATTCAGTAGCATCAACATAGTAGCTGTGAGACTTTAAATGTCTGGAAGCAGATGGTAAATGTTTTTGCTTTTCTTCACCTTGGGAGCTGAAATATACAGGAAGCCACAACCCTACACTTCAGAAAAATTTTTAGTTAGTCTACATTGACTAGTAAGACCTCAAGGCAATGCAAGGCCACCGTTAAGGGTGTTTGCTGCCATCAGGTAATGGTTATCCATCCCCATGGTCAAATTGCTGCTAGCTGTATGCAGAACGAAGGGTGCAGCGTGTATTCCTTTTGCACCAGGCAAGTTAGTTCAAATGCATTCAGCTCCTTGGAAGATGTGTGTTATATAAAGTAATAGTTAATCATTACCAGCTGGGGAAAAATGTTTGCCAATTTCTTGTTCAGAGCAAAGAAGCATGATCTGAGGAGACTGCCTCATAATTAAGCAGGGATTAAGTTGAACATTGAATAGACCTTGGGTGACATTTTGGGTGCCTATTTGGGGAACAAATTGAGAAATGAAGGAGGAAAGAGTGTCTTTTTGATGAGAGCTGGACTCAGAAATATCATGTGGTGTAACTCTTCAGTGCTGGTAGTACTTCGGATGGTATGTATGTGATCAGAGTAGGGTTGCCAAGTCCTATTCAAGAAATATCTGGGGACTTTGGGGGTGGAGCCAGGAGACACTGGGGGCAGAGCCAGGAACAAGGGTGTGACAAGCATAATTGAACTCCAAGAGAGTTCTGGCCATCACATTTAAAGGGACAGCACACCTTTTTAAATGTCTTCCTTCCATAGGAAATAATAGCTAGGGGCACCTTCTTTTGGGGCTCATAGAACTGGACCCCCTGGTTCAATCGTTTTGAAACTTGGGGGGTACTTCGGGGAGAGGCACTAGATACTATATTGAAAATTTGGTGCCTCTACCTCAAAACACAGCTCCCCCAAAGCCCCCAAAATCTCCAGATCAATTCCCCATTATACCCTATGAGAATCGATCTCCACATAGGGAATAATGAAGACGTTTCCCTCTCTCCCCGCCCCCCGTTTCTTTCAAATCTGATGCAGGGGATTGGCCTCTCTACTCACGAGTTGCTGCCAGCTTCTTCACAGCAACACAGACACACCATCCCAAATTGAAGCCTTTCAATCAAGCCTCCGGAGGTGCAAAGGTACATGGTCCTTTGCGGGTGGGGCGGGGCTTCCCCCCTGCCAGCCAGCTGACTGGGGGCGGAAAGCAGCCTGGGAAAATGGAAGAACGGCTGCTGCGATCGGGGCTGGATGGGAAGGGAAGGGCAAGGAGAAGCTGCTGCAATCCGGGGTGGGAAGGGAAGGGACGAGGAGAAGCATCGAGGATCGGTGGGAAGGGAAGGGGTGAGGAGAAGCTGCTGGGATCAGGGCTGGGTGGGAAGGGCCGCCATTCCCCCTTCCCCCCCCCGCTTTCCGGATTTTTGGCGAGCGGGGGGTGGAGGCTCCAAATCGGGGGTCCCCTGCCCAGGTGGGGGATTTGGAAAGCCTAGATCAGAGTATATGACAGGAGTGGCCTGGGGTCAAATCTCTCTGCCATGAGAGTCACTGGGTAAACTTGGGCCAGGCACCCTTTTTCAGCCCAATATATCTCACAAGATGGGTTTTCAGTCCAAGATACCTCACAAGAGGATTAAACAGATGGCAAGAACTGTATACAGTGTAAGGTTGCCAATCTCCATGTGGTAGTTGAAAATCTCCTGGGATTACAACTGATTTCCTGGTGACAGAGATCAGTTCACCTGTGGCATATCCCATTAAAGTCCCTACCCTGCCCAAACATTGCCCTTCTCAGGCTCCACCCTCAAAAAATTCTCCCCTGCATGTGCATATGTGTGTCCCCATGTTTTTGGTGGCTTAAAGCCATGAAAAAGGCCCAGAATGGAGATAAGAGAGAATAATTATGGAGGTACGGGTGGGGCATGATGATGTTCACACAGACGCTGAAGCTCAGCATTCCTTTTGTTTGCATTGCATTGTTGCTGCCTTTTCCTGTCATATTCAGCCTGTCATATTTAGCATCAGTGTGAGCTTGTGGTGTGATCTGGGTTTTTTTGGCCTGCCCTGGTTGTGTTGTGGTATACCATAGAATATGCACCTCAAGGCGGCTGTTTTATGGAGACAAATTGATCTGTCCATTTCCTCCCCCTCCCTCAGCCTCTACCTAGGAAAAGTACAATCTTTTTCCACGGTGGAGACCAAAGCAGGAGGGAAGTGACCTCAACAGGGTAGAATGACAAAGTCCACCCTGCAAAGCAGCAGTTTTCTCCTGTAGAAGTGATCTCTGACATCTGGAGAGCAGTGTTAATTCTAAGTGATCTCCAGCTCTCACCTGGAGATTGGCAACAGTGGTTCCCAGGAATGAATAGCTGGTTTGGAGAGTGGGGTCTATGGCATTGTATTTGTCTGAGGTCTCATCCCTCCTCAAATCCCACGCTCTCCAGGCTCCACCCCTCAAATCTGCAGGAATCTCTCAACCTGGAGTTGGCAAACCTATCTCTTTCCCAACCAACCATCAGCCTGACTTTATCTTCCCCTCTGACTTTAGCTTTCCATCTCCTACCTCATCCCTGCAGCCTCTACCTAGGAAAAGGACAGTCTTTATCTGCAGTTAAGACCAAAGCAGCTTATATTATTCTCCTCTCCCCCTTTTGATGCGTACAACAAACCTGTGAGGTAGGTTAGGCTGAAAGTCTGTGACTGGTCCAAAATTACCCTGTCAGCTTCCACAGCAAGAACCTGAGTCTGGCAGACCCTGCTCTGAAGCACTAACTCCTATGCCACACTGTCACACTCCTATGTTACACTGGCTGTTATAGGGGGACTGCTGCTGAACAGTAGCAAGCAGCAGACCTAGGGTAGCCAACCTCCAGGTGGAGCCTGAAGATCTCCTGGTAACACAACTGAACTCCAGACAACAGATATCTCTCCCCCTGGAGAAAATAACTGCTTTGGATTCAGCTGAGGCTTTTCCCTTTACTGACAGAACCAACCTTGGTTGCCTAGCAACAGCCTCTGCCTAGCAACTTTCCAAGTGGCCCAATCCTTGTCTGTTCTGGGGTGAGGCTGAGGGGAGGAGGGAGGGAGGAAGTGACAGGAAATAGGTGGCTGCCATGACCTCTGAAGAAATGCTCCTAGTGGAGCCAGGCCTTGTCGCCTAGTCACATTACCGCCTTTGTTCCCTGATTTTTTGCTGTCTCCCTGCTGCTGCTGCCGCTGCCTACTTTCTTTTCCAAATGCCATAGAGAGTTGGCAGGCAACAGTGGGTGGGAGAGAACACAAAGGAACTTGAGTGGCAGTTGATGGGTCAGTGGGTGATCAGGTGAGTTGTTGCTAGTACCTTAGGTCTTTTATTAATAGGAGGGATACACAGCATAGGGAAGGTGAATAGGAAATATTTTTCTCCCTCTGTTTAACACTGGAACTGAAGATAGATCCCAGTAGGCAGTCACATTGGCCTGAAGAAGAAGACATTGGATTTATATTCCACCCTCCACTCTAGAGTCTCAGAGTGGCTCACAATCTCCTTTATCTTCCTCCCCCACAACAGAACCCTGTGAGGTGGGTGGGGCTGAGAGAACTCTCACAGCAGCTGCCCTTTCAAGGACAACCTCTGCCAGAGCTATGGCTGACCCAAGGCCATTCCAAGCGGGTGCAAGTGGAGGAGTGGGGAATCAAACACAGTTCTCCCAGATAAGAGTCTGCACACTTAACCACTACACCAAACTGGCTCTCTCTACACCAAACTGGCTCTCTCTGAAGCAATAAAACAAAGCAGTGCACCTTTAAGACCAACTAAGTTTTATTCAGAATGTACAGTTCCGCAGGGCCTGTAAGACGACCCTCTTCCGGCTAGCCTATACCTAGCTTGAGAATTTTAATGTAACTTGCCGGATTTCTTTCTTTTATATACAGTTGATATATTTATTAATATTTATTAATATTTATTGATAACCATGGTTTTATCTGTTTTTATCTGTTTTAAATGCTGATCCCTTTATATGTTTAAATACTGTAATTTTGTTGGATCTATCACTGGAAGCCGCCCTGAGCCACTTGTGGGAAGGGCGGGATATAAATCCCAAATAAATAAATAAATAAATAAATAAGCTTTTGTATGCTCTTAAGCAGACTTCATCAGACAAGTGGGAATGGAAATTAAGAAATTCTTAATATAAGTGGGCAGTGCGGAATCATTGGGAATTCCCAATAACGGCCATTGGTCTCCTCCCTGGGTTTTGGTATTATGTGTGCTCATATGATTTTATTGAGGTATTGCATATGCACTTTATTTTAAATATTTTTACTGTTGAAATGTGTTAATGTCTGATGTTTGCTGCCTTGGGGACCCTATTTGGCTTGAAAGGCAGTATGGAAATGTAAATAAATAAACTGTTGTTTACTGTCAGAAGTTTGTAGGAAGGCTTTAGTGGAAAAGAAGGCACCCAAGTTTTGCTGGAAGATAAACATCAGGGGATCCCTCTTGTCTTCCTGCTCTGCCCAATTTTGTTTTTAGGAATAAAGTGCTGAACTCTGATCCATCAGAGCTCTTATGCAGTTAATGTCTACTGCAGCCAAGATGCTTACAGGATTTAAAAACAGACTCTCTCAGACATACAATTGTAGAAGAACGAGAAAACTTTAGAGAAGGGGAAAGTAGCTGTAAGCGGCATAGGCATCTTTAAGTACTTTCTGAACAATAGCATCCAGATATCCTTCAATTAGGATGAAAGGCTGTGGTAATAAAGGTTTAGAAGAGTTCAGAGTTAATGATGTTATAACATTGATATGTTTATCTGGGATTTGGAAGAACATGAGACTTGTCATTATAAGGGGGTGTAATGAAGATCCTGTGAATTTAGGGGGAAGTGTTCGTAAGGTTCCTGCATTGTGCAGGGGGTTGGACTAGATGACCCTAGAGGTCCCTTCCAACTCTATGATTCTATGATTCTAAGGCTGTGACAAACTGTAAATAGTTAATGTTGTAACCTGTCCTGAGAACCTTGAGTAACAGGGGATTCAAATGGAATTCTTCAGTTGAGAGAGTCAATTAGGAGTGGCAGTTAAGAGGTGACAGTTAATAGTGAGAGAACTAAGCAGACTGAGAGAAGATCAAGAAGGATCCTCTTGAGCTTAAGTCAAATAAATGACTCTGGAAACCTCTGTAGATGATGAATATGCAACTTCTCTCTGGAGATCCCTCAAAGCCTCAAAGTAGCCCCCTCCGGGACACTCTTTCAGCCAAGGTAAGTCTCCTCAAAGTATCTGTGCATATCTTGGACAATTCTCTAGCTGAGAAAAGTAGGCAGAAGGCATTAGTTTGCCTTTTACTACCCCGAACAGAAGTGCCACCCTGCCCCCATTAAGGAAAGCAGCTCAGCTCGCCATTTTCCAATCCTCAGACCTGGTGGGTTGATCCCATCCTGTTTAATGGATATAAAACGTATGATCTTTGGGTCCTGCCTTCTAAAAAGGGGAGAGCGAAAGGGGATCTGGGTATCCTAATCTCAACTACTATGAAAAATAAAACAGTTTATTATTTTTGAATTACCATCAGCCTCTCATATGCCATTTCCAAAACAGGACATAAGAAGGATTTTAGTTTTTTTCCTCAGTTCCCTAGACTGGGTCACATTCAAATGGCTGGGTAGGATAGCTGGAGAAAAAGAAGAAAAGGAAATAGGAGCTGCTCAGTGAAGAACAGGATAAAGAGAAATCCTGTGAGGGAGGGTGAAATCATCATAGAGGTGTCCAGTGGGAAATGGTAGATCTGCTTAAGTCTTCTCTCTCACACAATTTAGGTTGTTTGGCACCAAAATACTAAACATCTTAGATGACAATAGATGAGAGAGAGAGAGAGAGAGATCTGTATATTTTTGCTGCTTAATTTTAAAATATTCAGGACCAGTATGTCATATATTCATTTCACTGTACAATATATGTTTTCCCATAGGTCCATATAGGATACAGTTCTGGTATACTATAAATGGAGAGAAAATAATTTGACATTTTGGAATTCTTTATGGTTTTTCCTACCTGACAAAAGTATGGCAGATAAAGCCATTCACCTATTCTCAATGGATTACCTACCCACTTACTTGAGGAATCATTAAGAAACTAATAATTTAAGCCCACGTCTAGCCAAGTATGGGATGTTTTGACGTACAGCTTCAGCTGCAGTGTCAGGGTCCTGTGAGGTTTACAATCCAAATTAGCAATACATTTTGACAGCAGTATCCATCAATTTTATTTGGCCAGTCTAACTGGGAGATCATATTTCTCCTAGTCCTGATGAATGCCTACTATCTGATAGTAGGGGGAAAACTGTTCATGATTAAATTTCATTTTGAATAATTAGTTTGTTGAAATGCTACTGACAAAAAGAGAATATTAGTATTAATTTATAGGACATGGTATGCAAAACAGAGTCCCGTTGGTTCACGAGTCCAGTGTGAATGAAATTTAGTGCATACATTACAAAAACATCATTAGCAAGGTGTATCATGCCATCTTCCAGAATTATCATTCAGAGAAGTTTGCACAGGAGCCTCGCCAAAAGTCAATTCAACCTTTTCTCAAATAGTCAATACTCAGACACTCTAATAGATTAATGCTTTGGATTTTGGGATGCTGCCAGAAACTCTGTCCTAAACTATTGTTGATAATGAGTCTAATGGAATATTGACTGGAATGTTGATTGTGCAGGAGAAATATGCTCCCCTTTCCTCTGTTAGCAGAGGAATGTCTTCAGTTGCTCATTTTTTTCCCAAGGAGAAACCAGCAGCTCTCATATATACAATTTGTAGAATAACATGTAAAAAGTGCCTTCCTGGATTATACCAAAGAAGGATTATACCAAAGATCCATCTGACCCAATGTTCTGTTTCTAACAACATCCCATCAGATGCCTCTGGGTAACTCATATGCAGGATGAATGAAATAGCTATCCCTTGTTTCCAATCTTCAGCAGTTACTCATAGGAGTACCTCTGAGCATGGAATTGTACACTGGAATTGTGTGGCTGCTGTCAGGACTGCATACACATTCAAGCATACCATTAGTTATGTCTGCTGTGCTGCAGGAGGGACCATTTAGCAGTAAAAAGAGCAATAAACAGTCCAGCCCTAAATGAACTAAAGTTTAATTAAATTCCCCCCCCCCCATTTTTAAAAGTTTTATTAGTTTTCTAAAAATTGAGGGCAAGGGGTAAAAGGGAATAAGAAATTATAGTTACAAATTAATCTTAGTCTGCATATAGTATACTTTCATAAAATACAAGTCTGCATCTAATATACTTTCTTAAAATACATAAATTGTCACACATTATTAGCTCAACTTTACATCATCAATATTTTGATATTTTTATATTGTAAGTCTTATTAAAATACCTATTCAAATTGACATTTCCAACAAAGAGAATCTTATAGTACAGAATACAGGGGGAAGGAGATATAAATTCACACCAAAGAATCTTAAGAGTCTTGAATATCTAGCCAAATATAGAGTTTCAACCAATATTTTCTTGCTTCCTCCTTAGATTTCACAGCCAACAGCTGGGATAAGTAGTCCAGCTCCGCTGTTTCCAGAATTTTTTCCGCCAAGTCCATTCTCGTGGGAGTCTCCTGAAGTTTCCATCTCTGTGCCAGAAGAATCCTGGCTGCTGTGCAAATATGTGCCAACAAGTGGCTCATCTCTTTGGAAAAGTCCTCAGGAAATAAATTCAATAAAAATAGTTCTGGTCTGAATTGAATCTGTGTCTTCATAATTTTTTGTGATAGTTCATGGGCCATTTTCCAATAGTCCTTCACCATCTCACATGTCTACCACATATGATAAAAAGAACTCACCTGTTTAGCACATTTCCAACATTTGTTAGACATATTAGTATACATCTTACACAATTTCTGTGGGGTCATGTACCATCTATAAAACATCTTATACAGATTTTCTTTAAAGGTTATTGACTTAGTTAATTTAATGTTGAATTTCCACAACCTCTCCCATTCTTCTAACATGATATTATGACCCATGTTTTCTGCCCATTGGACCATACAATCTTTTACTACCTCATCTTGCATCTTCATCTGTAATAGGTATGCATACAGTTTAGAGATTAGCTTTTTTGAGGACCTAGAAAGATTTTGTCAAATGGATATTGCTCTGTGTTAAAGCCTACCATCTTGTCTTTGGCATACCTAGATTCAACTTGCATTCTCAACCACCAACTCATTTTAATGTCCATATTATCTAGCTCTTCTCTGGTTTTCAATTGATTGTCCTTTTCCAACAGGTCATCATATCTGTAACTCTGATTATGTTTTAAAAGATTTGGAGGAGTTAAATTGGAATGTTTTAAGACTAATGTGATTTTAAACCTTTGTATAATTATATGAATATGTTGTTAGCCGCCCTGAGCCCGCTTCGGCGGGGAGGGCGGGATATAAATAAAATTTTATTATTATTATTATTATTATTATTATTATTATTATTATTATTATTATTATTATTATTATTATTATTATTATTATTAAAGCTTCCACTTGGGAAACCCATCTTGGAATTTTCTGGTAAATTTTCATTTTTAACCATGACCATATGTGGTACAAAGATTTCCGGAACCAATGATCCTTAAAATAAGAATGTCCTTTAAGTCTTTGATACCATAAATACGCATGCCAGCCCAAGTTAAGATCGTGTCCTTCTAACAACAGTTGTCTCTTGTCATTCAATAGTATCCAGTCTTCTTACCCACAGGAGCACAGAAACTTTATAATACAGTTGCCAGTCTGGAAGTCCCATACCTGCTCTCAATTTAGAATCTTGCAATATCTTTAATTTAATTCTTGGGTCTTTGCCTTGCCAAATATATTTAGAAACGATCTTATTCAATTCTTGAAAAAACCCACTGTTTAAAAATACTGGGATAGTTTGGAATAGAAATAACAGTCTAGGTAGAATATTCATCTTTATTGAAGCTATTCTTCCCATCAAAGATAAATTCAAATCATGCCATTTTTCCAAATCTTTTTTAATCTCTTTGAGTAGTTTATCATAATTGTCCATTTTTAAACAGCTGCATTTGTTTGAGATAAGTACACCTAAATATTTGATTCTTTTCTCATACAAGAATCCTGATTTTTATTGAAGCAGTTGAATTTGCTCTATTGTCATATTCTTTGTCACCAATTTTGTTTTATGGTAGTTGATCTTTAGTCCTGCCCAGTGACCAAATTGGTTAATCTTGTTTATAAGACAGTCAATTGAGTCTATTTGTTGCTCTAGTATAAAAACCAGGTCATCCGCAAAAGCTCTCAATTTGTATTGTTCACCTTTTACCACCGCCCCCTTAATACTTGTATCTTCTCTTATCTGATTATTCAATCTCTCTAAGCATAAAATAAAAAGGAGTGGTGACAATGGGCAACCTTGTCTTGTACCTTTTTGGATATCAATTGCTTCTGTTAATTCACCATTCACCATCACTCTTGCTCTTTGGGAGGAGTATATTGATTCTATTGCTCTCAGGAAATTTTCACCACATTCCATTCCCTTCAATTGTTGCAGCATAAATTGCCAACGAACATTATCAAAGGCCTTCTCAGCATCCAAACAAATTAATGCCAATTGTTTCTCTGGGTGGGTCTCATAATATTCCAATATATTACAGACTGTTCTAATATTGTCTTTCAAATATCTTCTAGGAAGAAATCCAGCCTGGTCTTGATGTATTGTAGACTGTAGAACTTTCTTTAGGTGTTGTGCCAATATTGCTGCAAAAATTTTATAGACCACATTCAAAATAGAGATTGGGCAATAATTTTTAATATCTTTCAAATCTGCACTTTCTTTTGGAATTAAGGATATTGTAGCTTCTTGCCAAGAAGCTGGTATTTGGGCTTCGTCTTGAATCCTTTCAAGGAGAAGTTTGAATGGTAACAGTAATGACTCCTCATAAACTTTATAAAAATTTTCAGGCAATCCATGGATTTTGCAGGCAATCCATCTGGGCCCGGGGCTTTACCATTCTTTTGAGATGCCATTGCATCTCCCAGTTCCCTTATTGTTATTGGCTCATTTAGAATTTTTTGTTGTTCTGTAAATTTATGAAGATTATTTTGACTAATATATTCTTCTAAATCTGCCATATGAACTTGTTTATCTTCATATAATTTTCTGTAAAATTGTTCCACAGTTTGGCATATCTCCTGTCTCTGAATTTTCTCTTTGCTATTCTCGTCTTTCAATACCAGTATTATTCTTTTGGCATTCTCTTTTCTCATTCTATAGGCCAACCATCTTCCAGGTTTATTAGCATGTTCAAAAAAATTTTGTCTTGCAAATCTCAGTTTTATCTCCATCTCCTCTATAAGTAATAAATTGAGTTGACCTTATTTTGAAACTCCTGTCTTGTTGGCTGCATTTTAAAATTCTTTTCAGCTTCTCCTGCTTGCAACATTAATTTTTCAAAATTTTCAATTCTTTCTTTCTTCTTCTTTGCACTATATCTGATTGCAAGGCCCCTATAATATGCTTTAGTGGTATCCCAAACTACTTGCATCTTTACATCTTGAGTTATGTTCTGTTTTAAAAAAGATTCCATTTCAGTCTTAGATTCTTTAAGAAAATCTTTATCTTTCAAGATAGAAGTATTTAACCTCCACAATCTTCTCATTCATGTATGTTTGAGTTTCACCATTACAGGACTATGGTCTGTTTGAATTTCTGTCTCAACTAAATCTTTAACCAAATTTGCAGAGAGCCAGCACATATCTATTCTTGACCACGTTTGATGACTGGCAGAGTAGTAGGTAAAGTCTTTCTAATTTGGATATCTTGTTCTCCATACATCAACCAGATCCAGTTCTTCTATTAGCTTCCAAAAGCATATTGGTAGTTGGAGACTTTTGCTTTTAGTATGTTTATGTATTTTTTTGTCCAATTGTCTATCAGAAACTGCATTAAAGTCTCCTACTATGCAATGTTCTACATATTCTAGATTTGAGAACTTAAAATGTAAATCTTGGAAAAATTTCTCTTGATGATCATTTGGAGCATAAATATTTGCCAGTTTTTTTGTTGTCCACCGTGACTTCCACTAAAAGAATTCTTCCATCTTCCAAAGCATACTGTAGTTGTGGGTTAAATTTATCCTTAACATAAATTGCTACTCCCCTTTTCTTTTTATTCATGTCTGTTGCTGTGAACAAACTGCCAAATTTCTTATTTTTCAAAAGGTGTTGATCTTTAGCTAAAATATGGGTTTCTTGTAAGCAAATTATGTCCATTTCCAATTTTGTCAGGTATCTAAAGGTCTTCCTCCTTTTAACAGGAGAATTAAGTTCATTCACATTAATAGAAATGATTGATGCCATTATGAATTTTTTTTATCACTATCTTTTAAATCTTTTTTTAGTCTGTAATCTTGTCAGGTATTCCTGTGGTTCATTTGGGTCCTCTTCACCAGAGCTTTTTTCTTCCTCTTCATCATCCTTCTTTTTCTTCCTCTCTTTTTCCTTCACTCTGTCCAGAAAATTTTGAGCTTTGAAAATAGAATTTATCTAATACCTGTTCTCTTCATAAGTAAAAAGGAGGCCTTCTGGCATTAGCCATGTATAGAATATTTCTCTTTCCCCAGGAAGCTTGTCAAGATTTGGTATTCTCTCCTCTTTTGTCTCACTGGCCATGGTACCTCTCTCAAGATTTTCACTTTATTTCCTGCTATCGTCATTGGTTTGTCTCTTGCTTGCTTCAAGATAACATCTCTGGTCCTCTTTCTTGTAAGTTTCAAAGGAATTTCGCTAGGCAATTTATTCCGTCTCGTAAAACTTGATGGTACTCTCTTGACTTGATCAAACTCTTCTTCGATCCTTTGAGGAGTCACCTGTAGAATTTCAGCCAAGGCCTCACTTAGTATTTTCTGTAAATCTTCATTTTTTTCTTCTGGTACATTTTGAAACCTCAGCGTATAGGCAGCTCTATCTATTTCCAATTGTAAGAGTCTGGTATCATGTATATTTTGTTCTTTTCCCAATTGTTCCACCTTTTGTGTATTGTCTGTCACCTGGGCATCTAGTGCCTTTAAGGCTTTGTTGGTCTCTGCTGTCTGTTTTCTGTTCTCTAGAAGCTCTTGTTTGATCTCTGCCATCTGCTCCCCTATATTATCTACTTTACCAGTAAGCTGTGCTATGGCAGTTAGTAGAGTATTTTGCATCTCTTTCATATCTCCCTGCATGGTCATAAATTTCCCTGGACCAGATGCAGAGCTAGGTGACAGGGTTGGTGGTTTACCTTCTCAATTGTTTTTTTTTTAATTATTTCTTTAAAGCCAATCACAGCTTTATTTTCCATCCTTATTAATATATTTGCACTCACAACCACAAAGCCCTTATACTGCCTCTTGAGAATTTGTTTTGGAACTCAGTATTCCTGTGTATATTAGATAAGCTAGTATCTGCCAAACAGTATCAGTATTATACAATGATTTTAGGAAAACAGCCTTCTAGCTACTATCAACAATTCACTAGACCCAAAACAATGATAAAACTTATAAAAAACAAGATCTTTTAAGCACAACATCTTTAGTGCCACCCAGCCAAAACAGTTCAACTCACTGAAACAACAACAGTTCACTATGACGTCTCTTCTGACAACGGTAGCTCAATAAAATTCAAGTCCAAGCAAACTCATCCAACTGCACCAGGTTATAAATTTTAGTCCAGGGCTGGATGCCCCATTTGTAATCCACAGGTGAAATCAAAAATTAAAAATTAAACAAACAGCCCAAGAGAAAAAAAAATAGTATAAACCAGAGCAAATTAATCCAGATATTCCCAGAACAAGAATAACAAAAGTAAAAAAGAAAAAAAAAACTCCAAATATGATATGAAAACCAGGAAAAAATGGGGAAAATGAGTATAAAAATAAAAAAACCAAAAATGTTCAAACCATATGAAAAATAGGTCCAGACTTAAAAGGTTATATCCATAACATCCACCACCAGAGGTTTATAATCCACTTTAAAGGTTTGCACAGGTATTCTTCCTTCAGCCAACAATCTAATTATATTTTATAGTCCAGTTTACACAGCCCACAAAGGTCTAAATGTCTGTTTGAAGCTCACATGAATTAGTTCAGAGCACTTCAACATAACCTTCAGATTGCTTCTTATGCCAGCTGTCCTTCTTATCCATATATACTTGCAAGCAACTTTCCCAAAGCCAAGTCTTTCTCCAGAAAGAAGTTTAAAACAAGTCAGTTCAATTCAGCCATCAAGTCTTATCTATATTAGAAACTGGTGTGCTTCATACTTCTCATGTAAGGGTTATAAACATCACCAGATTAGGCAGGAACTTTTGGAAGCCTCGAAGGAGAAAGAGAGAGAGAGTCCCCCCCCCCCTTTCTCAGCCTTTGCATCTGCTGAAATTCCTCTTCAGTCCCAACTCTCCACTTTCCCTGCTTAGATAAGCTATACCTCAGAGTTTGATATTAGAAAGAAAGAGAACTTACAATCTTCATAAGAATGATGCAGCTTGTTCAATTCATGCAGAATCTCTAGTTGAAAAGAAGAAAGGTAGAAGTCCGGCAGTCAACCCCTGTGCTGTTTAAAAATGGCTATCGAGACAGTGAGGTTTATGGCGAGCCGGGATCGGGAGGCAGCCGCCGCTGTCACCCCCGTCTCACAGCTCAAGCCGTCTGCCTTCCAGGACCCCTCCTGGGTCCCAGAATCGAGTCCCAAACTGGGGAGACCCCTCTACTGCCTGATTTAGCAGCGGCTGTGGACACGCCGCTCCGAGCCGCTCCTAATGCCTGGTCACTGAAACCGGAAACACCCAAAATATTCTTAAATTCTTGCTGCTTTTCCAAATGGACTTTCTTGGAAAAGGATGGAGTTACAGAGTTGTTTCATATGTATGGAGGAACATACTGGAGATTCATTGTATCTTTCTATCAATAGAGCCTATCAGAGGCAAGCAGACTCCTCAAAACAAGCACACAATTGCTGATTCTGCATCATATTCCCAGAAATCACTTGAGTGGATCTTTACTGTCTACAGCCATCTTCCAGTCCAGCTAAACCATCTAAAAAACTTCCAGCTGTATGCCTGACTCTGTGTTTTAGCACTAGAAGTTTATATACTGTATATGCTAGCTGTAATTTCTTTTAATTTTGTATGTATACTCTGAGAGCACTATTGACCTACATTTTAATACCAGCTATGCCATTACTATACCATTATACATATTTTTTACACAAAAACAATTTGAACATCAAATTTACATTTGATCTTTGTTATTTTGGTCATGAAAAATATAACTGCAAATCTCTCCAGAACAATGAGAAGCCATAAAAGGAGCTCCAAATTTTGATTTAAACTAGTCACGCAAATTCCAAACATCCATGACCCACCTATCATGAGAAGGGGTCAACCTAACTTGGTGCCTTCCTCTCCATCTTTCCACAAACTCCTACATCTCAATTGCCTTGGCTGTTTCAATCCTGCTAAGGAAATGTCGAATGGGAAGAAAAGCAGTGTGATTTGTCACTCTAGCATTTTAACCTCGTCCATTTTGCCTACTTGACTCTCAAAGCTGAACAGACTGGTCATTCTGTTGAGGGGCAGATTGGCCATTCAACGTAAAGAGAAAATTTTGAGTAAGCCGCTGGAGAACTAGCAGCATCCAAGAGCAAGCAAAGTTGAGCCAAAGGAGCTTTATAACCCCCAAACCTGCCCAGTTGCCTACTTCAGAGACCATCATTCTGTATCAGCAGCATCACTGACATATTAGATAAGACAGATGTGCAGCTAATATTTCCTAGGACTCTTTCAACCTCAGCCACTGTGCCTCAGTGTCAAGCATGCTGGAGGGGAGGGGAGTGAAAGCAAGAGACAGCTCTCCATCCACTTGCCTGCCCGTTTGGTTCTGGAACCAAAGCCACCAACCTTTCAGCAGCAGCCACCAGTGTTGCAATTTAGAGGAGAGGAGAGGAGAAAGAAAATGTGGCTCATGGTTAAAATCTGACATGGAGAAGATTGCTTGGATCATAAAATTTGTTTTTGTTTTGAGTGCAAATACTGTGTAAAATCCAAGCCTAGGGAATACAAACACTGCTGATACCACTATTCAGATGTCAGTAAGGACATCCAGCAGAATGAGACAGAACAATCCTAAGGTAATAGAATGTTCTGTGCTACTTTAGATTGCAAGACTTCTTTTACATCAAGGTGTCCCCCCCCCGCCCCCGCATGTTTCAGCTATCCTTCTTATAGTTGCCAGGGTTTGTGTTTTTTTTTGGGGGGGGGGGAATCATGCTTCTTTTTTTTGTGTACAGTCCATTAATGCTTTGTTCCTATAATAAAAACCTATTTTATATTAAACCTGTTAAAAAAACTGGTGTTTCCCGGGCAGGGTAATATTGGCTTAAGCATTTTCTTGTGTCTGAAAAGGAAACAACATAATTGCAGGACATCAGTAAAGTGCAAGTCAATCACTCTTTTCATTGTTGTTGACCGCAGGGGGCCAGTTTCTTGCAACACTTGCAGGAATCAAGATAACAGATAAGAACCACCCACACTTCAGCCTGTGTTTTAGATGGGGGCGGGAAAGCGGGTTGCATTATTCCTGTGCTGTTTTACCCATGCTCCTCAAAACTTTTTTTCTTTTTTAAGTTGCATATGTTGAGAATCCAGAGGGTCACATGAGAATACAGTTTGGGTGGGTAGCACTGTTGGTCTGAAGCAGCAGAAGAAGAAGACCGCAGATTTATACCCCACCCTTCTCTCTGAATCAGAGTCTCAGAGTGGTTTACAATCTCCTTTATCTCCTTCCCCCACAACAGACACCCTGTGAGGTGGGTGGGGCTGAGAAAGCTCTCCCAGAAGCTGCCTTTTCAAGGATAACTCCTACGAGAGCTATGGCTGACACAAGGCCATTGCAGCAGCTGCAAGTGGAGGAGTGGGGTATCAAACCTGGTTCTCCTAGATAAGAGGCTGTGCACTTAACCACTACACCAAGCTACACCAAACTGCCATTATAGTGAAAACAGGAAGTGCAACCCATATCTACTTCCAGGTTCAGTCCACATGACCAGCAAGGATCTCATGGTTTGTTTGGTGGAAAGTCACCATGGCAGTGGAATGATCAAGGCCAAATGAGAACTTTCCAGTCTTACTGGTAATTGTTGGGATGTCATTTGTGCTGCAGATTCATTTCTGTCTTCACCTGTGTTGTCAGTGCCCACCAATGGCATATCTAAGGAGAATCATATGTCATTGTTCAGAGGGGTTATTTTTTTTAAAGGGGGGGAGTAGTGATTTCTTATGGAGCATGCGTGTTCCTCTGCAATGTGATAATAATAAAATTTAAAACTTGGTCTTAGATAGCAAGACCTAGGCAGCATAAGTCATAAACAACCTTTTAAAAAAAACGGGGGAAATCATTTAAGTTCCCTGATACCAAAAATCAATGGTTGAGATTTAATCAAATGTAGTTTTTATTAACTTTCTTGTATGTCTGTAAGAATAAGGGTTGAATCCTAAGACATCATAATGCTCCATGGCCACTGATTGGCTGATTCCATTTGAGACTACTTTCTTTTGAGGGACAAAAAACCCTCCAAATTTAAATGGGGATTCACTGGTTCTTATTAAATTGAAGCAGTTATGCAGTGACTCGTGTGCTATTTTGATGCTAGTATGTGTGTCTGTATGATTTTTCATTGATTTCTATATTTGAGCGTTTATGTGCATGTCTGCAAAGTTGGCCCGTGGTGCAGAGTGGTAAAGCAGCAGTACTGCAGTACTGTGGTCTGAAATCTCTGCTCATGACCTGAGTTCGATTCCAGCGGAAGCTGGATTCAGGTAGCCGGCCCAAGGTTGACTCAGCCTTCCATCCTTCCGAGGTCGATAAAATGAGTACCCAGCTTGCTGGGGGGGGGGGGAGTGTAAAAGTCTGGGGAAGGCAATGGCAAACCACCTCGTAAAAAAAGTCTGCTGTGAAAACGTTGTGAAAGCAACGTCACCCCAGAGTCGGAAACAACTGGTGCTTGCACAGGGGACCTTTCCTTTCCTCCTGCAAAGTTGAGGGCTTTTTTAAAAAGGGGGGGGGGGCTGGCACTTTGTTGACTGTTTACGATGACTTGATGATGAGGCATGATCAGACAGTGAAGATTCGATGGCATCCTGTCAAGGTCTGGATTTTCCAAGGTATCAAATAAAGCTTATGTTGAGCTGCGGAATGACAGGCTGCAAACAACTCACTACCAAATGATAGATGTTCTTGTCTGATCATGTGCATAAAATCCGATAGGCATCCGTCCCTATGGCGGATATAAGTGAACACCTGACCATGCCCAAAGACTAACAAAATCTGTAGCAAGGTATGAGCTTTCATGAGTCACTGCTCACTTCTTCAGATACAGCTGCCATTCACATTCCAGGCATTCCACCAGGCATTCACTGTTTAGACCACTAGCTACTACAGTCTCCAAAAATATCTGGACCATGTCTTGCAATCTACTCTATATAGAATATCTGGACCACTAAGATTTGCTTTGTAGAGAACACTTAGCTGGAATAGCAAGGCAACATAATTTAAGATCATAGCACCTGAAATGTTAATTTCTATGTTCTCCATTTTAAATTGTTTTTATGTTTTTATTATATGTTTATACTCATGTATACGCATGAGCATGTGAGCTGCCCTGAGCCTGCCTCGGCAGGGAGGGTGGGATACAAATAGAATTAAATAAATAAATAAAATGCTAACCTTCAGGTTGCGGTCAAAAGGTGAGAGAGAAGCCTAATCTAAAGAGTACTTCCCCTATCCAACGTCATGTGTGTGGGAGTATGAGGATGTTGTCTCTACAGAAGAGACCATGTATGTCCATGAAAGACTATGCAAAGAGGGAGTGACAGAGGACAAAGAGAAAGGAAGGGTCAGAGAGCAGCTCCAGGTTAAGACAAAAAGAGGTATCCCATTCAAGGAGAACACCTATATACACTTAGAGTGATGTAGCATCCCCCAATGTCCAGGCATTCTGCATTGCTCACTCCAACACAAATATCAGCAGTATATCTCTGAGGTGTGCCCAGTACTTTTCAAGGTTGTTGATGAGTACCATACTAGCTCCCAGGATTCTGAACTTTCTGAGAAATTTGGAAAAGAGACCAAGTTAGTAGGAGGTCTCAAGGCAGTGATGGGGATGAAATAAAAGATTTATGGGCAGATCTGTAACATAAAATCCATAGTTCCTTTCATTGCATAATGTGAGCAGGCGAGACTGCACAGTGCACCATGCATATTATTGGAAAAATCAGTGGTACATAGTCTGCATTTTTCAACCAATTGATGAAAACTCAATTCATTGGCAATTTCAACTTCCTTCTGAATATTGCTCCCCACCCCTCTCTCTCTGAGTCAAGCTTTAGTTTTCCGTCTGGCAATCAAGCTGAGTGAATGACATTTAGCAAAAAGTACTTCCAAACCACAGGTTACAGAACACGCTAAATAAATTATTTCTAAAAATGTCAGTTTGTCATTCATTATCTGTGAAGAAAGAGAGCAATGCTACATCTCAACAGGAAAAAGTGATGGTGAATCTTAACAAACTGATTTGAATGTCAAATATCTTCTCCAACAGCTATACCCATTGATGCATACAGTCATCAGCTTGATCCCCATATTCATTTGTGCAGCAAGAGCTCCCAATGCTGTGTATGCACAGTCCTCTTAGATAACAGTGATCATGCTAATCAGCTGTTAAGCAAGCAGAGGGGAGAGAAGGAGAAACTAAATTCAGCCTCCCAAAGCCCTTTGAAAGAGTTTAATAGGTGTCATTATTGCCTTTCCAAGACAGCTGTGCTTCTACAGCATGGGTAACTGTCAGGCGTGGGTTCATTGAAGCTCGCAAGCAAGCCGACTTAGTATTTGAAACAAAGTTGCATTTATTGGATACTTCAGAGTTACTCCAAATAGATAGGCATTGGAACTGATGGAGATCAGCTCGACTCATTGATATTTAACATTCTACTTCAAAGCATTTGTTTCTACTCCCCCCCCCTTCCCAAAACAAAAGGTTGCTTCCGCATGTGAGAATATTCTCAGCATTCCTCTTATCTTTTTCAGTTGGTGGTTACATTTTCCCAGAGGCAATGTCCTTGTTGCCTCTAGGTAGGAGGT
Source organism: Heteronotia binoei (assembly GCF_032191835.1). NCBI lineage: Eukaryota > Metazoa > Chordata > Lepidosauria > Squamata > Gekkonidae > Heteronotia > Heteronotia binoei. The sequence continues at coordinate 68,250,196 of NC_083227.1, forward strand.
GAGAATCTGGCACATACTTTCTACTTCAAAGAGGACTTGGCAATCTTTGATATTCCTGGGAAACTACCCTCTGCTTTCCCCCCTCCCGCTTCACTACCCCACCCCTGTGTTAGTTGGCATATCTATCATTAATCAATATGGTTAGTCAGCAGCATTAGCAATAGTATTAATGAACAGAGCCTGACAGTAACTGCATCTGAGAGCATGATACCAAAGTCCTAGTTTTTATTTGTAAGAACTTGGGGCTGGGATACTAGAAGGACCATCTCTTCCCATACTGTCCTATCTTCCAAGCCCTACTGTCTGGGCTCTTGCCTGTAACTTAGTATTGCCAGGACCTCCCAGGCCACCAGCAGGGGATGGGGGACGGGGTTAAGGTTGCCAGATGGAAGGCAAGGTTGGAAAACTCTAGGAGATTTCGGGATGGAGCCTGGGGAGAACAGGGACTTCAACAGGGTGCCATGACAGAGAGTCCACCTTCCAAAGCATCCATTTTCTCCAGGGGAACTAATCTCTGTAATCTTAAAATGAACTATAGTTCTGGAAGATCCCCAGGTCCCATCTGGAGGCTAGCATCCCTAGGTGAGATGGTAGCACTCAGAATTAAGACTTTTAGTGATGGCATGTGGCTTTTAGAATGTCATCTCCCTTGAAACTTGGTGCAAAGCCAAAACATTTCTCTTTATTGAAGGCTTCCACCCTTTAAAAAAAAATGTTGCACTGTTGCATCCTGCTTCTAGCCTGAGGGATGATGGCTACTTTTTAAATGGTATTTCCTACTTGTAGAAGATTTTTGTCTTGCTTTATAAGTGGTTTAATGTTTGTTGCTTTTTAAAAGCAGTTCTATTGTTTTGTTTCTGGTAGGGCTTCAAGCCAGGTTTCTGGAGAAGCAGCTTATACATTTCCAAAATAAATAATTCACACACCAAACACAATTTTGCATATTGGTTCTTCTTTGGCTGGGGGTACATATATGAATATCCATTTGGATGTACCTAGCTTGGCTCAAACATTGATTTGTCAAGACACTGAGGATGCTTTTGTTGACTTCTACTCAAGCAGCCTAACTCAATCCTGAAATACTGTAGTCTGTACATGTGTATTAAATAGCTGCCAAGCAGTGAATTGGACTTGCAACCCTCACACCAACCAAGTGACACTAATTGCAGCTCCGCTATTGTTGGAAATGATTGTCTTGGCTATGGCTATAGTTGGCCTCCTCTCTCCTCAGGACTAGAGCTGCCAAACCTCCTGTCAGGGCAGGGGATCCTCACCCTGAGCTTCCATTGCCCACCACTGCTCCATAAGGCGGTAGGGGTAAAATTTAAAAACCTCACTGGTGTCACATTTTTCCATAGAGCCCCCAGGGATTCCTAAAGCTACTGCTATCACTTCCCAGTTTTACCGGGAAGTGATGTCATCATGCTCTCTTTGCTGACCTCCACACATGCCCCTGCTCCCAATCCTCCCACCAGTTGCCAGATTCAGCCTAGTAACCTTACATGGTGGTGCTGGATAATCACGTCATCATTGGAGATGAGTAAGAATGAGGTTTGCCAGCCTTCCTTACAGCCAGGGAAGGGGATCCTCTGCCCTCAGCTCATCTTTCCCACTGCTGCTCTGAATGGTGGCAGGAGAAAAATAAAATTTAAAAATAGCTGTCAGACTGATAGGGTGATATCAGTTCTGGCTTTTTTTGTAGCAGGAATTTCTTTGCATATTAGGCCACATCCTCCTATTGTAGCCAATCCTCCTGGAGCTTACAGTAGGTCCTGTACTAAGAGTCCTGTAAACTCTTGGAGGATTGGCTACATCAAGCATGATGGCCTAATATGCAAAAGAGTTCCTGCTACAAAAAAAGCCCTGGTGACACCACACCATCTCTAATGGCCATCCCCCCCATGTCTCCTGTCTCCCGCTGGTGGAAATCCTGCCTGTAAAAATGTGGTCATCACATTTTTAAATGTAATGTTTTGATTGTCTGCAGATCCCTGTTGTACACTTGGCAGCAAAATCAGTTTCACCTCTACCTCATGTGTAAAATGTCCCTTTGCAAGCATTAAAAGGCTAAGCAATGGTTGAGCTGGCAGAGTAGAAGTGACTCAAACTATAGTCCATATAATCCACTCAGCAGGAGACAGTCAACTACACACCATGCATCTCCCTATGAGTGCCTTCTACCTGCTTGCTATCATGCCAGCTCGTCAGAACGCTCTATTAATCCCCCATGGATTGCCTTCTGGCTGACCTGTCCCAGATCAGAAGCAGCCACTAAAAATAGAAGGCAGCTGTGTTCATGGGAAGCCTCGTGTTAGTGGTGGATGTGGTGGTTGACCCAGAGCTACCGAAAGCATACTTAAAAAGAGAATCCCTGCAGTGACAATCCTGGGTTTCGCATTACAAGATGATGCCAGAGCTGCATAACAAAGAGCATTTCATAGAGAATTAGAGTCGACTTTCTGAGCAGCTGCTGGGACTCCCTCACCACCACTTGCCCAAGTAGGCATGACGCCAAGGCTGCTGATGTTTCTTTTCATTCCCTGCTGCCAGGCTTCCTTTCTTGCGCGCTTACACATACGTGATTTTCTTCAACTGCCTGGTATTTTTCCCCCTCTGTATTCTCTTCCCTCTCTGCAGGCAGAAAGTCTCTTCCTACCTTTGAGTCACTCACTGCCTCGTTCTTCTTCGAATGAACCACTTCCCAGCAGGCATATCTGCATGGCATCACCTGAGGCTTTCTCTTTTCTATTAGGAGCAATTTGAATGTTATCTCCTCCTTACAATAGAGCTGGTGAGCTGAAGCAGCCTGATAAGAAAGATGGAAGCAGAGAAACCTTGACCTAAATTCAATTATTGATATGGGCCGAGAGCCCACTAATCACCATTTTTTTATGTATCCTTTTTTCAGATAACTTTTAAATCAGATCAATAAAAATGCAGTGGCCAAAAATCCTTCTGCCTTTTCCCTTCTAAAAAGGTAAAAGTAGTCTCCTGTGCAAGCACCAGTCGTTTCCAACTCTGGGTTGGTGTCGCATCATGAAGATTTCACGGCAGACTTTTTACGGGGTAGTTTGCCATTGCCTTCCCCAGTCATCTACACTTTCCCCCCAGCAAGCTGGGTACACATTTTACCAACCTCGGAAGGATGGAAGGCTGAGTCAACCTTGAGCCAGCTACCTGAACCCAGCTTCTGCTGGGATCAAACTCAGGTTGTAAGCAGAGAGCTCAGACTGCAGTATTGCAGCTTTCCCACTCTGCACCACAGGGCTCCTTTTCCCTTCTAACCATCTTTAGATTCTTGCTAATCTGCCTGGATTTCAGATTAAAGGTAGGGGGCCCTAGATGTCTGATTGCCATATAAAACAATTCCCTTCACGCAGAAAACTAGGTGTCGCAGAGAAGAATACTGCCATTCCTGGGCAGGAAAGATCTTGTGACTGTGGTCCATGCCCTGGAAACATCAAGATTAGATTACTGCAATGCACTCTGCTGGGCTGCCCTTGAAGATGGTCTAGAAGCTACAGTTGGTACAGAATGCTGTGGCTAGAGTATTGACTTGAGGGGGCTCTAGGGACCATATCACTCCAATCATATTCCACCTACAGTGGCTTTCTATTTGCTTCCATGCTCAATTCAAGGGGCTGGTATCGAAATTTAAAGCCCTGTATAACCTAGGACCAACATACCTTAAAAACCACCTTCTCCCATGCAAACCTACCTGCTCAATCTGGTCATCCCTGCTTCGATTGCCCCTGCCCAGGCCTGGGGCTGATGTTTCCAGCACCCAGGCTGAAATTTGCTGCCGCTCCCCTCCTTTTTAAAAACTTTTGCGCGTGCATAGCGCACGGCCAGAGAACATCATAATGACTTCATCAGGCTGTGCGCATGGGTGGGAGAGAGTTGGCACCCCCCCCTTACCTTGGGGCAACTGTGGGGAGGGGGGAGGCTGTATGGCAGTAAACTGGCAGCTTTCCTCCTCAGTGGTGGTAGGAGAGAAGGCCATAGAGGTTGGGGTCACTATGTGCCCCCTGAAAAAAATCAGGGCCCCCCAATTCTTAAAATCCTGGCTACGGGGCTGTTTGTCGGTGATGTCACACACACACACCCTATGACCTCCCCACCAGCTCTCAGCCTGGCAACCCTGGGGATGATGTTCTGCAGCAGAAAAATGGCCTAAATATACCTGAATTACTCTCTCCCTTTGCTTTGCTGCCCCATCTCAACCCAGATAACAGAAACCATGTGAATATGCAGTATTGCATTAAGTGCCCTCTGGAGCGAATATGCAGTGCCTTGTGTAAGCCCCTCAGCAGTCAAAATCTCAGGGGGCCCCCTCACAAATTATCTCAGAGTCAAAGCACTCACCCCACTGCCCATGGCCCCTCTGCAGCCTGCAGGCACCCTCTCAAAAGCCCCTTTGACAAAGCTGTGGGGGAGAGGCAGAGAGAGGCAAACTTGGCAATGATGCCAACAGCAGCTGCACCAGGCAAAGAGCAGCTCAGTTGCTGGCTGTGCATGCAGGCTGGGAGGGCTGCAAGCAGGGGGAAAATGGGGGGCAGGGGGAGCTGACCCAGGGCACCTAAAGGCATGGGTACCCATAGGTACCTACTCGGCCTATTTGTTAATCTGGCACTGCAAATATATATATGGTGCATTATAATCTTTTTATTTGATGTGAGGAAAGTCTTACTGTTGGAACCAGTTTGCATTTATAGCCCTACAGGAATGCCAGCCAGTAGAAAGTATGTCGAAGACATGGTGAAGCATTTCTTTAACCCAGTGCTGCAGTACAGGCTGGGGGAGCAGCAAGATCTTGTTAGGAAAGGAGTGGAGTAGAGAGGAAACTCTGCAACTAGGATTTGCCAATGCAAGCTGGGTTTCTGGAATCACCTATCTATAGACTGAATCCTGGTTTCATAAACCAACCCCAGGGAAAATGCACCATAGTTTTGTATGATATCTGAACTGGACCTAACTATGATCAGGTATACACTTATCTGCAGGGCATCCTCCAGGGCCTTGCAGTGGGGGAGTGGCTGTTGAGAATAATATGCTAAATCCAGCCAAGATGTTGACTGGAGTGTCGTAGGGACCATATCACTCCAATCTTTGTGGCTTGTCTACACTTCCCAGACTGTTTGCAGGCATAATTCAAGATTCTGGTATTGATCTTTAAAGTCTTGTATGGTTATGGACCAGCATGCCTCATAGACTGCCTACTTCTTTAAAAACCTATTGAATCACTAGGGTCATCTTCCAATGCCCTACTTCAGATGCCATGATTTCTGAGGTTAGGCGAGTAGCTACCCTAGAAAGGGCCTTCTCAGTTGTGTCACCAAACTCTGGAACTTTCTCCTTGGAGAGACTTGCCTGTCACTTTCTGTTGCCATCTTCTCCTAGTGGATGAACACTTCATTTCATCTGGTGTTCTCTTAGTGATCCTTCTTTCCTGCCCTATGTTTTAATTTTTGTTTATATTTTAGTATGGGTATTGTAGTTTGGTTAATCATTTGTTTAATGGTTTTTAAGACCATCTTAGCCACCTTGGAGGCCCATATGAGGGCAGAGAGGCAGAATATAAATTTTGCAAATAAATAAAATATGGATCCATAAAAATATGGATCACTGAAGACTCCATCAATTGTAATGTTCAACATCTTTATAAATGATTTGGATGAAGGAATAGAGGGAATGCTTATTAAATTTGCAGATGATATGAAATTGGGAGGGGTTGCAAACACAGAAGACGACAGAAACAGGATATAGGATGACCTTGACAGGCTGGGAAACTGGTAGGACCAGAACGAATGGGTTGAAATTAAATCATAAGAGTTTCTGACTCAACATTAGGAAGAACTTCCTGATGGTTAGAGTGATTCCTCAGTGGAACAGGCTTCCTCAGGAGGTGGTGGGCTCTCATTCCTTGGATGTTTTTAAACAGAGGCTAAATGGCCATCTGAGAGCAATGAAGATCCTGTGAATTTAGGGGGAGGTGTTTGTGAGTTTCCTGCATTGTACAGGGGATTGGACTAGATGACCCTAGAGGTCCCTTCCAACTCTATGATTCTATGAATGCCCAGTGTACAGTGTTTTCGTATCTAATGGTTTCTCTGCTAGTAAGAAATTCCAACTAGTAATTCCAGATGTCTACCTGCCCTTTGCAAATGAGCTGCTCTAGTCATACTCAGAGGTGGAATTTTTCTTTAATGATACCCATATGTGATGGATCTAGTTAGTGCTATTCACTAGTCATAATTCCCCCCCCCCCCAAAAAAATGACATGCACGTGTCATCAATCTAGCTAGTGTTATGTTATAGCATACCTAGGCAAAGTTAAAAAGGTAAAGGTAGTCCCCTGTGCAAGCAGCAGTTGTTTTTGACTCTGTGGTGACATTGCTTTCAGAAGCAATTATCCAACTGCAACAGAAAAACATTAAAGCAGATGAGAAATTACATGAATGTGTACAATGTGTTACTACTTTTTTCCAAAAAGCACAAACAAGACTGAAGTAGTGGCAATACAGCTGCTGGTCAAACTCACCACCACCAGCAACAGTTATATTCAGGCTACTGTAGCTGGCCCATCTGCTCAGGAGCCCTAGGCAATTGCTTAAGGTGCCACTGTTAGAGGGGTTCAACTGCCAATTATGCCCCCTCTCCAGCTGGCATCTGGGTCTGCTGCAGCAAGCAGCAGCCTGGGAACCACCCCCAGCCCTGGTAGGCATTCTTTGGGAACCTCCTCTTTTCCTCCTTCCATTGGTGTGGGCCTGGCCCAGTTCTTTTTTTCTTTCCTTTGATGACTCGCAGCCATGCTGGAAGGTGAGGAGGGTGGAAAGCAGCTTCCTGTCCTGCTGTGAAATGGCCAGGAACTGCCTTGCTTCACCACTGCAGTAGGGAAGAGAGCAGGCACCGTTACACCACAGCTCACAATTTTACTCACTAGTGGCTTTTCTGCTGGGGTGTGAGTAGCAGGAGAGCAACAGTGGAGGGAGAAGATGCAGCATAGAATTGTGAGGAAAAGCCCCCTTATAGAACAACATGATTACCAGCTTGGTTGCCAGAGCATCTGGAGAAGTGACTCTCACATGTCTGGCCAGAGAGTGTGGGTACACCTATCTAGGGGCAAAAGGGACTTATGCAGTACAAGCAGCCATAACACTACAAAGGCACTCTAGACTGCTACAAGAGTGCCCACAAGGAGAATGGAAGGCTTCCCATCATTCCGTATGACGTCCATCCCAGCATTGGAGCGAAGGAAACTGCGCCGCCAGGAGCTATCCAGGCGAACGGTTATGAAGTTCTGACCATGAAATCCACCGTGGAGGGCTAACACCATGCAGCCATCTTCCTACCAGGCTTGACTCCATTCAAGTGAAGCGGACGGCTCACGTACACACCAGATGTCACCTTTGGCCTACACGCAACCTACCCACCCCAGGAGTGGTTAATCGTCCAACCACCACTTTCTTTGTTTAACGAAACTCTAAACAAAGACTGGAGGCCAGGAGAAGACAGAAGAGGAAGACCATCTTTAGCCAGAGCCAAGCTCCTTTGTACAAACTGGGTGTTACCTAGGCCATGATTTGACTATTGTCACCCTTTCAGATAAGTCCAATAGTCCTAAGCATCTCCCCACCCAAGTAATCTCTCTATTCTTCTCCCCAACTGTCACTTTGGAGCCTCCCCCTGGTCCATTTCAACCTGAAAGTCCTTTCAGGTATCCAGGATCCAGACAAGTCCATTGGTCAAGAGCAAGCACCCAATTAGGTGCCACCAATGAACTTTCTATTGGTTGTCACAGTAGTCCAGCCCTTATGGTCACAGCGAAACCTCCCCTTTTCGTGAGGTAACGCACCAGCTGACCACCTTCCTCCTCCCTCGTACCTCCCATCCCCTAAGGGCTCAAGAGAGTCCTTATAATCTGTGGACTAGCTACCCACAGGTGTGCTTCTATCAGCATCCCAACTTCCGCTGTATAGATCCATCCCCGATTCCTGATCAGTTTCGAGTCCCTTCTCCCACTTCCTCACTTGTCACCATTGGAGCCTTCCCTGAAGACTACAATAGGTAAATATCGCCCTGTTTGTCTACCCATGTGTTCCCCTATCTCTCTATCTATGTTTCCTAGGACTGAATGTGTGTTCTTATGAGTATTTTATCTTGTATGGAAACCTATATTTTTCTTAATAAATTATAATTGTTTTACTTAATTAGAGTCCCTAATATTTTAAGCATTACTTTTCTGGACGTGTTAATCCTGTATACACAGGTAAAAAGATCCTGAGTGAGCCAGGTGCCCACCTGACAATTCCCTAACCTTGTTTTGAGGGCATTTTGGCTTACAGAATGAGTGGTGGATGTGGAACAAGTGGGGCAAGTGATTGCCACTTACGTTGCCTAGAGTCCTTGGGGCACCTTTGGGCAGAGTGAGAAGGACTGTAAGCAACAGACCCAAGCTTTACTGTTCCTACTGATACCACCAGCAGCAAACTAGTTACAACAGAGGGTGGGCTACTATCAGCCACAGAATCAAGCTTTTCAGATGGCCTTGTTCTTGTCAATGAAAAAGCCACTGCTGCAGTAATGGGAATGCCTGGATCTTATCAAGCACATGCTGTAAGTTGCACTCAGATATTCTGAGATGACCTGGCACTTTAGCCTCAAGGCAGAATAGTAGAAAACAGAGTAAAATCAAAACACAAACCATGGTTCATTTTTAAGGAACATGCACAGGGAAAACTGTGTTTAATTCTTATTCAGAATGGGTTAAAGGGGAATCACCCTTGACTTTTGTCTGGGACCCAAGAATTGTTATACCTGCCCATGACATTGGTCACCAACATCAAACCATGTCTTCAGGTCCTGGTTTGATATACCCATTTAACCATAGTTGCCCTGACCTTGATAGCCTAGGCTAGCTGGATCTCATCAGATCTCAGAAGCTAAACAAGGTTAGCCCTGGCTAGTATTTGGATGGGAGACCTCCAAGGAATACGAGAGTTGGAATGCCTAGGCAGGCAATGGCAAACCACCTCTGGACATCTCATGCCTTGAAAATCCTATGAGGTTTTATTTATTTATTTATTTATTTATTTAATAATTTATATCCCGCCCTTCCCACCAAGTGGCTCAGGGCGGCTTACAGCATAAAATCCCACATAAATTAAGTTTAGGTATTTAATACAGTTAAAATATTTAAAACATTAAGAGCAACAGAAGTCTAATAGAACCACACTTTCTTGTGCCAGTTAGTTATAAGCCTGTCGGAAGAGGGTTGTCTTACAGGCCCTGCGGAACTGAGCAAGGTCCCGCAGAGCCCTCACCTCTTCCAGCAGCTGGTTCCACCAGGAAGGGGCCATAAGAGAGAAGGCCCTGTCCCTGGTAGATTTTAAGCGGGCTTCTTTTGGCCTGGGGATAACGATCTCAGTACTCTCTGGAGAACATGTGGGGAGAGAAGGTCCTTCAGGTAGGCAGGTCCTAGGCCATATAGGGCTTTAAAGGTAATAACCAGCACCTTGTACCGGACTCGGTAGGTTATTGGCAGCCAGTGCAGATCCCGGAGTCCCGGCCGGATGTGCTCCCTTCTTGGGAGCCCCAACAGCAGCTGGGCCGCGGCATTCTGCACTAGCTGCAACTTCTGAGTTCGACACAAAGGCAGCCCCATGTAGAGAGCATTGCAGTAGTCCAACCTCGAGGTGACCGTGGCATGGATCACTGTTGCTAGATCGATCATCGCGCTCCAGGAAGGGGGCCAGCTGCCTTGCCCGCCTAAGATGAAAAAATGCGGACTTGGCAGTGGCTGCTATCTGAGCCTCCATCATTAAGGAGGGCTCCAATAGTACCCCCAGGCTTTTGACCCTGTTCGCCGCTATCAGCGGCACACCGTTAAAAGCTGGCAGGGGGATTTCCCTCCCCGGACCCCGATGACCCAAGCAAAGGACCTCTGTCTTCACTGAATTTAGCCTCAGCCCGCTCAGTCTGAGCCACCCAGCCACAGCCTGTAGCACTCGGTCTAGATTTTCTGGGGCGCAGACCGGTCGGTCGTCCATAAGCAGATAGAGCTGGGTGTCGTCAGCATACTGATGGCAACCCAGCCCATACCTTCGGGCGATCTGGGCAAGGGAACGCATATAGATGTTAAATAACATCGGGGAGAGAACCGCCCCCTGAGGCACTCCGCAATCAAGCGTGCGCCTCCGGGATAGCTCACCCCCAATCGCGACCCTTTGTCCCCGACCTTTGAGGAAAGAGGAAAGCCACTGTAAGGCCAACCCCTGGATCCCCGCGTCGGCGAGGCGGCAGGTCAGTAACCGATGGTAGACCGTATCGAACGCAGCCGATAGGTCCAACAACATCAGCACCGCCAAGCCGCCCCGATCCAGATGCCGTTGAAAGTCATCTACCAGGGCAACCAACACGGTCTCCGTCCCATGACCCGGGCGAAAGCCGGACTGGAGTGGGTCAAGGATGGAAGCATCCTCCAGGAAGGTCTGTAACTGCATCGCCACTGCCCTCTTGATGAGTTTGCCCAAAAAGGGCAAGTTTGAGACCGGCCGGTAATGTGCCAATTGGGCCGGGTCTAAGGTTGTTTTTTTCAAGAGGGGGTGGACCACTGCCTCTTTAAGCGGCGTTGGAAAATGCCCTTCCATCAGGGATCCATTTATGATATCCCGTACAGGATATCTGAGCTCCCTCTGGCAGGATTTAATAAGCCAGGAGGGTCAAGGGTCCAAATTACAGGTTGTTGGGCATGCAGATAAGAGGATCCTGTCAACTTCCTCCAGACTGAGAGGACTGAAGCCATCCAGAACACAATCCGAAGACAGGCCCGGAGCCTTGGTTTCACTAGCTGTCTCAAATATGGCCGGGAGGTCGAGGCGGAGTGATGCGATCTTGTCCGCAAAAATTTTTGCAAAAGCCTCACAGCCAATCTCCAATTCAATAGAATTTGATCTGCCTTGTGGCAGCGTCGTAAGACTCCGAATTATATCAAACAATTGTGCTGGGCGCGAAGTTGCGGACGCAATCTTAGTCACAAAGTATATTTTCTTTGCGGCTTTGATTGCCATCTCATAGGATTTCAAACTCTCTCTATAGGATGTTCGGATCGCTTCGTCTCGAGTACGCCGCCATTGTCTCTCTAGTCGTCTGAGTCCACGCTTTTGTTGCCGCAGCCCCTGGTTAAACCAAGGCGTCGGCTTCAAACGGAGACGCAAAGGGTGCCTAGGTGCGACCTCCTCGATGGCTCTGGAGAGTCCATCATTCCAGGACTCTACCAGGTCCTCCAGGGAGTCGCCAGTAGGCCAGGAATCCTGCAGAGCCGTTAGGAACCGTTCCGGGTCCATCAGGCTCCGCGGGTGAGCTAAAATACGCTCTCCGCCTAAACAGGCTTGGGGCGACACATCCACACGAGCCTTGAGGGCATAGTGATCTGACCATGGCACTGCTTTAGTAGCAATATCGTTCACTAAAACTCCCGCCACGAAGACCAGGTCTAACATGTGTCCCGCCTGATGAGTGGGCATTGTAACAACCTGGGAGAGTCCCAGTGTCGCCATGGATGACACTAGGTCCATCGCCTGGCTGAAAGCCACGTCGTCAGCATGGACATTGAAGTCACCCAAGACCAATAGCCTTGGGTACTCCAATGCCCAGCCCGCCGCAGCCTCCATCAGGGATGGTAAGGCGCTAGCCGGTGCGTTAGGTGGTCGGTACACCAGCCAGATCGCCAACCCCTCCCCAATATCCCACATCAGGCTGGCACATTCCATGCCTGGGATCTCCGGGGCCAGGAGAGCCCTAAAGGAGTAAGCCTCTCATATGAATAATGCCACTCCTCCCCCCCGCCCTCTAGTCCGGGACTGGTGAAAGACCGAGTATCCTGGGGGGGCCATCTGGGAGAGAGCCACGGTCTCCCCATCCCGCACCCAGGTCTCGGTCACGCATGCCAGGTCCACATCCTGCTCCAGCAGGAATTCCCGAAGGATCGCGGTCTTATTATTAATGGACCTGGCAATACATAACACCAGTGCCGAAGGCGAGTGAATCCACCTGGCCCCACTACCTGTCACCATCGGGATGGGACGCAGGCTGGAAGGTGGCCGAGCACCATCATGTCTCGACCTCCTTCGCCTATAAGTCTGCCTGTTCCCACCGTCATACCTTCCCCTCCCCAGGAGTACCGGAATCCCCAGGCCAGTCATCTTCTATAGTGGACACCAGCTCAATAACTGGCAGTAACAATACCTATGCCCTCTTTAGTCCTTATGTTCCAACCAATAGTGCTAACTACCAATCCACTGGTTATCCAATTTAAGTCCCTCAACCAACCCCCACTAACTCCTTAGATAATATTAATTAAATTAGTATGTCCTTTGGCTCCTTAATTAAAAAACCTTCACCACTAATACTCATCTCCTATTAATTTGCCATCAATATAACAACATAGCTAATCAAAGAAACTAATTAAATGACCAATAAATAATTAATTATCTGGTTGTACAAATTGGTAGTTAAAAACAATAGGATTGGAGGGCAAAGTGCTGTTGTTTACAAAGTGACGGTGCAATGAGATACAGAGTTCTTCTCTCTATGTTGTTAAAGTGCGGTAGTGTCCGAAAACTGCAAGGCGAGCAAAAGACAGAGAGTTCAGTTCTTGTTCTTAGGCAGTGTGAAAGCATAGTTCTTATTGTTGGAGGGGAGGGGATCATGCGATCTGAGAGCCTGAGGCAGCCTTATAGCCCGAGGCAGTCTTATAGAGGTCTCTATAAGTCAGCTGTGACTTGACAGCAAAAGATAATAATAATTATTACCCATAGTTAGTGACCTGAATACATATAGTCATACATATCATTTTTCTTTTTTTACCTACTCCTCTATAAGTTTCATCAGGGTCCCATCGCCTGTACATCTATTGAACTACCTTGTTTTCCAATATCAGAGTGTGAACCCTGGCCACTTTCAAGGAAAGTGTTGCTAGGATCTGTCACCTTTCAAAACATCAAGTAATTATATATTTTTGTGTTGCTCTAAAATACAGGTCTGGAAAGAAATATTGCCATAATTTAATATTCATCATTCCAAAACTGTCTATTTATGGTGCACTGTGGGATGGCATTTGAGATCTCACTTTGCCCTCAATTCACTATAACAGAAGAAACTCCAACAGATTTCAAATGAGTCATGCCCATAACCTGGGCAGTGTATGACCTTTATTAATTAATAGCTCCAAGGGCATAAAAGAGAAAGAAAACACTACAGCAGGTTTTCTTGCAGGCTTCAGCCCTAAGCTGCCTCTGAGCCTGAAAATTAAATAGCATGCTATAAAATGGAGAGAGATTGACACAGAGAAAGAGAGAGGATATAGCTATTTAGAAAACAAAGGAACAGAAGCAAGCTTTCATTTTCCATGATTTATGCTAGCAGTCTGTAATTAAAATTTTTGAAAGGGATTGTATTGGAAATGCTCCAGAGGGATTTCCTTCTGAAATATTATATAATCATTGTTTCAGAAATAAAATGAATGTTTGTAAATTCACCTGATTTATGGTGACCCTTCATGGAGTTTTCAAGGTGAGAGACATTGGTTTGCCATTGCCTTACTCTGCATAGCAACCCAGAACTTCCTTGGTGGTCTTCCATCCAAATTATACCAGGGTCAACCTTGCTTAGCAACCAAGATCTGACAAAATTGGGCTAGCCTGGACCATCCAGACCATTCATTCATTTACAATTCATTGACTACTGAGCAAGCCACCTATCAAAAAGATGCTTGATTTATTACGGTATAATATATCCCTTCACTGGATGCTGATTAATCAAGATGCCTTATAATATAAGGCTGTTGGTCCATTCACTCTAGTTGCCTATTCTAATAGGCAGCAGGGCCTCCTATAGAAGACACATTTATTTTACGGTTATCATATTTTTCTGGCAGAAAGTAAGATGGACAGTCAAATACTCCATGTTACTTGTGAACAATCTCCCGGAGTAAATGGGGCATGGAGCATATCTTAAAAGAGGGGAGGTACAGAAGAAAGCAACAAAGATTATTAAGAAGTTGGAGCACCTTTCCTGTGAGGAAAGTCTGGTGGGGCTTGAGGACATGATAGAAGTTTATAAAATCATGCAAGAGGTGGAGAAAGTTAACAGAGAGCAGCTTTTTCTCCCTCTTCTGTAATACTAGAATTTGGGGCACCAAGTGAGGTTGATAGGTAATAGGTTTGAGACAGACAAAAGGAATTTTTCTTAACTCAATAAATAATCAAACTATGGAATTCACTGCCAGTGAACATAGTAATCACCACAAGAATAGATGGCTTTGAAGGGGGATTAATCAGAGTAATGGAGGATAGGCCCATTAATGGATAATAGCCGCAGGGAGTAAAGATAATCCTCACATATAGAGATAGCAAACTCCTGAATATCAGCACTAGAAGGCTTCTTGAAGAGAAGGCCTTGGCCTCTATGCCTCATATGTTGACCCTTCATAGTGACAAGTTGGCCACTGTGATAAACAGAATGCCGAACTGATGGAGTTGGAGTTGGGAGTGAGCAGTGAAGTGGCCAAGTCTGAAGATGACACTAAATTTTTCAGGGTGGTGAGAACCAGAGAGGATTGTGAGGCACTCCAAAGGGATCTGTTGAGGCTGGGTGAGTAGGCGTCAACGTGGCAGATGAAGTTCAATGTGGCCAAGTGCAAAGTAATGCACATTGGGGCCAAGAATCCCAGCTACAAATACAAGTTGATGGGTTGTGAACTGACCGAGAGATCTTGGGGTCATGGTAGATAACTCACTGTAAATGTCAAAACAGTGTGTGATTGCAATAAAAAGGCCAACGCCAAGCTAGAAATTATTAGGAAGGGAATTGAAAACAAATCAGCCAGTATAATAATGCCCTTGTATAAATCCATGGTGCGGTCTCATTTGGAATACTGTGTACAATTCTGATCACCGCACCTCAAAAAGGATATTATAGCATTGGAAAAAGTCCAGAAAAGGACAACTAGAATGATTAAAGAGTTGGAACACTTTCCCTATGAAGAAAGGTTGAAACGCTTGGGACTCTTTAGCTTGGAGAAACGTCCACTGCGCGGTGACATGATAGAGGTTTACAAGATAATGCATGGGATGGAGAAAGTAGAGAAAGAAGTACTTTTCTCCCTTTCTCACAATACAAGAACTCGTGGCCATTCGATGAAATTGCTGAGCAGTCAGGTTAAAACGGATAAAAGGAAGTACTTCTTCACCCAAAGGGTCATTAACATGTGGAATTCACTGCCACAGGAGGTGGTGGTGACTACAAGCATAGACAGCTTCAAGAGGGGGTTAGATAAAAATATGGAGCAGAGGTCCATCAGTGGCTATTAGCCACAATGTGTGTGGGTGTGTATTTGCCACAGCGTGACACAGAGTGTTGGACTGGATGGGCCATTGGCCTGATTCAACATGGCTTCTCTTATGTTCTTATGATGGACCAATCTGGCAGGTCTCTTGTAATATTCTAGGAAGTGGCCCTGGAACAAGCCAAACAGCAGCCCCTTTAGTACTCCAGGCCAGTTTGGCAGGGGCCATTCAGCTCCAAAGCTCCAACAAAGGGTATATTAGTTCAGCCCTTCTGCGAACTAGCATTAATGTGGGACAAAGCAACTGGAGAGAACACCAAATTTCATTACAATTGAAAACTCCTCGTACGGGTCCTTGGGCTCCGGCTCACCGCTGTCCGCCCCCCCGGCGTCCCTCTCCTCCATCCTTGTCCTCCCCGACTCGCACGATGAGGATGCTGTCCGTCTCGCCAATCTCCCCTGAGCTCGGGCTTGCGGTCTCCGTCCCTGCCCCCTGGATCGGCCTGGTGTGGCGGTTCAGGATGGCTTCCCGGCGTAGAGGGGCCTGATCCATGATGGTGGTCGAGGTCCTTCGTTGATACTGCTGGGGGGACAACACCAGCTGGAACTCGGGGGGAGATTCCGCGGCTCTCCTCGGGTCTAGGACGTGCCACGGAGTTGCTCCCTCCAGTCCCGTGTCGGGTGGGAGTTCTCCGTTGTCCGGAATCTGGTCGGCCATCGGGCTTTTCAAGTTTCCGGAAAGGTTGAACTCCAAAAAGGGAGTCTCTCAAAATGTCAAGTCTGATGTTTCAATAACGAGACCTTCTTGATAAAAAAAGTTTCTAGTTTATTGTAACATGTTGCAAGACTGTAGAAACAGATTGAGAGACTGGTGAGCATGCACAAAGAGCAAACATTTAAGGTATACATCAAAGGGATTCCTAAGGGAGGGGGCACTCTATGCAGGGCACATTCACACATTGTTGTTGTTTTATCGTTCTCAAGCACCGGCTGGCCTTGGGCGCTTTCTTAGCACCGGCTATCTCTGAGAAGGCACCCCAATCTTGTTCCCATATTCTCAGTTCCAAGCATTGCTACATAACAAAGGAAGGGGGGGGGGAGGAGAGCTTGAGCTAGCAGCATCTGAATACAGAGTGGTTTTACCCAGGATCCTTTTCCTGAACCAAAGTTTAGCACTAAACTACTCAGACATTATAGCGGACTTGACAACCATGGCCTACTCTGGCAATCTAGCCAGAATGCAAGTAGAGTTATATTTAATCTTGATGATATATAAAGCCATTGAGAGCTTTCCCTTTTCAGAATTTACACACTACACCCAAAGCACCACCTCCAGTAGATCCAGTCTGTTGAATTACAACCTATGAATCCTAACCAGAGCTCTCAGACCTTCTCTATTCATTTCATGTGGAAAGCAATCCTTGTGCCCAAAGTGTTGCTAAATGTTTAATAAAGGTTATTTAAAATAGTAAGGTTACAAAGAGCTTTCATCTTAATCTATTTCAAGTCATCTCTTAGCAGTTTTCCCCCACTCTCCTTTACAAAAGCCATACACTATCAATACCTAAAAAAAGGAGGAAGATAATGATGAGTAGCCAGTTGCCAAGAATTGGAGGAGTGTAAAATGTATTTAAAAGCGTGCACAAAGAAACTGAAGCCTGATTTGCATTTGGGAAGAACTGATGCATCACAGAACTTGAAATCCATTAAAGGAAACGAGGTCTCCCAAATCTAGTAGGATGTAGAGAAGGGTTTTCATCAGTCTTCTGAACAGAAAAATAATTTTTTAGCAGCAGTATTCGCACTTCAGTGAATTGGAAGGTTTTAGGGGGTGAAAATTACACTCCGTTTCATGGATGACCCCAAAAGGGCAGCAATTGCACCATGTCTCCCTCGTTTGACTCCAACTAATCCTCTTTGGGCATTTTTCTACTTGAAATAATTGGATAAACTAAGCTAGGAAAATAAACAGCCTTTTATCTGTAGCATCCCTGGAGATCACAGGCAGCTCTATGCCCTTGGGGCAATATCAGCAGTTAATGATTCTTCATTCCTCCAGCAGGAAGAGGTTTAATTAACAAAAGGCAATGTTTCACTAACATGGTTTCTTCCTTGAGTTAATGGGGCATGGTGCTCTCCTGTGGACTTTTTGCAATTGGGAAGAGAAAGAATTACAATACTGGACTGACTGGGTATTAAAAAGTTGCACACTTTCAAGCCCACATATTCATCATCATTCGTAGCATCTGGGGAACAAATAAAATAATTCTCCTCCCCTCCAGGTTGATTGGCTGAGCTGCTTGATGAACTAAAGAGGATGACACATGCATGGTTAATGGATACCGTTTTCGCACACAGCTTACCTTGCAGTCACAATCCTGTTCCCTCTGCAGTGTCTGGTCGGATTTTCTACCATCTGTGCCGGAGTTACAGGAAGTGCCGCAGCTTTTGCATAGCAAACGTAAACTGGGTTTTAGCAGTTTACGTTTGCTACGCAAAAGCCGGGGCACTTCCTGTAACTCCGGCGCAGATGGTGGGAAATCTGACTGGATGCTGCAGAGGGAACAGGATTGTAACTGCGAGGTAAGCTCTGTGTGAAAATGGTAGGAATCACAGACATCCAAGCTAAGTGGAGCCCAGGATTTTTATTTTTTTAAGCTAGTGGTCTTCAATCTTTTCAGGCTGAAGAACCTCTTAGCATGGAACCCACTGAGTTGTGACAGAAAGATGTGTAATAGGAAGAGCGGTTGCCAAAGGTATGATCTCACTGGTGTCAAGTCCAGGGCTATGGGCTGTAGGCCAAGAGAGCTAGGACAGGATACACAAGCTAAGCACAGGGAGATATATTTACTTATCTAAAAGCCCTCATGTTACAAGTGACTTATGCCAACCTCAGCAAAGGGCTTTTAAGGCACATGAGAAGCAGAGGTGGTTTGCCACTGCATTCCTCTGCAGAGTCATCCTTGGTGGTCCCTGATGCAACACCTTGCTTAGCTTTCTAGATTTGAAAAGATTGGTTATACCATGAAACCTTCCCCCTGAGGGATACTTAGTGAAGAACAAACAAAGGGAAGAGCAATGGACGTATCCAACTCCTGCTACCCCTCTTAAGCGAGGGACAGCACTTTCACTCTCTATGTAAGTGCACTAGCAGTAGGTCATTCATAGAGGTAAACAAAATGGTGGCTTTGTTGTTTATTCATTTAGTTATTTATACCTTTTTTTCCTCCCCAGTGGGGAACAGCTTACACAGTTGTTCTCTTGTCCTCCATTTTATCTTCACAACAACAACCCTGTCAGGTAGGCTAGGCTGAGAGAGAGAGCTTGGCTAGCCCAAGGTCACCCAGCAAACATCATGACAGAGTGGGGATCTGAGCCTGGCCCTCCCAGATCGTAGTCTGACACACTAACCACTATACACAGTATTTGTAGGGGCTTGGGATTAGGGATGGGCATGAAGTGGCTCACAAACCAAAGTTTGTGACAAATTTGGGGCAGTTTGTGGTTCATAAAGTGATTGTCCCGCCCAGCTCAGGCGAGGACTGCGCGAGGGGGACCCCCCGGTGCCTGCCAGCCGTTCCCGGCCCCCGTCGCCGTCCCGGGAGCCTCCCACACCTTCCCAAGGCCCCATGGCGGCCCCACCCCTCACCTGGGCTGACGGGGCGCCAACAGCCGCCCGAGCAATGCCTCACAGCCGACGAGCCCATCTCTGGGTCCGAGGAGCCTGGCCAGAGCGAGACGTGAGGAGCCTGGCCAGAAAGGAGGAGAGCCGCCTGACCCGTGGCGGCGAGAGACGCCACACCCCAGCACGCTGCAGAGGTCCAGGATGCCCGAGGCACGCCCAGGCAGCCCAGCCCCGGCTTGCCTCTCCCGGGCGTCTGGGGCTTTGAAGGGGGGGAGGAGCCAGAGAGGGGCGGAACCCAGAAAAGGGGAGGATTGGGACAGGAGGATAAAGGGAAGGGAGGCAGGAGGTCGGGAAGGAAGCTGGCTGGTGCTTATTGAGGCTGCCTCACGAGAGAGAGGGACAGGAGCCACAGCACAGCCAGGAGGGGAACGGGGGCCTGTGGTGAAGTAACCCGGCTCCCACCCCTGTTTCTGAGACCTCCGGGGAACGCCCCAGAGTGCCCTGGAGGGGCGACGGCAGCACCAGGAGACCAGGAGGGGTGCCCAGGGTGCGACAACGATGTTCACGAGCTTTGTTATTATCACAAATTGCCACAACCTTTTGGTGTGGTTCGTTGGTAGTTCATGAAAGGTGACATTTTGCAGACAAACTGTCTCCAATCAATCAACTTGTTTTCCAGACTTCCCAGCAACAGTGGGGGCAGAACTCTCCAACCTTGGAAACACCAGTTGGGTGTCTCCAAAGCTTAACAGGCATAGCTGGTTGCCAATAACAGAGTTCTCATTCTGCTCTATGGGCCCCAAAAGCTATATATACTCTAGCTCACCTCCACACACTCTCCCTTGTTGGCTGTTTGTAGTTACAAAGAGACTCTGTCCAAGAGGCAGGGAACTTGTGGAAAGCAGAATACCTTAGCAGAGCACATTCATTTCTTTTTCAATCAGGAATCTCAGGGTTGTCATTCTAATGGAGGGGATGTTATTCCAGTCTCAGGACACTTCTGCTACTCCCAAGCGCTGCTAGCCATTCCATTCTGGAACCTGTCATTCCAGCCCTCAAATACTTCTGCTATTCCCAGGGGCTGTCATTCTAATGGGGGGGGGGTGTCATTCCAGTCCCAGAACACTTCTGCTCCACTTAGGAGGTTGTCATTCCATTCCCAGAGCACTAATTCTATTTCTGAGGACTGTCTTTCTACTCTGGGACCTGTTACTTGAGACCCAGGGCAGTTTACCTCAGTCCAGAGACATTAATTGAAAATCCACTCAGCATTTTCATTGCAAGTATTTTGTGCTGTAATGTATTTCAATGGAGCCCATGCAAGTCAATTGGCATTCTTAACTCCTATTATCTCCAATTGGCATTCAAGCCTCTCCCATTGTTTCCAGTGGGCAATCCTGTCATTTCTATAAGTACATCTCTCTGCTGGGCACTAGTACATTGCACTGGTTCTGCTGGGCTTGCAAAAATGACGCCCACCTACAGTTTGTACTTAGAGATTATCTGATTTGATCTTAGTTCATTGGAAACAATGGAGGATGGCGCACCCTCTTTGGGGAGCCATAACCTGTATCCCATAAATCCAATCCTCACCAAACTTGGAGGGCACATGGAGGAAAGACTCCTGCAAGTCTGATGTCCCTATAATGCCAAGGGTATTCTACTGCATCATGAACCAAACTGGTTTATTTAGCCCCCAAACGTTTGTGACAGTTCATGGTTTGTGAACCAGGCACACCACCACCCACAAACCAAACTACATTTTCCCATTCATGCCCATCCCTTCTTGAGATCTCTGCAACTCACTTTGAGGATCACAACCCATGGTTTGAAGAACTCTGCCTTAGAATATAGAAAAATTTTAAAAGCAACAAACAGGTGATAACTTTTATAATATCTTATGGAGATCTCTAGTAAAGAACAGACTACACAAGGCAAAATTGGTGATCAAGTACATGACACAGAAAGTCAGTTACATCCTTTGAAACCCATTTAAGTCAATTAGCTTAGAAGGTACAGCAAATCACTTAAGGAGTATATTGGATCTTTCTAGGAATTCCTGTAATGAAGATACTTTCTGACCACGTTGCATTCAGATTGTTCATGTGCCCCACTTTCCATACTAATGAGAAGTATCAGGGGAAGCATTGCTCAAGCTTAAACTTTTTTGAATGCGAAGACACTGAAGACTTATACCTTTGTAATATTGCCTGTATTTATGAATATCCAGTAGAGCACAGGTAATGACATACTCCAACAAGGGAGCAGTTCCCAGAGAGAGAGACTGCACTGAGGCCTATAGCCAGAAATTTTATAGTAAGGGGGCACAAGTGCCAGGTCTCTCCCTATGAATGGAGGTCTCCTGTTGGCAGCCCTCTGTTCCCACCACTGTTCTGAGAAGGAATAGGGAAAATATTTTAAAAATGGCAACACTGGCAATGTCATTCCATCAGTTCCAGAAAAAACTGGAACTAGGGTTGCAAACTCTGAGTTAGGAGATTTTGAGAGTTAGAGCCTGGAGAGGGGTTTGGGGAGGGGAGAAACTTCAACAGGATATAATACCACAGCCTCCACATTCCAAATCAGCCATTTTCTCCAGGAGAACTGATATTTATCACCTTGAGATCAGTTGTAATCCCAGGAGATCTCCAGCCGCCATCTGGAGGTTGACAACCCTACCTGAAAGTGACATAAGGTAGCTCTAGGAGTTGCCAGAAAGTCTATATTTTTGCCACTGAGTTTCCAGTGTTTCCTAGAGCTACCCTATGACATGTCTGTGTTTTCCCCAGAAGTAACATAGTGATAGTGATGTTACCAAAATCACACCCACAATGTCCCCAACTCTTCCACTGGTTTCCAGGCTGAGCCTAGCAACCTGAATAAGTACATGGGAAGTTACAAAGTTCTTATCACCCTGAAGTCCAACACTCATTTCAATGTCATGGTGTGGGGCTAGACACCCCTTGTTGCCCATCATTGCTTCAGGCGGCAGTGGGAAAAGAAAAATTAAATGCTAGCATCATATGTGGTATGAAGTTACTTCCAGGAAAAATCCAAAAGTAATGTCACATAGCTATAGAAAATGCTGGAAACTCTATGGTTTCTGGTGATTCTGAAAATGACATGACATTATTACCAGTTTCCCTTGGAAGTGATGCCAAGATATCCATGGTGTCACATGCCCCCCTTCTATATCCCCCTCAAGTTCACCAGTTGTTAGGCATGATCTGTCAATCCTAGGTTGGTCTTAATGATGTCATACTGAAGAGCAGTCTCGGTGATATTACTTTCATGTACCAGTAGATATTGCTCTCTGTTCTGACTCATGGTTCTTGTTTTCCTATACATCTACCTTGGGTAATGAATATCACCTTCTTCATGACTGGTCTTTGACAAGCAAACTATCTGTAACTTCTCTCTTAGCAATTAATTCTATTGACTAACATTTATAGCTTTCACAATGCACCCTAACTCCCCCTCTGTTGTGTCCCGCTAGGCCAAAGCATAATGACAGATACATTCACAGCAGTCAGGCAGCCAATGGATAACAGCCATCACCCACTGCAGTCCTAAATACCCTTGTTCCCATAAGGGGTGATTTGCCAATAATGAGGCATATACAAAAACAGCTAAATAATTGCAATGCCAACTAAAGAATACATATTATACCCTGAGGCAATTATAAATAGTCACCTCCATTGTTATCTGTCAAGTTGATGAAAATATAGAACAGCAAGAATGGCAACCTTCAATTGACTTAGAAAGATATAACTCCGAGAGGAATTGCACTGTAGTGAGAATGCAAAAATAGGAGCAAGGAGAAACAGACCCATAAGTACAGGTCCTTAAGGATATTCCTGGCTCCTTCCCTGAAAGTTCATCTTTCCTTGTTGGTTTGTTTTTTAACAAAAGAAAGATGAAGAAAAAGATGCAAGCATTTTTGCACCCAAAAGAAATTAACGTGCCTTCCAATGTTTAGGCAACGGATTACCTAAAAGCAGCAATTTTAAATTTTATTCAATTGAACTTTTATAAATATTCAATGCAATGAAATATTTTTAACATATTAGCTATTTAAGTTCTGGCTGCTCTGTATTCATTCCCTTCTTTGTGGACCCGTAGGCTCCATGATCATCAAATGTCTAGCTAAGATCTGATGGAACATCATGAGATTAGTTGGAGGTCCAACAGATATCCATTAGAATGCTAAACAGTTATACCCTTCTGGGCCCACAGAAGTCAATGGGTTTAGAAGAGTACTACTCTGCTTAAGCTGGCTCTGAGTGCCTTTCCTAAAATGACTTGACTTCAGCACTTGTTCCTCAGGATCTGTCTTTTGCATCTTAAGCCTGCTTTATTTCCCAAAAGAAGTCTCCTAATTAGTTGGGGGAATTCGCTTAAAGGAGACAGAGCAAGAGGCAGATAACTGGGATCTTCATCAATGTTTATGGGGATTATTTTCATAGAGAACTCTTGGAAATAAACCAGGTAGATGTTCACCAGGAAAGGTTTTTATTGTAAAGAAATAACAGAGAGCAAAATACACCCTAAAAAAACCCAAAACACTTAAGCACATACAAGTCTAGATAGGAACAAAAAAAGGAAGGAGTGGGGAGAAAGTTATTTTGGGAGTTGCGATATTTACCAACCTAGAAGAGAAGGTGGAGACACCAAACAGCCAACATTTCATAGAGAGAAGGAGACCCACACATATGTGGGAGTGTGAGGTATGGTGCCCAAAACATACACATAGCATGGTGGCTAGGTGTGTTTGATATAGGGAAAATGTTCCCTGGGGCTACGTTGGTGTGTGTGCCCCAAAACAATAACTTGATTGTTTTTTCAGAGATGAACAAAGGCTTGGGAGGGACTTAAAGGGTTTTTCATGGTGATTTGGGAGAACCCTGATGAAAGTGCAAATGTTCCCTGATAACCTGATCATTGTGGGATGGGAAAAATACCAGGGTAGAAGAATAGGGTTAAAGTTTGCAAAATTAAGGTAAATGGGTCAAAGCAACAGAGGTTATGCAGGTGATGAGGTTAATTCAAGGTGCAGTAATTGGTTCTAGGAAAACCTATTGTTCTTTCTTATGCATCTCCTTAGGGTGGGGAGAGGGTCGTTAGCAAGCCACTGTGACTTCACCTTCAAAAACTGTTTTTCCCAGGCTTGTCTCTGGCTTAACTATGACTGGCATCCATTTTGTGCGATTTGGGGCCAGACAGTGTATTATGATATTTGGCGATGATATTATATGAAGGGTGTTATCTGTTTCTTGCTATGCACTAAACTGCTTCTTCTGCTGGAGGAAGGTTCTGCTTGCTAACAGCTTAAGTATATCCACAATTGATACTTTTTTGCACTTTCTGCATATTGAATAAATAATCACTTGGATGACACAACCAGATGTATTCACTTTCTGTACAGGGGAAAAAAGCATTTTTCTTTTTGTTCATCATTTCAAGGACCCTTTCTGAACTTTCCTTTTAATCCATCCTCACCATGGTCTCCTCTAAACAATTCTGCACTAAAACCTAATTCAATCTTCATTTTTTTCCCCAGGTTCCCCCACCCACCCGCCGCCGCCATTCTGCATTATACTATCTCCCTTCAGTGTTCAGCCCAGATCTTCTTTGTGGTCTCTGTGCATCACACTTGTGGGATACTGCGCCTGCGCTGGTCCCCGATCGGTATCTGTAAGAAAGCCCGGTTGTCCATGTTTTTTTTTTTTTAATGCTGTTTTGCCACTGATTTAATCACCTCAAATCTAACTCTGAAAAAACCTGGGGTGAATAGTAAGTGCAGAAAGGGCCGAGATCTCATGTTCCATTCTGCAAGATGGAGCTTTTCTTGTGGCAGTCCACACAATGAGGGGTATACTACTTCCTTGTAGCTAGCCTGATCTTTTCAGATCTTGGAAGTGAAGCGGGGTTGGCCCTGGTCATTATTTGTAGGAGCAACTACCAAGGAATGCCAGGTTCATGACATGAAGGAAGGCAATGGCAAACCACCTCTGAACTTCTCGCTTTGCAAGCTCCATGGAGTCACCATAAGTCAGCCATGACTTGATGGCAAAAAATGAAAAGGTAGAAAATATTTGTGCTTGTATATAAACAATTCTTCTTTCAATAATGATCTGCTGATATGCCACAGTACCTAGCTTACTTCAACCGGTTGCTCAAGAACTGGATGACCTGAAGGATTCTTTCTCTGAAATCAAAGTCATAATGACTTGCCACTGGCAAAATGATTATGAGCATTTATCCATCATACAGCCGGCAGGCTCCTGCATGGATTGTGAATTCTGACAATATGAAGCTTGCCTCAGGGGTGGGGTGGGGAGATGGTCATGTGAAAGCACTCCTTTCAATCTACAAATTATGTGACACTAAAATTTTCTATGCCATGTGTATTCACAGCACTGATTCTTTGCATTATTAAATTATACTTTTCCTTAGGGAAAGAAATTATGATCTGTTTAATGGAAAGAAAATCCTCGGGTGGGATGGAACCCTTTCCTTTCTGCTGTCGGGAAATATTACAAGCTTATTCTTCTATCATTCAGTCGTGCAAGGAAAATTCTGCTTGCATCTGCTTCTCATCCAAGATACAATATGTATGCCAAATGGTGGGCAGTATGCTGCTAACTTCACACTGCTTATTCCTCAGCAAGGGTCAGTAATGCTGCCTGTTCACAGTATACCTCAGAGCTCCTGGTTTTTCATAGATACTAACATTTTTCACCCACAGCAGCCTCATGTCACATTAATCCCCATTACCCTATTCTTCTGCGCAAAAAAGAGTTTATGATAACCAAGTACCAGCTTTGTAATTATACACCCTGTGCCAAATTTTATTATCACCTTGGCAAAAAGCATCAGTTGATGCCTCGAGCGTGATGGAATGAGGCTGGAAATATACATTAAAACATGTTTGTCTCTAGTATGCACACCCCACGAATACCACTTCTTTCTAAATTCTAATAAATGCTCTATTTTATGAGAGATTAATTGCCTCACAGGCTAATTAACATTGTGCAAGCAGTATTTTATTTGTTTATTTGTATCCCTGACTCAAAGAACAATACTGTGTAGGAGCTACTAGTGTTATTAGAGCTGTAAGTAAGCCAAAATGCCCTCGAAACGAGGTTGGGGAATTGACA
This sequence comes from Heteronotia binoei, assembly GCF_032191835.1. NCBI lineage: Eukaryota > Metazoa > Chordata > Lepidosauria > Squamata > Gekkonidae > Heteronotia > Heteronotia binoei. The sequence continues at coordinate 68,276,327 of NC_083227.1, forward strand.
GGTGGGCACCTGGCTTAAAAAGGATCTTGAATCTACGTATATAGGATACACATCCAGAAATTATTGCTTAAATTTACCAAGGACACTAATTAAGTAAAAACAATTAAAATTTATTGTAGAAAAATATAGAACACACATACAAGACAATGAATACATACAACACACATACAGTCCTAATAAAAATAGAGAGAAATGCAGAGATAACACAAGGGATTGGTACAAACAGGGTAATAATTACCTATCGTAGTCTTCAAGGAAGGCTCCAATGGCAACGAACGAAGACTAGGGAGAAGGGACCCTCAACTGGCCAAGAATCAGAGATGTATCTAGACAGTGGAACTGGGGTACTGCTAGATGCACACCTGTGGGGAGCTGGACCACAGATTATAAGGACTACCTTGAGCCCTTAGGAGATGGGAGGTACAGGGGGCGGATGACAGTGGTCAGCTGGTACATGACCTCAGAAAAAGGGGAGGCTCCACAATGACCATAAGGGCTGGACTTATGCGATAGCCAATAGCCAGTTTATTGGTGGCACCTGATTGGACGCCCATATCTGGCCAATGGGCTGCCTTGGCCCTGGTTACCTGATTGGACTTCCAGGTAACAATGGGTCAAAATGGGAGGCTCCAGGATGACCATTAAGGAAAAGAATGGGAAAAACTATTGGGGTGGGGGTGATTAAAACTATCAAACTTATCTAAAAAGGTGATAATAGATGGCCAAATTGCTACCTAAGGTAACACCCGGTCTAGACAAAGACACTTGGCTCTAGGTGAAGATGTTCTTCCTACTCTTCAGTCTTCTATTGGCACCACTCTTTGTCTTGGGTTCTGTTAGACAAAGGCTTAGGCGGTCTGACAGGATCCATGCCTAAGATAGCTTGATGGCTTTATGCATAGGTGACATCTGTTGAGTACGTGAGCCTTCCGCTTTGCTGGGATGGAGTCTGGCACTGCAGGAAGATAGCTGGTGGTGGTGTTAGCCTTCCAAGATGGAATCTCTGGTCAAGGCTGGAAACTGCTTGCCTGGACAGTTCCTGATGGCGCACCTTCTTCCGCTACAATGGCCAGATGGGGATCACACGAAGTGACTGGAAACCATCTGTTCTCCTGGTTAGCATTCCTCAAGAGACACGGAGTGTTTCTGCAACGTTGCGGCTGTTAGTACTCATAAATCCATTCTAGTTTGGTAGACAAAACCCATGTTCTCCTGGCAGATGTGTGTGAGTTGAGTCTCCAGCACCCTGGCAACCAAACGGGTGACTAAGATGTTCTGGAATTAGGGGTATTTTTCTCACAAGTAGCTGAGAGAAACCGGATTGAAATTCCCACTCAGTTGTGAATAGGGATGCCAGGTCCTTCCAAGTCCCCAGCAGGGAACTTTGGGGAGCATTCCAAGAGGAGGTGGGGACAGACCCAATGTAATCACATTGAGGACCAGTGCCTGCAATCCAAGCCGTGAATTCGCAGCTTGAATTGAAAGTGTGTGCCGCCCCCGCATCTTCCTTGAAGCATTTAAAGGATCCCTTTAAATGCTTTAAGATTTAAAGGGCCTTCCAGTTGACTGGTGGACCACTACTCCCTGCCAGTCAGTTAAAGAGACTTTTAAATCTTTCAGGAGAAGAGGGGTGGTCACCAGCAGTCAGGCATGGGGCCAGGACTTCCTCCCACTGGCTAGCTAGCCAGCCAGTGGATTGGAGCTTCCAAAATCAGGGGAAACCCCACCAGGACGTAGGGGGTGGCAACCCTAATTGTGAAGATCACAGTGGGATCTGGGCCCAGTCAGTATCTCTCAGCCTAACTTACTTCACAGGCAAAGTTAGACCACTGCCCAAGCCTCCCAAGCAGCAGTTTGGGGTGACAAATCTGTGGAGGGAGGTGACATGAAAAGAGGCAATGGAATGGGTTGTGCTTGTTGTCAGGCCTGTGCTGCTATTTTCAGTCTAATGAGGGCTGCAGAGGTACTGCTTCAGCAACCAGCAGGAGACCACTTGGAGTAGCATTAAGGTTGCCAACCTCCAGGTGGTATCTGGAAATCTCCCACTATTGCAATTGCTCTCCAGATGAGCACAATCAATTTTCCTAGAGCAAATGGCTGCTTTGAAGGGTGGACTCAATAGCATTATTTATTGCTAAGGCTCCTCCCCACCCCAAACCCCACCCTCCTTCCACCCCTAAAATGTCCAGATGTTTCCTATCCCAGAGCTGGCAACTCTAAGCAGCATAATGCCCTGAACCTAACCTGCCTCCCAAGATTGCCAGGATTAAACTGAGATAAGGGCTGGTATGATGTAGTGGTTATAGTGCAGGACTAGGACCTGGAGTGAAAGTAGGGTTGCCAGTCCCCAGGTGGGGGAAGGGGATCCCCCGGTTTGGAGGCCTTCCCCCTGCTTCAGGGTCATCAGAAAGCGGGGGAGGGGAGGGAAATGTCTGCTGGGAACTCTATTATTCCCTATGGAGATTTATTCCCATAGAAAATAATGGAGATTTGATCCGCGGGTATCTGGGGCTCTGGGGGGGGCTGTTTTTTGAGGTAGAGGCACCAATTTTTTGGTACAGCATTTAGTCCCTCTCCCCAAAATATCCCCCAAGTTTCAAAACGATTGGACCAGAGGGTCCAATTCTATGAGCCCCAAAAGAAGGTACCCCTATCCTTCATTATTTCCTATGGAATGAAGGCATTGAAAAGGTGTGCTGTCCCTTTAAATGTGATGGCCAGAACTCCCTTTGGAGTTCAGTTATGCTTGTCACAGCCTTGATCTTGGCTCCACCCCTAATGTCTCCTGGCTCCACCCACAAAATCTCCTGGCTCCACCCCCAAAGTCCCCAGATATTTCTTAAATTGGACTTGGCAACCCTAAGTGAAAGGTTCAAATCCCTTGCTCAGTCTTGGAAGCCCACCAGGTGACCTTGGGCCTGTCACAATCTATCAGCCTAACCTACCTTCCCAAGGTTGTTGCTGTGAGGATTCTGTGGAGGAATAATTTGAGAAACTGCTCTGAGTACCCAAGCAGAATATAAATAAAATAAAAAAATAGACATGTTTGGAGAAAACCTGCTTCATCAGGGGGAAATTGGAATATAAATATAACAGGTAGATAGTGCCATAACAGCAATTGCAGAATGACAATACCCATGCTACTGTTTTTTATATTGGGCTAGCAGAAGGAGTTGGTAGAAGTGTGAGGAAATGACCCCTCCTTCCCCAATATCATAGTCACAAACATGGTTGCCAGGGCGCCTGGAGAAGTGAGCTTGCACCCGCCTGGCCAGTGAGTGCGAGTAAAGCTATCCAGGAACTATATAGGACTCATGTGTACCAACCGCCTAAGTATATAAGTGCTTGAGACAGGCACAGGGTGTCTGCAGGCGCACACGGACGTTTCCCCGCTACCGCGTGGAATCCACCATGGCGAGGAGGAAGCTACGCCGCCAAGGAGCTGTCCAGGCGACCGGTGTTGAAGCGCTAAGCATGGAAGCCACTGTGTTTCGCTAACACCACATGTAGCCATCTTCCTGCCTGGTTGGGCTTCATTCCTTCTTAGTGGGAACCTCACGTACACACCTTGAGTCATTCCTAGCCCGCAAGCAACCCATCTGTTTCATGAATAGATTAATAGCCCGACTATGGATCCTAATTGCTCAGTAATATCCTGCACAGCAGTTCTTACCCAAGAGATGATGAGAAAGAGGAAGGATCTCTCCTGCCACATCCAAGCCCTTTGTCTACACCGGGGATACCTAGGTCCATATCTGATTCCCTATTGTCACATTCCCAGATAATCCCATCTCATCCCAATCACCCAACCATTTCCATACTGATATCACTGGAGCCGCCCCAGGCCCTGTCGCAACTTGGAAGTGTCCAGGATGCCCAGGATGAAGGTGAAGCTCATTGGTTGAAGTATACACCCAATCAGGTGTCGCCATGGACTCACCATTGGTCCAGCCGATGTCCAACCTTCGTGGTCATCAGCGGAACCTCCCATTACCCCTCCAAGTCACCTCCCATCCCCTCAGGACTGAGGTGACTCTATATAACCTGTGGACTAGCTACCCACAGGTGTGTTCTCTATTCAGCAACCCCCATATCCTGCTGTATAGATACATCCCCGATTCCTGATCAGTTTCGGGTCCTCTCCCATTCCCTCATTCGTCGCCATCGGAGTCTTCCTTGGAGTCTGCGAGAGGTAGTATCACCCTGTATGTTCATCCTTATATGTACCCCTATCGATCTCTCTATATTTCTATAGACCTGTGTGAATGTGTGATTGTTTTGTATTTTTATCTTGTATGAAAGAACTATTATATCAAATAAATTACAATTGATTTTATTAAATTATAGTCCAGTTTATTGAGCATCACTCTCTGAATGGTTGAGCCTGGTATACATTGATAAAAAGATTCCTATTAAAGCCAAGTGTCCATTAAACTAATTCCCCAACCTCGTTTTGAGGGCATTTTGGCTAACAAAAGGGATCTTCCCCTGCTTTCCTCTTCTCCCAGAAGCCTATGGTTTGCCCTCACAATCCCATCTGAAGGTCAGGCAACCTTCATTACCAAAATGCCCTGCAAGAGAAGGGGGTGCAATAAGAAAGATAAATGTCCTTCTCCTTAACCAATGAAATTTTGGAATCAAATTCGATGCCACTCAAGATGTTTGCAATGAGAAATGTGATGCAAATCAAATGGCAGTAGGCTTGCCAACCTCCACATGGGGCCTGCTGTTCTCCAGGAACTACAATGGATTCCCAGAACACAAAGATCAGTTCCCTGGAAGAAGTGGCCGCTTCAGAGGCAAACTCTATGCAACCACATCCCTGACAAGCTCCTTCCCAAGCTCCTTCCCATCCTGAAACTCCACTCTCCTCAGACTCTGCCCCCACCCAAATCTCCAGAAATTTCCAAGATGGAGTTGGCAACTCTATATGTCAGACAAGGAAGAGGGATTTCTTCAGAATCTGAAAATACAAATCGGCAGGAACTAGACTGGTGAATGAATATGTGCTGATGTTGAGTTTTTTGTATATCGTGCCATCTAAAGATTAATTGTTTTAATGATGTTTGAATTTCATGGTCATTTGGAGCAATTCAGAGGATAAATAAGTCAAAAACTGGAAAAGAATGTAACCCCTCTATTGATCCATTCATGTATATTTTACCATGAACATCTCTTTATAGCTGTTGGGAAGTGTTACTAAAGTGTGTAGTTCATTGAATTGCGAAGTAGTTAATTCAGGTTTATAACATAAAGTAAGTTTTTGAGTTCATGGCTCTGAAATATCAGCCAGTATAATTTCCTGATCAATAACTCTCACTTCTTAAGTAAACTATGGGTTTACTACACTAAATAATGTGTTTTGCAACTGGATTTTTACTGTGTAAGAATAGCAAAACTCCAGTTGCAAAATGCATTATTTAGTGTAGTGTGAACACACCCTATAGTTGTCTATAGGGCCTATAGTTGTCTATAGTTGTCAGGGCCTGAACTAGAATTTTCTTCTTGCACAGCAAAAGGATCTGATTATTTATCATGACTAGTTTTTTTCTTCCTCTAAAGATAGGTCACATTTACACATGAGAGAGATCCTAGCTTCAGGGTTGTTTCTGTTAATAGAAAGTTCTCAATCAACATAAAATAGCTTCTTCACCCCCCCCCCCTTATGCTGCAGCCCAAATGTTCCCTGAAATGCTGTTCCCAGGAGGTAGAGTACCACCCCCAGCAACATTTCAGAGGGACATTCTAAGCTGCAGCTGGAGAAGAGACTGAAGAAGTTGCACTCCATTGATGGATCAGCCTGAAACACTTTGTGGGATCCAACCTGCTGCCTCTCTCTCTCCCTCTCAAGTCTACATGTGGAAGGTATGGTTGCAAGGTTCCCCCTTGAAACTATCAAGGAGATGATGGGCTTACAAGGCAGTGAAAGCCCTTGCTGGCAATTCATTGACATCACTTTTGTGCACACAAGGAGTGATGTCAATGCTTTTTGTCCCTTGCAGGTCAGGTTTGCTTGCTGCCTACCATAGCCTTAGATACACAAACTTTAGCTTATCTCTCTCTATTCTCTCTCCTACAGTATGTGGGTGAGCTACTAATACAGGGATAGGGGAAAGCAATAACCACCTCTACCTTTATTTTCCTGCTTTAGTTGGACCACATCTCCCCCAGGAACACACCTGCAGATTCACTCCCTTCTTTCACTGCCAATCCCACATGCCAGTGCTCAGGGAAATGAAACCTAAAAATGAGGCACCAGAACAACTAGGCTTGCCAGTCCCCATGTCCTAGTGAGGGGGTTCCCTCATTTTGCAGGCTCTTCACTGCTATCAGTCAGCTGGTTGGCAAGAGAAGCCCCACTCCAACAGCCATAATGTGCCTTTGCACCTTGGAAGCCTTAGAAGCTTGGAAGCTTAGAAGAAGCTTAGAAATTTAGAAGGTGTGTGTGCCTTTAAATCTCAGGAGCAAGGCTGATTAGGGCTAAAGCGAGCCAGCAGAGCCACAAGACTGTTCCTGGTGAATCTGTGAGAAAGGAAGACAGCCCAGTCCCTCCATTTGTTTTACATTCCTTTTAGAAGTGATTTCCATAGTAAAGAGTAAACTAGAACCTTTCATTTCCTGTGTTAGTCTGAAGAAGTTGGTTGAAATACAGCAGATGGTTACATTCAGCAACTCCCATGAGTAAATTGTCCCAACAAGATCACAAAAGTGTATGCTTGCAAACTGTTTATTTTGGCTGCTGTGTGTGTGTTCACTTTTATTTAGTGGAAGTGTAGCTGCTGGGAGATGAGGAAATGAAGACTGTATTCAGGGGGACTGCACTGCTGTATTTTTTATCTATTTATTTTAGGGAATGGGAAAGTCTCCTGGCACCACCCTCAAAGTCCCCAGGTATCTTCTGATTTGGACCTAAGAACAACTATCTGATGGGAATGTTTCTGACCATTTTTAAATGTCAGCAATAATTCAGTTCCAGTTCAGTGCATCTACACAGTTTCATTCTGTCAATTGCCAGTCGAAAGCACTAATGGCCTCCCACAGAGTTATTTTTGACCACTTCCACTACAGCCAGTTGACCAATATAGCTATTAGGACAATCAGGTCCCTCACCCTGGCAATAAACTTCCCTGGGATCACAAATGGTTCCAGGGGAAAGGAAAAGGCAGGGTTGTAGGATTGTTGTCTCCGCAGTTTGTTGTCCCCCCGGATTAAGCCCACAATATTTACAAATGTGTCAGATATTGATTAGTAGCATTCTGGCTGGAAATCCCTACCAAGAACTGCAGGATTTGGCATGGTAAATGCACAAGATCAGTCTAGAACAAATTTATGGATGGGTTTCAACCTCTCCACTGATTCTTTAGGATAAAAAGGGCTTTCTTTTCTTGACTGGGTATTCTAATGCAGTACATTCTTCTGTTTCCGTTTTCTGTTGTCCAGGTGACACTAATTATCGTGGCACTGCCTTGCTGCCACCTATATATATATTCATTTATTTATTGAATTTCTGTCCCATCCTCCCTGCGAATTGGCTCAGAGCAGGTTACGGCATAAGAGTACAATAATCGCAATAAAAACTTTTAAAAACATACAATTTACAATCAAGAAACAATAAAGATGACACTGGAAGATGGCAACCTAAGAATCATGCCATACCAACTCTGTTTATATGTTTAATTATGTTAAGCCCTTTTACTGTAAAACTTTATTATTTTCTTGTTGTGGTCTGTTATACTCAAGATTAAGATTATTGTCTTTTTTATCTCTATTATTATTAATTACCAATTGGCATTACAATTTGATGTATTTATATTGTTTTATTTTGACATATGGGCAAATTGTATGCTCATTCCTTTCTGTAAGCTTTTGTTATGCCATTAAAGGTTATTGGAGTTGGAATTGGACTATATTTCTAAATTTGTTAATATTCTGATGGTATGGCCAGATCTGAGGGTTTCAAATTACAAATGTCACAGTTAGAAAGAAGTTTGACTGTGTGACAGGGAGTTGGAGAAGGAGGGGCCAGATAATATTAGATACTTGCTGCCTCAGCTGAAAGCCAGGCAGAAGAGCTCATTTTACAGACCCCGCAGAATTCTAGGAGATCCTGCAGTGCCCTGATCTCTATTGGGAGCTCATTCCATCAGGTCAGGGCCAGAGTTGAAAAAGCCCTAGCCCTAATTGAGGCTAAGTGGATGTGCTTTGAGCCAGTGACTACCAATAGATATTTATATAAATATATGAGAAGTGCATCTGTCATCACTTGATTCTAAATACCATAATTGAGAACGTTCCCCCAGCTAGCAAATATACTGCTACTTAACATTCCATGGAACTGGCAAAGCATAACTGTGTCCAAAGAGTCTCCTCCCTTTGTTGAGGGAGTATCACAAAGATATCCCAGCTGTTAAGATGTCTTCACCCAAACAGAGTCAGTGCAGCAAAGAGATAAGCGTATACACAGAAATAGTAGGCACTAGCAAAGCACAGATTTTGAATTTGTGATGCTTTTTCAGAGAAACAATTTTTCCATGGAGGTGAGAAAGCCACAGTGTATGCTGAACAAGGAGTGTATAGGTTATCAGTTGTGGAGCAGATTTCTTACATCCACTGAGCCATGAGGTCTCTTTTTGTAAGACACCCAACAGTAACTTTTCCATTCATAGATAGATTTAGTTGAAAAGCTACTAATGCATATGTTCAGGTATACAGCGTTCAAAGCCATCTTCTTAGGCTGGAACTGGACTTGCAGATGTAAGCCTATCTCAGAAGATCACATTATCTTTTTTCCTCCTCAGGAAGATGCAACTAGTGCAGAATGCTGCAGCTAGACTGCTGGTTGAGACCTAGTATCAGGACCCTATGCCCCCAATACTACAGCAACTAGACTGGCTACCAGTCCAGTCCCGAGTCTAATTCAAGGTGTTTGTTTTTACCTTTAAAGCTTTGCATGGCTTTGGACCAGGGTATCTGCTCTCATATGTTCCTGCCTGAGAAATAAGATCACAGGGAGATCACATGGAATCAAGGGATCACAGGGGATTAAGATCACAGGGAGAGGCTTCCTGACTGTTCCATCAGTCAAATAAGCTCATTTTGGCAGGTATACAAGAAAGGGCCTTTTCAGTGACAGTTCCAAGATTATAGAGCAAACTCCTCAGAGTGGTGTGCCTGGCCCCCTCACTTTCAATCTTTGGGGGGCACCTGAAGGCACTTTGTGTAGGTGTGCTTTTGATTAAAGCAGTCCTAAATCGTGGTTTTAAATTTTGGTTTCATGTATATCATGTACTTCTGTATATTTTTATGTTCTCTATTTTAATTTATTTAGATTGTACACTGTCTTGAGCTTCATAAAGAGAAAAGGCATCTAAATACTTTAAATAAAATAAAACTCTTCTCTCCTCAGTAACACAGAGAATGATCACTTCATCATGCCATGGGTTTACCCACTTCAGCAGCAATAAAACTTACAGCCTGATGAAACTATATCAGATGTGTACCAGAAATGATAATGTGTTTAAATGTTACAGCAAGTGCACATACAACCTGCATGTAAGTGTGCAGGGCTTTTTTTTCTTTTAGCAGGAATGCACAGGAACGCAGTTCCAACCGGCTTGGCATTAGGGGGTGTGACCTAATATGCAAATGAGTTCCTGCTGGACTTTTTGTATTTAAAAACCCTGTGTGGAACAGTGGTGACATCAGTGGGTATGGCCTAGTGTGCAAATAAGTTCCTGCTGGGCTTTTTCTTAAAAAAAAAAAAAAAGCCCTGGATGTGCCTATGCCTGTTTGTAAGGAACAGCCAATGTGTGTTCACTTTACACAGGGGTTTTTCTTGTAGAAAAAGCCCAGCCAGAACTCATTTGCATATTAGGCCACACATACAACCCTGGCCATGGTTGTTCCCATTGCTAGACATGAGGAGGAACCATCCCAGGTCTCAATACCTGGGAGAAAGAAAGCATTTTACCTCTGAATGGAAAACAACCAATGAGAATCTCATTGTTCATTCTGAGTCCAAGGTGCACTTTTGAGAGACATGGTGCTCAATTTCGATCTGGAGAAGTCAGGATTTAAAATATGCATGTTGGCAAGCTCGCTGATGCTGTTTCCTCACACTGGCAACAACTCTCAGAAATATTTCCCAGCCCTGTTGACAGAGATTTTTGTAAGCAGAGACTGAACCTTGGAATGTGTGCACACAAAGCATATGATCTCCAACTGACTTATGGCTCTCTCAAAATACTGACAAAGAGTCCTTGAGAATATTTAATATGATCCCTGGATTCATTGCCTGCCATCTTCGAATCGAATATATGAATTCAGTACATACAAAAATTGCTTATCTTGTATTGCTTATATCTGTGGCCAGTATGTGACCATAAGTCTTGTAGTGTCCCACTGGCACCTTGTATAAGCAGTTCATTGCCTCTGCTTGAGTGAAAAGAAAAACTATGCAACATTAATGCAGCCCATTTTCATGAAACTCCAAACATCTTTACCAAAAGGATTCATATGATAATTTCTACATTTTAGCAAACCGTGTAATAAGAGAATAGCATCATCAATTCATGCTTTAAAAAAGAAAATGTTCTTTTTTATTTTATAGAGGCCAAACTATGTGGAAGCCTTCCTGCGGAAACCCTATTGAAATGAATCTTGTTATGCATTTCAACTCCAGGTATTTGACTTTCGTCTATCATTTAGCTGGTCAGACAAACCTCAGACAAAGGAGAGGTCCTTCTTATTCCAAAGCAGCTGATTATGTTCATTATGGAGTTGTTTTCATCCAGAGCTTCAAACTTCTTTGAATTTCATGTAGGCAGAAAAGGTGCAAGAGAGCAGTAACAATAGCTAATTTGCTTTCTCTCTTTTTTTGCAGTAGCAGCTTGTGAAGTATTTCTTTTCACCCACAGTCCCCCAAGAGCCACTTCTATAGATGCCAGAAAAATTACACTTGTTTTGAAAAACCACAATAATTTGCTTATTATGCAAAGAGTGCTCTGTAATCAAGGTTGCTCTGGTGGCTTAGTCATTGAAAAACATGCCATAATCAGCAAAAATCAACGCCTACATTGATCTATGGCAATGTTTAAGATTTGGTCTAGAAAGTAGTCTCTCCCTTTCTTTCTCTCTCATACAAAGAGAACATCACAGTTTGTTTATGTATCTTTTACATCCCATCTTTCTCCCCAATGGGGAGCCAAAATGCCTCACCACATTCTCCTCTCCATTTTATCCTCACAACCTTGTTGAGACTGGCTCAAGGTCACCCAATACGTTTTCATGGAACAGTTGGGATTTGAACTTGGGTCTTCCAGGTGCTAGTCCAGTACACTTACAACATCATCTTGGCTTTAGATTAATTTAAAATTCACTGGCTTTTAAACCAATTTACAAAGCCATTTTTCACTGAACTGAAACATTCCAGCCTCTAGCCAATTCAGACACACAATCAAAATGCATTAGGGAAGTTTCAGTTCCATTTTATTAGTGTTATTTTCTGCAACATGTCTTTCAGCAGCACACCAGTAAAAATGCCTGTGGTACAAATTCTTAGAACTTCAAGGCCCATGAGAAGCTACCTAGGAATAGGCCGAAAAAAAAAAAAAAGATAAAGCAAATGCAGAAGAAGATCATCCCTACAAATGGATCGGTATTACTTCTGAAGTATGAAATAATGAATTGAAGCTATCCAGTTCAAGTGCCTTATTGTGTTGGGCAACTGTTAAGATTGGTGACCATGCAGTTGTTCATACAGATAATCAACACTGGCAGTTCTAGTTTATACTGAATTCATGTTTGTGACTTCAAAAAGCACCTGAAGAAAAAGTGTTCCAGTAAAAGAATTGCTGTGAGTGCTTTTATTAAGATTATAATAACATTTTACAAAGTTTTATAACTCGATATGAGAAGGAAAACCCTGGGGAGAAAATACGGATGATGGAATAGGTCATGTTTTTAGAAAGTTTTTAAAAGCCATTACAGAAGATTTAGTTGAGTTTAGTTCAAGTTATTTTTGTAGTAGCCATAATAAAAGAATACAAAATTATGTGCCAGGAAACCATATTACAATTACATAGCTTAGGGCTCCTCTTTTTTGTCTTTGAGTGACAGTTGATATTACAAAATTGTGTCTGGCTTTGGAAAGTCAGAAAAAAACAAAAATAGTATAACTATTCAATGTTTTTAAAAAATGCTCTCACAAAGTTAATTGGTTAATATTAAATCAGAGTCATTTCTTCCTGATGCCTGAATATAGTGAGCATAACTACAAATAATTTGATAGGCTTTCATCTGATACAGATCTAGACAATGTTGAGTTTTGTGCATTGATTCTTAGACTGCGGGATTTGCATTTTAAAAGTTCTTAAATTTTGATCACTAGTTTTGTATTCTATGTTTACTTTTACTTTTCTAAATTATGTTTACACTGTATTCTGGTCTTGAGATTGTAATAAACTAAACTGACTGATATAGATCTCTTTATACATTAATGTTCCTTATACAGGTGTTCAAAAATCCAGGCTTCTAAAATAGTATTGTGCAGGGAATGCTGCAATTTTTGACAAGAAAGTTGACTTTTGAACTTGCATGACTGGCTGCTAGTTTACATACAGCCAGGGCTTTTTTTGTAGAAAAAGCCCAGCAGGAACTTATTTGAATGTTAGGCTACACCCCCTGACATCACCATTGTTTCACAAGGGCTTTGTGGGAAAAGTCCAGCAGGAACTCATTTGCATAGTAGGCCACACACCACTGATGCCAAGCCAGTCAGAACTGCATTCCTATGCATTCCTGCTCAAAAAAGCCCTGCATAACAGCTAAAGTCCCTCACTGTATTGCCTTGATGTATTTTCTTGAATTTGAAATGGGGCATCATGTCAAGCAGCTGTTCACTTTGCATGTCAGCTGTTTGTACAGGCTCTCCTCCATAAATTGTTTTGAGTGTTGCAGGATCATTTGTAAATTATTGGTTGCAGCCCATGGTAGCTTTTGCACCTTCTCAGTTGGTATGCAGAACTTTATCACTGGCAAAGACACATCTCCCATAGGGTCATCCTCTTCAAGCCATGGAAGTAACCCAGTTTGGTTTGAGAAATACCAATCACAGTTTACCTCATTAGCACCTTTGCAGTTGTAAATAGATAATTTGCCAGAGATGGGGTGGGGGGGTGGGGAGGGGAGAGAAGTAGAGTTCCCACAAGTCAATGTGAAAATGTGGATGTGCAAATACTCCAGATAATTCATCTGCCTTTAATGAATACTGAATGGGACTGCTATAAGGAAGACACCTCACAATGGTAAGTCACCTCACAATGGTAAGTCACCATGAAGTGTTTGTTTACTTGATGTGGCAAAGAGCAAAGGGGGAGGCAACTGTAGTGGCTGAGGAAGGATTCATTGTGACAGCAGTATGAGATTAGGGGGGGAGGGGTCATTTTGTAGAAAAAGAGGTGCTAGGGCTCATTAGCACAACTCATTTGCATATTAGAAAGTTTTGTAAAAGAGTTCAGCAAAATTATCACAGTGTTTGAACAATGGAGCCCAGAAGCAAGTATGGGGGGGGGGTAAAAAAGAAAGAGCACAATAAAATTTAGAGGTTCCAGAGCTCTGCTCCTGTGAGCTCCTGCCCCAAATGAGGCCTGCCTGGGTGTATTTCTTGAAAGCAGAACATCAGGAAATCATTCCTTAGTTAAACAGATAAGAAAGCTTTCAATCTTGCAGAGGGCAAAGTTTTAGTATCAATTCAGATCTGAACCTTCTTCTTGGTGTTCCTCAGAAAGCTGCTTTGTAGAAGGTATGAAACTATTTTGTTGTACAAAATGTCAATATCCAGGTTCCAAGAAAGACAGAACAAATGTCTCTCTCTCTCGGCTTGACTTCGCGAACGAAGATTTAAGAAGGGTGCAGTAGTCCACGTCTGCTGCAGGCTCGCTGGTGGCTGACAAGACCAATGCGGGACAGGCAGATCAGGGCCACAGTGGCTGCAGGGAAAAGTCTGATTTGGGGTTGGTGCTGTAGCAGTGTGATTCTTCCTCAATCTCCTTTTGTCCTCAAGACCAGCTATGCGTGCGTTCTCAAAAGAAGAGACAGCCTGGTGGATGGTGTGCCTCCATGCTTTGCGATCTGAGGCTAGGTCAGACCACTGGTGATGGTTGATGCGACAGGTGCCAAGGGATTTCTTCAAGGAGTCCTTGTACCTCTTCTTTGGTGCCCCTCTATTTCGATGGCCGGTGGAAAGTTCGCCATACAGAGCAATCTTGGGAAGGCGGTGGTTTTCCATCCTAGAAATATGCCCTGCCCAGCGCAGCCGCATCTTCAACAGCAGTGCCTCGATGCTTGTAACCTCCGCCCTCTTGAGGACTTCAGTGTTGGTCACAAAGTCACTCCAGTCGATGTTGAGGATGGTGCGAAGGCAGCGCTGATGAAAGCGCTCAAGGAGTCGCAGGTGATGACGGTATAAAACCCATGATTCGGAGCCGTAGATGAGGGTTGTCATCACAACCGCTTTGTAAACATTGATCTTTGTGCCTTTTTTCAGATGCTTGTTGCTCCACACTCTTTTGTGCAGTCAGCCAAATGCACGGTTTGCCTTTGCCAGCCTGTTGTCAATCTCCTTGTCGATCTTGGCATCTGAGGAGATGATGCACCCCAGGTAGCTGAACTGCTGGACTGTCTTCAGAACTGATTCACCCACAGTGATGCAGGAAGGGTGATAATCTTCCTGGGGTGCAGGCTGGTGGAGAACTTCTGTCTTCTTCAGATTAACTTCTAGGCTGAATAGCTTGGCAGCCTCTGCAAAGCAGTACGTCATATGCTGCAGAGCTGATACCGAGTGGGAGACAAGTGCAGCATCATCAGCAAACAGTAGCTCTCGGATAAGTTTTTTCATTGTCTTGGAGTGAGCCTTTAGTCGCCTCAGGTTGAATAGGCTGCCATCAGTGTGATAGCGGATGTAGACACCATCGTCATCATCTAGATCTACTGCGGCTCTTTGAAGCATCATGCTAAAGAAGATTGTAAAGAGAGTTGGCATGAGAACGCAGCCTTGCTTTACACCTGTGCCTATTGGGAAGGGCTCCGAGAGGTTGTTGCAGTGTCTGACTTGGCCTCGCTGGTCTTCATGTAGCTGGATGATCATGCTGAGGAACCTTGGGGGACATCCTAAACGTTCCAAGATTTGCCACAGGCCTTTCCTGCTAACGGTATCAAAAGCTTTGGTAAGGTCGACAAAAGTCACATACAGAGCCTTGTTCTGTTCCCTGCATTTCTCTTGGAGCTGCCTGAGAACAAATACCATGTCAGTGGTGCTCCTGTTAGCTCTGAAGCCGCACTGGCTCTCTGGGAGGAGTTCTTCTGCAATGGTGGGCACCAGTCTGTTCAGGAGTATTCTGGCAAGGATTTTGCCTGCGATGGAGAGCAGGGTTATCCCCCGGTAGTTGGAGCAGTCTGACTTTTCCCCTTGTTCTTGTGTAGAGTGATGATGATTGCATCGTGAAAGTCCTGTGGTAGTTTGCCTTGTTTCCAGCAGGTGACAAGTACTTTGTGAAGTGTGCTATGTAGTACTGTGCCCCCATGCTTCCAGATCTCTGGTGGGATTCCATCAACTCCCGCTGCCTTGCCACTTTTCAGCTGCTTGATGGCTTTAACAGTCTCTTCTAGGGTGGGGATCTCCTCCAACTCTGTTTTCACTGGTTGAAGTGGGGTGAGGTGGATTGCTGAATCTTGAACTACGCGGTTGGCACTGAAGAGAACCTGAAAATATTCTGACCACCGGTTCAGTATGGATGCCTTGTCTGTGAGGAGCACTTGGCCGTCTGCACTACGCAAGGGACTCTGAGCCTGATATGATGGGCCATATACTGCCTTCAGGGCTTCGTAGAACCCTCTTAAATCACCAGTGTCTGCACACAGCTGGGTTCTATCTGCAAGCTTGGTCCACCACTCGTTCTGAATGTCTTGAAGCTTGCGCTGGAGGTTGCTACATGCAGCGCGAAAGATTGCTTTTTTCCCGGGACAGGAGGGCTGAGCAAGATGTGCTTGGTAGGCAGATCTCTTTTTCGCTAGTAATTCTTGGATCTCTTGATTGTTCTCGTCAAACCAGTCCTTGTCCTTCCTTGTGGAGAACCCGAGGACTTCTTCAGAGATCAACAGAATGGTAGTTTTTAGGTGTTCCCAGAGTGCTTCTGGAGAAGGGTCTGTGGGGCAATTGGGGTCCTCAATTCTTGACTGGAGTTTTGCCTGGAAGGCAGCTTTAACTTCGGCTGACTGGAGACTGCCAACCTGAAGCTTCCTCCGAAGGATATCTCCTCTCCTGGGTGTGGGTTTAAAGTGAAGACGGAGATTGCAGCGTA
This sequence comes from Heteronotia binoei, assembly GCF_032191835.1. Taxonomy (NCBI): domain Eukaryota; kingdom Metazoa; phylum Chordata; class Lepidosauria; order Squamata; family Gekkonidae; genus Heteronotia; species Heteronotia binoei. The sequence goes on from NC_083227.1 coordinate 68,292,685, forward strand.
CAAGACGATGATCCGTATGGCATTCTGCACTGGGCATGACTCGGGTGTGTAAGACATCTCGAAGATCTCTCTGGCGCACCAGAATGTAGTCGATAAGGTGCCAGTGCTTGGACCGTGGGTGCATCCAGGTTGTCTTTAGGCTGTTCTTCTGCTGAAAGATAGTGTTGGTGATGGTGAGATGGTGCTCCGTGCAGAATTCTAGCAGGAGGCGCCCGTTATCATTGCAGTTGCCAATGCCGTGTTTGCCAAGTACTCCTTTCCAGGCTTCCGAGTCTTTACCTACTCTGGCATTGAAGTCGCCAAGGATGATCACCTTGTCCTCTGTAGGGGTCTTCCACACGAGGTTGCGTAGATCAGCATAGAACTTGTTCTTTTCTGCAGGATCTGCTTGAAGGGTTGGAGCATACACACTGAAGAGTGTTGCATGCTGCTTGTTTTGAAGTGGGAGGCGCATGGACATGATGCGATCTAAGTGACCTGTTGGCAGGTTTTCGAGTTTGGAGGCAATGGAGTTTTTGACCATGAAGCCAACGCCAGAAAGGTGGCTCTCAGCCTTTGACTTACCCGACCAGTAGAGGGTATAGCCAGCACCATGTTCTTGAAGACTACCTTCCTCAGGGAAACGGACCTCACTGAGAGCTGCTATGTCAATATTCAACCTGAGAAGTTCGTGGGCAACTAGAGCAGAGCGTCATTTAGGGCGACCACTGTCTACTGTGTCAAGCATGGTTCTGATGTTCCAACACACAAGCTTTAGTCTTTGCACACTTTGTGAGGCAGGTGCATGCCTTTTCTTTGTTGTTTTTTTTCAACTGCAAGTAAGGATGCCCATTGACCGCGGCTAGCCAACTGGGGTGGGGGAGACGAGCTTTGTTTAGGCCACCTTTTCTAGGCCCCTCTCCGTGTGGAGCAAGCAGTGCTGTCCCTAGATAAGGCTGCTTGGTCGTTCAGGGTGCTGCCGAAAAATGCTTTCATCTCCGGGTCAGCATCAGGCGACCAATACCCTGAACCGCCTACATGCAGGATCGGGATTGCGGCTTCCAGTGGCATCTTCCACCTGCCGTTTCGCCCCTTGCCCATCGCTGCAGGACTTGGTGTGTTGTGGTTTGTGGATGTGGATGTGGATATGCCCTTCAGGCCTGCGCAGAGGAATTTTTAGGTGAAGCACAGTGTGCACAGTACTGGCTCCACCCTTTCACCTTGGGGTCATCTGTCATGGCCCAGTAAGCCGGGACGCCGGCAGCGAGTCCTCCAGGTGGTAGGTGTTACATTAACGAGCTCTATCTGCCCGGGGTTCGATGTTAGAGTTTTCCTTCTCTTGGCTGGCGAGGTTGGTGAGCCCAGCCTGCCCATCCGGTTATACCGCCGGACATTCAGTCGCACCATGACGTGGCAAACTCTGTGAGAAACGGGGGGGACCAGCGGGAAGGTGTTGCCATGGATGCAGGAGAGGCCATTGCAGTGACCATCTGCCAGGCATAGCCGGACAGTGACCACGCGGCGTTCACTACACCAGGAAAGGAGAGGCTATGTATTGCACATACACTTTCCCTGGGGGGGCAGGATACCCAAGAGGGAGCCCACCCCCTCCCCTCCCCGACAGAACAAATAAAGTAATTGATATTATCAGTTTGACTGACCGTTCACAAGGAACATAGACTGCAGTAGGCAACATTTTTGGGTCCAAGTGCCAACCCTTCACCCACCCCTACTTACATACGTGTCAATACATTATTGATGGAACAAACAAAATGAGGGAGAGGAGATGTGAGTTGTGTTTGGCAGACACACTGAGAGTATGCTAAGAGTATGCTTCCAGTGCCTCAGGCATTCACCTCAGCATCTTCAGCAGAGAACTGGCCTTGCATGTTGACCAAGATGGTCTTGCTTGTCATTGTTTGCCATGTATCCTGGGGGCTGCCTACTACAGACGAGCTCATATGTCTGGAAACATCAATTTATTGCACTAGTTTTGAGCAGCTCCAGTCAGCACACAATCCCTACAAACATATATCTCTTGTGTCTGGATAATCTAGGGGAGGACAAAACCAGAAATGTTGTTTAAATATTTGCTCTCAGACTAACTGGAAAGCAAATATACCATGTCTCTGATAAACCAAGACCACATTTTATCTGAGGACAGTTGCCATAAGGTTTAGAAGATAAGAACATAAGAGAAGCCATGTTAGATCAGGCCAATGGCCTATCCAGTCCAACATTCTGTGTCACACAGCGGCCAAATATATATATACACACACACATACACACACACACACTGTGGCTAATAGCCACTGATGGACCTCTGCTCCATATTTTTATCTAACCCCCTCTTGAAGGTGGCCATGCTTGTGGCCGCCACCACCTCCTGTGGCAGTGGATTCCACATGTTAATCACCCTTTGGGTGAAGAAGTACTTCCTTTTATCCGTTTTAACGTGTCTGCTCAGCAATTTCATCGAATGCCCACGAGTTCTTGTATTGTGAGAAAGGGAGAAAAGTACTTCTTTTTCTACTTTCTCCATCCCATGCATTATCTTGTAAACCTCTATCATGTCACCCCTCAGTCGACGTTTCTCCAAGCTAAAGAGCCCCAAGCGTTTCAACCTTTCTTCATAGGGAAGGTGTTCCAGCCCTTTAATCATTCTAGTTGCCCTTTTCTGAACTTTCTCCAATGCTATAATATCCTTTTTGAGGTGAGGCGACCAGAACTTCACACAGTACTCCAAATGAGACCACACCATCGATTTATGCAGGGGCATTATGATACTGGCTGATTTGTTTTCAATTCCCTTCCTAATAATTCCCAGCATGGCGTTGGCCTTTTTTATTGCAGACGCACACCGTCTTGACATTTTCAGTGAATTATCTACCATGACCCCAAGGTCTCTCTCATGGTCAGTCTCTGCCAGTTCACACCCCATCAACTTGTAAGTTTTGCAAGTTATCAAAATTACTCATACTGGTCAAAATTACTCATACCAGTCATTGTGATCCATGCTCTGATTATATCCAGGATAGATTACTGTAATATGGGGCTGCCTTTGAAAATGGTCTGGAAATCCAGCTGGTTCGAAACGCAGCAGCCAGGCTACTCTCAGGGGCAGGGTATAGGAAACAGAACACCCCAGTGCTGAATGACTTGCACTGGCTGTACATTTTTTTCTGGATCAATTTTAAGTGCCGGAGAGCTACAGTGGTGTAGTGGTTAAGAGTGGTAGACTCTAATCTGGAGAATCAGATTTGATTCCCCACTCCTCCACATGAAGCCTGTTGAATGACCTTGAGTCAGCCACAGTTCTCTGAGAATGCTTTCAGCCCCACCTACTTCTCAGGAATGGAAGGAAAAGAGATTGTAAGCCACTTTGGGACTCCTTAAGATAAAGAAAAGCAGGGTATAAAACTCCCTATTCTTTCTTTTAAAGCCCTAAAGGGATACCTTTGGAGGGGGGTAAGGGAATAAGGGATACCTGAAAGACCGCCTCCTTCCATATTGTCCAGCCCTCCAGTTAAGATCTGCCTTACAAACCTTGCTTTCTGTGGCCCCATCTTCAGAGGTAAAGCAGGTGGCAGCCAGAGAGTGGGATTTTTCAGTGGTTGCACCTCAGTTGTGAAAAGCCCTTCTTCTTGAAGCTTTCTTGGCACTTCCAGTACTCCCAGTACTCCTGGGTTTGATTCCCCACTCCTCCACATACAGCTACTGGGTGACCTTGGTCAGTCACAGTTCTCTCAGAGCTGCTCTCAGCCTATCTCACAGGGTGTCTGCTCTGGGGAGGGAAGGAGCTTGTAAGCCACTCTAAGACTCCAAGTGAAGGGTCGGGTATAAATCCAGTCTCTACCTCCTTTTCCTCCTCCTCCTCCTCCACCACCACCGCTGCCGCCGCCACTTCTTCTTCTTCTTCTTCTTCTCCTCCTCCTCCTCCTCCTCCTTCCTTATGTCCTTTTCTTAAATTCACCACTTTGGGGTCAGCCAGAATTTTAATCCAGGCCAGTTTGGCCAGGAATCCTAGAGGGGTGGGAGGGGTTGCCATCTTCTGGGAGTGCAGCAGGTGACACTGGGGAGGGGGAGGAATTTGTGAGTTTCCTGTATTGTACAGGGGGTTGGATTAGATGACCCTGGAAGTCCCTTCTGATGCTATGATTCTATGGGGTTTTTTTATTATTGTGTAAGCTGCCATGGGTAGATTCTCTGGAGAAGCAGCATAAATATTCTATAAACAAATAAATAAAATTATGGAAGGTGTTGTGTCTCATTGATACAGTAAGGTGCCAATTAAAACAACACAGACTTTTTTCATATGGTGGAAAATCTATCATATTTTCTAAAAAAAAAAAAAAGAGTTGTATTAACCAGAGAAAAATCTGTAGTGGCTGAAGATGCTATATGATTTGTAATGGATATCTAGCTAGCCTTTGCAGTGCACATAGCAAGTTCACCATGCATGGATACCACACAACATGTGCACAATTATTATTTTGTACAGAATAGCTTGGACCTCAGAATCAGTAAACAGGATTTAGCCAATCAGCTGAAGGCTAAAATACAGAAAATTACCTCCACTCCATTCTGATGTGAGATTGTTGCATAAGCCTGAGTGGAAATCTCATTGTGGCATGTCACTATTCATTTGTTGAACCAAACAGATAAAAACCTCCCTTGAGGATGCCTTTAGGTCCCCCGAAAGCGCTCTTGTTGGATTTATCTGGAACTTCCAGGCCACCAGCTACAAAATTGCCTCTTGTAACTCTTCTTTTCTTGCTTAATGGCCATGAAGTGATGTGCATTCTTCACATTAGAAAAGCATTTGAAACTTAATTATATTGTTATACATCATGGTTAATTCACCACAGAGGAAAGCATCACTTAAAGATCAATTTTGAATGCTTTATGTAGGAAGCACTGGAAAGGGTCATTCTGCCTTAGCCAGCAGCATATTAATGCTGTTTCTTGTGTATCTGATAGCAATCTCCTTTGTGGGCTTATCCCTTAGAACAGATTGTGATTCTTTTGTGTGAAGGGATTGCTTTTTCTTGTAGTGCACAACCTGGGCACTTGCATTATTATCAAACAAACATTTGTGGAAAATTCAAAGTACCTCAAAGCTATAAGAAACCCAACAGCATTTATTCCTATGCTGGAACAAGTTTTACTTCCAACTTTATTTGTAAAACTTTTAAAGAGAGCAAATCACAGAGGAAGCTGAACTGTCAACACTGAAAATAATTCACCATCTTTCACACTGGAAATAATTTAGCATATTTCATTTACATTTATTTCCCAGCACGGTGTAGTGATTGGAGTGTTGGACTAGTATCTGTGAGATTCAGCTTCAAATCCCTGTTCTGATATGGGAGCTTGCTGGGTGATCTCAGACCATCACACACTCTTAGCATAACCTACCTCACAGGGATGTTGTGATGTTAAAATGGAGGCATGCTTTGGGTCCCTGCTGGGAGAAAGATGGGACATAAATGAGGTAAATAAATAGTTTTTGCTTTTATTGTCTTTTTATTACTGTTGTTTTAATTGTCAAATAAAGAGCCAATGTGGAGTAGTGGTTGAGAATGTCAGGTTCTAATCTGGAGAACTGGGTTTGATTCCCCATCTCTATTCCTGCACATGAAGCCTGTGGATGATCTAGTCCAGTCACAGTTCTTTCAGAAGTCTCTGGATGTTATCACACACACTCAATAATGCACTTTCAATCTATTTTCAATGCACTTGCCAACTGAATTTTGCCAGTTCACACAGTAAAATCCAGTTGGAAAGTGTATTGAAAGTGCATTATTGAGCATGTGTGATCACAGCCTCTACCTTTCAGCCCCACCTACCTCACAAGGTGCCTGTTGTGGGGAGAGGAAGGGAATGTGATTGTAAGTTACTTTGGACTCTTAAGATAGAGAAAAAACCTACTCTTCTGTGATGGAGAGCCCCCTATTATTCATTTATACAGACATTGTGATCACTGGTTTGGTTGCCAGGGTGCCTGGAGATGTAACTCTCACACATCTGCTCTGAAACATGGGTGTACCAACGTTTCCTAAGAGAATTATATGAATACTAACAGTCTCAGAGCGCAATCTGGGGGGGGGGGGGCGCGGAAAGTCTTTTGGGAGCAGACGAGCCGGTACAAGCTGGTACAAATTAAAAACTAATAAGTGGAAATTGGAAGACTTCCAGGGTTGGAAAATGACGAGCTGAGTTGCTTTCCCTAACGGGGGCAGGCTGGCACTTCTGTTCAGGGTAGTAAAAGGCAAATTAATGCCTTCTGCCTACATTTCTCAACTAGAGAATTGTCCAAAATATGCACAGATACTTTGAGGAGACTTACCTTGGCTGAAAGGGAGTCCTGGGGGGGCTCCTTTGAGACTTTGAGGGATCTCCGGAGAGAAGTTGCATATTTATCATCTGCGGAAGTTTCCAGAGTCATCAATTTGACATAAGCTCGACAGGATCCAAACCTTCTTTTACAATTTTAAACATCTAATCTACAAAGGACTGGTGTTGATTTGGATAAACTATGGAAAAAAGGTACTGATTGGTATCTCTTCATTCCGGAACTAATTAAAGTTAAACTAAACAAAAGTAAAAGGTGGGAGTTGGAAATACTGAAAGCCTGAAAGGAGAAGAAGATAAGGGGCTAAATTTGAACTTTGTAAACTTAAAAGACAGTGTTAAAAGAAGAAAGGAATTTATTGTTTAGTCTATCTGTGGTTGAGGAGGCAGCCCCATAGTCACAGATCTGCAGCATTCACAGTCAACACAGGAAATATGTCAGATATTGTGAGATTTCTCTACCAGTGAAACAAGATTTGAAGACAAGAAACGCAGGAAGTATTGGAGGAAGAAGAAGGAAGTCAATGAAGTAAACAGCCTACTCTAGGATTATAATACCAGAGAGAAACATCGGTGGCCATTGTTGTTGGGAGGACTAAGTTTTAACATCGTTTTTGAAGTGATTGGGACATTAAAAATTGGTGGAGTTAAACAAAAATTAGACCCAAAATTGGTATTTAAAGATAAAGATGGAAGATATATAGCGGTAGAAATTACTTTGAATGCCAAAAATGCCAAAAAAAGTTGTTGTTGGGACTTTATGCTCCAAATGGTGCTAAAGACATTTTCTTTAAAAGACCAAGCGGGTTTTCTCCCTAAAAGGCAAATAAGAGACAATATTAGAACTGTTGTAAATATTGTAGAATACTAAGAAAGACATCCAGAGAAGGAAGTTGCATTATTCTTTGCGGACGCAGAGAAAGCTTTTGATAATTTGAATTGGGACTTTATGTTTGCAGTAATGGAGAAAATAAAGTTGGGGAAAAACTTTATAAGAATGATAAAAGCAATTTATACTGAACAACGTGCAAGGTTATGTATAAATGCAGATCTTACAAAAGAAATGATAATCAGCAAAGGTACAAGGCAAGGTTGTCCGCTTTCACCATTGTTGTTTATAATGACTCTTGAAATCTTATTGATGCAAATACAAGATGATGAAGAAATTGAAGGAACGAGAATTAAAGGTACTCGGTACTGGGTCCCATGCTCTTTAACTTGTTCATAAATGATTTGGGGTTGGGAATGAACAGTGAAGTAGCCAAGTTTGCAGATGACACTAAATTGTTCCGGGTGGTGAGAACCAGAGAGGATTGTGAGGCACTCCAAAGTAATGCACACTGGGGCCAAGAATCCCAGCTACAAATACAAGTTGATGGGTTGTGAACTGGTAGAGACTGACCAAGATAGAGATTTTGGGGTCGTGGTAGATAGCTCACTGAAAATGTCAAGACAGTCTTATTTTGGAAAACTTTCCATTTGTAATCCCAACAAAAAAGAGTCTGGAGATCTCTTAATGTCATAACCTAATTTTTTTGACATTTCTTGCTGGATCATTTGTCAAAATTGCTTTGCCTTCTCACAAGTCCACCACATATGGTAGAAAGATCCTTCATTTTTTTACACTTCCAACACCTATCTGACACCTGATTGTTCATTTTTGCCAGTTTCTTAGTTGTCATGTACCATTTGTATAGAATTTTGAAACAGTTTTCTTTAATATTATAACATGTCAAAATTTTCATAGAGTTCTTCCACAGATACTCCCATGATTCCATTTGTATTTCGTTGTTAAAATTAACTGCCCATTTAATCATTTGAGATTTAACTACTTCATCTTCTGTAGACCACTTCAACAGTAGTTCATAAATTCTTAAAATCAATTTTTCATTGTCTCCCAATAGTATTCTTTCCAATTCTGTTTGCTCTTGTCTAATACCTTCATTTTTGGTGTCCTGTTCACCAAACTCTTAATTGTTTCAATTGAAACCAATTGTATTTATACTGTAATTCTACAACTGATTTGAGTTCCACCTTTCCTCCCTGTATCTTTAGTAGTTGATTGTATGTTAACCACATCCCTGCATCAGTTTCTGAAGATAATTTTATGTGTGTGTATGTATGTACACACACACATATATTGACCACTGTGTGACACAGAGTGTTGGACTGGATGGGCCATTGGCCTGATCCAACATGGCTTCGCTTATGCTCTTGTGTTCTTACGTGGGCACAGGAAGGGTTTGCGCCGACGTATGACCGGCGCCACCCCAGCAGAGGGGAGTTCCATGGGCGAGGGGATGCCCGAGCACCGCTCCATCCGAGGGCAGTGGCGCCTGAGGGCTGCGCCCTAGCGTGGGCAGAAGTGAGGCAGAGGACGGCATTCAGGCGGAGGAGGGGGTGGAGTTCGGGGCATGGCCAGGCTTAGGCGGCTTCCTGAGCAGTTTGGCCCATGGCACGCAAAAACGGCAGTGTGCCCCATAGGCACTCATTGAAACCAAAAACAAAGGTCATCTCCACTGCTATGGAAGCTCGTAATAACCTTAGGGAGTGGCATGATTGCCTTGCCAATCCCCTTGCACCTCAGGCTGACGAGCTCCATCCCGAGCACCCACTCGCGGTCTCCCCCCTCCTAGAAATACTTCTGCTCTGGCCTCGCACAACTCAGTTGTTAGGGAGAGGAGCGCATGGTGGGAAGCTCTGTCAGTATATGCAAGCAGTTTCTATGCACATGCTGGGAAAGTGAAAGTAACAAAACTGCCAGGTAGATCATCTAAGTGACAGACGGTGGCTGGTTGCCAAATTGCATCAGCCTGAGCAATGTCAGCATGACTCAGCAGCAAGCTGATTGGTGACCTGGCTGGACCTTATGTATAAATGTACAAAGACACTTTACTGTGTGTGGGATATGTATGGTGGTGTTGCAGTGGAGCATTCTGTCGGTTTGGAGAGTGAAGGTGTAAATAAATTGTATATAGTGGTTTTAACACTGCTGTGTGCAAGCCTTTATTCTTTGCTTCACTAAAGACCACCCTCACTAAGCAGAGGTGCATCAACAAGGAGCGCATGGCGGGAAGCTCCCGGCCATACAGACTTAGAGTGAGGGACAGGCAGGCACGTTGGTGACGGGTTTTGCACCTCATGGTTGCTTTGACAGTATCTTTGACTTGCGAGGGGGAGAGAGAGGTCTCTCCCCTGGGGCTAACTGCTCTTGTTTCCAGGTCTCCACAGGTTCCGGGCTCCCGGAGGCTCTGCATGCGAGGACTGTCGCCTATGGCTGGGTAAGGTCCACTGTCCCCCACCCGGCCTCCCCCTCCCCTCACTCTCAACCGCTTGGTGTGTGAGTGTCTCTGGCACTTGAACCAGGCAGTTGGCTCCAGCAGGGGGCATTTGTTGACCCCGCTCTCCTGTGCTGGAGCCTGCTCCCTTCTCTTGGTCTGTCCTCTGCCGCGTTCCCAACCCCTGGCAGGCCACGGGGTGTGTGTGGCAGCTGCCCTGTTGCGGGGAGGTGGGTCAGAGACTGTCCCTTTAAGAGAGCGCCTGGCTGAAACTCAGCCTGCTCTTCCAGCCGCCAACCCTGCAGGTGCTCTTGATCTCTATCTCCGTTTTGCAGGTGGGAATCCAACACAGAGGCTTCTGCGTGTGCCGCTCCACTGCCCCCCCCCCCCACTCCCTCAGCTGTTTCTGCCCGCCGCTCAGAATGGAGCCCTGCTCACAGCAAGACTGCCCAGCACACGCCAGGGAGACTGTTGCACTCCATTCTGGAAAAATAAAGTCTGAGCTGTGCCCTCTGTTGTCTCTCCCGCTTGGCATCTGCTGCATGTTCCCTGGGCAGCCCCTCCCCTGTCAGTGGCCTCTCCCAGGGAATGCCTGGGAGGGTGGGCAGACTTTGTTTGGGGGGGGATGGTTTATGAGCCACCACGCTGCCCCCTCTGTGGCTGGACAGGGGAGGGGAGTGCCACCCCTCAGCCTGCCTGGGCTGACAGCCTACCCACAGGGCTGTTGTGCGCAGTGCACTAAGGGGGGCTGATGAAGTGGACTGCGGCTGATGCACTCACAATCTGAGTTCTGCAGCCCCCAGGAGAGGTGTTCAGTGCACATGGCAGGGGGCGTCAGGGCAGCACAGGGGATCTCTGGGTGGGGGTGGTATCTGCTGCTGGGCTGCTCACTCCCAGACACACATTTCAGCTGCTGTCTATGACAGCAAACTCCTGCACTTGGTACTTCCTGCTTGTCTGCCTGCCACTGGCAGAGTCTCTGACAGTGGGAGGATGTGAGGGGACTGACGGCTTCTCTGTGGTCCTGTGCAGGCCTGTCTCACCCCCACCCCCACCTCGCCACCAAGCCAGGCTTTTTGTGCGCGCATGCCCAGCCTAACTCCTGTTCCCTCCCCAGGTTGGTGGGCCATCTCTCCTTTGCCTGTGATGGTCTGCCCATCATTGACTCCGTTCTCTGTTTGGGAGTGGGTTGGGGATAGCTATCAGCCTCTCTGGGGCCGCCTCTCCTTATCCCTGACTGTCATGAGCCGCGGCACATGTGCCAGGACTGGCCAATGGGGGTGGACTGGCCCTCCCCTCTGGCTGCCTCCAGCTCTTTTCCATGCCTCCGCCAGCGGCGTTGCCATGGCAACCGTCTCCCTCATGGCAAGCTACCCCTCTCCCCTCCCCACACTCCAGCGTGCCGAAGTCCTCAGGAACTCTACTAGCGGTACGGCAGCTATGCCATGGCCGGCCGCCCCTTATTTCTGGATTGGGCTACCCGTGTTATAACAGTACTCTATATGTCTGGAAGAGTGCTAACCAGGAGTGGAGACCAGCTCCCAGCCACTCTGTGCGTGCACCATCTCGGCCGTTGCGGTGGAAGAAATCGCACTGTCAGGAAATGCCCAGGCAAGCATTACTTTGCACTTGGCCACATTGAACCTTATCTGCCACGTTGATGCCCACTCACCCAGCTTCAACAGATCCCTTTGGAGTGCCTCACAATCCTCTCTGGTTCTCACCACCCTGAACAATTTAGTGTCATCTGCAAACTTGGCCACTTCACAGCTCATTCCCAACTCCAAATCATTTATGAACAAGTTAAAAAACATGGGACCCAGTATCGAGCCCTGTGGAACCCAACTGCTTACCATCCTCCACTGCGAAGACTACCCATTTATACTCCCTCTCTGCTTCCTATTAATTAGCCAATTTTTGATCCACAAGAGGACCTGTCCTTTTACTCCATGACTCTTGAGCTTTCTAAGGAGCCTTTGATGAGGAACTTTATCAAAAGCTGTCTGGAAGTCAAGGTAAACGACATCTATTAGGTCTCCTTCATCCACATGTTTGTTCATCCCCTCAAAGAAATGCAATAGGTTAGTGAGGCGAGATCTTCCCTTACAGAACCCATGCTGAGTCTTCCTCAATAACCCGTGTTCATCAATGTGCCTACTCATTCTGTCCTTGATAATGGTTTATACCAACTTTCCCGGAATTGAAGTCAGACTGACTGGCCTGTAATTTCCCGGATCTCTTCCTTTTTAAAGATGGGGGTGACATTTGCTACCTTCCAGTCCTCAGGACTCGGCCGTGCTCCTTACAGACAAGGCATCCATACTGAATTGGTGGTCGGAGTATTTTCAGGTTCTCTTCAGTGCCAATCGCGTAGTTCAAGATTCAGCAATCCACCTCACCCCACTTCAACCAGTGAAAACAGAGTTGGATGAGATCCCCACCCTAGAAGAGACTGTTAAAGCCATCAAGCAACTGAAAAGTGGCAAGGCAGCGGGAGTTGATGGAATCCCACCAGAGATCTGGAAGCATGGGGGCACAGTACTACATAGCACACTTCAAAAAGTACTTGTCACCTGCTGGGAACAAGGCAAACTACCACAAGACTTTCGCGATGCAATCATCATTACTCTACATAAGAACAGAGGGGAAAAGTCAGACTGCTCCAACTACCGGGGGATAACCCTGCTCTCCATCGCAGGCAAAATCCTTGCTAGAATACTCCTGAACAGACTGGTGCCCACCATTGCAGAAGAACTCCTCCCAGAGAGCCAGTGTGGCTTCAGAGCTAACAGGAGCACCACAGACATGGTATTTGTTCTCAGGCAGCTCCAAGAGAAATGCAGGGAACAGAACAAGGGTCTATATGTGACTTTTGTCAACCATACCAAAGCTTTTGATACCGTTAGCAGGATTGGCCTGTGGCACATCTTGGAACGTTTAGGATGTCCCCCAAGGTTCCTCAGTATGGTCATCCAGCTACATGAAGACCAGCGAGGCCAAGTCAGACACTGCAACGATCTCTCGGAGCCCTTCCCAATAGGCACAGGTGTAAAGCAAGGCTGTGTTCTCGCGCCAACTCTCTTTACGATCTTCTTTAGCATAATGCTTCAAAGAGCCGCAGAAGATTTAGATGATGATGATGGTGTCTACATCCACTATTGCACCAATGGCAGCCTTTTCAACCTGAGGCGACTAAAGGCCCACTCCAAGACAATGGAAAAACATATCCGAGAGCTACTGTTTGCTGATGATGCTGCACTTGTCTCCCACTCGGTATCAGCTCTGCAGCATATGAAGTCCTGCTTTGCAGAGGCTGCCAAGCTATTCGGCCTAGAAGTTAGTCTGAAGAAGACAGAAGTTCTCCACCAGCCCGCACCCCAGGAAGATTATCACCCTCCTTGCATCACTGTGGGTGAATCAGTTTTGAAGACAGTCCAGCAGTTCACCTACCTGGGGTGCATCATCTCCTCAGACGCCAAGATCGACAAGGAGATTGACAATAGACTGGCAAAGGCAAACCGTGCATTTGGCCGACTGCATAAAAGAGCGTGGAGCAACAAGGATCTGAAAAAAGGCACAAAGATCAATGTTTACAAAGCGGTTGTGATGACAACCCTCATCTATGGCTCCGAATCATGGGTATTATACCGTCATCACCTGCGACTCCTTGAGCGCTTTCATCAGCACTGCCTTCGCACCATCCTCAACATCGACTGGAGTGACTTTGTGACCAACACTGAAGTCCTCAAGCGGGCGGAGGTTACAAGCATCGAGGCATTGTTGTTGAAGACGCAGCTGCACTGGGCAGGGCATATCTCCAGAATGGAAAACCACCGCCTTCCCAAGATTGCCCTGTATGGCGAACTTTCCACCGGCCAACGAAATAGAGGGGCACCAAAGAAGAGGTACAAGGACTCCTTGAAGAAATCCCTTGGTACCTGTTGCATTAACCATCACCAGTGGTCTGACCTAGCCTCAGATCACAAAGCATGGAGACACACCATCCACCAGGCTGTCTCTTCCTTTGAGAACGCACGCATAGCTGGTCTTGAGGACAAAAGGAGATTGAGGAAGAATCGTACTACTACAGCACCAACCCCAAATCAGACTTTTCCCTGCAGCCACTGTGGCTGGACCTGCCTGTCCCGCATTGGTCTTGTCAGCCACCAGTGAGCCTGCAGCAGACGTGGACTACTGCACCTTTCTTAAATCTTCGTTCGCGAAGTCAAGCCGAGAGAGAGAGTCCTCAGGAACGGAGGCATATTTCAATGAAAGATTACATATTTTTGTCAGGAGATCCACAAGTTCAACTTTGAGTTCTTTCAGAACTCTTGGATGTATGCCATCCAGACCTGGTGACTTATTAGTTTTTAATTTGTCTATCAGTTGTAGGACCTCCTGTCTTGTCACCTCAATCTGACTCAGGTATTTCCACACCCCTTCCAAAATTAGGGTTCTGGAGCGGGCAAACACTTCTCGTCTTCCACAGTGAAGACGGAGGCAAAAAATGCATTCAGCTTCTCAGCCATTTCCCTATCCTCCTTCAGTAATCCTTTGACCCCTTGGTCATCCAAGGGCCCCACTGCCTCCCTGGCTGGTTTCCTGCTTCTAATATATTTGAAGAAATTTTTATTGTTGGTCTTTATGTTTTTTGTAATATGCTCCTCATAGTCCCTTTTTGCCTACCTGATCACAGTCTTGCATTTGATTTGCCACAACCTGTGTTCCCTTTTATTAATCTCACTTGGACTAGCTTTCCACCGCTTAAAAGAGTCCTTCTTACCTTTTACAGCTTCCATTACTTTGTTTGTTAACCATGCAGGCCTTTTCTTATACCTATTTCTGCCTTTCCTTACTTGTGGTATATATTTTATCTGAGCTTCTAGGATGGTAGTTTTAAATAGCCTCCAAGCTTCCCCAAGGGTTTTGACTGTATTTACCTTTCCTTTCAGTTTCCTCTTCACATGCCTTCTCATCTCAAAGAATTTACCCCTTTTAAAGTTAAACGTGGTTGTGCTGGTCTTTTGGGGCAACTCTCTATTTATACAAACGGTGAAATCAATAATGTTATGGTCACTGGTGCCAAGCGGTGCGATCACTTTTACATCTCTCACCAAGTTTTGGGCATTACTTAGGACCAAATCCAGGATCACCCCACCCCTGGTAGGTTCAGAGGCCATCTGCTCCAAAGCACAGTCATTGAGAGCATCTAGAAACTCAATCTCTTTCTCTGGACCAGAACATTTATTGACCCAATCAATCTGCGGGTAGTTAAAATCACCTATTACAACACAGTTTTTACATTTAGCCATTATCTTTAATCCTTCCATCATATTATATTGTCCTCTATCTTTTGACTTGGTGGGCGATAACAAACTCCCATAAATTTCCTTTTGGGCCCTCTATTTCAACCCAAAGCATTTCTAGAAGGGGATCTAATTCTCTTACCTCAGTCTTGCTGGACCATATACCTTCTCTGACATACAGAGCCACCCCACTCCAACCCTTACCTCCTTAACCTCCCGATATAATTTATATCCAGGAATCACCATGTCCCACTGATTCTCCTCCAGTTTCTGAAATTCCCACAATGTCTATGTTTTCTCCCAACACTAAACATTCCAACTCACCAATTTTACTTCGAACGCTTCTTGTATTTGCATACAAACATCTATAATTTCCCAGGCAAGCTAGGCCCGCAACCTTCCTCCTGCCACCTCGAGACTTTTGCAGACAGTCCATACCATTTGTCACCATCTCAGTGGACAACTCTGATCCATTACCCAGTAGAAAAGTAACAGCCAACCCTTCATCTCTTTGAGATGAGTCCTCCTGAACCAGAGACATTTCATTTCCTGTTGGCTTTCCCCCAAGATTTAGTTTAAAAACTGCTCTGCCACCTTTTTGATTTTAAGTGCCAACAGCCTGGTTTCATCTGGGGACAAGTGGAGACCGTACCTTTTGTACAGCTCCCGCTTGTTCCAGAAAGCATCCAGTGTCTAACAAACTTAAACCCTTCCTCCTTACACCATCGTCTCATCCGCACATTGAGACTTCTAAATTGTGCCTGTCTCTCCAGCCCTGCAAGTGGAACAGGTAGAACTTCTGAGAAGGCTACTTTGGAGGTCCTGGCCATAAGTCTCCTGCCTAGCAGCTTAAATTTTTCCTCCAGGATCTCACGACTGCATTTCCCCACATTGTTGGTGCCAACATGCACCATGACCACTGGCTCCTCCCCAGCACTGTCTATCAGCCTATCTACTACACACGTAATGTCCACTACCTTTGCACCAAGCAGGCAAGTCACCATACGGTCAGTACATGGTTTTGCCACCCAGCTGTCTACTTGCTTAAGGATTGAATCACCAACTACCAAGACCCCTCCTCTCTCCCCGCCCAGGGATGGTTCCTTGGCGCGAAAGGATTCCCGCTCGCGAACTAAAGAAGAGGTCCCTTCTGAGGGCACATTCCCCTTATCTGCAGCACGGTGCCCTGTTTCCTCTCGACCTTCATGCTCCCTGGCAGCAATGGGGCTGCCACATTCAGAGCAGGGCTCATCTAGTACACCCCCAAGAGTCTTCCCCAAGTTCCTAACTGCCTGCCTCTTCTTCTTCAGGTCAGTCACCTCGGCCTCAGGGGTATGAACTCGTTCCCTGAGGACCAGGAGCTCCTTGCATCGAGCACACACCCAAGACTTCTGTCCTGTGGACAGATAGTCATACATGTGGCACTCAGTGCAAAACACTGGAAAGCCCCCACCCCCCTGCTGGCATTCTACCTTCATGATATCTTTTTTCAAATGGAAAGCAATTGATGGATCCAAGGAAACTTATTTCACTTACTAGATAATACAGAAATAATATTTTTTAAGGTTCAAGTGCTATGCCTCTAGTGTAGACCATGTCTAAGCTGAGCATACATATTTTCTTTATCCTTTCTTTGTGTACATATGGTGACAATCAGCTGTTCGTGGTATTAAGACAAAAAAGCTGTTTGCGCATTCTTCAGTTTATGTCCATTTGGTACACATTTCATTCAATACAGGAAGACTACCTCCTTATAAGAAACCATCACCAGTGAAGCTGATCTGACACAGATTCAGAGAGAGAAAATTACTTCCTCGCAGTGATCAGGGAAGTTTGGGGTTGAGATCCATAGACTCTTAATAAACAGGAGCCCTGAAGTCTGCAACTAGCCCAGGCGATATCCCATTACCTATCTAATCTACTGATAATTTGTGGAGAGCCTTTCCCACCTTTTTGGATTTTTCATTCAGGACAGAATTACACATGAATCTCCAACCACTTGACATCTCCTCATTGCTTGGCAGTTACTGACTTCACCATATGTAAGCTGAAAAATGGCAGTAGGTGACCTACCTTCAGTGTTCTCAGCTCAGCACAGTGAGTTGGCCAAGCACCAAGGAGTCTGTTTCAAAATAAAGCATGACTCTTTGCCCTTGCCATAGGGATGGTCTTGTCACCATCAGTGGAATTTGGAGGTTTCAGGTTTAATACCTATTCCTAACTGTCCCCTTCCCTTTCTGGCTTCTTCTGGAAGCAGAAAGTCCCAGATTCAATCCCTGGCATTTCCAACTAAAAAGGGTCCAGGCAAGAAGGTGTGAAAAACCTCAGCTTGAGACCCTGGAGAGCTGCTGCCAGTCTGAGTAGACAATACTGACTGATGGACCAAGGGTCTGATTCAATATAAATCCAAGTGGACATCTATGTTGGTCTGAAGCAGTTGAACAAAGCAGGAGTCACGTTTCACCTTTGAGACCAACCAAATTTTATTCAGAACTCTAAGCACACTTCATCAGATGAGGGGAAGCAGAATACCTAATCCCCTTGTCTGATTAAGTGTGTTTAGAGAGCACATGAAAGCTTACATTCTGAATAAAACTTGGTTGGTCTTAAAGGTGCAACTTGACTCCTGCTTTGTTCAACTGATTCACTATAAGGCAACTTCATATGTTCATATATGTTCATATGCTGAGTAAAGAGAGTGTATGAGAAGAGTGAGAAGAGCATTCTCTCTCTACTTGTGTCTGCCAAGGGAGCTTTCACTCTCAAAAGCTTCTTCCTCGAATCTCTTTTTGGTCTCTAAGGTACCCTTGGACTCAAATCTGATTGTTCTATGGCAAATCAAAACAGTTCCCCTCTGAAGCATTCTCTTAGTCATTCTCCCTCTGTTGGAACTCTCCTTTCAGCACGAGCTCTCTGGTAATCAGGTACAAATGGCAAAGGAAGTTTAAAGGAAGGAAAAGAGGTTGATTATATCTCCACTTTCCCTGTGAATGAGGCTTCGAAAAGTTAAAGAACATTTCTAGACATTGGAAATAATTTGAATTAATCTGAATATAGATACTTAAATCAACCCGGACTATAATTGGGTATCTGTTAAAGAGACTATTATTTGGCTGCAATATGGTCTGAATAAAACAAGATATATTTCAGAGAGATTTCTCTTTGTCATCTGATTGAAATTGAAATGCTAACACTCAAAATTCCAGCTGGAGGAGATTGGGAAGGACGGACTATCTGGGTCTCTGAGCTAATTTTCAACTTGGATTAATAGACAGAGTTTGTTGACAGAGAAAAATGGCTTTGCCAAGCAAAATCTTTTATAAAAAAGACATTTTGAGCAGTTTAAATTCTCTGAAGCAGGATCTTAGTTCATTAACAGAGTTGATTAAGAAACAAATGGGAGCTTTTGTGCTGAAAGCTAGCAAAATCTCAAATCTACACGAGCAGAGTGTTAAATAGAACCTGGTGACGTCTGTGGAATTGAAAAGGGAGTGATCCATTGGGAAATGAGCAAAAGAAAACCAAAATGGAACCCTATGGCGCACTTAAAAGAAAGACCGGAAATGGAGATTGACTGAAGTTATGTCGAGAGAAACAAAGGCTGTGGAATTCTTCTCACTTTTTCTGAGAGATATGACTGCATTAAGGAGAAAGAGGGTGCATTTTAACCAGAAAATCATGATGTGGAAATTTTTCGGGAAGAAGGGTTTTTGAACTAGCTCTCTCTCTGTGGATAGTTGGATATGGAACTTGTAATAAGAACTGATATGCGATATTAAAAGGCTAAGTGAGATTTTTTGGGCTATAATAAGTTGTTTTGCCTAGAGTGATATGGACATAAAAGCTAAAGGACAAAAGTTTTGAAAAGAATTTTATGTAAAAATAGTTAATTTAGATTAACTTTTAAGAAGGCAGACAGCATAATTATTTTGTAATTTGGTAAACTTGCTTTTAACAGATAAAGATATTTGCTTCTTATGCTTATAACAATGACGATATGGGTAAACTAACAAGCTAGTCTGTATTTTTAATATGGCTGAATTAAGCAGCAAAACTAAGATGTGGAAATTTTTGAGGAAGAAAGATTTTTGAATTGTTGCTCCCACTGTAGGCAATTAGATATGGAATTTATTAATAAAAATTGATATTCAATTTCAAAAGGGTAAGAGAGATTTTAAAGATGGAAAAGTTTTACAAAAATGTTATATAAATAAATAGTTAATTTGAATCCATTGTTAAGAAGGGAGACACCGCAATTATTTTTTAATTTAGTAGATTTGCTTCTAGTATGTTTGTCTGAAGAAATTGTCTATAATGAGATAGATAAATCATTGTGTTCTATTTTTAGCTTGTTAAGGATAAAGATATTTGTCTTAGATTGTATTAAGGAGAGAGAAGGTGCATCTTAGTCATAAATTAGGAGATAGAATTTTTTTAGGAAGAAGGGTTTTTGAATTGTCTCTCTCTCTCTTTGTGGGTAGTTGGATATGGAACTCTTAATAAGAACTGATATGTGATTTTTAAAGGTTAAGTGAGATTTTTGGGTTATATTAAGTTGCTTTTCCTAGAGCAATAGGGATATAAGAGTTGGATCAATTGCTAAGAAGGCAGACAGCACAATTACTTTGCAATCTGGCAGATCTGCTTTCAGTACGCTTCTCTGGAGAAACTGTCTATACTGAGATAGATAAATTACTATGTTGTATTTTTTTAGCTTGTTAAGGATAAAGATATGAATTTTATATGCTTATTTTAATGACGATATTGTTAAACTAACAAGTTAGTCTGTGCTTTCAATATGGTTAAGCTCATCCAGCCAGTTTTGTGTAGAGATTGCTCTGACTTTTTTATACTTATATGTGTTGAAAAAGAATTGTTTAGACTTGTATTTCAAGTAATAGTCTAGTAAAAAATCTTATAATGAAAGATAAAGATGGTAAAATATATGGTGAACTTCATACTTGCAGGTAGAAAGAATTGGGTATTTTATTTGGAGGTAGAATTACAACTGATATATTTGTATTCTTCTTTGTTTCTGTTTCTCCCATTCTGTACACACCCCTTCCCCTCTTTAATGTATCTATGCCTCTGCTTCTTCTTTTTGTCGTTAAAATCAATAAAAATTATAAAAACCAAAAGTAACTCAGGTTTTGTCTCCAGGCAAACTGAGTACCGGAACTCGTGTAGATTGTGTAAATCAAATAAATGATGCCTAGAATGGATGGTCCAGGCTAGCCTGAACTTGGACAGGAGACGACCAAGGAAGTCCAGGGTTGCTACACAGGAGTAGGCAATGGCAAACCACTTCTGTTAGTCTCTTGCCTTGAAAACCCTTTGGGGTTACCATAAATCAGGTGTGACTTGACAGCACTTTTCCACCAGAATTGCTTGTTTTTCACAATTCTGCTTCTGACAGTCATGGACAGTTAGGAGCTTTCTTGTGTTGGAGATTCTACACACTTTTAAGTTCACAGCTATAAATTCTAGACCTTTTTTTTTTTTACCATGAAAACAGATTCTTGGGTAGTATCATTCTTCACTGCATACAAAATTCCTTGCTTTGTTGCAGAATACGCCCCAGCAAGACAGCAAAATTCTTCTCTGGTGGATGCCTCAAAGAAAATGGAAAGCATGAGAAAACCTAATTTCCTGTGACCATTAGCATTTTCAATGCTGTTAGCCAAATTGCTTCCTCAGCTCATCTTCTTTATCCCTGTGGTGCTGGACTCCCACTGCTCAGTAGTCTGATGATGTGCAGGGAGAAGAATAGTTTAGGGGAAAGTTGAGCAATAGGGCCCTGCAGATATTGGCTGGATTCCAGTTCCCATTATTCAAGGGAAGTAGGAGCACCCTCATGGATCGTTCTGCAGCTCTCTGTCTTAGCCAGGTTGCCTGGAGCTCAGAGAAAGGAAGATGCTGGAATCTCATTTATACAGTGCATGTACTGTATGCCCTAAGAGTCCTTTTGACATAACCATAGGGGTGTGACAATGATTGCAAGATGACCTTTGGCCAGGAACCTCACTCAAACACTGAAAATCCATTCCATGGAGATAAAAGAGAATGACACACTCTATTACAAATGAAGGTGCCTTACACCATGTCAGATGAATGGTCCATCTACTTCAGCATTGTCAGGGTCTCCAGGGTCCCTAACAAAGGATCCTTTCCATCACCAGGGGCCAGAGATCTTTTTAAACTGGAGATGCCTACTTGAGATATTCTTCATGCAAAACAAGTGTTCCACCACTGAGCCACAAATGTGTATCTGAAATTGTGTTCACTGAGATCGAAACATCATGACAGATTTAGTGCAGAATTGTTACTCCAAAGAGCAAATTGCATCTCATTCTTCCTCAAAAGTATCTAGAACTACTGACTACTTCATGATATCACAGGATGGAGCCCTGGAGGGATTGGGGGCAATGAAATGCCCACTTTTAATTTTGGAGGTGGATGCATAGTCCAAGATGTAGTTCCATCCTGAAATGTTGGAGAAAAAATTACATTTTTACTCAGTGACCAAAGAGTAAAAAGTAATATACTTCTAACTTATTCTGGCTGGGTTCCATTGATTGTAATGGAGGGATGCCAAAGGATTTCAGAGAGGAAACCTAGGATTGCTGCCAAATCCAGGGAACCTTGGGACATCCATTAAACTAGAATGTGTGTGTGTGTTTTCATATCTCAAGGCTGATTCATATTATCCTTGTTTGACAATCACAATAGCTTTGCCCATGACAAAATTTTCCTGTGAAAAATACTTCTCATGAAGTAAAGTCACAGCTTATCACATCCTAAAATGGCTTTCTGCCATTTATCTTGACATGGCAGCTAGAGATTTTGTACTTGAGGATCCCCCATAAGACCGTTTTTTAAATTAAATTATGATAGGTTGAGCTTCTAGATAGGATGAACTTCTGGACCACCCAATGAAGAAAATTAAATACAGCATGTGCCAATTTTCAGAAGTTTGTTCCAATACAAACTGGGGCAGACCTATACTACTCATGTCAGCCATGATGTCCTGAGGAGTTAAGGAAACAAGATAATGCATGAGATGGAGAAAGCAGAGAAAGAAGTACTTTTCTCCCTTTCTCTCAATACAAGAACTCGTGGACATTCAATGAAATTGCTGAGCAGTCAGTTTAAAACGGACAAAAGGAAGTACTTCTTCACCCAAAGGGTGATTAACATGTGGAATTCACTGCCACAGGAGGTGGTGGTGGCTACAAGCATAGACAGCTTCAAGAGGGGGTTAGATAAAAATATGGAGCAGAGGTCCATCAGTGGCTATTAGCCACAGTGTGTGTGTGTGTGTGTGTGTGTGTGTGTATAATTTTTTTTGACCACTATGTGACACAGAGTGCTGGACTGGATGGGCCATTGGCCTGATCCAACATGGCTTCTCTTATGTTCTTATGTAAACCTCCACATGGATGCCATTTCCTCATCCCCCATAACAATCAGCATGATAGTCTCCAGCACCAAGCCAGAGACTGTTTTTGCTAGCCCAGATGGGGGATCTAGTAGCAAGCTCGGTGGATGGTAAATAAAGGGTATACCAGTCTGCCTATGATTCCCAACCCAAGGAGCACATAATCAAAAGCAGTGATTGTCTGCACTGGGAAATTCTGAGGAGGAGAAGCTCTTAGAAGATGATGGCATCCCCCCAGCTTCAGGTTGATGGTGGACTAAAAACCTTCTATTATCCCTGAGGAAACAAATTTTGTTTTTTGTGCTAAATATGGCATGAATAGCTACCGATTTACAACTCCTGGTAAGCAAATTGGTTGTGTTACATTGCAAGTATATATCAGACATGGAAATCATGAGTCCAAGTTGTGAAATGGACTACAAATGCAATTAAATAAGGTATTCAAACACTGATTAAATGAAGGGAGTGCAATGAAGATACCTGGGACTAGGTTTCCACTTGGTCTAGGATCAGCCCCACCTATCATACAAGATTATTGTCATGATTGCTCAAATAATGTGTTAGAGCAAACAAAAAGGGGTGTAAAAGTGCTTAAAGTCTCCAATGTCTGAGTACAAATTGAACAAATATATGTAAATATTATTAACTAGGAATAAGGCCCATTGTGGAGAAAAATATAATGGACTCTTGAAAGAGGCTAGACTCTACAGGCAAATTCTACAGTTTTGTAGCAAAAATACAGTGGACTCTAGAAAGAGGCCCTTGCTGTCTTCCCATCCACCCACCCAAGTGAAGGCATTCACTCCCCCCCCTTGATGTCTTCCCACCCCCTCCAACTACCACCCACTCCCAACCACATTTAATCTCAACCACCCCTGTGTCCTTGGCATGCCACTACTCCCCCCACCCCACCCTTCCTGCCTTCCTACCCACCAACCAACACTTGACCTTCAGTTGCCCCCCACCCTTGCTGTCTTCCCACCCATCCAGTCAATTTTTTTTTTTATAAAAAACAGTTTATGAAATTAAACTTTTTTGGGGAAATGAAACTCTTTGCCTCTCTGGAGACTAGCACTATTCTATCTTACAAATTTAAAGAATCAGTTATTGCTAGTAAAATTTGACTGCACAAACTAATATGCTTCAAACTGGTTTAAACATAAGGTAATGGAAGTGTGGTAATTAGCTTCTCATAAGAACCTGCTGTCTGTATGATGGGAGAGGGCAAGCCAAAGGAGCCCCGTGGCACAGAGTGGTAAGCTGCATTACTGCAGTCCAAGCTCTGCTCACGACCTGAGTTTGATCCCGGTGGAAGCTTAATTCGGGTAGCCAGTTCAAGGTTGACTCAGCCTTCCATCCTTCTGAGAGTGGTAAAATGAGTACCCA
Source organism: Heteronotia binoei (assembly GCF_032191835.1). NCBI lineage: Eukaryota > Metazoa > Chordata > Lepidosauria > Squamata > Gekkonidae > Heteronotia > Heteronotia binoei. The sequence goes on from NC_083227.1 coordinate 68,316,426, forward strand.
GCTTGCTGGGGGGAAAGCGTAGATGACTGGGAAAGGCAATGGCAAACCACCCCATAACAAAAAGTCTGCCAAGAAAACATTGCGATGTGACATCATCCCATGTGCTGGTAACGACTCAGTGCTTGCACAGGGGACTAACGTTACCCTTTTTAAAAATGCTAATGCCAACTTAAAAAATGAACCTATTGGGTTCCTCTACTTTTGGGAGTTCTAATCTACTGTCAGCCAGCCCCACTCCCAAATAGTGACATAATTGCACTTGTATGATGATGCTCTGGTTTTGGAGCAAACTCTACAGTTTTGTAGCAAAAAATATATAGTTTTTGCCCAAAACCTAGAGCATCACATGTAACATCAGTGACACAATGATGTCACTTCTGAGTGACATTATTGCACCACATGCACAAAGTGGATCCCACCACTGGCAGTCAGGTAGGACCTGACAAACCTAGTTCTTAGACACCCAGGGAAATGCTAATCACCATGTTGGGATCAGGAAGCAATTTTCTCCAAGCCAGTTTGGCGAGGGATCCTGTAGGGGTTTTTGCCATCTTGTGGCCATGAAACAGGGGTCTCTGGGGTTGGGGGGGAGAGATATTTGTGAATTTCCAGCTTTGCATAGAGGGTTGACCCTGGAGATCCCTTCCAACACTTAAGATTCTATATTTTTGGGGCCCAGCAACATCAGATGATGATGACATCCAATCAGGCCACATTTTCATAAGAAGCCTCTAGAAGATTACCTCATCACCATTGGCTTGCCCTCTCCCATCATACAGACAGCAGGTTCTTATGAAAAGCTAATTACCACACTTCCATCTTGGCCTTTAAGATGATAAGAATTGTGTAGGCCAAGAGACCAATTAGTAACACCTGCAGGATGGACCAGGCCTATTTTTGTTCACATTAACCCTTGAGGGGAGGTCAGGGGTGCTTTGCTTCACAGTGCAGACATGACCTTTAACTCCTATATTATCGCTGTTACTTGCCTATGCAGGTTCAAAGCAAGTTTAATATCAGGAGCTAACCAGGCAGTTCATCCTAGCTAAAGATTTCAGTTCACAGTGCTGATAGTAGTGTTCTGTTTAATTATGTATGCCATTTGAGCCAGCATTTTTAATAAAAAGAGACAGATGCAGAAGAAATAAGGTAAGGGATAGATTTTCCTATAGCAGCTTTCAGTCATGGTGCAGAATCCATAATGCATGAAATCCAATTGAAGCTGCAATTGTAAATCCATCAGACAGGAATAAGCAATCTAATATCGAGCCCTGGTTTTTTACCATGAAACTGTGAGACCTGAACATGGAAAATGCAGGAAAAGGAAGAATGGTCAGCATTATTGCATGCACTATTGACTAACAGCCAGCCCTTGCACAATTCTTTGCAGCCAGGGCTTTTTCTGTGATGGTACTCACCAGTATTGAGTACAGGCATTTTTATTGGGTTCTCCTGAGGGGGGAAATTGGTAGAAATTGGTGCATCCTTGTATATAAGTACTGACACTTTTTAAAACAAAAAATTGCACTGTTTGCAGCAAGAAATTGTATGCTCTTAGTCACGTATAGTTGCAACACTAGAATTGACAGTCCCCAAGTGGGAGCATGGGATCCCCCGGTTTGGAGGCCCTCCTCTCACTTCAGAGTTATCAGAAGGTAAGGGAGGAGGAGGGAAATATTCTCTGGGCACTCCATTATATCCCATAGAAACCAATTCCCATAGGATATAATGGATAATTGATGTGTGAGTGTCTGGGGCCTTGGGGAGGCTGTTTTTTTTTAGGTAGATGCATCAAATTTTCAGCATAGCATCCAGTTCCTCTCCTCAAAACACCCTCCTAATCTTAAAAAGTTTGGACTAGGGGGTCCAATTCTATGAGCCCCAAAACAAAGTGCCTCTATCCTTCATTATTTCCAAATGGAGGGAAGGTATTTAAAAGGCATATGGTCCCTTTAATTATGATTGCCAGAACTCCCTTTGGATTATGATTGCCAGAACTCCCTTTGGATTATGATTGCCAGAACTCCCTTTGGAGTTCAGTAATGCTTGTCACACCCTTGCTCCTGGCTACACCCCCAAAGTCCCCAGATATTTCTTGAGTCTGATCTGGCAACTCTGTGCAACACAGTTGCAAGGAGACTAGCTAGCTAGTATTTAGCATTTCAGAATCTGGCAGTAAGCACTTCAAGAGACATTCAGAAGAACATTTGTGAGCCAGTCTGTTATAGTGACTAGAGTGCCAGACAAGGGCTGAAGAGACTTGCTTCAAATATTCATTCATTCATTAATCTCCATAAGTGGTGTTGGTCCAATCAGATTAAGGTTGGATATTCATGGAAAATTGGGAGTAGGGATGTGCAAAAAAAAAAAAAATTCGGTAGTACATGGATTCGGAAATATCCGGGGGGGGGGGGGGATACGGAATCCCGTATATTTCTGAATTCCGTAGTCGGAATAGTCGCATATACAGTAGATGCGCGGCTATTTCCGAATATATGTCCCCATTATACCCTATGGGCCATTGAAATCAATGGCAAATAGGGTATATTTGAAGCCGCCTGAAGGGGAGGGGGTTTGAGGGAGAGCCCCCAAATTTGCAGGGGACTTGCAGGGGACTTTCCCCTACAAACCCCACAAGTCCCAAAAAGATTGGGCCAGGGGGTCCAATTTCTGGGGCACCCAAAGCCAAACCTAACTTCACACCAGAGAATCTCTATAGGACCCAAATGCACTATCTAAATCTATCTACTCTATGAACCCTGCCACACAAAACACAATCTGCTCAAGGTCTGCTCTGCAGACCTGGCTGCAGCAAACCCAGATGCCAGCTCTCCAGCCCTGTCCCAAAGAACGCGGGGAGAGCTGGCCAAGCACAACAAGTATGCTGGTTCTGGGTCTCTCACCCAGGTGCCAACTTCCTTGCCACAGAACACACAATCTACAGATGCCAGCTCTCCAGCCCTGCCCCAAACAACACGGGGAGAGCTGGCCAAGCACAACAAGCATGCTGGTTCTGGGTCTCTCACCCAGGTGCCAGCTTCCCCCCAAAAAAACCAGAACCAGAAAAAGGGACAACAGGAGAAGGCCAAGAAACTCAACTGTTAAAAAAGTGGCCTTTTCACCAATAAGAAACCTCAGGCCAAATCAGTCAACAACACCCCCCCCCCCTAAAACCAGAACCAGGAAAAGGGGGACAACAGGACAGGAGGATGCAAAACCTGCAGCAATAGAGAATAGATCCAAATAGGCGGCCAACACAAACTCAACTGTTAAAAAAGTGGCCTTTTAAACAATGAAAATTAGGCCAAACAGCACCCCCCCTCCCCAAGAACCAGAACCAGAAGAGAAAAGGAACAACAGCAGCACAACACAGCAGCAACAAAGCAAACACAGAATCCTTTTAAAACAGTAAAAAACTTAACTTTTAACAATACAGGAGCTTTACCAACCCCTCCCCCCCCAAAAAAAAACCCTTTACCCTAACCCCAAGAAATCCAAGCCACCCAAATCAGGAAAAGTAAAAGGACACTGCACTTTTAAAAGTCCTCTCACTAAAGTAAGATATGGGCAAATTGGCAAAAACCCCTCCCACCCCAGGCCGCCTCCCCCAGCAGAACCCCCTAACTCCAACCCCAAATAAGCTACCCACCACCCAAATCTGGATAAGTAAAGGGACTCTGAGTCTTAAAAAGTCCTTTTACAAACTAAAATAAAAACAAGAACCCCAAGTCTGTCTTACCTTAGACATCTTCTCTATTCCAGGCAAGTCTGGTAAGGGTGAGAGAGAGCAGCAGCAGCTGAGGCCAAGGGCCAGCACAGCACAATCTCTCTCACACACCAACACAGCAGCAATGGAGGAGTCCAGCCTGCAGACTCCTTAAAAAGGTTCTCTGGCCCTACAGAGAGCAGTTTCAAAAAATAGCTGTGATTGGCCAGACAACAGTGCTTACTTGGATACCCAAATGTTGTATTCCTTTCAAATCAGGCTTGTGAAGAACCCAAGTAAGCAAAAGATACCCAAGTAAGCAAAAGATCAAAAGAACAACAATGTTGCTGTTGGCTGGGGGATCAGCTACACAACAGCCCTGCAAAGCATGCATTTGCAATGCATTTTGCAAATGCATGCTTTGGATTGGCTGCTGGGGCTCCTCTTCCCCCTCCCCCCCTCCCTGATCCCAGGGAGGCTATGAGAGAGGTGGGAAAAGGCTACCAAAGGCGGGAAAGAAGGCAAGCAGCTCCCCTGAGGCTGCAGAAACCCCTTTCCCGCCTTTTCCATGGATTTCCGCATACTTCTGAATGGAAGTATACGGGGAGCCATACTCAGCTCCCGCATAATCGGCCCTAATTGGATTTGGCTGTATGCGATTCCGTATACAGCCGAATCAGGGGTGATTTGGTGGTTGATTCGGTTTTGCCAAACCGAATGCACACCCCTACAGCCGACCTACCAAGACAAGCCTCTCTTTCTTCTGTTGGCTGAGGCTCAACAAGCCAGTGAGGTGGATTAGGCTGAGTGTGTGCGTGTTTGTCTGTGTCCTTAGAAAGTTTATATCTCCCCTATCTGGCATTACATTTTATGACACACATGGCCTAGCCTGGCAAAGTCAAGATCTGGCCCTTATAACAAATGAGTTCAACACCCTTGGTCTAAGATGAGCTCAATGGAAACCCAGTTCCCTTTGACAGCCCATTCATGAGATAGGCATGGGGAGAGGCTTGCAGGAGAGGGAGGGAGCTCAGCGAGGATGTAACACCATAGTAGAATTCACCCTTGGAAGCTGCTATTTTTGCCAGGGAAGTGATTTCTATAGTCTGGAGCTCAGTTGTAATATCAGAGCTCCAGACTCCACCTGGAGATTGACACCCCTACTTACAGTGGATGTATTGAATTAAATGTTGTATTCCTTTCAAATCAGGCTTGTGAAGAAGCTGAGCTCAGCAAACTGCCACCATAGGAACATCATGTTGTGGACAGTTATTACTTCCAGTGAAACAACAGAACACATTGTCAAGAAAATGCTCTTTTGCTGTAACTGATGTTTGCCCTTCAAGATTTCACAACCATCTTTGATTTATTTTTAAACTTAGTGTCGGTTTCAGTACTGCACTTAACTGACATCTATAGTGTTGTAATAACTATTTACTGAGAAGTTGAGCTTCAGCTCCAACCAGTTAGTGTATTAATCTTACCATATAATTAGTTCCTCAGGGAAAATGAGCACTACACCAGAGATCCAGCTGAAACAGAAAATAACATCTGTGGTTGTTATAAAACTTTACCTGTTAGCAAGGCCTGGTCTCCATTCTGTTGTGTGAAATCATGTTGTCACATAATGCAAAGAACAACACGTTTACAGTTGTGCTCACTCAGAAATATCTGCCTACTGCAGAAAAGTCAAACTGGCTGATTTGAACTACCATGTACTGGAAGAAAGCTCCAAACACCCTTCCTGCAGTCCCTCCCTCCCTTTTAAATATGCTGTGTGAACGAAGTTGGTCCCACTGACCTTCAGAACGGAGGGTCCTCTACATCTTCAAGCTGTATAGTTGGCCAAATGGGACAGGGGTGTAGAAAGCAGTATGAGTTACTTCGCTCAATATCAATGCTGGGCACAACGGCCCGGAGTCCTTCTGTTCCCTCCCCCTCCTCCACCCAGGCATAATAGGAGTTCCAGCTTCAGGCTGAGAGCTGGACTCCTTTTCAATGTCAGCATCTGCTTTTTCGAGCGTTCCTGACACAGTATACAATATTTATGACCGTGCGGCAGATAATATGGGTTTGATTCATAACTCACTTATACATAATTGATAGTAAATTTAGAAAGTAAAGTAGTCTTAACCGAATGGATACCACAACTGTACTCAATTTCAAACTTAAGGGCATTGGTAGTGGCTGTTTGGAGACTAAGCTCAGTTAAGAGAAACCTGGTCATACACAATGATGTACAGACAGAAATGCATAACCTTGCAAAAATGTATCTGGGCAAATGCAGGGAATAAGCCACAACTATATTATGTACTGGAAATAAGATCTACATTGAATCATAGAATTGAATGTTGGATGAAAGATGGGAGAAACTGATCGAAATTCTAGCTATTTGTGGCTCCTCTTCTAAAAGAAGCACACACCCTGGGAGCAGTCACTGGTTCTATCTTACACTGTCTCGGAGTCTGTTCTTCATGAGGCGACTAATGGCTCAATGGTTTCATTCCAGTTCAGGAAAACAACACTTTGGGAAGGAATGCAGCTCCCATCCAGAGGCAGGCTGCACAGCCTTGCATCTGGGGGCCATTTTGCCTCCTCGCAAGGAGGAGGAGTGGGCAGGGCATCATCAAAGGTGGGGGCGGAGCAGGCATGCCCTAGAGGTGGGCTCCGCTCCCTCCTCTCATTTTTCGCCTCGTGCTTGGGGAAGACAGAGAGCAGCTTGTGTGCTCTTTCCCTGCACGAGGCCTGGTGCCAGTCACCGCGACTTTTCGGGCCAAGGTGGTTGGCACGTCGGACTTTGCCGTGGCTGCTTGTAGCGAGATATATATATATATATATATATATATATATATATATATATAGAGAGAGAGAGAGAGAGAGAGAGAGAGAGAGAGAGAGAGAGAGAGAGAGAGAGCATATTGATGTGAAAATCCTTCATGGAAATACATGTATATAGCATACTAATATCGTATAATAATTTAAAACTTATTTCTTCAAATAGTTTTTTCAAGCAGGAGCCATGCACTGCATGCCTAAGTTCCAGTGCTGGCACTGAGGCTTTCAGTGTCCCAGGCAAGGTGCCACAGCCCCTGCTCAGCCCCTCCCAGATCTGAAGGGGGCTGGGTGGAGCTCATGGCATGTTTCCTTGGGTGGAAGGCATTCAGAGCTGCTTCAAATGCTTCCAAGCCAAGGAATTGTGCCCTGCCCAGTGCCTTCAGACACAGAGGGGGCTGGGCAGAGCACGCAGCATGTTTCCTCGGGTTGGAGGTGTTTAGAGCTGAGCAAACATGCTGCAAACACACCAAGATGAGGAAATGCACTGTACGCCCTGCTGAGTCCCTTCATCCTAGAAGGGACTGGACAGGATGTGCAGTGTATTTGCTTGCCTCAGAGGCAGTCAGAGCTCCTCCAAATGCCTCCAAGATGAGCATGGACAGCACGAGCAAGCACAAGGAGGGGGTACCCACCCCCCACCCCTGTAGCCAGGTGGTACCCTAGGCAGCTGCCTGCCTGGCCTACTCCCATGTGCTGGCCCTGTTCAACTCCAAGCATCACATTCCCTGCCTGGAATTCAGGCATGTGTGACATGCAACCCTCCTCACAAAACACCATTTAAAGGGAAGGTTCCCTTCAAATGGTTTTTGCAGGCAGACACCACCACGCATGGCATGCTTGAACTCCAAGCGGTGAATTCCCCACATAGAATTCAGGCATTCATGGCACCCAGCCCCACTTGCAACAACCATTTGAAGGGAACCAAATTTTGCAAGCTGGGGATAGCCTGCACATGAACTCCAAACTGCTTGGAGTTCAGGCATGTGGGCAGTGGTCATCCTTCTCCCTTTCCTCCTGCAAGAATGAAGGGGCTCTCCAGCTGAACAGAGGGTCACATGCTCCTGCTCATCAGCTGGAGGGTCTTTTAAATCTTGCAGGAGGGGAGAGAGAAGTGTGGCCACATGTGGTTGTTGTTGAGGGCAGGGCTTCCCCATTGGCTAGCAGCAGGCAGGAGCCTGTAAAATTGGAGCATGCCCTACCCTCACTTGGGGACTAGCAACCCTAGACACAGTTATCTAGTTAGAAGGTGGAAGGATGTTTTAAAGAATGTTTATAAAGGAGGCAGATGTACAAGCAGGGCCAGCACGCGGGAGTCAGCAATCTAGGTGCCAGGTCCCTGCCCACTTGCGCCATCCCTGAGCCTCCAGGTCATTTTCTCTCAGCTCTGAGGGATCAGAGGAGCTCCCCTGATCCCTCAGAGCTGAGAAACAGTGGCACTTCGCTTTCTCGGCATCCTCTGAGGGCACTGGGGAAGTGAAACACCAAGTTCTTTCAGCTCTGAGGGATTGGAGGAGCTCCCCCAATCCCTCAGAGCTGTGAAACAGCGGGCTTCCCTTCCCCAACATCCTCCAAGAACATCCTCCAGGGGAAGGGAAGCGCCAAGTGCCCAGCGCAATGACATCACCTCTGGGTGATGTTATCACACCACATGAAAGCTTTTCTCCCTGTGGGGGGGCCATGTGTTGGGGTTCTGCCTCAGGTGCCAGAACCCCATGCACCGGGCCTGGGTACAACGCATTTTGAATTCAGTTGATTAGATTGAAAATGCTAGGGGCTCTCCCTCTGAAACCACCTTCATAGAAACAGAGTTTGAGTCCAGTGGCACATTTAAGACCAACAAAGTTTAATTCTATGCATAAGCTTTTGTGTGCATGCACACTATATTTGATTGCTTCAGACCAATGTAGTTACCCACCTGAATCTATCTGCATAGTAGGCACAGAACTCTGCTGACCCAGTGCCCAGGGAAAGGGTATTAGCTAGTTGGGTCTTGAGTCTAAGGAAGGGGAAGCAGTGCAGGGCCAGATCTAGGGGGGGCAGAGGGGGGTGCTTGCCCTGGGTGCCGACAGACGGGGGGTGCCAAATTGAGTATGGAGTCCATTGTATTCTATGGGATCATAAGATAGAATGACCCATAAGGGAGCGCCATTTTTTAATTTTGCCCCCCCCTCAAAAAACATGTAGATCCGGTCCTGAATGGCTTAAAATTATTCTGTGTGAGCAGCTATCTCTAACAGGCAATGCACACATAAGGATTCCAGCCTAGTCTGGATTCCTTAGAGTCAGGTTCAGAGGAAATGGCAGTGGGTGCAGATTGGAACAAGGGGGCAGGCAACCATTACCCTTATCGATGTATATAAGGCTGTTCTGCAGATACTGGCGTTCTGCTGAAAGCCATACCACCTGCCAGCATATCACTGTCTGTAATTAACTACAGTCTGTCGATGTGTCAAAGCCATATTTCAGTAGCAGAGCATGTGCTCTGCATACATCAGGTCACAGACTTCAGACTTCTTTGTTTAAAAAAATGCAGGGAGCAGGTCTGGGTCACACTCCTGTCAGTCAGAGTAGACAATAATGGACTTAGACTGGTTAAAATAGGCCACTGCACTCACAATATTTGCCACCTGGAAACTGTCCCTATCAGCAAGATTTGGCCATTCATGTGTCATTTTCTCCACCTTTCTGTCCTGTGCATTTTTATCCCGCCCTTCATTGAATAAGTTCAGGGTTTACTATTCTACCCTCACAACAACTGTGTGAAGTAGATTAGGCTGAGAGAAAGAAAGGTTGTTCTAAAGTCACCCAGTAAGCTTCATGGCAGAATGGGATTATCTACCTGGGTCTCTCAGATCCTAGTCCAACATTACACTGGACAGATCCTACAATTCACACTAACTGGGAGCCTATCTACTATATATATGAGAAATGTACAGTCCTCACAATATATATAATATGTGCAATGGCTCTGTCTTTGGAACTGGGCAATGTGCGAATGTTCTGTACATGTCCTGCTTCCATATACATAAACCATTCTGGTTAAGTCTCGAGGCAGCAGGAGGAAGGTTGCGGGCCTAACTTGCCTGGGAAATTATAGATGTTTGCATACAAATGCTAGAAGTGTTCGAAGTAAAATTGGTGAGTTGGAATGTTTAGTGTTGGGGGAAAACATAGACATTGTGGGCATTTCAGAAACTTGGTGGAATGAGGAGAATCAATGGGACACGGTGATTCCTGGATATAAGTTATATCGGAAGAATAGGGAGGGAAGGGTTGGAGGTGGGGTGGCTCTGTATGTCAGAGAGGGTATACGGTCCAGTAAGACTGAGGTCAGAGAATTAGATTCCCTTCTAGAAATGCTTTGGGTCAAAATAGAGGGCCCAAAAGGAAATTTAACTGTGGGAATTTGTTAGCGCCCACCAAGTCAAAAGAGAGGATGAGTATAATATGATGGAAGGATTAAAGATCGAGACTAAACGTAAAAACTGTTTTGTAATAGGTGATTTTAACTACCCGCAGATTGATTGGGTCAATATGTGTTCAGGTTGAGAGAAAGAGACTGAGTTTCTAGATGCTCTCAATGACTTTGCTATGGAGCAGATGGTCACAGAACCTACCAGGGGTGGGGCGATCCTGGATTTGGTCCTAAGTAATGCCCAAGACCTAGTGAGAGATGTAAAAATGATCGTACCGCTTGGGAGCAGTGACCATAATGTTATTGATTTCACCATTTGTATAAATAAGGAGTTGCCCCAAAAGACCAGCACAACTACGTTTAAATTTAAAAGGGGTAGATTCTCTGAGATGAGGAGGCATGTGAAGAGGAAACTGAAAGGAAAGGTAAATACAGTCAAAACCCTTGGGGAAGCTTGGAGGCTATTTAAAACTACAATCCTAGAAGCTCAGATAAAATATATACCACAAGTTAGGAAAGGCACAAACAGGTATAAGAAAAGGCCTGCATGGTTAACAAACAAAGTAATGGAAGCTGTAAAAGGTAAGAAGGACTCCTTTAAGCAGTGGAAAGCTAGTCCAAGTGAGATTAATAAAAGGGAACACAGGCTGTGGCAAATCAAATGCAAGATTGTGATCAGGCAGGCAGAAAGGGGCTATGAGGAGCATATTGCAAAAAACATAAAGACCAACAATAAAAATTTCTTCAAATATATTAGAAGCAGGAAACCAGCCAGGGTGGCAGTGGGGCCTTGGATGACCAAGAAGTCAAAGGATTACTGAAGGAGGATAGGGAAATGGCTGAGAAGCTGAATGCATTTTTTGCCTTCATTTTCACTGTGGAAGATGAGAAGTGTTTGCCCACTCCAAAACCACTAATTTTGGAAGGGGTGTTGAAAGACCTGAGTCAAATTGAGGTGACAAGAGAAGAGGTCCTACAACTGATTGACGAATTAAAAACTAATAAGTCACCAGGTCCGGATGGCATGCATCCAAGAGTTCTGAAAGAACTCAAAGTTGAAGTTGTGGCTCTCCTGACAAAAATATGTAATCTTTCATTGAAATTTGCCTCCATTCCTGAGGACTGGAAGGTGGCAAATGTCACCTGCATCTTTAAAAAGGGTTCCAGAGGAGATCCGGGAAATTACAGGCCAGTCAGTCTGACTTCAATACCGGGAAAGTTGGTAGAAAGCATTATCAAGGACAGAAAGAGTAGGCACATTGATGAACACAAGTAATTGAGGAATACTGTAAGAGAAGATCTTGCCTCACTAAAATGTTACAGTTCTTTGAGGGGGTGAACAAACATGCAGACAAAGGGGACCCAATAGATGTTGTTTACCTTGACTTCCAGAAAACTTTGGGTAAATTTCCTCATCAAAGGCTCCTTAGAAAGCTCAAGAGTCATGGAGTAAAAGGACAGGTCCTCTTGTGGATCAAAAACTGGCTAATTAATAGGAAGCAGAGAGTGAGTATAAATGGGCAGTCTTCGCAGTAGAGGACGGTAAGCAGTGGGGTGCCGCAGGGCTCAGTACTTGGTCCCATGCTCTTTAACTTGTTCATTAAGGATCTGGAGTTGGGAGTAAGCAGTGAAGTGGCCAAGTTTGCAGTGACACTAAATTGTTCAGGGTGCTGAGAACCAGAGAGAATTGTGAGGCACTCCAAAGGGATCTCTTGAGGCTGCGTGAGTGGGCGTCAACGTGGCAGATGAGGTTCAATGTGGCCAAATACAAGTTGATGGGTTGTGAACTGGCAGAGACTGACCAAGATAGAGATCTTGGGGTCGTGGTAGATAACTCACTGAAAATGTCAAGACAGTGTGCGATTGCAATAAAAAAGGCCAACGCCACGCTGGGAATTATTAGGAAGGGAATTGAAAACAAATCAGCCAGTATCATAATGCCCCTGTATAAATTGATGGTGTGGTCTCATTCGGAATACTGTGTACAATTCTGGTCACTGCGCCTCAAAAAAGATATTATAGCATTGGAAAAAGTGCAGAAAAGGGCAACTAGAATGATTAAAGGTTTGGAACACTTTCCCTATGAAGAAAGGTTAAAACACTTGGGCTGTTTAGCTTGGAGAAACGTCGACTGCGGGGTGACATGATAGAAGTTTACAAAATTATGCATGGGATAGAGAAAGTAGAGAAAGAAGTACTTTTCTCCCTTTCTCACAATACAAGAACTCATGGGCATTCGATGAAATTGCTGAGCAGTCAGGTTAAAACGGATAAAAGGAAGTACTTCTTCACCCAAAGGGTGATTAACATGTGGAATTCACTGCTACAGGAGGTGGTGGCGGCTACAAGCATAGCCAGCTTTAAGAGGGGATTGGATAGCTATATGGAGCATATATACACACACACATGCATATTGGCCACTGTGTGACACAGAGTGTTGGACTGGATGGGTCATTGGCTCCTCTTATGTTCTTATGAGCCATATGGGAAATCCATGCATTGCCCAAATGACATGACACAGTAAATATCCCTATCAGATACATTGTGGGGACAGCATGCTCCCAGTACATGTAGTTCTGGAACTCCCAGTTTGGGTGAATATGATGTCTATAAAAAGGCCTGCTGCAGCTGCACCACACTGGCTGCAGTACACGTTACAGTCAATGTGGATACTTCCTGCATAGAAAAGATGAACTGAAATCCTAAAAGCCTTTTGAAGGCTCTGTTTATGCATTAACCTGATATACTTGATCTGTTTGTAAGAAATGTGGGGTTTAACTGTCATATTCAGCCATATATAATGTAGAAGAAGAAGAAAACTGCAGATTTATACCCCGCCCTTCTCTCTGAATCAGAGACTCAGAGCAGCTTACAATCTCCTATCTTCTCCCCCCACAACAGACACCCTGTGAGGGGTGGGGTTGAGAGGGCTCTCATAGCAGCTGCCCTTTCAAGGACAAGTCCTGTGATAGCTATGGCTAATCCAAGGCCATTCCAGCAGCTGCAAGTGGAGGAGTGGGGAATGAAACCCAGTTCTCCCAGATAGGAGTCCGTGCCCTTAACCACTACAACAAACTGGCTCTATATGCTATAATGTAGCGTAAGAATCAGAATATGCATAAATGAAAAAAAAATGTGTCTACAGTATACATGGATTATACACGTTCACTGTAATGTGTGTACATATTGCTGCCAAGGTATCCTGTGTTCAGGCAGGTGGTTCCGCAGGGCTCGGATGCCAGTAGGGTGCTCCTAATAGCTCAGCCAAGAGTAAATATGGCTGGGCCAGAAGTGGTGTGCCACAGCCGGCAGGGGAGCAGAGCTGAACCTGGCTGCAGTGGCCTTCAAAGGCCAACAGCAAGCCAGCAAGAGGGGGGGGGGGACAGGATCTGCTGTTGCAGTGGCACCAGGAGAAAGCTGTTGGCTGTCACTGGCTGGGAAAGGGGAGTGCTGGAAGTTGCTTAATGGAGGTGGGCAGGCTGCAAGCAATGTCAAGGCAGAGCAGGGCAGCTGCAGGTAAGGAGGAGACAGAGAGAGGGCAGACTCTGGAGGTCCAGGGACAGCAGCAGGACTAGGGAGGGCCATCAAGGGAAGGGCCAGCCAAAGAGTGGACATTCAAGAGAAGACTTTGCCAGGTATGCTGTTGACTAGAAGGACTGAGGACACTAAGGAGGAAGAAGGAACAACTGGGTGGGAGGATAGAACAGGGCGTTACAAGCAGGCAGCACAGGCTAGACACCTGGTCTGAGGCCATCTGGAGCATTACATTGACACATTCCTGCTGATGCCAGGACATCTCCCTCCCCTCCACTGTCCCTTCCCACTGCCAGTCTGCAGGTGAAATGGGGGGAGGGGTTTATGATACACATCCCCCACATGATAATGCTACTTTTGGCATGAACCAGAAGTGACATTGTCAAGTTGGGTAACCCTCTACTATTTAGGGCTGCTAAGCTCCAGCCGGGGGCGGGGAATCCCCCGGTCTGGAGGGTCCCAACCTGCTGGCAGGGAGCAGGCTGTGAGGGGAATCTCTGCCTCAAAGAGCCCTGTCACCGTGCACCATCCCCAGTGCGATGATGTCACTCAGAAGTGACGTCATCATGCTGGGGATGGTGTGGCGGGGACGCTCTAGGAATCATGGTAAAACTCTATGGTACCATAGAGTTTTAACATGAGTCCTAGAGTATCCCTGGTGCGATGTCCCCAGCATGATGCCGTAATTTCCAAGTGACATCATCACTTCACACATGCGATAAAACAGTCCCCCACCTTAACAGTGGAGGGATTTGGCAACCCTACCACCACTCACCCCATGTTTAAACTATGGGTAAATCATAGTTTTTGGCAAATGTTAGTGTTGCTCACTTGGATGATGGCATCATTTGCAAGTCATGCCAGGAGGTGCATCATAGTGCTCGGATTACAATTATGCCCCACCTGGAAATCCTCACTTGCCCACATCCCACTGGTGGTATTTGCACCATGTTCTTGCATCTACAGAGGTGTTCCTGGAGGAGAGCTTAAAAGTGTCTGAAGCAAGTGGCCCTTAATAAAAGGCATTTTCCTACATGCAGGAAATGGTTTGTACACACTATCCCCTCTCTCCAATGCTATGGCGGCCAAATTGGATTGGGGAAGGCAGAGGCTTTGAAATTTGATGTGATGCTCATTAAGATAAACTAACAGACATAAAAGGGTATCCAGAAAGTACAGGAAGAGGCAGACTTTATGGTTTCAAACAAAGTTCATTTGAATTTTAATCTGAATAGCATTTACATATCAAAACCTCAACCATCAATGTTTCATATCATGAATGCTTAGCTCCATCTATAGTGCCATGTGCTAGCTGGAAGGTCATTTAAGCAACTTACAATAAAAGTTGCCTTAACTACAGAATATGATTATAAGCATAACTAGCTAGTTCTCCAATTGTTTTGTAGTTGCCTCCAAGCTTGAGAGGAGACAGATGGAGTGAAATGGCAGACTGTCAATTAATTACTCTCAGCATTCCACAATCTGCCTATCAGTCTCCAATCTTGACATATTTATTTCCTTCACTGTGTTTTCCCCAGAATTAGACCCCCCAAAATGGTAACCATATAAATGAAGCTTGTTATTCCTGTTTGATCCTTGAATCTGCTAAACATCTTCATTAAGCTCTTTGTTAATTTACACCTCTACCTATATGTATGGTCTGGAATTTTGATTTCACTGTATCTGAAAAAGTGTGCATAAAACATTATTGGTCTTAAAGGTGCCACTGGACTCAACCTTTGTTCTGCTACTTCAGACCAATCCGGCTACTGTTTTCGGGGTTCTACGTAAATGATAAGCACAACACCTTAAAACTTAGCTAAATATTATATTTCTTTAACTGATGCTTACTAAAACAATTGCTGGGATCATCATAGGAGATAAACTTAACATGGAACACAATTGGATACTGTGTGGCAAACCTCAATGCTATTTCAAATAAGAGTAATATAGAATTTAGTCATGCTGGGCAGCAACTGTGCTAGTTTTTGGCACCTCTAGGCAATCACTTTAACCTAATGGATGGGCAAAGTCTTTAGAAGCTTCATTTGTCAGACTGCAATGCAACCCATATTGTCCTTGCTGAATGTAGCCAATCTGAAAGTATCCAAAGTCTTTTCTATGTTTCATTTCTCTCCAGTAGAAAAGGTAGGCTAGTGATAGTCTGATTTCCTATCCTTTAGCAAACCATTTTGAGTGAAAATTATTGCATTGATGGTGCAGATCTTCCAACAGAGGAAGTGACTCTTTTGTCAGCAGAATATTCCTTTCACCAGATCCACAGGATGTTAAGTAGGTCTCCTTAAAAAGGAGGGTCCTGCTATGAAACGTTCATAACATCCCATTTGGGTACATGATGGTCAATAGGAAGACAGACTTTAAGACATTATTGCTATAAATTAAATTGTTTAGTGGAAAACACAATGCATTACAAAATCAAACTGAATCATATATATGTGGTAAAATGTACAGATGTAGAAATACCAGAAAAAAATATATATACACACACACACAGAGAAATATAAATACCAGAAAATATATATATACACAGCAAATAAAATGGAATAAACAAACAGGAGTAAATAATAAACTAGTTCCCAATAGTGGACACAATAGGTAGTGAACTGTGAATCACAATAAGTTGCAAATACACTTGAAAGAAAAGATTTGCCTGTCATATAAGAACAAGCTTAACACATGTTAGCAGTTCTGAATTCAAAAATGCTATTTGCTACCTGAATAGCGCAGGCTAGCCTGACCTCATCAGATTTCAAAAGCAAAGCAAGGTCAGTCCTGGACAATATTTGGATCATCTGGGAGACCTCCAAGGAATTCCAGGTTTGCTATGCAGAGGCAGGGAATGGCAAACCACTTCTGAGCATCTCTTGCCTTGAAAACCCAAGTCAGCTGCAATCAGTTATCTGGTTGGAGTGGGGGATTGCCTGCCTCCAGGTTCTATTGCCCATCATGGCTTAAAGGGGTGGCAGGTGAAAGTTAAAAAAATAAAATAAAAGCAATGTTGCATGCACTTCCACTGAAAAACAAGGTAGTTCTAGGAATTGTGGGAACTACTAAGGTTTTACGATAGTTTTTGTTGTTAATATTTGTTTGGACCAACTGCCCTCTGAACATTTTTTCTCTTCAGTAAGAACACTTCTTTAGTGCTCAGATGATATATCTTTGACAGCTACTTGCCCTATTTATGTGGATCCTTGTTAAGGTGAGACCTATCACCTGTGTTCTCAGCCCTTACTCTTCCTGGCTGATATATAGGTGCCAGAGAGGGGCTAGATGAATGGGTAAAAGGAATGGTAAATACTTCCTTGAGGGTGGAAGTTGTGCCACCCATCCTCTGTGAAGAAATGCATTTATTCTTTGGAGGTTTGAAATTAACAAAACCTTCACTCTGAGTTTTAATGTTTTTTTCTTCTGGGCAGAGAACAGGCAGAAAGGGGAGAAGTCAGTTCATTTGCTTCCCAGACTTACCTCAGCTCATATTACAAATGCTAATAGGTCTAGACAATAGGACAATCAAGCTCCTCCCACCCTTCAAGCAAAGAACAGAGATTTGGAGGAACTAAATACTAGAGAGGCTTCAAGAAGGAAAATTCTGGAAGCTTCAGGAAAAGCTTCTTTGACCTGGTCAGTGGGTGGGGAAAAGAGAGAAGGAACACACAGGAACACAGTTCCAGCCATCTTGGCATTGGGGGTGTGGCCTAATATGCAAATGAGTTCCTGCTGAACTTTTTCTACCAAAAAAGCCCTGGATAAAACTCAGCCGAGTGAGAAGGAAGCTGTCTTTGGTGCTGAGACCATTAGAGCAGAACTCTCAACTGAGGTCTGGAGGAGGTAGTCGTTGACCAGTTGCTGTCCTGGAAGAGCTAGAGAAAGCTTCAAGGTAATAGACAGCTGTGTAGAGATCTGTAACTTCTTAAATAATTGTGCCTGTCTTAGTTTAACATCTGATGGGGGCATGTATAGAAAGAGGGACAGAGGACTTGTGTTTTACCCATTTATTTTGAATCCCTTGCTCAGTTTAGTACTGTGCTGAAAGCATGCTTATTTTAAAAGAAGCACCAGAGGAAAAACAGGCAGTTAGGAAGTGGCTGTTCCTCCAGAGGTGCACAAGGCAATAAACTGTCCCCATAGTGACCAGGCTCTGGGCAGCAGGGATACTGAGGCAAGGCCTTAGAACTTGAAAGGGAAGCTGGGAGTCCTGACCCTCTCAGCAGGCGATTCCTTACAAAGGTCAGGTGGTGGTGGCAGGTTACCCAAGAGAGAAAGAAAAGCTTCTCCAGTTGTTGGAAAAACTTTGGAGGACAGGGTGAAACATGGTCTGCTAGCCAGAGCAGGCCCGTTACACCACACATGCCCGGGACCCAATTATGTTGGAGAACTTCTGGCTAGTCTCCCATCTTCTATTTTTGGGCAAGGTGCTTGAGTGGGTTGTTGATTTTCATCTCCAGGGGCTCTTGGAAGACACTGGTTTTTTGAATCAATTTCTATCTGTCTTCAGGCTAGGATGTGAAACAGAGACTGCTTTGGTTGCCTTGGTTGATAACCTCTTTTGTTACTATTAACAATAGTATCCTACTGAACCACCTCTCAGCACTGGGACTTGGAAGCACTGTATTTCAGTGGTTCACATCCTATCTGGGAAACATAAGAACATAAAAGAAGCCATTGGCCCATTGAGTCCAAGACTTGGTGTCACATAGTGGCCAAAACCCAGGTACCATTAGCGGTTCACCAGTGGGGCCAGTACATCATTCTCAGAATGTAAGGCTGTGGAATTCCTGCTCTGCCCCATGGCCATTGGCCTGTGGAGTTCTGCAGGGTTTGATCTTAGTCCTCATGCTATTTAATATCTATGTGAAAACAAGACTTCTGGGTTTGGGTCATGGAGGATTGAGCTGCTTCTCAGTAGAGACCTTTGTTAGCTTTTATTGTTGTAAGCCGCCCTGAGCCCACCTCGGTGGGGTAGGGCGGGATATAAATCGAATAAAGTAAAAAGTAAGTAAGTAAGTAAGTAGAGGAGCAGACCAGAGCCTCTGTTCTGGGCAGAGAAGGTGATCCTAACACCTGCTGCCTACTTCTCCCAGGCAGGGAGAAGGCCAAGACATGCATATTAAATTCTAAGGGGAATTACTTTGGCTGACGAAGAATCCCAGTGGTGTTCCTTTTTGGCTTTGAAGAGTCCCCAGAGAAGGATTGCATTTCAAAGTCCACAGAGGACTTCTGGGGTCATTAAATCGACTTAAATTCACCAGGATTCAACGCTTCTCTGGAATTGTTTAACATCTGTCTTTGAAGAGAACGGTGTTCAAAAGGATAGCGACTTTAAAGGTAAAAGATCTTTATCTATCACTCCGGGACTAATAAGACTTATTTGAAATAAAGACAAAGGTCTGGACCCAACTACATTATTTTAAAGTAAAGAAGATAAAGGAGGGGGTAAATTTGGGACTAATGAAATTTGAGAAACAAGGTTAAAAGAGGAAAAACAACTTTTGTTTTGAATACCTGTGGTTGGACCAGACAACCCCCTCTGAAACAGAACTGCTGACTTGATGGATGTCACAGGAAATTGTGTCATAGAAATAACATGAGACTTCTCAACCATCGAAACGAGACTTTGTGGCAAGAAAGGAAGAAAGTAGCCATTAAGAGAAGGGAAAACTACAAGCTTCCTAGCCCTCTCTAGGACCATAAATCATAGAGACGTACCGGCGGCCATTAAAAGAAGGTCAAAAGTTTAAAAAATTTAAAAAGAAAATGGGTCTTTAAAAAACAGTGGCACTGGCAGATATCATCATTAAAAGGTGAAATCTATTGGACTATATGCTTTGAACTAATTTTGGAGCACTCCAGGAGAAAAAGAAAAAAAAATTAAAAAGGGACAGAAAAGCCAGACGCCATTTTGAAGAAAATAAAACTTAAAAAAATTAATATCTCGACTTAGGAGCTTCTGGGAATGGTGGTTTTGGGCTCATCTAAAAGGGCATGCTTTAATCTATAAGACTGTGTAATTGAAAATTGATTTGGTGAGATCAACTTCAGAGCCTATTTTAGCAATGGGCAGGCAGTGATGTCTGTGCATAAATCAGGAGCAAAGCAAATTCGTATGAGGGCTAGGTCACTTAAAGAAGCAAAAATGTCAAAATGGCAGGAGGTAATAGAAGCCATGGAGGCAAGACTGGCAAAAGTAATAAAAGATTAAATAACAGAGAGTAAGAAGGAATTTTAAAAAGACATTGAATCTAGTGCAGAGGCGGTTAAGAAAGAACTTAAAAAAGAAATTGAGGATCTCAGGAAAGACTCCCAAGCAGCGTTAAAGAAAGTGCAGGAGGTAGAAGAAAAGGTGAAAGACCAAGACTTAAGAACTGATACAGTGGATTCCACTATAAAAAAATGCAGAAGAAAGCAATACTACAAGATTGTAAATTAATGGAAAATCAGATACGTCTGAGAGGGGTGCCTGAATCTGTTGAGACTGATTTAAGAACATATATAATAAGAATCATTGCTGAGTTTTTGGAGGATGACTCTGAAGAAACCAATTATTTTTATGACTATATCTACAGGGTTAACTCAGACTATGCCAGAAAAAACAAACTACCAAGAGATGTGGTAGTAAAATTTGTGACAAGAGATATGGTGGGAAAGATTCTAACACTTTGAAAATACACTGGAGGTGGATGGCAGTAGCGTAAGAATCATGAAAGAATTGCCAAGAAAAGTCATAAACAACAGGAGATTGTATAAAAAATTGACTGAAAAACTGAGAGAAAATGAAATGAGATATAGATGGATACTTCCAGAGGGTTTAAGTTTTGAATACAAAGGAAAGAGATTTACAATTACAAGCACACAAAAAATGACAAAGTTTTTGGATGAACATAAGGAATTTCAGGGTACAGAATAAAAATAAAAAATCAAAAATCATGATGGATTATAAATTAATATCTTGGAATATAAATGGACTAAATTCACCACAAAAAAGAAGGGCAACTTTTCATTGGATTAGGAAACAAAAATGTAATATAATTTCCCTACAAGAAGTACACATTAAACAAATGGATTACAAATTTTTATGGAACAAACAACTGGGTGTGGAATTTTGTTCATTAGCTAAGGAGAAAAAAAGGGGTGTTGTTTTTTATGTTAAACAAGAATTAGACCCAAAATTGATTTTTAAGGATGATGATGGTAGATATATTGCGGTGGAAGTCATGGTGAACTATAAAAGAACTTTGTTATTGGGATTGTATGCCCCAAATGGACAAAAGGCTCTTTCTTTAAAGACATTATGCAACAATTAGATCAAGTGACGTATGAGCAAATCATGATAATGGGAGATTTTAATGGAACAGTTAAAATATTTTGGACAGATCTGGGGAAAAAATAATGAAGGAAAACTACCAAAGTCATTTTTTGATTTAGTAAAACAAGAAAGTCTGGAAGATATATGGAGGGAATTCAACCCTAAATAACGCGACTATACTTTCTTTTCAGCAAGGCATAATTCTTTCTCAAGAATTGATATGTTATGGATTACAAAAGATCTTGGACTTATAATGAAAAAAATAGAAATTCTTCCTAAAATAGGGGCAGACCACAATCCATTAATGTGGTCTGCAAAACCCGTGAAAAAGACCCTAAGATGGCGGATAAATGAAGATTTGCTACAAAAAAAGGAAGTAGTGGTGTCTCTGGAAAAGGAGACTAAATTTTTCTTTCAAATAAATGAAAAAGAGGACATTCAATTTCAAACTGTGTGGGACGCATATAAAGCGGTAATGAGGGGCATCCTAATTACACTGAACAATAAAGATAAAAGAGCCAAAGACAAACAAATAATGGACATTCAGAAAGAGATTGGAAAAAAGGAGAAGGAGCTTAAAAAGAGACCTGGGAAAAAGAAAATTATAAGGCAGATTACAATATTACAAAGTCAATTGAGACATTGGTTAAACAAAGAAGTGGAATGGAATTTAAAAAGACTTCAACAGAAATCTTTTGAAGGAGCTAATAAGCCTGGAAAATACTTGGCCTGGCAAATGAAAAAAAAAGGGAGAATAAAGTTATTAACAAAATTGTATCGGGAGGTAAGGACATTGTTGACCAGGAAGGAATTAAGAGAATTTTATAAATATTATGCCAAGTTGTTTAAATGTCAAAAGGTGGATAAAGGAAATATTGACGCATATTTACAGAAAATCAAAGTAAACCCCTTAACAGGAAATATGGAGAAGGTATTAAATGAACCAATTGAAAAAGAAGAAATAGAGGCAGCAATTAATTCAATAAAATTAGAGAAGGCACCCGGTCCAGATGGTTTTACAGCAAAATTTTACAAAGTGCTCACAGAGGCGCTATTACCAAAACTTCAGAAATTGATGAATATGGTAAGAATAGATGGGGAAATACCTAATTCATGGAAAGAAGCAGTAATTTCGTTGATACCGAAAGAAGACAAGAGACGCCACGAACGTAAAAAACTATAGCCCAATTTCATTACTTAACAATGACTATAAAATATATGCTAGAATTTTAGCAGAACGCCCTAAACAGTATTTGAATAATTTTATTAAAGAAGAGAAAGCAGGATTTCTTCCCAGGAGGCAAATTAGAGATAATATCAGAACAGTTATAGACATTATTGAATATTATGAGAAACTTCCTGAAAAAGAAGTAGCATTATTTTTTGCAGATGCAGAGAAAGCATTCGATAATGTGCATTGGGATTTTATGTTTGCAGTGATGGAGAAACTGAGATTGGGAGAAGATTTTATAATATATTATATATTCTATAAGATGTCCGGTGGCAGCCCTCTTTCAGTTAAGCATTGAAGGCCTGCTTAAACAATTCGGTCTTACAGACCCTGCGGAACGCAGACAGAAGGTGGAAGGTAAAAGGATACTTGGTGATTTTTGACAATAATTGAACTTTGGAGAAATAATAAATGAACTACAGTCAAAACACAAGACTATGTGAATATATTTTTTCAACTTTTTTTTAATAAGGACTAAAGGATTATAATGAAGATGGATTATAACTAAAACATAAGATTTTTTCTTTTCCTTTTCTCCTTGTTTTAAGATTTTTCTTATGAAGATTCTTTAATTGATAAAATTACCTTTTATTTTTAGCAATTTAATTAAAATACACTGTCGGGGTCATGAAAAGGGGGGGGGGGAGAAAAATGTAATGTATTTGTATTAACTTTTTAATAATAGATGATGAGTATTATTACAATATATTGCAGAATAATAAAAATTGGTTTGAACAAAAATATCTATGTGAAGCCACTGGGAGGAGCCATCAGGAGGTTTGTGGCTGCAGTGTCACCAATATGTGGATGATACTCAGCTCTACCTTTCTTTTCCACCTAATTCCAAGGATACTATTGATTGTCTGAACCATTGTTTAGAGTCAGTAATAGGCTGCATGAGGGTGAACAAGGTGAAACAATCCTGACAAGATAGGTTCTCTGGATTAGTAGAAAGACAGACCGGGGACTTAGATTGCTCCTGTTTGGGGGTGGGGTTATACTCCCCTTGAAAAGCCAGCTTCACAACTTTGGTAGAGCAGTCACCTTTAAACCAAATGACTGTGGTGGTTTAGAGCACTGTTGCCCAGTTTTGGCTGTTCCATCAGCCTCAACGATTCCTGGTTCTATCCTGAGCTACATAAGGAAGAAAGGCCGCTAAATAAATTAATACTTGCAGTAAGGTGTTCCTCGTGGAATGCAAAACCAGGGCTTTTTTTGAGCAGGAATGCACAGGAATGCAGTTCCAGCTGGGCTGGTGTCAGGGGTGTGGCCTAATATACAAATGAGGTCCTGCTGGGCTTTTTCTACAAAAATGCTGTGTGTGAAACAATAGCGACATCAGGGGGTGTGACCTAATATGCAAATGAGTTCCTGCTAGGCATTTTCTACCAAAAAAAGCCCTGTGCAAAACAATGGCCCAACATTGTATCACTCCAATCTCAGCAAAAGTCAGAATTCTTAACGGAAAACTGGGTCAGGGTCTGAAATATATTTTGTTCAAAGATGGAAGCTTTAACTGGGCTGATCCAGAGACAAATACTGTGCCAGACTAACATGGGATCCCATACAAAGATTTCAATAAATATGTGAAATCCAGCCCATTCAATTTCTTTGTTCTGCGTGTCTCTTTGGTCTTTTCCAACAAGCTAGAAAGCTTGAGAGTCATGGAGTAAAAGGACAGGTCCTCTTGTGGATCAAAAACTGGCTAAGTAATAGGAAGCAGAGAGTGAGTATAAATGGGCAGTCTTCGCAGTAGAGGACGGTAAGCAGTGGGGTGCCGCAAGGCTCGGTACTGGGTCCCATGCTCTTTAACTTGTTCATAAATGATTTGGAGTTGGGAATAAGCAGTGAAGTGGCCAAGTTTGCGGATGACACTAAATTGTTCAGGGTGCTGAGAACCAGAGAGGATTGTGAGGAACTCCAAAGGGATCTGTTGAGGCTGGGTGAGTGGGCGTCAACGTGACAGATGCGGTTCAATGTGGCCAAGTGCAAAGTAATGCACATTGGGGTCAAGAATCCCAGCTACAAATACCAATTGATGGGGGTATGAACTGGCAGAGACTGACCAAGAGAGAGATCTTGGGGTCGTGGTAGATAACTCACTGAAAGTGTCAAGACAGGGTGATTAACATGTGGAATTCACTGCTACAGGAGGTGGCAGAGGCCACAAGCATAGCCACCTTCAAGACCATCTCGTCACTCCGCCAGGACCTTCCCGCCACATTGGATGCAGTAAATGAACCCGAGGCTCCGTGCCTGTCTTCTGATTTTATCTTGGATCACTTCGACGCACTCAGCCTAGAGGAGGTCGACAGAATTCTCTTAACTGTGCGCCCTACAACTTGCGATCTTGACCCATGCCCCTCCTGGCTAATTAAATCTTGCCAGAGGGAGCTTAGATATCCTGTATGGGATATCATAAATAGATCCCTCTTGGAAGGGCAATTTCCAGCATCCTTGAAAGAGGCTATGGTCCGCCCACTCTTAAAAAAAAGTACAGCAGATCTGGCCAAATTGGCGAATTATCGGCCGGTCTCGAACTTACCATTTTTAGGTAAAGTCATTGAGAGGGCAGTGGCGCTACAGTTACAGAGCTTTTTGGATGACACTTCCACCTTAGACTCCCACCAGTCCGGCTTTCATCCAGGCCATGGAACGGAGACAGTGCTGGTCGCCTTGGTGGATGACCTCCAGCGGCATCTGGATCGAGGCGGCGTGGCGGTGCTGATGTTGTTAGACCTGTCGGCTGCGTTCAACACGGTCAATCATCGGCTACTGGCCCACTGGCTCGCCGACGCAGGGATTAGGGGGTCGGCCTTATAGTGGCTTTCCTCCTTCCTTGATGGACGGGGACAAAGGGTGGCAATTGGGGGGAGAGCTGTCCCAGAGGCGCCCACTAGTGTGTGGGGTGCCACAAGGGGCAGTTCTCTCTCCGATGTTGTTTAACATCTACATGTGCCCCCTTGCCCAGATTGCTCGGAGGTTTGGGCTTGGGTGCCATCAATATGCAGATGACACCCAGCTCTATCTACTAATGGACGGCCGACCTGACTGCATCCTGGAAAACCTGGACCTAGCATTGCAGGCCATGGCTGGTTGGCTTAGGCTGAGTGGGCTGAAGTTAAATCCAACGAAGACAGAGGTTCTTTGCTTGGGCCGCGGTGCCCCAGGAAGGGAAATCCCCTTACCGGTTTTTGACGGTGTGCTGCTGAAAGCAGCCCATAGGGTCAAGAGCTTGGGGGTTCTTCTGGAGCCTTCATTATCAATGGAGGCACAGATAGCGGCCACTGCCAAGTCCGCATTTTTTCATCTCCAACGGGCGAAGCAGTTGGCCCCCTTCCTGGAGCGCCGGGACCTAGCAACCGTGATCCATGCTACAGTCACCTTGAGACTGGATTACTGCAATGCCCTCTACATGGGGCTGCCCTTGTGCCGGACTCGGTGACTGCAGCTGGTGCAGAACGCGACGGCTAGGCTGTTGTTAGGGCTCCCAAGATGGGAGCACATACGGTCAGGGCTGCGTGGACTGCACTGGCTGCCAGTGGTATACCGAGTCCGTTACAAAGTGCTGGTTATTACCTTTAAAGCCCTATACGGCCGAGGACCTGCCTACCTGAGGGACCGTCTCTCCCCATATGAGCCCCAGAGAGCGCTGAGGTCAGCTGGAAAGAACCAGCTGAATATCCCTGGGCCAAGGGAGGCCAGATTGAAGGCCACCCGGGATCGGGCCTTCTCCATTGCAGCTCCACTGCTGTGGAACCAACTCCCAGAAGAGGTACAGGCCCTACGATGTTTAGATCAATTCCTCAGGGCCTGTAAGACCTACCTCTTCAAAATTGCCTTCAACTAATGCCGAGCCAAGAAAGTGCTGCCGGATATGTTTTCTAGCTACTGAACCTTACTGAAGACCTAATGTTATAGCACCACTATGTTAATTTTAATATAACTTGTAAATTGTTTTTATGATGATTTTATAATTATAATTGTTGATGTATATTATATTTTTATGCTGTGAGCCGCCCTGAGCCTGCCCTGGCGGGGAGGGCGGGATACAAATAAAATAAAAAAGTATTATTATTAAGAGGGGGTTAGATAAAAATATGGAGCAGAGGTCCATCAGTGGCTATTAGCCACAGTGTGTATATGTGTGTGTGTGTATGTATGTGTGTGTGTGTGTGTGTGTGTGTATGTATATACATATATATTTATATATATTTAATATTTAATATATTAATATTTAAATATTTAATATATTAATATATTAAATATTTAATATATTAATATTTAATATATTAATATATATTAATATTTAATATATTAATATATATTAATATTTAATATATTAATATTTAAATATTTAATATATTTTATTTATATATATATAAATAATTTTTTTTGGCCACTGTGTGACACAGAGTGTTGGACTCAATGGGCCATTGGCCTGATCTAACATGGCTTCTCTTATGTTCTTAAATGGAATGCAGAAATCTTTCATTCCAAAGACTCATGTAAGTTTTCTTATCTAGCCATATCAAACAGCTGTTCCTTTCATAGTGATCATGATTTACCTTACGCTTTCTCTAGGCAAAATATTTGTGAATATTTTATAACACCATGAAAGCTTGGGCTAATGGCAGAGAAAGCTTGAAAATTGACAAGCAACCAATTATACCAATATGTATATATAATATATATATTACATGCTGAATAGCCAGTCAATCATTCCTATATCTCAATTTATGTGTCTAAGATTATTTGATTCTCTTCTTTTGAAAACATTCTCATTTTACTATGAACTTGAAAGAACAGATAATATTTTCTCTTCTGCTTTTCAATACTATTATAATTATCATTTATTTTAAGGGACGTATAAAAGTATCATGGAAAATTCTTATTAGTTCTTTTGGGATTTCATAGCATATGCTCCTTATTAGGTAACCATTTCTAAAATTTTAATGCATTTGGCATTTATGATCATGACCACAATGACATTAATATTTATAGTAGTAATAGTCCAGATTACCCGTAGCGAACCTCAGGAGTTTTATGTATCACTCTCATCTAGTATGCAAGACATTTGCTTCCTGCATTTTGTGACTTCTCTTACTTCTAGAAGATAGATCTCATAGAATTATAGATCTGGGAAGAGACTGGAAAGTCATCCAGTCCAGTGCCCTGTGTACTGAAAGAAGACATTCTCTTCCCAACAGAGTAAAGACTGGCTCATGCATTCTAAATGCATGCTTATAATGCCTTGTCAAAGGAGAAGCATATGAACTATACCTTGAACATGTTGATCGAATTTGGATTTGGATTTATATTCCACCCTATACTCTGAATCTCAGTGTCTCAGAGACACCCTGTGAGGTAGGTGGGGCTGAGAGAGTTTTTACAGCAGCTGTCCTTTCAAAGACAACTCCTGCGAGAGCTATAGCTGACCCAAGGACATTCCAGCAGTTCCAAAGGGAGGAGTGGGGAATCAAACCCGGTTCTCCCAGATAAGAGTCTACACACTTAACCACTGCACCAAACTGGCTCTCTTGATAATTCACACTCTCTTGATAGTTCACACTGCATTCATTTGAGTAGGTGTGCTTTGCTTTCAGGAAGAGGGATGCCAGTTCATATTGGCCTGTATACAATTTATCCACACAGGGAACACAGAATTTTCTCTCATTCCTTTCCATTCCTGCAGCTCCTTCTGACCTCTACAAAGATCATTTTCAGAATCATGGGATTTGGTTAAAAGAATATCCATGTAGGTTGGGAGCTGAAGTGGAACAAAGGTGTTAAAACCTTTAGCCTCCCTTTTCTACAAGCACAGCTCAATTGAGGGGAAGGGGAAATTTCATCCCCCATCCCTCCTTACTCTAGCCCCCCATGAGCCATCTTTCAAGAAGTGATAAACAACTGTTCCTGAGAAGGGCTCGTATGGCTAAGCTTATTGAATCTATCGGTTTAGGTGAAATCAATGGGATTATAACTGCTTAAATCTGACTAGACTTAATTCTGCACTGAAGTAGACTATCAGAATTTAGTGAGTCTCATTGAGTTCAGTGGGGCATTATTCCCTTTTACAGGTATTTTACCCACAGCTGACTTGCAGAGTCAGTGCCAAGACAGAGGTCAGACAGAGCCAAGGGTGGATTCTTGGAGGCTAGCCAAAGACTGACCAAGAGAAACCAAGTCAGGAGTCCAGACCAAGGATTCAGAGCCAAGCAAGCCATTACCAAGGGGTTGCCTGAGAGGCACAGTCAAGCAATCCAAGGGTTACTAATGAGCAGGAGTCTAGCAAAGCCAAAAGCCATAGTTAGAAGCCAGTCCAAGAGTCATACAAGCAAGGCAGGCCCCAAGGCTGTGGTTGCCATGTCACTGGTAGAACGACTTATTTCTTCCACATCAGTCTCCCTTGGCTGGTTTTTATAGGCATGTGCCTAAGGGTCAAATTTCCAGCCAGCTGTTCAAGAATAATTCTGCGACTAGATGAGCAGCTAGTGTTGGGCCAGGAGGTGAGCACTCTGTCATCTCTCCTGTAGTTCAGTTCGTAGCCTCTGTCTGCAGTGATACTGGAAAGCTGGGAATGATCAACTTAATTTCACCCATTCACTCAGAGTTGGAGACTGTCAATGGCTCTGCACCAGCTGTTGGCTGTGAATCCTGACCAGAATGAAATTCTGCTTGCTGGCTTCTGCTGACTCAGAGCTGACTACACATGGCTCCTCTTCACTGAGCCCCGGCTAACCCACGACAACCACCAAGAACATAAGAGAAGCCATGTTGGATCAGGCCAATGGCCCATCCAGTCCAACACTCTGTGTCACTCAGTGGCCAATATATGTGTGTGTGTATATATATGCTCCATATTTCTATCCATTCCCCTCTTAAAGCTGGCTATGCTTGTAGGCACTACCACCTCCTGTGGCAGTGAATTCCACATGTTAATCACCCTTTGGGTGAAGAAGTACTTCCTTTTATCCATTTTAACCTGACTGCTCAGCAATTTCATTGAATGCCCACGAGTTCTTGGATTGTGAGAAAGGGAGAAAAGTACTTCTTTCTCTACTTTCTTCATCCTATGCATAATCTTGTAAACCTCTATCATGTCACCCCGCAGTCGACGTTGCTCCAAGCTAAAGAGCCCCAAGCATTTTAACCTTTCTTCATAGGGAAAGTGTTCCAAACCTTTAATCATTCTAGTTGCCCTTCTCTACACTTTTTCCAATGCTATAATATCCTTTTTGAGGTGTGGTGACCAGAATTGTACACAGTACTCCAAATGAGACCGCACCATCGATTTACACAGGGGCATTATGATACTGGCTGATTTGTTTTCAGTTCCCTTCCTAATAATTCCCAGCATGGCATTGGCCTTTTTAATTGCAATTGCACATTGTCTTGACATTTTCAGTGAGTTATCTACCACGACCCCAAGAACTCTATCTTGGTCAGTCTCTGCCAGTTCACAACCCATCAACTTGTATTTGTATCTGGGATTCTTGGCCCCAAGGTGCATTACTTTGCACTTGGCCGCATTGAACCTCATCTGCCACGTTGATGCCCACTCACACAGCCTCAACAGATCCCTTTGGAGTGCCTCACAATCTTCTCTGGTTCTCACCACCCTGAACAATTTAGTGTCATCCGCAAACCTGGCCACTTCACTGTTTACTCCCAACTCCAGATCATTAATGAACAAGTTAAAGAGCATGGGACCCAGTACTGAGCCCTGCAGTACCCCACTGCTTACCCTCCTCCACTGTGAAGACTGCCCATTTATACTCACTCTCTGCTTCCTATTAATTAGCCAGTTTCCATGTTGGAAGCTCTAAAAGCAATGGTTGGGGAATCAAGTAGTGGGAAGAAGGCTGAAACAAATTCTCATGCCTCCCCCCAATGCCAGACTCCAGGTGGGACTTGGGGATCCTCTGGAATTAGAGCTCATCTCCAGTCTACAGAGGTCAGTTCCCCTGAAGCAAATGAATGCTTTGGTGGGTGGACTCTCCAGCATTGTACCCCACTGAGGTCCCTGTTCTTCCCAAGCTCCATTCCCAAATCTCCAGGAATTTCCCAACTTGGAGCTAGCATTGCCATCCCAGGTCCAGGGAGGACCTGGTAATCCTAAAATAAGCTCAGAGCATTTGATAGAGAGAAACCTGGAAGTCTTTGCTTGTTTGTTTGTTTTCCTGTTCCATTCAAGATGTTTATATTTTATCACTAAAACTCAAGAAGCAGCTTGGCACCAATTAACACATGGCACTGTGGCACCTCTGGGCTGCACACTGGGAATCAGTGCTGTAGATATTCTGTTTACATAGAGCAGGGGAAGCATTCATTTTCAAGCAGCTCTTTAGATTTTCATTCAAATAATCTCCCTTCTAGCTCATGACTTCGCCAAGCCCAGCACAGAGAGAAGATAGTCCCTTGCTGAGGAGCTCAGGTCAGAAACAGTTCCCTTGGCTTTTCATTCTGCCAAAACACATGGGCCTGACTGTGTTTCAGATCCCATCCCTCCAATGCTGAAGTACGCAGGAAGGAAAAAGCGATTGTTCTATGGTGAATGTCTGCACCCTTCAATGGCTCACCTGCTTCACTACAAAAGACAGGGTCCGCCTTATCACTATGCACACAGACAGCTCTGTAGGCTTTTTCTGAAATCCAAAACATTATAGTCATCACAGTCTAAGGCAGAAGTCTAGATAAAGCTATTAAAAGCATCTGTTTCCCTGTAAAAGACTGCTGCTGAACCTCCCTAATTTCTTTCTCTGATTCCACAGTAAGAAAAGGCTATTTCTGACGATAAAGGCAGCGACCATGTCATTCTCTTCAGCGAGATGAAGCAATTCACATGGATTGATATGTTAGCAGTACTCAAAGGAAGATTTTAAAATAAATAAATAAATAAAAGATTAAGTTCTTGTTTGTGAAAGATGGCACAGCAGGGATTTTGTGAAAGAGGCCAGGAATTTTTATTTAAAGAGCCACAGATGTTAATGGCAAGTATGGCCATCATTATAGAGACTCAAGATGAAAATATGTTTGATCTTTCCATTTCTAAATATCTCTTAAAGGACTTTTAAAACCTCTAAATTCCTTTTTCCTCCTCCAAGTTCTCAGACTTTGGTATATACTCCTTTGTTATTAATAAAGCTTAATACTTTTTTAGAAGAAGGTACACATTACAACAAAAATCTGTATCTTCCATAAATGTGCTGTCTGAGCCGGTTTATGGTTCAGAAAGCAAGTTAGTAGTGCTGACTTCGGCATTATGCTTCATTTATATCCCTTCCTCCACTGAACTAATATCATCTAAAATAGACAAAACCAACATTTGCCTCCCTTAAGACCCAGGCGTTTGTGTGCAGGGGGGAAATACTGCATTTGATTAAATCAGAAAAAGGAATCATTGGCTGATTACAGACCAGCACTTTGGGCCGACTCAGAGATGCCTCTGAAGTTGGCCCAAAAAATCCCTCCACACACAAACATCTGCTGGGCATCCCCATCTCGCACTCACCCCATCCTTCCGGCCGCTCCACCTGGCTCAAAAAGCTACCACTTTGAAAGTGGTAGCAAATATTTGAGCTGGCTGTCAGTCACCGGATTGCCGTCTGGACGGGGAAGGGCGCATGTGAGGCGACTTAGCAGTTTGGCACTGTCAAGCTGCCCCAAGCTGTTCTGTTGTTGTTTTTTAAAATTAAACCAATCAGAGTGGTGGTGTGCTCATGCACACCAGCGCTTGCCTCCACCCCAGGGAAAACAAAGGAATCCGGCTTCCAAGTTGCCTTCCTGTGCGGCGGCACCCAGCCGCCTCACGGACGGGATGCCGGCAGCATGAAGATGAGCATGGGGAGGCTCCAGGATGGCTCTTTTTGGGCTGTCCTGATTTGGGACATCTCCCTGCCACCCCAAAATGCCCGTCTGTTTTCAGTCATTGTGTCCTTTAAATGTGAGATCGAAACTAAGGAGGAACTGCAAAGTCTCTGAGTACAAATCCACAAAGCATTCCACAATGCACACCCACAAAGCATTCTTTACATTTCCAATCTCTTTAAATTGTCCATCACTGTTTACAGGATTGCAGAGGAGAAAAGTGGTATTGGTGGAGACATGCCTGAAGGGTCGCCTCCTCTGAGCTGAACACCTAAAACAGGGGCAGCCAAACTTGCTTAACGTAAGAATAAATATCAGATGTTTGAGAGCTGCAAGACATGAACAAATATGACGCACATGTCTTCTTATTAAAACTCTTAATACTTTCTTTGCACAGAAAGATAAAATGCATATGTATGCACTTTACAACACAACCATGCTAGGAAGAGACTTTAAAAAAAAAAAAGCTGGGAATAATAGTCCCATAAAACCAGCATAGGGAAAGGTTAGAGAATAATGTGGGAGAAGGAAATAGACATGTGCCATATAAATCACTGACCATCATTTGCATTGTCATCCATCTCTCTTTGCCTTGACACCAAGGTTAGTAAATACAGCTCCTGCAAGAGCTATGAAACTAAGGGGAACCCTGCACCTCCCTCTTTAATTCCATCCCTCCTTCCAGTGGCTCTCTCTGCTCTTTCCCTGCTCTAGGTCTCCAGGCAACCTCTGTGGTGGAGAAGAAGAGCTTGCAAGCCTGCCTATTTTCCCCTCCTTCGCTGCTTCATACATACTGGAAATAGTCACCTATGTATGGCTCAGCTCTCAGAGGCTGACTGAGATCCTGATGCTAAGCAGACTTACTTGAGAGTAAGTTTGCATTAAATTTCTCCTTGACCTCAAGGACATGCACAACATGTGTGAAATAGCTGCATGCAGATCCTGAGCCAGTTTGGTCAACCCTGCCCTGGCCTAAAAGTTCATTCACATTATGAAGGGGAGTTTTTAGAGAAGAGGGGCTGAATTGGCTTCTGACAACTTCTTGTGCACATTCTTGGTCCCCAGTTTCCTCTGCTGGATATTTTAACTACCACAGTGGTAAATTCTGCAGTGGTATGTTCTGCAAAGTGGTATGTACTGACCAGGAAGATACTGGCTGAATACTAGAAAAAACTTTTTTACAGAAAGAGTTGTTCAACAGTGGAATCAGCTACTGAAGGAGGTGGTAAGCTCCCCTTCACTGGCAGTCTTCAAGCAGCAGCTGGACGAACACTTGTCAGGGATGCTCTAGGCTGATCCTGCATTGAACAGGGAGCTGGATTAGAAGGCCTGTATGCCCCTTCCAACTCTGTGATTCTGTGATTCCGTGATATCTTTCAGTTTAAAGGATGCCCGATGAAAATCATAATGTATGTCCAAGTGTAAATGCACTATGTATATACTTCATTGCTTCCAACTTGAATGCACAAGAGTGTGCATCTGTATATGCACCCCATCCATAGTGAGAGGTCCCTTTGGAAGGCACAGCCAAAAAATGGAGTGTGGACAGACAGCATCCACACTCAGATGCATATCTGAATTATTTGTGCATTCATTTTAAAAAAGTATTATGCCACCACAGTCTTTCACAAGGCAGTTTTCAGTTAAAACAATAAATTATCGGTATAAAAACAATCCACGTAAAACAAGCCCAGAATCATAAAAAGAACATAAAACTACCCACAAAACAAATTTCAGACCAGATGTAGACCATAAAACAGCCAAGAAGCTAAAACCCTTATTTAAAAGCCTGATTGTAAAAGAAATATTTTGCCTGTCACCTATCAAATAAACTTTCCTTTCCTCCTACTACCTCTAAATTTTCCTTTTCTATCCCGTTCAGCTCTTCTC
Source organism: Heteronotia binoei (assembly GCF_032191835.1). Classification (NCBI taxonomy): domain Eukaryota; kingdom Metazoa; phylum Chordata; class Lepidosauria; order Squamata; family Gekkonidae; genus Heteronotia; species Heteronotia binoei. The sequence continues at coordinate 68,350,231 of NC_083227.1, forward strand.
CTAACTCTCCCTCCAACCAAATCATTAAGTGCCTTAATTGATATGCATCATAATAGTAAATTATATTGGGAATCCCCCATCCCCCATCTTTAATACCATAATATCTATACCTATTGGCTGTCCTTGGTTTCTTTGATGCAAAAACAAATCTATCTATATCTCCTTGCCATCTCTTCAGTACGTATTCTGGTATATGCCAAGGCAATACATAAAATAAATAAGTCAACCTAGGAACTAGAAACATTTTAACCATGGCATTCCTTGTACTAATTGACTCCTTCCTCTTCCTCCAGTCTCTCATTTTAACTTGAATTCCACTCCAGATTTTTTTATAATTATACTCAAATATTTTTTTAATATTCCTAGGAATATTAACCCCTAAATATTTCACCATTTTATTTGCTATGGGAATACCCAAAATTTTTGAAGCTGCTAATTGTAACCCTGGTTTTACATTAACACACATCATTGAAGATTTTGAAAAATTCACTTTTAACCCTGACACTTCCTCAAATTCCTGTAGTATCTTTTTTAAAGGTGCCACTGCGGGCTCCACATCCTTAATTGTCACCATCATGTCATCTGCATACATTGTTAAGAGATTCCCATCTATTTTCCCTTTCCCTGGAACTTCAAAGCCTATAATTCTTTTATCCTTTTTTAATTTATTCACTAACGGTTCCAATGCTAAAATAAATAACATAGGGGATAAAGGGCATCCCTGCTTCGTACCACTCAATACCTGAACATATCCCTCTACTGAACCACCAACTCCTATCAACGCCTTAGATTTAGAATATATTGCCTCAATCATATTTTCAAATTTCTCCCCAAACCTATACTTTTGAAATATAGTCTTCATGTATGTCCAATCCACAGAATCAAAGGCCTTATAAATATCCAACGCCAAAAGCGTAAGCGGCAAATCCTTATTTTTAGCTAAATAAACCATACCCATCACCTTCCTAACTGCCTCTACTAAATATTTTTGAGGCATAAACCCAAATTGCTCTTTCCCTATCAATTGTGCAATACATTTTTTGAGTCTCATTGCCATAACCTTTGCAAATATTCGATAATCCATATTGGTGATTGAAATTGGCCTATATGAATCCCTTAAAGTCTGATCTTTCCCAGGTTTCGGAATTAACACCAATCTCGACTCCAACCATGTAGGCGGTGTAGGAGATCCATCCAAAATTCCTTGAAACAATTCAGTCACATGAGGCACCAATATATCCTTAAAATGCTTATAAAATACCGCATTAAAACCATCCAGTCCGGGTGCAGATTGCATATTCATAGAATCTATAGCCATCTTAACTTCTTCTTCCGTTATATCCTTATCTAATTCTTTCCTACTATCTTCACTTAATTCTAAAAATTCCAACCCCTCACAGAATTTTTCTATATCTTCCTTTTTAATCCCTTTGTTTGCATACAATTTGTTATAGAATTCTATAAAATTCTCCAGTATCATTTTAGGTTCAGTTTCCAAAAACCCTATATCGTTCCTGATTGCCTTAATATTTTTCCTAACCTGAAAATTCTTAATTTTATTTGCTAAAATTCTTCCTCCTTTCCCTTCAAACTCATAATACTTCTGTCTGTTATACCATAATTTTAACGTAGTCCTATTAACATCCAATACATTCAACTCTTCCCTTTTCCTAATTACTTGTTCTTTATCCTCCTTCTTCTTAGATTTCCTAAATTTCTCCTCCAATACTCTAACTTCTTCTTCTACTTCTTTAATTTTCCTATCTTTACCCTTCTTCAATCTCACCAAATTCTGTATACACACACCTCTAATAGTGGCTTTCATTGCTTCCCATACTATTGTTAATGAAGTATCTGATTTCCTATTCTCTTCAAAATATCTTTCCATTGCATTTTTAATGTTACACTTACTTTCTTCATCTGCCACTAACCATGGATTAAACTTCCAATTATACGATCTATTACAATGACCTATTTGCAAAAAGGCTGAAACAGGGGCATGATCAGTAATCTTAATCATCCCGATCTCCATATCTTTTACCCAATTCCTCATTTCTTGAGAGACTAAGATTCCATCTAATCTTGAGTAAGTTCCATGCACGGCAGAGTAAAAAGAATATACATCATCATTAGGAAACATTTCCATCCATGATTCTAGCAGACCAAATTTCCCGCACATTCTTTTAAATTTCTCCGCCTTCCTTTTTTTAACATTACCTTTCCCCTGCAAGTTAATATTAAAATCCCCCCCTATTATTTTAGTATAGGGTGAAAATTTTTCAAACTTCTGCAAAAATCTATACAATACATTCAACTGATGCACATTAGGGAGATACAAAGAAGCTAAAGCCACCGGCTCTCCCTCCAAATGACCCTGTACAAAAATAAACCTTCCATCCTTATCTCTCATTACTTTATCTGCAACAAAATCTATTTTAGAATTAAATACTATTCCCACCCCTCTGCTCTTTGAGGAGCCTGGAGCAATAAATTTCTTACCTTTCCCAAATCCAGGGAAATTCATCTCTCTTTCCCCCCCATTATATACCTCCTGCAAGAACAGCACATCTGCTTTTAACTCTTGAATATATCTCCCAACTCTTGCCCGTTTCACTGGATTTCCTAGCCCTCTAACATTAAGAGTTGTACATATAACATTAACATTTTTTATCATATTATACCTAACCATAGCTCTTCCCCATATCTCTTCTGTTCTCTACCAGCCTGGAATTCTAAACCCCAATCACCCTTAACCAACCCCACCTGATGTTGCTTATCTACCCTCCACCTACCCTCCATTACCAATTCTACCCATCCAAGAAAAATGCAATATGCCAATGCTCGTGGCATATTTCTTGTATAAAGAATTCTACCCAATATGCATTCACTCACCTTCTTACTCCATTCATACTCCACCCATTCACCCCTTAGTTCCCAATTATCCATCCATACCCCAATCACACCATCCAAACATACCAACATCATCCCAATCAGCCACCATCTACACATCTTCTTCCCAATCCTACCACTAAACACATCAGACATCCAGCTACCACTAACATCCATATTGGGGGGGGGGGGGGAGAAAAAAGACATCTCTCCCACACTGTAAACTCAAAAAGAGCAACAGCAGCAATTAAAAAAAAAAAAACCAAAAAAACTGTTCATGTTGAGCTATTCCGGTCCTTCTATCTTCTTTCCTTCTTCCTTAATCCATCTTCCCTCAATCATTTCTTAGTCTTAGTCCTTTCCCTGAAGTCCCAAGTCTTTTTTTCCTCCTTTTTCTTCTTCTTCTGTTTCTGAGTGTTCCCCATTTGCTCTTCCAAACTATTTTCCCCTTCTGAGTCCCAGTCAGGGGAATGCTTGTAATCCTTAGGCAGCTGCAGTCCCACACGTTTAAATAGCTCCTCCATCTGCTTCTGATCTTCTGCAAACAGCTCTACTCCTTCATGCACCATTTTCAGAGCAAAGGGTGCCATTCTCCAGCTGTATTTCATTCCTTTATCCTGCAGCACCTTGGTAAACACTCTTAACTTTTTCTTCCTGTTGATTGTTTCCTGTGATAAATCTTCAAAAGCCAACACTTTTTTATCATTATACAGTAACTTATCTTGCCTATCCAAGGCCTTCATGCCTTTAAGCACCTGCTCCTTTAATGTATATTTTCCAAAACACATTATCACATCTCTCGGCCACCTCCACTCAGCTGTCTGCTTCCCAACTCGATGAATACGATCCAAATCTTCCCTTGAAATTCCTAAGTCTGGGAGCATTTCAGCCATCCATTTAATCACATTATCCATGTCCTCCGTTTCTGGAATATTTTTCAACCGCAAATTTGACCTTCTGGCCCGATTTTCCAAGTCCATCAGTTTATCTTTAAGGTATTTATTTTGCTTTTCCAACTGTCTGGACTGTTTTTGCAACAAGTTAATTTTCTTCTCATTTAGCTGCGCCATTTCCCATGCACTATTCACAGTCTCTGCCATGGCTTCAACGGCCTCAGCTAAATTAGTTATTTTTTCATCCACAATCTTTGATACTGCCTTAATAATGCTATTCTTGGCAGCTTCCACAGCCCTCTTAACTTCTAATTGAAAGTCTTTTGGTTTCATTACCTTATCTTCACTTTCAACTTCTGAGTCCGAGGTCGCCATTGCCGTTTCTCTCAGCACCAATTAGTTTTAACTTTAGCCTATGGCCAACTTCCAGACTCCCACTTCACAACTATCACCGACTTATTTTAAAGTCTTCAAGGCTTTGTTATTTTTATCACCAGAAGAAGGAATACTTAATTCCCTTTAGCATTCTACCGGGAGCTCAAACAAAACACGTCTTCCTCTCAGCTGAGCATGCCACGCCCCCCCTGCATTGAATGGACTCTTGAAATATGTTTACTCTTAACTCTTTTTGGAATATCTATGAAACTTTGTTTAGCTAATGGTATATTGTATTTTCTCTCAACCCTTTACTCCAAAGTTTAGCTACTTGTTGGTTAATAGTATCCCATGTATATTCTTTGGGGATTTAATATTTATATTGAAGTATCTCTATTTTGTAATTTCTATTAGAGTTTTATTTCTTTGTGCTGGCATTGGTTTCTGTGTAATGATTATCATTGCTATTTTTTTGATACTTTAATAAACTTTATTATAATTTTAAAAATGGAATGGGCGACAAAATATAGAGGTGGAGAGGAAAGGCTAAAGGAAGGGAGAATCTTCCTCTTAGCTTCCCTCCTCCCTTCATCTTCTTTTGCGGCTGTGGGATGTAACAAAGTACACAATCACAATTTCAAAAATATATCTGTATTTATAAAAACTGTATCAATATTATTGCAAAGGTCATCCTTCTTGAAGCAAATGATTTTATACCTTTGGTATGTACACATAGGGGATCTGTAAAGACTTGAAGGAGGTGTTTCATTTACCTTCCCTGACTATTTCCTCCTTCCTTTCCCTGAAATCCCCCATAACTTTCTCCTTCATTTTCTCTTCTTACCATCCACCAGCCTACCTACCTATATCTACTCCCACCTCCAGCCTTACATCTTTCCCTTCCCATGACATCATCTCCCTGGGAAAACTCTGGTCAGTTTCAGGCATCATGCCACTGGCTGCCAGGCTGGGACTTGCAGGGGCAGTTCACTTTCCCCTGCATCCTCCTCCCCGCACTGTTTTCTTTTTTTTCCCCTCCTCCGGGCAAACCCTGTATCCTCACTTTTCTATGTTTTCTTTTTTTCCTACTCACCCACCTATAACCAATCAAGTTGCCCAGTGGTTGTTATTGAGTTCAGCACAATGAGTCCTCCCTCAAAGGACTGGGAAAGGATTTGCTCCCTGCTGCTGCCTTTTACTGACAGAAACCAAAACTGGAAGGTTTGGCAATACTGCTGAGGTCGTCTAACAAAAGCCATTGAGGGCATTCATTTCTTAAAGCTAGAGATACTGATTTCATAATTTGCAGAGTGTGTAATTTTAAAAGTTTTCTCCCTTTGCAAATCCAGAGCTTTTTTCAGATTTATAGAAAGATGGTCCCAGCTTCTGATTTAAGTATCCACAGTGGGGCTATATTGAGAATTAGATATACTGATCATGATGGGAGGGACATTTCAGTGCTCATAGCAATAAACAATATGCAGGGAAAGTCAGTTTTGAGGAATAATCAGTTGCAGTCTGAAATTGAGAAGGCAAGGGAGAACTGGAGTGGTGGCAGCCAGTGCTAAATGGTGCTCCTGGGCCTAAATGGTGTGATGTCCCATTACGTCACTGCATAGGTGTTCAGTTTTTTTTCTGGCAACCGTCCAGTAGCATCCTTTCTTCAATGTTAATGGTCGAAAGATCTGACTAAAATACCTAACAAGTCAATTGGAGGAAATGTCCTAAGAGGTCTTTTTCAGACCAAGTTCTCCTAATTTGTGCTTCATAATTGGTTTTGTACCTTCCCTGTGGTTGCAGTCATAGATCTCACCCTCAGTTATTAAGCATTTACTAGAGACAGAACAACAGCATTTTAAAAGCTTGCCACTTGTCAGCAAGGGAAGAGGGGGTCACAACAAAACAAATTAAATTAAAATAACAAATCATAGGGGAAGGACTATCCAGATTTTGCTATTGTGCACTGGGTAGGTATAAGAAATCATCACTGTGTCAGCTTGACTGGATAAGGGATTCTTTGCTCAGCACTGAAGATTTCCCAAGAGTCTTTGCAAAGGAATGATTCCACCTTTCCAGTGCATCAACATAAGCAGTCTCAGGCAGTTTTCTATTGACAGCATGTTAGTTGAGATTGAAACCTTTCCATTCTGGGTCTCCTGGGTCCCAGTCCAAAGGTTGTACTGATGAACAATTCCTCTGAGGCAAACTCCCAATCAAGAAGAAAATGAAAGAATGTCATTTTACCCTCAGCTCCAAAGGTTTGTAACACAACAAAACTACTTGAAAATGCCTTTTGAACGAAGCGCTTGGCATTGTTTGTCTAGGTCTATGCTTTATGCTGCCAGCAAAATATTGTCAGCCTTAAATAAGTGAGTCTGAAATCTTCCCATCCTGCTGGAAAGAAAGCTCCCCCCCCCCACCAAAAAAAGTAGCGAACGGAAAGGTGACATCTAAGAAGCTGCTAGTGGTAAGTAAAAAATGCACTAATTTAATTATTAATGAATGCCTTAAGAACAGGACTTTTTATATTCTACATAACAGAAAAATGGAAAGCTGAATTTTCCAACCTATTGTCAGACTCAGTCAGTCAAGGACTGGAAAGAGTAGGGCTTCTTTCCAGTGTCTCTTTTTCCAGTATACCTTTGAGCAGTACTGAAAAAGGGAGACTTCCTTCTCTCCCTGGCCTTACCTTTTCTCTGGCTTTGAGAACACAACCTGGCCTCCTTCCTTGGTTGTCTCCAGGCAAGCATTATAAAGAAGCTGTAACTTGACCCCCTAAACCCAATCCTCACCAAACTTTGGGGGCTGGTAGAGAAGAGACAGCTGGAGACTCTCATTCTCTAGCCCACAGGAGGGCCATTCTACTGCATCACAAACCTCACAAAATGAACTGGTTTGGTAAACAGGGAGGCTCATAAAGGTTTATTTATTTTATTTATTTATTTATTCTATGACTTATATCCCGCCCTTCCAATAAAATGGCTCAGGGCGGCTCACAACAAACAATAAAACAATAAACAGGGTGCAAAGTTATTACATTTAAAAAAGTCAAAGCGTTTAAAAACCTAAAAACCTTAAAATCTTAACGTTAAAACTATACAGTATATTTCACTGAAGTCTGATAAGCTACATTTATCTAGTCAGGCGTAGGCTAACCGGAAGAGGCTTGTCTTACAGGCCCTGCGGAACTGAGTAAGATCCCGCAGGGCCCTCACCTCTTCCGGCAGCTGGTTCCACCATGTGGGGGCCATTGTAGAAAAGGCCCTGTCTCTGGTTGTCTTGAGACGGACTTCTTTGTGAAACCCCACAAATCAAGATGAACCTCCATTTTCCCAGTTCTTGCTCATCCCTAGTGCCTGGTTCATGAACCACAAACTGTCATAAGCATTTTGGGGCCAAATGAACCAATTTGAAGTTTGTGACTCACTAGAATGTCCTCACAGCATGCTAGAGAAACGAAACTCACAGGGGATCTCCAGATGACTCTCCTCTACCTACCCTGCAGGTTTAGTGAGGGTTTACAGGGTCTGAGTTACAGCTCCCTAAAGAAGGTGCCCAAGGAAAGTGCTTTCTGAGGAAATAACTACCTGCAATTTCCCTAGAAATTACTTGCCTGAGAGTCCTTTCTTTGGAATAACTCAGACCACAAAAATCCAATCCTCACCAAACTTGGAGGGCAGGTAGAAAAGAGACAGCCAGAGATCACCTGCATGCTTGGTATCTGTAGCTTGCATAGGGTCCATTCTATATATTCCTGAACCTCCTGAACCTATGCCTGTCAAGCTGACTGCCTGTCACAGGCAGACATTGTGACAGGTGCTGGTTCAGAAGCATATAGAACAGATCTTGTGCAAGCTAGAGACATCAAAGTTGAAGGGGAGCTCTCCCAGATGGTTCTCTCTCAAAATTGGGTTGCTTAGAAGTTTGGTAAACATTTGGACTGAGTAGAGACAGTCTGTCTGGAAATATATCTGTTCACAAACCTCCACAAACAGCTTTAAAGCTCATGGAAAGTCCATGCCAATTGACTCGGAATGAACTTCATTTTGCAAAATATGAACTGGCCAAAATCATCATGACCTTTTCCAATTGGAAACCAGTCTGTTTCTCCATATTTTATACTAATAGTAGCCTTTTGTCCAGAATATAGGTTGTGCATCAGATATAGTGGCACACCATTTCTTTTAAAACCAACCATAGCTCATGATCCACACAGTCGCTTTGCTGTAATCTATACAGCACAAGCTGATTTTATTTTTAACTTTTCTTGTATTCTCTAGTAACCAGTGTTAATTTGCAATATGATTTCTAGTGCCTCTTATTTTTCTGAATCCAGCTTGAACTTCTGGCATTTCTCATTGCACATGGTGATAATTTTTGTTGTACACTTTTGAGGTCACATTTATTTATTTATTTATTTATTTATTTATTTATTTATATCTCACCCTCCCCACCAAAGCAGGCTCAGGGCAGCTCACAGTATAAAATCACAACGAACAATTAAAATCAATACATATTATAAAATTACACATTTAGTAGTTAAAACAGTCAAAATTAATTTGGTGCTAATCTCTTTGATGTTATATGTTTTCAGTGGCGATGGTATTTCTTCAGTTTCCCTACGATATAAGCTCCGCATCAATTGAAAGCCAACCGGAAGAGAGCGGTATTGCAGGCCTTGCGGAACTGGACAAGGTTTCGCAAGGCCCTCACTTCCTCTGGCAGTTGATTCCACCAGTAGGGGACTGCGATTGAGAAGGCCCTCTCTCTGGTGATCTTTATTTTGGCCTCCTTCGGCCCAGGATTTACTAATAGATTTTGAGATCCAGATCAAAGTGCCCTCTGGGGAGCATGTGGGGAGAGATGGTCCCTAAGATAGGCAGGTCCTAGGCCATATAGGGCTTTAAAGGTAATAACCAGCATGTAATGAATCCGGTGTATAACTTTACTTGCATAAGACATGATGCAATGGGATAGGGTGGGATATGAGAGCAGATAATGATGATGATGACAACAACAATGTGATGGTCTGATAATTGCTGCAGTCTTCAATGTCTTCCCTTTTTTGAATTGGAATGTTGTTGGTCTTCTTATTTTCTTATTTGTTTTCTCATTTGTTGGCACATTCTTTTAAAGATTTTGATGAGTTCCATTTATGTGGCTTGAGATAGCTCTATTGATATCCCATTTATTGATATCCCATCTATTTCTTGTTACTTGTTTCTCCCAATTGCTTTGAGTTCAGCTTTCACTTCACTTTCTAAAACTGCTGGTACTTCTTCTAAAAATTATTATTGGAAGGAATCTGGCATCCTTTCATCACCTTTGTATAGTTCTTCAGCATATTGATCCTATCTTTTCTTTATTTTGTCCTGTTCAGTAGGCACATTTCAATGTCGATCTTTCAGCATGCCTAGCAGTGCCTAGCAGTCCCTTTTTTTTTAATCTTGTGGAAAAAATCTCTTGTTCTTTTTTTCCTTTTTTGTTCTATTCTATTTCTTTATACTGGTTATTATAATATTTCTCTTTGTCTCTGCTTGCTAGTCACAAGGACACTGCATTTAGCCTTCTTATTTTATCATCTTTTACTTTTGTTTCTTGCATTTAGCAATTTTAAGAGTTTCATCAGTCATCCATTGAGCCTTTTAATTTATTTTTATTACCTTTGGCTACAGGAATAGTTTTTGTGCCTTCTTACTTGACAATATCTCTGGTTTTGACCCAGAGTTCTGGTTCCCCTTCACTTGAACTTAATAGTGCAAATCTGTTCTTTAAGTGGTCTTCAAACTTTTATAAGGCCCAGATTAGACAATTTAAAAGGCCCAATGACACCAGTTGGAAACCATATGTATGGCTCAGCTAAATTATGCTGTTGTGATTGTTTTTAGCTATTTATAATTTATCTGATGTTTTAACTTTTGTTGCAATTTGCCCTGAGCCCACTTGTTGGGATGGTGGAATATAAATTGAAATAATAAATAAATAAATTGAGATATATATTTTTAGATTGTATTTTCTTACTATGAATGTTTTAGTATCTTTCTTCTAATTTTTGATAGTAACAATTCATGGTCTGTACTATAATCAGCTGTTGGTCTTGTTTTACCAGAGAAATAGAGCTTCTCCATCTTCTGCTTTCAATTATGTAACTTCTGTATTGGTCATCCAGCAATCTCCATGTATACAATCATATTTTCAGTTGCCTGAGATGTGTTCACAATGAACCACATGTTATCTTCGCAGAATGCTATGAGTCTTTTTCTTGCTTCATTTTTGGCTCAACAGTATTTGATTCTGGTATGTTTCCCACTTTCACATTCCAGTCACCTATGGTTTATCAGCACATATTTCTCAGGTTTGTGATCTATTTCTTCATAGACATTTGTATAAAAGCTTTCAGTTTCTTCTTCTTAAGCATCAGAGTACCAGTAAGGATATAGCTGAACAGATACTTCCCAACTTCTGCCTCTAGCTTCGAGACAGACTGTACTGCATACCTTTGGGACCACCTCTCCCTGTATGAGCCCCATAGGTCTTCACAATCAGTGACTCAACAGCTTTTGGTAATACCTGGCCCCAGAGACATCCATCTGGCTTCGATGAGGACCAGGGCCTTTTCAGCCCTGGCCCCTACCTGGTGGAATGAGCTCTCCCTGGAGATCCCGGCCCTGCGGGATCTGCTCCAATTCTGCAGGGCCTGTAAAACAGAGCTCTTTCACCAGGCTTTCAGCTGAGGCAGTGGCTGTCACTTGTTACCAACCTCCTCCCTTCATTCCATCCCAGTGCTGTAAGATCTGCTGGACCTGGACAATAGGTCATGTCTGTGAGGCAGAACATGCCATTTTAGTCCCTATTGTCATTCTGTAGTTTTAGATTTTATATATTTTAAATTGGTCTTTTATTATTGATTGTTTTTATGATGTAACCTGACCTGAGGCTGTCTTACAGGACAGGTGGGCTAAAAATTGAATAAAATAAAAAAAAAATACTGGAAAGAAATTTACTTTCACCCCTCCTTGCTTCTAGAACTTCCCTTTTGTCCTTGTAGACTATTGTATATTCTGGAGTGGATTAAAGTATGTGGTAAACCATAACAGTAAAAAATGTTGGCCTTGAGTAAAGGATGGAGTTCTTATATACATCACCCCAGATTACTTCATAATGCCAGGATAGCTAAAGCCTTAAGAGAAGCCATGTTGGATCAGGTCAGTGGCCCATCCAACATAAGAACATAAGAGAAGTCATGTTGGATCAGGCCAATGGTCCATCCAGTCCTACACTCTGTGTCACACAGTCGCCAAAAAAACCAGGTGCCATCAGAAGGTCCATCAGTAGGGCCAGGACACTAGAAGCCCTCCCACTGTTGCCCCTCCCAAGCACCAAGAATACAGGGCATCACTTGCCTCAGACAAAGAGTTCCAACAATATGCTCTGGCTAATAGCCACTGATGGACCTCTGCTCCATATGTTTAGCCTTGGCATTTTGCTCCCGACCTAATCCAGTAACAAAGTTTGTTGGGTGTAGACACATACCAGATTGTGGCCTCTTTCCTGGCACAGCTGGGAAATGAATTAACTAGATCAGATAGCATCAAATACAGCAGGATGTATATATCAACTGAAAATGAACCAATGGGCTGCCTCAAGAAAATTGTATTGTTAATTAATTAGTACCAAACAACAATAATAATTAGTGGTTTACTGCAGAGGCATAAAGATAGCCCTTTTGTATTTCCTCTGTCTTAACATTCCCTGCAATATGCATCACATTCTTATTCGCTACTCCATTCACAGTGATGAGATATAATTTTAACTGAAGTAAATGATGTCAGACCAGAAGCAAAATTAAAAATACAATTAACATTAAAAGGAATAATGAATTGTTTAATTACCCTTGAAACTAGGCTTTGAGAAGATCTAATAAGCTTTAACATGTTTTTGTTGCTAGTCAAATTAACACCCCTGAGGATGTGAAAATGTTTGCATTATCTCCTCATGGAAGGTGCATACTCCAGTAAGTAAACTGGCCCAGGAGATTGGTATCTTAAAAAGTGAAAAATGAAGCACTCTTCCCCCAACAATGGCTATTAATACTAAACCTCTGGTTTCTAATGTCTCCTGAGAGGACAGACTGTCCTGGCTTATACAGCCTCCTTGAATGTGTTAGAATTTGGTCTTCAGCTATAATAGCTGTTTGAGGAAATAATTCCTAACAAACTCTTGCTCAACCTCATTGAATCACTGGAAATGGGCCAGAAAAGTCTTCTGAAAGCTGTGGTGGTCATGTTGTATGAAAAAGAACCAATAGGGTTCATAGTATAGCATATTTTAGGGAGGTATCTCTGGGAGGCATGATATAGGTTTATAAAATTATGCATAGGGTGGATAAAGGGAGCCTTTTCTCTTGGTGGCATGCAGTGAAGTTGTTGGGAAATAGCTGAACAAAGCAGAAGGGTGAAGAAGTGTGTTTTTAGCACATGAAAGCTTACGTTCTGAATAAAACTTGGTTGGTCTTAAAGGTGCACCTTGACTCCTGCTTTGTTCAACTGCTTCAGACCAACGCAGCTGCCGACTTGGATCTATCTGTTGGGAAATAGGTTCAGGATAGACAAAAGGAAATACTTCTTTCCTCAATGAGTAATTGAATAATAGAATTCACTGCCAGTGGATGGCTGTTTTAAAAGATTGTTTTAAAAGATTAATGGGGGGCAAATAGTTCCACCAGTGGCTACTAACCATACAGAGCAAACCCCTGAATATTTATGTTATTTATATTCCACTTACTCATTTGGATCCAAGAAGGATTACACAAAATGAGTCAATATAATCATTGGAATGGACAATCACTAAATAATGCAATAGGGTTAAAGTTGAAGAACCATCCAGAAGACAAAAACAGAACTAAAAACAAGTATTAACATGGAACATGAAATGATCCAAAATTCTATAGTAGGATCCTAGTTTCAGCAAGCTATATACTGTAGCAGGGCTTTTTTTTGTAGAAAAGCCCAGCAGGAACTCATTTACATATTAGGCCACACACCAGGCCCATAGCCATGAGGGGGCACGGCCTCTCCACCCAACCCCCCCTTGGACCTTTATGCACCCTCCTTTCCCTGGCCCCTGCTCTCTCCACCGCCACTTTTCTCCCCACAGCTCTGGTGCCCCCCCCCCTCTGTGCAGCACCTCACTCTCCCTCCCTCCCAGCCACCCACTCACCCACCAGGCGAAACTGTAAAGAGCAGACTCCTGGGGCTCTTGCAAGGCACCCCCTGCCTCCACCAATCATGTGATAAACTGGAAAAGCCACGCCGAAGCTGGCGGTTCCTACGCCAGCTTCCTGGTGCGATCAGCAAGTTCAGCGCTGGCCGCCCCAGCACTGAGTTTGCTGATCATGCCAGAAAGCCAGCATAGATACCGCCGGTTTCAGAGCGGCTTTTCCAGCTGATCACATGATCGGCGGGGGGGCACCTGGAGCCCACTCTTTACAGTTTCGGCCAGTGTGTGAGTGGGTGTCTGGATGGGAGGGAAGGGGAGGTGCCGCGGGGAGGGGGCGGGGCCACCAGAGCCGCGGGGAGAAAAGTGGCAGCAGAGAGAGTGGGAGCTGCGAGAGGGGGGAACCCCTCCATCCAAAAATTTTTCCTTGGGCCCCCCCAACCAGAATTTTTTGGCTACAGGCCTGCCACACACCCTGATGCCAAGCCAGCTGAAACAGTGTTCCTGTGAGTTCCTGCTCAAAAAAAGCCCTGCTCAGTGGTATAGACCACAGTCCCTAATCATTTTCTAAGCGGGGGGCGGGGAGGGTTGTATCAGGAACTCCTTTGCATATTAGGCCACATACCTCTGATGTAGCCAATCCTCCAGAAGCTTACAATAGACCCTGCACTAAGAGCCCTGTAAGCTCTTGGACAATTGGACACATTGGGGTGTGTGGCCTAATATGCAAAGGAGTTTCTGATACAAAAAAGCCCTGTTTCCAAGTAATTTTGTGAAACATTTACAGTGCAACCCTATTACCTGAGTAGAAAAGCTATCTTGAATAATTCCATTTTGCATAATTTGCAGAAAACCATGACAGTGGAAGCCTTCCTGACCTCCTCCAGCAGGCTATCACAAGGTGGGGGCTGCAATAGAGAAGGCACATGTATGGGCAGTTGTTGATTTTGCCCACTTGCAGGTTGGTACCTGCAAAAGACCATGCTGCAATGAGTGAAGTTGTTGTGTCAGAGCATAGGGGAAGCGGCAGTCTCACAGAAATGAGGGTCCAAGGCCATGAAGGGTTTTGTATGTGATAGCTGATACCTTACATTAAGCCTGGTAAATGATGAGCAGCCAGTGAAGTGCCTGCAGGATACTATGCACACTCCTAAGGATAGGCATGAATTGGCTCATGAACAAAAGTTTGTGATGAATTTTGACCAGTTTGTGATTCATGAAGTCAAGTTCATAGCAAGTCACGTGGCATGAACTTTCCACAAACTTTCAAGGTGTTTGTGGAAGTTGATGCCACTTTGTGAGTGGAGACATTCCCAGACAGACAGTCTCCACTCAGTCAAAGTGTTTATAGAACTTCAAAGCAACAAGTTGGAGGAGACATAGAGGAACATCTGAGGGAGGTCCCCTGTTACTTTGACGACTCCAGCTTGCACAGGAACCATTCTAACATTCCTGAACCTCAGAAATTTTAACAGGCGCAGGTTCAGGAGGTTCAGGAGTATACAGAACTGATCATGTGTAAGCTAGAGACACCAAACAGCATATAGAACTGACCTGTATAAGCTAGGCTAGATGCTCCTCTACATGCCCTCCAAGTTTGGCTCTGGAGGGGCTGTATATTGAGGTAGATGCACCAAAATTGCAGCATAGCAGCCAGTGGCTCTTCCCAAAATATCCCCCAAGTTTCAAAAAGTTTGGACCAGGGGGTTCAATTTTATGAGCCCCAAAAGAAGATACCCTTATCCTTCATTATTTCCTATGGAAGGAAAGCATTTTTAAAAGTGTGCAGTCCCTTTAAAAGTGATGGCCAGAACTCCCTTCGGAGTTCAATTATGCTTGTCATATCCTTGCTCCTGGCTCCACCCCCAAAGTCCCCAGATATTTCTTGAATTGGACTTGGCAACCCTAGGGCGGGCTGTGGCAGCGGCGGGAAAACCGGTCCCTGGTGCCAAAAAGGTTGGAGACCACTAAATGATGAGGAGAATGTTGTAAAATATAATGTAGATTTTATTAGAAAATTAAATCAGACATACAAGTAAATAAACTCATACAATCAAACACACAGTCCTGAGAAAAGCAATAAGGAAATAGACAGAGGATAACATATAAGCGTAAAAACACAGACACGGTAATACTTTACCTCTCTCGTAGTCTTCAAAGAACACTCCGATAGCGACAAAAATAGGGATGGGGGAGCAAGACATGACTAGTGTATCTTACTATTGGAGACCCTAAACTGATCAGGTTTTGGGGGGTGAATTTA
The DNA here is from genome assembly GCF_032191835.1 of Heteronotia binoei. Lineage (NCBI taxonomy): Eukaryota > Metazoa > Chordata > Lepidosauria > Squamata > Gekkonidae > Heteronotia > Heteronotia binoei. The sequence goes on from NC_083227.1 coordinate 68,365,867, forward strand.
TGCAGCAGGGTAGGTCGGCTGTCAGATGCACACCTCGGAATCATTGGGTCAGGCCTTTTAAGGACTACCTTGTGCCCTTAGGAAGGGGGAAGTCCGATGACCTGTGATGCTAGGTCAGGTGGGCTATGATGCTGAGACAGGTACATGACCTCAGAAAAGGGGGAGGCTCCATGGTGACGTTTGGAAAGTGACAGGTGATAAAGGGATTAACTATACTGACAAAGTTATCTAGAGTGACAATATAGAGCCAAATTCTTTATCTAAGATGATTCTTTATCTAAGAAATCGGGTGATTTACACAATGGTGCTGGTCTTCTAGTTGGGCTGGGCCTTTGTCTTCCTCTCACCTAGGCTGGCACAGTCTTTTGTGAAATGTTCCATTGGCAATAGGCTTGAGATGTCTGACAGAATCACGGCTAAGATAAGCGCGATTGCCTTATGGCAGGTATGTCCAACAGGTAGATCACGATCTACCAGTAGATTGCGGAAAAGTCAGAGGTAGGTCACCAGCCCTACTTGGTCTCATGGTTTGCTGGACAGGTGTTTGGGGTTTTTTTGATGATTGTTTGGTGTGGTGGTATTTGATTATTGGTGCCAGTATGATGAATTCTTATTTTTACTTTTAGAACTGCATGTGTGGTTTTGGCATCATCCAGAGGTCTTCAGTTCCTGTTGATCTTTAATACTTTGGGACAGTGACAGTTTTAGACCAAATTCAGCCAGTGTTAACTTAGCACCCCAGCCACCCCAATATAATGAAGATGAGTGTTCCAAAGAAGAGCAAAACCTACCGCTTTCGTGATGAATGGGAAATGGACTACTTCTTCATCATGGTGAAAGACAAGTGTTGTTGTCTACTTTGACAACACTGTATCCTTGCCCAAAAAGGTCATCTGGAGCGCCATTAAAAGGCTCTGCATAGCAATAAGTTTGATGCTGATTTTCCACCCAAAAGTGAAATTTGTAAACTGAAGCTCAAAGAACTTAAATCTAAATTGGCTGCATAGCAACAGTTGATGGCAAAACCAAGGTCACATTCAGTCTGCTCTGTTATCCAGGAATTTGAAAAAAAATTCTGTGACTTCCAAAGAATTGAAAAAGTTGTGGAGTACTTGTCATACCCATTCGAAGCAGATATGGACATTAAGGAAACTGCAGCTGCTATCAGTAAAAATTACTCTTTGAACAAGGCATCTCTTGAAAATGAAATAGTAACCCTTAAAAATGACATTTTTCTCAAGACCTGTGCTGAGCAAGAATCGTTTTGGAAGCTAGTGCCTAGAGACAAATTTTCCAACTTGAGAAGATGCAGTGAAGCTGTACACTCGGTTCAACTTATTTGTGTGAATCTGCGTTTTCCCATCTGAAAATGACAAAGAGTACACAGCGTTCCAATATGACAGATGAACATCTCCAGGATTCCCTGAGACTGGCCCTCACGCAATATTCACCCAACTTCAAAAAGCTGGTGGATGAAATGCAGGCTCAGACGTCTCACTAATTAGCAAGAGCGAAGTTTTAAAGATTGCGCAAGATCAGCCTGGATCAATACTTGACCTGCATTTAACACAAATTACTCAATAAAAGTTAAAGAAAGTTATTAAGACAGTTAAAGAAAGTTATAACAATAAAAATTTAGGAAAAACTGTTTGCAGTTCTTTCTGGATCTTCGTCTCTCTGTTTTGTTTTTGATTATTTTGCTTACCAATAAATGACAGAAAGTGCATTGTAAATGGGGGAGGGGGCAGTGGAACCCAACTTTGAAACTAATTTGAAACTTAATTTTCATGGTGGTAGATCACCAGCACTTTTGTCCAGAAAAAATAGATCATGATCTGTTCTAAGTTGGACTTGCCTGACTTACAGAAATGTCCAGGGAGGATGGTGGATACATGGGGCTCCCTCTTTGCCCTTATGGCTTCCGAGGGTACAGGAAGATGATCACTGTTGTCGTCAATCCTTCTAATGGCTTCCATCAGAAGAGCTGAAGACCATACAGCTGGACAGCTCATGGCGACAACGTGATCTCTTCCTTGCACAACTGGGGATTTGCGCGCTATAGCAGGCTGGGAGTCTTCTTGGTCAGACTGGAACTCATCTGGGAACAAGCAGCCCAGACTGGGATTCATGCTGTCAACATAGCTAGCAGCGGAGGCCCATGCTTCAGGGTAGATGTGTGTGAGCTGAAAGTCCAGGCCTCTTGGCAACCAGGCTAGTGATCATGATGTTTATATACACACTAAATAGGGGGTGCTGGTCCACAAATGGGATTTACAAAATCTGAGTTAGGGCCTCCAAAGAAGGTGCCCCCAGGAAAGTGCTTTCTGGGGAAACTACAGGTGGTTATTATTCATAATTAGAGGTATGCCTGTTTGTTCTACTTATCAACCTCTTAATGGCAGTTTGAATACTGAATAAGCACTTCTACATCCTGCCAAAAGAACTGTAACAATATCAGATGAAGCAACAAGAGAGATCACCAAAAAAGGGATGAACTATCACAAATAGACTACCATAGATTGCATTACAAGCAGCCTGGAAGTAGGTTTCTGGAGCTAATGTGGGTGAGGCGATTCCAGTCCCCTTCTGTCAGAACTTGGATGAACTTCAGACGATTCCAATACTTGTTACGAGTTAGGATCTTTATTGAAGAACTACAGTACTAGAGCAATGAAATAACAGTAATGCCAATTCTTGGCAGTTGGTTACATTTTATGCCATCAGTAAAGCACAATAAAACAATCATTCACACGGTCACAGACAAGTGTCTCTTTTCCCAGCCTTCATTATCAGAAGGGAGGATGCTCCCCTGTTGTGAAGGCCAAACGGCCTGTCTTCAAAGGGCACCTGTGGATGTTAAGCAGAGACTATCTGCCGCCTGCTCTACTGCCCTAAATATTTGGCATAGCACAGGGGCCAGGGTTAATTGCTGTGGTCAGGCACTCTATGTTATTACTAAGTTACAGCATGGAGTCAGTAAAGCAAAGCAAAAGTTACAAGTAAAGCAAAAGTTACAAGTTCTGACACCTTCATTTTTGGCACTGCAGCTACCATGATCATCCTGAAGTTGGTGGATAATTTTGAGACCTGAACCTTAATTTTCTAATGAGTTTTGCCTGCCACAGAATGAAAACCTATGCTTCCATTAGAAATAACACAGGGAAGGAAAGTATTCTAGCAATAATCTGGGCCAGCAGGGTCTGATTCCCTCCATTTTTATAAATGTAACACCCACCAAATCTGTGATACCAGTGACATTTTACCAGCTTCATTTTCTGATGAGTTACACCTGCCAAGAATGGACAGTTTCAGCGCATTAGGTTTATAATGTTGGGTAAAACCATTTATCAGGATTGTTATTGACTTCTTAGAGTTTTCATTACTCCTCTCAGAGGGAAGGGCTTTGTGGAAGTGTTTTGGGAATCAATTAAGCAGCATCTCCACACGGGAAAGGAAAAAAGAAAAAATCTAACATCAATAGCTCATCTATAATGGATTTCCATAAATGGGATATCTTATTGTTTGCTGGGGGATTGTTTCTGTGGTATTAATATTATAAGAAGAAATGTCACACATATTGCTAAGCAAACATTTATGAGGTCAGCATTTTAAAAGAGGATTTTGATTTGCTCCAAATGGCATTAATTTCATAGTCTTTTTACAAGGCAGAAAGAAGAAATAAAACATTTATTCATACAAAACCAATTCACATGAATCATTTATTTATTCAGGTCTGATAATTTTGCTCCGCTCTTTTCTATAGGACTGAATCAATGAAGGAAGATTTTCATGAACTTTTCCACTAGTGTGAACAGGAGCACACCTTTTTAATGATTTCTCAGGGACACATGCAAGGACAGTCAAAAGTGTCCATCTATTTTGGATGCTTTGCCCTTGCTCTGAATAGGATTCTTTTGCTCCTGAGGAATCAGTATGTAGCCCAACCTGATTGGTTGTGTAATGTCATGACATGTTTACTATGTGATTCCTGATTGGTTGGTTTATTCTAGAAGAAGTACAAATCAAGAAAAAAATATGTCCTTGAGTGCACTACAGATAGGAGGAAATGTAAATAGCTCCAGAGGGGAGAAATTCGGTCACGTGAGCAAGGTTTCTGGATAATAAAACTTTTACAACATCCTCCAGTTCTACTTGCAACCCAAATTTCTAAATGGATGAACCTTCACATTGGTCTTTTTGTATCATACTGTGTTGTGACAAGAGTACATATTGTTTGGCTCAAAATGGTGTTAGCTGTAGTGGGAGTACATTAGCAGTTCCAGTTGTTGCATACTTGAACACATCCCTCCAATAGTAATCCACATTAATATTCTGAAGCTTATTCTCAATGGTAATAAATCTGAACAGTATTTGTATACATTGAAGCTGCTGGTACTTGCCTTTTATGACCACAATCTTGAAGGACTCTCTGCACAGGTTTCTGTGCAGCTGTTTCATCATTCCCACCAGGGGCTACTATTAGCAACAGGCTGAAGCCTTTCAGCAGCCATCCCATACCTCTGGAACAGCTTCCCACAAGTGGTAAGGTGTCTCTTATATTCCTGGTTTTCCAGAAAGGCCTCAAATTCAATATATGCCAGACAGCCTGTGCAGGGTTAAGCTTGAAGAGGCATACAGTGTTTTTACTAAGAGCAATTTGCCAGCCTCCAGGTGGGGCCTGGAGATCTCCCAGTTTTACAACTGATCTCCAGCTGGCAGAGATCAGTTCCCCTGGAGAAATCAACTGTTTTGAAGGGTGGACTCTATGGCATTGTACCATGCTGAGGCCCCTCCCCTCCCCAAACCCTGCTGCCTCCCAGATCCATCCCCAAAGTCTCCAGTCATTTTCCAACACAGACCTGGCAATCCTAGTTTTTAGACTACTTTTAATGTTTATTTTAATGTTTATTTTATAAAATGGTTTTTACATTATTGTTGCTTGCCTTGGATCTTGAGGTACTCAGTAAAAGAAAGGTGGAAGGACACTACCGAGTTAGAATCTTGAAAAATTTTGACTTCAAAACATTGTTGCCAGGGCTCTTTTTCTGGAAAAAGAGGTGCCGGAACTCTAAAGAGGGAAATGAAGAAGAAACACGTGGCTGTCCCCATGAACTTTTAAACATTTTTTGAGAATTTTGTTTGCACAAAGAGGTTCCGGAACTATGTTCCACCACATTCCCCTGGGGGAAAAGCCCTGATTGTCACATTCATAAAAATACCAATGAGGCTAAAAAATGAATATAGGGTTTTTTAATGGGTCTAAACTCCACATTTATTATAAAATCTCATTATTTCTGTAGGCAATGCAGATATTTTTATCCAAGCAAGTGAATAGGAATAAGCAGGAGATTGCCTTCGTGATGAGTTACATTAGCATTTTTGTAAATTCTCCTTTTTCATATGATGCAAGCTGCCTTGAAGTTGTGGGATAGGGCAGGGAATAAGTTTTTATACTCATAAAAACTATAATGATTTCTGAGAAGCTCAACTTGAACATGATACTCATCTCCAAAAAAAGCCCAGCAGGAACTCATTTACATATTAGGTCACACCCCCTCATGCCAAGCCAGCCAGAACTGTGTTCCTGCTCAAAAAAAGTCCTGTTCATCAAGGGCCCAAGCTAGACATGGATGATCATAGTGTGTCCTATAAATTGGTGTAGAGTTACTTTCTTGGAAATAAATTCCATTTATTAAAACTAGCATTATACTGGTTTAATAGGAGGCACCCTGTTTTAACATGATCCATTTCAACATGGCTGATTTTGTTTTTGGCAGTTGTTCCATTTACATTATGTGGTTTTCTGATTGTGAAATAAACACAGTGCTCTACATGTTCTCTTCTTAAAACCTTCAGTGCTCAACTTTGAAGACCATACTCACAATTATTTACATATCTCAGTCAATTTCAATAACATCTGCAACCCTGAAGGCAGAAAAGGCCCACTTATCTCTCAAACTGAAGCTGCAGAGCCATAACATTGTATCTGATGAAGGGAACTTTGACTCTTGAAAATTCATGCCCCCCAAACCTTGTTGGTAGGTTGCCAGGGCCTGGTGGAAGTTCACTCACTTTGGGGGGCTTTGGCCTGCCACCAGCCAGCTGGCTGTCAGGGGAAACTTCACCCCCAAACAGTGACATTGCCACATGACATCCCTGATGTGATAACATCACTTTCGAGTGACGACATTGTACTAGGGACTTCACATGGCAATGCTATGGTTTTGGGGCAAACTCTATGGTTTTGAAGCAAAACCCACCAAATAATTCAATCAGAAACCAGAGTAACACCTTTTCACATAGCTGATGTGATGACATCACTTCCAGGTGACATAATCATGCTGCATCCTGCCCACCACAGGAATGCCCCCCAAATCCCTCTAGAGAGAATCTAGTAACCAGCCAGGTAGCCAGAAATTTTTTTGTGGGGTGGGGCTTCCAGCAGCCAGCCAGCTCTCTCTCTGTCTCTGGCACACACTCTCATGTGCTCTTTCACGCGCTCTCTCTCACACACTCACTTGCTGTCACTCTCTCCCCTACTCTCTCTGTAACTGTCACACTCTCTCATGCTCTCTCACTCGCTGTTGTTCTCTCTCATGCTCTCTCTCATTGTCGCTGTCTTTCTTGTGCTCTCTCTTTCTCTGTGTTACTCCTGCTGTCACTCTCTCTCATGCTCTCTCTCACTGTTGCTCTCCCTCTCTCACTGTAGCTGTTGCTCTCTCATGCTCTCTCTCTCATTTGTTGTCATTCTCTCTCATGCTCGCTATCTCTCTCTTTCTCATGCTCTCTCTCACACACTCAGCACTCTCGCTGTCGCTAACTCGTGTTCTCTCACTGTTGCTCTCTCATATTGTCATTCTCTCTCTCTTGCTCTCTCTCACTCGCTTTTGCTGTCACTCTCTCTCACACTTTCTCACTTACTGTCGCTCTCTTATGCTCTCTCACTCGCTGTCACTCTCTCTTTCTTGTGCTCTCTCGCAGGCTCTCTCTTGCTGTCACTCTCATGCTCTCTCACTCGCTGTCACTCTCTCTCTTCAAGTCAAGTTCAAGTCAAGTTAGCCTTTATTGGCATAAAATATATAGATGTATATATCAGAGCAAATTGGTTTAAAAAAAAGATTAAAAGGAACGATTGCATACATATACATCAGGAAAAGCATAAACATAAACTATTTCTATGAGATCCTCTGACGTGCCTTTAAAACAGAATAAAGAAACTTAGCCACTTTCTATGTGACACTAGATGAAGTATCATTCAAAAGATTATAGACCTTAAGTGCGTCAGAACAATCAACCATGCTAACTAAAAGAGGATGTAAATATTTGTGACGAAGATCTGTATACAAATTACAATAAAGAAGAATATGAGTAACTGACTCCACACATTTTTGCTTACAGAGACAGCATCTGACTGAGTAGGCTGTCTTGTTAAATCTACCATAAAGAATGGCAGAGGGCATGGCGTTGCAACTGGCAAGGGAAAAAGCTCTATGCTGCTGTGGCACCTGCAAGACAGATAGATATGAGGCCATTTTCCCAGTACTAAGAGAGATCTCAAAACTCAGTGGGGAACAAGTTTTCTTAGCCAGACTGTATAGGTCTTGGCGCTCAATATCTTGCAACCTATTCTTAATTTGTTGGACTGCGGTGGTGAAGGACAGCATGGACAATAGTTCTAGGGATAAACCCATTGCTTTTATTTTTTCTCTCAATTTGTGCTGACCAATTTGACAAATTAAATTCAGAGAGCATTTGAAAGATATAGCTCCCCAGTTCAGAGTTGTAGTGCAAGGGTAGCCAGAATTTAAAGGTCATGAGCCATGCACTAATAACCATTAAAGATGCCAGTTTCTAAGCAGATAACTGCATATGGGACACATTTTGGCATGCCCAGAATTTTACTCAAGAATTTGGGTTGGACACGTTCGATAGCACCTTCATAAGATCCAATCCAGATTGGGATGCCATACAGTAGTTGTGAAATCACTTTGGCTTTGAATATTTTTATGGCAGCTGGCACAAATTGGTTACCTCTGCCATAAAAAAGCGAGCTATGGCAGATGCACTGATGTTAGCTATCTTCACTGCATACTTGTGATGGGTAGACCAAGTCACATTATATTGAAAATAAACACCTAAGTATTTAAAATACTTGACTTGCTCTATCTCTTTACCATCAATAACCCATTTGTAAAGTCTCCACTTTTTTGAGAAAACTAAGATTTTGGACTTCTCATAATTGAGCTGGAGCTTATTACTAGTAAAATACAGAACACAACGGGACAACAGATGTCTTAAGCCCCATCTAGAGCAGAACAACAGCACCGTATCGTCAGCATAAAGTAACAAGGGTACATGTAATGCACCAAGTTTTGGACTATGGCAGTCAGGACCAGACAACTGAATAGCCAGGTCATTAAGGAAGAGATTGAATAAAAAGGGAGCCAAAATGCAACCCTGTTTGACACCCTTATTGGCAGCAATCTTCGATGTCAGGTTGCCTGCTAATGAGCATTTGATCTGGCAGGTGGTAGAAGTGTGTAATCTCTTAATAAGCATAAGGAGTCTTTTATCCATGTTTAGTTTAGCTTAATCCAGAGGAGGTCCCTGTCAACTGAATCAAATGCGCCTTTTAAATCTAAAAAAGCAACAAATAATTTCTGGTTATTATGCACAGTGTACTTGTTGACTAGATGGGATAGGGTAATGCAGTGGTCTAAAGTGGTCTTTCCTTTGCAGAAGCCCAACTGTTCAGGGCCTAGAATTTTTTTTTTTGCAACATCCAGAGATTGAGCTTGACTAATAGACGTTTGGAGTAAAGCTTGCCAATGATGGAGAGTAGGCTAATCGGCCTGTAATTGGCAAGGTTAGTGTGATCACCTTTTTTGTATAGCGGGACCACTATTGCATTCAACCATGCCAAGGGAATTATGCCAGTTCGATCTACAATTGTAAACAGAGATGCAAGGGGAGAAGCCCACCAGTCTGGGTCTAATTTTAAGATTTCAGAGGAAATGGCATCCGGGCCAGGAGCCTTTCCTAATTTCAGTTGTGTAATTATTTTATTTCCTCTGAAGGAACAGGAGGCCAGTCAAGTAAATCTGCTAGAAGAAAATCAGATGGTTCAGCACAAGTTAGATCTTGATTGAACAGAACTGAGAAGTGCTGAAACCAAACATAAGAGGAAATGGCAGACATAGATGGGTCATCGGCCCGAAATGCATCTGAGACTATGGCCCAGAATTTATTAGAATTTTTTAAGGTAGTAGCATGGTATAGCTCTTCCCATTGAGTTTTAATATAATTGTGCCTCTTTTTTGTGATAAGGTGGTGCAACTGAGTCTTAAGCACAAAGTATTGTGATAGCAGGGTCAGGGCCTTTGAATTGAGGTATTGGTTGTAAACTTTACGCAGAAGAGTTTTTGTTTCTTTACATTCTCTGTTGAACCATCGGTGTGTAGAATTTACTAGAATAGTTGCACCTCTGCTTGGGCACCCTGAACTGACACTCAGTGATTCAAAGATATAAGATGTTAAAGAATTGTAAGTTGAAACAGATACATTAGGGACAGATGCACATATTAAAGAGGATCTGTATTCTACAGCGGGACCAGATCTGAAGAGCTGTTGGGTTTTCAAAACTGTGCGATCTCTTGTTCTCTCTCACACACACACCATCTCTGTCACTCTCTCGGCTCTCTTGCTCTCTCTCTCATGTCCAGGGGGGGGGGGAATAGCCTGAGAATGGAGGGGCCCTACAGAGGAAAGGGGCTCTTACATAGTGTGGCCTGGACCCCCCAGGCCCCTCCATAGCTATGGGCCTGCTAGTAACCCTATTCTCTATGGTTCTACTGGACTCAAATATAGCTGGTCTAACATGGCTACCCTCTGAAAAATGTTAGTATCCAGTGATAGGCAAAGTCTCTTGATTTCCTCTTTTTTCTTTTCCTCTTCTCTGTGCCATATTAATTTCTGTTACAAAATCCAAGTTGATGAAGTGTTTAGCTGAGGCTGTATAGCTGATGGATTCACAGGACATATCATCTAGTTAAATCAAATGAGGGCATCTCAGTAGGCCAAAACAAGTTTGTTCCACATGTTGCAGGAACTCTCTTGATATCTTTTTTAGCACATATAACTAACACTGATTGTAAACATGAACTGTCAGGTATAAACTATTATTTGTCACAAAGTAAATAATGTTAGGCATCAGATACTGATGCTGTGTTAGAAACATGCCTGCCTGACTTTAAAAAGCCATACATCACTTTTGGGAGATACTGAGAATCATTTCCTATGTGCATATTTATTACTCACTGACTAGCATCATGTGATAGAAAAATTCAGAATGAAAAGAAACTGCCCTGAATTGTTGTGAGATTCCTTTTAGGCTGCTCAGTGTTTTATGCTATTTTATACTTTGTGTTTTTAATTTATGATTTTTAAAAAATTGTTCAGATTGCTAACACTTTTTAAAAATTACAAACAGTATCAATATGGAATCTTTGGAAATAGGGCTAACTAAAATCCAAACAATAAATACCATTCACAAAAAGACATGGTTACAATTCCTCTGCCTGTAAGATCTTCCTACTATATTGGTTACTCTGTAATCTCTTCTTCTTCCAGGCATAGGAAGAAATCATGGAATGGTTTTCAGTGTACTCCTCCCAAGCATCAAAAATCACGGCGAGAGCCAGACCGATTTCCCACTCACCTTACGCTGCTCTCTCGTTCAACTTCTCAGCGCGGTTCCCCAGGGCTGCAGCAAGCATTGGCGTTTTCACACAGCAAACAGAAACTGCTAAAAACCAGTTTTTGTTTGCTGTGTGAAAATGTTGATGCTTGCTGCAGCCCCGGGGCAGATAGTGTGAAATCAGAAGGGAGCCGCACTGAGAAGACAAACGTGAGAGCAGCGTAAGGTGAGTGGGAAATCAGTCCCAGTCTAGAAAGTTCTGGCATTGCCTAGAGTGCTTTTAAAACAAAATGGATAAGATATTATATGGGAATCTATAAGAATTATTGTCATAAACTGATACACTCTGCGGAATTGCAGTGGAAGTCTGAAAGATCAAAAAGGTCAAGACTTCCAGATTACAGAAACCTCTTTTTGTTGTTCTAACATAAAGCCTTAACAATTGCAGGCAGATAATTTTAATTTAGCTGAGAAAGCTATTATAGACTACAAAGTGATCCTATTTGCCTGTACTGTCAAGAACTTGTCAACATTCCAATTACTATTATAAACCTGTGTTTTAAAAGACCTCTTCAGCCTGAAATGAAAGCCTTACTGATTAAGAAGGTGTCTTGGCACATTTAAGAACACAGCAATTTGTTCTCCTTTTTCTCATTCAATTTATTTTTTTTTAAATGGAACTTGATAGTTGGGAGGTAGTGGTAAGGAAACAGAGGCCAGGATCCAAAGAATTGTGAAATTAGTTCTATACATCCAAGAGACCCACTTGGCTGTATGGAAAGCTGTTTGTGAAATAGCACAGGGATTTCAAAGTCTTTTGTAATAGGGCATGCAGGGAAACTGTTCAGAGGAGGGATCAAACATCTTATTTCACTGAGACAGTTAGCAGAGGCCCTTAAGCAACTCTTTGTTTAAATCTTTAAAGAAGAATGGAAAATGCAAGATGTTAGTAAATATACATATGGTACCCAATTGAGCTAGATAGGTTGTCTTTGTAAGGAAAGCTATTATTTAATCCTCACTATTGATGGTAGTGCCAAAAAACTAGCAATTTTATCAAGGTGTTAGGCCCTACCAATAGTTTGGGACTTTGACAGTCATTTTGAAAATCCTAAATTCTCTTCCCAGATCTTTGCGTATGGTTTGCATTGTTAGTTAGTTCTAGACCACCCTTCCCTTCTTTGGATTGGTCTACCGGAAACTCTGTGGGGGAAATTGCCAGTGCAAGGTTGCAAACAAGGTCCTTTCAATCTTCCTCCACGTCTAAGAAAAACTGGCCCCCAGAGATGACTTCCATGCCCAGAGCTGGATAGCCCAGACTTATCTTATAAGATCTCAGAAGATATGCAGGGTCAGCTTTGACTAGTATTTGGACCACCAAGGAATGCCAGGATCATAACATGGAGGCAAACCTCTGAATGTCTCTTGTCCTGAAAACAACATGGGGTCACCATAACTTAGCTATGACTTAACACCACTTTCAACCACCAATATCTCTCCCATACTTTTGAACAAGAAAGACATAACACTGATGTTTCAACTATGCCTGGAAACCTCTTCTTTGTCATACCGCATGCAGTGGAGATCACTGGCAGTGATCACAGAAATAGTGGAAGCTCCAAAATATAATAGGAACAGTGCAAAGATAGTGGAGCTGCTATCACTCAGAGTCACCTTTACCCTATTGAGAGAGTAGAATCATTTGATTTAATTTCAACCCATTGGTTCTGGTCCGACCTTCTGGGGCAACAGAAAACAATTCTGTACCATCCTCTATATGACAACCCTTCAAGTACTTGAAGATGGTGATAATATCATGTCTCCTCTCCAGGCTGAACATACCCAGCTCCTTCAGCCTTTGCTCATAGGACCTGGTCTCCAGACCCTTCACCTTCATCATTATCCTCCTCTGGACATGTTCCAGCTTGTCTATATCTTTCTTAAATTGTGGTGCCCAAAACTGAACACTATACTCTAGGTAAGGTCTAACCAGAGCAAAGTAAAGTGATACCATAACTTCACTTGATTGAGACATTATACTTCTGTTGATACAGGCCAAAATTGAATTTGTCTTTTTAGCCACTGCATCACACTGCTGAGTCATATTCAGTGTACAATCCACTAAGACTCCTTGATCCTTTCCGCACATACTACTGTCAAGACAAATCTCCCTCATCCTATAATTATGCCTTCACCAAGACTAGGGTTGCCAGGTCCTACCTGGCTGTTGGTGGGGGGGCTGGTGAGGGTGCTGCTTGTGTGATCAAAGCAGCCATGGCACGATCACATCACCCAGAAGTGACATAATTGCACCAGGCATGTTGCACTGGGACACTCTAGCATTTTGGTGCCATAGAGTTTTATACCAAAAATGCTACAGCATCCCCACATGATGTGTCCAGCGTGATCACATCACTTCCAGGTGACATCATCACACAGGGCATGTCAGTCACCATGGGAGCTGGTGGGGCTCCCCCTGCCAGCCAACCCTGTGCTGGCTGGTTGAAGGCCCCAAGATAGGGGGAACCCTGGCCCTCAGCGGGAGGTTGGGAACCCAAACTAAGACTTTTAAGACTGTGGCAAAGGAATGATTCATGGATCTCAGGGCAGAATGAAGACAAACTGAGAGTTTCCTTGAAGTAATGGCAGTGGCTCTCTACTAGTCATGTGCCCAAAAGGAATGAGAGCCAGATCATAAAAACATAACTATAATGAACAATGGCTTCAGAGTGTGGATTTAAAAATCTCCAAAGTGTGACCATGTACAACCAATGAGTTTTCCCCCCTGTGGAGCTGGAGGATCCACACCAATAAAAAAGATGGTGATGGGAATATCCCCATACTGGGAATGCCCACCAAGATCTTGTGAAACCTTGTGAGATCACAGATTTAAAGAAAAGTGCTAAGGAGGGCCCAGACAAAGAAGATGAAGGGGGAGCAAATTGTGTGGAGCTGAAAAGGGGAATGGATTGGAGACATAGCAGGAAAATGGAGAGAAAGTGATTATACAAAAAGGAAGGGAAAAGGCAGGAAGGGGCAGGAAAAGAGAAAGACAGTAGAAAGGAGCATAAAAGGGAAAAGACACTGAAAGCCTGATGGGTCCCCATGTGTCTTTGATGAATTTTAGAATAGTGACCTGTCATTGTATATATAGACTGAAAATAGAGAGCTGTTTAAAAAAGTATCTCCTCAGTTTATACACCCCATGGGGGGAAAATAGGTATGTAAATATCTACAAACACTTTTTAAAATTATTACACTTTGAATGCTTGACAATTGTACTAGTCTGTTCCAGTATGACAGTCCTAGCCAAAGATCCATAAGGTCTAAAACATTTTTAAAAATTATTTGCAACATAGTTGTTAATATCCATCTTCGATAAGGTAGGGTGGATTCAGTGAAGATAATATTACTGCTTGTATCTAATTAAGAATCAATTTCAGAATTTATTTCAGGTTGTAGGGCTGAGAACTTCCTCAAAACCACTTGACCTCTAAGAGAGGGGGGAAATATCAAAACAGAAGAAAAAATAATGTGAATCCAAAGGTAAATGTATTTTTTTTTCAATCCCTAAGGCAGGGCTGAGAAGGGAACTCAGTGTGGTATAATGCCATAAGGTCCATGGGGTTATTCTTTGGTCTCTCTTCCATTGACAGGGGTGTGATTTCTTCTTCCTATGATCTTATACTACATTTCAATTCCTAAATGGCTGAGTCAAAATTTGATTGCAATGTTGGGTATTGGTGGCACGTCACAGTACAGTACACATGTCTAAAACATGACCAGAGGCTGATCAAAAGAACTTTAATCAGAAAGCACAAAATAATTTGACATGCAGCCACATTATTTCTGATAATGCAGATACATTGTGTTGTTAAGCCTCTTTTCAGATGCATATGGATAGTCCTCCTAACATCACTGTGCAATTCAGTGTTTACAGCACAGTTGTAGATCCAGCAGCCATTGGAAAACATCCCATCACCCTTTGGTGCTCATCCCACTAAGTTGTAGTAATAAAGTATGTCAGAATCTCACATGAGCATGTCCCACTTTCTCTTTGTGTGGGCAGAATATGGCAGCCTCCCAAGCTCTTCTGTCCAATCAGCCCATTTTACTCTTTGTGCCACTTCTCATTCTCAACAAAGATTTAAGGAGAACACCAACATCATGATGGAATGAATTAATTTCTCATCTCAAACATTTTATTCACATGCCAACTACACTGGCTGTTGATGTACTCATTTTCAGTTTGCAAAATAATAATGGCTATGGAGATATAACTACATTCCCATTAAAATATTAAAATATTAATTATTTTCCAGTGTCACAAAGCACTGTGTAATCTGGGTAATACTAAGATTTGGAAAGACTGAAACTTATATCTAGCCAGCTTTTTCATTCAGTCTCACACAATTCCCTGTCTTACTACAACCACAGTCCCATTTTGTCCAAGCAAGTATCACAAGCCTGAGCATAGCCTTCTTTTATCACCAGCATGCAACTTGGTTGCCATGGACTGGTCAAAGGGACCACCAGTGCCGGATTTATGTATAGGCTAAGTAGGCTGAAGCCTAGGGCCTCTAAATCTAGGGGGCCTCCCCAGTCCTACACCCCCCTCCAGTGGGCAGTCTCCCCTCTCCCAAAATTGCAAACCCAAGACTTCATGCAAGGGCAGGGCAACGTGTGCCCAGCAACTATTAGACTCAGGGCCAGCCAGTGGGCCCCAATTTGAAACTCTGGGGCCCAACTGGAAAAAATTTTGTGGGGCCCGGTTCACAGCCAAAGTCTGCAGAATCTTAGAGATACAAATAAAATCCATCTAGATTGTCCTGGAGCGGCCCACGGGACCCAATTTGGCCAAATTGCTTCAATTGCCTTAAGGCTAGCCCAGATGAGACTGTGCAGGGGTTGGACTGGCAAGAACATAAGAGAAGCCATGTTGGATCAGGCCAATGGCCAATCCAGTCCAATACTCTGTGTCACACAGTGGCCAAAACACCCAAGTGCCATCAAGAGGTCCACCAGTGGGGCTGGAAGCCCTTCCATTGTGCCCCCCTCCCCAAGCACAAGAGTACAGACCATCACTGCCCCATAGAGTTCCAACAATAAGCTGTGGCTAATAGCCACTGATGGACCTCTACTCCATATGTTTATCCATTCCCCTCTTGAAGCTGTCTATACTTGTAATCACCACCACCTCCTCTGGCAGTGAATTCCACGTTAATCACACTTTGGGTGAAGTACTTCCTTTTATCCGTTCTAACCCAACTGTTCAGCAATTTCATTAAATGCCCATGAGTTCTTGTATTGTGAGAAAGGGAGAATAGCACTTCTTTCTCTATCTCCTCTATCCCATGCATAATCTTGCCACCCCACAGTCGACATTTCTCCTAGCTAAAGAGCCCCAAGCATTTTAACCTCTCTTCATAAGGAAAGTCCAACCCTTTAATCATTCTAGTTGCCCTTTTCTGCACTTTTTCCAATGCTATAATATTTTTTTTGAGGTGCGGTGACCAGAATTGTACACAGTATTTCAAATGAGGCTGCACCATCAATTTATACAGGGGCATTATGATACTGGAAGATTTGTTTTCAGTTTCCTTCCTAATAATTCCCAGCTTGGCGTTGGCCTTTTTTATTGCAATCATACACTGTCTTGACATTTTCAGTGAGTTATCTACCACGACCCCAAGATCTCCCTCTTGGTCAGTCTCTGCCAGTTCACACCCCATCAACTTGTATTTATAGCTAGAATTTTTGGCCCCAATGTGCATTACTTTGCACTTGGCCACACTGAACCTCATCTGCCATGTTGATGCTCACTCACCCAGCCTCGACAGATCCATTTGGAGTGCCTCACAATCCTCTCTGGTTTTCACCATCCTGAACAATTTAGTGTCATCTGCAAACTTGGCCACTTCACTGCTCACTCCCAACTCCAAATTATTCATGAACAAGTTAAAGAGCATGGGACCCAGTACTGAGCCCTGCGGCACCCCACTGCTTATCATCTTCTACTGTGAAAATTGCCCATTTATATTCACTCTCTGTTTCCAATTAATTAGCCAGTTTTTGATCCATGAGAGGACTTGTCCTTTTACCCCATGACTCTCGAGCTTACTAAGGAGCCTTTGATGAGGAAATTTATCAAAAGTTTTCTGGAAATCAAGGTAAACAACATCAATTGGGTCCCCTTTGTCCACATGTTTGTTCATGCCTTCAAAGAACTGTAACAGGTTAGTGAGGCAAGATCTTCCATTACAGAAGCCATGCTGAGTCTTTAGCTTGGAGAAACGTTGACTGCGGGGTGACATGATAGAGGTTTACAAGATAATGCATGGGATGGAGAAAGTAGAGAAAGAAGTACTTTTCTCCCTTTCTCACAATACAAGAACTCATGGGCATTCGATGAAATTGCTGAGCAGTCAGGTTAAAACGGATAAAAGGAAGTACTTCTTCACCCAATGGGTGATTAACATGTGGAATTCACTGCTACAGGAGGTGGTGGCGGCTACAAGCATAGACAGCTTCAAGAGGGGGTTAGATAAAAATATGGAGCAGAGGTCCATCAGTGGCTATTAGCCACAGTGTATATATATGTGTGTGTATGTGTGTATAATCTTTTTGACCACTGTGTGACACAGAGTGTTGGACTGGAGGGGCCATTGGCCTGATCCAAAATGGCTTCTCTTATGTTCTTATTTTATATAACATTTTTGACAGTTGGCTCTTTTAAATGGCTAGTATTGATTGTTGGATGGGATCCTGGTGTTTGCTGCTGCTGAATTATCAGATGAGAAATTATAGTTAATTATTAACCTATGTTTTGCATCATTTTCAAGCCTCCTACTTGCATGTGTCTGGGAGAAAATTGTTTTGAATCCTTTTGGCAATTTGGGGAGTTTATAAACTTTTGAAAATGTTTAGATTGGAAAATGATGTTGTGCTATAGGGTTGGCTTGTTGGATGTGGCAGAATAGATGCCATCTTGTGTTTGCTTTAGTTTAGGTTGTTTAGTTTAGTTAAAATGGCCACCCACCCTGGGAAGTAGGACTACAAATTCCAGATGCATCTATGGCCAAAACCTTAACGAGAAAGCTAGGGGGTGGAGTCAGAAGATATAAATGTTCCAGCCAGCCTGGGAGGGGGGAGTCATCCTGCAACCCTCAGAGAGGCCAGGAGGCTCTTGCTGCAGATTGCCCAAAGGCAGAGAGAGGCCTTGGGGATCAGGGAAGGCAGCAGTGGAAAGGGATCCTCGGAGGGATCTAGAACTACCTGTAGAAGGCAGGAGGCTAGGCTGCAAGTTGGTAACTGAACCTCATCCCAAGGGAAAATAAGTATAGGGATCAGTTCAGGGACAGAGGAACTGTGTTTTGTTTTATTTTATTTGTGCCCGGTGGTGTTTTCCTTTCTGTGTTTGATTTAAAGTGCCTTTTTGTGTTTAAAATCCTGTTACTTGTAAATAGTCAATAAAATCTTTGTTCTTTGTTTAAAACCTCAGTCTGGTGCTCTGACCATGCAGTCTCCCCCGTTCTGCCCATTACCAGTGCCTTAAGAAGGGTCCTGGTGTCAAGAGTCACTCCATTTTATTCCTCTTGCCATATGTATCCAAATGGCTAATTATTCAGTTTTCAAAAGTTTTTATTAGTTTCAAAAAAGTTCAGAAAATAGGGAACAGAAAAAAGGGAGGGGTAAAAGCACAATACATTCTGGTCTTGTTTTTATAAAATACTTTCCAAAATCAAAAGGATAGTTCTACCATATTTTCTTAGCATATGATCTCTCTTGTTGTTATTTTAATCTAAACTATATATATATATATATATATATATATATATATATATATATATATATATATATATATATATATATATATATATATATATATATATATATATATTCCATTTTAAAGTTGTATAATATAGATCTTTAGTTATATTCTAGTAGTTTACCAGTTTTTTCCAAAATAAATTTGAAAGTTCGCTTAAAGATAAATATTATAATATAAACACAGGAAAAAAAGAAAAAGAAATCAGATCACACCAGAGAATCTTAAGAGTCTTGAGTGTCCAACCAAACATAGAATTTCATCCAGTTTTTTCTCGCTTCTTCTTTAGATTTCCCAGCCATCAGTTGGGCTAGAAAGTCAAGCTCTGCAGTCTCCAAAACTTTCCTCATCAAGTCCATTTTCGAAGGAATTTCCTGACATTTCCATCTCTGCGCCAAAAGGATTCTAGCTGCAGTGTTAAAGTGTGCCAGCATATGTCTCATTTCTTCAGAATAATCCTCTGGAAATATGTTCAATAAAAAAAGTTCTGGTTTAAAATGTATCTGGATTTTCATAATCTTCTGTAACATTTCACGTACCATCTTCCACCATCTCACACGTCCACCACATAGGGTAAAAAGTACCAATTTGTTTGGTGCACTTCCAACATTTATTAGACATGTTAGTATAGATCTTGCACAGTTTCTGTGGGGTCAAGTACCATCTATAAAACATTTTATAGAGGTTTTCTTTGAAAGTCACTGACCTAGTTAGTTTAACATTAAGTTTCCACAATCTTTCCCACTGTTCTAGTGTAATGTTGTAACCAAAATTTTTCACTCATTGGACCATGCAATCCTTTCCAACTTCATCTTGTGTCTTCATTTGAAGTAGATATGCATATAGTTTGGAAATTAACTTTTCCTGTGGTTCCAAAAGAATTTTATCAAATAAGTATTGTTCACTAGTGAAGCCTATCGCCTTGTCTTTAGCATATTTGGATTCAACTTGCATTCTCATCCACCAATTCATTTTAATATCCATGTTTTCTAGTTCTTCTTTAGTTTTCAATTGATTTTCTTTTCCCAACAAATCCTCATACCTATCATTCTGGTTTGCTTTTAAAAAATTTGAATGAGTAAATGCTTCTACTGGTGAAACCCAACTTGGAACTTTTGCATAGATTTTAGGCTTTAACCATGAACAGGTATGATATAAAGATTTCTGAAACCATTGATTCTTAAAATAAGAGTGGCCTTCAAGTCTTTGATACCACAAATAAGCATGCCATCCCATAATCAAATCATGTCCTTCTAACAACAATTGTCTTTTATCTTTCAACAACATCCAGTCTCTTATCCACAACAGTACAGATGCTTTATAGTACAATTGCCAGTCTGGGAGACCCATACCTGCTCTTAATTTGGAATCCTGCAAGGTCTTTAATTTAATTCTGGATTTTTTGCCTTGTCACACATATTTGACAACCATCTTATTTAGCTCTTGAAAAAATCCACTGTTTAGGAATATTGGGATAGTTTGAAAGAGAAATAACAGTCTTGGTAAAACATTCATTTTTATCAGAGCTATTCTTCCCATTAAAGATACGTTCAGATCATGCCATTTTTCCAAGTTTTTTTCAATTTCTTTAAGTAATTTATCATAATTGTCTGCTTTTAGATTGCTACATCTGTTTGAAATCACCACACCTAAATATTTAATTCTTTTTTCATGAAGAAATCCTGATTTTTGCTGAAAAGCCTGAATTTGTTCTGCTGTCATGTTCTTGGTCAGAAATTTTGTTTTATAGTAATTAATCTTTAATCCTGCCCAACAACCAAATTGTTTAATCTTGTTTATGAGACAGTCTATAGAATCCATTGATTGTTATAATATAAGAACTAGGTCATCAGCAAATGCTCTAAGTTTGTATTGTTCGTTTTTTATCACAGCACCCTTTATGCTTAAATCTTCTCTTATTTGATTGTTCAATACCTCTAATGATAAGATGAAGAGTAGAGGTGACAGTGGGCAGCCTTGTCTTGTACCTTTTTGTATATTGATTGTTTCTGTTAGTTTGCCATTCACTGTCACCCTAGCCTTTTGCAGGAAGTATATTGCTTCTACTGTTCTCAAAAAGTTTTCCCCACATTCCATACTTTTCAGTTGCTGTAACATAAACTGCCAATGAAGACTGTCAAATGCCTTCTCAGCATCTAGGCAAATTAAAGCCAATTGTTTCTCTGGATGGCCTTCATAATATTCTAAAATGTCACAAACTGTTTTGACATTATCTTTCAAGTATCTTTTAGGCAAAAATCCTGCTTGGTCATAATGCATTGTAGATTGCAAAACTTTCTTCAAACATTGCACCAATATCGTGGCAAAAATGTTATAATCCACATTTAAAAGGGAAATTGGACGGTAGTTTTTAATATCTTTCGAATCGTTATCTTCTTTCGGAATCAAAGATATCGTAGCTTCTTGCCATGAGTTTGGAATTTGGCCTTCTTCCTGTATCTTTTCAATGAGGTGTTTAAATGGTGGAAGTAAAGATTCTTCATAGGCTTTATAGAACTCTGCCGGTAGTCCATCTGGTCCTGTTGATTTGCCATTCTTTTGGGCAGTTAATGCCTCTCCAAGCTCCCTTATCGTTATAGGTTCATTCAAATTTTTTGTTGTTCTTCTGTAAATTTGTTAAGGTTATTTTGTTTAACATATTCTTCTAAGTTTGTTTTATCAGCTTGCCTGTCTTCATATAGTTTTTTTATAAAATTGTTCTACAATTTGTCATGTTTCTTGTTTTTGAGATTTCTCTTTATTGTTGTCATCTCTCAGTGTTGTAATTATTCTTTTAGCCTTCTCTTTTCTCGTCCTATAGGCCAACCACCCTTCCAGGTTTATTGGCATGCTCCAAAAAATTTTGTTTAGCATACCTTAATTTAATCTCCACCTCTTCCATAAGAATTAAATTCATTTTTGTGCTGCATTTCTTTCACCTTTTTTTGAAATTCATACTTTGTTGGATGCTTTTTAAGATTCTTCTCAGCTTCTCCCATTTGTGACATTAAATTTTTATAATTTTCAGCTCTTTCTTTCTTTTTTTTAATGCAATATCTAATTGCAAGGCTTCTGTAAAAAGCTTCTGCAGTATCCCAAATTGTTTGCATCTTTACTTCTTGTGTTATATTTTTGTTTAAAGAAAGATTCCATTTCTAGTTTAGTTTCTTTAAGAAAATCTTTATCTTTCAAAATTGTAGTATTTAACTTCCATGGTCTTCTTATCCGTGCACCTTTTAGTTATCATTACAGGGCTGTGATCTGATATAACTCTTGTTTGAATCTCTGTGTCCACTAAGTCTTTAATCAAGCTTGTAAAGAGCCAACACATATCAATTCTTGACCAGGTTTGGTGACTAGGAGAGTAGTAAGTAAAATCTCTAGAATTGGAGTATCTTGTTCTCCAAACTTCCACCAACTTCATTTCTTCTGCTAATGTCCAGAAGCTTATCGAAAGCTGAGGACTTTTAGTTTTAATTTGTTTATGTGTTTTCTTATCCAACTGTCTGTCAGACACCGCATTGAAGTCTCCTATTAGACAATATTCCATACTCCAGATTTGATAATTTAAGACGCAAATCTTGAAAAAATTTCTCTTGATGGTCATTTGGAGCATAGATGTTTGCAAGCAGGATTTTCTTATTGTCTACCGTGATTTCCACTAATAAAATTCTACCATCTTCAGAAGCAAATTGCAGTTGTGGGTTAAATTTGTCTTTAATATAAATTGCCACTCTCCTTTTCTTTTTGTATAAGTCTGTAGCTGTAAATAAATTTCCAAGTTTTTTGTTCTTCAAAAAATTTTGATCTTTGGTTAAGATATGAGTTTTCTGTAAGCAAATTATATCCATTTCCATTTTTGCCAAATATCTAAATGTCTTTCTCCTTTTAGCAGGGGAATTAAGTCCATTTACATTAATTGAAACAATTGAGGCCATTATGGGTTTTGTTTATCACTATCTTTCTTATCTTTTTTGGATTGTTGTCTTGTACGATATCTCCGTGTTTGGTTTGGATCTTCATCACCAGAACCTTCTTCTTGCTCCTCCTCCTCCTCCTTTTCTTTTCTTTCTTTCTTCTTTATCCTTTCCAAAAGATTCTGAGCTTTAAAAGTGGAGTTGATCCTATATCTATTCTCCTGGTACGTAAAAAGAAGTCCTTCTGGCATTAGCCACACGTAGGGTATCTCTCTTCCTCTCAGAAACTCTGTTAGTGCTTGGTATTCTCTCCTTTTTTGTCTCACTGGCCAAGGAACCTCTCTTAAAATTTTCACCGTATTTCCAGCTATCACCATGGGTCTGTCTCTTACTTGTTTCAAGATGTCATCTTTAATCTTTTTTCTTGCCAGCCTCAAATGGACTTCACTAGGAAGTTTGTTTTGTCTTGTATAGCTTGATGGCACCCATCTGACTTGGTCAAACTCATCCTCCATCCTCTGAGGAGTCACCTATAAAATTTCAGCCAAGGCTTCACTTAATATTTTCTGTAAATCTTAATTTTTCTCTTCTGGTATGTTTTGAAACCTCAACTTGTAAGCCACTTTCTCTACTTCCAACAGTAGGAGTCTAGAATATTGTAAGGTCTGTTCTTTTCCCAGATGTTCCACTTTTTGAATATTCTCTGTCACCTGACCCTCTAATGCTTTTAAGGCTTTGTTGGTCTCCACTGTCTGTCTACTATTCTCCCTAAATTCTTGTTTAATCTCTGTCATCTGTTCATCTATATTGTCTATTTTACTTGCCATCCGTGTTATAGTAGTCATTAAAGTAGTTTACCATTCTTTCAGGTCACCTTGCATAGGTGTAAATTTTCCTGGGCCTGGTTGGCCACGAGGTGAATAAGATGGTTTCCCTTCTTTGATTTCTTTTTTGGGGGGTGGTTCCTTGGGAATGGCCCCTGCTTTACTATCCGTTCTTTTTAATGTAAGCACACTCAGAGTCAGCAGTTCAAAAAAGTCTCTTCAATGTTTGTTTTAAAGTTCTGTGTTCTGTTTTTAGCAAAAGAATAATCTTCTCCAAAGAGTTCTCTTATTGCCAAATAGTTCTAAAAAGAAAACAGGCTTCTAGCTTCTCTCAACAATTTGTGTTAGTCAAAACAGCACTGAAGCTATTGACAAACACAACGTTCAGCACAGTAGATATTCAATAGACAAAACAGCAGACCACAATTCACTGTCCAATAATTTCCATCAACATTAGTTCAAAGACAAGCCAATTCTCCACCTCAACTTTCAAATATCTTCTAAGCACCATAGTAGGCAAGTATCATTTTGTAATCCAGGGCTGAATACCCTATTTATAATCCCAAAAATTGGTTGCAAAACAATAATCCAAACTGAAAAACAATAATCCCAACAAGAAAAAAATCCAGCAGAAAAAAAAGGAAAAAAAAAAAAACCAAAGGTAATCCAATCAGTGTAATGAGAGAAAAAAACCCACAGATTAAAGGGTAATCCACAGGTAAAAATAATCCAATCATAAATAAACCAAGGGCAGAAGAAAAAAATATATATAAAACAACTCTAAGATCTATATCCAAAAGAAAATAATTACATCCTTAACATCCACAGATAAAAATAAGAATTAAAAAATCTTACAACCCAAAAACCTAAAGTATAATGTCAGGTAGGCACCAATTTGTAGGCACAGTTTAAACACTTCAAAGCTTCAGCTTCTATTACAAAAAAATCTTCCAGCTAAGCCTCTTAACATCCACTAATCAATAGGAATCTTTCTCCAGCCAAAGCCAAAGCTTCTTCTTCCTTCCACCAAATACAATAAATCAATTAAGTTCAGGCACCAAGTCTCATATGTAATACAGATTAGTGTAGTCTCCTGCAGGTAATTTCAGTATTCAAAGTAGGCAAAAACTTTTACAAACATTGAAGAAGAAAGGGGGAGAGTTCCCCCCACCTTTCTCAGTCTTTTGCCTCACTTAAAGTCTGCAGTTTCTTTATTCCTGCAATTTTGACACACATCCAGAAGAAATATAATAGTCAGAATTTACAGTAGTAGAAGAATCCATGTCATTTGTCTTTAAGTTGATTAAAGATCCAGAATGCAGAGTGCTGAAAGAAGAAGTAAAGCCGGTGGCTGACTTTTGGCCATTTAAAAATGGCGATTGAGATGCTGAGGCTTGGGAAGAGCAGGATCAGGAAGCAGCCGCCTCCACTAGCATTCCCAATCCACCACTCCAATTCCCCTGCCTTCTGGGACCCTCCCTGGGCCCCAGAGTCGAGAGTCGAGTCTGCCTTTGAGGGCGACCCCTCAATGCAGCAATTTGAAGGATGCTCAGGATGCGACAGTCTGAGCCACTTTCAAAGGTAAGTCGCCAAAACCGGAAGTCCCAAATGGCCAACTGTTATACAATGCTAATGCTTGTGCTTGCTATGCTGGCTGATTGCTTTGAAGCATCCCCATTGCTTATCTAGAGGGAGGGTGGCATGTCTGGGAACTCGTATGTTATCATGAAATCAAGTTCAAGGGAGCTGGTGGAGATGTGGCCAAGGGGGTAGATAACAGACCCCTGGGGAGATGATAGAGTAAGAGGGAACCCGCGCAAAATCCTCACTGCAGCTTGACGCGCTTGGCTTGCATTGTAACGGTCAAGATGAGGGGTTATAAGAGGTGGGAACTGGCAGAAGAGCCAGTTCCTACAATGCCTGAACCTGCCTATGATGCTTGAATAAAGATCTTGAACTTTGCTTGTCTGTTCCTTGCCTTTGGGTCTGACATTTTGTCGGAACTCTACCCATCCCTGAGCAGCCTGAACCCAGACTAATGATGTCTGGTGAACAGGACCAAGCTACAGGAACAACCATAACCACTACAACCGACGAGGAGGAACCAAAGCCTGAAGGGCCGAGGGAGACTCCCACCAAAGTAGCGGTTCGAAGGAGAGAGTGGAGTATTATCGGAGATCTGAGAGAGGACCCCCATCACTGCACCCGACTCTCAGGGCTACAGAGGTCCTACCAGAGTGGCGAGAGTGAAGGGGACTACCCCCGTGCGAGTGGGTGCGAGTGGGTGCAAGAAGCCCTCGCCAACCAGAGCAGCCAACTATGCAAGGAGATGCAGGCCATGCACGCCTTCCTAAACCAGGAGATGCGCAACCTCGCCCAGCAGCTACAGATGGTGGCAGAGGAGGTCGCAGCTACACCCCCCCCAGTAAGTTCCACAGGAGGGTAACCAACCAGGGGCCCCCATGGGAGGAGAGCTGCCAGCAAGAGGAGAGCCACCCACAGGGGGCAAACCAGCCCCCCAGCCACAACCCAGGCTGGAGGAACGTGCCCCGGTGCCAGGCGGGTCTCGGGTCAGCGAGGCAAAGTTTGATGGAGACCCTGCAGTCCTTGCCTACTTCATAGTGTTGGTACGGGGCCACCTCAGTGTGTGGGCACGCAACTTTCTGATGGAGCAGTCACAGGTAGTATGCATCAGGAGCTGCCTTCATGGGGTGGCCACCCAGTGGTATGTCACCCTGTTTGAAAGCCGGTCCCCGGCCCTAAATTTGGCCACAGACCTCCTGCGGGCTCTACGTCAGCACTTTGAGGACCCTCTGCAGGAGACCAACGCCATATCAGCTGTACAAGACCTGAAACAGGGTGCTGGGTCGGTGTGTGACTACCTCAATGAATTCAGGACGCTGAATTCAAAGGTCCACTGATGGGACGAAGGGGCCAGGATTGAACAATTCAAGAGGGGCCTGAGTTCCAACATATATGGCAAGGCCCTAAAGGCAGGGGAGCTGAGAGACCTGGTCAGTTGGATCCAATTATCCTGTGAGATAGAGGAGCACAACAAGACGATCACTCTCCACAAGAAACAACAAAGCAGGCCCCCAAAGAGGACCAGGAGAAATCCCCAAGACCGAGCCTCCCCAAAAGCCCCCCCCCCCCCGAATCACTCTCCCAAGAGGAGCAAGACGGCAGAACCAAGGCCAAGGTGTGCTTCAAGTGTGGGGAGGAGAACCACATCACCAGTGAGTGTCTGAGCAGACCAAGAGAGCTGTGAACCTCCATACCGATCAAGCTGGAAGCTAAGAAGAAAGCTGGGGGTTCGGGGCCCCTGATTGCCAAAGCCAAGTCCACGATATTACAGTTCCGAGAGCTGATCCTGGAAGAGTCCAAGGGGGAGGGCGGAGAGGCCCAGCTGACGGGAAATGACAACAACCTGCTGTGAGGACTGCGCAACAGCGGGTCCAAGCCACGTCCGCGCCGCTAAAGGTGAGATTATCCTTGTATTATGTGCCCATAACCCTAGTGAACCCAATCACAAAATGGTTTTCCTGCATCAGGGCCCTACTGGACTCGAGGTGCTAGAAAGACTTACTATCACCCACTTTAGTAGAGGCGTTAGAACTGAGAACTGTGCTCCTTAAGGAATCGTATATATTTGAGCAGATGGACAGGAGTCCGACGAAGGGGGAACCATGTAGCACGGGCATGAAAGTGTGTGCTCTAGGGGTGGGAGAACACTGGGAGCCCCGCACCTTCATCATAGCCCCGGCAGCCAAGTTCCAAGCAGTCCTTAGAGAGCCAGTTTGGTGTAGTGGTTAAGTGAGCGGACTTTTATCTGGGAGAACCAGGTTCAATTTCCCACTCCTCCACTTGCACCTGCTGGAATGGCCACAGGTCAGCCATAGCTCTAGCAGAGGTTGTCCTTGAAAGGGCAGCTGCTGTGAGAGCCCTCTCCAGCCCCACCCACCTCACAGGGTGTCTGTTGTGGGGGTGGAAGGTAAAGGAGATTGTGAGCTGCTTTGAGAATCTTCAGAGTGGAAGGTGGGATATAAATCCAATATCTTCTTCTTCTTCCTCAGCCTAGAGTGGCTGGCTGATCACGACCCGCTTGTCCAATGGAGCAGAAGCGCAATATACTTCCTAGATCCATTGTGCGAAAGTCACCGCTGGGATAAAAAGTGGGACCTGCATTCCCCCGCAGTTGGAAAAGTTATGTGTTACCAAAATCGAGGCACCCGCCCTACCACCCGAATACCAAGATCTACATAAGGTGTTCGATGCCCAAGAGGCGGACGAGCTACCCCCTCACCGAGATACGGACTGCACCATTGAGCTGGTAAAGGGGGAGCCACTGCCCAAAGCCAAGCTGTATTCAATGAGCCGAGGGGAGTGGGAGGAACTACAAAAGTTTCTGGAGCTGAACCATGCAGGGGTTTCATACGACCCGCCAAGTCCCCCCCATGCTGCCCCCGTACTCTTCAGAAAGAAAAAGGATGGCAGTTTGCGACTATGTACTGACTTTCGCGGGTTGAATGCAATTTCTATGAGTAACCCATACCCTCTCCCGCTCATTCGGGACCTCGTGGGGGAGATGCCTCAAGGGAAAATCTTTACCAAGCTCAGTCTCCGAGATGCGTACTTCTGGGTGCGCATCAAAGAGGGGGACGAGTGGAAAACCGCATTTAACACCCTGCTCGGACAATATGAATATTTGGTCATGCCATTGGGCCTCAAGGGGGTTCCGGAGGTGTTCATGAACTTAATCAATGAAGTGTTGCACAAATACCTTTATAAGAGCGTGTTTTGCTGCCTGGATGATGTGTTAATATGCTCTCAGGACCTCTCCTCGCACATCCAGTTGGTGAGGGAAGTGCTCCAGACCTTATATGAGCACAAACTGTTTGCCAAACCGTCCAAGTGTGAATTCCACAAGGTGGAACTCAATTTCCTGGGGTATCGCATATCCACGGCGGGGGGGGGGGGGGGTTGGGGTTGGGGATGGACCCGAACAAGGTACAAGCAGTGATCAATTGGGAACCGCCCCACACCCGCAAGCAGCTCCAGAGTTTCCTGGGGTTTGCCAATTTTTACAGGGGGTTCATCAATAACTTCGCTGAGGTCACCCTACTCCGTACCGAACTGTTAAAAGCAAAAGGAAAGGGACCCAAGCCTTAAAAGGTAGTTCCGGTCTCCAGTGGACAGGGGAGTGTCAAAAAGCATTTGATGAACTGAAAGTGTGGTTTACATCTGAGCCCTGCCTAGTACACCCTGATGAAAACAAAAGTTTCGTGGTTCAATGTGACACAAGCAACATTACTCGCACAGCCGTATTGCTCCAGGAAGGGTCAGACAGCCAACTGCACCCCTGCGTGTACTTGTCCCAGAAATTTAGCCCAGCTGAACACAATTGGTCCGTTTGGGACAAAGAAGCCTCCACCATTAAACTTGCCCTAGAAAAATGGACGCACTACCTAGAAGGGGCGAAGGAACTTTTTGAACTGTGGACAGACCACAAAAATCTGGCTGCCCTTATTGCCACCTGAAACCTCAACAACAAACAAGTGAGGTGGGCAGGCTTGTTCCGGCGATTTAGTTTTAAGTTGGGTCACATCCTGGGGAAACGGAACTTCCTAGCCGATGCGCTGTCCTGCCTCCCTCAACACGACAGCAAGAGGGAGGAAGTTATAGACTCGGTATTTACGCCCTCCCAACTAAGCACCTTAGTGACTACGCATGCGCAGAGCCGGAAGGGAGCCGAGCCCCTGGAGGGATTTCTAATGGAACTGAAACAAGCTGCTTTGGATAACCCACCCAGGGGGAAGATCCAATTAGAAAAATCCGAAGATGGGTTTTGGCGGAAGGGGGAGAAACTCTACATACCCCCTTCCTTACACAAACAAGTGATTCATAGGTCGCATGACTCCAAGCTGGGGGGGGGGCACTTTGGGTTTGTCAAAACACTACATTTAGTCCAGAGACAATTTTGGTGGCCGGGGCTTAGAAAAGACGTGGGGGGATACATGACAGGGTGCCCTACTTGCATCATGGCAAAGAAGAGGGGGGGGGTCTTCCCCCCAGGCACCTACAACCCCTCCCCCCTGCCTCGCACCCCTGGGAATGTATATCAATGGACTTTATAACTGACCTTCTCCTGTCTCTGGGGAAAACCATGATTTGGGTGGTGGTAGACACCTTTTCCAAGCAAGCTCATTTTATATCTTTCAAACAACTACCCACTGCCAAGCAGTTAGCTCAAATGTTTATCCAGCACGTCTTTCAGCTGCACGCCTTCACCAGCAAGGTTATTTCCGACCGCAGACCACAATTTGTCGCCAAATTCTGGTCACCCCTGTGTGAATTAGCTGGGATAGAGCAAGGCATCAGTTCCACCTACCACCCCCAAACAGACAGACAGATGGAACACACCAATGGATTATAAATAAAGTAACTGTAGAACTAGAACTGCCAAAAAATCTTAAACATGTGCACCCTTGTTTCCACGCCAGCTACCTAAAGAAGGCCCTTGGGCCCTCGTCATGACACCCCCAGATGGAACCGCCATCCCCGACCCTGGTTCGTGGTCAGATTCATCGTGAGGTGCAGGAAATCCTTGACGCCAAGCTCAAACATGAACTCTTTTACCTTATCAAATGGACTCATTTTCCACTAAGTCAAGCTGAATGGACCAAAGCCACGGATACAAATTGCAAAGCTTTGATAAGGGACTTTTACAACAAACATCCCAACAAATCCAGGGGAAGGGGACCTTGGTGGGGGGGGGGGGGGCAGAATGTCAAGAGTCACTCCATTTTGTTCCTCTTACCATATGTATCCAAATGGCTAACTGTTATGCAATGCTAACACTTGTGCTTGCTATGCTGGCTGATTGCTTTGAAGCATCCCACTGTTTATGTAGAGGGAGAGTGGCATGTCTGGGAACTCGTATGTTACCATGCAACCAAGGTCAAGGGAGCTGGTGGAGATGTGGCCAAGGGGGTTAATAACAGACACCTGGGGTGATGATAGAGTAAGAGGAAACCCACGCAAAATCCCCGCTGCAACTTAGCATGCTTGGCTTGAATTGTAACGGTCAAGGCGAGGGGTTATAAGAGTTGGGAACTGGTGGGAGAGCCAGTTCCGACAATGCCTGTACCTGCCTATGATGCTGGAATAAAGATCTTGAACTTTACTTGTCTGTTCCTTGCCTTTGGGTCTGACACCTGGGAGGGAAAAAGCCCAAAAATGTGCAGGTGCACTTTCTTCAAGAGATAAGTTTAGGATAAAATCCTTTATTCCTATATTAGACACACTTGAAGCCAATTTAAAAAGAAGTACTGTGTACAGTGATGTTGTACAATTGTTTTCCATTCTTGCTAATCTGACAGTATCTAAGCAAGAAATTCAGCCAGGTGTTGAACTGTTGATGGAAGCATACCCAGAAGATATTGACCTGAAACTTATTGATGAATTTTTGCACTTTCACCTGTACATAAGACAAAGCCATAGGTTTACAGAAGACCACTCTCATACAAACCTTTATTTAAATAATATACAAGGAAAAAAGTCAGATGGCTTTTCCTAATGTGGAAGCAATCTTGTGGCTATTTCTTAGCTTTATGGTCACTAACTGCTTGGGAGAGAGGAGTTTTTCAAAACTCAAAATAATTAAAAATTAATTAAGAACCACGATGTCTCAAGAGAGGTTGTCTGCACTGAGCATTCTGTACATTGAAAGTGACAAACTTAGACAAACAGATTTTGATGAAGTTTTATGATAATTTTGCTATGAGGAAGGCTAAGAACATAAGAGAAGCCATGTTGGATCAGGCCAACGGCCCATTCAGTCCAACACTCTGTGTCACACAGTGGCAAAAAATTTTATATATACACACACACTGTGGCTAATAGAAAAAAATGTTTTTAGTCTTACTGTATTTGATGGTTATAGTTTACTTCTTAATATGTATTTTAAAATTGACTGTTTAACGACAACATAAAGTAAATTCTAAAAGTGCCACACTGTCAGGTAATCATGATCATATTATTTACACTTCCCAGGCAATATAATTTGTAAACTCAAGGTTGAGTTTTTTTAAGAATAACATTACAACTTCATTTTCCTAAAAATTAATGCTTATTCCACAAAAGGTTTACAAAGTTCAGTTATTGCAAAAGTTCTTTAGTGTTAATTTTAACATTTATGTATCCTTTTTCAAGCACTATAGTATTTGACAATAACATCTTATGTCCTTTAGAGGAGAAATTGTGAATTGCAGAATTTTAAATCCCTGTCATCATCCTTGGCTTCACTCAATTTTGTTTATAACAGTCTTCCATTTTCTTCTAGTCATGAAGGTGGGGGATTGGGAGGGGCCTCACAAGTGGAGTGGCCTAGGGCCTCTCTTCATCTAAATCCGGCTTTGGGGACCACTATAGTCATTTTGGCAGTCAAATGACGGCCCCTTTCTTTATCTGTCCCCCCCCCCTCCCTTAGTGGGGATGACAATTTGCTCTTTCTGTTTAACAGGGAAAGGTGATCTATCTATTCTTTAGTCTCTCTTCCATTGACAGGGGTATAATTTCTTCTTCCTTTGACCTTACACTGGCATTTGTTGATTCCCACTGGACTGAGTGGGGTGGTGAATACAGTAATGAGGCAAAACCAATTTGAGGCTCCAGAGGCATAGAGGGCTGGAGTCACACTCCTCCAGCAGGTTTTATTCTTTCCATTGAGTGGGTGATGGCAATGACTGAACAAAGGGTTAACCAAAGAAGAAGAGGGAAGTAGGCAGTTTGCCAGGCAGCCTAGAAACTTCCAAGCTCCTGGCAAGGAAGGAGCCCAGTGCCTTGTGAAGACTGGGGCAAACCTCCACATTGAGAGTTAGATATATGGATGTGGCATGGTGGCTGAAGCTACAAGGGAGAACTTGTGTAAGTTCTTGTTCTGTTTACAAAACCACAGGCCTGGAATCCAACCCCTACTCAGCCATGCTGATTATTATGTCACATGGGCAAGTCACTCTCTTATTCTTACTTACTCACAAGGAGGTTTTGAGGACAAAATGACCAAGGGGAAACCACTGTTCACCATCCTGAGCTCTTTAGAGACAGATGGGATTTTCCCTTTAGACTTCAGCATCCTAATGGTGCATTCCATTCTGTTCCTGAAAGCCCCCTGACTTGAACAGGCAACTTAAAAGGGCCTGGGGGACTTGGCAAAGGAGAGAGCCATTTGATGAACTCCATCCATTCACAGGATTATCTATAGATGAGTTATGTTCAGTTCAACAGGTTGGGGAATTCTTGGAGATTTGGGGCTATAACCTAGGAAAGGCAGGGCTGGGAAGGGTATAATGCTATAAAGTCCATCCTCCAAATCAGCCATTTTCTCCAAGTAGATTCAACTCCATCAGTACCTTAGAAATCAACAAGATTTTTTTGGGGGGAGGGGTATAAGCTTGAATGTCAAAGCTCTTTTAATCAAATACCAAAAGGAGATTTGACCCTCAAAATTCTAAGGTGCTACTGGATAGGGTTGCCAATTCAGAAAATATCTGGGGACTTTGGGGGTGAAGCCAGGATACTTTCCCATTACCTAAAATAAAGAAATAAAAATACAGCAGTTCCCCTGAATACAGTCTTCATTTCCTCATCCCTCAGCAGTTGCACATCCCCTCTCTCTCTCTCTCCCTCTTTCTCTCCCTCACACACAAACACAGACACATACACAGCAGCCAAAGCAAACAGTTTACAAGCACACACTTTTGTGATCTTACTGGGGCAATTTACTCACAGAGTTGTTGAATGTAACTATCTGCTGTATCTCCAACCAAGTTCTTCAGACTAACACAGGGAAACCAAAGGTTCTAGTTTACTATTTACTCTCTATTTTATTGTGCAAATGGCATCTGAAAGGAATATAAAACAAATTGAGGGACTGGGCTAGTTTCCCTTTCTTACTCATAGCTTCACAGCTCACTGGGTGCAGCCACTGTTGTTCTGCCAGCTCACCCTGCCCCCATTCAGCCTGACTTCTGCAGATTTAAAGACACATACACCTTCCAAAATGCAAGCAGTTTCCAGACTTCTTCTAGCCTTCCATGGTGGCTGTTGGGGTGGGACTTCCCCCTGCCAGCCAGCAGACTGGGAAATAGCCTGCAAAACTGGGGTATCCCATACTGGGACCTGGGGATTGGCAAACCTGCTTCTGGACTTTAATCCAGCTGTTCTTCTACTGCAACTAAACTGGCTACCCTCTGAAACAGTTCTCTCAAAGGGAATTGATATGTATCATATGGAGATCAGTCATAATTCCAGGTGTTCTTCAGACCCACCTGGAAACTTGCAACCCTCATTTGAGTTTGGCTCCAGTTAGTGGTCATTAGGTTTTCTAATATAATAAATCTGAAGGAGTCACAGTGATCAGTTGTAAGAGCCGCAGTCCTGTGCAAAAGAGACCAAAGCATCTGCACTAAAGAGACAGGACATGGATGTGTCTTAGAAGCTCTACTACTGCCTCTCTTCCCCTATAATAGAATGCACTTTGTTTTGAATGTAACAGATTTGGAAACAGCATGTACAGATTCTGAAGCTTTCTGTAATACTAAATACGGGTGACTGTCACTTACCAGCCTTCCACTTCAATATTGTCATTTCTCTATAACAGATGCAACTTAAACCATGCTAGCATAAATAATATAGCAAAGAAACATGTCAGTACTGATGGGAAGTCACAGCTCTGTGCAGAGTCTTCCATCTTCAAATATTAAGCACGTTAAGGATAAGGAAATTTCTGACTTCCCACATCAGTTGTTAAAGGCAAGTGGATATCCAAACCTGTAAAGCTGAAATGCTTAGGAGATGGTTGATCTGCTTTATGTATCATATGGCAAAAGTGAGTCATCATGGTTCAGGGTGAAAGCCACAGCCTTGGGCAGCAGATGGATATGGCACAATCTGAATCCTGCACATCCTGCACATTTTGGATGCATGTTTCACTTCATATAGGATTATTTTGGTTTGTTTGTTTTTCTGTTCCCCTTTTTATTCAGAAGCGGAGATCCATGCCACCAGGTGATACTGTAATGTGACTTATAACTATTTCTTGTTATCCTAATATTTCATATGGAAATGTATTACTAAACATTAGCAGGGGAAGAATTCTAGCAGGAGCTCCTTTGCATATTAGGTCACCCGTGATGTAGCCAATCCTCCAAGAGCTTACAAAAAACAGTCTTGTAAGCTCTTGGAGGATTGTCTACATCGGGGTGTGTGGCCTAATATGCAAAGGAGTTTCTGCTAGAATTCCACCCCTGAACATTAGTCACTCTAATTTAATCACTAACTGCAGTTTGGGGCAGGGGAAATGTTTTGCACAGTATGAGGCCAAAACCAAAACAAAGTATATTATCAGGGTATGTTTTCTGTAGAGAAGTGAGATTTTGGCACTTCAATGGGCAAACATTTCAGAACACTCTTAGAGAGGTAGAAGTATTTGTGATCCAACTTAGAGCACTTGAGGGGTACAAATACAGTGTTCTGAATCAGGCAAACTGGGCAAGACTGCAATACTTGAGAAATAAGATACAAAACTTTATCTCCAGATGACATAGGGACTGCAAAACTGAATCCCTCCCATTTTGTCTCCCACTCCCCAGCTCCCTATAATTTATTTTTATAGATTTAAACAGGTAAGAGCTATGTCTTTGATTCTACCATATTTACCTACAGAAGAGATACCTTTCTCAGTCCTTTTGATTCTGCTGAAAATTCATGAGGTAAATATACACATCTTATATATCTAGAATTTCAGCCTTGCCTGGTTTCCCTGCCTGATTCACAATGTGGTGTGTGTGTTTGTATCCATCCAGAGCTCTAAATTGGATTGCCAATATTTTGTGAATTCTTGTACTGCCCCCATGTGCAATCCAGTATATTCTGAGGATGCGCCAATGCAGCTGACGTCAGTTGATGAATTCCTTCATGCATGGAATGCCAAAAACAATACATGTACCAGAAATGTAGCTGATTAAAAACGATGCACTCTCTGTCTCTTCTGATTCTGGGCCGTACGCAATACAAGTAAGCCACACAACCAGCCGCCACACTGAACACTTTCAATTGCTCAGATGCAAATGTACTCAAAATGTTGCTTGTTTCAAATTGGTTTTACTGCTTCTTTTGAATATAGTCTTTGGGGATGCTCAAGAAAAAATGGGCAGTGTGAGCAAAGCAGGTTTCGAGCATCCTATTTGCAGAAAAGCAATGATCAGTAAACAACAACCTCTTCAAGTTCATTTTGCTTATCCTATATTGTTGTTGTTGTTGTTCAGTCGCATAGTCGAATCTGACTCTTTGCGACCCCATGGACCATTCTACATGACTCCTATACAAATTAATGTAAAGTAGATTCATACCAGTGCAAAAAAAGTGAAGATAAAGAAAATTTTGAAATGGATTGCAGCAGTATGGCTGGTGAGGGAGCAGAGGCAGTGACGTGTAAAGACTGTGGGATGTTTGTATTTCTACCTGAGACTAGCACGAATTACACTTGCAGCAAGTGTAAGTTAGTGGCCCTGCTGGAGATGAAGATACAGGGACTGGAGGCATGATTGTCCACACTGCAGTGTATAAAGGAAGGTGAGGATTTTCTTGACAAAACGCATGAGGTGCTCTTGAAAGGACAAGAGGAGGAAGAGGAAATGGTATCTCAGCAATCAGAAGAGAATCCAACACAGGAGGAGGGTTCCTGGAAAAATGTAACCCAAAGGAGAAAGCAAATCAGAAGATGTTCTGAGCCCCTGCTGCTCAGCAATAAGTTCCAGGATCTCCCCACAGTAACTGATTCTGAACCATTGGAACAAGGGCTACTTCTCCAGCCTCCATGAAGCTTGAAGAAAGTTTCTCAGGATCCTGTGTATAAGAAGCGTGGTGGTGATTGGAGACTCCTTGCTCAGAGTGGTGGAGCCCAAAGTGTGCCGATCGGACTTATCATCCCGAGATGTCAGCTGTCTGCTAGGTGCATGAATCCAGCACGTGACAGAAAGGATTGGAAGACTTATCAAGCCCACAGATTACTATCCTTTCTTGTTGATCCATGTGGGAATGAACGATACTGCCCATCATAGCCCTGAACATATTAGAAAAGACTATGTAGCTCTGGGTCAGAAGGTGAAGGAGCTGGGTGCACAGGTTGTGTTCTCATCAGTGCTTCCTTTTGAAGGCCGTGGCCTAGGACAAGAAAGAAAAATACTTCAAATAAATGACTGGCTACATCGATGGTGTCATCAGGAAAGATTCGGATTTTTGGACCATGGCTTATGCTTTCAAGATGGTGGTCATCTATCGGGAGATGGTTTGCACCTTACAGTGGTAGGAAAAAGGGTGTTTGGTAACAGCCTTGCTAACCTAATAAGGAGGGCTTTAAACTAAATTGTATGGGGGAGCGGGACAATAATTCACTCATATGATGTCAGAAACTGAGGATAAGAACATTAAAGATTTGCAAAGAGTGGAGCATTTGCTAGGTAATATTAACTTGCAGGCTTGTATGGAAACTAAGCCCTCGGGATGCATAAAACATGGATTCCGATGTCTCTACACTAATGCACAGAGTATGGGAAGCAAACAGGAGGAACTGGAAGTCCTAATAAAGAAAGGAGACTATGACATAATAGGCCTTACTGAAACTTGGTGGGATGACACTCACAACTGGAATATTAGGATTCAGGGGTACAACTTATTTAAAAGGGACAGGCAAATGAGAAAGGGCAGAGGCATAACAGTATATGTGAAGGAGGTATATACTTGTGAGGAAATATGTGAATCTGAGCATGGCAGCTCAGTTGAGAGTCTCTGGATAAAAATAAAAGGAGTAAGAAATAACAGTGATATTATTGTGGGGGTCTGCTATAGACCAAGTCAGGCAGAGGACTTGAATGAGATACTTCTACAGCAGATTGCAAAGTTCTCCAAGAGAAGGGATACTGTGATCATGGGAGATTTCAATTACCTGGACATCTGTTGGAAGTCCAACTCTGCTAAAAATGAAAAGTCAAATATATTCCTGACTTGTCTTGCTGACAACTTCCTTTTCTAGAAAGTGAAGAAGGAAACAAGGGGATCTGCTATCTTGGATTTGATTCTCACCAACAAGAAAGAATTGATTGAAAAAGTGA
Source organism: Heteronotia binoei (assembly GCF_032191835.1). Classification (NCBI taxonomy): domain Eukaryota; kingdom Metazoa; phylum Chordata; class Lepidosauria; order Squamata; family Gekkonidae; genus Heteronotia; species Heteronotia binoei. The sequence goes on from NC_083227.1 coordinate 68,403,303, forward strand.
AAATAGTGGGCACCTTGGGCAGTAGTGACCATGTAAGTTTGGAATTTACAGTCTTAGGGAGGGGGGAAGCTATACATAGTCAGACTTATAGGTTGAACTTCAGAAAGGCAAACTTTGATAAACTTAGAACTATGCTGGGTAAGAAGTACTTAGGAAGAAGGGGGTTCAGGAGGGGTGGGAATTTCTTAAAAGCGAAATACTGAAAGCGCAATCGAAATGATTCCTGTGAAAAGAAAAAATGGAAAAAACCTAAAGAAGCCAAAGTGGCTCCATAAACAGCTCTCTAAAGATTTGAGAAATAAAAAAAGACTTCTTTAGGAATTGGAAGGAGGGCCTTAAAACCAAGGATGAATTTAAACAAATCACCAGTGCTTGTAGAGAAAAAGTTAGGAAAGCTAAAGCTCAGTATGAGCTTAGACTGGCCAAAGATGCTAAAAACAACAAAAAAGGGTTCTTTTCTTATGTTCAGAGTAAGAAAAAGAGCAAGGACATGGTGGGCCCATTGCGAGGGCAAGAAAGTGAAATTGTAACGAGTAATGAAGAGAGGGCGGAACTGCTCAATTCCTACTTTTCCTCAGACTTCTCTTCTGAGCGAAACGGTGCTCAACATGGCAAAAACAGAACATATAAGGAGGGTATGAAGTTCCAACCTAGGATCAGCATAGCAATAGTACATAAACACCTAGTTTCTTTAAATGAGTCCTCAGGGCCAGATGAACTGCATCCATGTTGGAACTCAGTCCTAAAATGGCTGACTGATTCCATCTTAGTAATAGTAAATGTTGTTTCTGCAATGTCATGCTGAGTCATGCTGCATCATGGTCCAGCTGTTACCTGTTACTGAGGTAAGGTGAAATGACCTCACCTGAAATTAGGCTTTGTGCTGACTCACAGAGCTGATGCAACCTCTGGTGAGCTTGCATGATTGATATGTGTATTTAGGGAAGCTCAGTGAGCTTGCTCTGTCTACCTGTAAGGATTCTGGGTACTGTGAGGCTCACTGTCTGGGTGGCAGCAAACACTGCTGGTGTTGGATCCTATGCTACTGTGCTTGGACCGTGCTGTGTATACTTACTGGTGTATACTGTTATCTACTGAAGTGTGTACTGATTACTGTGTATGACCTTGGCCTGGCAACGACTCTGAATATTGGATACTATCCTGGTAATATATTCTACCATTGAATACAGTTATCTCTCTTGTCTATTAATTCCTGTGTTTGCCTGTCCCTCTTCTTCAGTGTTTTCTGCTGCATGCAAAATTCTCTAACAATCCAAGGATTCTAAAAGAGCTTGCAGATGTAATTTCTGAGCCTCTGGCTATTATTTTTGAGAATTCTTGGAGAACAGGAGAGGTGCCGGAAGATTGGAGGTGGGCAAATGTTGTCCCCATCTTCAAGAAGGGGAAAAAAGAGGATCCGAGTAACTACCAACCTGTCAGCTTGACGTCTATACCTGGAAAAGTTTTAGAACAAATAATCAAACAGTCGGTCCTGGAACATTTAGAAAGAATGGATATGATTACTAAGAGCCAGCATGGTTTTCTCAAGAACAAGTCATGTCAGACTAACCTGATCTCTTTTTTTGAAAAAGTTACTACCTTGCTGGATCAGGGGAATGCTGTAGACATCGTTTATCTTGATTTCAGTAAGGCTTTTGATAAGGTTCCCCATACTATCCTTGTTGACAAGTTGGTAAAATGTGGTTTGGATTCTGTTACCGTTAGGTGGATCTGTAACTGGTTGACAGATCGCACCCAAAGCGTGCTTGTGAATGGTTCCTCATCCTCTTGGAGAGGAGTGACAAGTGGAGTGCCTCAAGGATCTGTCCTGGGACCTGTTTTGTTCAACATCTTTATCAATGATTTGGATGAAGGAATAGAGAGAATGCTTATTAAATTTGCAGATGATACTAAATTGGGAGAGGTTGCAAACACAGAAGAAGACAGAAACAGGATATAGGATGACCATGACAGGCTGGAAAACTGGGCTAAAATCCATAAAATGAATTTTAACGGGGATAAATGTAAAGTTCTACATTTAGGTAGGAAAAATCCAATGCATGATTATAGGATGGGGGAGACTTGTCTTAGCAGTAGTATGTGCGAAAAGTATCTAGGGATCTTAGTGGATCATACGCTGAACATGAGTCAACAGTGTGATGCGGTGGCTAAAAAGGCAAATGCAATTTTGGGCTGTATCAACAGAAGTATAGTGTCCAGATCACGTGATGTGATGGTATCGCTTTACTCTGCTCTGGTAAGACCTCACCTGGAGTATTGTGTTCAGTTTTGGGCACCACATTTAAAGAAGGATATAGACAAGCTAGAACGAGTCCAGAGGAGGGTGACGAAGATAGTGAAGGGTCTGGTGACCAAGTCCTATGAGGAAAGGTTGAAGAAGTTGGGGATGTTTAGTCTGGAGAGGAGGTGGCTGAGAGGTGATAGGATCACCATCTTCAAATACTTGAAGGGCTGTCATATAGAGGATGGTGTGGAATTATTTTCTGTGGCCCCAGAAGGTAGGACCAGAACCAGTGGGTTGAAATTAAATCAAAAGAGTTTCCAACTCAACATCAGGAAGAAGTTCCTGACCGTTAGGGCGATTCCTCAGTGGAACAGGCTTCCTCGGGAGGTGGTGGGCTCTCCGTCCTTGGAGGTTTTTAAACAGAAGCTAGATGACCATCTGACAGCAATGAAAATCCTGTGAATTTAGGGGGGAGGTGTTTGTGAGTTTCCTGTATTGTGCAGGGGGTTGGACTAGATGACCCTATTGGTCCCTTCCAACTCTATGATTCTATGATTCTAATTATATGTGCTTTTTCACTTTCCACACTGCTGAAAGCGTGATGGCAAAACCATTCTGAATAACACAATCTGTGTGTGAGGGGGGGAGGAATCTGCTGTATCTATTTTTGTCAACTTTTTGTTTATTTTGATTTTACAAAGATAAATGTGTGCCATCAGGCAAACCATGAGACAAACCATATCAGCACACTCTCAGGTTCTTAAGCCATGTTATGTCTATATTGCAGCTATAGTTGATCCTGCGTGTCATTGCTGTAATAGTTTATGTGGTGACTCTTTTTTTAAACTCTGTATTCTTTTGAAATTTCTTAATAAAAGTATTTTTGAACTTTTAAAAAAAACATATCAGCAAGCTAAGATTAACAGTTATTTCAGCATTTTTATAATTCTGTTCTTTTTGTTTCCTCAGTAAGAATGGCAATTGTCAGTTGGGGGAGAATGGGCAATAGGGAAATACAAACTGGGGGACCACAAGGAAATGTTATGAAGAAGACAATTTGGAAATGCCATTTTCTAAAAACCTTCCCCTCCAGGATCCTCTTAGCTCTTGGGTTCTCCAAAAACTTTCACCTTCTCTGTCCTCTTGCTCTCCTTTATGTATTCGGTTGTGAAAGCCTCTTTTAAGGTAGGATGTGTTTCTTTGGAATAATTAAACATTCATATTTTTATTCATTTCTGCGGAGTCCTTAGTCATGTTCATATGTTACAGTGAACACAAGTACTGTAGGGAATTCTGTTTGAAAATCTATTTCTTTATCTCAAACAATTCGATGGATCGCTGGATCAAATAATCATTGAAGGGTACTGGGAGGTGAAAATAACAAACTCTAAGAACTACATCCTAACACATTGAAGACCATATGTTTAATGGAGGATACTTCCTCCTGCTCCTTGACCTCTCTGCTAAACAAAGGAAGTCACCTGACTAACTGACCAAACAAACAAACAAACAAACCAGTTTTCCTGCTTCTAGATCTTGATTGACAGCAGTCAGTATCTTCTTCCTAGGTCATGCAGACAATAGGTAATCAGGCCCAGTGTTAACCCTATAATGACTGGAACTTTAGAACATTGCAAAGGACATACAGAACAGATACATAATTTCAACAAGTACAACCTGCATGTATTATTTATTTTTTATTTATTTTATCAGATTTATATCACGCCCTCCCCTAACATGCATACACCTGTTTCAAGGAAGAGCCACATATGTTCATTCTACAAATGAAACTGGGCACCATGACCTGGATAAATGTGGTGTTTCAGTCATTCATTCAGTCTTGAATGTAACATGAGAATTACTCAGTATATGAATAAAGAACAGTCAAGTGTACTCTATACAAAAACTGTATGGACGTTTTCGCACTCAAACTTCAGCCGGCGCGACCCCCCTCTTCACCGCGCAGGATCTGTGCGGATTTCGCACTAAATGCCGCGGAGCAGCCGGAAGAGCCGGAAGCTCCTGGCGCAAAAGCCGCTCAAACGTAAACCGCCAAAAAGCAGTTTCCATTTGCGCGGCTTTTGCGACGGGAGTTTCCGGCTCTTCTGGCTGCTCCGCGGCATTTAGTGCGAAATCCGCGCAGATCCTGCGCGGTGAAGAGGGGGGTCGCACCGGCTGAAGGTGAGTGCGAAAACACCCTATGTGCATTCACTGTGACTTGAGAACAGGCTCCTGAGTCAACCATATCTATGGCTGGCCTGATTTTTGCATTGTTCATCAACCACACTGATCAAAAGCAGATCTCGTTATAAGAAAGCAAGAGAGTGCATGTGAGGAAGGGAAATGAATGAAGAAGGAAGAGAGTCTGTAGTAGAAATGTCAGTGTTAGAAGTGCTAGCAATGGGTTGTTCGGGGTAGGGCATGTTGGCTCTCCAGATGTTTTTTGCCTACAACTCTCATCAGCCCCAGCCAGCATGGTCAATGGCTGGGGCTGATGGGAGTTGTAGTCAAAAAACATCTGAAGAGCCAACGTTCCCTACCCCTGCTTGTAGTCTAAACCCAGTCAAGCTTCTATGGAAGCCGATCTAATTGGTACTATTGGAGTAAAGCCAAAGCATGCTGTTGATCTTCCTCAAAAGAAAAAAAAAACATTGCCCAATATGTTCCTTCTTTGCTTAGCTAGGATCCTATTTGCACTTCAAAGATTGGGTGGCAGTGCTCATTGTTACTGGAATGGCTTCCTGTTTATCAAACAGCAGTAGCATTAAAAGATACTGAGAACTGATAGCCCATATGGTTAAGTGTTGGGAATAGCTGAAAACTCATAAGAAGTAGCCATTTAGTCAAAGCCACAGAATAAGAGATTTCTCTGAAGATTCTTAAATCAATTTCTTGGGGGGGGGGGAGTAAAAATGTCAAGCTCCTGTAGAAGCCAGCCTTCTTGATATGGAAGAACAAAGCCTTGATGTGGAAAATCTGGCACCATTTTATTCAGTTAAGGACTGAGCCCTCAGTGAAGAACTCCATCATTCTTTTTCCCTCCCTGTTTAAAACAAAATATTGGAGTGCTTTTCTTCAGGTCTCTTTAAACGATCCAGTGTCAATCCCCACAACACACTTTCCCCCCTCTTGTGTCCTCTGTTTTTAACAATATATTTCATGGGAAAGCAGCTCCTGGCCCAAACCTGGGTGGCCCAGGCCAGCCTTGTCTCATCAGATCTTGGAAGCAAAGCAGGATCAGATGGGAAACCTCCAAGTTCACGTAGAGTCAGGCAATGGCAAACCGCCTCTTTTTCTCTCATCTTTAAAAGCCTGCAGAGCTGCCAGAAGTCAGCTGCAGTTTGACTTTCCATCACCAAGCAACTCCTGACCAATGAGCTGAAGCAACTGAGGAGAACCAGAACTGGTTCCAGGTTTTGGGGAACCCTGGGCAGAGAGTGACCAGGTCCCCCTCACCTCCTCTGCCCACCACCAGCCCTTCCCACACTGGCATTTTCCTTCCTGCCTAAGTGTTCTTCCTCCACCTGCAAGCCCTCCCACAGGCTCAGTTTGCTCCTAGTATCTGGCCCTGTTCAGCCCATGTTTCTCCCCCCCCCCCCACACACACACACTTATGATTACTGACATTTCAACATCAACAGATAGATGTGTCACAAAAGGCTGCCTACTATCAGTGGTAAATTTCAAATTAATATTTTATTCTCAGTCTAACAAGCAGAGGGGTGAATTGACTGCAAAAACTGGAGGTTGGGAAGGAAGGAATTGTAAGTTGTTAAATGGTTTCATATTTTAAGTGTGGTGCTGTTGTCTACTTCTCGCAAACCGTCTCTTGATCATTCATGCTATTAGAATCTGTTTCCTAAATTGCATAAGTGCCAGGGAGGAGGTGTTAGGATTTGGTGAAACCCTTTCACAGATAATTACTTGTCTTTGAAGAAGGTTTTGCCAGACACAGGCCCTTTCTATGCCTTCCTTCTGCTGCAGTTTCTGAGCACCTTTCAAATTCACCCTCTGCACCACCTCATACTTTGAGTTCTCTTTTGTCCTGGAGCTTCTTCCTGTTTCTACATCTGTTTTGGTGGACTATGCACTCACAGTGGTTTCAGCATCCTTTCTCCCCATGGTTTCCAAAACTCCTTTCGGGGCAGACCTTTTGCCAGCTCTGTGTTTGATCTGGGTCTCTTTTTAGAAGTAGAATGTCTCTCACAGATCTTTGAAGTGCACCCATTGCCCTCCCCTAAAATATCCTCTCTCTCTTTAGGGCGACACCCCCTCCTCATTCTGTTTTTTCCCTCATTCTCCAAAGACAAATGAGAAAGATGTGTCCTTAAAAAGCCATAAAGAGCATAAGAAGAAATCTCTCTCTCTCTCTCTCTCTCTCTCGGCTTGGCTTCGCGAACAAAGATTTAAGAAGGGTGCAATAGTCCACGTCTGCTGCAGGCTCCCTGGTGGCTGACAAGACCAATGCGGGACAGGCAGGTCCTGCCACAGTGGCTGCAGGGAAAAGTCTGATTTAGGGTTGGTGCTGTAGCAGTGCGATTCTTCCTCAATCTCCTTTTGTCCTCAAGACCAGCTATGCGTGCGTTCTCAAAGGAAGTGACAGCATGGTGGATGGTGTGCCTCCATGCTTTGCGATCTGAGGCTAGGTCAGACCACTGGTGATGGTTGATGCGACAGGTGCCAAGGGATTTCTTCAAGGAGTCCTTGTACCTCTTCTTTGGTGCCCCTCTATTTCGATGGCCGGTGGAGAGTTCGCCATACAGGGCAATCTTGGAAAGGCGATGGTTTTCCATCCTAGAAATATGCCCTGCCCAGCGCAGCTGCGTCTTCAGCAGCAGTGCCTCGATGCTGGTAACCTCCGCCCGCTTGAGGACTTCAGTGTTGGTCACAAAGTCACTCCAGTGGATGTTGAGGATGGTGCGAAGGCAGCGCTGATGAAAGCGCTCAAGGAGTCGCAGGTGATGACGGTATAAAACCCACGATTCGGAGCCGTAGATGAGGGTTGTCATCACAACCGCTTTGTAAACATTGATCTTTGTGCCTTTTTTCAGATGCTTGTTGCTCCACACTCTTTTGTGCAGTCGGCCAAATGCACGGTTTGCCTTTGCCAGCCTGTTGTCAATCTCCTTGTCGATCTTGGCATCTGAGGAGATGATGCACCCCAGGTAGCTGAACTGCTGGACTGTCTTCAGAACTGATTCACCCATAGTGATGCAGGGAGGGTGATAATCTTCCTGGGGTGCAGGCTGGTGGAGAACTTCTGTCTTCTTCAGACTAACTTCTAGGCCGAATAGCTTGGCAGCCTCTGCAAAGCAGGACGTCATATGCTGCAGAGCTGATACCGAGTGGGAGACGAGTGCAGCAGCATCAGCAAACAGTAGCTCTCGGATGAGTTTTTCCATTGTCTTGGAGTGAGCCTTTAGTCGCCTCAGGTTGAACAGGCTGCCATCGGTGCGATAGTGGATGTAGACACCATCGTCATCATCTAGATCTACTGCGGCTCTTTGAAGCATCATGCTAAAGAAGATCATAAAAAGAGTTGGCGCGAGAACGCAGCTTTGCTTTACACCTGTGCCTATTGGGAAGGGCTCCGAGAGGTCGTTGCAGTGTCTGACTTGGCCTCGCTGGTCTTCGTGTAGCTGGATGATCATGCTGAGGAACCTTGGGGGACATCCTAAACGTTCCAAGATTTGCCACAGGCCTTTCCTGCTAACGGTATCGAAAGCTTTGGTAAGGTCGACAAAAGTCACATACAGAGCCTTGTTCTGTTCCCTGCATTTCTCTTGGAGTTGCCTGAGAACATACCATGTCGGTGGTGCTCCTGTTAGCTCTGAAGCCGCACTGGCTCTCTGGGAGGAGTTCTTCTGCAATGGTGGGCACCAGTCTGTTCCGGAGTATTCTGGCAAGGATTTTGCCTGCGATGGAGAGCAGGGTTATCCCCCGGTAGTTGGAGCAGTCTGACTTTTCCCCTTTGCTCTTGTATAGGGTGATGATGATTGCATCGCGAAAGTCCTGTGGTAATTTGCCTTGTTTCCAGCAGGTGACAAGTACTTTGTGAAGTGAGCTATGTAGTACTGTGCCCCCATGCTTCCAGATCTCTGGTGGAATTCCATCAACTCCTGCTGCTTTGCCACTTTTCAGTTGCTTGATGGCTTTAACAGTCTCTTCTAGGGTGGGGATCTCATCCAACTCTGTTTTCACTGGTTGAAGTGGGGTGAGGTGGATTGCTGAATCTTGAACTACGCGGTTGGCACTGAAGAGAACCTGAAAATACTCCGACCACCGGTTCAGTATGGATGCCTTGTCTGTGAGGAGCACTTGGCCGTCTGCACTACGCAAGGGACTCTGAGCCTGATATGATGGACCATATACTGCCTTCAGGGCTTCGTAGAACCCTCTTAAATCACCAGTGTCTGCACACAGCTGAGTTCTCTCTGCAAGCTTGGTCCACCAATCGTTCTGAATGTCTCGAAGCTTGCGCTGGAGGTTGCTACATGCAGCGCAAAAGGTTGCTTTTTTCCCAGGACAGGAGGGCTGAGCAAGATGTGCTTGGTAGGCAGATCTCTTTTTCACCAGTAAATCTTGGATCTCTTGATTGTTCTCATCAAACCAGTCCTTGTTCTTCCTTGTGGAGAACCCGAGGACTTCTTCAGAGATCTGCAGGACGGTAGTTTTTAGGTGTTCCCAGAGTGCTTCTGGAGAAGGGTCTGTGGGGCAACTGGGGTCCTCAATTCTTGACTGGAGTTTTGCCTGGAAGGCAGCTTTAACTTTGGCTGACTGGAGACTGCCAACCTGAAACTTCCTCCGAGGGATACCTCCTCTCCTGGGTGTGGATTTAAAGTGAAGACGGAGATTGCAGCGTACAAGACGATGATCCGTATGACATTCTGCACTGGGCATTACTCGGGTGTGTAAGACATCTCGAAGGTCTCTCTGGCGCACCAGAATGTAGTCGATAAGGTGCCAGTGCTTGGACCGTGGGTGCATCCAAGTTGTCTTCAGACTGTTCTTCTGCTGGAAGATAGTGTTGGTGATGGTGAGCTGGTGCTCCATGCAGAATTCTAGCAGGAGGCGCCCGTTGTCATTGCAGTTGCCAATGCCGTGTTTGCCAAGTACTCCTTTCCAGGCTTCCGAGTCTTTACCTACTCTGGCATTGAAGTCGCCAAGGATGATCACCTTGTCCTCTGTAGGGGTCTTCCGTACGAGGTTGTGTAGATCAGCATAGAACTTGTTCTTTTCTGCAGGATCTGCTTGAAGGGTTGGGGCATACACACTGAAGAGTGTTGCATGCTGCTTGTTTTGAAGTGGGAGGCGCATGAACATGATGCGATCTGAGTGCCCTGTTGGCAGGTTTTTGAGTTTGGAGGCAATGGAGTTCCTGACCATGAAGCCAACGCCAGAAAGGCGGCTCTCAGCCTTTGGCTTACCTGACCAGTAGAGGGTATAGCCAGCACCGTGTTCTTGAAGACTACCTTCCTCAGGGAAACGGACCTCACTGAGAGCTGCTATGTCGATATTCAACCTGAGAAGTTCGTGGGCAACTAGAGCAGAGCGTCGTTCAGGGCGACCACTGTCTACTGTGTCAAGCATGGTTCTGATGTTCCAACACGCAAGCTTTAGTCTTTGCACACTTTGTGAGGCAGGTGCATGCCTTTTCTTTGTTGTTATTTTTTGACCGCAAGTAAGGATGCCCGTTGACCGCGGCTAGCCAACTGGGGGGGAGGAGACGAGCTTTGTTTAGGCCACCTTTTCTAGGCCCCTCTCCGTGTGGAGCAAGCAGTGCTGTCCCTAGATAAGGCTGCTTGGTCGTTCAGGGTGCTGCCGAAAAATGCTTTCGTCTCTGGGTTAGCATCAGGCGACCAATACCCTGAACCGCCTACATGCAGGATCGGGACTGCGGCTTCCAGTGGCACCTTCCACCTGCCATTTCGCCCCTTGCCCATCGCTGCAGGACTTGATGCGTTGTGGGTTGTGTATGTGGATATGCCCTTCAGGCCTGTGCAGAGGAATTTTTTAGGTGAAGCACAGTGTGCGCAGTACTGGCTCCACCCTTTCACCTGGGGGTCATCTGCCATGGCCCAGTAAGCCGGGACGCCGGCAGTGAGTCCTCCAGGTGGTAGGTGTTACATTAACGAGCTCTATCTGCCCGGGTTTGATGTTAGAGTTTTCCTTCTCTTAGGCTGGCAAGGTTGGTGGGCCCAGCCTGCCCATCCGGTTATACTGCCGGACAATTCGGTCGCACCATGACGTAGCAAACTCTGTGAAAAACGGGGGGGGACCAGCGAGAAGGTGTTGCTACGGATGCAGTAATGCAGGAGAGGCCATTGCAGTGACCATCTGCCAGGCATAGCCAGACAGTGACCACGCGGCGTTCACTACACGGGGAGAGGAGAGGCTATGTATTGCGCATACGCTTTCCCTGGGGGGGGGGTAGGATACCCAGAGGGAGCTCACCCCCCGCCCCCCCAAGAAGAAATCAGTAAATATAAAAAAGACTAGTAGATTCCCTGCTCCCAAATGTGTTAATCTTGCATGAGGGAGCCTGGATTTTCCCCTCCCTTCCTTTTTTTATGCAGAATCACAGAAAGAGGGAGCTGAAAGATGTGAGGGGTGTGTGTATTTTCTCAGAGTATCAGAGTAAATTCCTTTGAACAAAGGCGTCAAATAGTACCTTTAAGACCCACAAAATTTTATTCAGAATGTAAGCTTTCTTATGCATGCATACTTCTTCAGACGAGGGAATGAGGTGCAGTGAGCAGAACTACATATAGCTGGTGGGTTAAGAGTATAAAGTGATACTAAGTAGGATCAAATGGCAGAATAGTGTAATAAACAAATTGGAAGACCATTTAGTCTGTATAGCATTTGTGTGGGAAACCAATAAAAGGTAATAAAAGTTGTCTGTTAATTGCTCTTGATACAAGTCTAGGTCAAACAAAAAGGACATGTATTTCCTAGTGATGTTCTTGTCCACCTAGGGTGTGGTCACACGTCCCATTAAAGTGAGTGTGCAGCGCTCAAATTTGAACCGCTGAATATTGATTCGACGTGGGGCCGATCAGACGAGCATCCAAGAATGCGACTTGTCCTGATATCATTCTGTTGTTGAATGATCAGACATATTGAATTCTATCACACTCTTTTCTTGGAACATGCACACAACCAATCAAGCAGATACAAAGTCATCTCACTCTCATTCAGTTGCTGAACAATCATACCGTGATTCCTGCTATGGGGTTTTCATTGAACATGCACCCAACCATTGGGAGGTGGGGAATCAAACATTGCTTGGGGTGGGGGGGTAGTTCTGGGAATTAATGTTGCCGATTCAAACTAGGGGACTGCCAGGAACTACTTTCCTGGAAATGGGCAGTAATGATATCTGGAAATTCTGCACATTGAAAAAAGATTTTTTTTTCTGTTCTTCTGAATAGTGGGATAACGCTCCCATGGATCCTGTGTTGACTGGAGAAGCAGAAGCCTCACCTCAGATTCCCAATGATCTGGTCCTGCACATGTCTGCTGGGGCTTCTTCTAAAAAAAAATGTGGGATGTGCGGATGGTAGATGGCAAACATCCCAAGGAGCAGTATTGTGCATGAGCTGTCCAAACAGGAATAACCTGAATGTATGCCGCTTCTGGGGGAAAGGGCAGGACTTTCTCCGGTGTCAAATAACCCTGACATCAAACCGGGGCAAGTTGGGATGCTGATGAGTTGTATTTGAGGGATAGATGTGGCTGTCTGGATGTGCTCATAAAATCCAAATGGAAACTGCGGGTAAGACAGATCTAAAGGTGCGTATGACAGCACCCTTAATTTACTTTTTAAATATGTAACATATATTATAAACATCATTCTAGTTTGCCATTTGATCCTACTTTATATCACTTTACACTCTTAACACACCAGCTATATGTAGTTCTGCTCACTGTACCCCATTCCCTCATCTGAAGAAGTATGCATGTATACAAAAGCTTACATTCTGAATAAAACTTTGTTGGTGCTATTTGACTCCTACTTTGTTCTACTGCTTCAGACCAACACAGCTGCCCACTTGGATATATCTACACAGAGAGAATCCCTGTTTTGGGTTTCTCTTAAAGGTACACTGTCCATTGTTCTCATGCTCAGTAAGAGGAAAACATCATCATTGTTCAACCAGGATCCTTTTCAGCTCTCCACTCCATCATTAATAGCTTTATTGATTGGTTTTTTAAATGGGGGGGAGGGTTCCCCTCTGGCTTCTCTTTCTGGGCTTTCTTTGTTGCTGCCACAGCAGTGGGAACTTTTCCGTCTTCAACTAGGCTAGCCAGGTGCAGAACCTGTTCCCCTGTGGAGTAGAAATACAGAAAGCATAATCCACAGAGAGTGACGTTCCAGGCATGAAATACCAATGAAATTCAACAGATGCAGAATGAAAGCAAATGATCCGGATCAAAGGCATAACAACTCAACTGCTGGGAAACTATGGAGTAAAACAGAATGTAGAAAGGGCCTCAGTTCCTCAGCTACAAATTTGAAATAATTCTGACAACTCTCAGAAGTTTTGTGGGGATGGATAAAATAAATTACACAACTTATTGTCACTTTTTAACTTGATTTAATATTTGGTGCTCCTGATTTTTTTTCTCCTATCTTTCAAGAAGATTCTTCATGAATCAATTATCTCTTTAAGCCCATCAGCAAAAGATACTTGGATCTGATAATGAAAGAGGGTAACAGAAAGTCAGTGCTATTAATTGCAAGATGGCTGAATGTTGAGATTTTTTCAAGGCCATTAAAATAGTTCAGAAGCAAACTAATTGAGGTGGAAGGTCAAGACAATAGGTTTTTTCCTAGAAAGCTAGAAAGTGATGGAGATTTTCTTTGCATTTTGATGTCTCCATGATAAATTCCTTCTGAAAAAGCTCACATAGTGCTTAGAACCAAACAGTTCAATCTAGAGAAGCCTCTCTGTGTTAGATGCTTTGTGGTTATGATAATATGAAGATTCAATGTTTTATAGAAACTTTAATTGGCAATGCCATTGATAATGATGATCAGTGAATTTATTTCCTGAGAACTGTTCAAAATTACCTGACAGATAATTAAAAGTACACAAAAGAAGACAACCTGCTGTGGAATCCTGGACTGAAAATCTGCTCCTGAGCAAGAATGAACAGGCAGAATTTTATAAACCAGTTGAAAATTTTAAAACACACATTAACTGCATTTTCAGCAGTGTGCTTTAAGGCACTGTTTCTCAACCTGTGGGTTAGGACTCAAAAGTGGGTTATGAAGGTTCTGGATGTGGGAAACAGGCCAGCACTCCCTAATGGCCACCCCCGCCATTTCTATTGTTCTTTTTGTACTTTGGAAACTAAGATCTGACCCTGGAAACAATATATTCCATGTCATATATTAGTTAATTTTTTCTATGCTGCATATACACATTGACCAGTCAAACATGTTCTGATTGTTACTTGAGTGAGTTTCCTCGGGTTAGGGAAGAACAGAGAGAGCAGTGGAGGAGAGGCCAGAGAAAGGCTGGAATGTACACTCCACATCCAAGGTTGTGCATGCCAGAATGCCACTTGCTTAGGGTTCATAATGGGGGCAGCTGTGCCCATTGCATGATGTTTGTTGGCTCTTCAAAAACATCTGGTCAGCCAGAATAGAAAATGAAATGCTAAGCTAGATGGGTCATAGTTTGCCTACAGGGGTGGTGCTTCCCAGTAGGCAGGTAGGCCACAGGGGAAATCGGTGGGTGCCCCTTCACCACATGTGCACCACCACCCCAGAGCCCTTTCTGAGGGGGGGGGTGGAGCAGCAGTGGGTGTGCTCAGAGGCACTTGGAGCCTGCTTTCCCCCTTGCCAGTGGAAGCACAGACCTGGGAAGGCTGAGTAAGGGGCAGCGGGGAGGTGCATGCACTCGGGTTGGAATGGATAAAAGGAAATACTTCTTCACCCAAAGGGTGATTAACACATGGAATTCCTTACCACAGGAGGTGGTGGCAGCTACAAGCATAGACAGCTTCAAGAGGGGATTGGATAAACATATGGAGCAGAGGTCCATCAGTGGCTATTAGCTACAGCATATTGTTGGAACTCTCTGTCTGGGGCAGTGATGCTCTGTATTCTTGGTGCTTGGGGGGGGGGGCAAAAGTGGGAGGGTTTCTAGTGTCCTGGCCCCACTGATGGACCTCCTGATGGCACCTGGGTTTTTTGGCCACTGTGTGACACAGAGTGTTAGACTGGATGGGCCATTGACCTGATCCAATTTGGCTTCTTTTATGTTCTTATGGAGGTGCTCAGAGCCTGCCCTCTCTTACCATGCAGCCTTGCCACCACCACACTTGCCCTCACCACCACCCACCCCTCTGCCACCCAGACTTTTAGGAGTGCTGCAGGCAGGAGGTGGCAGGGAAGGGGCTGAGCAGGGGCAGCAGAGCAGGTAGGGGTGGGAGGGCCTAGAGCACCAAAAACCCTGATGCTGGCCCTGTTTGCCTAGGGTGCCCAAAACCTTTGAGCCAGTCTTGGATGGGTCATCATACCAAGTAAATTTGGACTTTTGGGTCACCATACCAAAAAGGTTGGGAACCACTGCTTTAGGGCATATCTTATTGAAGTTTGATGGCATTGTGATTCATTAATATACCCATTGCTTTCAGGAAGAGTCAGTTGCTGTTTTCATTTAAAGAGTTCAGGTAGAGATATATCCTAAAATAAGCTGGAATAAAGTAATGCTTTGTTGCTTGATAAAACCAGTGTAAAATTTGCCCTGAATCTTCCAGGTAGTTTTTGAAAATGAATAATCCCTAGATAAACATGAAAGTGTTTTGGAGTGTCTGCAAGACCCATAACACAGAATAACAAGTAATTAACATGTGGAATTCACTACCACAGGAAGTAGAGCAGCTACAATATATACAATTTCAAGAGGGGATTGGATAAACATAAGGAGCAGAGGTCCATCAGTGGTTATTAGCCATAAGACGTAAATGGAACACTATCTGAGTCAGTGAGGCTCTGTATTCTTGGTGGCTGGTGGGCAGAAGTGGAAGGGCTTCCAGAATCTATCCCCACTTTGTGGCATCTGGTTTTTGGCACTGTGTAACATGGAATGTTGGACTGGATGGACCATTGGCCTGATCCAACATAGGTTTTTTTAATGTTTTTAATGTATTTTTTTTAAAAAAAAATGTACAGTGAAATACTTTCAACTAGAGCAACCACAGGTGTCCACCAGTGTAGTGCCACCCTTTGTTTCCTTTAATGGATTTATACAGTCGTGGGTACATAAAAAGGAACACAGTGGATCAATTCACCTGGGATAGATCTGTCAGCTATTGAAAATGTAAGGCCAAATGACTTAGGAGTTGGGAGTAATAGTAAATTTTGCTATAGGCTTTGTTTTGTTTAAATACATCCAATTTTGCAGGGTGTATTTGATTTATTTTTCTTAACTTGCAGAGAAACCAAGTTATCGCACTGCTGCTTATTCTAGATATATTTTAAAAAGCTTCCTTCCTTCCTTCCTTCCTTCCTTCCTTCCTTCCTTCCTTCCTTCCTTCCTTCCTTCCTTCCTTCCTTCCTTCCTTCCTTCCTTCCTATTTTTAGGAAACTTCAGTTGAAAAATAAGGCTCAAACTGACCCCAAAGTGTCGGAAGAGCAGCCTTAAAATTAGTAGCCTATCATTGCCACCCTGAGCAGAGGTACATCTTTCAAAGTCCATTGAACAAATGGGCTTAAGAGGATGTAACTCTGCATAGGATAGTACTATACTCTCCAGGTGCTTCTGTTGGCATGTCTGTTTGAGAAAAACTTGCCCCAAAGGAACAATACCAGGAAATGTACTTCTATCACTCAAACATTTCCATACAGGGCCATCATTCAGCAAAATGAAAGGCTGTGTCTCTTGCTAGGTAGACAAGGTATCTGACCCTCAACATAAAAAACTATTTTTGATGACTGCAGTAACTGCCACACATTTCAACAGCAAAACTTGCCTATTTTGTACAAATCCAGAAGGAAACACTTCACCATCCAATATTACACTCTGTCAGCTCTGTAGCAGGTCATTAATCACTATACAATACTTCTCCTGCAACAGTCCTCAAATGGACTTCTCCGTGGTTTCTCTTTGCCTGCCTCATTCTCATTTATTTAAATAAAATTATCCCCTAGGAAAGAACTTCCTTAATTTAAAAAAAATTGAATCAGGCTTGGTAGAGATTGCATTCCAAAGATTTGATCAATACTGATTATATATTTTCTACTTCACAGAAGTTATATGACATGAAATTCCTAAGATTACATTCCTTCAATTTAACATTTTGCTCTTCCAAAGAACTTTCAGGAGGGAGAACATTTAGATGTCTAGATAAGCAAAATCTTAACTGGATTACAAGGAAGGCAAGTGTGCAGAAAACACAGGTTTCAGATTTCCTGTAAAAATACAATGACATGACAGCAGTACTAGAGATTAAGCAGAGGGAAAGGAGGACCTTCAGATGAAGTATGATGATTCAGGGTAGCAACAATGACGGGCCAACACCCCTATCATCAAACAAGTACATGCGATCTAAGGTTCTTTTTCTAGCAGGAGCTCCTCTGCATATTAGGCCACATCCCCCTGATGCAGCCAATCCTCCAAGAGCTTAGAGGGCTCTTAGTACAAGACCTACTGTAAGCTCCAGGATGATTGGCTACATCACAGGTGTATGGCTTAATATGCAGAGCAGCTCCTTCTAGAAAAAGAGTCCTGTATATATGAACAGCTTCCAGGGCAGGGTTTTTTTTTCTGGGGGAATGCAACAGAATGGAGTTCCAGAACCTCTCTGTAGAAACAAAATTCTCAAAAAATGTTTAAAAGTTCATGAAGGGCACCTGTGTGTTTCTCCTTCATTTCCCTCTTGAGTGCTCTGGCACCTCTTTCTCCAGAAAAAAAACCCTGTTCCATGATATTCAACAACAAAGGAAAGTTTGCAAAATATGTGTGCACACATTCGGAGATAGGGAATAAGACAATTATTAGGGTGAAAGAATGAGCTACAGTGTTATTCATGCTTAATAACTGGAAGAAGGAAAACTTTAATTTTATTTTATACCTTTTAGCTTTATTTATATCAAGATCCACTGTGAGTTCCACATGGGATAAAGGCAGCTAATAACTACATTTATTTATCAGATTTATATCCCGCCCTTCCCCGACAGGCTCAGGGCGGCTAACAACAGTTTCAAAACATTAGCAATATGATTGTCCCTTTTTGCCTGCCTGATCACAGTCTTGCATTTGATTTGCCACAGCCTATGTTCCCTTTTATTAATCTCACTTGGACTAGCTTTCCACTGCTTAAAGGAGTCTTTCTTACCTTTTACAGCTTCCATTACTTTGTTTGTTAACCATGCAGACCTTCTCTTATACCTGTTTGTGCCTTTCCTAACTTGTGGTATATATTTTATCTGAGCTTCTAGGACTGCAGTTTTAAATAGCCTCCAAGCTTCCCCAAGAGTTTTGACTGTATTTACCTTTCCTTTCAGTTTCCTCTTCACATGCCTCCTCATCTCTGAGAATTTACCCCTTTTAAAGTTAAATGTAGTTGTGCTGGTCTTTTGGGGCAACTTCCTATTTATACAAATGGTGAGATTAATAACATTATGGTCACTGCTCCCAAGCGGTGCAATCACTTTTACATCTCTCACCAAGTCTTGGTCATTACTTAGGACCAAATCCAGGATCGCCCCACCCCTGGTAGGTTCTGTGACCATTTGCTCCATAGCACAGTCATTGAGAGCATCTAGAAACTCAGTCTCTTTCTCTCGACCTGAACACATATTGACCCAATCAATCTGCGGGTAGTTAAAATCACCTATTACGACACAGTTTTTATGTTTAGCTGCTATCTTTAATCCTTCCATCATATTATAATCATCCTCTATCTTTTGATTTGGTGGGCGATAACAAACTTCCATAGTTAAATTTCCTTTTGGGCCCTCTATTTTGACCCAAAGCATTTCTAAACAGAGCTGTCCTAAACAGAGTTATACCCTTTTAAATCTTTTCCTTTAATGATGCTGCTCTTTTGACCACAACCTTAAGTCAATTGAAGTCAGTTGGCTGAAGAGGGTATAGTATTGCTTTGAATTGCACTGTATTTATTTATTTTACTTTGTTGTTAGTTTTTTTATAGTCTGCCTTTTTGGCCACATAAGGGCTAACAAATTAAAACATACATCCTAAACTGATATTTTAAAGCCATTAAAACACTATTAAAACAACTAAAAACTGGGCTAAAATATGTACAGAGACATAAAAACAACAATTAAAACATTTGATGAGGAAGGGGGGGGGGGAATCACTGAAGGACCACCAAAAGAAACAAAAGAAGTCTTCACTTTCTAGCACAAAATGGCAACAGAAGGAAACAGACAAGTCTCCATGAGTTAAACTGCAAGAAGTCACTTGAAGAAAATGGGAAAAGAAAGAAAAGTGTGCTGTTAGGGGTAAACTTTTTCATGTATCCTATGAATCTTTATCGCATATATTTATAGCAGAAGAACTCCTTGTGGCTGTTCACTATCTAGAATCATAATACTTAAATAGAAAGGAAACAAATGCAATTTATTTATTTATTTACTTATTTGATTTATATCCCGCCTTCTCCGCCGAAGCAGGCTCAGGGATCATTAATCTAATCAATATTTATAAAACAAACTTCACATGAGGGCATTTGCAGTGGATAATACCATTTCAAAAAGACAAATAAATTCTGTCAAGACTATGTTATAATTTCATCCCCATTTTCCCATGTTCGTTCCAAAGGCTACCACAGGCAGGGCAAATATGTTGTCTTTTCTTTACAGTGGTAATGACAGCATGGGAAGTCTTGGTCAGACTAGGAAAACAAAGCAAGGGTTGAATGAAATTCCCCCTCCCCTCCTTGCACAGCTCTGATGTGTACTGAAGGTACATGCATTTGCAGTTTACCACACAGATAACAGACATTTACAATCTTAATTTCATCTGCTTTGGCCTTTTGTTAGCATCTATTGGCATTGTGGCTATGTAAGATGATAACCTGAACATAGGAAATAACTGTAGTCACATCTATATATCCAGGCAGAATAGCCTGGATAGTCTATTTCAACAAAATAAAATGCTGTTTTATGCCACCTCTAAGACTAACAAATATATTCAAAGCTAAAACCAACTTCATAAGATACATGAAAAGCATCTGCTCCCTCTGTCTCTCTTTTTGTCTCCCTTTTGATAATAAAAACAAAAGGAATTCAGGGTTGAAAGGCCAGGAAATGCATCATTTGTATCATTTGTGACATTTCTATGTGAAACTGATGAATATACAAGAAAATTGCTATGACATTTCACAAAAGCTGTAACGATGATAATATAACTTGCTTGGTTATGTCAAGCCATTTCACACCTGTGGTTACTAAGAAAGGTGTTGGCTCTGTTTAACCCTGGTTAAGATAATGAAACTGTTAAATACTGGGTTTGATGCACTGGTGTTCAAACAGGAATGTGCTTTATTGGTGACTACATGCTAAGACAAAATGGCAGGGCACAACCCTGCTTATATACATGCAAACGAAACACCCCCCTCATTCCCATGCCAAATCACGGCAGTCAAGTTTTGTGCCAAGACCACTCATTGGCTACCGCTAGTGTTCAAATCTATCAAGAGTCTCTAACATTTCCCACTGCTGACCAGGCGCGCGCAAAAGCTTCCTTCCAATCATAAAGTCCAGTACATAACATGTGTGCAGTTCTGGTCGCCACACCTCAAAAAGGATATTATAGCATTGGAGAAAGTCCAGAAAAGGGCAACTAGAATGATTGAAGGGCTGGAACACTTTCCCTATGAAGAAAGGTTGAAACGCTTGGGACTCTTTAGCTTGGAGAAACGTCGACTGAGGGGTGACATGATAGAGGTTTACAAGATAATGCATGGGATGGAGAAAGTAGAGAAAGAAATACTTTTCTCCCTTTCTCACAACACAAGAACTCGTGGGCATTCGATGAAATTGCTGAGCAGAAAGGTTAAAACGGATAAAAGGAAGTACTTCTTCACCCAAAGGGTGATTAACATGTGGAATTCACTGCCACAGGAGGTGGTGGCGGCCACAAACATAGCCACCTTCAAGAGGAGGTTAGATAAAAATATGGAGCAGAGGTCCATCAGTGGCTATTAGCCACTGTGTGTGTGTGTGTGTGTGTGTGTGTGTGTGTATATTTGGCCACTGTGTGACACAGAATGTTAGACTGGATGGGCCATTGGCCTGATCTAACACGGCTTCTCTTATGTTCTTACCTCATAATAAATTCTAATTCCGTGATTTCTTAATGATATAACCCTTAGAAGTTCCTGTGTAGAAAGAATGGCAACTTTCAGGGCAGCAATAAAGTGTTCAAATACAGGTTTCTAAATGCTCTTATTTTTCCTGACAGATTTTAGTCCGTTCATTCTTTCTCACTAAAATTACAGAAGGGTGTTGCTGATAGATGATTATATTGGAGTATGAGCAGGCATTATGAATTCCTGAAAGACTTTCTCCATTCCTATAATAGTGGACATGGGAATAGAACTTTGTGTATTTTAAACTACCATACTTCAATAGAGTATGCAACTGTGGTGCAGGTAATGCTGTATTACCTTTGGATGTAATTATTTTTCTGAGCCTAGAAATCTTTTAATTCTTCCTCTGCTCCAAAATGTAGATCAAATGGTGACATTGCCTCTTTTATTAGAAGATAATAACAGACTTATCATTCTTTTAGCTGCAAAATTTTATGCATCTGTGATAGATTTATTGCAGCCATTCAAAAAAGGTATAACTTTCTATATTTTAGTAATCACCTTAGAACTAAGAAGAAGCAGTATGAGGTAGAGAGAGAATAGAACTGGCAACTAGACTTGTTGTAGGATCTGGTCCCTCACGAATGTCTTTGTAGTGGCATATTATTGCTAGTGGGTAACTATTTCAGATTAGGGAGTTGTCTGTAAGCCATGTAAAGGCCCACCACTCAAGGCCTGTGACAAAGAAATATCATTGCCAGGATGGGCTGTAGATCATTAATATGATTCAGTGATTTTTAGTGGGACTGTGACAATGAGTTGCATTCTCATTTTGTTCTCTCCCACTAATCTGTCCCTTGGGTTCAAGTGTGACCTTGTCAATCTGTTTCTCCTTTTCACTGGATGGGTATTGTGGCTTTAAGGATGCCTGATGTAAATCTTTTAGTTATGAATCCCTGTCAATATACTACTCACCACTACATGCATCTTCATTGTTTTTGCTGTCATTCATAACATGAGCTGAGGTTCCTCCTCTCTGGAACCACCCTGTCCTCCCAAGATCCACTCCAAGGTGGAACTGACAGTTCTACAGGGCCAAACTCTGCATAACGGCAGTGTTCCATGAATGGTCCTTGAAAGCAACTGTGAGAGGCCTGATCTGGATTGGGACTGTGTCAGTAGGTAAGGGGCGTAACTATTCTCCCCACTTTATAACTCTTGATCAGAAATGCCCACTGATGGTCATATAGTTGCCATAAGTGACTTATTTCTGGATTGGCTGGTCCAAAGTGGACATGAAAACATGGCCAATTTCTTGATTGCTGGATTTCTGAGATGTGAGATGTTCTTTTATTCTTTCAGCTTGACAACACTTGGCTATAGCCAGTCCTCCAAACAAAGATAAAATTGCAATTTAACCCAAACAAAAGAGAGCAATGTTCCCTTAGTGAAACATTCAAATGAAAATCAGCCAATAGCTAAAGGTTGATGGTACAGAGGTTCTGTAATTTATCTTGGCTTGCTGTGAAAAATAATGATCTGTTGATCTCGAACTGTCATGCACACTGAGTGCCCATTAAGGTAGCATCTGTCTCTTCATTGGGTCTTCCTCTGTAATGTTTACTAGCTGTTAAAAACAATGTGGATCCTCTTGCAGCACAGTGGAAGTGACATTTGTCAAGGCACGCGTGCATTGACTGCCATCAAATGGTTCACAAAAGATTTATCCAAAAATATCAACTTCACAAATCTACCCACAAGGCAAGTCAGGGACACTGAGAAGCTGGTGCCACATTCCAGAATGACACCATGTTGAAAACAACAAATAGGATGAGTCTTCAAAAATGGAGCGTGAAGAATTTTTTAAAAAGTGGTCACTGGATTTGGGTCATATGTACGGACTTGAGATGGTTTCTTCAAAATGGTAATGAAGATTTAGTCATATTAGAAAATAAATCCTTCCCCTACTCTGGTTACAAGGGGGTTCTTGAGGGCTGTAAACCTTACACAAAGGATCCTCCATGCCAAACTGTAGACAATAGAAGAAAGTGCATGCATTTTATAAACATTTAAAATTAACTTGCAGAACATGCACAGGGTATAAATAAGTGAGATTTCGTATCCTTTCCTGGGATCCTCAAGCAAGAGTAGGTGGAAGTCTTTGTTTTTGTTGCAGTAGAAAAGAGTAAGAGTCTAGTGGCACATTAATGACTAACAAAATTTCTCAGAATCATAGAATTATAATGTTGGAAGGGACCTCCAAGGTCATCTAGTTCAACCCCCTGCTCAATGCAAGGACAGGTTAGGGTATTTGTGACAGGGTACAAGCTTTCATGAGTGACTGGTCACTTCTTCAGCTTGTTTTTCTTGTTATTGTTTTATTAAAGTCCCACCTTCATATGTCCTAGCATCACATGTCAGTGACTACTGACAATGGGAAGGCCTCTGTAAAATGTATATGCCTTTAACTATGTTAGACAATAGAGCTTACTCCTACTGAACACTGCAGTTACAGTATAGAACTGTGAGGGAGGGCTATGGTAAGACCACTCCTTATTTTTTTAATTAGAACATTTATATCCTGCCTTTCCTCCTAGTTCAAGGTGGCTTCCCATAGTAGTTTAAAAATCCCCAGTTAAATAAAAGATAAAATAACAAACCCCCGCCATTAAAGATGCCTCCTATTCAAACCCCCTTGCAACAACTTCTGGAGATCTCACCTATTCAGGGGACCCATTCCACAAAGCCAAAACCATGATGGAAATTGATGCCAGACAGGCCACTTAAGTGGTAAAATAGGCAACAGATGGATGCCTAATGACCGTAGCTGGTGTACAGAGACATATGGAAGGAGACAGTCCTTCAAATATGTGGTTTCTGGGTCATGAAGGGCTTTAAAGGTCATAACCAGCACCATGAATTGAACTCAGAAACAGGCTGGCAGCTAATGAAGCTGTTTCAAAATGGGCAACATATGTTTCTGGCGGCTATCCCCTGACACATTCTGGACTAGTTGTAGTTTCCAGTTTGTATTCAATTTATTTAGAGCACATTGATTTAGAGCACACTGCAATAATCAGTGAAGTTACGGAAGAATGGATCTGTATAGGTAGATCAGCTGAGTCTAGGCATTGAGAAAGTTGGCAAATCAGAGGCAGCTGATAGAAGGAACTCCTGGCTACCATGTGAACAGCAAGGCAATCCATGAGCACACCCAAACTCTAAACCTACTCTGCAAAAGTCAATATTACTCAATCTAGGACAAGTGGATTCAGTCCCTCTAGAATATCAGTTTTCCTAATCAGCATTATATTTGTTTTGTAGGATTCAAATTCAGCCTGTTCTGCCTTAACCACCTGACCACAGATTCAAAGCTTCAAAACACTGGTTTAAAATTAAGACAGGTGCATCTGGAAGTTATGATAATGAAATATAGAGCTGGTGTTATATGCATATTGGAGGCACCCAATCCCAAAACTTTGAACAATCTCATTTAGTGGCCTCGTATTGTCTCATTTCAGCCTGGATGAGACAATAGAACCCTGTGGTACCCCAAAAGATAAATTCTACCCAGTTAATTCTGCACGTCTTGGGGAGACTCTTTGTGTTCGGTCAGGTAGAAAACAGCAAAACCACTGAAGGGCTATGTGCTTAATATCAACTCCATGTTCAAGCTGGTATATAAGAATGGAGTGGTCAACTGTTTTAAAGGCTGCTGAGAGGTCTAACGGTATCAACAGGGAAGATTATCCCCTGCCCAACTTCAAATGAAGATCTTCCACTGTACAACTAAAGCCTTCTCAGACAAAACCCAGGCCTTAAACTGGAGTGAAATGGGTCAAGAGCAGATGTATCACTCAGGAAACCCTGGAGCTGCTCTGTAACCACGCTCTCTATTATCTTTTTTAGGAAAGGTAAATTGGAGAATTGCCTGTAATTGGCCACCTCATCGCTAGCCAATGGAAGTTTGTTGAACAGAGGTCTAATAACTGCCTCCTTCAAAGGCCTAATGAGAGCTACCTCGAAAAGGGAGGAGTTGATGATTTTGCCAGTACCCTTTCCCAGCAAGGTTTTAACACCTATGAGGGATAGGGGTCCAGAGCATAATTGATTCAGAGTATAGGGTGGGATATAAATCCAATATCTTCTTCTTCTTCCCAAGGACCCTGTCAGCATCCATAAGCAGGATCAATCTGATACTATCCATAACAAAGGACAAGCAGGCACCACTAACATCTCAGGCACTGGATCTGCACATAACTTGGCCTCCAAGTCAGAGTGGATGAGAGAGATTTTGTCAGCAAAGAATCTTGCAAAAACATCACAGCTGGGGGCCAAATGTACATTGTCCACACAATCAATCTTAAGTGTTTCCAAGTCACAAACCACTTTGAACAGTTGAGCTGGACTGAAATTCTGCTGATATGATGGTGGCAGAGCAGAAAATTACTGCCACCTCATAGGCCTCCAAATGGGCTTTATGACATGCTTTGTCTGATTCATCCTGAGTCTTCCACCAATGTCATTCTAGTCATCTTCCAGTCCACTTCATGTTACCCAACTCCCTGGTAAACCAAGGAGCTGGGGGGCCTCACAGTATATGGAAGAGCACACCAAAGAGCAACTCTGTTAATGGCCCCAGTTAGCCCATCATTTTATGCAACTACAAGGGCTTACACAGAGTCACACTATTGTGTGGTCATGGCTCTCCAGCCTCACTTCAAGAGCACCATTTCAAATTTCATGTGGGGGCAGCAGGATTTCATAAGGAGAAGAGTGCTACTGAGACAAATATTATTTTCTGTAGTTCAGTCCAGCAGATGAAGGGATGCTGTAGGTAGAAAGATTTTATACTACCTATAACAGAAATAATCGGCTTCATGAAAGATGACTGGACAAAGAAAGTATAAAACTCTCCTTCCTTGTTCTATAAAAATGACACTTGCATTTTTAGATTATATTTTATCGTCACTTAAATCTCTTGTGCTTCTTTTGTTGCGGTGATATTCTGCAGCCTCTTCCTTTATCATTCCTCCAGCCTTGTCATTGTAGGTAAATAAAAACAGGTTGATGGTTCAGCCATACATTTTGCCCTCAAAGATGACAGCAGTGAAATTCATCCCCTATCAACAGCAAATACAATATATGGGTCTTCTGGTAGGGTTGATCATGCTCCTGGTCTCCACAAAGTCTATAATTTTCAGGCTAAACTTAGTTTAACTCTAGTACTTTTGTATGTAAGCCTTTGTTCACCTACCAAATTGTGAATCTTAGCAAAAAGCAAAAGATATGGAAGGGAACTGTGAAAATCAGAGCAGATTTTCTGTTAACTTCAGTGTCTGCACCTAATTTTCTCTACATTTTTATCCTGCCCTTTCCCCAAGCTGTTTAGGGTGGCATTCATATTCCTCATCATTTGTCCTCCCAATGCCCCTGTAAAGTAACTTAGGCTGAGAGAATATCACCAGCCCCAGGTCCTCCAAAGAAACCGTGGTTACCATCTTCCAGTTGTCCCTACTCCTTAGGTGGCCCACCTAATGTTTGTTTTTCCTATAGTGGCTCACACCATGTAGAAAGGGCTCTCTGAGCATATGAGAGCGGCACTGTATTAAGAACAGAGCTTTTTTAAAAAAGCAGGAACACAGTTCCGGCTGGCTTGGCATCAGGGGTGTGGCCTAATATGCAAATAAGTTCCTGTTGGGCTTTTTCTACAAAAAAGCCCTGTGTGAAACAATGGTGATGTCAGGGGGTGCGTGTGACCTAATACGCAAATAAGTTCCTGCTGGTCTTTTTATACAAAAAAAGAGGCCCTGATTAAGAACCTTTTAGAAGGCTCTATTAGGACTGGTTAATTTGCAACATCTTTTAATGGGGTTTAAGCTACAGTCATTTTGAGGGGAGGAGATTTATTGGAGTTTTATTCTATTATGTATGTTTTTAATCTAGGAATTCAGCATCACCTTGAGCCACAAGGAAAAGATCTGGTGGAAACATTTAAATGAATAATATGGGTGAATAGGGAGATAAACACTCATCTCACAGGTCCTAGTCCAACATGTTAACTACATTGGCATACTGATAATTTCCCTTAGTACTTCCTGAAACCACCAAAAACATCATGAAGATCATGAGTATCTGTGCATCTGTAAAAGGCAACCTGTGTATATGCACAGGCCAAATTCAGGTAGGAATCAAGAGGAGAGAGGAAAGGAATTAAACCTTCATCCTTGCTCAATTTTGCTAATCAAAACCAAGCTCTCTGTGCTTTTACAGGCTTTTTAAAGGCCACATATTTTTTCTTTAAAAACACTAGTAACCACAGCTAACAACAGCTTGATTACTGTTAGTGAAACCAAGTGAGTTGAAATGTTAAATCATTCCTCCTCTCTCTGCATGCCCCCATTTTGAATAAGGGCTGCATACATGCACAGTTTTCCTTTTACAGAAAAATAGAGATCCAGGAATCTAATCATATCTGTTTGTACCTTGGATTCATAATGACCTTTTTTTTGGAATTGCTAACTACTGTAGATGGTCCACAATCTCCTGAATTAGTGAAAGAACTGCCAACTTTGTCTACTTCAACACTTGGCATCACAGCCTCCTAGGGAGAAATTCAGCAACTAATATAGAATCACAGACTTAGAAGGGGCATACAGGCCATCTAATCCAAGCCCCTGTTCAATACAGGATCAGCCAAGAGCAGGCCCGTAGCCACTGTCAGCGGGGGGTTGGGGCTCGGTCCCTCCACCCAACCCCCCTCGGACCTTTTTGGACCCTCCTTTCCCCAACCCCCACTCTCTCCACCACCACTTTTCTTCCTGCAGCTCTGGCAGCCTCACCCCCCTCCGCATGGCACCTTCTCCTCCCACCCACCCACCCATTTACCCATCAATGGGCGAAAAAGTAAAGTGTGGGCTCCTGTGGCTCGTGCAATGTGCCCCCCCCGCTGATCACGTGATCGCTGGGAAAAGCCACACGGAAGTTAGCAGTGTCTACACCAACTTCCCATTGCAACCAGCAAGTCCAGCACTGGCCATCCCAGTGCTTAACTTGCTGATCATGCCGGGAAGCTGGCGTAGACACCAGTGGCTTCCACGTGGCTTTTCCCGGTGGTTACGTGATCAGTGGGGTTGTGCTTTGCATGAGCCGCAGGAGCCTGCATTTTACTTTTTTGCCCCATTGGTGGGTAAGTGGAAGGGAGAGAGAGGAAGGTGCCGTCCAGAGGGGGTGGAGTGCCAGAGCTGCAGGGGGGGGAAGTGGCAGCAGAGAGAGTGGGGGCCTCCAGAGGGGGGCCCTCCATCCCAAAAAAATTTCTGTGGGCCCCCCCAACTGGAATTTTCTGGCTACGGACATGAAGAGCATCCCTGACAAGTGGTTGTCCAGCTGCTGCTTAGACTGCTGGTGAGGGGAAGCTCACCACCTCCCTAAGGAGCTGATCCCACTGTTGAACAACTCTTACTGTTGTTGATAAACAGTTATAAAAGATGATGTTTTAGTTGGTTCTGCATCCACTCATACCCTTTCTAAGATCTGCTCTAAGTCATAGACAGAGTGCAATATGCTAAATGTGGGTGCAACTTATACCATATCATTACAGTAATTGCTGTTTTAGTTCTGATCTCTTTCTGTGTAAAATTCCTGAGACTGCAGTTAGCCTTTTCACAGTGCACTGAACTGACAGGGCAAAATGCTAATATGAGGGGGGAAGAATACAGTATTACTTTGTGCTCCTTGCGCACAAGCAGAGTGAGCCACTCTGCATGGTGGATGTCGATGGAAGGGTCTGGGGTGAAGCACTGATAACAGCTTGCACACGCATCAGTGAGAGCTCAGAGTGCCTTTGGTCTTTTCAGGGAAAACAATAACATCAAAATGTCACCAGCAGCTCTTCAATTAGTGGCATACCACACACTGTAGCAGTCACAGGATTACCGGCTCAGCTGGTGGCTGCTCTCAGCAAATCAGCTCTGCTTTGTAGACCACAAAACAGAGCTGACTGCCGATATCACTATAGCTTTCGTTTGCAAAGCCCAATTTAAAAAAGGAAATAATAGGAATACAGGATAAAGCAAAGCTGTTTTGATCCCTTTGAAGAGTGGAGAATAACATGGTTGGGGTGATTTTCCCAAATATTTGCAGAAAATCCAAAATGACAGTGTTGATAAATGGTTACAAAGGATGATACATATAAGAAAGAATTAATGTTTGGAGTAGGAGCCATTCTGCTTCTTGGTGGTGCCTGGGAAGAAGAAACTGTTGTTTTCAACATGACTGCTAAAGTTATGCATTTAGGACCTCAAGGCCCAAGTTGTATAATATGCACATAAGCATGTTGAATTCCTTTGCAAACAGCTGGGACCAGCTCTTTGGGAAACCTGGAGGATCTTCCTAATAGGGGTGTGCATTCGGTTCGGCCGAACTGAATCAACCGCCTGATCACCCCTGATTCGGCTGTATACAGAATCGCATACAGCCGATTCCAATTGGGGCCCATTATGCGGGAGTCGAGTATAGCTCCCCATATACTTCTGTATAAATATTTGGAAGTATACAGAAGTCAATGCAAAAGGCAGGAAAGGGGCTTCTGCAGCCTCAAAGAAGCTGCTTGCCTCCTTTCCCGCCTTTGGTAGCCTTTTCCCGCCTCTCCCATAGCCTCCCTGGGATCAGGGAGAGGGGGAGGGGGAAGAGGAGCCCCAGCAGCCAATCCAAAGCATGCATTTGCAAAATGCATTGCAAATGCATGCTTTGAAGGGCTTTTGTGTAGCTGATCCTCCAGCCATCAGCAACAATGTTGTTCTTTTGTCTGTGTGTGAGAGAGATTGTGCTGTGCTGGCCCTTGGCCTCAGGCAGCTGCTGCTGCTCAGCTTTACCAGACTTGCTTGGAGTAAAAGAAGATGTCTAAAAGGTAAGACAGTCTTGGGGTTCTTGTTTTTATTTTAATTGGTAAAAGGACTTTTTAAAACTCAGAGTCCCTTTACTTGTCCAGATTTGGGTGGTGGGTACTAGCTTATTTGGGGTTAGGGGGTTCTGCTGGGGTGGGGGGGTTTGCCAATTTGCCTTCTCCTGTTGTCCCTTTTCCTGGTTCTGTTTTTTTTTTGGGGGGGGGGAAGCTGGCACCTGGGTGAGAGACCCAGAACCAGCAGGCTTGTTGTGCTTGGCCAGCTCTCCCCATGTTGTTTGGGGCAGGGCTGGAGAGCTGGCATCTATAGATTGTGTGTTCTGTGGCAGGGAAGCTGGCACCTGGGTGAGAGACCCAGAACCAGCAGGCTTGTTGTGCTTGGCCAGCTCTCCCCATGTTGTTTGGGGCAGGGCTGGAGAGCTGGCATCTATAGATTGTGTGTTCTGTGGCAGGGAAGCTGGCACCTGGGTGAGAGACCCAGAACCAGCAGGCTTGTTGTGCTTGGCCAGCTCTACCCGTATTGTTTGGGGCAGGGCTGGAGAGCTGGCATCTGGGTTTGCTGCAGCCAGGTCTGCAGAGCAGACCTTGAGCAGATTGTGTTTTGTGTGGCAGTGACATTGGCAACTGGGTTTATATTGCTTCCAGGCCTGCAGGGTTCATAGAGTAGATAGAGGGATGTAGTGCATTTGGGTCCTATAGAGATTATCTGGTGTGAAGCTAGGTTTGACTTTGGGTGCCCCAGAAATTGGACCCCCTGGTCCAATTTTTTTTGGCCTTGTGGGTTTTGTGTGGGACAGTGCCGTGAAGCTGCACAGCAGTTTGGGGGGCTCCCCTCAAAACCTCCTGCTCCCCAGAGCCACTATTCCCATGACAATTACAGTGAGGAAGTGGCTCTAATTGTTTTTTTTCTCACCATTGGGAGCAGTGTTCCTTTTGGGGTGCCCACAGATGGGTGCAGTCTTTTGGGGTCATTAGGTTTCATGCTGGGGAGTCCCCTGAAGCTGCCCTGCAGTTTTGGGGCCTCTTCCTCAAACTCCCCTCTGGCCAGAGCCACTTTACCCACAGCAATTATAGTGGAGAAAGTGGCTAATTGGGCTTCCCCCATCATTGTTGGCAATGGGCCTTTTGGGGAGCCCAAATACAGGGCTGGCCCAATCTTTTTGGGGCTTGGGGGTTTTGTAGGAGAGAGTCCCCTGCAGATTCCCTGCAGTTTTAGGGGCTCTGCCTCAAACCCCCTGCCCCCCAGTAGCCTCTAATTATGCTCTATGTTGCCATTGATTTCAATAGCCCATAGGGTATAATGATGGAATAGGGACACCCTCTTTGGGTGCCCCTGGAATGGGACCCCCTGGACCAATCTTTTTGGGACTTGGGGGGTTTGTAGGGGAGAGTCCCCTGCAAATTTGGGGGCTCTCCCTCAAACCCCCTCCCCTCCAGGCAGCTTCAAATATACCCTATTTGCCATTGATTTCAATGGCTCATAGGGTATAATGGGGCTGTATATTCGGAAATAGCTGCGCATCTACCATATATGCGGCTATTTCAACTACGGAATTCAGAAATATACGGGATTCCAAATTTTCCCCCGTATACTTCCGAATCTGTGTACTTCTGAATATTTTTTTTTTTGCACATCCCTACTTCCTAAGTCACCAAACATTAATTTTGCCTTACCAAATTTCAGGAAACATTTTTGTCATAGTTTGGTTGGTGTCATTGTTCAACCATGAACTCTCTCAATCTTTAAAAATGGCTTGTATGACATTGTACAAGTTATTGTACACATTTTTTTTCGTTGAAGAGAGCCCCTAAAAAGTTTGTACTTTTATGTTTTCCATGATGGCATTCAAAGTCCATAATATCACTTGACTGGCAGCTGGAGAATTGGGAGGGACAATGGAAAGTGGTGTCATGCAATACCACTACTTAACTCTCAGTTTCATACCTGAAAGTGCAGTGTCAATTTCCCCCCTTAGTTTGCTCCCACTGCTTCATTGAGCAATAGTAGGAGCCTGAAGTCTACATTGCAGCAGAAAACCTGAAACACCTGGTGGCTGCTGCACAATAATAAGTATTTGTTCCTATTGGAGAGAATATATTTCATCAGTTCCTGAGCTTAAAGTTATAGGTGAATGCATTTCCAAACAACACAACTCTCAGAGAGCCAGTTTGCTGTAGTGGTTAAGTGTGTGGACTCTTATCTGAGAGAACCAGGTTTGATTTCATACTCCTCCACTTGCAGCTGCTGGAATGGCCTTGGGTCAGCCATAGCTCGCACAAGAGTTGTTCTTGAGAGGGCAGCTTCTGTGAGAGTTCTCTCAGCCCCATCTACCTCACAGGGTGTCTGTTGTGGGGGAAGAAGACAAAGGAGATTGTAAGCTGCTCTGAGACTCTGATTCAGCGAGAAGGGTGACATATAAATCTACAGTCTTCTTCCTCTTCTTCTTCTTCTGAAGTTTAGCAACTATTCTTGAAGCATAGCCATTACATTACAATTGAATTAAAAGAACCAAATATATTTACAGGGTCTTCTCAAGGGCAACTCCAGCCTTCTTACAAGCAGGGGCATATAGCGCCCCAGGCAGACTCATCCCCCACCACCACCCACCATGGGCAGACTTGCCCCCCACCATTTAAATGCCCAGGAAGGAGCAGTGAAGCACCATGCTTCCCAGGTTTCTTAAAGCTTCCCCCCACCGATCAGCTGATTGGTGGGTAAAACACTGCTGCCCCCCTTCCCTTCTGTGGCAATGTGCTCTGCCGCCCCCCCCCTCCCCATCACACTCAGCATCAGCCCTACCTGCTTAAATGAAGCCTGGGCCTCTCAGAGCTGAACAAGGCTTCGCCTCATTCAGCACTGAGAGGCCCGAGCCGCATTTAAGTGGGCAGGACCAATTCTAGCACTCCTTTGAGAGCAGGGGAGTGGTGGAGTGCGCTGCCGCAGAAGGAGTGGGAGGAGGGAGGGCAGCAGTGTTTTACCCACAGGGGAGGGAGGAGGTGGCGCAGCAAGGTGAGGATGGTAGAGGCAGCGGCAGGTAAACTAGGCATTGCCTTGGGTGCAGGGAGGGAGGGGAGAGCCCAATTCAGCACACACACACCCCCACCAGTGCCCTAGGTAATTGCCTGGTTTGCCTAGTCGGCGAGCCGCCCCTGCTTACAAGCACTGCCTACTAATATTGTGGGACAAAACTACGTACAATAAAGAAGATACTTCAGAGGCAGCTTCCCAACACTTGCCTTTAATAACTCTTTTCTTTTGAGCACCATGATGAATTACGAAGTAGCAGAAAGAAGCTACACAGAAGCAGCAATTTTACTCCATCAGCAAATTTCTGTTTCACCAGGAACCATTGCTCAGATTTACCACCTACTCTGAGATCTCATGTCCTAGTCTTGCTGTTTAACTAACCCCTCAGTTCAAACATCTGTTATTTCTTTAAGCAGTATCGCTAGAGAGCATTTTCTCAGGGCTCAGACAGATGAGATATGATGGCCTGGGTCCATGATGCAATGACATCCCAAAGTCAGTTGGAAGCAAAATGAGCTCTTGTGGCATATCAGTTCCCTTCTCACTATGCTGCCCATAGCGGCAGTTTTAGTAGCAAACCAATCCTGCCTGCCTTATAAAAGCCAGAATACTGGTCCATCTAATCTAGAATGTTTATTTTAACTGAGAACTGCTGTGGAGTACTTCAAAGATATTTCCCAGCTCTCTTCCTTGATATTCCTCATCTAGAGATTAAATCTGGGACCTGTATGCAAAACTGCTGCCTGTGTACACTAGTCGTGATCTTGGCAGTTTTTTAAAATCTGTCCTTTGCAGATTGCACTCTGTACTACAGATGGATCGATTCCAAGCAATTAATAACTTCATTGATGTGCAGAAGGTCCATGTTTATCTATTTTATTCATTTTAAATTATTATGTAATTAACTATATAATAATTGTTATTTATATTGTTTTATCTAATTCATGGAATTTCCATGTCTGTGAGCCGCCCTGAGCCCGCCTCTGGCGGGGGAGGGCGGGATATAAAAATAATTTTTTTTATTATTATTATTATTATGTGGCTCAGCTGTAATTTTAATCTTAGGCTTCTGGAGACTGCCAAAATGGTTCCTCTCCCAAACTTTGTTCACTAAAGCAGGAAAGGGAAAAATGTTTTCAGAGCTTTAGGCTTCCCATCCCAGTATCTGTCTTTCTTTACATCTTACATCAATTTCATTCTGCACTAATGATCTCCCCCCTTTATTTTATTTGCATGAAGCACTGAAATCTTTTTTTTTGCACTGGTGATGCTGCCATTTGCCTCCTCTCCAATTTCCCTACCAAATGAATACCAGCAGAAAACTAAACCTGACACTAAACTAAAACTTCCCCTCTGACATTTTATTTTATTTTATTTTAGTGATCCAAGACTAGTGATAGTCTCATATAACTAGACTCATGCCACTTGTAAAAAAAAATTAAAATTTAAAAATGTGGGGAAATGGAGCTTGTACACTGATGAAAATGGGAGGATGGTGGAAGGTGCAAAATATGTGGAACGACCTTGATGGGGGAGAGAGTGACTTTTAAGGGGCAGCAAAAGGAAAGGAGAAATCCAAGAGAATCTGTACACCTTTGAATTACCTCCAGCTTGGAAGCAAAACAAGGGGAAATCAGCACAAAAGCACTCTCAGAAAACCTGAGAAAAGAGTGACCACAAAGCAAACTGAGTGCTAAAGAAAGGAAAATCAATGTAGAACAACAAAGAAAACATTATTATTATTATTATTACTATTATTATTAGTTTATTTCTATTCCGCCCCTTCCCTCTTTTGGAGGGCTCAGAGTGGAGTACAACAATGATGGACATGTACAGTGAAAGTGAGGGAAAACACCCATGCATAATAGGCCTGTGTCCCTTCTGGCCTGAACCAACTAGTATTTTAAGCACTGCCTTCTGCCATGTGAACCTACCTGTACACTCTGGTCATCTCCAGAGGCTCTGCTTCAATTGCTCCTGCCATCTGAAACTAGATGGGTGGCAACCTGAGAAAAGGCCTTCTTCATTGTGGCACCAAAACTTTGGAACTCCCTTCCCTGGGAGATTCATCTGTTTCCCTTTATCAGTGTCTTTCTCCAGCAGGTGCAGATTTTTTTTGTTTCATTTGGTATGTCCCCAATAATATTTTCCAGCCCTCCTTCCTGGCTTGTTCGTGTGTTCTTATTGAATTATTTTATAATTTTAACTGTATTTTAAATTGCTTAAATGTTTTAATTTTTAAAAAAGTTTACAGTTTTGTGGCCCCGATCACGTGGAAAGGTGGCACAAAAATGTTTTCATATATATTATTATAAAATAAATAATTCCAGAGGGTCACATAAGCACACTATGTGCTTTGCCACTGAGATACTGACCTTCAGATCACGCTGGTCTTCCAGTTTAAATAAGGATACTACATATGACAAAAACCTTCCAAACACAGTGAAGATTGAATGCTGGTGGCAGAAAGACTGGCCAGCCACAGAGAAAACAGCAATTACGGATTGAAAATTGCATTGCCTGAACTCCACCTTATTTTTCTTCTTCAGCTCTACCCATCACCCATGGATGCAGCCCATTAAATACCAAACGTTTTGTGACTGTCACAATTAATTGGTAGGTGTTAATGATCTCTCCAGGGAGATATTTAATTTTGCACTGAATTTAACGTGACTTTTCTTTCTTGAGATGGGTCCTAAATATCTAGATGAACTAATTCTTCCCCTGTGTCCTTTCACAGGCAAAGACTGTCTCGGTTATACTGAAAAACAGTAGTCATATTTATTTATTGAAAATATTTCTGTGCTGTCTCTTCGCCTCACTTTGGGTTCCCGAGAATACTGGAAATGACCCTGAAAATGTCTGATAATTCTTTTCCAAATTACAACTGATCTCCAGATGACAGAGATCAGCTGCCCTGGAGAAAAATGGCTGGTTTGGAGGATGGATTCTATGGCCTTATACTCTGCTGAGCTCCCTCCTTCCCCAAAATCCCATCCTACCCAGGCACTGCCTCCAAATCTCCAAGAATTTCATTTCACACTTTGCAGTGGTGTGCTGAAGGCTGGTGTATGAGGCAGTGCAGAGAGAATTATTTCAAGTGATCTCTGCATGTGCCCTTTTTTAATCAGGAACAAGAGGATGAAAATTCATCCTTACTTATTCTAAATAAAGAATGGTAGGTAATGAAAGGGGTAACAAAGGGGAGGAGAACTGACAAATGTCCATTGAGCTTTATTTTATTTATTTTTGTCACTGTAGACCTGCTTTCTTACTGTTAGAGTCAGAGTCTATGCTCCCCTCTCTGCAGCTGCAGTCAAAGTCACTCCCTGCCTACTTCACAGAAAATACTCTGTTCCCCTGAAATAGCAGGCATCCATCAGATCCTCCTTAACAAAAAGCTGGTGCTTTTATGAATCAGCCCTCTATGTACAGCTGCCTTGCTGGGGCAAAGGAGTCGACGCTCTGACACATCCATGTATTCACAGACTTCTCAGCACCTCCATGTTACCAAATGAAAGAGGAACAGAGTTTAGGGAAGGCTTTTTTAATGCTGTTCTTTCCGGTGAAGCCAATGCTCCAAGAGCCACAAGTGCAAGTATCTCGTGCTCCCAGTCCAAATGCAACTTCTGTATACAGGGAGAAATAACAGATTTCCCCCCCACTGCACAGCCATACAAGCTAAGGCTTACATCACAGCTGCTATTACCAATATCTCAGCAAAACCTATATACAGCACTCTTTAATTAGTTCCATGCACCCATTCTGGAAATGGACCATTTACTTTGTAATGGTTTAGGAATGATTTCCATTTCACTCTGTTTCTCTTTATAAATGAATCTATCTTTGATTTTCCTGGCTGTAGCAGCTATGGGTGAAGGCATATTTAATAACATACTGTCATCAGTTTCTGATAATCTTCCACCAGAGATACATAATGGAGCTCATAAAAAAGTAGCCATTGATTGAAAAGGCCTTGCAGGTTGCTAATGAGGAGCAAGTGCTGGAATGAGAGCTGAGATGCCCGTAAAGAGTTCATGATGGAGAACCAAAATGGGCCTTAAACACATCAAGTGGCCCACCGTGCCTTATAAGTGGAGCCATTAAAGGCATTTTTATTGGATGGGAAACTGTAAGTGGAGAACTGTGAAAATAGAGGTAGCTGAGAGAATTAATGTGCAGAAGACTTTCACAATAGGTTGGAAGGGCTTCTGTTTACTATATTTCTTGGGAAATATAGACCTTTTTGGGGGGGAAATCCCTCAACTTTTGACATGTAGAGCTTGTACTGCAAATGAAAGAGGAGAAAAATGTAAATCACTTTGGGTTCCCATTGGGGAGAAAGGAAAGGTATTAATAAATAATTAAAGAAATAAAACACTGCATAATATACCATGTCCCAGCCAGCTTTAAAAGTAAATTGAGTCAGAAACATCGCTAGGTGAGATCTCGAAGTATAGCAGGGTATTCAAAAGGAGACACATGCACTTGCACTGACTTTTCTGTTGAAAATCTTTGCGTGAATGAGATTTGAGTTACACTGCAGTCAACAAGTCAAAGAGCTAATTCATGCATTAATGCCTATAATTTGGTATCTCAGCCCTTGGACCTCACTTTGGACAACTAAGAGCTGTATAGGATGGACTGCCTGTGCTGAAAAGAGAACTGAATGGCACATGTGGTTGAATTGTGTGCTTCACACACTCTACTGGTGGCATTCACTTTGCATTAGCTTAAGAACAAGTAGTTAAACTGTGAGAGAATAAGCAAATTATAATATCTAAAGGCACCTCTTGGCACAGACCCTGCAAATTAGATCAGGACAAGTAAGAAATATCTCCTTGATTCAATTCTCCTTGAGTTAGCTGGATTAACGCCCACGTTTGGACAGATACAAATGGCCTCTTGCAAAGTTGGCCTGGCAGTACTCACAACCAAAGTGACACACACATAACAAACTGGCATTCAGGTGCTCTGATGTTCCCCACTCCCAAGTGCTATCCTGTAGATTTACCCTATGTTTTTCCAAGCACTACCATGATCAGAAAAGCCCTGTTTTGACAAAGAAGCTATTTTATGATAATGGCAATGTTCCCTTCTAAGGAACAAAGGAATGATGTTGTATGTGCATACCAGAAGCTGACTTATACCAAGACAAACAATAGGTAGGAATGGGTTTGAACTGGCTCACGAAGTAAAATTCATGACAAATTTTGGCCAGTTTATGGTTTGCAAACTGAAGTCTATAGCAGGTCAATTAGCACAAAGGTTCCATGAACTTTCAAATGGTTCATGGCAGTTTGTGGTGATTTATGAATGGATACATCTCCAGACAGACTCTGCTCAATCAAAATGTTTACCAAACTTCAAAGGCAGGGTGAAGTTCCCTTTGTGTTTGGTATGTGTAGCTTGCAGGGAGTCCATTCTATCCACTTTTGAAACTGCACCTGACATTTTCCCCAAAAGCACTTTCTTGGGAGCATCTTCATGGGGGAGCATAATTTGAACCCCCTAGGTCCAATCTGTACATAACTTGGAGGACATGTAGAGGAGCATCAGGGGGAAGTCTTCTGTGAGTTTTATGTCTCTAGCTTGCACAGGGTCCATTCTATACACTCTTGAACTTCCTGAACCTATTTTGGTCGTAATTCTACCACATAACAAACCAAACCAATTCATTTGGTGCCTAAAGGTCTTCGACAGTTCATGGCTCACAAACCAAGCAGACCAGGAACAAGGAACCAAACCACATATTCCCAGTTTGTGCCCATCCCTAACCATAGGTCTATTTAGTTCAGCACGTCTCCTCTGACTGGCAGCAGCCTCCAGGATCTCAGACAGAGAAAGCATCCATGAACTTTCAAATGGTTTGTGGCAGTTCATGAATGGTTACATTTCCAGACAGTTTCTGCTCGATCCAAATGTTTACCAAACTTCAAAGGCAGGGTGAAGTTTACCAAACTTTTGCTTCCTGATTTCCATTAAATGGAGATATCCACCATTGAACCCAGGACATGCTTCATGTAAAGCAAGCATGTAATCAGCCACTGAGCCACAGGTCCTCTCCTTGGGCTATGCATGCTGTGTCAAGGTATAGCCAAAAAGGAACAATTGGACATTGTGCTTCATCCATTTGACAATGTACATGTTTCACAATGCCTTTGAGATTAGGCAATGCCTCCATCAATAATTCCTCAGGGTGGTCAGTTGTCACATGGGAATGCCAACATTCAGCAAAGACCAAATATTCACTGTCATAGACTACCAAGTGAAGTTGGGACAATATGCTCACCAACAATTGATTTATTTGATTTATCTATCACATGTATATCCAAGGCAGCTAATGAAACCAGAGTTAAAGATATGAAAACATATTTTAAAGTTAAAATGTCAAATAAATGAAAACAACTAAACACTAATAAAAACAAAATGGAAGTATGAATAAGCAAGAATCATGATTTCCCTACCATTTATTGTTTGATCTGATGTTCTTTCTCAAGCTATCCCTCACTCAGGCTCACCTCATTCAGGCAAACCTTCCACTTTTTAAATGAAACATTTTTTGCCTTTTATGGCTTACTTGACTGAGTTCATTAATCAAGCATGCACCCGTTTAGATTAGGCGATGCCTCTCCTAACCTTAAATACGTGGGTCTCATAAAGTATGGCTTTAAATAGTTTCCAAACACTGAAGGGATATGACTTCTTTTATTCTCCCTTTCACCTTTCTTTTGACCAGTCCCCTCAGTTTTGTCTTATTTTGTTAATCAAATGCGATGGCTTTGGACTTTAGGGGAAAGTAGCATTCACAGCATTAGCAACCACAGATACATTTGCCCTGGCTTTTTTGCCAAATGAAGTACAGGACAGGATTGCTCAGGGCTGGAAATGTTTCAGTCAAGGGAGAAGTCCAGCAGTTTACCTACTTAAATAAGCTACGGCCCTCTCAAACAGGCATTTGCTGTGTGCTGCTGACCCACTGACCTTCCTGTCGGATATCACAGAATTAGCCGGTAACTTTTAAAGGGCCAAGCAGGAGGCTTTCGGGTTATGTCGCCTTGAGCTCAGCAGGGGTTTGCGGATCGTCTCTCCAGTGGCCCCTCTGAATCAGGTGGTTGGAGGGGTGCCACAGATGTGGCTCCCTCAAGGAGACTCTGAAGGGGTTTTCTTTCAGCATGGGACTTTTGCAAGCAGCCAGGGGCATAGCAGCAGCTGTTCCTGTCTTTCTTGTATGCCCCAAAGCTCCACCGCCATGATAGCTAACACAGCAGAAAGAGGTGAACACCCAACCACTTGCTTTCTTTTCTCTCAATAAGCTCCTGATGTATCGCTTTCCTACCTCAAGCATGACAATTCTCCTTGGCAAGTAAGTGTGCTTTCAATACCACTGGCTAATGGGTCGTTTTACAAAACAACAAATGGGTCAGTTCAAAGGAAGGAAAAGAAGTGGATTTCACCCCCACTTTCCTGTGAATGAGGCTTCAAAAAGTTAAAAGAACAACTTTGAGCATTGGCAGCAATCTGAATTAGACTGAATACAGATACCTAAATCGACCCGGATTATAATTGGATATGTGTTAAAGAGGCTATTATTTGGTTGCAATATGGTCTGAACAAAAACGAGATATATTCTAGAGAGATCTGTCTTTGTTGTCTGATTGCAACTGAAATGGTAACATCCAAAATCACAGCTGAAGGAGATTTGGAGAGGCAGATTAGCTGGGTCTCTGAGTTACTTTTCAACTTGGATTAATAGACTGAGTTTGTTGACAGAAAAAAATGGCATTACCAAGCGAAATGCTTTATAAAAAAGGCATATTACGTAGCATAATTTCTCTGAAGCAGGATCTTGGTTCATTAACAGAGTTGATTAAAAAAACAAATGGGAGCTTTTATGCTGAAAGCTAGGGAAATCTCAAATCTACATGAGCAGAGTGTTAAAGAGATCCTGGTGACGTCTGTGGAATTGGAAAGGGAGAGTGATCCGCTGGGAAACGAACAAAAGAAAACCAAAATGGAACCGTATGGCGCAGTTAAAAAAAAAGACCAGAAATCAAGACTGATTGAAGTTTTTTCGAGAGGAACAAATGGCGTGGAATTCTTCCTATTTTTAGCGAGAGGGATGACTGCATTAAGAAGAGAGAAGGTGCATCTCAGCCAAAAAATCAAGATGTGGAAATTTTTCAGGAAGGGTTTTTGAATTGTCTCTCTCTCTGTGGGTAGTCGGATATGAAACTCTCAATAAGAACTGATATGCGATCTTAGAAGGCTAAGTGAGATTTTTTTGTTATATTAAGCTGTATCTTCTAGAGTGATATGGATATAAGAGCTAAAGGATTGAAAATTTTTGAAAAGAACTTTATGTAAATCAATAGTTAACTTGGATTAACTTTTAAGAAGGTAGACAACATAATTATCTTGTAATTTGGTAGATTTGCTCTTAACAGAAAGATATTTGTTTCTTGGGCTCATTTTAATGACGATATTGTTAAACTAATAAGCTAGTCTGTATTTTTAATATGGTTGAGTTAAGCAGCAAAAAATCAAGACGTGGAAATCTTTCAGGAAGAAGGGTCTTTGAACTGCTGTTCCCTCTGTTGGTAATTAGATATGGATTTTTAAATAAGAACTGATATGTGATTTTAAAAGGTCAAGTGAGATCTTAAGGAATAAAAAGTTTTGCAAAAATGTTATATAAATAAATAGTTAATTTGGATCAATTGTTAAGAAGGCAGACAGCACAATTATTTAGTAATCTGGTAGATCTGCTCTTAGTATGTTTGTCTGGAGAAATTGTCTATTGAGACAGATAAACTATTATGTCTTATTTATAGTTTATTTTTTTCCTCCCTATGTTCTATGACATTTTAAATCGGGTTTTTTTCTCTTTCTTTCTGTTTGAATTAAGTTAGTTAAAAGGATAAAGATATCTGCTTCATTTGCTTATTTTAATGACGATATTGTTAAACTATCGTTAGTCTGTGTTTTCAATATGGTTAAGCTTAGCCAGCCAGCTCTGTGTTAAGACTGTTCTGACTCTTTTATACTTATATGTGCTGAATAAGAATTGTTTAGACTTGTATTTTAAGTAATAGGTTAGTAAAAAATCTATAATGAAAGATAAAGATGGTAAAATATATGAGGAGAACCTCATACTTGCAGGTAGAAAGAACTGGGTATTTCACTTGGAGGTAGAATTGTAACTGACATATTTGTGTTTCTCTTTGCTTCTGTTTTTCCCACTTTGTATCTACCCCTTCCCCTCTTTAATGTATCTACGCTTGTGCCTCTTCTCTTTGTAGTTAAAATCAATAAAAATTATAAAACTTAAAGGGCCAAGCATGAATTTTTTTTAGGTTTCCCTGGATTTTTCCCACTTGCTTCATTATGTCACTAAATTAAAAATTAATTAGGCCTGCTCTTTGACTGGTAAGGCCATAACTAGTGGGCAAGGATAGGACAGGTTGCTCACAATAGGTAAGAATCATCAGCAAGCAACCTTTGCCATTGGGAGTGATGGAATGTATGTCTGAAACAGCCCATCAGTGACCTTGTGGTGGTGTGGGGCTTGGGAAGGAGCAGCCCTTGGTGCTGAACAACATCCCACCAAACTTGGTTGCAGCCTTGCAGTACATCGGAGAAGGGGGGCAGGGCTTGGCACCTTTTGGCACATAGGGGGCAGAAGATTATAAACATCTCCGGTGGAAGATACTGGACAAGTCTGGAGCCAGGGAGGATCTGCCCCACAAAGGCAACTGTGGTCAGGCGCTCTACAGTAGCGCAGCCTTAAAATATCTTACTATATTTTAATCAATTATGAAATCGATCAGTCATTTAAATGAACTAATTGAATGCACACTGTTGTCTCACGTCCTTATTTGGGGAAGCCTGGGCAACTTTCCATGAATGTAAATACTGGGCTTAATAGAGCATAAATAGCAGCAGTCTTTTTGTAAAATGGCCATTTTATAGTGTCATGAAGATATCACAGGAGAAAAACCTCATTCTTTCTTAGTCACGTTCCACTTCTTACTCATCCACGCTGTGTGCTTGCTTTATTCTTAATTTGAATGTTAGAGAACCACTTGAATTATTGACAAGAGCCATTGCAGTAATTAATTTTGCATGGCGAGAGCTTATTATTATAAAAGGGGTGAGGAAACAGCAAAGTATCTGTAAAGTGTTTCAAGTTGGAAGGGGTT
This sequence comes from Heteronotia binoei, assembly GCF_032191835.1. Taxonomy (NCBI): domain Eukaryota; kingdom Metazoa; phylum Chordata; class Lepidosauria; order Squamata; family Gekkonidae; genus Heteronotia; species Heteronotia binoei. Next base: position 68,445,977 of record NC_083227.1, read on the forward strand.
GCTATTAATGATCAGTGCCTTACATTTTCAGATAGCCTGGTATTACTCAATACAGCTAGCCAAAACCTGCTGGAAGTTTCCTTTCTGGAAAAGTAGCACAATGCTTACACTGTGAAGGGATCAGATCTGATCTTTGTTGGCAGTTATTTGCAGCAATCAATAGCACCACAAAGAGCAAATGGCACCTGGAGTTTATTCTTTTATGAGAGCGCAATCGTAAGCCTATCATTTTTCCAGCTCCAAAGACCTTATTCTAAACATCGTGGGAATTATATTTCATCAATGAAATATTTATGGAATGGTCATGGCCATTAAAAAGCCCTTCCATTATTTTGGCATGCCCCATTTCCTTTATGCATTGCAAGTGCGCAGTTAATCACTTGTTCATGACAGTCAAGGGGAAAAAATGCTACACTGTTATCATACATTTTGACTGTATCCCATGATCTCAGTGATAGGGAGATTTAAATAATGCACAGAGACTAGAACGAAATGGAAAAGTAACGACAGTAGTTTTCAGTGCATGTCTGGGATGAATAAATTATGGGGTGGATGGATTATGTAGGCTTTATTCTTAATAGCCACAATTCTATAGTTTTTTTATTTATAAAAGTGTTGTACACTTCTTCAGAAGGTTAAATGGGTTTTGTTTGACATACAGCCCAAACCTACACCTAAAGCTTTACTGAGTTCAGCGATATTTACTTCCAGATATGGTGTACCTAGAATTTCCTTACCTCAGAGTTGCCATGAAGACAGGACTAGGGTGACAAAACTCCAATGGTCTAAGGAGCCAATAAGTCATGTGGCTTGTTTTAAGGGCTTATTCTGGATGAAATGGGGAGGCAGAGAGAACATTGCTATCAGGGGCTGTGGTGGCTTGCAGTAACCTTGGCCTCGCTCAAATGAAATTTGGGACCCCCTGGTATAAATGTCATTGCAGAATGAATAATGACCTGCACAGAATCATATTCTCATATACCAGTATATACATACACAAAAAGAAGTTTAATATAATCTTGCATCTCTGTTACTTTTTAACTGAAAGATGTTTGGCTTAAAATGTGTTTATGCTATGTTTATTTCCATGCAAATTTTATGCTATGTTTATTTCCATGCAAATCAAAAGCTGTTTTTTCCCCAAATTTGAAACTTCATATGAGATAACAAGATCTGTCTGGAGTTTAAGAAGAAATGTATGGCAATTACAATCATGTGAAGAATTTGTAAAGAATATTGGCATAGTCTCATGGATCATAATAAAATGAGCTAGTTTACCTATATAATAGTTATAGGGGAAGATAGGACACTTTTCCTAGGAAGGATACTACGAACAGAACCCTATATAGCTCTTTGTCATAGATATAGACAGAAATAAAGGGGTTCAATTGCTGGTCTTGACAAAAAAAATCACAGACAATGCTTCTGTAAGTCATAAAATCATAGAGTTGGAAGGGACCTCCAGGATCATCTAGTCCAACTCTCTGCACAATGCAGGAAACTCACAAATACCTCCCCCTAATTCACAAAGTCAGAATCAGAGTTGGCCTATTCTCTCAGCTAAACAATGAGACATGCCAAATGAAGAGTCCTGATATCCAGAACAAACAGCCTTAGAGAGGGGTAAAGAACAAAGGAATAACAGAAACATATGGCCTTTAATGAATTAGAAATATATATCAATAGATATATGCTTGGGCCCAAGTTCAAGATGAGCGTTTTCACACTGACCTTACTCCGGAGCGACGTCCCTCTTCACCGCGCAGCATCTGCGCGGATTTCGCACACGTTGCTCGGCAGAACCCGGAAGAGCCGCAAAGTCCCACGGCTTTTGCATCGCAAATGTAAACCGCCAAAAACCAGTTTACATTTGCGTCACAAAAGCCGCGGGACTTTGCGGCTCTTCCGGGTTCTGCGGAGCAACGTGTGCGAAATCCGCGCAGACGCTGCGCGGTGAAGAGGGACGTCGCTCCAGAGTAAGGTCAGTGCGAAAACGCCCAATGTGTCTGCCACCACTCTGGTAAGGGTCTGGATGGAGGGCCCAGAGCACCCAACCACCCCTGCCTTCCTTAGTAATAAATACCTCTTAACTGTGACCAAGGAGATGTAAGAACCCAGGCAGTATAACAACAAAAGAAGTTTATTATTAATGCTCTAAAAACAATAAGTGGGTGATAAAGATTTAGTGCTATAGTGAATATGAAACTGCAAAGGTTGGTGCAAATAAACAAAAACCCTGACGCGTTTAGCTATACAGACCCTACTCTATTACCAAAATTCACCACCTCCCTTGGGTGAGGGCCCTTTCTATTGCCTGTTTCAGAGAGCACTCCTTCTCTATCTGCAACTTCTCTAGATAGAGACCCTCTCTGTCTGCAGTCTCTCCAGGGGCACCTGACAGGAAATCAGGGGGCAGAGCCCCTACAGACCCCCTGTAGCTACAGGCCTGTATCTAGGGTTTCTTAGATGCATATCTATGTCTGAATCAGATTTAATCAGTCATCTGAAATATCTTAATTACTGCTAAAAGACTCATACTGAGGAAAGTTGAATGGATAGCCCATTCTGCTATTAGGTTTATTCATGTTTATAGTAATGGACTCACTTCTGTCACAACATGAAGAGGAAATATTATATGAGCCATAGTTTGACAAAGCTTCCCTCAGTTACAGTGCTTCTTCTATAGAAGGGTGTAGGGATATCACCTGGGAACCTCAGAGAAATAAACTCTTATTTGATAAAATAAATGTGAAGCATGAAGACTCCCTTGACTCAGATGTGAATATGAAGAGACACTGCTTATACCGCGCCTAATAGCTCCAACTTCAATCCCCAAGCGTGCCTGTCAGCTCCAGAACTGCGTCTTCATTGATGCACATGGTAGAAATACACACTGATTACATTCAAGTCCCCAGACCAGCATCCTAATGAAATCGAAAGCAGAACTATCCACATGGACAGACAAGCCATCTTAATGCAGAGGAAAGACTGTCGCCCATCCATACCGTTCCCCATATGCTCAACAAAAGACCAGCACTAAAAATAGGTTGCATGCAGTTCTTTGTTTGCAATCTCCTCAGCTGAGCCTGTAACAAACAATCCCAGACCCAGTAGCTGCTAAAATGTAATCAGAAAAGTATATTTATTGACTGCAGAATTTTTAAAAAATGAATGAAAGCATAAATGTTGCCAATCACCATGGAAAAAGCAGAGACAAAAATGCTAGTATCAGAACAAGGGCCCATCTAGTCCAGCGTTCTGTTTCAAGTCTTTGGTAGTAAGAAGTTTCCAGCACACAATATCCCCCCATGTTGTTTTCTCCCTTCCACAAACCAATATTCCTTGTGATCACCTACCTATCAAGGTTAATAGCCAGGGATACTTATCCTCTTTGAAAATCCTCATTGTGGCAATGGTTAAGCAGACACTGAGTAAAGAACTGCCCTGACCTTATTGCTGCCAAGAACATAAGAGAAGCCATGTCGGATCAGGCCAATGGCTCATCCAATCCAACACTCTGTGTCACACAGTGGACAAAACACAGGCGCCATCATGAGGTCCATCAGCAGGTAAGAACTCCAGTGTTGCCCCCAAGCACCCAGAATATGGTGCATCATTTCCCCAGACATAGTGTTCCAGCTCTTCCTTGTGGCTTATAACCACTGATGGACCTCTGCTCCATATATTTATTCAATCCCCTCTTGAAGCTGTCTATGCTTGTAGCTGCCACTTCTTGCGGCAGTGAATTCCATGTGTTAATTACTCTTTGGGTGAAAAAGCACTTCCTTTTATCTGTTGTAAGCTTGCTGCTCATTAATTTCATCAAATGCCTGCAAGTTCTTGAATGTGAAAAAGGGAGAAAAGTACTTCTTTCTCGACCTGCTCTATCTCATACATAAGTTTGTAAACCTCTATCATTTCACTCCTCAATCACTGATTAATTTCATTAGGTTACTCTCAACTACAATATTATGCTAGAAGGTGGCACATCACTCCACACCATCCCCTCCTTCTCCTTTTTCTTAACTAGACCTTGTTGAGTAGCTCAGAGCCAAACAACCTTAAAAAAGATGGATGATAATTTTCATTTTCTGAGAGAGTAGTTCTTGTTTTCACAGGAGGTAGAAAAAGGCAGCAAGATCATTCTTACCATTAATCTGATTCCTTTGTGCAAGGCAGTCAGGTTTTGTTAATAGCTTTTATACTACACTTAACTTTCAATTTTCTGAAATGTCAGTCTAGGAGGCTTTGTTGAAAACCAACAAGTTGAGATTACTTCAGCAATTACCAACAATAATGGATTACTGCATTTGACAAACCTGTAAATAAAAAGTGGTGGATTTTTTCCCATTAGAAGAATAAACTTGGAGGGAGAGTGCACTAGTGACTAAGTGTTAGAGAAGAAAATTGTTTGTTTGTGTGCGCGCATGCAGCATCCTTTCGATGATAGTGCTTGCAAAATACGTACCAAATGAATTTGTCAAAGTAAACAATGCCTCTGCAAGCTTCTTTAAATGATATTTAAAGTGATCTTTGAAAGCATGTACCAACATTCCTGTAGCAATGCACAAACACTCAGTTGTGTGACTGAGGCATTCACATTAACTCTTGAGCGCCAAGACCCAGGTGCATGTAATGTTCCAGTTCTGTGACTAGAAGTCCAGATGTGTAATTTGGCCCAGAAAGCAGTTCACAAATTGGAGGAGATCTGGACTGGAGCCCTAGCACTGGTTAGGGGACAACTATCAACCCCCGCCACCATTTTCCTAGTAGGAAACATCCCTACTTTATGGGAACAGGCAGACTGCTGTGACCTTTCTGCTAAGTATTTGGCAGTTGAAGTTCCTTTTATCTGTGATAACTTAGATCCTGCCACAATAGCAGATCAGTCTTCGAATGTCATCAGAACATGGGCTTATCGGATTTACTTGAATGAATTCCATTTAGTGCTGCCTAAAGATGTTGAATAGGTTGCTTAGAGAAGCGAGGCCAACCACCTCTCTCTTCAGCCCAGTATCTAGCAAAAAATAATTGTCTGGTTGTCATTCTCCCCCCCCCCCCAAAAAAAAAGCTTCATAAAGAGAAAGGGTGATTCCAACCACTTTGAAAGAGGCAACTGTGAGACTCCATCTTTAAGAAGCCTTCCAAATTTTAACAACAGGTCAACACCAAATACCATGTTTTGAAGGAAGGTTCTTGAGTGAGTGCTTGTTGCATAATGCCAGCCTGTCTTGAATTAATCAGATTATTTTGATAAATTTTCATCCAGTGTCAGAACTGGTTTGGAGATCAAAGCTGTAAAAGCGGAAATTAATTCTTTTCCACCATGTCATTCCCCCAGTAGAAAAGGGGAACTACAAGCCTGTTGATTCTCCTGGACATCTGAGTGCCTTTTTATACCACATACCACAATAACCTTGGCAACATGGTCCTCTTAGCTCAGGTAGGTATCACAGACATACTATCTTGATGGTTCTGATCCAGCCTGACTGATTGATTCCAGAAGATTCAAGAGAGCCACTGTTGTGTAGTGCTGGACTGGGATATAGAAAGCCAGGCTTTGGATCCCCACCCTGCCATGGAAGCTTGCTGGGTGACCTTAGGCCAGCCTCATGGTAGCTGTAAGGATAAAAAGGAGAAGAGGAAGTGTGAGGACCCTGCCCCCGCCTCAAGCTGAGATCCCCTTGGTTAGTGGAGGAACCTATGTTATTCTGGGCTTAGTTTTTTAATAGGCACCTCCTTTTACAGCCTAAGTGCCAAAGCCTAGGGATTTGAAACTTGGGGTTTAGCCATGACATTGGAAATTCCTTTGGAATTTCATTGGAGGACATTGGAAGGAAAGGGTGTGCTGGCATCACAAACTGATTGAATGCAATCTCCTCCAGCTCAGGGTTCTCAATAACAATAAGACTTCATTCTCAATAACAAGACTTTTCAGCACTGGAATATCCTGGCATATCCCAGAGGTATCTGCAGAGCCCATGAAAGTTGCTAATACATTAATCAACACCCTGCTTCTCTTTCTCTTTCTCTCTTTTTTAACTCAATAAAGGACACTCAAGTCATTAATGTATCCTTTTTCAGGAGCTATCTTGCATCACCCAAACTTCTGTGTCAGTGCAGATCTGACTCACTTCAACCTAATTAAAGTATAAAGTTTGAGTCCAGTGGCACCTTTAAGACCGACAAAGTTTAATTCTGGGTATTAGCTTTTGTGTGTACACACACTTCTTCAAATACATTGAAACAGACATCACCAATCATTACATATAGGTAGGGGGGTTAATTGGCAGGAAGGGCAAATTGTGTCAAGATGCAAAAGTAACAGAACAATACGTATGGCTAAGATTGGATTACAGCAGTTGGCAAGACCTGTGAATAGCAGAAAATTAGCACAGAGATAATAAAAGAGTTAATTTCCCAATTTCCTCCCTCCTACCTTTTATAAGTGTGCCCTCTCATTCATGTACATGTGTAGTTATTTAGGGAATTAGTTCTCAAGTCCCTAGTGTAGTTTCTTTACATTTTTAATTTTTATATATATAATAAAATTACTCATTTAGACTGAGAAGTTATCAAGCTCTATTTCTCATTGCCAACAGAGCCAAGTGAGACAGTAGAAGTCCTGAATCAGTATCTGGAGATACTCATGGGGTTGTTCTGGATTGGATTACACTCCCTCTTAAGAGCCAGTTTGGTGTAGTGGTTAAATGTGTGGACTCTTTTCTGGGAGAACCGGGTTTGATTTCCCAATCCTCCACTTGCAGCTGTTGGAATGGCCTTGGGTTAGCCATAGCTAGCTCAGAACTGTCCTTGAAAGGGCAGCTTCTGTGAGAGCTCTCTCAGCCCCACCTACTTCACAGAGTTTCTGTTGTGGGGAGAAAGGTAAAGGAGATTGTAAGCCACTCTGAGATTCAGAATGTAGGGTGGGGTATAAATCCAATATCTTCTTCTTCTTTTTGAATCAGTGTACAGTTTGGAGGTGGTTTGGGGTCTGGGCTTATACATGGAGAAATAAACATCATCTCATTAGCCACTTCACATATATTCATATGGATGGGTGGAGCAGAAGATAAAAAACACCTTTTACTGCTGCAGTAATTCATGCATTGTTTATGCTCTCTACATGGGGTTTGCCACTGAAGACTAATTGGAAGCTTCAGCTGGTTTAAAAAGGTAGAAGATAGTGCTTGACTGCTATGAGTCATCAGTATACTTCTGAACACAGTTTAAGGTCTTGTCTCTCTCTCTCTCTCTCTCGGCTTGACTTCGCGAACGAAGATTTAAGAAAGGTGCAGTAGTCCACGTCTGCTGCAGGCTCGCTGGTGGCTGACAAGACCAATGTGGGACAGGCAGGTCCGGCCACAGTGGCTGCAGGGAAGTCTGATTTGGGGTTGGTGCTGTAGCAGTGCGATTCTTCCTCAGTCTCCTTTTGTCCTCAAGACCAGCTATGCGTGCGTTCTCAAAGGAAGAGACAGCCTGGTGGATGGTGTGCCTCCATGCTTTGCGAACTGAGGCTAGGTCAGACCACTGGTGATGGTTAATGCAACAGGTACCAAGGGATTTCTTCAAGGAGTCCTTGAACCTCTTCTTTGGTGCCCCTCTATTTTGATGGCCAGTGGAAAGTTCGCCATACAGGGCAATCTTGGGGAGGCAGTGGTTTTCCATCCTGGAGATATGCCCTGCCCAGCGCAGCTGCATCTTCAACAGCAATGCCTCGATGCTTGTAACCTCCGCCCGCTTGAGGACTTCAGTGTTTGGTCACAAAGTCACTCCAGTGGATGTTGAGGATGGTGTGAAGGCAGCGCTGATGAAAGCGCTCAAGGAGTCGCAAATGATGACGGTATAATACCCATGATTTGGAGCCGTCGATGAGGGTTGTCATCACAACCGTTTTGTAAACATTGATCTTTGTGCCTTTTTTCAGATGCTTGTTGCTCCACACTCTTTTATGCAGTCGGCCAAATGCACAGTTTGCCTTTGCCAGTCTATTGTCAATCTCCTTGTCGATCTTGGCGTCTGAGGAGATGATGCACCCCAGGTAGCTGAACTGCTGAACTGTCTTCAAAACTGATTCACCCACAGTGATGCAAGGAGGGTGATAATCTTCCTGGGGTGCAGGCTGGTGCACTTATATATAGCACTTTCACACACAGTAAATAACACACTTTCAATCCACTTTCAATGCACTTTGCAACTAGATTTTACTGTATGAAATGGCAAGATCCACTTGCAAACTGTCATTGAAGTGGATTGAAACTGCATTATTTAGCACGTGTGAAAACATCCATAGTCTAGGAAGAGGTACTGTAGGAATTCTTTCTCTGACAAGAACCTGATGATTAATTGCCTGTGCTACCAGAGGTCCTACTCCGGGCAATGTCACACCCACAAACCAGGTGGCTGAGCATTAGAGATGGGAACTTTTCAATTGCAGCAACAATTCTGCAGAACTGTTGCCCAACAGAGGCTTGCCTGCTTCCAAGTTTGTAATCTTTTAGGTGTCGGATGAACATGTTTTTATTTTTCCGAGTTCTTAGATATTGACTTTCAACCCCCAGGGGTGTGATAGAATTTTTATTGGTACTCTCCTGCTACCCTTTTAAGATCTTTATTTTAGCATTTGAACTGAATGCAGGGTTTCATTTTCACTGCTCTCTATGAAGCTGTGGAATCACTCTCTGTTCAATGATGCAGTCTAAAGAAGCCTTTCCTGGGAGTAAAGCCCACGGACCAAACAGCAATGAGATTCTGAGCAAATCTGCTAAAGACTGCACTGTTAATTTGCTGGGATTCTAATTGGATTTCCAGCTATTGTTGTTATAACTGTTCGAATTTTATTATTTTACTGACTCTTATTCATAAGCCACCTCATAGATATTCATATGGATGGGTGGTGCAGGAAATGAATAACATAAATAAATTATACATGCAGCAACAGCAAGTTTTTTTATTACTAAATCAGTAGATAAGCTGGGATTCCTTTCCCTTCTTCCAAAACCATGCATAAGCTTTCAACCTGACTCACCTACTCCAATATTCTTAAGTGCTTTAGTAGATGTTTATAGTAATTCAAAGGTAGGACCTACAATTTGCAAAAGTGTTTGTTTGTAACTAGGTATGCTCAAATATCTGCTAGTTCATTTACAGTCTATTTGCCAACCAAGAAATGGGAACCATTCTTCATTGGACAGTTTGGCTGGTTGTGAACAGTTCAAGCCTGCTTGTTGGGTTGCTTTCCATATAGTCCAGGGGTGGCCCAATTGCAGCTTGGGCAACACATGTGGCCCTTTCACACTTATTGTGCAGCTCTTAAAGCCCCCACTGCTCTGTTGGCCACCTTGGAGAAGACATTTGTCTCTTTAAATCCCTTCTCCAACCAAGCCAACCAACATGGGGGCTTGCAAAATGCCTTTAAAGTTGCTTTCTCTTCACCTCTCTCTCCTCCCTCTCCATCTTCCTTCCTTCCTACTATCCTACCTACCTACCATCTTCTTTCTTTCTTTTTCTTTCATTTTTCTTCCTTCCTACCTACCTACTTTCCTACCTTTCTTTCTTTCCCTACTAGCATTAAAATAGTAGAGCAAATCTCCCTCCCACCAGAATACTGCAATAGCTTTAAAAAAAGACAGGTCTAAAGTACATCTTCTATAAGAAACTGCTGAGCATCTTGAAACCAGTGAAGTAAAATGTTATTTAGCAAGGGGGGGTGGAAAGCTTCAGTGGTCACTTGTCCCATTTAAATGACAAAAATTGTGCAGATCTCTTCATTAGACTGATTGGCTGCCGTACACATCTCCTATTATTTTTGGTTTATGTTTGGACAACAGGTTGAAAATTTACACCTCATTCAAAACCTGCAAGCATTCTGTGTAACCAACTGCTGTTTCACCTTCATTTCCATTTTTAAAAGCCACACATTCAGGGAAGTAGATACTGGGTTAAGCTAATTTTTTCTGCAGAACATTTTTTTAAGTGCTTTGCATTTTCCTTCTATCATGAAAAAGCAAAAAGCTGTTTCTGAACTTTCCTTTGCTCACTGGAACTAATGAAAAATATGGTCAAGCTCCCAGCCTGGCTACTCTTGTTCACGTACAAATATATGACACTCTGTTTCCTGATCCATCCCATAAAATTGCATTATTTTGTGTTTGCAGTTGGGGCCACTGTCACCTCAGGCCCCAGTAAATGTAATTGTTTCTCCCCCCCCCCCCCCCCCGCTTGAATTCTGCATGTATTCACTAGGTATACAAAATTCCTTCCGAGCTCCTGACAGAAAATACCACCAAGGGATAGTGTTTTCATACCCCACTTGAGGGTTTCCCAGAGGAATCTGATTAGTCACTTATTAATACTGGGCTAATGGTGTGATCCATCTCCTTTAATGATTTGGCTTTACATCCTCCCAAGCTCGCCGATCGGCATATTCCAGTTTTAGCGTATGCTGACGACGTGCTTATACTATCCAGGACGCAGATTGGTATGCGAAGGGCCCTTCGCCATCTAACCCAGACCAATCTGCAGGAAAAGTTGGAAATTAATCTAGATAAAACCAAGGTTTTAGTCTTCACCAAACGTTTCAAGGCTCATTGCTGGTTTCTAAATGGTAAACCCATTGAGCAAGTTAAAATTATTAAATACCTGGGGGCGATTTTTCATTATCAGGGAAAGCGTGTGGCTCATAAGAACTATGTTGCACAATCTGCGCAAAGAACAGCTGATGCCATTTACCGTTTTTACATCTCTAAAGGGGCCAAATTCTTGCCTGCAGCACTAAGGCTGCATACTGCAAAGACCAGGGTCCAGTTGCTCTATGGCGCTGAAATTGGCCCTTATTCAACCACCAAGCCGTTGGAGATAGTACAAACCAAACTCTTGCGCAAGCTTCTGTCCGTTCCCAGTTGTGTGCCAAACACTGCCATCAGGTTGGAATCTGGCGTCCCAAGCATCGAGACGTCTATGTGGTTAAACACCCTTTGTTACTTTTTGAGGGTTCTCTCAAAGCCAGGTGGCCTTCCCCATCTGATTTTCTTCGACTCTTTTGTGGGAACTTGGGAGAAAAGGTGTCTAGATTATTTTAGACTCTGTGATCTCTCCCCTGAGTCCCTAGCAATGATGGAACTGAGGGATGCGAAAGAACTTTTGCGCCTGAGGTTGGTTGAGCTGGAACTGAGATCTGCTAGAGCTAGTTTTTCTGCGCACATTTTCTTAGGGAAGCAAGCTGAAGTACTGTCCCCAGCCAGGTATCTTTTCAACATCACTATCCCAAAATATCGGATAGCTTTCTCAAAAGCACGACTTAACGCACTTTTCTCTTCGGTGCTTTTGGGACGTTACGCTGGGTACCCATATCTGGAAAGATTGTGCCCCTGTAATTGCAATGAGGTCGAAACAACTCTCCACATCGTTTTGCGGTGTCCAAATTACAATGACTTGAGGGCAAGATTAATCTCTCCAATTCTCGGGCCCTTGGCGGGCAGGCCGGAGGATGAGCAGATTGCCTTCCTCCTGTCTGACACTCACTCTGATGTTTCAACTAAGATTGCCCGTTTCTGTTATGTTGCTCAGTTGGAAAGGAGGGAAATTGAGAATGTAAATCTTGGCTATGATTTTTAACAATATGTGTAATAGTTGGCGTAAGGAACTTTGTGTAAGAGGTGATGGGTTTGTTTTTATGATTTTGTTTCTGTTTATATTAAGCTGGTCGGATGACCGTGAATAAAGTACTACACTGGTGTGATCCAGCATGGCTCTTTAATATGTTTGTCTTATGTCCTACCAAGGCTCAAAAGATTAAGACTTAAATAGTTAAACCTAGGCTTGCCAACCTCTAAGTCCCAGCAGGGGATTCCCAGGTTTTGCAGGCTCCTCCCCGCCACCAGCTGGCCAGTGTGGGGAGGCCCTGCCCCAACAGCCATGATGTGGCTTTCCATCTTGGCAGGTTTAGAAACTTGCAAGCTGCTTGTGTTTTGGAAGGGGGGTGTGTGCCTTTAAATTTCAGGAAGACTAAAGTTGTGGTGGGGGCAAGCAGGCAAAGCCACATGGCTCTTCCCTGTGAGTGTATGAGAGAGGATGAGAGTGATCCCAGTCCCTCTGTTTGCATTCTTTCAGAAAGTCATTTGCATAGTAAAAGGGATAGTAAAGAGTTAACTAGAACCGGATTATGGAATGGAGGAAAACTCCACCCCCTAGACTGCTCTGCTCACTACTTTGTTTTTCCTGTGTAAGTCTGAAGAAATTAGTTGAAAAATATTAGACTGCTACATCCAGCAACTCCCATGAGTAAATTGCCGCAGTGAGATCACAAAAGGCTGGGCTTCCAAACTGTTTATTTTGGCTGCTTTGTGAGTGTGTGTGTGTTCACTTCCATTTAGCGAAAGTGCAACTGCTGGGAAACTCTTTGAAGGCGAAAAAAGAGGAGGAGAAAATGAAAACTGTACTCAGGGGAACTGCACTGCTGTATTTTTATTATTTATTTGGGATGGGAAAGTCTCCCAGCTCCACACTTAAAGTCACCAGATATTTTCTGAGTTGCATCTAGCAACCCTAGTTAAGTCTTATGTGTTTTGGTGGAGAACAAAGGTCAAAAAGGATAGGATGGATTGTTTCAAATTGAGTGGAAACCTGTTATTATTATGAACTACCACAGTCCTATATTTCAGGGGTGGCCAATGGTAGCTCTCCAGATGTTTCTTGCCTACAACTCCCATCAGCCCCAGCCAGCATGGCCAATGACTGGGGCTGATGGGAGTTGTAGGCAAAAAAACATCTGGAGAGCTACCGTTGGCCACCCCTGCTATATTTGACTGGTATATGATGTTGTGCAATTCGAGACCTATTCAAGGCCCTTTTTACACTCTGATCCAGATTTTGTTAGCACTCAATCCACCTGCTACGGATCCACATCACCTAAATTGATTCTGCTTTTAAATATTTGCTTTGCACATTTCCAAATGAAACAGTGTTATCTGCAGATTTTTACTTCTGTATTTGCATTGTTTCCGGGCTATATTTTTCTTTTAAAACTAGCATTTTGCGGTTCTATAGGTTGTGTGCTATATGGTGGTGCCTCTGCAATTTTCCCTATGAGCTCGATATGTTAACAAAACTAACTTTGCCTTAGTTTAAAAGTGACAATTGTTTTCACTTATCAGAAATGTCTAAAGATTCTTTCATTGTGTTGCAGATGGAGCCATGTCATGACTGAACTGTGATCCCTATACAAATTAAAATTAGAAGCTAGATTGCCATGGAAAACACACAAATGTAAATTAACACAACAATCTTACATTTAAAGTTCTTCCTAATGTTGAGCCAGAAACTCTTTGGATTACATGCATGCTGTTATCACTCCAGGGTCATTGTGCTGGGTACTGGCTGTTGGAGGTGGGGCTTCCCCCACCAGCCAGCTGTCTGTCTGGTGGCAGGCAGAAGCGCACAAAATCAGGGGATGCTCTGCTCCCACCTGGGGGATGGCAACCCTATATGTGCTCCCATGAATTTCTGGCTGATGATAAGCCAGACTTTTTGTAAAGATTCCAGTGCAACATAGTTGACATTCTTTATAGTCAGTCTGAGCAATTTTATTTCAGGCACTGACCATGTGATCTACTGTTTTATCTTTTGCCTTGTGAACTTGACATTTGTTATCACTGGTCTTCTGAATCTTGACTTTCATACAGTGCCTGCTCTTGTGCACCTAGCATAAGTCCTATTTCTTTCTTCAAGTGTCCATTTTGAAGCCACTTCCAGGTGTTTTCATTATCAGCTTTGTACTCTATGCCTCTCAACATTGTCTGTCCTTTTGTTTCCAGTTGTCAAAGTGAGTTTTGATTTCAATCTTTTTGCAATCTCCTTCAGTTTCTGTAACCTTAAATAAGTCTGCCTTTTATAATTCAGCTAGAAGCTTTTCTTGGTGTCATTCAGTGCTCATTTTTTTTCTTTAACTATTTGCTTAACTTTTAGGAGACCTCTTCCACCTAATTTTCTTTGTAAATAAAGAGGATCAACATCACTTCTAGGGTGTTGTGAGTTATGCATTATCATTATCTTGCAAATTTTGCAATCTACTGCTTCTAATTCTGCTCATTTCCAACCAATAATGCCAGTTGTGTATCTTAGAAGTGGAACTGCCCACATGTCAATTGCCTGTACCATGTTGCCTCCATTTAACTTTGTTCACAATATCTTTTTGACTCTTTGGTAGTATTCCTTGGTTGTATTTTTCTTAACAAGGGTATGTTTGATGTTTTCAGCTTCCAAAATGCCAAGATATTTGTAGTTTTCTTTGAGCCCTAGACTCCTCACTGTGACATCTACACCACACTGGCTGACATAGTCCCTTCCTAAAAAACTAATACTGGTGAAACAGTAATAGTGGACTGCAACTGAACCCTCACTTTGAACAGAAACTGGAAGCACATTGCAACAGCTTGCCTGTGACATTAATTTAATTATCCAATTTTTAAATGTGTTTAGCTTTCTAGATCCTGTACAAAAAGTAATATGACAGGACACAAAGGACTGATCTCTACATGCTCTTGATCTTCCACCACTTGATCATTCACAGCCAAATGTACAAACAGCCTCCCTTGGCCAGTGCTGATATTAAACCTCCTCCTGTGGTATTTGGTTTGTCATGGCTTTTCATATATTGAAGCCATCTCTTGACCCAAGGATGCATGTACATGAAACCTCTACTGTTGAAATGTAACCAAGAAGCCTCTACTGTTGAAATGTAACCATGAATCTATGCGGATATCGTGAAATCCATGCCCATGCTGTGAAAATTTTACAGAAGTAAATTTTGAGGGGAGTTTTAAAGACAAGAGTGTTAACAAAATGAGAGAAATGAGTCCATTTCTGGCAAGAGATCATCAGAGAGAAGCATAAAGGAAGAAAGAAACAAGGGGGGCTCAATGAAGGAGTTTGTTTTGTATAGAGAGAGCAAATTTAAGAAAATGAGATGTGATGAGGGAAGAGAAAGGTCACAGAAAAGCTTTGCAATTTATTTGAGAGGTGCTGATTTTAGCAGTCTCCCTCTCTCCCTCCCATTCAGTGTTCTGATAGACTCCAAAGGAATCTTAGCGGAAATTAGGAAATTGGTGCAAAAGAGCAATAAGTTTAACACTTATGTTAAAAAAAAGCCTTCCAATGCTAAATTAGAAGGTCAAAATCTTTGGTGGAAGAATTGAAATAATCATATTGAGAAGCCAAATTGTATTTTATACTTCACTGATAATTGCCAGATAGATCACCCACCACTAGCAATTGCTGATTACTTTTTGTTTCCTGGAAGGAAATTAGTGATGAAAGGATGGATTTTAAAAAATACTAAAACTTTTATGTGGCAATAAAAATGAATAGATATTTCTCAGTGAAAGTGGAACTATATTGATATTTTGCTTAAAAGAGGGCTGAAGGCAGCCTAGTAGTTGCTCTAGCTAGGATAGGACTAACAAATGCCCCCAGAAAGTTAGGCTAGTCTTGACATTCAGAAGTACAATAAAAGGATGCATCCCTTGAGCTTCTCTCTAGTCTCTTATGTGTTCCTCTTTCTTGTCCTTCTCTTCCACGCCCTTCTCTCCTTCCCTTTGTAGCAAGTGGGACTATGGTAGTAGAAAAGGAGAGTAAATGACTAAGGGAGGAACAGGGCAGGAGGTGAAGTACTTGCATACTCCTCCACTATTTGTGGATGCATTGGTGGATTGGCTATTTATTTTACTGGGAGAAATCCCTGTGGGTCTGTCCATTCCAGCCTCCCCCTAAGCCACTTAGAAGGAGTGTAGCAAAACTCAGTTTCACCCTGCTGTTCCAGCAAAACTCAGCTTCACCCTGGGTAAGGGTAACACATGATAGAGTGCACCCAGTATCAAGCACACAGCAGTTTCATTCTGCCAGTTTAGGAGCAATTGGACTTGTGAGAAGAAAAATGCCATCACCTCCTTTTCCTAGGGAAGGCAACAACCTTTAATAGAAATGGGCAGCTGGAGCTTTTCATTACATCAAAGTGGGTAACTTAGTAAATAACATCTCATTAAACCTTTATTAAAGGGACAGGACACTTCTTCTGGCAGCCCTACCTTTCCATTGGGCCAGGCATGGCAGAGGTTAGGAGGCACTGAAATGAAAAGGATGTAGATCTTTACCAGGGTCCTTCTGGCTTCCCAGAGCATCCATGTAGGGATGTTTGAAGGGCACAGAAAGATCTCTGGGTTATGATATGGCAGTCTGTATGGACAAGGATTTTGCTGTCATAGTAGATAAAAGGCATCACTCTTTACAGCTTTATAGCTAGTTTTGTGGATGTAATTGGGGCTTGATATTTTGTCTTTGATTTTAGTTGTGGTATTTAAACTATTATTTATTGTAAACTGCCTTGAACCATCAGGAAAGGCAGAATGTATAACTTTTAATAAATAAATGTTGATCAGAAGCACTTTAAAAATAGGGGGTGGGGGGAATGTTTGTGGGCAGTGATGGAAACACCAAAGCTGGATGCTATGAGGAAATCATTGCACAGGGACTCAGTGCACAGAAGACATGTGAGAACAGGATTAAAAATTAATGATGAAGAATCAGCTGGGATTAACAGCCCCTAAAGCAGGAAACTCTCTCTCCCAGTGCTATCTTCCCAGACACCAAACAGCTAATTGAAAGGTTTGGAAGCAATTAAAGCAACTGTTGAGCAGACAAGACAAAGACTCTGGAAGAGAAGCAGATTTAGAGAACCATGGAGGGAATCCACTGAGCATTGCTATGCAAGATTTCTTCCATCGAGGCTTGTAGGCAGCACTCTCCAAAGAGAGTGCTTGTGTGCCATTTTATTCCCAGCAAAAGCACTATATATTCTTACTGTACCTTCTGCTGCATTTTTCCACTGATTTTTCAAGTTGTGTCTATATAACAATGTATTTTAGGTTATATGATCAAGGTTAGTGTACTAAGTGCAGTAAAAATCCATTGTATTGTCATGCATCAAAAATAATTTGTTCCTGGAAGAACTGGAGGATTTTGCTGAATTGGGACATTCTCAAGTCCTTTTTCTTTGTTTGATGGCTTTAAACCTATCAGTTTTACAATAAGAAAAGATCATGTAGTTTACTAAAACAGAGACAAGAGCCTTCTTTTTTTTTCTCTGAGGAGATTCATTAGATATTTTGTTAGTTTGTAGCTTGTCAATTGAAAAAAAAATATTAATCTGCTATCTTGAGAGCACCTGTCCTGAATAGCCCAGGCTAGCCCAGTCTTGTCAGATATTGGAAGCTAAGCAGGGTTGGTCCTGGCTAGTAAATGAATGGAAAACTTCCAAGAATACCAGGCTCATGACACAGAGGTAGGCAATGGCAAGCCACTTCAGAATGTCTCTTTCCTTGAAAGCTGTACAGGATCACTATAAGACACTTGTGACTTGACGACGACAACAATAAAATACTGAGAGTTAGTGTGGTGTAGAGGTTACAGTGTTGGACTAGGAGCTGAAATGCCCAGGTCTGAATCTTCACTCACCCAATGAAATCGCTTTGGATGCCTGTAGACTGGTAACTCACTCACAGCCTAAAGGATGTCACAGGGCTGCTGTTGTGTATAAAATGGAAAATGGGACAATGATATTGAAAGTAGGGTTGCCAGCCTCCGGGTGAGCAACACAACCAATAGATTATTGTGACAAAAATTACTAAAGATTCAATAGAATATAATTTACAACTTCTGAGATCTAGTGCTATCAGGCTAGATAGAAAGACTGTTAATATTATTTAATAGATATAGATGGTTTCTGAATGGGAACCAGTTATCAGGAGATGAGCTTGGCAGTTTGAAAACAATAAAGTTTAAAGAATGTTAAGACAGAGGAATAAGGGTAAAAACACATTATAGAGATATACTCATATGTTGCAGGAATGTGATTTTGGAAGGTTATACAATGTAAGCTTACTTACACTCAGACACAATCATTTGTCCTTGTAAATGAAGCCTAGCTGAAGCAAAGGCAAGCTTATCCAGGGCCAAAATCCACTGTGTCTGCCTTGGAGAGCAGCCTTATCCAGACTCTTGGAATGTGTACACAACTGGATAAATGGAAACCTGTAGGAACAGCTATAAAATCCACAGGCCATGAAGGACATGGGCCAAGAATCTACAGACAGGCATCACTCATCACCTGATTACTCCACACTTGTTGACTCTCAACACAACAAAATGTGAGAACTGTCTCCAGTGTAAAATATTACTCTTGAGTTGACATTAGGGGAAATGAAAAGTTTGTCAGTGACAAGACAACCATACATGCAAGCTATTATTTGATGCAGCAGATCATAAGGGATGAATTTACATGTGTGAGTATACTCAGAAGGAGACTAATGTAGGGGATACATAATGTGGTTGTAGCTAAAGATGGCATCATTTTAGCTATTGTGTATTAATTATAGACCAAACAATGGAAAGGCAGTCTCCTCAAAAACAGAGCTCTTGAGATCTTCTGAAAAAGCAAATGATTTATGAGGGCAAGTAAAATATTAGTAATGGACAGTCACAGATCCCCTAACTTGAATCCTGCATATTTGTACTTTCTAACTTGGAGCAGATCCTGTCCCAGTTTCTTCCTGGCCTGATAGTGCAAGCCTTTTGCCCAGATCTAGTCCTGAAAACATTCTGTTAGGTAAACTTCCACTGTCTGATCATGCCCAGGAGTGCTGGCCTCTTAGCACAGGAATACATCATTTTGTTTCCTGCAAGCCAGAGTAGGATTTGAGGGGTGGGGTGGGGGGAACCACTCTATCCTATTATCGCTCCTCTGAGACTACTTTCTATCTGATCAGCAAAGCCATGTAAACAGCAAAGGCTCCTGACTTAGCTGAGCAAAGTCAGCCACAAACCTATCTTATGGAGCACTTGAAAGATCAGGTCAATAAGAATAGGAGAATTATGTTTAAATGGGCATAACATGGCAAGAAGAAAGAGTCTGATAGAAAGCTTTTCTTGTACTTCACATATAATCATCAGATATTGACCTTAAAAGGGTAAAAAAAAATAGACAAAGCGGCAAGTAGTTAAAAGACACAAGTATATTTCACAGTTTGGGTTGCTAGGCCTTTGGTGTCTCATCAGCCCACTTTGTTGCCTGCTGCCACTTGAAACAGTGATGGTAGAAAAACATTTTTAAAATGCCAGTGTAGTATATGACATGTTGTCATTTCTGAGTAAAACCTGGACATGCCATGTATCTATATAAATCTCTGTAAACCCCATAGTTTTACCATAGAGCTTCTAGGTAATTCCAAGAATGATATGTTATGAATTCTGTTTTTTCCTGGATGTGACATCATGGAGCATGTGACATCACACACGCTGCTATGTCACTGCCCCTCTGAGTTCCCATGGGTTGCCGCTATGACAACCCTATTCACAATGACTGTGAATTCTATATTTCATAATTATTAAACACAAGGTTAACTGTGACATTAAACTGACAGTGAGGTTGCCACTGAGATCCTGTATCCATCAGGCATACAGATTGTGTTCACCAAAGTTCTTGGCAGGTAGATGTGATACAAATAAATCATTTTTTAAAAAAAATTAAGGATGATAATCACTCATGATTATACTTCAGAATTATATAACAGAATTTGAAATTAATTCCATGAACACAATCAAAATTACTTGCCCTGATTCAGAGAAGATAATTGGTGCTTGGAAGTGTCGATCATGAGTGGATCTCCTCTGAAGCAGGAACTACTGGAATGAATTGGATGTGTATCGGAATGCAGATGTTATCAATCTGCACTATATTGCCTCTAACAGGATTTGCATCTAGATGTTCTTCCAGATGTACATGCCAGTCCACATTCTGGAACAACTAGCTAAACAAAACTATATACAGTATGGTTGGAAGAGAATCAGTGCATCTGTACAGAATGAAAGGAAAAATAAAATTCAAAAATTGCTGCAGCTGTTCAAGCTTCTATTTTCTACTAATCTCATCTTTGATAGAATAACCTTCACAGCCATCAGAACATTTCTAAATTAGACATCTAAATGAAAAGGCTTTCACAGTTTACCTATTTTTTTTTTTACTCAAACTAGGCAAACAGCTGTAGAGAACACAATGGGTTCAGCTGGATTATAAAATTCTGGAAATGGTAAGGCAAATATTTGCACACATTTGGGGGAGACAGTACTGCTGTGAACCTTTGTGATGAACAGAGTTCTTTTATGCAAAGGTATGATATAAGAATGAAGATTCCATATGCCGTTTATATTATTCCTTTCCTCCCCCTTCCTTCTCTGATAATAATGTAATCAAGTCAGCATCTAACTTTTTTAGCTGACAGAACAGGTGCTGTGTGAAGTGAAATAGTTTAGAAGTTTATTGACAATATTTTTAGCCAGAACCATTGTGAGCAAAGCAATGAAAGACTGAATCAGAAGTGCCATTTATTTATCCATGTAAATTGCTGCGTACTTTTCCTCTTTAATCAATGTGCTTGCAAAGATAAGTGTGCTTCTTTCTCTTGTTCCAGGTTTCTATGTCCTCTCAGACAACATTCAGAACATGGAACTTTCTTGCCATCATCAAAATAAGTGGTTTTGGACTTGATAAAGTGCGCACACATGCACACACATACGTACACACAAATGGAAAGGGAGAACTTGTGCTGAAGCATATTTTGGCCCAATATTGAACATATGAACATATGAAGCTGCGTTATACTGAATCAGACCCTCGGTCCATCAAAGTCAGTATCGTCTTCTCAGACGGGCAGCGGCTCTCCAGGGTCTCAAGCTGAGGTTTTTCACACCTATTTGCCTGGACCCTTTTTAGTTGGAGATGCCAGGGATTGAACCTGGGACCTTCTGCTTGCCAAGCAGATGCTCTACCACTGAGCCACCGTCCCCGTTATTGGTAACTCAATAAATTCCAGTTTCTTTTCTAGCAGTATTCAGATAAAAAAGATAGAAATAGACAACTGCAGATGTATGCTTCCTCCATACAGTGCAATACTGCCCTTGAAATGTTGTACAGTACTGATTCTGAGCATCAAGTGGTTTTCTGCTACCAAGGAGTTGCAACAACAGCTAAACCATGCAGCTCCATGAATGCTTCATGACTGTTCAGCAGGCTGTATTGCCAGGCAACAGGTAGCTATGTGAACAAGAGAAGGAAGTCCAATCAAGATTCACAAAAATTGGTTGGAAAGAGTCATGGAAAGAGTTGCTTTTATATGAAAGAAGTGACAGCTTATAGCACATGCTGTAAAAGTGAAACTAGATCTGGAAGCTAGATGATCTAAATGACAGCAGGTGGCTGGGTGCCAGAGGTATTGCATCAGCCAGCACAGTCAGCATGACACAGCAAGCTGCTGATTGGCTGGTCAATGTATAAATGTACAAAGTCACTATGGTGTTTGTGGGTTAATGGAGTTGGAGTTGCAGCAGAGCATACTGTCAGAGAGAAGAGTGATTGGTGTGTAAATAAATGTATATAGTGGTTTTACAGCTACTGTGTACAACCTTCATTCTTGCGTCACTAAGAATCACCCTCTTGGACTCTAAGTGCATTGACAGGGTTATGGGCCCAGCACGCTTCCGCTGCGCCTAGAAGACCTGAGAGAGGTGGTAAAGAAAGGATGCTGAGTTGCTCTAGAGGCTGCCTAGGAGGTGAGACCAGCAGTGGCTGAAAGGAGTCTGAGCAGGACGGCTACAGCAGCAGCTACCATGCTGGTGGAGAAGCTCACCACTACCAACTACAACATCTGGTCGCTAAGGTTAGAGCATTTCCTGAAGAGAGAGGGGCTTTGGGACTGTGTGTCAGCTTCTCCCGCTGATCCCACGCCGGCAGAGGCCGTTCAGGACCAAAAGGCTCTAGCCACTATCATACTAAGTGTCTCAGACGAGCAGCTGGTGCATGTCCGTGGGCACCAGACAGCAAAGGAGGCTTGGGAAGCTCTCAAGGCTGTTTATGTGCAAAAGTCAGCAGGTTCGCTGATATCCCTGTCTCGGAGGCTCTACAGGAAATGTATGCTGGCCGGGGAGTCGATGAGGGACCACCTCGACGGTATGTCTATCTGTTTCCAAGAACTAGAGGCGAGAGGGAAAGCGGTGGCTGAGGAAGATAAAGTCTACATAATATTGAGCTCTCTGGACGAGAGATATGATATGCTGGTGATAGCGTTTGAAGGGCAAGATGCTGACAAGCTGACTTTGCCCTACGTGACCGGCAAACTTTTGGCGGAAGAACAGAGGCAGCTGGAGAGCAGGAAAGAGCAGACTGACCGCAGCAAAGAAGATAAGCAGAGGTCTGTGGGGGCTGGTTCCAGCTGGCAAGCCAAAGAAGAGGAAAGAGCCCTGCAAGTGCGGAGAAAGCGCTGATATTCGTGTAACTAACTCGGACATTTGCAAAGGTCTTGCCCACAGCAGCAACAGAGGAAGAGCCGGCAGCAGTCTTCAAGGACACAGGCAACTCTGGTAAGAACTGGTCCGGGACTGCAGAGTATGCCGTGGATTGTTGACTCTGGGGCTACGCAGATTTTTTGCTGCCAGGAAGAACAGCTGCAGGACTGCAGACCAGCTGAGCAGAAAACAGTAAGCTTGGCTGACGGGCGACAGGCAGACGTGCTTTGCCAAGGCACGGTCTATTTTCCTGGACTTAATTATACTTTCACTAATGTATTGTGTGTGCCAGAGCTAGAGACCAATTTGTTGAGTATCTCCGTCCTGGCAACAGCTGGGTTCACAGTACTGTTTGATAATAAGGGCTGTGAAATCTTAAAGAAGGGTAAACAGCTGGCTAAAGGAATATTAAATGCAAATGTGTATGAGCTAGTGCAGACAGTAGGAAAAGCACAAACCGTGTGGAATAAACAGCCACACAGCAGGTGCATTCACCGCTTGCATAGAAGGCTCGGTCATGCCAGCTATAACACAATTAATAAGACCCTGGAAATATTGCAAGGGGGAAAAGTGGATAAGTGTAATGCATTCCTAGATTGTAATATCTGTAAGGAAGCCAAATCAAAGTCCTATCCGGCTTCTAAAAGGAGTGAGCGTGTGTCTGAGAGACCGCTCCAATTAATACACGCAGACGTTGTGGGGCCGTATGCACCTAGTGTTTCTAAGAATAGGTTTGCTTTGGTTCTGGTGGACGACCACAGCAGGTTTGCGTGGGTGTAGGCTATAAAACACAAGAGCGATGTGTTTGCAACTTTCAAGTACTGAGCTAAAAGGGTACAAAAACAACTAAATGCCAAAATAGCCTCACTCCAAATGGATCAGGGAGGTGAATTCCTAAGCAAAGACTTTGCCAGCTATCTGAGGCAAGAGGGCATAAAGCACAGAGTTGCCAACGTCTTCTCTCCGTGGGAGAACGGGGTGGTTGAACGCAGAGCAGGGGTACTCCAGAATATCTGCCACGCTTTATTGGAGGACAGTGATTTAAAGCTGGCATACTGGGGTGAAACCTTGAAAACGTCCTGTTATATCTCTAATCGTTTGTGGACGGAGGCTCTAAATGACATACCCTACAGGGTCCTGTATGGGAGAAAGCCAACCCTGGATCACCTTAGAATTTTCAGGTCTAAGGCATGGGTAAACATTCCTCTAGATAAGAGGAGGAAGGGAGGTGCCAAAAGCAGAAAACTAGTGTTCGTGGGGTATCAGAACGGCATGAAGTCCTACAGGTTTGTGGATGGGAATGATATAATAAAGCTGAGTAGGTCTGCCTCGTTTTGCGAGGATGAGAATTGGTCCAAAATACATGCCAATGAAATGCCCAAAGAAACTAAACTGCAACTGTCTCTGACAAGTGAGGAGGGGCAAAAGCCAGAAAACAAGCAGGCTCCCTCACTGAAGCAGGAGGAAGACAGTGCATTAAGCAGCAGGAGACTTCTGAGGCTGTAAAAAGTGAGCCAGGTGAAATCAGGGTCTCTGCAAGAGAAAATAAAGGAGTGCCGCCTAAAAGATATGGCTATGATACAGAAATAAATTATCTGGGCAATGGAGATTGTTTGCCTGATGGACAGCCCGGGTGCTGTGTGAGTGCACCGGATTTAAACGTGCATACTTCTTTCACTAAGGAGGAAGGAGGTTATACATATGTGTATGATGATAAGCCTAAAAGTTATCCTAGTGTGCTGGAACTATTGTATGGCAAGTCTCCTAAAGAACAGGGAGACACATAAGCAAAAGCCTGGAAAGAGAGGCTTTAAGCAGTAACAAAATAAAAGGGTTCAATAAGCAAATGAATAAATGCTGGAATGTAAAATAAATGCTGTAATAGTAAAACAAACCTGCTGCTACAAAATGTATATTAAGCTGAAATGTGAACAATTTGAAATGTAACTGTTAAACCAAAATGTAAAATCCTCAAAGCTGTAAAATGGGTGTGCCTGTGTACTAGGCAAGGTATGGTAACCATTCTCAGTGAGCCAACTGAGATAAGGGAGTGCTCAGTCTGGGAAGCGAGCCAACTGATAAGGATGTGCTGGCAGAGTAACTAGCAAGCATAGCGCAGTGCATGATGTCAGCACAAAAGGTTCAGAAAGTGGAATGCTGAACAGTAACCAATGTATATATGAGGAAATGTAACTGTATGTATTAATGTTAACAATGAACAATATGAATGTATAATATTGTGATGTATGGATTACAGCATGGTCTATAATCTGAGGAGGGGTGTTGCTTCTCTATGAAAGAAGTGACAGCTTATAGCACATGCTGTAAAAGTGAAACTAGATCTGGAAGCTAGATGATCTAGATGACAGCAGGTGGCTGGGTGCCAGAGGTATTGCATCAGCCAGCACAGTCAGCATGACACAGCAAGCTGCTGATTGGCTGGTCAATGTATAAATGTACAAAGTCACTATGGTGTGTGTGGGTTAATGGAGTTGGAGTTGCAGCAGAGCATACTGTCGGAGAGAAGAGTGATTGGTGTGTAAATAAATGTATATAGTGGTTTTACAGCTACTGTGTACAACCTTCATTCTTGCGTTGCTAAGAATCACCCTCTTGGACTCTAAGCGCATCGACAGAATGCATACCTCCTTTAATAGTTTTCTGTACCTATTTGTAAGGCGTGAGCAGGGGCTGTGAGTCAGTAGTAGGTCATTTGCTTTGCATGCAAAAAGTCCCAAATTTGTATGCAAAAATTCCCCAAAAGTCCCCAATAGTCCCAAAAAATAAGTTCCAAAAAGTCCCTGGCATCTCTATCTTTTAAAATCAGGTAGTAAGTGATGCAAAAAACCTCTGTCTGTGATCCTGGACAGCTTCTGCAAGTAACAGAAGACTAGCCATGAAAGATCAGTGATCTGACTCAAATATACAGTGCTTCATGTGTTCACATAAGAGACAAATGGTTATACCCAGCTAATGGATTTGAAATGATTTCTGTAGGTACAGTCAGGCCTCGAATTCAGCAGAAGCTCACAGGAGCGAAGCTCCTAAACCTTTCTGACAGTTCCCCCTCCTCCTCCCCACCTTGTCCATTGAATAGTAGGTACAGCAGCATAACAATCCCTGGATGAGCTCCAGCACTTGTTTTTCTGCAAAATGACCCCTGGGTACAGTTATTATGATCATGCTTGAGAATCCCTTCTCACATTTAATGTATGTGTCTGCTCATAATGGTTGTCCCCTGTGCAAGCACCAGTTGTTTCCAACTCTGACGTGACGTCGCATCATGACATTTTCATGTCGGACTTTTTACAGGATGGTTTGCCAAGGCCTTCCCCAGTCATCTACACTTTCCCCCCCAGCAAGCTGGGTACTCATTTTACCGACCTTGGAAGGATGGAAGGCTGAGTCAACCTTGAGCCTGCTACCTGAACCCAGCTTCCACTGGAATCGAACTCAGGTCATGAGCAGAGCTTGAACTGCAGTACTGCAGCTTACCTCTTTGTGCCACAGGGCTCTGTCTGCTCATAAACCATCATCTTAAAACTATCATAGGCTTGCTTAAACTCTCCTGTATCTGCTTTCCTTGTAAGATTTGCAGATTTTTGTTAGTGAAAAGCCAATGAGAAAGGAATGAATTTTCTGATGTGGAAAAGTTCCTGTCAAGAAATAACAGCTAGGCAGAGAACCATATTACAGAACACTAAAGTTATGTTATTACCTGACAGTCTATTGTTGATATCAAAAGGACACCAGCCTATCAAAGCAATGCTATTCAGTCAATACTAAGGTTTAAGATACACAAGATGGGACAGATATGATTCATTTTTTAGTCTATCAGTTATTCTGATTCTAGTTCTTCTCCCACTTCATGGCAAAAGATTTCCAGGCAATCCGCCAGAGATTGTTATCCTAGTCCACACATTTATTGTTTGCTCACTAAATTTGGAGTAAAATAACAAAGTCTGATCATCATAAAGCAAATGGCCCTCCCATATCCTGATCAAAAACCCCAAACTAACCTTCCTCTTCCCATGCTTTGAAGTCAAGAATACAATCTCTAAAAAAGAACAGAACATTTGCAGGTGAATATTGGGCTAAACAATCAAAAGAGCAAATAAGGAAAAGCTTTCTGGGTACTTTTAACATAAATAGTTCAATATGGTATTGTCACTATCCATGTTGGGTAGTACAAAATAAATTATGACCTTTTTCTAAATAAATCCAGTAACACATTGTCAGGGCTTTTTTTCAAGGAAATTCTTGATAAGACATCAAGTTTTTGGCATTTTGCAGCCTGTACTGATTGGGCTGAATGTGTTCTATTGCTGTATCCACCATGAATGTTGATTGCTTTTTCCTTTTATAAATCAAAGTTCTTTACTTGACCCATTTCTCACTTTGTCAAGCCAGAGAAAAGCTCCATCAGCAATTTGTCAACAAATAGGACTTACATTACTTTCCCGCTTATAGAGAAAAGAAACTATATCTCTCCCTTACTAGGAAAAAAAAATCTCCCAAAGCAACTGTAGTTATACAATCCTACCACCACTTTTCTGGGATTAAACCCCATGGAGTAGGATTCTGAATAGACCTGCTCAGGGGTGGAATTCTAGCAGGCGTTCCTTTGCATATTACGCGACACACCCCTGATGTAGCCAATCCTCCTTGAGCTTACAAAAAAAACCTTGTAAGTTCCTTTTGTTAGGAAAAATGTAGGAGAATTCAATGCTATTCATTATTTTCTGCATTTTGGTGTGCTGTTATTTATTTCTTGCCTGTCAGTTGCAAATGGAAAAAATGTAAAGCATTTAGAATAGTAATGTATGAAAACAGGTTGGTGAGAGGGGTATCATTGTTTCTTCTTCTTCGCCCTACAAAGTTGCAGGCCACTGATTAAGGGGTGAGTGGTTGGGTCAGGTAGACTAATGGACAGGGCTTTAATCTCTTTCCCTCTCTCTCTCCCCTAAGTTACAGAATGGCTGGCCACTAATGAAGTCCAAAAGAGGAGGAGCCAATGGACCTATGTGAAGTCTATGACCTGAACTAGCAGACAAGAAGATGTAGAAAGGAATGTGAAGAAGAAAAATGAAAGGAGGTGAAGGACAGAGGAGAGTCTTGAGGATGACAAAGGAAAGTGAAAGAAGTTAGGGTTAAGAAGGTGAAATAATGTGTACTGAAAATAAGCAGAGTGCATGTGCTTGGTATTTGTGCAAAATGATGGTAGAGCCTAGGTCAGTGACAAGTTTCGAAACAAGGGTAAAGTAACTGAGGGTGAAGACAATAGTTCTTTCAGAGGTTGGAAGAAACATGAAGAGACATCATTGCTTGTCACCCTCAAAGCAAGTGATCTTCCCTGTTAAACAGCAGACCAATAAGAAGAAGCAAAAGCATTTTCCCATTTTAGAGATTATTAAAATTCTAACTTGCACAGTGGGCACAGGAAGCATGGCACCATCAATGTGGGAGTGAATTGGTTTAGTCGTCTGTCTCTTCTCAGGATGCTTGACTGATAAGTGAAGGAGGGGTGTCTTTTTATTTTACAAAAACTGAATGCACAACACAGGAGAGCTAACCCCAGACCATACAGACCATGCCCTATTCAGTCCTGAAAAACACAAAATGCTCTACATCTTTCAACAGCACTACAGATAAGATTAGAATTTCAATAGCTAATCCATATACAAAAGAACCTCCTCAGGAAAGTTCGTCCATTAGCATGTCACCGCCTGGGAAGCTCCTACAAAATAATGACTCAGCTCTATCCCACCTTCCTGAGTAGATATAAATTACCTGCCTACCTTCGTCTTCTCACTTTGACCCAGAGAGAACTCCAGTTTTCTGGGTTATACCTCTGAGGATGCCAGTCACAGTTGCTGGCAAAACATCATGTCTCACAATGCCAAGACCATGGCCATACAGCCTGGAAAATCTACAACAACTAATGAACTCTGGCCGTGAAAGCCTTTGACAACATATTAAATCAACATAACCAGTTAATTTGCAAGAAAGTTCACATCACAGTCTAAAATATATAGTGTAAATATAACCCAAAAATATTCAATCCAAAAAGTCCAGTCTAAAAATATAGTCCAAATATTAAATGCCAGAAGATCGAGTAAATCAAGTCCAGAATTAGATGCCTGGATGTTTCAAGTGTGGAAAACTTCCCTTCAGCCAGAATCGAATGGTGGACCGATTACAAATTGGGAAAAGCCCAATCAAACCTTATGTCTTAGAGCATCTTCGAATATGTGAATTGTTCAACAAAATATTGCATGATTGTATAATGGATAGCCGGTTTGGTGTAGTGGCTAAGTGGGCGGACTCTTATCTGGGAGAACCGGGTTTGATTCCCCACTCCTCCACTTGCACCTGCTGGAATGGCCTTGGGTTAGCCATAGCTATCACAGGACTTGTCCTTAAAAGGGCAGCTGTTGTGAGAGCCCTCTCAGCCCCACCCACCTCACAGGGTGTCTGTTGTGGGGGGAGAAG
Organism: Heteronotia binoei; assembly: GCF_032191835.1. NCBI lineage: Eukaryota > Metazoa > Chordata > Lepidosauria > Squamata > Gekkonidae > Heteronotia > Heteronotia binoei. The sequence continues at coordinate 68,474,858 of NC_083227.1, forward strand.
ACATAGGAGATTGTAAGCCGTTCTGAGTTTCTGATTCAGTGAGAAGCACGGGGTATAAATCTGCAATTCTTCTTCTTCTTCTTCTTCTTCTTCTTCTTCTTCTTCTTCTTCTTCTTCTTCTTCTTCTTCTTCTTCTTCTTCTATAGTTCCAGACACAGGGTTTAATTGCCTATAATACAGGGTTTGATTGCCTACAAATAAGGGCTTTTCTCATTTTGGAATTGGTCCACTACCAGTTTTTTATGATGTTCAGCACAAAATTAGGTTTGTGGTGAGGCTCGTGCCCATTCCTAGTCATTCACAATGTCTAAAAAATTAAAACATCTAAAATATTTTTTTTTAATCATCTATTTCAACACAGAAATAACAACAGTAAATGGAGGTCCAGCTATTAAATCAAATGCTTTCCTGAAGAGATGGATTATGAAATGTTTCCTGAAGGCCAGGAAGGAAAATGTCGAGTGCCCAATGGTGATTATAAGAGCAAGAGCCATTTTAGCAAGGATTGGATTCTCAATCCATCAACGCTTGCCATTTCTCTGCCTTATCTGTCCTTATAAATGAGCCACTGTACAGCATGGACAAACCTCCATGTCTGGGGAGGCCACTGTTAAAGCACTTTATTATCCAAAATTTTTCTTTTCTTTTTTTTCAAATAAATGAAAATGGGAAATGAAGCATCTCATGATTGGTAACATCTCCTGCTTTCATAATCTAGCCTATAGAAGATTTTAGCATGAAGACTGAAAACATCGAAAGCCTTGTTCCAAATGACTCTGTGAGAAAAATTTATGTTTTCAGCATAGAGAGAAAGTACTAAAATTTTATGAAGCTAAAATGAAATAAAGCTAGAGCAATGCCATCTGCCAGGACAAATCGATATAGGAGTGACCATGTTTCATTTAAGATTAAAGATAGTCACTCAGATATCAAATTGTCCTGGCAGATGGCATTGCCCAGAGAGAGGAAGTCTCACAAATTTTCACCACAAGAATGCAAAGGGAACCCATTGTTTAAAAATATGGAATTGAAAACTTTGAAGACATTATCCTTTTGATACAGAAATATTATGAGTGCAGTATTTCTTTTATAATTCATCAGCTGATACTTTTATTTGGCTACCAAAAGGGAATGAGCTGTCTCCGGGTAGAATTCCATCATTCACACTCAGTGAACAACAGATGTCAGCATCCGATGAGAAGCAGCCCTCCCCAGCACCGACATTACCAGCCTAAACTCGCTTCCAAGAGTCCTGCTAATTAGTTCACTGATTTCAGATGGACTAAGTGTGGGGGGGGGTGGGGATTTGTTCATCTTCCAGAAAGCTCTCTCAGGGCATTGTTCTGGTTGGCTGTAAGCAGTTGGAAGGTCAGTTTCTTATAAATGTGTGTAGATTACTGTGTTAGGCTCCCTTATCTTCACCAGCCATGTTTGTGTTGTGATATTATATTGCCCTTTCTTCTCTTCTGGATTATGCTGCTTGCTCTGCAACCAAACCTGACAAGGTCTCAAGACATTAACATCTGCACTCAGTGGCAGCCTGCTCACTAGGCAAATTAGGTATTTGCCCATGGCATGGGCCTTGGTGAGGCACCAAATTGGGTCCTCCCTCTTTTCCTGCCTCCTGAGTGATTGATATTGCCTGGGAGGAGAGCCACTCGAAAGCCTCCCGTCTCACCACCCGTTGCTCTCCTTCATGGCAACCTCACTGCCCCACCGCCTGCATGTCATACCCTCCACCCCCCGTGGGCCACAGGCAAAGCCAGAGGAGGCTGGGGAGGGTGTGCACATTAGCTGCACAATGGCCCGGAAAGCCTCTGAGCACCACAGAGGACCATGCACTGTCTGGCTGTCACTCCACCTTCCTTCCAGAAGGGAGGCGGAGAGACGGCAACCGGACAGTGCAGGGCCTCTGTGGCACTCAGAGGCTTGCCAGGCCATCACACAGCCACCATGTGCACCCTTCCCAGCCTCCTCCACTGCATGCACCCTTGGGGGTGGAAGGGTGTGAGTAGCAGGGTAGTGAGGACACCATGGAGGAGGGTGGCACAGCATGGGTGGTGGGACAGCATTGTCTTGGGCATCACACACCCTTAGGCCACCCCTCTCTGCATTGTAAGAACCCTTCACTAAGCGCATTTATGGAAGTCAGCTTTATCGTTTTTATGTGCTTGAACCTTCACTGAAACTATATGGTTTTATCTTTTCTTTCTTTAAAATAAAGCTATTTTTATATATGGTGGTGTTGCTGTGAGTTCACTGGTCCAAAACCAGAGTAATCATGGTTTTGTTATCAACAGAGGGTCTTGTTCCAGGGTTTCAAGTTTGAGACAGGGGAACAATTCTGTCAGTGCAAGATGGGTCAGTCTTTACACGAAGGAAAGTCAAGACGAAGTGGAACTGGAACTCTGACAATCAGTAAGACCAGATTGCTCAAACAGATGAACTGAAGACTTCAAAGAAAATTTTCTAAACAGAATTTTTTTTCCCACATCAAGATCATTAAGAGAGTAACATCTGTACATCTTGTGCATAGAGCACAAGACAAACTCAGGTAAAATAAATATGGCAAAATGAATCACCTGCATCGTTTTCACACATGATACATCTTTTCCTATATGGAGATTATTTACCTGCAACCCCTGGAATGCAAACAAGAGACTCAGATGTTAGGTTAAACTAGGGACAACTGTATTAACAGCTGACTTGTAAGAGAGATACACAATAAAAGGTAAGGCCTTGGCTACAGGGGCTAGTTGGCAGAAGATTGTTCAGATATTTGGGCAGTGTGCCAGTAACTACAGCTGTGAAGAGCTAGGCTACAGATTTATCAGGGGAACAGAGTACACCTTGATATTTCTAGAAGCATATTCCTTACGTATGTGTGGGGGAGTTCTACTTCCTGGAGTGCATCTATATTAAAGCCAATAGAAAACGCATAACTTTAAGCAATAATGATACCGTCACCACATTAATTGATGACACAGCTTGTAAAGCTTTTGGCTTATTCTGCAGATTTTTTTTTACACTAATTAAACTTAAAGCAGTAATTAGGAGAAGCTGCAGCTGAAAAATGGCAGCCTTTTATTGTTTATTCCCTAATTGCACATGTAATGAGGCAAATTTTAAAATAGTCCACCTTGGCACTTAGGTTTAATGATGCTTTGTCTATAGGCTGAGCAGTAATGCCTTCATTTTTAATACTGAGTGTTCTTTTTCAGTTGAAGCCTACCTGGAATGCTGAAGAAAATACCTTAATTTGAGAAGTTCAAAGACAATTCATGTTACACAATGAAAGACTAAAGGGCCTTGAATTATTGAACATGTTTATTTGGCTTTGTTAATAGTATATACTAGAGGTGGCCAAACTTGCATAATTTAAGAGCTGCATAGAATAAATGTGATGTTTGAGAGCTGCCAGACATGAATGTTTGAAGGAAGGAAGGAAAATAGATGGGAGAGGCAGCTGGTGGTGGAAAGAAAGCAACTTTAACTTTAAATGAATTCTCCAAGCTGCCAGCTGACTTGGCTTGGAGAAATTATTTAAAGAGACAAGTGCCTTCACCAAGCCAGCCAATGAGGCCATGGGGACTTTGAGAGCCACACAATATGTGTGAAAGAGCCACATGTGGCTCCTGAACCACAGTTTAGCCACCTTTGGTATATACAGTATACATAGTGCCAGAATCTTGCAACATGCTTCAGTGCATTTTTAAAGAAGTAAATCCTAGAGTTCAGTAAGGGTTTTTTTTTTTTTCTCCTGGGAAGTCTGCATAGGACATTGGGCTTGGATCCTATGAAAGAGTTCTAGGCAGACTAGATAGTTTCTACAATGGACCACTCTCCTCCACTAAAACTTCTGTTTGTGCAGGGGCCCACTGATAACCACTGATCATTCAGGACATTTATATGCCACTTCTCCAGAATCCTGCTTGAGGCAGCTTACAATTAAAAATAACACCACAGATCATAAAAACATCACAGATCATCAGTAAAAAAAAAGCCATTAAAACAAGCTATTGTCACAAAAGCAGCATAAGACAAGCACTGAAATTACCAACCAGAAGGTAATCCCCCAAACCATTTCTAGTCATCCCACTGCACTGCACCAATCCAAAATATTTCTATTCATCCCACCACACCATCAGGGTTTCATAGACATTATGTAAATTGTTGTCTATGGTTAATATTGAGCAAACAGAAATTTCAGCAGAACAGAAAGCACTTTCCTTGCCAGAGACTGTCCAGTGAACACAGAAATCATTCATAGGAGCTAAATGTTGGATCTCAGAACTCTCTACATTCAAAGGGGAAATCAACCAGCCAACTTTTTCTTCCCTTATTCCTATACTAACTATTGCTTGATTTCTTAAAACCACCAGATTTAGAATATAACTTTTGCTGTGTTTTTCAGTTGGAGAAAATAACAAAGACAAGAAAACCAGTGATCCTCAACTATATTTCATCCCCCCCCCTTTATTTTGTCTTTCTAGAACTAACAAAAAAAGGCACCAGATCTATATAATTGCATAGATAACTTTGAAATGTTGCTGATACAGAGATTCTTGTTTTAAGTCTGCAGGTAGTGTACAGCAATAGATCTTACCGGTATGAGGTATCACCAATTCACCTCAATCAGCAGTTTGTAAATCCTTAATCTTTTTGTTCTGCAATATGGCATTTTTTTCAGGATGCAATGTGTTCATAGTTCAGAACCTACAAGTCTCAAAGGGACCACAGTCTCAAAGGGACCACAGTCAGGTGCTATACAGAGATGAGAAAACTGCAAAGTCATGAGGAACAACAGAAATGAAAGAAGGAGGCAAGACATTATATAATAAGAGATGGGTAATATGAAAGGTGCCCTGACATAGATGGCCCAGGTAGTTCCAACCTCATCACATCTCAGAACCTAAGCAGGGTCAGCCCTGGTTAGGACTTGGATGGGTGGCTACCAAGGAACGGCAAACCACCTCTGAATGTCTCTTGCCTTGAAAACCCCTCAGGGTTGCCATAAGTTGGCTATGATTTGATAGCACTTTACACACCCACACATATAAAAGACACGGGAAAGCACAAAGGTATTGGAAACAACAAGCTGTATACATTGATAAGAGGAAGATTAAGGGGGTCCGGGAAACTGAATGTGTTAGGATTATTTGTCTAACAAAACCATAGCTAAACAATACAAAAAGAATTAATGGAAACTAATAAAGAACAACAAAGAATTCCATCTAAGTCTGAAAGCCTTTAAGTGTCATTCTTAGGAGTCCTTGCAAATTTTGAACTGATTAGTGAATCCATATATAAAGGAAGGCACCACTCTGTTTAGCCATTAGTAAAGGGAGTATTTGGCTCAAGCATATGGGGTATCACATTTTACAAGGATATCAATAACCTGGAAAGTGCTCAAAGGAAATTAACAAAGAAGATGAGAGAGGTTTGGAGTGGAAAGATGAGCAAAGGAAACATGAGGCTGACATGCTGGGTTGATGGGAATGTAAAGAATTATGTTTGAGAGAAGGGGAAAAAATCTTTGCCCAAGAAGACTGAGAATGGTTTTATTAAAAACCTACATCCTGTGAAGCACATCCCCTTCCTTTTTCAGAGGAACCTTGAAGTGGTTCTGAAAGGGACCAAAAGTGTTTTCACATACATGTGGCATTTATGCAAACATACTCCCCAAATCAGTGCCACTCCTCTCAAAAACGAAAAGGCATTTCTTGTTCGCTCTTGATCTGGTGCCAATAGCGGCAATCCCAGGGCTTGAATTTAGCAGGAGCTCACAAGATCACAGCTCCTCAACCTCCAACCAGGGTCTGCATGCAGCGGGAGTTTTCTCCCCACTGCACACAGATCCTGGGGCATATGCAAATGAGATATGCTACTGCGCTCCTGCATCTTTTTTCTTACAAAACGACCCCTGAGCAACCCTATCCCTTTGGCAGAGGCATTCAGACAAACAGTCTCTTTGCAGCTCTGATGTGCCCCTTCTTTTTCTTTTCTTTTAAAGGATTCCTTTACTTGCTTGCATTTGGTTAGCTCACTCTAAGTGGCACTTACTTGAACCTAAATCTGCCCAATTTTGTGCCAGTTTTGATATCTGAAGAAACATTAGAGGAACAAATAACACTGTTTTTAAAGTAAACTGTACACCAGCAGATTACAGCAAGGCTGGCTGGAAATGCACACAAATGGCCTCAAAAAGGGGAGGGGAGCTTTGGAGTGAAGTTCAAGTTCAGTTTTGCCTTTGAGATACTCTCTTGTGTGTTGTGAATATTTGCTAGCAAATATTTGGCTTAGCCCTAGAAATAATGGGTACAAGTTTCACCAGAGCAAATGAACCTCCAGATTCTACGGATTCAATTGTTAGGTCCCATACTAATGCAGGAAGGCACTTGACTGCCTTGTTCTTGGGCTGTGCCGCATGTGTCCATGCTTGAGAAAATTCCCCTGCATGGACTAGCTCTTTAACTTTCATAGCATTTGCTGAGAACAAGAGTCCAACTTTAAGCATGATCCCCCTTCTCCATCTTTAAATGGACAATGTTCACTCTGACCTTGGTTCCAGACTCCCTGGACCCCCTTTTTGTCACCATTTATGGACTCAGTTAACTCTGGCCTAGTGTCAGAGATACAGGACCCTTATTGTTATGAACTTATATTGTGTGAACACAAGCAAACTGTTTCTATGGACATTAATAACAAATACCCACTTGCCTACTGTCTATAGGCAGTGGGTCCTGTTTGATCTTAAGTATTTGGCAACTGTGCCAGCTTCAATATGGACATTTTACTCTGTGGAGCCAAACAGCAAACACTCCAGCTTAGCTAAGAGGCCTCCCTGCTTGTTCATGCCATTGCTGTAACTGTGTGTTCCTCCTGCATAGAAGGATTTCAGATCAGGCTTCCCCAAGGAGCTGCCAAGCCATGCAGAACACAACTGCACTTCTGTTCAAGGAAGACAGCATCTAAGAGTAGCCCTCACACAGAAGCCTAGATGGAAGGAATCCTAACTTCACCTTGTTCCTGCACAAGCAGCCATGAGGACAGAATTAAGACAACACTCCAGGTGTGCCAATGCAGATGCAAATGTAAAGAGCCAAGTAGGACAAAAGAGCTTGCTACAATGTGAGAAAAAGACCCCTAATTTCAGAACATCTTAGTCACCCGTTTGGTTGCCAGGGTGCCTGGAGACTCAACTCACACACATCTGCCAGGAGAACATGGGTTTTGTCTACCAGAATGAAGGGACTTATGTGTAAGTACTAACAGCCACAACGTTGCAGCAACACTCCATGTCTCTGGAGGAATGCTAACCAGGAGAACAGATGGGTTTCCAGTCGCTCCGTGCAATCACCATCTCGGCCGTTGCAGCGGACGAAGGTGCGCCACCAGGAACTGTCCAGGCAAGCAGTTTCCAGCCTTGACCATAGAATTCATATGGGAAGGCTAACATCACCAGCAGCTATCTTCCTGCAGTGCCAGACTCCATTACAGTGAAGTGAGAGGCTCACGTACTCAACAGATGTCACCTATGCATAAGGCCATCAAGTTTATCTTAGGCGTGGATTCTGCCAGACTGCCTAAGCGTTTGTCCAATGGAACCCAAGACAAACTCTGGTGCCTGTAGAGGGATGAAGAAGAGGAAGAACATCTTCACCTAGAGCCAAGTGTCTTTGTATAGACTGGGTGTTACCTTAGGTAGCAATTTGGCCATCTATTGTCAGCTTTTTAGATAAGTTTGATAGTTTTAATCACCCCCACCCCAATAATTTCTCCCATTCTTTCCCTTAATGGTCATCCTGGAGCCTCCCCGTTTGTCCCATTGTTACCTGGAAGTCCAATCAGGTCACTAGGGCCAAGCCTGCTCATTGGCCAGGTATGGGCATCCAATCAGGTGCCCCCAATAAACTGGCTATTGGCTACCACATAAGTCCAGCCCTTATGGTCACTGAGGAGCCTCCCCTTTTTCTGAGGTTATGTACCAGCTGACCACCTGTCATCTCCCCCTGTACCTCCCATCCCCTTATAACCTGTGACCCAGCTCCCCACAGGTGTGCATCTAGCAGTACCCCATTCCTGTTGTTTAGATCCATCCCCAATTCCTGATCAGTTGAGGGTCCCTTCCCCCTAGTTCTCGCTTGTTGCCATTGGAGCCTTCCTTGAAGACTACGATCGGTAATTATCACCCTGTTTGTCCATCCTGATGTTACCTCTATGCATTTCTCTCTATTTTTATTAGGACTGTATGTGTGTTGTATGTATTCATTACCTTGTATGTGTGTTCTGTATTTTTCTGTAATAAATTTTAATTGTTTTACTTAATTAGTGTCCTTGGCAAATTTAAGCAATAATTTCTGGAAGTGGAATCCTGTATACATAGATTCTAGATCCTTTTTAAGCTATAGGTGCCCACCTGTCAATTCCCCAACCTCTTTTGAGGGCATTTTGGCTTACAACAATGCCCACACATAACACAGGTTTGTTCCTTTCAGCCATTGAGAAGATCACTGGACACAAAGGAGAAGCTCAAGGAAGTGACTGTTGCTGAGAATGTAATCTCATCATACAGGACAACCCCATTGTTTTTGCTCTGGTGTTACAATGAGATAGCAATGTAGCTCTAAATTGACCAATTCCTTTTCTTTAAGGTAGTTTTTCAATAGTTGAGCCCATCAAGGCCCAATAATCCTATCAAGCTCTGGAAGCCTCCCCTTGTCCACCCCTTTTTGGTGACACAGGAGTCACATGTACTGGCATCACTGCAGTGTCACAGGTCTCCTGATCTACTGGTCACACACCACATGACCTCATTACCTGAGGGCACAAATTGTTATATCAAGGCCAGCACATGGCCAGTACAATGTGTGTCTTGTCTTACCCTTCCACAGACTTGCACCCCTAAACTCTGTTTAGGCCACTCCACCTTCATGTCTTCTGCTTCAAGGATCCATGGACCAGGTCGTATCCCCCCCACCTCTGCAAATATCCCTAGGATTCTCTATTCCTCACACCCTTATTTCCTAGCCTCTTGTTATGAATGTGTGATTTTAAGTAAACATTTTATGTTAAAAACTATTTTACTGTTGGAGTTTTATTCTGAAAACTACACCTCCATAAATTGGCAAAAGATCTCTCCTAAGCTTTGACAGGGTCTTCTCTGCTAATTCCATCTCCTTTTTTTTAATAAATATTTTTATGTTTTATTGACTCTTGTACAATTGACCATTACAACATATGAATGTTGGAATTACAAATAGCCCTTACCCCCCCCCCCAACCCTCCCCATCTTCTCTTAGTCTTTCCCCCTCAGCCAAGGGCACAAAGTCTTGATCTTCCACTGAATGTCCTTCCTTGTTTCTCCTGAGATCCATTCAAAATAAGGGTTCCATCTGGTCTCGATTTCCTTGACTTTATCTTCCCACGTGGAATCCTTGATGATTGTTGCCACGATGTCAGACTGTATGTAATCAAACAAATAGTTGTGCCAGATTTCTATTGACCATTTACTTTTATCTTTCCACCCCAAAGCGATGACCACCTTCCCCGCTAGTATCATTGCCTTGACAAGGTTTTGAGTGGGTCTACTTAGTGCCGGACTTCCTATTGTGCTTAACAACATCATATTAAAGCCAATGGTTAATGGTACATTGCAGACTTTTCTAATAAATTGAATAATTTCCCCCCAGAAGGGTTTAACCTCTTCACACTCCCACCACATATGTGCAAACCAACCCTTAAATTGTTTGCAATGCCAGCACTTGGAACTCATTCCTGGGAATATATTGGCTATTTGTGCGGGTGTTTTGTACCATTTTGTGAAAAATTTAAATTCCAGTTCTTTAAATTTGATTACTTTAATCCCCTCTAGTCCTTCCAAGATTTTCCCAGCCAACCTCTCTGTTAACTGACCTTCATGACTCCAAATCTTTTGTAGATGTACTATTATTTTATCTTTATTTGAAATCATTTTTCTGTATAGTAACCCCACTAGACCCTTCCTTTGTTTGGCCATTACTTTATATATCTCTTCCATTGGAGCGTCTAACCAAAGCTCTCCCTTTTCACTGATCTTCTTAACTATCTTATGTAAGCCTGCTATGTTTAACCAGTATTGATTACCTAAATCTTCTGTAATTTCCTGTAAAGGTTTTAGTTTACCACCCCTAAACATATCGTCCACTCTATAATAGCCTTTGTTTTTAAGCCTTCCCCACTATTTTATAGCATGCGCCTCCTTAACAATAGCTTCTAGGGGGGTCCATCTTGAAACCTTTCCTAGCCACTGTGGGTACCATTTCATCCAGGTTTCTAATGATGCTCTTCTGGGCCCTATGGCTAATTTTAGATCTTTTGTCGACACTGTGGAAAAAATACCAAATCTTCCAATACCACTGTTAACTGCATTCTTGAAATTAATCCACTTCTGTACCTTATCCTCACTCAGATCTAGTAACGCTCTTAGTTGGAAGGCCTCATAATATTTACTTAAATCTGGGATTCCCCAACCTAATTCTGATTTAAGGTTGTATATAATTCTCTTATGAAACCTACAGTTTTTATTATTAAAAATCCACACTTTAATTGCTTTATTCCATTGTTCAATTTGATTTTTCCTCAAACCTAAGGGCAACGTTTGGAATAAATACATTAACTTTGGTATCAAGAACATTTTAAGGGATCTTATTCTAGTTGATATCCCTAGTATTTTATGATTCCATTTATTCATATCTCTCTCTATTTTCTTCCATATTTTACCATAGTTCTCATTTATCATTTTGTCCATATTTTTTTGCAGGACTATCCCTAGGTATTTAAGTCTCTTGGCCCCCATTCCTATATTCGTAATCCTATTTATTTCCTGTTTTTCCTCTCTATTAACATTAAGGTATAAAATTTCTGATTTTGCCATATTCACTCCTAGCCCTGAACACTTTTCAAAATCATCTAAAATTATCTTAATCTCTTTAACTCCGTCTTTGGGGTTAGACATAATTACTATGATATTATCCGCAAATAAATTAATTTTCATTTCTTCATTACCTGACTTATACCCCTCTATTCTCCCCGCATTCCTAATTCGCTCTGCTAATTGTTCTATAGCTATTATAAATATGAGCGGGGATAGTGGACAGCCTTGTCTTACCCCCCCTTGAATTGGAAACGCTTGTGAGTGGTCAGTGTTGACTCTAACTTTTGCCTTACCACTGTTGTATATTTCCTGTATGGCGTGTAAGAACCGTTCCTCTAAACCTATCTTCTTTAATATTTGCCACAAGAATTCATGTGAGAGAGTATCAAAGGCTTTGTAAACATCCAACTTTATCAGAGCTATTTTTATCTTTTGGCCATGGTGCAGTACATTTAAGATATTTCTAATGGGATGAGCAATAGATCTACCCTCAATGAAACCGTATTGGTCCCCTTTTATAATTGACGGGATAACTCTCTTAAGTCTATTTGCTAAAACCTTAGCAAAGATCTTATAATCTTGATTTAGTAAACTAATGGGCCTATACGAACCTACTTCTTCCAGGTCTTTCTGGGGCTTTAATATCAAAATTATTTCTGTTTCCTTCCATGAGTCCGAGGCTTTCTTTCCTTCCAAGACTTCGTTAAAAACTACCTGCAATTTGGGTGCTATAATTTCTACCATTTCTTTATAAAAGTCAGAAGTAAAGCCATCCAGCCCTGGTGATTTACCTTTTTTGAGCGCTTTTATTACTTCCTTTATCTCTTGGAGTGTAATCTCAGCTCCCAGTGAGGCTTTCGCTTCCTCCTCTATGATTAGCTTAGGTGCGGCCCACACCTCCGTTATATTCTTTTTCATATATAACTTTTTATAGAAGTCCTCAAATGCCTTAGTGATTTCCTTAGAGTTTTGAGTTCTATTATTATTAATTTTTATACTTCTAATTGATTGTTTTGCCTTTTTAACTTTCAAATAGTTAGCTAACCTTTTTGCTGTATTAATACTATTCCTCTGAAAGTCGTTCCTAACCATTATTTCCTTTTTCCACATTGTTGCCATATCTAGGGCCTCCAACTGTTTTTGAATCTCTTTAATTCTAATCTGTAAACTAGGATTACACTTTCCCATTATTTCTTTTTGTAACTCCTCCAATTCATTAAGTTTTGTTTGCCTTTTTTTATGCCATTCTCTTTTTATGTCTTTTTCTTTCCTAACCAAATGGCCCCTTATTACCGCTTTAGCAGCGTCCCATAATATATTAGTTGACACAGTGCCTCTATTTTCCTTAAAATATAATTTTAACTGTGTCATTAAGTATTCCCTATCCTCTTCTTTTGCCATTACCAGGTTGTTATACCTCCAAGGTCTGTTTGTTGAGGGAAGATTTAGTTCTAATTCTATACTTAAAGGGGCAGGGTCAGAAATCAAAATTGGATGGGTCTTGATCTCTTTAACCGCCATATTATTATTATTTTCCAAAATTATATAATCTAAGTGGGATGCTGTTTTATGTCTACTAGAAATGTGTGTCGGGCTGGGTCTCGAGTCGGTAAACTCATGAGCGTCCTTCAAGCCCCAATCTCTTAGCTTAATACTATTGTTCTTGGTTATGTCCGTATTTAAATCACCCACTACAATTAGTTTGCCCTCTGAAAACTGTTGTATCTTCTTAAAAACCAAGTTTAAGAATTTCCTTTGTCTTTTATTTGGTGCATAAACATTTACTATAGTGATTTTTATGGCTTCCAGCTTCCAGGTATCTACCTTCCTTATCTACTAATTTTTCAATGTCCTCCACCTTAGTATCCTTACGAATCAATGTAGCTACCCCTCTGGCTTTGGAAGACCCCCTTGCTTCTGCTAAAACCTGCCACCTCAAATCTTTTATCAATGGTTTTCTATCATTTATTTTTTGTGAGTTTCCTGTAGGCACAACAGATCAATTCTTTGTTCTTTAGCCATTTTAATTACTCTGAATCTCTTAAGATTTGATGTTAGGCCATTCACATTCAGTGAAAGCACTCTTAAAGATCTATCCATTCTCTTTATTTGTAACAAACTTGGGCCCTACTGGCTGAGGGTATTTTACTTTAATTCTTACTAAAAGCCCACCCCCCATTCCCTTCCCCTGTGGCACAGACAACTTTCTGGATGAGGCAATCATCCTGTCTTCCACCTTCCAGGGAGTACGCACCCCGACCCTCCCCTTCTAGCTTCTACCTAAAGTTAGCTCAAATTGTTTTATATTTCCCTTTAGTAGTCTGTTCTTGGCCTTTTCTCTTGTCTACTTGAACTTCGTTCTCCCGGGTCCACTTCGAGATCCACTGTTTCTTCTTCTGCCTCTCTCGGGTCTCCCAGGTCGTCTGTGGCGATGCCCAGGTGAGTAAGGAGATCTCTTGCTTCCTTAGGATTGCGGGCCTTTTCTCTTGTCTACTTGAGCTTCCTTCTCCCGGGTCCACTTCGAGATCCACAGTTTCTTCTTCTTCTTCCTCTCTCGGGTCTCCCAGGTCGTCTGCGGCGATGCCCAGGTGAGTAAGGAGATCTCTTGCCTCCTTAGGGTTGCGGGCAATCAACCTTTTTTTGTCTTTAAAAATAATTATTGAGGAAGGGTATCCCCAAGAGAATTTAATCTTATTGTCATATAATTTTTGCCCAAAGGGTCTCATTAGCCTTCTCTTTCTGATGGTTTCCTGGCAGAAGTCTTCCCTCACCCAAACTTTCCTTCCTCTAAAAGAAAGGTCTTTCTTTTTTTTCAAAGTCTTGAAAACTGTCTGCTGAGTCTTTTCCCTTGAAAATTTAATTATGACTTCCCTTGGGGCACCACCATCTTGTCTCCTTTGCAGTCTATGAGCCCTCTCAATGTCCTGAGATTGCAGAGTAACTCCTTGCTCACCCATCCAGTCTATAAGAGTTCCTTCCAGCAGTTTATTATTTATTTCCTCTGAAATTCCACCCAGAATCAAATTCTCTCTTCTATTATGGTCAGAGAGTTCTGTAAGCTGCGTATTCAGCTGGACTATTTTCTGTTTGTTAGATAAGGCAAGCTCGTTAGCCGAAACAGCAATGCTCCGTGTGTCTTTGAGTTCAGCTGCCAATTCTGAAACTGCCTCTCTCACTGACTTAATTTCAGCTCTTATCTGGTCCTGGGACAACATTATTAAAGCCTGGAAAGCAGACATTTGTTCTGATAACTCTTTAATTGATTTAGCCATAATTTCTTATTTATTCTTCTGGAGCTACACGCAACACGCTGAGTAATTAGCCTGGGCGTTGCCTCCTTAATTTGATAGTAAGAGTTGTTATCTTACCCTCTGGGACCCCAGAAAGGAATTCTTACGTTCTTCAGACCTTCGTAAGTAAGCTCCTTCTTCAATTAGTCTTGCCAAAAGGCTATTTACATTCTTTTGAGCTATTTAAAATTCCAATCCGAAGGGGAGGACGAGCAAACAGCCGGCTTCCTCAGCGCATGCGTACCATCCCCCTCTGCTAATTCCATCTAAAGAGGAGATTCGCAGCAATTTTGCTAACACAACCTCCTCCTTCCTCTCATATTAATGTCCAGTAATATGAAAAACATGAGATGCAGTTGCCATCAGTGTTCCCTATAAGCTGAGTTAGTGTTAGCTAGTTCACAGTTTTTAAGCCTCCGGCTCACACATTTTTGTCTTAGCTCAAGAAAAGTGGCCCCAGAACAAACTAATCTATGCAGTAGTTCACAGCTTTAATGCCAGTAGCTCACAAAGTAGAATATTTACTCACAAGACTCCACAGTTTAGAGGGAGTATTGACTGCCATGTGTTGAATTTCCATGCTGTGAATGTTGTGAAGGTGGTGAAACTCATGCTGTGTTGATCACAACACGTATTTGTTTTGCACAATGCTGTATGTGGAGGAGGAAGAAGAGCTGCTGGACTGTCACTTTTAATGGATCTGACAAGTTTTCCATAATATCTAGTAGCTGATCCAATATGGGCTTCGCATCACCCCAGTTTATTTTTATGCACCTGTGACCGCTCCATCTGTTTCCTACTGCTACAACCTGCCAAAGTCTTTCCAGAGCATTTGATGATTACATAGAACTGACAAGAACTGGGAATTTCCAAAATGAATTGAACCAAAACTTACGCACCTCAGTTCATTCCATAGCAGTGCCACAATTCTTTTGACTAGCATAACCTCATGAGTAAGATAACAGGGGAGGCTTGGCGTATATCATATTAATCACTAAGACACTAAAGGATAATTGGTTTAAAATATGCCAGCCTGCAGTGGAGTTATGCAAAGCAGAGGATTTCCTCCCCACTATCTTGAAAACACTTCATCCTACAGCTCAGCCCTATTTTTCTTTCTCCCTCATTTACTTAAAAATGACAAAAATAATCTAACATAATTTTTAAAAAAAACCCTCCACATATAATTCCCAAAAATCCAAGAATGAAAAGGATAAACAGCAAGTTTCCTGGTTGGCCCTCTTCAAAAAGTACTTTGGTAGAAGGAATTTGTTAATGGTTGCCCCCCCCCCATCTTAAATATACTAAGTAGTGTACCAGGAAGGTTGCCCCCCCCCCTTCTTAAAGTATACTACGCAGTGTACCAGGAAATCTCCCTGCTTTTTGCTGGAAAAGTTCTGTGTTGTATTAGCCTCTTAAGGCAAATAAAATCAAGAATATTGAAACTAAAGTTAATCAGGTTTTTTTTTATCAACTTTCTCTCTTGGAACCCCCCCCCCCCACACACACACACACACACACTTTTTTAGCTTTGGGGAAGATTTTACTTCCCTGGAATATGTTAACACAAAATAGGGATACATAAATTTTTTGTCTTATAAGAAAATCCTATGTTATGGTTACAAGCACAGGATTTATTAGCTTGTTTCTCTCCATCCTCCTCCCTACCTCTCCTTCTGTTCCCTTCTGTTCTAAGTATTACGGTAATTACATATGTTTTCCACTCAGGATTATACTTAATTTGCTTTCTGAAATGCTTAAATCTCTGTCTCTAGAAACTACAATTTTTTTGCAGTCCAAGTTTAATTACAGCCAGGCAGTGCACACCCTACATCAGAAGAACAGATATGTATTAATTGGACATCATCACTTAAAGAATATTGTCAGATTTTTTAAACTATAGGAAAAAGCAGAATGGATTGGAACCCATGACGATGCATTTCCTGTCTGTTCTATAGATTAAATATGGGACAGAAGATGTCATTCTTCCTCTGCTGAGGTCAATAACAAAGATCCTCCTTTCAAGTTAATGGAGGAGGATGTCATCAGTGCAATCCTAAAATAAGTTACTGCAGTCTGAGCCTATCGATTTCAGTGGGTTTAGACTGAAGTAACTCTTCTTACAATTGCACCGAATTTGTCTTAAAAATGGGGACATTATCCATAAAAAGAGTATTTGCTGATATAAAGATCCAAGAAACGTGAGAGTTTCAAAATAAAGTTATTTGCTACTATATTGATTATATTGATACTAACTAGAGATTAATGTAAGCATTAATATGACTAATTTTTAAGACTGAAATATGAAGCATATTGTGTTGATATGGTCTTCCTGTAAGTGAGGGTTGCCAGCCTCTAGCTGGGACCTGGAGATCTCTCAGAATTACAACTAATCACGTCAGAGATCAACACCTCTGGAGAAAGTGTCTGTTTTGGAGGGTGGACTCTATGACAATCTATTTTGCTTAAACCCCTCCATTCCCCAAACCCCACCCTCTCCAGATTCCACACCCAAATCTCCCAGGATTTTCCTGCTCAGAGCTGACAACCCTACAAGCTCTCCACTCATACCTCAAGTTTTAAGCCATAGAGAGAAACACGTAGGCAGTTTGCGCATGTCAGTATGGTGCAGAAGGCGAGGGCAAATGTTCCTTCAGAAAGCAGTCATTCTCAACAGAGATACTGAGAAATTAAAAGAAAACCAAAATCAAATGATATTTCAGCCAAGGAGACAACCAAGGGAAGCAGGTGCTGAGTGCTAGCAGTGGTTGTGTGGGATGGGGGGTAGACTGGACACTCACAGATTTCCTCAGAACCCAGACACAGCCATCACTCAGCAGCTCTCAATATTCAGTGAGGAGGAAGAGAGTTTGAGGAAGTGAGTATGGAGTTTTGGCACCACAGAAAAGTAGAAAGAATGCAGAAGTGGCAGGCAGGAGAAGGAGGCAGCAGAGCAGGCTTCTCCTCCAAAGCTGCTGACCCCCCTCAAGAAGAAAAAGAGGCAAGTGATGGTGGTGGCCAGGAGGAGGCAGAGGTGCTGCTTCTTTTTCTTTTCTTCTCACCTCCATTCCAGAGTGAAGGTGAGCAAAAATAAGCACTCATTTCTCTGTCCTTCCTTCTGCTTCTTTCCTCTCTGTCCTTGCTGCTTCTCTTTACTTCCTGCCAGGGAAAGAAGGCAGGCAAGCAGGAGCAGTTGTGGGATGATGGTGGTGGTGATGGCTCCCCTCCCCCATCCCCATGAGTTCCTCATTGGTCCCCACTTGTTTCCTCCTGTTATGCCAAGCTATCAGCCTTCTTCCTCTCGCAAAGGCCAGAGCTACAGGGAAATGTGTTTGCAAGCCAAAAACCTATATCTTCTATGACTCAGCACTTACAGAAATTTTGTCTCTTGGAAAAACAATTCAAAGCTCTTTTCCCACAGTCAATTAAAATGAATCTTCTGAGATCCACAGCTTTCAGTTATGTCATCATTTGGGAAAGTAATTAAAATAGCAAAATAAATTAATCCCTCTCTATGTACCATATACTTGCTTGCAGCTAAGTCCCATTGAAAATTAGCTTTTCCTTGCTCATTTGTATCCCACTTTCCACCACTTTATTAATGCCCTTCCACTTTGCTTTGCTTTTTCTTGTACCAATGAGCAGATTTCTTCAGTTTTACTCTGCTACTACCCTTTGATTCCAATGAGACTGGAATTATCTTCTGGCAATGATTCCAAGAAGCTGATATTCAAGGAGCTTGGAGATTTGGGGTTGGAGCCTAGATAGGGCAGGATTTGGGAAGGGAAGAGAGTATGTGAGGACAGGAAGGACCAGCAGAGTATGTTGCCATAGAGCAGGGGTGGCCAACGGTAGCTCTCCAGATGTTTTTTGCCTACAACTCCCATCAGCCCCAGCCATTGGCCATGCTGGCTGGGGCTGATGGGATTTGTAGGCAAAAACATCTGGAGAGCTACCGTTGGCCACCCCTGCCATAGAAGATGGCAACTTTAGTTTCCACGGCAGAGTGGGAATTAAAATCTGAGAGACCCTACTCACGAACCACTAACCATATTACCCCATGACTGCTTTTGGATTTTTCCCCCCCTAATAGATCAGTCACAATCTACCTTTAGTTTCTGTGTAAACAGAGTCAGTTAAAGATACTTTAAAATATTCTTGGAGTGGGGAGGCTTGCAGTCCCTGCATCTAAGGCAGCTATACAATGCAGACCTTCCCCCCTCCATGTCAATTAATAGCATTTTTTTTTTTTTGCAGAGACATAGTTGTGTTAATACTAAACTAATGAGGATATTCTTGCAGCCCTCTGAATACAGAGCTGGTGGAGCATCAAGAAGACCCACGGCTCTCTCTGCCCCCTTGTCTCTTCCTGCTTTGGCACTCACACGCTTCTTTCCCAGGAGAGCTGTGCCGTGCCAAGGCTTCTCCTAAGGAATGAGTTGTGAAACAAGACAGAAATATGACGACGCTGTATGATTTCAGCAAACTCTTGAGTTTCAAGAAGTTGGTTTTAATTCTTCAGCTGCTTGATCATTAGAGTGAAGCTCTGCTCAGCAAGCACTGACCTTGTGGGCTATTTCTCTGATATGCAGAGAATTTCCATTGATGTTAAAATGTGACCTGACTTGGTCTATATTTATATCAATCTCATGAAAGCCATGGGTTGTGATTGAAGACTTCGCCTAGAGCAAAGATGTATTTAAAAATCAGTAGCAGCATCCACCAGGCATGACCTCCCCAAACTACATGCTCTGTAATGAATAGGGATCATCACTAGGGCAAATAGGAATGCTTCCACACAGCTTGCATATAGAGTGAGATCCCAGGCTCTATTTCACTAATGCACTATATGAAATACTTTCATTTCCTCAATCTGTTCAGATATTTTTGGTCATATTGTCTATTGTGTGGTGTCATGAAATAGGTACAGCCTTGGATAGGCCTTGAAAGGCTGAATATGCAGCTAGACCAGGGGTCCCCAACCCCCGGGCCATGGACCAGTACTGGTCTGTGGCCTGTTAGCAACTGGGCTGTGAGTCGTATAATTATTTCATTATATATTACAATGTAGTAGTAGTAGTAGCAATAAATCCTGCCCTCCACTCCAAATCTTAGAGTCAGAGCAGCTCAGAATCTCCTTTACCTTCCTCCCCCACAACAGACACCCTGTGAGGTGGGTGGGGCTGAGAGCTCTCCCCAGAAGCTGCCCTTTCATGGACAACTCCTACAGAGCTATGGCTGACCCGAAGCCATTACAGCAGCTGCAAGTGGAGGAGTGGGGAATCAAACCCAGTTCTTGCAGATAAGAGTCCCTACACTTAACCACCACACTAAATGAATAGAAATAAAGTGCACAATTGTATCATCCCGAAATGATTGCCCCCCCCCCCATCCCTCTGATCCATGGAAAAATTGTATTCCACAAAATCGGTCCCTGATGCCAAAAAGGTTGGGGATCACTGATCTAGACCATGTAGGCAAGAAGAGGCAGATCAAGGTCAGACAGGTTAAGCCAGTAACTGTATGGGTTACAAAAGATCCAGGTAAAGCAGCAGCAAACAATGGCAGCCAGAATTGCAGCACCTGAACAGTTTGAGTAGTGCGACAACAATTTTCTTCCAAACAGATCTCAAATGAGCCTTTATACAACTAAGCAGAATTAATGACTTCCAGAGCCCACTGCCTAAGTTTAAGATGCACAGGGATGGCATCCCAGAATTTTCTTCCAAACAGATCTCAAATGAGCCTTTATGTAACTAAGCAGAATTAATGACTTTCAGAGCCCACTGCCTAAGTTTAAGATGCACAGGGATGGCATCCCAGAACTGTTGTCTTTCCTTTCAGTCCTAGATGGGTTGTGTAATAGGATCTCAAGTTTTATCTTTTGAAGGATCTGAGCCATCAGTGCCAGTTTAGTGACTGACAATTTAGAAGATCTGCCCTTCTTCCAATGTTTTCAAGGGGGATTTCCTTAGAGCAGGTGGGTTTAGATGTTGCAGAACTTCCAGGTTCCCCCTGGCTCAAGTTCAGCATCAGAAGGTTCCAAGGGCTAGGTCATGATACCCACTTTCTAATGAGATGTATCCTCCCAGCTAACTAAGTCACATAAACTGCAATTCTAAGCAGTTACAATCTTTAAAAGGTTGTGACTCTGTTTAGGCGTACACTGTGACACAATCAAGTATGAAAACTAGATCAACAATCTTTGGTTCACCGATGGTTCAGGGGAAGCCCAAAAGATTTTGATGCCAACAGAAAATACAGCCTATGGATATGAAGGAGAAAACATGATTAGTGGCTTGCAACATGTGGAGTGAGTCTGAGAAATTTTCAGCATGTAAGATCAGCCAAGACATGTGTATCATGAAAGCAAACTAAGTGCGAACGATACTTGATTGAATAAATATTCTTTTTAAAAAATCAATATTTTTTTAAAAAATGGAAAATTAAATACCAAGATTTATTTTTAAAAGACAACCAATGACCATTTTTTCCATGAGGGGAAAAAATCAATCAAGAATCAGTAGTGGCATGAAGAAACATCAACAAGAGCCTCTCCCAAGAATCAGTTTGGTGTAGTGGTTAAGTGTACGGACTCTTATCTGGGAGAACCGGGTTTGATTCCCCACTCCTCCACTTACAGCTGCTGGAATGGCCTTGGGTCAGCCATAGCTCTGTAGGAGTTGTCCTTGAAAGGGCAGCTTCTAGGGAGAGCTCTCTCAGCCCCACCCACCTCACAGGGTGTCTGTTGTGGGTAGAGATGCTATAGGAGATTGTAAGCCACTCTGAGTCTCTGATTCAGAGAGAAGGGCAGGGTATAAATCTGCAGTCCTCGTCTTCTTTTACACATGTGATAAAGTGGTAAGTGTGGCCAACGAGAAAGAGGGCTTCTATTTCCAATCAGCTGATTGAATAAATATTCTCACCCACTGATGAAAAAGGCAGGGGGAAGTGATTTTGCCTCTCCCCAATACAGCTTCCTGCAGTGGTTATTACAGCATGCAGGTCTATGATCCCACACTGGCTATTAATTTTACCATTACCAAACATTGCTCTGACAGCCAGTGGGAGAGAGAAGAGGCTAGGGGAATGATGTCATGCTACTGATGCAATGTTATTTCCAGCATAAACCCAGAAGTGACATCACAGTGTTTCTGTGACACTCTAGCTTTCACCATAGAGTTTGAGGGGATCTTAAAGTGTCACGCTGTTGTGTGAAGTCAGCTTTATGTAAGAAGTGTTGCCGCACCATTGATACAACAAATCTCTCCCCCCACCCCCGCCATTTCCCCTCCAGTGGGGATAGTAGATGGAGGATGGGAGGTCTCCCACTGCAGCCACAGCAAGAGACTTGGTAATCCAAGCTTGGATCACTCATGTGACCCATCTAGGAAGTATTACACTAGCTTCCTTTGTCCTCAAAAATATCAGCATTAAGCTAAATCAAACTGGATGCATAGAGTTGTAATACCAGCTATCAGCCCTTGATTCATAAGGAGCTAGAATCATTCCAGGAGGAAGACAAGCTTTGAGAAGGGACAAAAAATGTGCTGGAGGAGCAGTGAATAGGGGAAACATTGGCTTCTGTCCTATTAGATCCATGAACTGAATAGAGCTTTTGGAACAGTTCTTTTCCTGAGTCCCCTGAGTTCCTTAAAATTCTGTTTCTGGACAGCACGGCAGCAAAGTGAGGGCCAGCACTGAGAGGGGGTGAAATCTCTATGTTCTCTGTTGATGGAATTATTTTCCCTAGCTAGAAAGGGACCATGGGATACAAGCCAATACCAATGAAAGGCTTCTGGGGAAAAGATGAGAGAAAAAATTTAAAAGGAGCACATTTCAGACATTGTTAGGAAAGTATTTTTGCCTACATGAAAGCACTACTTATGTACCAGAAGTCAAAACAGGTGAACATTTGATGCAGCTTTTCAGCTTTCATGGCCACAACTGAACAGATCCTTCTCATTTCTTTACAACAGCTTTCCTAACGAAGTTGAAACAAATATCCCAAGTTTAATACTCTGGGCACTTTTTTCAAACATCCCCCAACCACGTTGTCATTCTCAAAGACGTTTTGCAGAGAACCACAGTCGTTGACATTTTTGTTCTGCAGTTCTCAATGTTGTGAGGCTTTTAATGTCAATGCCAGCTGGAATTAGAGAAGCATAACAATGGTGAGTGGGAGGAAGTACTTTAATGAGGTGAAGAGAGGAAAGAGGTTAAATAAGGCTTTTTTTCTGCTAAGCATATTTCATTCTTGTCTAGACTGAGGCACTGTCAAAGCGTGCTGACTAATTTTGTAAGCATGCCCTTTTGTTGTACCCCCGGTTCAAGAAAACTTTATCAGCAAAGAGCTTCAGAAAGCAACCATTATAATACAACATTTATTTGTAGAAGAAGAAGAGAAGAGATTGGATTTATGCCCTTTTCCTCACTCAGCATCTCAGAATGGCTTACAATCTCTTTTCCCTTCTGTTCCCCACAACAGACACCCTGTGAAGTAGGTGGGGCTGAGAGAACTGTGACTGACCCAAGGTCACCCAGCAGCTGCATGCAGAGGAGAGGGGAATTAAACTTAGTTCTCCAGATTACAGTCCACCACTCTTAACCATTATACCAAACTGGTTCTGTGTTTTTATCCAACACTTCCTCTAAGGAGCTCAGGGTGGTATGTACATTGTACTCCCTTCCTCCAGTCTAACCTCACAACAGCAACCCTGTTAGATAGGTTAGACTGAGAGTGAATGGCCCATGGTCACCCTGTGAGCATCCATAGCAGGGTGGGGATTTGAACCTGGGTCTCCTGCAACCTAGTTCAATCAGACAACTACACCACACTGACTCCTAAGGTATTTGCTATACCTGATCCATAATGAGCTGTTCAGCTGGTCTTTTATCTCCAACTGTAAAAAAAAATTGCTTATGTCAGTCAGTTTGTCTGTATTTATTGCATCAGCAGATAAGCCATAGCAACAACACAGTGATTCCATTAAAGTAAATTTGTTTATGTGAGTGGATGTCCCCAGTTTGACCCCCTCATATATGGTAGCTTAGTAGCGGTAACCAGGAATTAATTAATCAAAATCTTAACCAAATCAACTCTAGCCATTTAATATACTATTTGGAATACTAAATCTGATTGCTAAAAATACTGACCCTTGGTAATCCCTGAAAAGCTTCAGAAATGACTCATAGAGCTTTGCTATCTGCTTTTCAAAAGTTGCATGTGGTGATGGCAACTGGAGTGAGGAAAGAAAATGACTCCACAGATAAGCTGATGCAAAAATGTCTTCCAGAACAACCAGAAATGTTGTTCCCACCAAAGAGGATCATTGTGGTATCCATTTGTGGCTCCAGTGCCAAGGAGAGGGGTAGAGGTGGGCACCCTGGACCAACTCTCTATACCTACAAACTCCAGTTTAGTTTACATATCACAGAAGAAATAACACACAAACACAGTATTTTCAGGAAAAGTGGAATAAAACTGGCCACGACTTTTATTGCTTATAGCTGTAGTAAGCCTTGGCACAGCGCAGAGTAAGGATCCTGCATATCAACTGTTCCATCTACCAGTTGAGTACCGGATCCGTTTCAGGGTTTTAGTATTGACATTCAAAGCCGTACGTAGCCTGGGACCGACATACCTGAAGGACTGCCTCTCCCCATATGAGCCCCGAAGGACATTGCAATCGGCTAGCCAACACCTTTTGGTCATCCCTGGCCCTAAGGACGTCCAGCTTGCCTCAACTAGGGCCAGGGCCAAAAACCTGGTGGAATCAGCTCCCAGTGGAGGTGCAGACCCTGCAGGATTTGTTACCTTTCCACAGGGCCTGCAAGACGGAACTGTTCTGCCAGGCATTGAGTTGAGGCAGGCGGGCATCCTCTACTCTGTTGCCTATACCATCACTGCCCCCCCCACAGTGATCTATCATCTGAATCTTTATATTTAGGCCACTGCATGATTACACCTAAAGTTGCTCTATGTGCCGCCCGCTTCTGTTATTTGTTGATGTAATGCTGTTGTTTTAAATTGTATTTATTGTATTTATTGATTTTATTATATGTGACTGGTTTTTATCTGAATGTGATCCGCCCTGAACCCGTCTGAGAAAGGGTGGAATATAAGTGAACCAAATAAATAAATAATAAATTGGGATGGCAGGTTTTTGGATCCCACTGTGGAGGATGCCCAGAGGTGATCTTCCCTGCCACCTGAGCATAAGGGCGATCCCTGGACATGCCCCCAGGCTGGGCACCTCAGTGGGCCCTCACACCAAGATCCTTTACTGGGATCCCCCACTCAGGAAATGGGCGGGCAGGCCAATTTTCTTGAGAATGGATCCAGCTCCATGTTGATACCGCCACAAGATTCAGGCCTCAGATGGCTGGAATGCAAGTAGCTACAGACTGAATGGGAAATGAAAATAGTGGCAAAGTTTATCTTCCCTCCCCCAAAGACAGGCAGGGATTCCTGCAGGTGACAAAGTTTTGCTTCTGCTTCTAAGTATAGCCAGCTCCAGCCTTTTGTAGGCAGCAGGGCCAATGGGCTGGCGATTAATCTCACTAGGACATTCCTGGTGGTCCTCTACCCAGGAGGGCTGGCAGCAAGGGTAAAGGAGCCATCAGAGACATCTATAAAGAAACAGAGTGCAAGGAGAGAGAAAAAAGTTCAGCCAAGGGGATGGGATGGGGGAGGGGCTCTGGGCTGGAAGTGAAGGGCTGCCTACAACCCCCTTCAATGGTAAATTCCTCCACTTTTTCTCTGGGCTTCTGTGGCAGCTCCAAGCCTCGCTCAAGTTTCATGAACAGGAGCCTATTGTAACACAGTCCCAAACCTGCTACTTCTCTACCAAATATGCTGTGCTTAGGATTGCAGACAGAATTTGGTACATATTTATTGAGAAGTGCCAATGAAGTCAATGGACTTTACTCCCTGGCAGTGTTCCCTCTAAGCTGAGTTAGCATGAGCTAGCTCACAGATTTTTAGCCTCCAGCTCACACATTTTTGTCTTCACTCAGGAAAACTGACCTCAGAGCACAATAATTTATGCAGTAGCTCACAACTTTAATGCCAGTAGTTCACCAAGTAGAATTTTTGCTCACAAGACTGCAGTTTAGAGGGAACATTGCTCCCTGGTAAGAGCAGGTAGAAGAGCCCCAAGGTGCAGAGTGGTAAGCTGCAGTATTGCAGTCCAAGCTCTGCTCACAACCTGAGTTCGATCCTGGTGGAAGCTGGGTTCAGGTAGCTGGCTCAAGGTTGACTCAGCCTTCCATCCTTCCAAAGTCAGTAAAATGAGTACCCAGCTTGCTGGGGTGGGGGAGTGTAGATGACTGGGGAAGGCAATGGCAAACCACCCCATAAAAAATCTGCCATGAAAACATCTACTTCCAGGCTGATGAACTGAGTCCGACTCTGGTGCAGTAAGTGAGGGAATGTCGTGTTTCTGGAAATAGCAAATAAAAAAGTATTTTATATAAGGAATCAAGCTGTACATTTTCCAACGGCTCAGTCTCTGTTGACTTCCTCATTATATACCCAAAATTGGTCAGAGGGGTTATTCCAAGAACTCTTGATGCCTTAACGTTATTTAAATGCAGTTACTGGGGCCACTGATTTGCACTGGAGCGTTGAAGGGAAGAAGACTAGCAACATTTTACGTTCAAAGTTAAACAGAACAGCCCTCGTTCATTCATTCGTTTTACTGGATTTATATCGCACCCTCCCTGCTGAAGCAGGCTCAGGGTGGCTCACAGTATATAGTATACAATAAAAACATTTACATTAGAAGCATAAAAATTAAGACAGTTAAAAATAATTTGGTGCTAATTTTGGTACAGTTTTAAGATGGCGTTCAATGATCTTAAACACCCATTAGATCTAGTGTTTCGTTGGTGGTGGTCAGCATTTCAGTTAAATGCTAACTGAAACAGTATCATCTTACAGGCCTTGCGGAACTGGGCAAGGTCCTGCAAGGCTCTGACCTCCTCAGGCAGTTGGTTCCACCAGTGAGGGGCAGCAATTGAAAAGGCTCTTTCTCGAGTTTTTTCATTCTTGCCTCCTGGGGATTGATAGCAAGTTTTGTGTTCCTGATCTAAGTACGCTCTGGAGAACATGTGTAGGGAGATAGCCCCTAAGGTAAACAGGTCCTTGGCCATATAGGCCTCATCCATTTATAGATGAGTCTGCCTGTTCACATCTAGAGAATGCAGAAGCTAAGGGATTTATTTCTAAACAAACACAGAGCATCCACACATATCAGGAAAAGAGAGAAAAAAACACTTCCCCCATTATAGGATTGCCAGCTTTCAGGTAGGTCCTGGAAAATTCCTGAAATTATACCTGATTTCCAGACTACAGAGATGAGTTCCCTTGGGAAAATGGCTGCTTCAGACAGTGCTCTGTGGTATTATATGACACTGAGATCCCTCCCCTTCTTAAATTTCACCTTCTCCAGGCTTTACTCTCAAATCTCCAAGAATGTCCCAGCTAGGAACTGGTAGCCCTACTGTCCCATCTTACCAGTGAACTTACCTCAGCATTATCATGCAGCCCAGCTTTGATACTGAAAGTCAACTTACAGCAAAATAAGATGACAGAGGAAACAGGATTTAGGTAGGGTTGCCAAGTTCCATTCAAGAAAGATTTGGGCACTTTGGGGGGGTGCAGCCAGGAAACTTTGGGGGTGGAGCCAGGAGACATTGAAGGTGGAGCCAGAAGCAAGGGGGTGACGAGCAGAATTGAACTCCAAAGGGAATTCTGGCCATCACATTTAAAGGGACTGCACACTTTTTCAATGTCTTCCTTCCATAGGAAATAATGAAGGATAAAGGCACCTTCTTTTGGGACTCACAGAATTGGACTCCTTCATCTAATCCTTTTGAAACTTGGGGGTATTTTGGGGGGAGGCTATACTGATCCTACACTGGATCCTATACCGAAAATTTGGTACCTCTACCTTAAAAAACTGCCCCCCAGAGCCCCAGATACCCATGGATCAATTCTCCATTATTTTCTATGGGAATAAGTCTCCATAGAGAATAACGGAGTGCCCAGCAGACATTTCTCTCCCCTCCCCCGCTTTCTGATGACCCTGAAGCGGGGGGAGGGCCTCCAAACCAGGGGATCCCCTGCCCCCATCTGGGGATTGGCAAGCCTAGAGTTAGGTCTCCTGACAAGCACATTTTGTTTTTGTTAATTTTAAAACATTCCCAGTTTTCATTTGGGTGAGGGATACAATTTCAGTTTCATTTCAGAGGTATGGAGGGCGAGTTACAACCATTAATCCGCTGTCTGTTAATGCTGTTGGAAACAAATATTCTAATAACGAAAATGAGGGTCATGAACAGAGGTAATAACTATAATAAAGAATAAAATAACTTTAAAATGAATCCCAAATTTCTGAGTGCATTGCAAACATCAGCAGCCATTTACACTTTATATACTCTTACCCCAGTTTTTAAAGTTTATTTGCATTTGCATATTATAAAGCATTTGCATAATTTTCACTCAAGGCACACCACAGCAGAAAGTGAAGAGCTTTCTTCCCTTAAGGTTCATGGCTGATTAATGGAATAACTGATGTCCTCTGATTTTCCCTTAGGCTCAAATCATTCCACAGGTGCCAAATTCTAAAACTGCCTCTAGTTAAAGCTAGCTGTGAAATACACAGGGAGACCCAAGGAACAAGCAGTCATAAATCAATTTTAGCAGCACCAGAAGAGAATGATGGAATTAACAGGGTGGCATCCAGGCAACTCCATAGAAAGCAAGTATGGCGTAGAAGTGAGAGTGCCAGACTGAGACTAAGGAGACCCGGGCTTGAATCCCCAGTGATGAAGTTCAGTGCCAGTTGCTCTTTTTAACCCTTAGCTTTCTCTCTTTGGTGGTTGTGAGGATAAAATGGAGGACTGCACTGTTCTTTGAGAGATGAGAATGTGTAAGATTTATAGAGGCACTTGGATAAGTGGAGCATACACTGCTGTAGGTAGGTAGTTTTCAGTCTTGACAATTAAGAAAGGCAAGCTCTTTTTTTAAAAGAAAAAAGGGGGGGGGACACCCTGAAATGGGCTGCATTATGGTAAGTAACCACTCACTGTCAAGAACTGCTCTGGGGTTAGCATGAGAAGATGAATCCTCATTGGAGGAAGAGGATGTGCCCCTGAACCCCACCCTGGCAGATCTGCCTTTAAAGTGGATTCCTCAGTGCCTCCTATAGGAAACCTTCACCAACACCAGCACCACCCCTTGAGGCACAAGAGCCCTCAAGGTGACCCCAGCATTGACCCACCCACTGCCTTACCTGCCATGATTTCCCCCAAGACCCCAGGAGCAGAAAAAGTGAAGAGCTAGGGATGAGGTCTGAACCAAGTCAGGGAAAATACAAAATAATCAAGATAAAAGAATCCAAAAGTGGGGAGTGGAGCCACCCGAGTTGGTGTGTATATCTTCCTATAATCCTGAGGGGATCCCCAGGTTTAAAAAAAACCATGAAGAGTTTAAAAGGAGAAAATGCATTGTGGGCCCTTTCTTGTCAAGACTAATATGTCAGTATAATTTAAGAGTATTAGCTGTAATTAGTTCTCTCTCTCTCCCCCTCTGTGTGTGTGTGTGTGTGTGTGTGTGTGTGTGTGTGTGTGTGTGTGTGTATGCATACATACAAACACAATATGTGCTGTTGGGTCTGGGTGTAGGGTCCACTTTGCTGGCAATCTTGGGGGCTGCTGGGGCATGTCACCAGGCTGTTGCGGGCCAATGACATCATTGGCCTTGTCAAAATGAACCTAGGCAGACTCCTGCCCTTGACAGCCACTGGCTCTGCCCAACTTGGCACTCCTCCCAGCAGCTGAACTAGTTGCACTTCTCCCAGCCTAAGGTTGCCAGATTCCCCCTGGCCACTGGCGAGGGGGTGGGGGGTCAGAGTGTCTGTTGTCCTGATCATCAGGGAAAGCCCTGCCATGGCTGGTGGGCATCTGCATGAATCTGGGCTGGGCATTGGCTCCAGACAAGGGATTTACACTTTCTCCCATGGCTTGACCCTATGCATCCTCCAAGCCTTTTTATTGTAAACTATGGGCATATTCCACTTGAACTCTATTGATTTCAGTGGATTTAGACAGGAGTACTCTGAACAGGGTTACACTGTTACTCTGGTCCTGTCTCTGATTCCTTCTTTGCACCTGATGGTAAGAGTAGAGAGAATAGGCTCTGGTCAGCCTGGTTTGGCAAGGGAAATCTACACCCCTGCACTGCAGCCATGCAAACACCAGAATTATGCCTCATTCAGCAGCAGACAATAGATGTGTTTTAATCATTACCGAAGAATTCTCTGCATCACTTTAAAAAAAAGAACCAAAGAACTATTCTTACCTCTGAAGTGTGCCTGCTCCCACCAGCAGGAAATGAATGAATAATCACATCCCCCTGAAGTGGATAGTGTGCATCACTGACACTGCTTAATTGCTTTGTGTGGAATCTTGTCATGAGAATAAATCATGCCAACATAATTGGTTGCTTAGCAGCACAGCCCCAAAGACTCTCACCCAGTATCCTGCACCATCTGCCTTTTTGGGGTGTGTGTATGGTTGTACACAAGCCCACTAACTTCAGCTTTTTTGTGCTGAGACAACACATTCTACTGAGAACCAACAACGACCTTGCAGCTACTAATAGCTTTCAGGCAACACCTTTTGTTCAAATGAAGAAGATTTACATTGGAAGAATGGGACTGTATTTTTTCCCTCACAGAACAGGTATTAAGCAGAAGTGTCAGGCAGTGCTGGTACATTCATCAATTCCATAGCACTGGCTGAGACCAATTCTTTCTGAAATGGTTGGGACTTACTTGGTGTACGAAGGCCAATACAATAAACAAAGAGCTGTTGGACTCTAGTTTCAATGATGTATATCAAACCTATCTATTATAGGAAAAGCTCTCTAAAATGCCCACTATAATTACAGTTATCATTTTACTTGTGGATTCTGTGAAGTAAATGGTAGTTTAAATGCAATCCCTACTAAGACTGTTTCACTTGCTAGAAAAGTATCAGTGACTGAAAGATTAATTAAAGGAGAGGGGGAGAAGAGAAAGTAGGGTTAGGGGGGAGAGTCTTAGAAGGAGCCCCCTGCGGAAAATGACAAAGAGAAACTCACTATCAAGGAAACTTTCTAATCTGGGTTTCCTCTTTGAGCAATCTCTGTTTATTGTCCCACAAATACTTCATATGCACTATCTTGTTGTAGTTCTCACACCAGCTCTGTAGGCTAGACCAATATTGTCTCCATGTTGCAATTTGGGGGCTGTAGCTTATCGGTTCGAAATTCATGGTAGGGATAAGATTTAAACTGGGAACTCCCTGGGTCACAGCTCATTCTCTTAGCCACAATGCCATACCAGTTGACTAATCAGTATGGATTATATCCTCCAACCATATCTATAACTGGCATGGTAATTATCACTGTGTGCAGAGCATACAGTCCTGTAATATCCTTATTATGCTTCTGACACTACATCAAACCACTGTCCTATATATTTGGCTCTAGCAATAAGATTTTGGAGCTAGATTTGTATGACTTACCTCTATAGTATTTCAGTTGAAAATGTAAATGAAATCAGTTTTAAGGGGTTACATTTTGTCTGTAGAAATATGGCCATCCATGATCTTATTCTCCAAACGATGATGTGAGGAAATGCCATGTTGACAGTGACCATGTACACAAAATCAGAAGGATTATGTAGCACTGAGCATAACTAGCACTGTGTGGAGTATTGAGAGCTTCTGACTACTAGTCAAATACTAATCCCTGTCTCTAAATAGCTTAGGATAGCAACTAACCCTCATGCTGGTTAAGAGGGCATGCTGCCACCATAAGATCACAATGCCAGTACAACCCCTGTGCCAATGTAGAAATGCACAATGTCAGAAGCATGCTGATGGAGGAGTACAGGTTATTTGATATCCCAAGCCTCTTCAACCCACTCAGTATTGCTGTACTGGCACAGCATTATGACAACTGCAGTCTAACTGTGAAAACTTCCACAAAAGTCATAGGCAATAAGCAACAACTACTATTGAAGAGGGATTCTGAAAAGCTAAAGGAAGATGACTTAATTGAGAAGAGAAGTAAGGCTAGGCCAGCAGGAGATTAGGTTGCCTCAAACAGACAAAGTGGGAAGAAGAACAAAAGCCGAAAGGCATGATATAGCTGAGGAAAAGAAAGGAAAGGTCCCCTGTGCAAGCACCAGTCGTTTCCAACTCTGGGGTGACGCTGCTTTCACAACGTTTTCACGGCAGACCCTTCACGGGGTGGTTTGTCATTGTCTTCCCCAGTCTTTTACACTTCCCCCCCAGCAAGCTGGGTACTCATTTTACCAACCTCAGAAGGATGGAATGCTGAGTCAACCTTGGGCCAGCTACCTGAATCCAGCTTCTGCCGGAATCATACTCAGTTGTGAGCAGAGAGTTCAGATCACAGTACTGCTGCTTTACCACTCTGCACCACGGGGCCGCTATAGCTGAGGAGAGAGCTTTAAATGTAAGTAAAGATATAAATGTGCATTTATAGCTGAGGAGAGAGCCTTAAATGTAAGTAAAGACATGAACTGTACTTGAAGTGTATCTATGAAGTCTACTTGAAGTGTATCTATTTTTATTTGAAGAAACTGATGACTATGTGACCTCACACAAGCAGCCACTGTGTAAATTAATTCTATATTTCTGTACCTCATACCTGCTCTTTAAGATACATAGATAAACAGAAAAGGAAATTGGTTTGAAATTCCTCTATAAATTAGCAATGACCTCCTTTTGATATGAATCCCCATTATGCCCATCCAAGTTCTGAAGGCCTGATTTGGCAACTCTATAACCATACCATCAAAGTTAATCCAGCATTGACTACATGGATATAAAACAGTCAATATTTACAGTGTAAACATAATTGTCTTAGCTTGGAGACCATTAAAGATCTATTTTTAAATTTAAGGACCAAAAGTGTGTGTGTGTGTGTATATATATATATACACATACACATTCTGAGATACAAAGAGACAGAACATCTCTGCTGTGTTGAGACTCTGTAACATTGTTTTAACACTTCATTATTTGTTGCTCACCGTTCTCACTGAGACTCAAGGTGGATTACAAAATGATGGTTCACAACCTTTTTGGTATGGCGACCCACAAGTGCAAATTTATTTGGCATGGTGGCCCATCCAGGGTTAGTTCAAGGGTTTGGGGGGGGGGGGGGTTGCAAAGGAGGAAGAGGAGATTGGATTTATACCTCACCCTTCACTAACTAAAGGAGTGTCAGAGCAGCTTACAATCTTCTTTCCCTTCCGCTCCTCACAGCAGACACCCTATGAGGTAGGTGGGGATGAGAGAGCTCTCCAAGAAATGCTCTTGAGCAGAACAGCTCTGAGAGAGTTATGACTGACCCAAGGTCACTCCAGCAGTTGCATATGGAGAAGTGGGGAATCAAACCCAGTTCTCCTATATAAGAGTCCATGCACTTAACCACTACACCAAACTGGCTCTCTTTTTAAATTTAAAACTTTGTTCACATTCAAAAAAACAAAAAATAGGAACCCCTGAGATCAAAAATAACGGGGTGGGGAGGTTACTTAAACAGAGTTACTCTTGAGTGAGAACAACCCTCAAACCTTTCCTTTCTGCCCCAGAACCCAAGCCTGCCCCCAGCCCTAGGAAAAAATGAAACAAATACAATAGCAGTAGCTAAAATCAGAATCTAAAGTAGCAGCTACTCCCAATCCTATTCCCCCACTGCAAATACAATCCCAAAAAACACAAACAAAAGGACATATAATACTGCAAGGATTGGCAAAGGGGTGCAGGAAGCAGCCCGCAGTGCCAGAAGTCCAAATGTAATAAATAAGTGGTTTTAAAAATCTTTTTCTTTCCTTTTTTCATTTTTGCATGTTTTTGTCTGTTCACAGGGCATGAGCAACAGTCACTGTTATGTGACCTTGAGCCTCCAGTCATACTGGAGAGAGAACTAGGGAGTACACACCCATTTGATTGGCAACTCCTTGTGGCAGGCGGTTCATCACAGGAAGATACAAAGACAAAAAGGCTCTCTTGCCCAAAGTTTTGTATCCTTGGGCTGTCTGGTGCTGAGATGCAAACTGGGGGGAGCAATACACAGGCCCATAGTGCTCCATAAGGCCCAGAGGGCACATCCTCCTTGTGGATTTTATAGGCCCCCTCCCCAAGACTTGGCTCCCCCTCGGGACCCCTCACCTCGATCACCTCAGCCCATGAAGCAGGTAGTGGCACCAACAAGTTCTCTCCTGAAGCATTCTGAGCAGAGTTGGCTGGGCGGGCAGGCAGATTCTGAAAGTTGGGTGGGTAGGTGGGCAGTCAGCCCCACCTCCCACTCCCAGCAGCCCCTAGTCCGACCATGAAGAGCTGGGGGCTCCATGTGCTGCCTTGTTTTCCGCCACCATGAGCCTGAATGGTAAATTCTTGGGTGGGTGGGAGGAGAGGCCCCCAGATTGCACAGGCTGCAAGGGCAGCTAGAGTCCTTTCAGGGTGGTTGGAGGGCAGGGTTGCCAATCCCCAGGTGGGGGCAGGGGATCCCCCGGTTTGGAGGCCCTCTGCCTGCTTCAGGGTCATCAGAAAGCGGGGGGAGGGGAGGGAAATGTCTGCTGGGAACTCATGATTCCCTAAGGAGGCTTATTCCCATAGAAAATAATGGAGAATTGATCTGCAGGTATCTGGGGCTCTGGGGGCCCTGTTTTTTGAGGTAGAGGCACCAGATTTTCAGTATAGTATCCAGTGGCTCTCTCCAATATACTCCATAAGTTTCAAAAAGATTGGAGCAGGGGGTCCAATTCTATGAGCCCCCAAAGAAGGTGCCCCATCCTTCATTATTTCCTATGGAAGGAAGGCATTTAAAAGGTGTGTGGTCCCTTGAAATGTGATGGCCAGAACTCCCTTTGGAGTTCAATTATGCTTGTCACACCCTTGCTCCTGGCTCCACCCCAATGTCTCCTGGCTCCACCCCCAAAGTCCCCAGATATTTCATGAATTGGATTTGGCAACCCTAGTAGGAGGGAGGAGGGGGCCAGGACATGTCTCCCCCAGCCAGCATGTACAGGCCAAGTGGGTTCCCTGCTGCTCCCGGTTAGGGAAGGGCACAGGAAAGCAAGGAAATGGGGAGGGAGCACAGAGATACAAACCAGCCTTCTTTTGAACTTCAGAACTGGAAGTTGATCACTGCAGGCTGAGCTCCAGGAAAGGTAGAAGGTGAATCGAAGCTCACATGCAATTTAAATCACATGGGAGGGGGAAGGGAGAGGGGCAGCCCCCAGCCTCTCCAGCTTCTTGCTTTCACCCCCATGGCCCCCCTCCTATGGCCCCCCTGTGCCCCCTCCCCCTGTGACTCTAAGCTACACCTGCATTCAAGTGTATTGAACTGTGACCTTGGAGCCCCTCATGCCCGTCTAGGGGAACTGTGACCTTGGAGCCCATCTAGTTCAGCATTTCATTTTCTCAGTAGCCAGCAAGATGTTTTTGAGAAGCCAAAAAACTCTGCACAAAGGGTGTGGCTGCTCCCAAAGATGGCATTCCGAAGTATGCAGCCTTTGCATATGAAGGTTATATTCCAAGCCTTTGACCAAGAAATTAGACTGCTGACAAAACAGTGCCAAGATGGACCCCATGGATGCACATGCCTATTTCACACATTTGTTTTTCCAGGTGCACTGAACAGTTCCTGCTTACTCTCCAGACTCCCCCCCCCCTTCCAATTACTACCATAAAATTACTAATTGCTGGATGAATTGTTTTTCCTTCTCACTGTTGTCACAAAGGAAGTGGGAGATGAGAATATGACAAGTCTGCAGCAATGAAGATAGCAGGAAAAAATACAATTTGAAAGGTAGAAATAGACATTAGGGAGGGCTGGCCTGCGACCCACTTTCAGAAGCTTCACGTTTGGATCCTGACCCACAGTTTGGGAAACACTATTGTAAAACAATGCAGTCAAATAGCATGAGACATCTAATCCACAATGCAACAGGATGAGGATTACAAGTACTCGATTAATTAAAAGACAGGCAACCAAACTAGAAAGCTTGCCTACAAAATAGGTTATAAGCTTCTCTTTAGGGTTGAACTAACCACAGAGTAGAACATCCCTAATTCAATGAATTTGCCTGCGGCTCAGAGAGTGGTGAACGTGCCTTCTATATATTTCATTAGGTCCTTGACTTCCCCTCTCTAAATAACATAACACACCACTGTTAAGTCTCAAGGGAATTGCAAAAGTAGTTTCCAGTGCCGCCTTGGCTGGTTACTATTTGAAAGAGAACCAATCAAAATCTTTCCTCTGTGTCTAAAAGGCCTCAGAGGCTCCTTCACAACAACACTTGAGGTAGGCCCTTGACATTGTCCCCATTTCATGGAAGAAAGGACAGCATACCAAGACCATAAAAGGTAAAGGTAGTCCCCTGTGCAAACACTGGGTCGTTGCCAACCCATGGGGTGACATCACATCAGGATGTTTTCTTGGCAGACTTTTACAGGGTGGTTTTCCATCGCCTTCACAAGTCATCTACACTTTACCCCCAGCAAGCTGGGTACTCATTTTACTGTCCTCGGAAGGATGGAAGGCTGAGTCAACCTTGAGTCAGATACCTGAACCCAGCTTCCACAGGGATCAAACTATGAAGCTATTGCAGAAGCAAAGTCTGAACTGTGGTTAACCTAAAGCCAAGTTACTGGTGTGTCCACATCCTAGTTCTCTGTACTATTAAAGGCATCTCCAAGAGCTGCTTTCTTTGCAAAAAGTGTTCTTTACAGCACAGCTAAGTACAGCTATAGCTCAATAGGCTGACAGCAGAAGGGAAATGAAAGGAAGAAAAATAAGGTACCCTTAACTGGAGTAAACATTCCACTGTGTATCCCTGTACTCCAGGGGGCCCTCGAATTATTACTGCCTCGGTGCCCCCATCAACTTTAATTTAGGTTTGTTTGACAGCCATACGGGGGGGGGGGATCCATTTTACTGTTTGGTAACTCTAAACCCATTTGAGCTCCACAATCATGCTTTTTAGTGTCTTTCAATATTTTAAGCTAACATACTTTTTTTCTCTCTCTCTCTTTTATGTCCCTGAAATTCCATTTTAAGAAAATATATATAGGCATCCTCTGTGTGTCAGTGCCTTTGTTCAGATACAGTATGTATCAGGCTCTGTCTTAAATTCCCTACAGTCCAAGACAAGGAGGCTCAGGGTGAGTCTACTGGAAATTAGCATTGACATGCTAGAAGAAGTGTGACCTTGGTGACTTCTATGCAATTAACTAGTACTGTATTCATCGAGGCTTGAAAATGCTTTAACTCATTAGACGCTGGTGGAATTTCCCCCTCCCCCTTCTCCGTTAAGCAGTGACCTATAAAGAAGACATTATCACACAGGGCAAGCAGCTGTTCTAGTCTGTGATAGCAAGAAGTTAGAAAATAGATTGTAACATAGCATTGATTTTGTAGAGGGTTAGTGATTTAATCATTAGTAACGATCTTGGCACTGTCAGTCCAATGGAGTGCAGTAAGGGTTTTGCCATAGTTTCCTTCCTACTGTATTTCATCTCATCCTGCCCCACTCATCTTCAAAATAGTTCTTGTAGCCAACTGGGTGTTATCTTAATACTGAAAATTCCAGTTTTAATTTAAAAAAACGTTTCTAGTTTTCATAATTGACAATGAAATGGCAAGAACACAAAATGGTTTTTAAAAAGGAGCAAGTAAAGAAATATCCAAATTCCTTATATGAAGATATTACAGGATTTCTAAATATGAATATTAACTAAATGCTGTGATTGTACTGATATATACAACAAATAAAATACAGATGATGACAATCAATATATGATCATATTAGTGCTGAACTTGCTATCAAATTCCCAACCATTTTTTAAAGATGAAAAGATACCTGCACTGTGTATTATTCATTGATACAGCACGCCATCTTTTTTTTCCCCTCAGGCACACAGCCTGGAAAAAGCCGTTAAATACAACTAGAATCACCAGCTACTTGATGGATTGATCACTTGACATTTGGCATTGATGCCCTTACACAAAGGCTAACATGCATCATGCCAAGGTAAAGGAGAAAAGCCATCACACACAATAAGAAGCAGCAACATTATGGTTTGCAAATGTGAAGCTTGCAGGAAATCTGTTGCAGTAAATGAGCTATTTTGCCATTCCTATAACAGGAATGGGCTGTTTGGCTTTGACAATTGAATAGGAAAGAATCCTAGAACATAGTAAGTATTGTATACAGCCATGGGAGGTCCTGTAGCACAGTACCAAGTCAGGTGACTGATCATGAACGGAAAGGTGGGGGGAATCACAAAGGAAATTCAGAACCACTTTCTCTGATATCCCAACACACTTCTTTCCTGGTCTGCCTAAAAGTGTAATCCGTACAAAAATCAAAGCTTAAAATATTACTGTTGAGGCAACACAGCTGTACAAACCTGCATTATAAAACCCTGTACTGCTAAACTAAATTGGCAATTTCCATCAATCCCCCCAGACCTTCCTTATGTCATTCTTCCATGTTCCTTATCCCCCAGAAGCAGAATTTTGTGAAGATCAGTGAGCTGCAAAGGGAGGGACAAGGCAGAAAAGTCTCATTCTGCCATTGGGAAATTAAATCTGGATCCAACCTCCTATTTTTAGTACAGCTAAGGAGTGTAAATCTAGGCCTTTGAATGCCCTATAAATGTACTTCACCATAATTTCAGACATTTTCCAAATGCAGGTAAGATTGTCAAACTGTCCTTGAGCTTGTTGACAATTGCTGCATTTGGGGTGTTGAGGATAACATACATACCATTGTCAAGGTCTTACTTTTGTCATAGTTCAAAGGGAAGTGCTGAAATACTATATACTAGGAATAAGGCCTATTATGAATTAAAATATAATGGGTTCTAGAAAGAGGCTCTAGGTGCATGCCCCCCACCCTTGTTGTCTTCCCATCCACCCACCCAAGTAAAGGCATTCACTCTTCCCCATCCTTGATGTCTTCTCACCCCCCACCCCCCATCCTAATACCAATCACCCCCAACCACCTCTTCCTCTCAATTACCCCTGCACCCTTGGCATGGCAATACCTCCACCACCCATGATATTCACTCACCCACACTCTTGCTGTCCAAAAATCACCCAGTCAGCTTCCACAGCAAAAAGTCAGGCCTGGCAAACCCTGCTCTGAAGCATTAACACCTATGCAACACCGTCTGCCATAGGGGGGCTGCTGAACAGCCAGGCAAACTCCAGGTGGAGCCTGAAGATCTCTTAGGATCACAACTGAACTCCAGACAATCCTCGTCTGTCCTGGGGCAAGGATGAGGGGAGAAGGGAGAGAGGGAGTGACAGGATAGAGGTGGCAGCCATGGCCTCTGTGGATACATTCCAAGTGGAGCCAGGCCTTGCCATCTAGTCGCATTTTGGTGGCAGTGGCAGCTTTCTGGCTATTTTGGTGACCTTCAGAGATTGTGTGTGCTGGGAGGCCATCTTCATGGGCCATTGATGGGGCAGCAGAGGTCTGTTGCCAGTGGTGACCACAACGCCTTTTGTGAAGCTGCAGTACAGCAGCAGCCCTTTCTGAGGCCGGTTGACAGAGAGGACACAGAGAAGCATTGGAGATGTGTCTGTCTCTGAGGTAAGACTGTTTTGGCAATTTATCATTCCTGGGCTTGCAGTAGGTGGGGGCAGGGGAGTCAGCCAATGGGAGGCCAGAAATGCTGACTGAGCCGTGATAGGCCAATGGTTTGTAGTATGC
This sequence comes from Heteronotia binoei, assembly GCF_032191835.1. Taxonomy (NCBI): domain Eukaryota; kingdom Metazoa; phylum Chordata; class Lepidosauria; order Squamata; family Gekkonidae; genus Heteronotia; species Heteronotia binoei. The sequence continues at coordinate 68,513,875 of NC_083227.1, forward strand.
CCCTCTAAGGCAATGGGAACCGTGCATTTGGCCACCACCATAGGAGAATTATTATCTATGATGATGCAATATTAAAGGTCAGTGTTGTAATCAATTATAGAAAGACAAACTGGCCAGTCAAAATAAGATCCCAAAAAGTTAAGTGGAAGGGATTAACCATGAAGGGATCCTGTAATGTTTATTTATGGTATTTATAACCTACCTTTCTCATGACTTTTAGCTAGATAAACATATAGGCAATAATTCAAAACAGAATTTATAAAATAATAATAAAATCCAGTGAGGCAACTCTGTTAGTCAGCAGCAGTAAAAACAAAAAGGAGTCTTGTGACATTTTACAGACTAACAGATTTACGAAGCATAAACTGACTGAGGTTTCACTCCATGAATCTGACAAAGTGGGCTCTAGCCCACAAAAACTTATACTGCAATAAACCTGTTAGTCTTTAAGGCTCTTCAAAAGCATGGTTCATTTAACATAAGCATACTGAACTGTTCTTCCTCCATGGGAGCTGTGGGTGAAATGGTTGAACATTTCCACCTCTGCCTAGTGACTTTGCAGAAAAGGAAAATATAAACCAGGGGTGTTGAACTCATTTATTATGAGGGCTGAATCTGACATAAATGGGACTCTGTGGGACCAGGCCATGCATATCATAAAATGTAATACCAAATAGCAGAGATATAAACTTTATAAAGGACACAGACAAACACAATTAAAGATTTTTAAAAATATATAAAATGCAAACATGATTGAAACTCTTGCAATATTTTGTTTAAAATAGAAAGGCAGGGGAATAGTGGGATTTGGCAATGCAGTTTTAAAAATAAAACATCAAGAAAAAACACAAGGATCACAATGGAAACTAAAAATATAAAATGTTCTGAACCTAGGAAAACATTAAATGCCTGGGCAGTGCAAGCTTCTTCCTCCCCCTGAGTCTACTCAGATCAGATTGGCAATAGCTTTCCAATGTAATATCCCCCCTTTGGCTGTGGGTTCCCACTACTCACTAGGCACCAGTTCTCAGGTTCATTCAGCAGAGAGAAAGCTGGCTCAAAGCATCAACCCTTTATTTGCAATGACACAACTCCAGGAAGCAACAACTTCAGCTGGCCATAGGAACACTGGGAAGTGAAACTGAACTCTACTCCATTGAAACACATTGCAGCACAAAGTTACAAGGAAAATGTGTAATGGGTTTTCCATTAAGGTCTCTGGGCCCAGATAGTCCATCGGGGCCCAGAGACCTTAATAGAAAACCCATTCCACATTTTCTTTTAGCTTTGCAAGCCTGCAAAGACAAGGCAGAAGGAGATGGAAACTTTGGCAGCCTCAAAGCTTCTAAGGATGAGGACAGGAGGGGAAGAAGAAAAGAGCTGTGGGGGCCTGTTAAACCCCTGGGAAGGCTGGTTCTGGCCCACAGACCATACATTTGACTCCCCTTGTATAAACATTGCAGTGTTTTACAGTATATTTTTTTGGGTAGATTTAGCTAAGTAAGATTGACATTTCAAAGTATTATCCAAAAGAAGCATGCCATTTACAACAAGTTATGTCACTAAATGCCTGCCAGGACCATTGAGTCTATGGCTCCTGCTCAGTAGAGGACCTTCAAACAATGCAAGTTGTGATTAGCATATAAAAAAAAATCTCTTTAGCTTTGAAACTCTGGCAAGCTGCACTTCTAGACTGAATCAGAGACTCAAAAGGAATTCTCCATATATTTGGTGCTGAGTGAGCTATGCCAAGTTCAGGTTGATGATAGCCCTAATGGACTCCACTGTCTATTCTTATTGTACCTTCCTCCTCCATCTGTGGGTGTGGCATTAAAGAAACTCAAGGGTAGAGTCTGAAGTTTAAATGGAGGGTGGATGGTCTGTGCTCTCTGACCTAGTGAGAGGGAATGACACATAAAAAGAGAGATAATTATTTTTGGTAGTCCAGATTTGCTGTTTCCATTGCCATGTCCTATTATTCATTAATGAAGCCTTGTTGATAGAAACCATGTTTGGTGTGCAGAAGATCTATGTTCAGTAGCTGGCATCTACAGTGAACAAAGCAGTGTTGGACTAGAAATCACTGGGAAAACTGGGAACGTGTGGCTTGAAACTTGACTTTGATATACAAAGCATAGGTCAAATTAAATGTCCACCCTTAGATAAGGAAGAATCATGTCCATCCTCCCTTCTATTTTGCCCATGGTCCAAACTATGGAACATGACCATGCTCTGACTGAAAAAGAAAATTTGTGGAAAGGGGAAAGGTAGTTTACTGAGCATGGATGCTAATTTTGGCTTAGGTATTAACTTTTAACACAATTGGATGAGCGCATAAAAACAGTGGCAACTCATGGGGTTTCTGTTAGGATCCCTGGCCATGGTAATGGACACTGTAACAAAATGAAGTATTGGAGACAATCTTAAGGCTGCTAGCCATTCCTCATTTTATCTTCTTGGCAAGGTTCCTGAATTTGAAGATGCAAAACCAAAATCCAACAGAGTCATTTTAGCTCTTAGTCTGCACATATGCAAAGAAACATTATGTGGGATGACTTTTGGTGAGAAGACTGTGTGCACCGAAGAACCACAAGGGGGTCAAACTGAAATAAAGGGCCACAGAGGTTTCTGGCACCATGCATTTGTTAAAACTGCACCTTTGTTTATTGCTGCCATGAACACCAATGCAGGACAGATCCCAAAGCTTCCTCCCACCCCAAGATGAGAAACTAGCAGGTATTTTGTTACAAGATAATGCTCTTCCGGAACAGTGACTGTGGTTCTCATGTATGTCTCTTCCTTAGGCAGACAAAAGATTAAGCACATGAAGCTGGATTCCATAGTACATCTTATAGGGTTGCCATTGCCAACCACTAGATGAGGCCTGTAGATTTCCTGAAATCACAACTGATCTCCAGTTGATGGAAATTGGTTCCCCTGGAGAAAATGACTACTTTGGAGGGTGGATTCTATTGGTATTGTACCCTGCTGAAGTCCCTCCCATGCCCAAACTCCACCATCCCCAGACTGCACCCCAAAGTCACCAAGAATTTCCCAACCTTGATATCCAGATAGACACGCATGGGTGTTCTTTATTTTCCTCTATCTGCAGGTACACGGCTTGGGTCAAGCAAGAGTCCAGAGCCCTTGAGCATGGGTCAAAGGGCTCTGGGCTCATGGGTCACAGTCTGGGGTCTGTGGTAATCAGTTGGGTGGACTTGAACCAGCCCAGATTCATTTGTGTTTTCTCTGTTTATCTGTTTGTTTGTGTCATCTGGAATTTTCTTTTCCTTTTTGGAAGTCTCTTGGGGACCCCCTGAGAAGACAAGTTGCCGAAAAATGCTTAAGAAAATAAACAAATCAAGTATAGGTATTCTAAAATGTGCTGGGGCACTTTTGCAGTAACTCCCACTTTTTCACTCTACTTGGGTAAAGAAACTCTGACATAGAAGCACTCAGCTCGAGGCTCTAAATTTTTAAAAACAAAAGATGGTAACTCTGAGCATAGTGCAGCATCTTAATATTTATATCTGAGTTTTTGGAGAGGGGTTCTGACATGCCCCAGGCTAAGTTCAACAGAGGAATGGTGGACAATTCTGTACAGCAGTAATTTAATCTTAAACAAATAGTAAACAAATTTGTGATGTGTTTTTTTCTCCATCCATTAGGAGACAGAATTGTGTTACCATGTAATTTGTGCATAACCGAGTAGTAGGCATTATGTGTTTCTGTTTTTCAGACTGTCCTCCAAGTAGGCAGCGTTACTTAGCCTGCCATTAGCAGAATTACTATGTAAGGACTTAAGCAATTTTAGAGAATGGGATATGAATCCTTATCTATATTTTTTAAAACATAAACTGAACTGAACAATTAACACAGGAAACAGCAGGATACTAATCATCTAGAGGAAGAAAACCACATTACGCAGCTGATGAAAACGGTAGGGAAGCACAGGGGAAATAACTGTGATGCATTGCCAATGACATTCTGTCTGTGGGCACCTCCACACTGTCAGTCAGCTTACTTGGGCTAAAAACAGCACTACTTGATGTTGCCTTTCAGAACGCTGGAGAATTTGCCATCTGAGAAATCCTGACTCTGTGAAAACTAATCATATCCAGCTTAGTGTAGCAACTGTTTTTCTAGAGGGAGAGATAATAGAGTTTCTATTGACTCCTAACTTCTTTGGGTCGCTGAATTAAAAAAAGGCTTCCATGCACCAGTCCAATACCAGGTTAGAAGTAGGGTTGCCAGCTCTGGATTGGGAAACCTGGAGTTTTGGGGGGTGAAGCCTGAGGAGGACAAGGTTTGGGGAGGGGAGAGACCTCAGCAGGGTACAATGCCATAGAGTCCACCCTCCAAGCAGCCATTTTTTCCAGGGGAACTGATCTCTATTGCCTGGAGATCCGTTGTAACAACAGGAGATCTCTAAGCCCCACCTGGAGATTTATTTTTTTTTTAATTTTATTTATATCCCGCCCTCCCCCGCAGGAGCAGGCTCAGGGCGGCTAACAACATTTAAAAGTGAAACAGTACAATAATAAAACATTAAGTTCACATTAAAACCAATCAACCAGTAATCAAAACATTCCTAAAACTAACATTGGCGGTAAACATTATTAATTTAGCAGTAAACATTAGCTCAGTCATTGGTGAACGCCTGTTTGAAGAGGGCAGTCTTGCAGGCCCTGCGGAACTGGTCTAAGCTCCGCAGGGCCCGCACCTCCTCTGGGAGCTGGTTCCAGAGTTGTGGGGCCGCGGCTGAAAAGGCCCGGGTGCGGGTGCTTTGAAGTTTAACTTCTTTTGGCCCAGGGATATTCAGTCTGTTTTTGCCTACTGACCTCAGTGCTCTCTGGGGCTCATATGGGGAGAGACGGTCCCTCAGGTAGGTCGGTCCTTGGCCATATAGGGCTTTAAAGGTTATGACCAGCACTTTGTACTGGATCTGGTATACAATCGGCAGCCAGTGCAGTCTGCGTAGCCCCAGCCGTATATTCTCCCGTCTTGGGAGACCAAGTAGCAGGCTGGCTGCCGCATTCTGCACTAGCTGCAGTTCCCGGGTCCGGTACAGAGGCAGCCCCATGTAGAGAGCGTTACAGTAGTCCAGTCTTGAGGTGACCGTCGCATGGATCACCATTGCTAGGTCCTGCCGCTCTAGGAAAGGGGCCAACTGCCTCGCCCGCCTCAGATGAAAAAATGCTGACTTGGCAGTGGCCATTATCTGGGCCTCCATTGATAATGAAGGCTCCAGTAAAACACCCAGGCTCTTTACCCGTTGCGCCGTCTTCAGAGGCGCCCCGTCAAAGGCCGGGAGAGATATTTCCTTCCCCAGAGTGCCACGACCCACATGGAGAACCTCTGTCTTCGCTGGGTTCAACTTCAGCCCGCTCAGTCTAAGCCACGTTGCAACAGCCTGCAAAGCCCGGTCCAGGTTCCCCGGGGCGGAGGCGGGCCGGCCGTCCATTAGTAAATAGAGCTGGGTGTCATCTGCATATTGATGGCAACCCTAGTCAGAATATATATATGAGTTCTTCAAATAGACAGATAGCTGACAAGCAAAATACTCCCTCAAGAGTAGTGACTAGGGCTGCCAAGTGCCTACAGAAAAATGTCCCTTAAATAGAGGCTTTGTGCAATGTTATCTGCCTCCATGCCTATTTCAACAAATTAATCTAAGAGAGTATAAGAACATAAGAGAAGCCGTGTTGGGTCAGGCCAATGGCCCTTCCAGTCTAACACTCTGTCACACAGTGGCCAAAAAGCCAGGTGCCATCCAGAGGTCCATTAGTGGGGCCAGGACACTAGAAGCCTTCCACTGTTGCCCCCCAAGCACCAAGAATACAGAGCATCACTGCCCCAGACAGAGAGTTCCATTTATACCTTGTGGCTAATAGCCACTGATGAACCTTTGCTCTATATGTTTATCCAATCCCCTCTTGAAGCCATCTATGTTTTAATCTTCTTTAATCTTCTGTTAAAGGAAAAGGCCTTTTCTCCAGGCCTGTTGGCAACTGTAATTACCATTAAGGCCTCTTCTAGCAAAATAGCAAATAGCAAAATGATGTCAAGGAATTCTCAGGAAACTGAATGAGCTCTGGGTGGTCGCTGGAGAGCTTCTGCTATTAGATCTCCAGGTGACAGAGATCAGTTCACCCCTCCCCAAACGCTGCCCTTTTCAGGCATCACCCCCAAATCTCCAGCTATTTCCCAATCCATAACTTGCTACTGTGGCTGTACCACTAGACTGTAAGTGGGGAAAGCTGCTTTTGTTTTATTTATTTATTTATTTATTTATTTTTATTTATTCGGGATTTATATCCCGCCCTTCCCACGAATGGCTCAGGGCGGCTTCCAACATTTAATCAAACATAAAATTTAACCAGTTCGAGTATAAAACAATTAAATATTTAAACAATTAAAACCTTAAAAAACAGAGTAATTCAGTTTCTTGTAAACAGATGGCTGGCCAGTTACAACATGTTGTTATCCTTGCTAAAGGATAGGCTAGGTATAGGCTAGCCGGAAGAGGGTCGTCTTACAGGCCTTGCGGAATTGCGTCAAGTCCCGCAAGGCCCTCACCTCTTCCGGCAGCTGATTCCACCATACGGGAGCCATAACGGAGAAAGCCCTTTCCCTGGTGGCTTTCAGACGAGCTTCTTTTGGCCCAGGGATTGTGAGGAGATTTTGTGTTCCTGACCTCAGTGCTCTCTGGGGAACATGTGGGGAGAGACGGTCCTTCAGGTAGGCAGGTCCCAGGCCATATAGGGCTTTAAAGGTAATAACCAGCACCTTGTACCGGACTCGGTATATCACTGGGAGCCAGTGCAGAGTCCGAAGACCCGGCTGGATGTGTCCCCACTTTGGAAGACCCAATAACAGCCGGGCCGCGGCATTCTGCACCAGCTGCAGTTTCCGGGTCCGAGACAAGGGCAGCCCCATGTAGAGGGCATTGCAGTAGTCCAACCTTGAGGTGACCGTAGCATGGATCACTGTTGCTAGGTCGTCGCGCTCCAGAAAGGGGGCCAGCTGCTTTGCCCGTCTAAGATGAAAAAATGCGGACTTGGCAGCAGCTGCTATCTGAGCCTCCATCTTTAAGGAAGGCTCCAATAGCACCCCCAAGCTCTTGACCCTGTCCGCCGCCATCAGCGGCACACCATCAAAAGCCGGCAGGGGGATCCCTCTCCCCGGGCCACGGCGACCCAAGCAAAGGACTTCTGTCTTCGTAGGATTTAGCTTCAGCCCGCTCAGTCTGAGCCACTCAGCCACGGCCCGTAGTGCTCGGTCAAGGTTTTCCGGGGCACAGACAGGCTGGCCATTCATCAGCAGATAGAGCTGGGTGTCATCAGCATACTGGTGACACCCCAACCCATACCTTCGGGCAATCTGGGCAAGAGGCCGCATGTAGATGTTAAATAACATCGGGGAGAGAACCGCCCCTTGAGGCACGCCACAATCAAGTGAGCGCCTCTGGGATAGCTCCCCCCCCCCAATTGCGACCCTTTGTCCCCGACCTTCCAGGAAAGAGGAAAGCCACTGTAAGGCCAACCCCTGAATCCCCGCGTCGGCGAGGCGACACGTCAGTAGCCAATGGTCGACCGTGTCGAACGCAGCCGACAGGTCTAACAACATCAGCACCGCCGAGCCACCCCGATCCAGATGCCGTTGAAGGTCATCTACTAAGGCAACCAACACTGTCTCCGTCCCGTGACCCGGGCGAAAGCCGGACTGAAATGGGTCAAGGACAGAAGCGTCATCCAGGAAAGTCTGTAACTGCATCGCCACTGCCCTCTCAATAAGTTTACCCAGAAAGGGCAAATTTGAAACCGGCCGATAGTGTGTCAATTGGGCCGGATCTAAAGATGGCTTTTTTAAGAGGGGTCGGACCACAGCCTCTTTAAGTGGCGTTGGGAAGTGCCCTTCCGTTAGGGATCTATTTATTATATCCCGCACGGGATATCTAAGATCCCCCTGGCAAAATTTAATAAGCCAGGAAGGGCATGGGTCTAATTTACAAGTTGTTGGGCGAGCAGATACAAGAATCCTGTCAACTTCCTCCAGACTGAGGGGGCTAAAGCCATCCAGAGTATAATCCGAAGACAGGCTCGGGGCCTCAGGTTCGCTAACTGTCTCCAAGTTGGCAGGGGGGTCGGGGCGTAGTGACGCGACTTTATCCGCAAAGAATTTCGCAAAAGCCTCACAGCCAATTTCCAATTCAATAGAATTTAATCTGCCTTGTGGCAGCGTGGTAAGTCCTCTAATTACGTCAAATAATTGTGCCGGGCGCGAAGTTGCGGATGCAATCTTAGCCGCAAAGAATACTCTCTTTGCAGATTTGATTGCCATCTCATAGGCCTTTAAACTCTCTCTATAAGATGTTCGAGTCACTTCGTCTCGAGTACGCCGCCATTGCCTCTCTAGTCGTCTGAGCTCCCGCTTTTGTTGCCACAGCTCCCGGTTAAACCAAGGCGACGGTTTCGGGCGGGGGCGCAGAGGGCGCCTGGGTGCGATTTCCTCGATGGCCCTGGAGAGCTCATCGTTCCAGGACTCCACCAGACCATCCAGGGAATCGCCAGTAGGCCAGGTATCCCGTAGAGCCGTTAGGAACCGTTCCGGATCCATCAGGCTCTGCGGGTGAGCTAAAACACGCTCTCCGCCTAAACGGGTTTTGGGTGACACCTCCATACGGGCCTTAAGGGCAAAGTGATCTGACCATGGCACTGCTTCCATTGCAATATCAGTCACTGATATTCCGGCCGCAAAGACCAGGTCTAACATGTGTCCCGCCTGATGAGTGGGTGTTGTAACAACCTGGGAGAGTCCTAGTGTCGCCATGGATGACACCAGGTCCATCGCCTGGCTGGATGCCGCGTCGTCGGCATGGACATTGAAGTCACACAAGACCAAAAGCCTTGGGTGCTCCAACGCCCAGCTCGCCGCGGCCTCCACCAGGGATGGTAAGGCGCCGGCCGGTGCGTTAGGCGGTCGGTACACCAGCCAGATCGCCAACCCCTCCCCAACATCCCAAATCAGGCCAACACATTCAATGCCTGGGATCTCTGGAGCCAGAAGCACCCTAAAGGAGTAAGCCTCTCGTATGAAGAGTGCCACCCCGCCCCCCCGCCCGCTAGTCCGTGACTGGTGAAAGACCGAGTATCCCGGGGGAACGGTCTGGGAGAGAGCCACCGTCTCCCCCTCGCGCACCCAGGTCTCGGTCACGCAAGCCAGGTCCATATCCTGTTCGATCAGAAACTCCTGCAGGACAGAGGTCTTATTATTAATGGACCTGGCGTTGCATAACACCAGTGACGGAGGCGAGTAATTCAACCTGGCCCCACTACCTGTCACCGTCAGGATGGGACGAAGGCTGGAAGGGGGTCGAGCACTGTTGCGTCTCAATCTCCTTCCTTTATAATTTTGCCTCGTCCCACCGTCATATCTTCCCCTCCCCAGAAGCACTGGAATCCCCAGGCCAATCATCTCCTATTTATGTCCCCCTAGATTGATGGAACCGTCCCACTGCCTTCTCTTCCACCCCCTCCTCCCAGCTGATCTATCTTTTTTAACTAATCTGCCATTTACTAATTAGCTATTTAACTAAATCCCCTCTAAACTTCCCAACAGTTATTAGCTAAAATTTAAATTAATTTAATCTAAAGGCTTATTAATTATCAAAACCCTCCCCAATAATTATCTTTCTTAATCAATTTGCCACAGATTAGTTTTTAAAATTCCAAAGCTCCTTAATCATAAAAACCTCCCAATAAATTCTTCCTTAATTAATTCGCTATGATTCAAACTCTCACTTTAGCCAATAAATAATTTCCAATTTAAATAGCCTATAAACCACTACTAGCAATAAATAATATCTCTCAATTGGCAGTTCAGATCAAATAGAACGGGGGATAGGGATAGGGGAGATGTAAACATTTGAGTAGTAAGCAATGGTTTTAAAGTGCTAATGCCTGTGAGTGTAATGTTCTTATTTTTGCTGTGTTCTTGTCTTTTTCCTTCTGGCGTACTGGCCTCCATATGGAGTCTACTTCTTGTAGAGCGGTAAAAAAAGGGGGGGGGGGATTGCCGAAAAGTAGTTAGCTGGGTAAGGGTCATTAAAGTGTTCTTATGTTGGTTATATGGCCGACTGGCCGACCGGTAGACTCGGGCAACTCCCCGTGCAGACTCAGGGGGCCCGGAGGGTATGAGCCCTCCGCGTCCCTTTCGTCCCACGGCTTCCGCCCTAATCCGCCTGTCAGCAACTCAATTCAGCCCTTCCAATGTTCTTCCCGACCCTTCAGCCGCCAATCAGTCCCACACTCCCCCAGTCAAAGTCACACTCCCATACAGGGAGGGGGGGTAGGGGGATAGGTCCCGCAGCTAGTTCGGTATTGCTATTGTCTCCTCCGGCTCACAATTCAAGCTCGCAGCTCGGCTCCTCCAGCCCCCGCTCCGCTCCTCAGCCTCCGCGACCGGCTCAGAGATGTTCAGCTGCGGTCCGGTCGACTCAGCTCCTCCACCTCCACGTTCGTCTTAGTTGTGCCCGACTACGACCCCGGCCGACTCAGCTCGCCTCTCCCGCGGCACGCACACCGCCCACAGCAGCTGTAGTTCGTTAGCTGCAGCAGCTTCATTAACGGGGAGGTTTTTCCATAGGCACCGCTCCGGCAGGGCAAAAAGGAAGAAGCGTCAGCCTGGAAGTTGGCTCCTTCATCCGCGCAACGCCCCTCTTGGCTGGTCTCCCCTGGCCGCCGTGACCCTTTCCGGCCGTCCCTTCTGGTTAGGGGAGTGGCGGGGCCGCTCCCGGTAAGGCGCTGCGGCTGCCGTGACTAAAGGCCACCATTGTTGTTCATGTCTTTCCTACTTAGTTATGGCTTCTGTACGTTGCTTTAACAAAACAACAATACTTTAACTTTACAATTTCTACGGTGTTGTTAAGTTGCTGTTTCTAACAAACACTGAGAGCCAATTTGGTGTAGTGGTCAAGTGGTCTTCCTCCTCCTCTTCTTCTTCTTCCAACTAATGCTTCTCCATGTAAAAACTCCCCACAAATTAAAAATGTACACATCAGGGAGAAAAAAGTATCACCTAGCCCTCACATACTATGCTAGTTTTCCATTTAAAATTCATTAATGTAGGGGAACTATAATGTAATCCCTCCCCTGGAGTCCAAAGTCCATTCTGCAACCGCAGCATGCTGCCACTTCATCACCATTGCATTCTGCTGCCTGTCTAAGCCAGGCCTCAGTTTAAAGCTATTCAAAGGTTTCATGTTATGTGTTTCACCCAAGTGTTGGAATTAAGGGCAAGTTCAAGGGCTAGAGTCCCCTTTCCCAAAGACCCCCCACCTTAAACTCACATGCCTTGGTTACAGCAACAACTGTATTTATTGTAACAGAGGGAAACACATTTTTTACCATTGGATGTGGTATTCCCCCACCCTCAAAACTCCTTGCCTTCCCAAACCAAAGGCCCAGAGTCTGAAGATGAGTAATGGTCTTTCAGTCCAGGGCCTTACTCATTGTTCATTAAGAGTGAAGCTCTCAGCTCATATCCTGGATTTTGAAAGGACTGCCCTCTAGCAAAATTTGACTTGGCAGAAGGTAGCTTCTGGGATCCTAAAGCCAGTTTCATGGAAGCACTGTTTTTGCAGATTCTCCAGTTCCTCTAGTTCAGGCCACCAAGGTGAGAAGTTCTGTAGTCACCCTCTTACTCGAGAAGTTATTTCAGCCAATAGAGGGTAGGAGTACTTCCAGCAGAAGAAATCAGCCTCAAGCCGCTGAGTGAGGCAGAGACCTTTGCCTACTCCTCATTTAAAGACCCCCATGGGGAACAGGGATGGGGTGTGGGGACAGCCTAGGGCAGAAAAAGCCTCAGCACCCTCACTCCCATCATTCTGTAGAAAAATTGTCTTCCACAAAACTGGTCCCTAGTGCCAAAAAGGTTGGGGGGTACTGGTCTAGAGGCCAACCTCCTACCCAGAAAGTGATTTCTGCCAAAAGAGGATTTGGTGGAAGACCACACCAGAAGAAGTGAGCTGAGCAGTCTAACAGCTCAGCAGCAAGGTCCTGAATGAGAATCCAATGAGACTTGCTTTCTTTGTAGCACCTGCCTACTAGCTCAGGTCTTTAGCAATAAAGCCATCACATGGAGCAAACATAGAGGCTTCTAAAAAGTTTCCCACCACCAGTCTTCTCCCAGTGCAAAAAAGACCAGCTCTCACAATCCACACAACCTGCTAGCTACATACTCTCTTCCCAATGTGCAAAGAAAGAAATTATATTGCTCTACCCGACAACCCATATTCCCAAAGCTCTACATGTGGAAATTTTTTGAGGGCTGGTGGGGAGGGGTACAAAATGTGGATTTCAGCCACTGGGAAGTTGTTTGAAATTCAAGGAAGGCCAAAAGATTATTTTAAAAATGAGCCCACCTATATTAGTGAAAAAGTGGATTGTATTATTTATTCAGTGTATTATTATTCAGATATTGGGCTCACACAGAACTCTGGTGTAGTCATGATTTCCCCCCAAAATCTAGTGTACTTTACAATGTTTCCAAAGTAATATGAAGATATGGAATTATATTGAACATTTATGGAACAGACAGGGGACTTGCAAAAATTCACAGCAGGTATCTTATTTTCCCCTCTCCCGCTATTTCTTCTTTCCCTTTCCTGCTTGTTCTCATTCATCAGGCAGCCTAATTTTATCTGCCCCTGTCTTCAGCGTTCCCTCCTTTCTTCAGGTTCTGCCTCTATTATTTTGGAAGGCTTTGACACTGTGCGTGTTGCTGTTGTTTTTTAGATTTCAATTTTGTTTCAAACCTGGGATTTTCTCTAATTTGTAGAAGGATCCAGGGGAAAGGCCATGGTTCAGTGGCAGAACATCTGCCTGGCATGCAGAAGGTCTTAGATTCAATCCCCAGCATATCCAAATAAAAAGAGGAGGTGTCGGTGAAGGAAAAGTCCTCTGCCTGAGACCTTGGGGAGTTGCTGCCAGTCTGAGTAGACAATACTGATCTTGATGGTCCAAGGTCTGATTCAGTATGAGGCAGCTTCATGTGAACAATAATTTTGTGTTCTATCACAGATCCTAATATTAATATACTTGGAGTATCACAGTCATGGAGTTTTGCTTCCAGCTCAAAACTTGCTAAAGGTATAAATAAATTGCAGTACTGAATTCTTAATGCCTTTTTTTGCAATTTGGGGACCATTTTGATGCCTACACACACATAATGTTTTGACCATGACAGTTAATTACCTTTATTCAATATATGCACACATATACACAATGCCACAAGTGTGTGTGCAGTCAGTAGCAGCATCTACAGTTCAGTATAAAATTGAGGGGAAATGTATGAGGACTGTGTGTAGCTGAGAAATAAATGTGCATTTACAACATGCAGAAGAGGCCCTCAGGTAGCTATTCAGATTGGCTACTGGTGATTTATATAAATTTCACTTATCCAAACATAATGTTGGACATGTCCCCTCAGGCCATTTGTATGGAATAGGCTATAATCTGGATTGTTTTCCCCATGAAACCATCAGCGGACACTGAGTTATAATATACTATTGCTGCTCTTTCATTTAAAACACAACCTCATTTTGTCAAGTAGGAATCATGCCTTACTATACTTTCTTCTCCAGTTCTCTACCAAAGAGGGAAAATAATTTCATGTATGATAACAAAACAGATATATCAAATATGAAGACACCCATCATGGTGCGATGAAAACATTAATGTCTAATATTTTGAGTACTAGAAACAAAAGGTTTGAGCAGAAAACAAACAAAAAACTCTTCAGAAATATTACATGGCTTCTACTATTCAGAATATGCCTAAAGGACCACATTTATTGGATATGAAACTACATAAAACATTGAGTAAGCAATTGTAAATGTTCAAAGCTCACATCCATCATGTTTTTTTAATATTTACAAGAATTTAGACGTATACTGTTCACTGACTGCAGCACATAGTGCTCTGTAGCAGAGCAAATGGGAATGAAATACAGCCATTTTAGCTCATGAAAATAGCACAGGAAGGAAAGATGCTCCCTCACAATTCACTCCTAAGCTGAATTTGGCACCCGCACATTTGGAAAAAATAGTTCCCCTATGTGACATTTGTCTATGAGACAATTTTGGGAACCATAACCAACTCTGACAGATGTATTATCATCTCCTCCTCCTCTTCAGGAGGATGATCTTGTCTCTTCCCTCAAATTTCTGGATTGAGCCAGCATCAAAATACAATAAAGTGACAGGGTGGCACAGCTATATATCTTCAGATAAGAAGAAAATAGGTAAAGGGGCTGCTCAGGCAGAAAGGAAGAAAAGTCAGAGGGAAAATCCTGAATCTGAGAGAATGGGGATAGGTTGTTATACATGCCTTTACAGGTGATTCCAAAAGTTCTATCTGCTGACTGTGCACATGAAAAAGCTACCCCAACCGGAATTCATAATTCAGCAATGCAGCATATTTACCAAGCCACAACCTGCCCATGAACCTGTACTGTATCAAACAACTTGAGAAGTAAAATCTGTAGTGCTTTTCTTGTGGACAGGGCAGAATATAAATTTAAAGTAAATAAAATAAAAATAAATATATGCAGCTGTTTAATATGACATTCCTGTTGAACTACAGATAAAACCTTCAAGAGGGTCTTGACCTTTATGTAAACTATCAATTCAATCATGGTAAATTCGAACATCAGTCACATTTTTACCATTTTTGCAGGATCCCCGCTAACTAGAGAAAATGAAGCAAATCAGTGCAGAGGGCTAAAATGTTGATGGGCCATAATGTCCAAATTCCATCATGGCATGTATAACTCCAGAGTGCCCCATTTTAGTAAATAAAGTGCAGACTAATTACCATCCCCCTCCCAATTCCCTATCATTTCCAAAATGGTTTTGAGTCCTCACCCCAAAGTCTTAACGCTCTGCAACACCTCTAGAGAGGGGGATATAGGTGCAGGCATTAAAACTGATGAAGGGTTTGTGACAGAATTATATGCCAATAAAATTTCCTTGACTAGGTGATGGGATGAAGAGAGAGGAGGCAGGGTTCAAACAGAAAGAAAAGGCCATTCTGAAGGAAATATAGGCTGGCACTCAGCTACAAGCCAACATTATAGCCCCACCTTCTCACCATATAGTCGGCTTTTAGGGATGTCAACTGCCTTGGAAAAATGCACTGTCCCTTTAATAGAGGCTTAATGGGATGTTATTTACCTCCATGCTATAAAAAGTTTCAGCTGCCCATTTCTGCACATTAGCACTCTTTTAAAAGGACAGGACATTTTTTTACCGGAAATTTCCAGAAATTTTTAAATTTTCTTAGAGGGAGAGAGTCCTAGGCAGAGAATGGTAAAAGAAGTCATACTGTATAGATTGATGTAGAAGCTATATATTCATACATTCCCTAATATACACATGTAACTCAAATCCAATATAAAATGTGATGTAGTTCATAAACAAGTATGATTTCTTCGTTTATAGAATTTGAAACACTTATGCTAATACAAAAGTGTAACCAAAAAGGCTGGCAACTAACAACAGATGTACATCATAATTAATATGTTCAGTGGGTAAACAGCAACAAAAATCAGTAATTAAGTACTAATTCATAATTAAGTACTACCAAAAGTCCCTCCCCGATGCTGAGGAATGTTATGGACAGATTCCATAGTCACAAGGGACTGTTTATGGAAGCATCCTTTCCTCTGCACATGCTCAGAAGCACCATGTGTTTGCGCACAGACCTCTTCAGATCCCAGCCATGTTTATAAAGCTTAGGTTTCATTTTAATTTCCCCCCTTCTCTTAAGGCAATTTAAGGAGCCTATAAACCATGAATCTACAAAATGAGCAACTACTCTGAACAGTTGTTCCCAAGAATGATTATTATTATATTACTTTTGCTAGTATTACTATTATTAAATTATGTTAACTATATGGCTGTCATAAATGAAATTTAAGGAGCAGCAACTCCACAATGGTAGCTGTACTAATAGCTAGGATGCTGACAGCCAGCTAACAAAAGGCCACTTAAAAGAAATAAATACACCTCCCTCCAGCTCTGTCTTTCTTCTCGTGTGCTCAGCTGTAGCAATTACAAGAACAATCTTTCGGAAGTCTGCCTCCAAATGCCACTCACTGTTTTCTCCAGCTGCTCTTTTCGTCTTATTTATAAGACTGACAGAGGATTCACCACTGACTACATGCCAAACTTATACCTGCTCAGGGTCAGAGTCTTTGCTGGAGCTAGGAAAATGGTCTATTACAACAACAAAAAGGAAATGGATGAACCGGGCCAAACAGTCCCCTTGGAATAATTTTATGGCCTCTTCTAAACAAAATATAGAAACCTGGTGGCTATTTCAAAGCCTTCTTTTTATGACATCTTGAAGACTGCAATTCTAAGGACACTTCCCCGGAAGTAAGCACCAATGAAGAACATGGGACTTTCTTCTGAGTAGACTAGCTTAGGGTTTTGGAAATCTAATAGCAAAGAGCTCACTTCCAAGCAAAGCATCAAATCCATGGAGAGAGTCAGCCACAGCCCACATTTAGGGTTCTACAAACCCAGGGGATCTGGCTTCTCAAAATCCTCAAAAAATGGGGAAGCTGCCTTGAGCCTATCTTTGAGGGAAAGAAATAAGGTATCTAAATATTTTAAGTCAATAAAGAACCCCCACCCAAATTACCTAAGAAGGTGCAGTCATTGCCCCAAAACTTTCCACAGTTTGGGTGGCATTTGGGGATGTCATAGTAACTAAAAAGATATGCCATAACCAGCAATGGTCAGGCAACCACCAGGCTGTGAGATGAGGGGGATGTGACCTGTAGGCATCACTGGTGCTGGTGAGGGGCCACACCCAGCAGGTAGAAGGAGCACTATTTCCTCATCACATTGAGATCTTCCACATTCCACTCTTGTTCATCTATGAAAAATAATCCATAATTTTTCATGTAATCAGTGAAGTATTTTCATTCTTCATTATTTTTGCTCCTATCAGGGACAAAGTCTTCAAAATTGTTACTGCAAGGTGTGTGCAGGAGGGAGGCAAGGCCATAGACATTACTTTAAAAGAAACAGGCATATTAAGTCCAGATGGGGTATCTGTGCTAGGTAGTTGCAGCAAAATTAAACAGGGATCTTGTGGTACCTCAAATAATGCCTGTTCAAGTAGAAGCTTTCAATGATTACAGTCCACCCCTTCAAATGTGATGAATGGGTCTTCATTTGGCATGAGAGTTGCCAGCTAATGGCATGAGAGTTGCCAGCTTAATATGATATTATCTAGTAGGTGATGATATTTACCTACATGCCATGAAAAGTTTCAACTGCCCATTCCTACACATTTAACTGCTATTAAACAGTTAATACATTTTCTTCAAGCCAGTTGGTGCCCCTAGTTTTGCATTCAATTTATTTTTTTCTTTGTTTTATAAACTTTACATCCTGCCTTATAAACTTTACATCCTGCCTTATAAACTTTGCATCCTGCCTTTCTGAGGACACCAAGGCAGCTAATAAGTGAAAACACCTAATAAAATCACATTTTTAAACCATTTTATGTAAGAAGTTTTCAGAGGAGGCTTAAAAAAAGAGCAGGGGCCAAGAGGTCATGAAATGCAGGAAGCACAGAGCTGAAATGCAATTATGTAAAATTCAAATCTGATAAGAAATACAGAGTCCATTCACCAGTTATGACAAGTTAGCTAATATATGTAATGGATGGAGAGTCACAGTCTTTGATAGGTTAGTTGTAGTCATATTGAGATTAAAAATCCTAAACCCTAGTTCAATGCAGAGGAGTTAAAGTATCCGCCACTAGCAAAAACGGTTGGACAAAATCAAGCATTACAAGGCTAACATCAGTACCATGGACAGAGCATAGAGAAACACCGTCTTAATACAAGTACAAGCTGAACCTGATTTATAGGAGGTATAAAGCAACCATGATACCTTCATTTGATTTTATATATTATTGCTGTTAGAGCTGCTATAGAAAGAGGTATCTGCCCCTCCCATGCATCAAGCATCATCAACAAAAAAGACTTGCCATCGCCTGAGCACTTTCCAAAAGTGTTATAAGACTTCTCAGAGCTAGTTTGGGGAGTTTAAAATTAAGCTATATTTGGTACAAGACATAACCATAGGCTAAACTCTCACTTGGTAAGTCAAGGTTTTACACACTTGGGTAGTCCAGGCTATACTTATTTTAGTGCCCATGTTTGGGCAGTAACCTTGGAGACTGAAACAAACAAAATCTTAAGCCATTCTGGTCAGTGTCTAAGCAGAAATATAAGGGAGACTCAGTAAGAAGAGCAAAGTGTGTGACTCAGTTAATGAGAATCATTATGAAGTGTGCTGTGAACTGGAACCTCTAACTAGGCCCACAAGGAACAGTGTTTCTAATCTGGGGCTTTTATTATTTAACCATCCTATAACACGTCAATGCACAGTTCTCACAACGGAGGGAGGTAAACAGTAAGGTCGCACAAGGATTGGTTTTGGGGGCCAGTACTATTTAATTTATTCATAAATTATTTGGAACTAGGGGTGAGTAGTGTAGTGGCCAAGTTTGTAGATGGCACAAAATTATTCAGGATGGTGGAAACCAAGGCTGACTGTGAAGAGCTCCAAGAAGACTTTCACAAACTGGGTGAATGGGTGACAATGTGGCAAATAAGGTTCATAGTTGGTAAGTGTGAGGTGATGCACATTGATACTGAGAGGGAGGGGAATCTTGGAGTCATAGTGGATAGCTCAATGAAAGTGTCAACCCAGCAGTGAAAAAGGCAAACTGTGTTTGGGATTAGGAAAGGCATTGTGGGGGGAAAAGGCTGATATTGTAATGCCCAAAAAAATCTGTGGTGTGGCCTCATTTGGAATACTGTGTACAGTTCTGGTTACCATATCTCCAAAAGGACATGGCAGACCTGGAAAAAGTACAGAGGAGGGCAACCAAGATGATGAGGGGATTGTAGTGTCTTCCCTATGAGGAACGGCTGAAGAGTCTGGGACTTTCCTATTTAAAAAGGAGATGTTTGGAAAAGAGATATCCAAGAAAAAGGCCTATTGTGAAGGAAAATACAATGGGCTCTAGAAAGAGGCTCTGGGCAAGTGCCCCACACCTTTGGTACCTTCTCACCCACCCACTCACCCAAGGGAAGGCATTCACTCCCCCCACCCTTGGTGTCTTCCAACCACCCCTCCTCCTCCAACTACCACCCATCCCCCAACCATCTCTTCCTTTCAACTACCCCCACACCCTTGACACTCCACTACTCCCCCCACCCATAACATTTGCTCACCCCCACTCTTGCTGTCTTCCCACCCACCCACCAACTCTTGCCATTCATTCACCCACACACCCCTCAGCTGAAACAGATGCTTGCTTCCCCTCCCCCACGTGTGTGTGTGTGTTCCCATGTCTGTGGTGGCTCAAAGCCCTGAAAGAGGCCCAGAATGGAGATAAAAAATAATAATAATGATAATAATTATGGGATATGTGGAAGGCCATGACAATGGTCACACAGATGCTGAAACTCAGCATTCCTTTTGATTGCAGGGCATTATTGCCACCTTTTCCTGTCATGTTCAGCCTTATGGTGATTAGCATCAGAATGCGCTTGTGGCATGATTTGGGTTTTTTGGTCTGGCCTTGTTGTGTTATGGTATACCATAGAGTATGCACCTCAGGGCAGCCATTTCCTGTAGGGAAATTTTTCTCAAAAAACATTAGGATACAAAAGGAAAGAGGGATTGGGGAAGATAATTATATACAACAAAGGAAGTCAATTATATTAATAAAATACTTTTATCATACTGTATATGAGGCACTAAGCATCTGAATCCAGAGCCAGGAGGCAACATCAGACTTGGCTTCTATGCCCTGTTGTTGCCTGCCCATAGTAACTAGTTGGCCACTGTGTCAGACAGGATGCTGGACTAGATGGACCATCAGTCTGATCCAGCAAGGCTCTTCTTATGTTCTTAAGTCCCTCAGGCTTATGTTCTTAAGTCCCTTCTTTTTGTTCCAGTTCATCCTTGGATGGACAATCACCTCATGGTATTTTTGTCACTCCAGTTGTTTTCCCTTCAGTATTTCACATCTGATTGGTCCATGGTGAATGGGGAAGAAGGCAAAATCATCTCCTGTCCATCACACTATGAGAATCAAGAAAACCTACCGTGCCTGTAACAAAAGCAGATAAACATGTATACACCACATAATTGATTTATTTACAAAAATTGATGCCCATATTTCTGCCCTGGTCAGGGCCACAAAGACAACTAGCATATTAAAACACACACATAATAAAAATCCACTAAAATCAAGCAAAAACATATTAAAATAGTTAAAGCCAACCTAGAATAACTTACATGAAAACAATTAAAACATATTGCAGGAAGGAGGGGATCACTGAGGGAATGTCAGTCAATTTATATAATTCCCCCCAGCTGAGTTTGGATATGGCATAACAGAACCATATTTTGTCCATCTCTTTGAAATTCATGTGCAGTTATGCCTGATAATGTATCAGTAGTTAGAGAAACCCAAAAGCAAAATAAGCAATTCCTTTTGTCCATTTCATGTGCACAATCTCCTCCAGGGGAAAGATAACAGATTGGACTCTGCATGATTTCTTCAGGCTGGCAAACTCATCTGCATTCTGCTTTGAGCAAAGAGATAGTTTGTGCTAAATTCTTATTTTCCTGTATCAGGCTTGGATGTAGTTATCATCCAGAATACAAACAGCCGTGAGGTTTGCAACGCAAGCCCCCAATGGTGGGAGATGTCCTGTGTCGTATGTCTTAGAGTCATCTGCTAAATATATTCCTTTTGAATGAACAAATTTCTTTTCGCAGGTACACAGTGTAGCCTATTCCCTTCAGTAATCTCATCTTTCAGTGTCAGTGTGAATTTTCACTGCTCTCTCATAGTCATGCTCTGCCGGGGCCCATAATAATAACTTGGGTTATCTCATCCTGCTGTCACCTCTTCCACTAGCATTGGTGGGGAGAAAAACACTCAGGACTCTAGTGCAAAAACTCACAGAAGCACAAGCAGCTGTTGACTCAAAAGCTGAGAAAAGTCCAAGATTTGTTCCATTCCATCCTGACTTCTGCTTTGCGATTCAACTGTTGTCTGTTTTGCACCTATGTTATAAAACATTATCAAGAAAAGATTGCCTAACACAATTACTTGCACAGATACTAGGGCTTTCCACATGTGATTGCTCAAGCATCTATTACATTTTTATCCTCCCTTTAAGGAGCTCTTCATTTTATCTTCACAATGATTGTATCAAGTTGAGAGCAACCAGCTTAGTGAGTGTCACAGCTGTGCAGGGATTTGAACCCAAGACCTCTCCAGTTTTGGACCAAGATTTCAACAAGGTGGAGCAGTAGCTCAGTGATAGAACATCTGCTCAGTGAGTTTAAGGTTCCAGGTTCTGTTCCTAGCATATCCAGACAAAAGGAGCAGGCAGCTAGTGATGTGAAAGACTTCTGCCTGAAACCCTGGAGAGCTGTGACCACCAATCAGAGAAGACCTTGATAGGCCAATGGTCTAACTTAGTATAAGGTAGGTTCATATGTGTCGAACATGCTAAGCACTGTATCACACTGGCTCTCCTTCCTTCCCTTCCCACACCATGAAAAATGTATAATTTGGCAAACATCTGTGGACCTTTAAAGTTGCTTTTCAATTGATTGGAAAGTCCAACAAATGTACAGTTGCTTCAGATAAAGCTGGTTACCTTACTGGAAGACTTCCAATTCGTCATATGCCATCTTCATGAAGTGGATGTTTACAATATTTTCCCCGTACAAATTTGTTGCGCTACAATCTTGCTGCTCTTTTTGTAAGGCTAACAATAGTTGCTGAACTATGGTTTCCTTCCAGGCCAGACTGACTACCAGTTTCTAGCTGTCATTTAAAGTAATGAACTCACACGTGGAGTATGTGAGCTTGGTTTTGCCCATAGCCTCCATAGTTAGAACAACCCCAACTTTGTTCAACAAAGTAGGAGTCAAGTATCATCTTTAAGACCAACAAAATTGTATTCAGAATGTAAGCTTTTGTATGCATGCATACTTCTTAAGACAAAGGAATGGGTTATAGTGAGCAGAAATACATGCAGCTGGTGGGTTAAGAGCATAAACTGATACAGAGTTATTTCTGTTTCTTCATTTATCAAGATGTGACATAGGGAGCACTCCAAAGCAGGTCTACTTGGAAACAAGCCTCATGTTATTTAATGGGGCTTACTCCCAGGAAAGCCCCTTAGGATTGCAGCCATAGTGACCTAGTGTATTGCTTCACCTTGGGCTCTGTTCCTCAAGACTGCAGCAGTCGGGAGAGTACTTTATATATTAGAAGGATTAGGCACATTGCTGCTGTCTGTAAATAAGTGGCGCTTAGACCTCTTGAGAATGGCAGAGGCTGAGAGCACTCAGTGTAAAAGCAATAGGAAAGAGTGGTTGATTGCTTGCCTGAGGCAGTACCTCATCTATAAAACTTTTTAAACTATTTCTGCTGAGGGTGGAACTACATGTTACATGTAGATCCATTAATAAGTTTTAAGACTCCCCCCTCCTTCCCCAAGCTTGGACTGCAACTAAAAGGGAAAAATAGACTGGGGGGGGGGTGTCATTTTGCCTTTTGCCTGTAGAAAACCAGGCTAGAGTTTCTGCTGAGGAAACCACTGGTTAGAGATGTGTGAAGTGGCAACTTTCAGTGAGAAGATAGTCAAAAGATTTTAAAAGCCAATCTCCTCGTTACCTGTTTAGATTGCAGCCTCAAGCATGTTTGTATTGATCCAATATTATAAAATGGACCCAAACACTTTGTGCATTCTTGTATTGCTGCCTGGAAATTCTAGTTCAATCTAATAAATTCTGAATGACCACCAATCTGAAAAATTCCACTAATGAATAGCACCACCTGTGCAGGCACAAAGGCACAGATACACACAAAATGTAGCTGATTTTAAATGATGAATTACCTAACCAGGATTGCTTTGAAGCTCATGTACTCCAAGCAAACTAGGAGTACCCAGCATTGGTGGTTACCTGACCAGTTTCAGGACACAAAATACAAATCCTTGTTAATTTTGAACAGATCATCACTGTGACCTATAAGATGCTTGACTTGGCAGAAAACAAGCAAGTTAAATTGGGTTTTCTTGACTTCTTACAAATTACTAAATCATCCTTACCTTAAACATGCCTTATATTATATAATGGATAATCTGAAGTTTTTTTTCTAGAAAATATTTAATTGATGGGGCGACCTAAGAGAATAAAAACCAGTAAGTGTTTTTTTCTTCCTTTTTTTCTTTATAACATGCCGCTTTCTAGATAATGAATATTTGTATAAAAGGCTTGAAGTCTGAGCCAGCAAGGCAAATTTTATATTTTAAAATGCCCCATGAAAGAATGTCTCACCCTCATGGAGTGTGTTCTGCCGCCCTGAGCCTGTTCTCAGGGTGGGCGGGATACAAATAGAAATAAATAAATAAATTTGGTTCATTGGTTGTGGTATCAGTTATAGAGAAGGCACAATGAATGATTATCAGGATAATACCATATCCCTCGCCATTGCCATGTTCCTATAGAACTTAACCTATTTATCTATCAAGTCTATTTTCTTCATATTATGAAAGGCATTACATCCAGAGTCTCAAGAAGAACAGAATTCTGCATATTTTAAAATTGTCAGTTTGGAGAAATGAGCCCTAATTTTAATTACCTTAGTATCTGAATAGAAATGACCAACCTGAAACAGGACAATTAGATTTGTGTCCTATTTATTGTAGTGTGACTTCACCAGCTTTGGCCTAACTGTAACATGTGTCATATAATTAGCACAGCAACATTTCCCTCTCTCTGTTTTGTGCTTAACTGTTTAATGCCCAACATTATACTACAAAGTGCTATATTTTCCACTGCAAAGTTCATGTTCTCTTCTTGCCTTTGGAGGCGTTGTTTTAATTACCAACCAGTTGAACAATGCCATTAACTTTTACCCTGTGCTGGTCATTGATCCTTTCCCTGAGTAAATTAGGCAGAAATTATTTCATTCTTTGGAACATTTTGTTCCTACTTGCCCAGGGTGTTTCATCCTCCTGAGAAAGTGAAGTAAGTGACAACTCATCATTATGGTTCTTCTGTTGAAAGAAAATGTAAAACACACTCCAGTGTTATATGCATTGATTGGGAGATGTTTATTTCATATATAGCCCTCCTTTCTTACTGAGACAGATAATAAAATATAAAAAAGACAGATAATAAAATATAAAAATATACAGCCAGACACCTTAAGACATTCAGTGAACAATGCAATAGGATTAGAATTAGAGAATTAGAAAATAATGCAACTAACTAACTGTCTAAGGCAAGGCTTTTCTCTGAGAAGTCAAGTTGTCATGGTGAAGTATAGCAGGAGAGGCTGTCCTGCAAGCATGTGTGCCCAAGGTCATTTAGAGCTTTGTGTGTAATGGCTAAAATTTAACTTGAACCCAGTAACCAATGGATCAGAAACTAATGGAGTGAGTGCAGGATGGAGGTGACGAGGGTGTAGATCCTTTTAGGTTTTGCACTGTTACTCTTCTGTTTCTTTTTTCAGGCTCATCCCTCTTTCTCTTTTCCTGTTTCTGGTTGTTTCTTGTTGTAGCCTACTGCTTTCTTAGTTTTCCTTTTCCTCTGGTGAGTAGGGAAAGGAGATGGGTTATGTGGACCATCTCTATTATTCAGTTGCTTCAGGTTTAAATATCATCAATAACAATTTTATTTTTTAATAAATGGGGGGGGGGCATTGATCAGGATTACAACACTGGGGGACTGTACATGTGCTGTTTCCTTGTCTAAGACTAGACTCTTGGATTGCTTTAACCCCGGTTTCAGAAAAAAGACAAGCACAATACTTTTACTGTACCTGTCTCCCCCCCCCCCCATATTGACGTTAAAAGCTTGGGGGCAGCTTAAGGACTAAATCACAAGGGTTAAATCACAGAATCCCCAGTGTTTGATTACATGAGCTTGATGTGCATCATTTTTCTCCTGCTTCCCCCCCCCCCCCCTTATTGGCCTCAAAGCAAAATGGCAGGTTTATAACCTCTTGCTTTGGTAATAGTCTGAACTAAAAGTGTGAAAAGTCAGATACTTACAAAATACTTGTGCAATTTTACATGATTCCTGCTCTATGGGTTACTTGGCTAGTGCCTACTCTACTCTGGCAGACACCAGCACTAAAGAGTAGGAACAGACAGCGGGAAAACATAGTATGAACCCTTTAACATATGCTCAAGGATTGAACTGTGTTGAATGTACATTTCTATATTACCTTCTAGATGCATTCTTAGAAAACTCATGACTTTTACTCCTTCCTCCTAGTGCCTGTACAACATTGCCAATTACAGAGCATATTTCTCCCCAGAAATCAAAGGAAAAAGCATTGCCTCATAGTTTCATCAGTATGCTTGGTGCCAGGCTACTATGCAAAAATGTTCACATACCTGATTGAAAAATCTATAGCATGGGCATGAAGACTGTCTTCTAAATCTTTTCAGCTGTTATTTGATTTAAGGGTAATCAGAAACATGAGCTTTGTTAGCTAAGATGCAGCATGTTGTTTTGTTATGTCAGCCCACAAAGATATTCCAGAGACAATGCAATCACTGTTAATGGTCTTTTAAGAGCTACAAACATTAGATTATTCAATAATGGATATCAACAGAATTTCAACTTGTATCCCATCTGGTGTTCATTGATTCAATGGGCAATAATTGGCTTGGATATTAAAGGAACCCTCATTCTAAGGGTCAATGAAACGCTAAATCATAATAGCACCCTTATCATTGCAGCCATGTGCAGTCAAGGAATCTTGGTCTACAGATTTTATATCACAGGGGATGTCATTATATTCAATCATGTCAATGGGAGATGGCATATTCGGAAAGGGAACTGCCTTACTCTATGAACGCTGAGAGCCAGCATGAATATATTTGCTTCACAGAGTACTTGTGGCTTTGTCAGTTTTAGCATTTTTATTATTTTTGGTTTAATCTAAAAAAAGATTTTTTAAAAAAAATCAGCAACTTTGCACTCTTACCAGATTTAACTTCCCTTGAAATTCCTAAAGATATTTTGGCCAAGTGGGATCCTCCATCCTCCCAGTGATTAACACTTGAGGCAAATTCAGTGACAACTAAATATTCCTGTAGCATTTCTTCTTTAAAAAAAATTTTTTCTTTTAAAAAGACTTTGATTTAAAAGAAGGCACTTATAAATGAACTCCAAAACACATAGAAGTTGTAAGCTAGGAGATGGTTGACTTTTCATGCCCATGAAAGCAATAAGTAATATAGCTTCCTATATTGTACTGACAAATCAAGTTCCATGCACCACATGTTGCCTTGGTCTTTTGACCCTACACTGAGCTTGGGTGATTCATTCTGGTAGCAATTCAACAAATGCAGCTTTTCCATAGCCTTGGTACATAAACATTTGATGAATTTCTGCCTAACTATGCTAAACAGCAAAATGTTCTCACATAGCAACAATGCCAGTGAACATTCAGGCAGCAATTCTAGGGCACACTGATGTCTTGTGTTACGTGACATGCTGTCATGCAATAATTTAACAAATCATTTGAATACCACAGGAAATTACTGAAATAAAAATGCCATTTCCATATCAACCAGATACTTCCTCTTATTTATTATTAGTTTATTGAAAAGCAAAATGTTAGTTAACCTCTGGTCTTCAAAACAGCAGATGGGAGGTCAGAGAAAAGTTGAGAGAGCTTGCCTGATTTGTGTGGGAAAGTTTTGCACATCCAAGTTATTTTAAAAGTCTTTTCACAATTAAAACTTTCTGTAGCACATAGGCCAGATTTGTTGGTTCCTGATGCATTTCCCACAAAGTGAAATTTACACTTGTGAAGCTTCACTTGAAACAATTTTTGGAGAAATCCCTCTTACATCTTTTTTTTAAATGTCTGCAAGGGTTTTAATTTTTTTCAGATGAATTACATTTGTAAGTAGGTCTGTTAAATACTCAAAGGTTAGCTTTAAATGAAGAGCTTTCAGAAAAATGATGAGCTTTCCAAAACCCTCTGAAAATGAGCTGTCTTCAAAGCTCTTACACTGAAAGATTCTCACAGACTTCAGTGGGGCTTCTGCTTGTTCAAATGCTTTGAGGATTAGACCGTGTAGTACTGTCGGAGCGGGAGTAGCAGAGTGAGGGAGATGACTTGCCCGACACAGGGCTTCAGGAAAGAAAATCAGGCAGACACGTGCAACTAGTGCCAAAAGGTGTATTAACATATATACACGACAAGTGCTCTCTTGTGCAGTCTATACAATATCACCTCCACGGACAAAGTGCTTCGCCTAACCACCATCTCACAGGGAGAGACCTGTGTGATGCACACACAGATCATATATAGTCCAAGCAGCCAATCCTGGCCATGCTGACTCAGCAGATTGCATCACTTGGCTTCTGCCGGCTCAAGCCGGTCTGCTGATCAGGTCACTGTGACCTAGCCTGGCAGCTAGATCACCAGCTGTCATACTGTGGCTGTCAGACTGGGTTTATGTAGATTCTTGCTCCAACACACCTCCTAATCTATTTAAACCCAGTGCACCAAAACACTTTACACAGTTTACATACATGTCCACCAGCAACATTACAGTTCATATTTACGTAGCTCGGAACCCTTTCCGGAATTCGTTCAGGAACTCATCATGATTGTAAAACACATCATCGTGTTCCTGTTCAGCCAGCTCTTTCAGACGCTTGGCTTCAGCCTCCTTCTCCCTTGCCTCGCACTCTGCCACCCAGGCTTTCCATTTCTTAGCCTTTTCTTTTAACATTTCCTCTAATCCGGGTGGGTCTGGATTGACAGTCAGAGTGACATAGGGACACTTGTACCTAGCGGGACGTTGGCCTTTGGTGGACCTGGCAGACACCCGTGGCCCTGTGCTTGGACCAGCTTTGTCTTCTTCGGGTTGCTCTGTTCCCACCTCCTGGGCTGGTTGCTCTGCCCCTGTAATTGGGTGTTGAACCTCCTGACTCTCACACTTTACCTCCAGTTCCTGCATTTGAGGCTCTGCCTCCTGACTCTGCTCGTCAGGCTCTGTGCCAGCATTCGGCTCACCTTCTCCAGCCCCACTGGGTGCCACCTCCTGGGCTGGAGTTCTGGGCTGCGCTCCAACATCGTTATCGCTACTTGGCAGCAGGACAAATTGTTTCTGCAAGGAGTGCAACCTTGGCCAGCTGCTTTCTTCATTGAACTGGGCACTCTTACTAAGTGTTATCTTGCATTTGCTATTGCAGAAACGATAACACCTGGCCCTTGGCTTGTAGCCCAGAAAAATTAGGCTCTCTGCCCGGACATCCCCCTCCCCGCTACTCGTGGAGTGGATGCCAACCCGAGCCCGTGACCCAAAGACTTTTAAAGAACTCAAGTCTGGGGTCTTGTTCAACAGTAACCTGTAAGGCACATTTTTCACAGTATTACACCAAACCCTATTTTGCAAAAAAACAGCTGCATGTATGGTTTCTGCCCAATAGGTCATTGGCAGTTGTGCATCCTCTAACATGCAATACATCACATTCTGCAATACAGCCCCATGCCCATTTTCTCGGGGCGTTGCCGGGTTCGTCAGACGGTGGGCGATGCCCTTGTTCTCCAGCCAACGTTTCATCTGGTTAGATAAGAATTCCCCCCCTCTGTCGGTTTGTACAGCTAGGAGATTAACCCCTAATTGTCTCTCCACTGCTTTGACCCACTTGGTGAATGTCTTATACACCTCAGACTTATGCACCATGGTGAAAACCCACGCGTACCTCGTGTGGTCGTCGGTGGCCACCAAGCAGTATCTCCTCCCCGACAGACTCTTTGGCAATGGGCCAATAACGTCTAAATGGACTAGTTCCAGGGCTCGTGTGCTTTCCCTTGAGCTTTCTTTAGCAACAGCACACGCCTTGCTTTTGGTCTTCTTGCAGACCTGGCAATCCAAGTAACATTTGCAAGGATTTACTTTCAAACTAGGCACAAGCTCCAGGGTTTTCTTTAACGCCCTAAATCCGCAGTGCCCAAGTCTCCTATGGAGCAAATGTATACAATTATTGTGCACAGGCTCATTCGACACCTGAGCCACCTGGGCACAATCACTCTGGACCACATACAGTTTACCTTCCCTCTTTCCTGTCACAAGCAACTTTCCCCCACCTCCCAGGATTTTGCAGCGGGTTTTCTCAAATCTCACCTGGTATCCCTGGTCAAACAGTGTGCTAACACTCAACAGGTTAGACTGCAGTGAGGGTACATACAACACATTTTGCAACATACATTTCAGTGCAGGAAATTCCACATTGCCTGAGCAAACAGAATTGGCAGTGGTCCCATCAGCCAATCTCACATACTTATGCTCAGGACTGTCAATGTTTTTCAACAACTCCTTCTCGCAGCAGAGATGGCTCGTTGCCCCGGAGTCTAAAATCCAAGCAGACCCTGTGCTCTCTACTGCAGACGTGACCAGCCGGGTTGCTTCCTCACACGGGCTGGCGGTCCTCCGCTCTCGCCGCACACGCCCCCGCCTCTTCTCCCTCTCAGGGCAAGCTCGGAGCAGGTGCTGCGACGACCCGCATCCATAGCAGCGACGGACTGCAAACGCAGTCGGCTCCACTTCCTCCACCTTCGGACGCCTGCCAGCAGCAAAAGCTGGCTCATTCTTGGCTGTCTTCCCGGACACACCGATAACAGCACGCTGCCTGGCCGACACCCCCGGACAGCTCACGGCCGCAATTCTCTCTTGGAAGTCAAGCAGGTGGGCACAGACGTATTCCATGGTCAGGGTCGCTACGTCCACCGTCTCCAGAGAAGTTATCAGGGGAGTGTACTCAGGTGGCAACGACGACAGCAAAATGTACACTCTGTCGTCTGGAGCTACAGTCTTGCCTCTTGCCTCCAGCTCAACGAAACAGTCCGTTAGCCGTTTGATGTGATCTTTCACACACCCTCCAGCCGGCATAACGGTGCGGAACATCCTCCTTGTCAAGGCCATGAGGGAACCAGCAGTGGTGCTAACGTGCACCGCACTCAACGCGTCCCAGGCAGCCTTGGGAGTGTCCTTCCCTCGCACATAAACCAGCTGGTCATCTCCTATAGATAGCACTATGTTGGCCAGTGCCTTATCCGATAACACAGTCTCGGCAGGAGATAAGTCAGCAGGGGGGTTACTCACGAACAGCCATTGCCCTTCACGCTTGAGGTAGTGTTGCATTCTCAGGCTCCACACCGCGTAGTTGGCTGAGGTGAGCTTCTCAACGGCTACTCCAAGCTGTTGCTGAGCCATCGTGCCGACTCCTCCTCACAGCTGGCTGCCGACGTCCCTCTGGCTCTCAAACAGAGAACGGTGGTGCTTCTGTGTCCTTCACCGGCGTTCCTCGCCTCCGGCTCTTTCCAAACTCACAGTCAGCTCAACTCTCAACTCTCTCCTCCGCGCAGCGGAACCGCCCTGGGCCCATAACCCTGTCGGAGCGGGAGTAGCAGAGTGAGGGAGATGACTTGCCCGACACAGGGCTTCAGGAAAGAAAATCAGGCAGACACGTGCAACTAGTGCCAAAAGGTGTATTAACATATATACACGACAAGTGCTCTCTTGTGCAGTCTATACAATATCACCTCCACGGACAAAGTGCTTCGCCTAACCACCATCTCACAGGGAGAGACCTGTGTGATGCACACACAGATCATATATAGTCCAAGCAGCCAATCCTGGCCATGCTGACTCAGCAGATTGCATCACTTGGCTTCTGCCGGCTCAAGCCGGTCTGCTGATCAGGTCACTGTGACCTAGCCTGGCAGCTAGATCACCAGCTGTCATACTGTGGCTGTCAGACTGGGTTTATGTAGATTCTTGCTCCAACAAGTACAAGAGCCAAAGGTCACCGTTTTATGTACACCACCATATAAAATTCCATATAATGTATTCATGGAACTGAAGACATTTATGAAGCTATATTGCATGTGTAATTCTTTATTTAACAATACAATGACCCAGTGGGCTTGGACATTCTTTGAAATACCATCCTGTTTCCATCCTTGCATAGAAGTCACTTGCCACAAATTTAGCCACAGCCAAAGTAACACCAGGATCAGTATCAGCTAGCAGGGAAGAAAGGGAAACCTTGAAACCATCACTAGCTGTAGCCACAGATCTCAAAGGGACAATCAACACATAATCAAAGAAAATGTGCAAAAAAGTTTGTCGCCCCAGACTAGAGGTATTCATTTGGCATAAACCGAGCTGAAAAAATACCCCCAAAATACCTTACATGTATTTTCCAATACCCCCAAAATACCTTAACCTGTATTATTTAAGCTGAATAGAGATTCAGAGAATCTGATTGGCTGCGGCCCAAATAAAACCGGTGGTGGGAGCCCTCCCAGTGGGCAAAGCTGGAGGGTGGGGAGGGTATGTGGGGCAAAGCACAGAGAGGCTGTGCCCCACCCCCCGCTCTCCATCATTCCACTTCTGGAAGTGGAGTGATGGCAGCTGGGCAGCACGCAGCCTCTCTGTGCTTTGCACCCTCCCCACCCTCCAGCTTTTCCCACGGGGGGTGGGCGGCAGGGTGGGGTGGGTGCCACAGAGGAGGCTGGCCTATGCCCTGCTTCTTCTGAGCTCTCAGGGGCCTCTCCTCCCAGGCGATATCAATCGTCCTGGAGGCAGGAGAGGGGAGGGCCCGATCTGGTGCCCTCCCCCAGCCCACATCCTAGGCAGCTCCTAGTGGATGGGCTGTCTCTGGTGACATCAAAACACAGTAATATTTCCATATATACATGCACACACAGGAAATCAAGAAAGCAGAATACAAAGCCTGTGTGTGTTGACATCAAAATACACCACAATATTTCCACATACATACACAGGAAATCAACAAAGCACAATCCAAAATGGTGCGATGAGATGACATCAAAATACACAACAATATTTCTGCATACATACAAATACAACAAAGCACAATCTAAAATGATATGAAGTGATGACATCAAAACTCATGGCAATATTTCCTTATGCATACACTGGAAATCAACAAAGCACGGTCTAAAATGGTGTGTGTGTTGACATTAAAATACATGGCCATATTTCCATATATATGAATAAGAACTCAACAAAGCACAATCCTTTTCCAGAAAGCAGATTGAAATTCTGTGTGGACTTCTATCATTGTGTAAAATAACCCAGTCTTACAACAATTAAAGCTTCTGTTCCCTCTTCTATACATTTCCCAGTAATTTGGGAAAACATGTTTGAAGCGGGAAGAAGCATTACCTGTTCTGTTGCCTGAGGGGTTGCAGGGTGACAGCATAGGGTGATAACCAGAGGTGGCAGCCCCAGGAAGCCCCTCTGCTGAATTGCCACTGCCTGTTAATATATGCCAATCAAGCTGCTGTTTAAAGCACAGACTTTTTTCCCTCTAATCAGTTGGCAATGTTATATAGGGCTGTACAAAAAAAAAAACTGTAAGAAAATGGCCTGTCATGTACTTGCTTCTGCACCAGAGGGAAATTTTCAGTGCTATTCATCTCATAACCTGAACCTTATGAAGTATCTTTGCAACCCTGCAAAAGGGAAAGATAATTGCACACCTGGAAAATTCCCCACAAACATGACTTCAAAATGCAGTCTGAGCTACATAATAGAGTCAACACTATTGACTATAAGCAATAACAAGCAGAAGGCCATGAATCTTAAAAGGCAGCAGACTGGCACTTTGGATGAGCAATTAATTCCTTTCACACTGAAAAAAAAAAAAAGATCCTTATGCCATCCTCTTTCAATATGACTCATGCAACTCTCTAGCATTCTTTATTAAAAGGATTCATATGGTAATTATTATCTGTTCAAGTGTTATGTAATAAAAGAACAGCATTGATAGTTGGATGCAATGTTTTTTTAAAAAAAAATTAAACATTTCTGCTTATGAACACTTGCTCATTTAAGATGCTGCAAATCTAATTGTCCAGGCTCTTGCAGTTTAACCCAATGCAGATTAATTCAGTGTAAATCCATTGATCTTAATGAACTTAGACTGGTGTCATTCTGCATAGGATTGTGCTCTTACCGTGCAATCCTAAACAGAATAACACCCTTTTAAATGTATAAGGGTGTCTTTTTAGAATTACTCTACAAGTCTCTCAAATATTTGCATACACTGAAACATTTTTTGCTTTAGTCAAACTATATTTAATAGTACAGACCTTAGAAGGGCAAAAGCTTCAGTCTTGCAGAAAAATTTTTCTAACTGAAGGATTGTCATCAGTAGACTGTAATTTCCTTGCCTCCCCTTGCCACTTCAGCTCCAAATGCCCCCATCTTCTCCACTAGGGAGCTCTAAGAACAGCGTGAGAGGGGAAACTAGAGGTGCCCAGGGAGTGAGGGGAACTGGGGGAAAGAGCTTTTTCAAACAGCAGAAAACCTCTGTAGGATCCAATGCAGTATTTTCAGTGTTCCTGAGCAGTTGCTTAATTAAATCTTTACTTCAAGTCTCTATGAATTCTAAGAAGGTAGGCACTAAGCAGTGTAAAGGTAAAAGGTAGTCCCCTGTGCAAGCACCAGTCATTTCTGACTCTGGGGTGACATAACATCACAACGTTTTCATGGCAGATTTTTTTTACAGGGTGGTTTGCCATTGCCTTCCCCAGTCATCTACACTTTCCCCCCAGCAAGCTGGGTACTCATTTCACTGACCTTGGAAGGATGGAAGGCTGAATCAACCTTGAGCCGGCTACCTGAACCCAGTTTCCACCAGGATTGAACTCAGGTTGTGAGCGAGCTTGGACTGCAGTACTGCAGTTTACCATTTTACACCACTAAGCAGTGTACACAGCAATAAAAGCAGCTACTTTTCAGTCATATTTTACATATTCCCCCTAAACTACCAGACACAATTAGTATATGACTGTTTGAGAAAACCAAGGAAAATTGTTTATTATTTAATCCATTTGTACCACACTTTTCTCTCTGATGGGGATCCAAGGCAAGTTACATCATTCTCCTCTCCTCCATTTTCTCTTCCTCTTCCTCAGTTCACAACTACCCTGTGAGGTAGATTAGCTGAAAAGAATGTGCACCTGGTTCAAGGTCACCCAGTGAGCTTCCGTGGCATGAATGAGGATTCAAACTTGGGACTCCCAGATGTGTTACTTTAATTGTATGGACTGTTCTCCTCCTACTCTTTTAGTGAAACTTGGGAAGTCTGCTAAGATAAAGCTTAAGGAGATCTAGTGTACAGAATAAATCTGCCAGGGTCCAACCAATGTCCTCTCCGAGCCTTCCTCACATGAGTGAATCAATCCTCAGGTCATCTTCACCAGGGCCACAAGAATCAAGTAGATCTAGGGTGTTGGCTCCCAAGAGCCCAGAGATTAGCAGAAGAGCCAGTCTCCATTCTGTATCAAGTGCTTTCTGCTTCACTCCTGAACAGGGATAGCTGTACAACCAATGGATGACATGCAACATCCTGGGATCTTAAGAAACTGCCATCTCCAGGCCTTCCTCACATGGATGAGTCAGAGCTCCAGCCTTCTTCAGACTGGTAGCCTGGGAAGCAGGGGTCAAGTATGTCTAGGGTTTTGGCTCCCAAAAGTGCAGAGATTAGCAGAAGAATCAAGTCTCTGTTCTGTATCAGGTGCTTTCTGCCCCACTCCTTGATGTGGATAGCTTTATGAACAATGCATGACACACAGCCTCCCAAGATCTTTTGAAACAGTTATGTGGCACAGAATGACACATTCTGGAAGCATAATATTTTTATTTTTAAGCATATGTGCAATTCTTTTTCTTTTAAGAGCCTGCTCCTAGACTGCATGAACACCACATGAATCAAGAACTTGGGGGGGACAAATCCACTATGCCATCAAAAGTCTGACAAACAGTGCTTGGCACACAAAACCTCCCACTCTGTGAGATACCTTGGTGCTTCCTGTTGATTTGCACTCCAGCAATGGTCCAGAAAGTTCTTGGTTCCATTGACATGGGACAGAATTACAGATTGTGGGGTGATTAGAGAAGGACATTTGCTGGCATAATGGCTTTGTCCCTCCAAGTTCTTGATTCTTTTATTTATTTATTCCTCCTGCCTCCTCTCCTCTACTTCCTTTTGCTTCAAGTTTTTTTTAACTCCCCCTCCCCCCACAAAAAAATCTCCTCTTACTGCCCTGTTTCTGGATGACCAGCTGGAATCTCCATGAGGTGTACTGGGAGGATTTTACAACAAAACTGGGATCTATAAGTGGAAAGGTGATCAGTTAGAAAGAGAAGGCAGGCTGGTGGGCAGGCGACTATAGCCAGCAACATTGAGATTTGTAGCCCAGAGGTGCTGCCTAATGTGTGGGAGCACCCCAAAAAGCTGGAGTCTCCACCCTTTACCTGAATCAGAGATCCTACAAGACAGGCCAAGTGAGAAACACACTCTCTCTTGGCCTGTGCCAAGGAGACAGCACAAGGCTGATTTCTGTCTAAGGTTGCAAAAGGCATCCTCATAGGCTATTTCCTGTCACTTCCCCACCCCCACCACCATACCATGAAAGGAGCAATGGTAAAAAGGTCCAATCAGATAAAGAATCTGTATTCTCACAGCTAACTAGCAACATATGGTTGATTGTCTCCTGTCTCCAAGACCCCCTCCTGATTCCTTTTGTGTGATACTTTGTTAATGTATACATCCTTTGATCACCATCCTTCCTGCCTCATTCCCTAGAGTACCAAAATAAACTATTCCAAACATCAACCATCACAACCCTTCCTGATAGCCATCAGGAACTTGTCACATCTTTTGTATAAACCTGAGAATCTATTCAAAACCCATCCACAATTGACATCAGCCATTACATTTGAAGAGGATAGACAGTCCCACCTCACCCTAAGCCCCCCCCCCTCACTCCCACCAAGCCTCACGCTTGTGGTGATGCCTCTACCAACGCTGCCTCCAAGCACAGCCCCCATCACCCCTGAGTTCCCCGTCATTCCCACCAAGCCTTGCACTCACGGTGATGATGCTGTTGCCAGCTTTTCCTGAGCGCAAACCATACCCTTTGTGCACTCTGAAGCCACGTACCCAAGAGTATACCCCCATGACACTAATTATCATCCTCTTTGATGTCCCATTTGGCATTTTCTTCTACACAGACATCTGCATATCTGGAAATCTAATAAATAAATAAATGTAATATAACCGTGAAAATAACCCTAAAGATCTCTATTTTTGAGTGTGTATTTTGATTGCTTGAGTGTGGTTGTAAACCAACATATTTTTTTTCAGTAAAAACCTTTAAGCCCATTAAGAATCTGAAGTCTTCTTGCCAAACTCAACCTTTGTAAACAAAGGTGTGCAACCCCCTGTGCCCTTCTAGTCCCTCCCCATCTCATAGCTAATATCCCCAACATCAAGATGGGCTAGTTGTGGGGCTTAGAGCAGCAGCAGGAGCATGTGTTTTGAGGTGGGTCTTGCTAGCCAGCTAGAGGGGGAGGCAAGACAAAGCAGAGGGAGCTGATAAATTGGATTGGACAATGGGACTTGCTGGCACAGGGCTTGGTGATCATGACCGGAGGCTGCCTGCAGGCTGGGTGCTTCAAAAAAATAGAGAAGCTGGCAGCAGCATCACCACCATGAGTGCAAGGCTTGGTGGGAGCAACAGGGGACTTAGGGGTGATGGGGGCTGTGCTTGGAGGTGGCATTGGCAGAGGCGCCACAGTGAGCATGAGGCTTGGTGGGAGTGATGGAGGAGTTGGGGGTGATGGGGGCTGTGCTTGGAGGTGGCAATGGCAGAGGCGCCACAGTGAGCATGAGGCTTGGTGGGAGTGATGGAGGAGTTGGGGGTGATGGGGGCTGTGCTTGGAGGTGGCATTGGCAGAGGCGCCACAGTGAGCATGAGGCTTGGTGGGAGTGATGGAGGAGTTGGGGGTGATGGGGGCTGTGCTTGGAGGTGGCATTGGCAGAGGCGCCACAGTGAGCATGAGGCTTGGTGGGAGTGATGGAGGAGTTGGGGGTGATGGGGGCTGTGCTTGGTGGGGCCAGGAGCGTTGCATTGCAGGTAAACTGGTGGGGTCAGGACCCCAGGGACTCCACCACAGCTCCAGGCCTCCTTCCACTACTACTTTGGCGTAGATTGTAAAATGAGTCAAGTTCGTTGTCAGATTTGTCACTTTTTTATTCAAATGATTTCTTTTTTCTTATAACTGAATCCATAAGAACAACAGGGAAAGGATTTGAAGATCATTCAAAACAGGCAAATAAAGTCTTTTCCAGGACTATTGCTTGGATGCAAGTGTTGTTTCTATAACCAGAAAGCACTTTTGCTGAACAGGTTCAATAAACAGATGAAGTTAATCTGTATAGGTGGCACTTCTCAAGCACTAGGACTACAACCAACACTATGACCTGAAATGATTGTTCATTTTGTTTTACCTTCATATCTCATGTTTTACGGTTTGCCACAAACTTCTACTCTGGCCATTACTTTTGATATTTTTCATCTCTGACAGACTGAATAACATGCCTCATGATCACAAATATGCCTGTCTTTCTTTGCATCCAGCCACAATAGCATATGGACCTTCTGTCGGTTTTCCATTGTGAAACACAGCACAGGAGGTGTTGCTAAGAAACCCAAATCTGGAAAATAACAAAATGGTGGAAGGAAGTTTAGACAGCAGATGCTTAAAATGAGTCTAGATCTTCCATTGCTAACCCTTTTATTTTCACGTAACAGCAAATGCTATATATATATATATTTTCTTAAATGTAAAGTTATCTCAGTAATATTAGATAAGATGCTCTCTGGGATTCAAATACCAGCCTCTGAATGGCATAGCCATAGGATTTTGCGCACATGGTCAAGTGTTTATTTTCCAAGGGTTTGCAAAATTCTTCATCGATATATTGGACTAAGTGACAAGGCAAAGCAACAGGATATTTCATTTATCCATCCAGCATCCAAATGAAAAGCTTTTGTGCTGCATAAACATATGCAAATTTTCTTGGATCCTGTGCAAGGATGGGGGGTGGTAGTCTCTGAATCCCCATTCACATGGGAGACCTCTGATTCCCCCTCCAAATTATTCCTGGGGATTCTTCATTCCCCCCAGGAGCAGAATTTTGGAGGGTGTTTTGGTGTGATGTGGGAGGGATCAGCAAAAATCATCCTCCCTCCCCCTTATGTGTGTGGAGATACGAGGTGGGATCAAAGGCCTTGGTTCTTTCTAAGTAAGCACAGGCTTTCAGCCTAAGACTTGCTGAGCACATGATTGCAAAGCCAGTACTACTGACATGTATGAACCCTGTTCTGTTCTTGAGTGTAGATCTTTACAATGAAGAACTTTACAGTGAGATGGCTGCCATAACATTTCCTTTTGGCCAAATACAGGATGCATGAATTAGTCCTGGATAAAATGAGATTGCTGGTTGCTTGTTTTCTTCCCCGGAAGAAAACAAGGACATAAAGGGACCATCACTCTTTAGCCACTTTTGAATTCTGCTTGTATCAGTTTCTTTTGTAAACCACTTTGGATGCATTTTTATATGGAAAACAAATAACACAGAATTATTGTTAATAAACAGCAGTATATTTTAATAGCTTCTTAGCATGTTGTACAGTGCCACCCAAAGCAGAGTTATGCCATTCTAAACCCAATATTTATGATTGCATTGATAGTGTAGCATGCAATATACAACACAACTTGTTGCTTGCACTCCAACGTCTGCAGCCAGCATGTCAGTTTGCTGTGCCTGTATAATGTAGCTTGTAGCATTTGTCTAGTTTAGTAGTTGCTTCATACCATTCTAATAACTTCGGGGCTACAGAA
Source organism: Heteronotia binoei (assembly GCF_032191835.1). Classification (NCBI taxonomy): domain Eukaryota; kingdom Metazoa; phylum Chordata; class Lepidosauria; order Squamata; family Gekkonidae; genus Heteronotia; species Heteronotia binoei. The sequence continues at coordinate 68,552,773 of NC_083227.1, forward strand.
GCCAGTATTAGGTAGGGGCTAATACCATAGAAAGCATTCTTTTTTCAAGAGGGCATGTAATGGAAGCAATAGAAATATTACTCATTGTTTTCATGATAGACAACAAAGAGAAGGAGTGTGTTGTCTCAGCGCAGCAATTCTGATGGAAAGGTAAAATAGTGAGGGGGGAAATCCACAAACCCAAATAAATGGAAGAAGAATTTAATCAGGAGCTATTATCTCTTACGCGGGTTGGCAGAATATTAAAAAAAGTGGTTCAGTGTAGAAGAATCGGGAAGCAATTTCTTGCTCAGGAAATAAAGCTGGGCCACAGTAGCTGAAATAAACATGAAACCATTTTCATCAAGAACCCAGCATAACAGTTATTTTAAAAGCTATCAGTAATTACAACCACTGTGAGAGGGACCCTGTAAAATACAATAAAAACACTACAGACAAGAGGCAAAGATAGAAAGACAAGGGTAATAAGTAACCAAAGGATACAGGTCCAGGCAAAATTCTAAAGCTGTGAAGTGCGAAGGCTGCAACTCATCCTCTTTATAATGAAAGCCCTTTGAGTTGGCCAAAGCCAAATTTCCCATTGGCTGAGGGGTGCATTCCATGCACTCCATTAACCATTAGCCCATCACGGCTCAGTCAGCATCTCTGGCCTCCCACTGGCTGACTCCCCTGCCCTGCCTACTGCAGGCCTGGGAATATTGAACAAACTGCCAAAACAGTCTTACCTCAGAGACAGACATGTCTCTGATGCTTCACTGTGTCCTCTCTGTCAACCAGCCTCAGAAAAGGCTGCCACTCTGTTACTGTAAATACTGCAGCCTCATGAAAGGCATTATGGCTACCACCAGCAACAGACCTCTGCCACCCTATCAGCAGCTCACAAAGACAGCCTTGCAGCACATGCAGCCTTCAAAGGCTGCTGAAATAGCCAGGGAGCTGCTGCTGCTGAAATGCGACCAGGTGGCAAGGACTGGCCCCGCCAGGAATGTTTCTTCAGAGGCTTCAGAGGCTGCCACCTCTTTCCTGTCACTCCCTCTCTCCTTCCTCTCAATCTCACCCCAGGACAGATGAGGATTGGGCCACTGGGAAAGCTGCTAGCCAGAGTCTTTTGCTAGACAACCAAAGTTGCTTCTGTCAGTAATGGGAGAGGCCTCAGATGAATAGAATGCCATAGAGTCCACCCTCCAAAGCAATTATTTTCTCCAGGGGGAGAGAGATCTGTTGTCTGGAGTTCAGGTGATCCCATGGATCTTCAGGCAAGGGTGGGAGGACACTTGTCCAGACCCTCTTTCTAGAACCGATTGTATTTTCCTTCACAACAGGCCTTATTCCTAATTGGCTATAAATAAGTTGTTGTTGTTGTTATTATTATTATTAATTTGATTTATAAATTGCCCAATTTGATTTATAAAGTGCCCAATGCAGGGTTCTGGGAAATGTACAGAAGAAGTAAAAACATTTGCCAAATAAAAGAACAAAATAGAAATACATTATAAAAACATATGGAGAATACTAATACATTAATTATCAAAATTTGCAGACTGCTGGTCACTCTGCAGGCAGGAGGGGAAGGGGGGCAAAGCAAGCATGAAGAACAGAAGTGAGTGCCAGCCAAGATGGAAATTGTTGCTGTCCTCAATTAAAGGCCTGGCAGAATATCTCTGCCTTGCAGGTCCTGTGGAATTGCATAAGATCCCGCAGGGACTTGATGGAATTTGGCAGAGAGTTCCACCAGGTTGGGGTCAGGACTGAAAAGGCCATAGCCCTAAAGGACAACCAGATATCTTTAGGGCCAGGGACTACCAGCAAATTACTGCCCAAAGTACATAACACCTCCCAGGGATATAGTGGAGGAGATGGTCTTGCAGATACACTGGTCCCTGACCACTCAAAACCTTATAGTGAACATTTAACCCTTGAAATGCTGTCTTAGAAGGATTTATTTCTAAAATTTCTACATATTCCATTCTGTCTTGGACACACATACACAAAGCTTGAAACCTGTACTTCGCTACAGTATTTAACTATCTTTAATCCAATTATAACACTTCTGGGTATATACATTGTGTGTATGTGTTTTGGGAATGGTGTTTTGTTTTTGGAGGGTTTTTTTAATATAATAGCATAGTATCTGACCTTCACAAAGGTGTTTGAATAATGTAAAGCGTGTTGATGGAGAAAACTTATGAAGTGAATTTCAAAATATAACATCTGTTGAAATAATAAAAAAGTGAAGATTGTAGTATAAAAAATGAAGTAAAAAATACACACAGCCTTTTTTTCTCTACTGAAGAACTTTGTAGACCACATTGTTGGTTCTGCCCTCAGGTGCTAGGATCACCAAGCTGCTGGGTGAGCTCACTCTGCAGCAGGCCATGTAGAACAGCTCATGTGAGCAGCAGTCCTCTGTTAAGTCAATTCCTGCCACCTCCAGCATCTGCACCTGGGACTTGTTGATGGTCACAGCAAAGCAGACCTTGAGGGGAAGCTGCAGCCTCCTGAACTTGAAAGTGTTATCCAATAGTATGAGTGTATGTCTCTTAGGAACACCAATCCCGCCTCCCCACCCCCGCAAGCAATGCCAGTGAGCAATGTGGCCTTGATGGCATTCCTATAGAGTGCCTCCACTTGCAGTCTAGTGCCATTGCAGAGTTTGAGTGGGTTGAGGTTCTGCAGCAGCATCACTGGAGCCCCCACTTTGAGGAGAAGCTTGTGAGCTGGAAAGCCAGGAGAGCTGAGGAACTTCACAGGGTAGTGGACCACATCATCCATTTGCACCACTGAATCCACAGATCTGTATTCCATTTCTGCCCCCTTGAAGGAGTCAAGTAGAGTGCCATTAATGATGGCAGCTTTGTTGTTGGTCAGAATGGCATGCTCGCACAGGCAGTCCATGAACTTCTCCGTGGTAGTGGCAATATCAGGGTAGATCCTGGATGTTAGGTCTGGTAGGGTCCTGACTACTGAGGCCAGACCTGCAGGGATGGTTACCTTTCCTTTGGGGATACTCTCTGTCCTGTTTTTAGTAGGAGTTCAAAGAATTCCCCAGTGGACACGTTGCCTCTCAGGTGGACCCTTGTGTTTGTCCTTAGTGAGAGTTTCCTGATGACTGGCTACAGATACAATGCCTTGACACATACGTAAACCTCATCAGCTCAAGTTCCCCCTGGTATTACTGGCAAAATTTGCCAGAAGTCTCCAGTCAGCAGCATGGTGACTCCCCCTATCACTCCATCATCCCTAAGTCACTTCCTTCTTTTAGCATTGGTATATCTAGCACAACGTTTACCAGGAGCCTTCTTGGGGGCAGCAAGAGGTGGGTGTGAGGGAGAGTTGGACTGAGGGAGGGATGATGTGGTGGAGAGTTCTTCAGGTTCACGACAGAGACACTCATCGAAATGGCTCCTAGAAAGGTCCTGCACCATCTCCCCATGAACATTTATAAATTCAGTTGCCATACCAACTTTATGATTTTCATAGGATCAGAGAGTTGGAAGGGGCCATACAGACCATCTAGTCCAACCCCCTGCTCCATGCAGGATCAGCCTAAAGCATCTCTAACAAATAGTCATCCAGCCACATTTTGAAGACTGGCAGTGAAGGTAGCTGGTCCACCTCTGAACTACTCTGACCATAATTTTTTCCCCCTAATATCCAGGCAGTACTCTTCTGCTTGTAATTTGAGCCCATAGCTTTGGGTCCTATCCTTGGCTGGCAAATGGAACAGTTCCTTGCCCACCTCTAAATGACAGCCTTTCAAATATTTAAAGAGAGCAATCATGTTTCCCCTCAATCTCCTCTTCTCCAGACGGAACCTTCCCAAGACCCTCAGCATTTCCTCATAGAGTTTTTCCTCCAGGCCCTTGATCATCCTCATTACTGCACCTGCTTGATTTTGTCCATGTCTTTTTTGAAGTGAGGCCTCCAGAACTGCAGTTTTATTACACAGAAGACAGAAGTTCCCTGTCTTCAACTGACTGCAGTCTCTTTTAACTGAGTTTTACCCCAGAACAGAGCTTCACAGCTGACCAATCAGAGAGGTGTGTGAAAGCATGCAGCAGCCTGCCAGGCACACAGCAAAGCTGTGTGAAAACACATTTTACCCCTTCTCACCCCCTCAGGGGTTGAATTTCTAAAAATCCCTTCTTAGTGGGTGCTGACATCATGGAAGGAATGCACTCCCTGAATTTTGGGTTTCTCGGTCCAGAGGTTTGGGCTGGGTATTGATGAGTCTGTCATGACACCTGTTTTTTGACACAGAGGGGGTATTCAGATGCACAGTATAATCAGTTGTCGGTGCTATTTCATATCAGATTAAAAGTGACTGATCAGTCAGCAACATCTACCTCCTGGTATTAACTCGTAGTAGCCCCACCCCCCATCCTTCTCGGAACCGGAGTATTTTGTTACCTGCTCCTTTGCGGTGTTTTTTGAGTTCTCTGGTTTCACCTCGTAGTTTCCCCATCTGGATAGTTCTTGACCAACTTCTGAATGTCTGAAGGCTGTCCCCGAGCAAAAGGAGCCTCAGACATCCAGTTTATGGTCGCCATTTTTTTTTTTTACTGCTTAGCGATATGCGCATAACCGCATAACCACGTCGTGTGGATGGCAGAAGACAGTTTCACCATGGAGTGATTCAAATTGCAGTATGGCAGTCCAATAATATCCAGAACAAAGATATTCAGAACAGAACCGGGTCAATTTAACACAGACTCAACATGCTGTGTGAACAAGGCCAGAAAGAGAGAGAGAGTCCAGAATGGTACAAGAATCCATACAGTATAGATTAATGTAGAAGCTATATATTCATGCATTCCCTAAAATACACATATGTAACTCAAATCCAATATAAAAATGTGATGTAGTTGATAAACAAGTATTTGGAACATTTGGAACACTTATGCTAATACAAAAGTGTAAGCAAGGTGGCTGACTACTAACCACAGGTCTACACAATAATTAATCTGTTCAGTGGGTAAACAGCAACAAAAATTATTTATTAAGTACTGATTTTTCACTAGTGAATGCACATACACTGTTTTTGTAACCTTTACAACAGCCTCTAAGAAATTCCAGTAGGGCAGCCATCAGAGATGCAGGATGCATCTGATGAAATGGGCTCTAATCCATGAAAGTGCATGGATCACTACATCTGTTAGTTTGCAAGGTGCAGCAAGAGTCTTGTCTGATTTAACATACTGGAAGGTAGGCCAATGATCTTCATGTTACAGATGGAGGCTGACAGATAGTGCCTTGCCTGAGGCCATCTAACAAGTTCATGGCTAATGTCAGATTTGGACCTTGGACTGCACAAGATGTACAAAACAAGGCTTTTGCCACTTCCATTTGGTCTACTCACCATATTTTCTGCAGAATGTCCATCTTTATAGGTATTGCTGGCAAGGTACTATTTTCTGGGATGCAAAGCAGGCAGGCATATTTTGTCTTTATTCAGGTTTAACAGCCCATAAGCCATATACCAAAGAGGCATACTTAAAAAAAACTAAAAACCCTGTAACATTCAACCTGAAGAAGAGTTCAGGTGAATTTGAAAGCTGGCATGCTATTATGTGTCATTTAGTTGGTCCTGATAAAAGGTGTTATGTGGACAGTGTAGGAATCACTAGGATACAAATATATGAAATGGAGGGTCTAAAGAGCACTCCCCACCCATTTCACTTGAACTGAAGTGCCTCATTTTCATGTGCATCTTCAGTTGATGTGCTCACTGAAGTCAACTAGTGTGGGAAGGGGGAAATGCTAAATAGTAGGATGCATACAATATCAGAAGATCCCGGAACAAGAGTTGATGCTTCACAAGCAACAGTGATGAAAGCAGCTATCCAGACAACTCTGGGATGTAAATAATTCTGCTGATCAGCTAAATACTGCAATGTGCTATAAATCCTAGAGGAGCTGGCCTGGGACCCATGCCGGGGGACCATGTTGGGAGCCTCCCTACTCTGCAACCAGCTGCCCGAGCCATTATCCTAAAGCCCCTGCTGCCATGGAGTCATTACTCATCCCCTGCACTCCTAATTAATTAATTCAAGCAATGTGGAGGGTGATCAGATGTAGGTGATGGGGTCAATATTGCAATGTCCCTGGATCGACGTATGATGCAGCCTGGAATAGTATGTACAGTTCTGGTTGCTGTACCTCAAAAAAGGACATTGAAGAGCTGGAAAAAGTACAGAGGAGGGAAAGGAAGATGTTTAGCAGGTTGGAGTGCCTTTCCTATGAAGAAAGGCTAAAGAGTTGGGGACTTCTCACTTTAGAAAAGAGACAACTAAGGAGAAACATGATAGAGGTTTATAAAATTATTCATGGGGCAGAGACAGTGGATAAAAAGAAAATCCCCCCTCCCAAAATTCCAGAACTTGAGGGCATCCAATGAAGCTGATAGGCAGTAGATTCAGAATGAACAAAAGGAAATACTACTTTACACAGAGAATGATTAAAATGTAGAATTTGCTGCCAGACAATGTAGTGATGGCCACAGGAATAAATAGCTCTAAAGAGAGATTAGCAGCCCCATAGCCAGAAAATTGGGGGGGGGGGGGGGCCAGGAGCGAAACAATTTGTGGGAGGGCTGTGGGACTTGGCTGCTTCTTCCCTCCAGCAGCCAGCCCGCCCAGCCCCAGCTCTCTCTCACACTCTCTCTCTGGATGTTGCTCTCTTGCTCTCCCTCGTCACTGCCATTATCCTGCTTTCTCACTACTGCTCTCTCACTGTCCCCCCCCCTCTCTCTCATTGTTGTTCTCTCTCTCTCTCTGCCACTCTCCTGCTCTCTCCCTTGCTGCCCTTCCCTCTCTCTGCCGCTCTCCCCCTCGCTGCCCCCTCTGCTGCTCTCCCCCAAGCTGTCCCTCTCTCTCTCGCTGCCCTCCGCTCCCCCTCGCTGCTACCCTCCTCACTGCCCCTCTCTCTCTCTCTCCCTCTTCTGTGGGTCCTGGAGGCCCTCCAGTGGAGGGGCCTACATAGGGAGGTGGGGCTTAATAGAGAAGCCTGTCCCCCCCTGGCTCCCTGTAGCTACAGGCCTGGGGATTAGACATATTCACAGAGGATAAGTCTGTCAGTGGCTACTAGCCATGATGGCTGAGGGGAACCTCTGCATTCAGAGGCACTAAACCCAGAGCCAGGAGGCAACATCAGGAGAAGGCCTCAGCCTCTATGCCCTTTTGCTGGGCATTCAAAGGAAGTGACTAGCCACTGTGTGAGACAGGATGCTGGACTAGATGAACTATTGGTCTGATCCAGCAGGGTTTTTCTTATGTTCTTAGTGGGCATAAACACAGTATTTAACATCCCAAAACAATATCCATAAAACAGCCCTTAGGCTAGATGCAGGCTGTAAAATCACAACAAACACCCAATGGGAGAAGGCATTCTGAAACAATCATGTCTGCTGCCCAAGTCATTTCTGCATTCTAAAGGCTGGCCAAAGCTTTGACAGGACTGCCAGCCTTTTGAACCATAAAATCTCCATGAGATGCCAGGAAAGTTTCCAGATGCATCATAACCTGCCTTCCATCCTACTCTATTTATTAAGCACATGGACACCCACAGATGTCCTATGTGCTTTTCTTACAGAATTAGTGGTCTATACATTGCCAGGTGCTATTCCTTTGATCTGAGAGTATAACTTATATTAGTCCAAACATGTTTCAGAAGTTTTGTGTGTTTGGTAATGATGTATCACTCCAAACTAGTGTCACAGTAGTTTGGAAGGATTCCATATTGACTTCAGCCTCCATTTGGATCAACTCCTGTCCTTGGTCGAATTCATGGTCTTCATCTAAGCCTCTGACTCAATTAAAATGTTATGCCTTGCCTTTACCAAGACAATATTTACCTTCTGTGATCTCACAACCTTTTATCTGTCTTGTGTTCATGCTCTCTTTTCCCTCTTTGTGGCTATTAAGGGGGTGGTAGGCTTCTGAAGGGGAGAAATATGAAGATGTTGTTAGTGGTTTCTTGCAATGAAGGGTTTTCCAAGAGCACATTCATACCATTTCAAAGATGTGATAATTGTAGCCACTGGTCTTCATTCCAGCCTTTTTGAGACAGTAAAACTTCCAGTGGAGACAGAGATTATCTACAGTAACAGTGTAAGTATGGGAAACAAAAAATGCAGGCACCCATGTTTATTTATTTATTTATTCTTCGCCTTTCTCCCCAATGGGACTCAAGGCAGCTTACAACATTCTCCTGTCTTCCATTTTATCTTCATTTCAGCCCTGTGAGATGGATTTGGCTGAGCCAGTGTGACTGGCCCAATTTAAACCAGGATCTTTCAGACAGTAGTTTGACACTTTTAACCATTACTGTACACTGGCTCTCACATGGGGGGTGGGGAATCCAAACAACAGCATATTTGTATTAATAGTGGTTTTAGTCTCAACTAAGAGCCACAGAGTAATGGGCAAGTCTTGGAGTTCATCAAAACTCATCCTCAAACTAGAGGGGGTTGCAAATGCATTTTCACTTGGCAGCCGACTCAAATCAATGAGAAATACCATTGATTTTCATAGGAAGAGAGATCCTTTGAAAACCCACTTACCATCACTGTTACTTCCAATGAAGCCAGAAGCAAAGCAATTTATTTCTCTCCAAGTAGACAAGGCTTAGAAATTAAGTTCTACAGTGAATGGTGTGGACTACATAAAAGTGCTCTTCACTTCAAACAGAATCAGTCTATCTTTTGCTTCATGTTCATAACTATTAAGGCTGAGCCAAAAACCTGGGGATTTTGTGAAAAACATTCTCTGGCTTCCAAAGTGTTCCTCTCAAGACAATTTTGGTGATTGGTGCAGGAGGAAGAGTAAGTGCTTCGATCCCCCACCCACAAGGCCTCCATGAACCTCCCTGACAGTCACATAGGGATGCCAGCCTCCTGGTAGGGATGCCAGTCTCCAGGTGGGGCCTGGGGATCCCCTGAAATTACAACTCATCTCCAGACTACAGAGATCAGTTCCCCTAGAGAACACAGATGCTTTGGATCACATTGTACCCCACTGTACTATTACATTGTACCCCACAATTACTACTACATTGTACCCCACTGAGGTCCCTGTCCTCCCCAAGCTCCATCCTCAAATCTCCAGGTATTTCCCAACCTGGATCTGGCCATCCTACCCCCACCCCACCCTCAGCCAGTGGTGAGGTGGGACCTGGTAACCCTACTAGCAACATTTTAAAACATCTTTCTGGTTATATGGTGCCAATTTTTATTTTCAAACAGACCCTTCTATGCCCTGAATCAGTAATGTTATCATGGAAACAATTAAATTTCCCTACAAACAAGGGTGAAAGTAACTTAAACTCTTTATTGTCTCAGGGGCTCAAAGCAGAAGATGAGAGGTATCAGTTCGGCCACTTTCTTACTGGTACTCCATACTGGCTTGTACCAGTTTACTTTCACCCTTGGTTACATAACAATAGAAATGACTACAAACAAAATAATTTAGGGAGCACACAGATCTAGTTGGTTGCATGGTGGCATCACTTGCAAGAACTTTCCACAAAATGCTTCTTCCTCACTGAAACTTCAGAGGAAAAAAACATTGTCATCTGTCTTTGTAACGCCAGTAATTATAGCAATCCTCTTCATAGTCTCCATACTGTTTATATGATAACACCCCTAATACTAATTTAGAAGAAATTGCAGTGCTTTTCATGCTGCTAAATCAAAGATTATCCAGCAATGTACAAGCTTCCAACATCCTCAAGCAAAGCTTGTCATATATTTTGCACACAGGGGATCACATACCCAGCGCGATTCCATTAATAAATATGCTAAGAGATCAGAGAAAAAGAAACAAACAGATGCTCATTCTTATACAGGGACACTAACTATAATACAAATGAGAAATAAACCATTTTCTGGCCTTCAAATATAGAATCAACACATAGCCCCACCTTGATCTCCACCCATTGATGAGCTCTAGTTGTACCACACTTACATTTGTGTAAGTTGAAGCTCCATTCCCAGAATCAGCAATGCAGCTTTTACAGACTTACCAGTTTCAAGTTTTTAACACAGAGCCACTCTGTGCATGGAGCTGAAATGCAGGGAGTGATCTGTCTCCACCTCTACCACCACTTGATTACTCTAAACAACTTAAAGCTCAGAAAAGCGGTATAGAAACAGGTAGGAATGAATGTGAGCATATAAAAGCAAGCAGTAATCAGGACAGCTACTGCTTGGACAGAAGTGAGTGAGAATGCAGGATTCAAGGAAACAAAGGCCTACTCCCTGGATGACTGGATGTCAGCTAAGGTCAGGAGTGTGTTTTATCAGCTAAAGCTGATAATCCAAATATGCCCTTTCCCAGAAAAGAAGGATCTCAGAGACAATAGGTACACATAGGCCGCGGTCACACTCACCATTAAATCCATCCCTAACCCATCGCTATTATATCCCGCAGCTTTTTTACAAAGAATTTCCTGCTCAGACATCCCTCCATCCTTCAGTTCTAAGCAGTGTTGGTCCTGTTGTTGGTTGATCAGAGGTCTCAACCGGACCTCATTTTTTGAGATGGCATTCCACACTCGCGCAAGCGCAGTACCGTGGGATATCGTGCTTGGCTTTTTTTTTAAAGGTGCCATAAAAGGTGGGCGATCTGCCCCCCCCCCCCATTTAAACACCCAGAAAGGAAGGGGAAGCCCAGGAGTTCTCTTTGCTGTCTCTCCGCCTGGCGGGGAGACAGCAAAGGTGGGTCATCTTCCTCCCCCCCCCCATTTAAACACCCCGCCGTGGTGTTTAAATTGTGGGGGGAGCACGGCAACTCTCTTTGCTATCTCTCCACCTGGCGAACTTCCTCCCCCTCCATTTAAACACCCCGCCGTGGTGTTTAAATTGTGGGGGGGGGGCACAGCAACTCTCTTTGCTGTCTCTCAGCCTGGCAAAGGTGGGTGATCTGCCTCCCCCCCCCCATTTAGGAAAGGTCCCCTGTGCAAGCAACAGTGGTTTTCGACTCTGGGGTGATGCCGCTTTCACAAAGTTTTCACGGCAGACCTTTTACGGAGTGGTTTGCCATTGCCTTCCCCGGTCATTACACTCCCCCCCCCCCAGCAAGCTGGGTACATATTTTACCGACCTCGGAAGGTTGGAAGGCTGAGTCAACAATTGCTGGCACAATGATATCATTTGGAGTGGGTTCTCGCAGGGAAGTGGATATGCGCTTGTGACGAGTTGGCTACAATGGAGCGTTCAAACATAGAAAGTACACGCGGGAGTCGTCGGAAACATTCTTATTCCAGATTTAATGTACTATCAAAAAAGTCCGCGTCTCAGTCGTGGCAGTTTGGGACACGAACGAGCCAACGACCATTGCCGGATGCTGATGTTTGGACAACCGCATATAATCCGAAATGCATCTGGCTTTCATCCATGCCCATCTCATCAGTTTATGTGCGTCTGACCTCGGCCATACTTTGCTGACCACCAGATGAGACTACTAGTATCAACTCAGTGGAGCTGCTAGCATGTACTCCATGTGGAATTGCCTTTCAAAAGTGCTTGGAGAGATCAAGAATGCAGCTGCCAAGTTACTATCAGGGAGATAAGGATGACACTGCCCCCATGAAAATCGTCCCATCCCCTGAAGAGGAGAATTCTGCCCTGGACAAGGTGAAAACTTCAGGCATACAGCCACACAGCTAACGAGTATTTCCAGAATATCTAGGACCCCGTTTTTGCAAGAAACTAAGAACCTGCTTGGAACTTTGAAGTGTGAAAAGGTGTAGGATCTATGAGAAATCTCTTTGTAAGGAATATAGTTTGGATAAAACTTCTTGTGAATACAGGGTCCTAGATATTCCAGAAATACTCGTTAACTGGGTGGCTGTATGTCTGAAGTTTTCACCTTGTCTGGAACAGAACCCTCCTCTTCGGTGGATAGAACGGGATCGGTTTTGTTGTGAACAGAGGAAAAAGCATGAATGGACTTGTCTATTAACTACCACTAAGGACTTTGTGATATATGTCTTACACTTTACCTGTTCCACCTTATGGTTGTTCTGTGGATTGTTAATTAATTATTCTACTGTTTGTACAAGACTGAATATTAGTAAGTCTGTAAGCATTCTGAGTGTGTTTGAAGTGTTCAGTTGAGTTAAAGGATAATTTTTCATGGAAGCAGTGCCTTCCTTATCTCCTCCTCTCTCCATGATTCTCATTTTCATTGCCAAGTTACTAATCAGGTATATGACTTAGCACACTCCATGAGAGCTTTAACTAATACATATATTGAAAAACAGTTTTAAACCACAGTATTTTTCACATGTTAATTTAGAAATATTTTACAGTCCATTTTACAATATACAGTGTTCTTTCTTTGTTTGTAGGACTTCCTGAAGTCCAATGCAGGTGTGACTGTAATTCCCAAACTGGTGCGGCTGCAACTGGACTGCTGCTTCCGTCCACTTTCAGAGTAAATCCTTCCTCAGGCAGCTCACCTAAGGACTAGCATGTCACAAAATAAAATTTCTCATTTAATAATATATTAAACTGCATGCTAGTCCCTTGGTGCAGCAGTCCAGTTGCAGCCACACCAGTTTGGGAATTCATAGAGTGTTCTAGTCATATACCTTACTCACACTCATGAGCTCTCTGGTTTCAAGTTACTAATCAGAGCAGGCTAATAAAATCATATCACTTCAGTTCTGTCTAATACCAGTTAGTATCCTGACCAAAGGTAAGGTGCTGGTTTTGATCTAAAATGTCTGGAATAAATGTCTTTCAAGGACTTTCTTCTCCCATATCAGCCCATCTCCTGCATGTGGCCTGCTTCAGATTTCCCTGCAGAGTGCAACAGTGGGTACTGAGAATCTGCAACTCTCTATCCAGTAGTGTGGCTTGGAATGCATCTATTCTGCTGTTCAGACCCAAGGTTAAGACTATCGTCTTACAATGGGTACTTAGCAACTCTGATCCTTCTGCTTGTAATGGACATTTTGTATTGATTGCTCTATTTTTTTTTTTACATTTGTTCATTTGCTTTATTCTGATAGCCAGTGTTGTAATCTGTTGTTTTATACTGTTTTTCCTTCTTGCTGTCAGTCACTTGAAAGACATTTGGTCAAACAGTTGGACAGTAGTTTATAAATAAATTAATTAGATTGCCCGTAATCAGGGACAAACAATGGGGTAAATTATTTGGCTTATTACAGAAGGATTCCTAGGCTATTATGCATGCATATCCACACCATTTGATTGACATGTCACTAGTGGGAAACTAAGGAGCAGTATGTGATAGAACACCATAGCAAAAGCAGGGACTGGAATAACTGCAGTCTTGTGGTTTAACCACTATTCCTATTCAGAGGTACTGTGTTATGTATTTCACAGTAGTTGTGTGGCAATTACCAAGTACTTTCTCCATGAATATTTGTGCACTCAAAAGAAAGTGACTCCACTCTGAGCCAGTAAGCTGGAAAATTGGTTTATATTAGGTTTGAGTTGAGCTTAATAGAACGCAATGGCTTCTGGTTATGTATAATGATGTTTGTTAGTTTTCCAGAAGGAATAGGTGTCCATATCTTCCAGAATCTTGGAAAAGAAACAGATTTTGCTCTCCAGTTCTGTTATGTAATAAGGATAAGTTTCACTTCCTGCATATTGCATATCCTTTATCTGACAGGTACATGGTAGCAATGGTGGTGGTGGTTAGAGCATCGGACTACAATGAAGGAGGCTTGGGTTCTCATCCCCCGCTCTGCCATGAAGCTTGCTGGTTGCCTCACAGGGATGTTGTGAGAATCAAAATGGAGGAGGAGAAGGAATGAGGACAGCCTCTGGGAGGAAGGATAGGGTAAAAAAATTAGACAAGACTTCTGCAATGAAGTACATAAAAGCTAAATATAAAAGTTAAAATTAAAGGATACAGACACTTTGAGGGCTCTCTCAGCCCCACCTGCCTCACAGGGTGTCTGTTGTGGGTAGAGGAAGGGAAGGAGATCATAAGCCACTCTGAGACTCCAAGTTTAGAATGGGGCTGTCATGATCTGTTCTGTGCTGTGAGACTAGGCTTCCCAATCCCCAGGTCCCAGCGGGGGATCCCCTGGTTTTACAGGCTTTCCCCCTCCCCCAGCCAGCTGGCCGGCGGGGGAAGCTCCACCCCCATAGCCATTATGCACCTCCAGGAACGATTCCCATAGAGAATGATGGGGAATTGATCCGTGGATGTCAGGGGCTCGGGGGGGCTGTTTTTTGAGGTAGAGGCGCCAGATTTTCAGTATAGCATCTAGTGCCTCTCCCCCAAATACCTCCCAAGTTTCAAAAAGATTGGACCAGGGGGTCCAATTCTATGAGCCCGAAAAGAAGGTGCCCCTATCCTTCATTATTTTCTATGGAAGGAAGGCATTCTAAAAGGTGTGCTGTCCCTTTAAATGTGATGGCCAGAACTCCCTTGGAGTTCAATTATGCTAGTCACACCCTTGCTCCTGGCTCCGCCCCCAGTGTCTCCTGGCTCCACCCCCAAAGTATCCTGGCTCCACCCCCAAGGTCCCCAGATATTTCTTGAATTGGACTTGGCAACCCTATGTGAGACAGAGGCCTAGTGGGCCTAGGGAGCCTGTGAGGCCTGTGTCTCAGTAGCCTGTGAGGCCTGTGCCTGCAATCCCCAGAATGCTTGGCGCTGGTTTCAGCCAATCAGCATCCAAGTAGGCTCTGAGGGGAACTGTTTAAAAGCTCTCTCAGGAGACAAATGCTGTTCTTTCCTCCTGAGAGGCCAAGCAGGAAGGATAGCTGCTGTTTAGGAAGAAGACTCTCACTCTGAAGGAGAAAGTGAGCGGGATGATGCCTGGGGCCTAGCAGATTAGGAACAGTTAAGTTTAGTTGCGTTGGGACTTTATGTTTATTTTCCTTCACCCACGTTACTATAGTTTAAAAGCACCTCATCTATTCACTTCCCCTTTATTGATTTTCCTGCTTAAAATAAATCTTTTGGTTGTTCTTTGGTACTCTGCCTGGTCTATATGCCTATTTTCTTGGCCAAAGCAAGGGATCGGAAGGGCTTAGGAGGGGACTCTGGGCGTTCCCAAGGGACCTTAATTCCAGAGTGGTGGCAGCATCAGGTGGCACCCCCATCTGAGTCACGACATTGTGGCTTTAGTGGTGGAATGGGCCAGATTTTGATCTGGTGAAAGGCAGAGTGTGAGTGTGAGAACTGATAAGGGTGATTTTCTTGCTTACAAAACAGTTGGCTTATTCTTATGAGAGAATTTTTTTCTCCTTTTCTGGCTTAAAGAAGCTGCATTTTTTTAAGGTGCTGGTAACACCAAGTAAAAGGTCTGGTAAATGTGTGGTGAAGGGGTTTTATTTATTTCTAGCTATCAGGTCAACTGGACAAAGAGGCTTGAGTTAGGCAGTGCATGTTCCTCCATTCTGGAAGACAGAAGCCAGAGGACACATCTGTGCTTAGAAGCAAGAGCCAAGCAGGGGCTGCAGGTCAGATGTCTGAGGAGAAGGCATCAGACAGAGGAATGGCAACCCCAAGTGAAGAGGTCTTGCGTCTCCAGCTGCAAATTAAGCAGATGGAACTTGAGAAAGAGGAGAGACAGAATGCAGCCAGGAGGGAGCTGGAAGAGAGACAGGCGGAGAGAGAATACCAAATACAGATGGCCAAAATTCAAGCAGAAGAGAAAGAGAGAGACAAGGCAGCCCAGAGGGAGCTGGAAAGAGAAAAAATGAGGCTGGCTCATGAGCTTGAAATGGCCAGGTTGGGAAAAGAGCCACTTTCACTTCCTCCAGATGCGGCTGTGCAAGGGGATAAAAGAAAATATCCTCTCTACAAGAAAGGGAATGACATCGAGGCCTTCCTGCAGAACTTTGAACAGGTCTGCATAGACTACAAGGTTCTTGAAGAACAGTACATGGAAAAGCTGAGACCACAGCTGTGCAGAGTCCTGGCTTCTGTGTCTGACCAGATGGTAGATGAAGAGAGGACCAGTTATAAACTTTTCAAACAAAGTGTGTGTGAGAGAGTGGGGTTCACCAAAGAGGGGGCTCGGAAGCACTTTACGGAGATCAGGCTGGAGGGCAAAGAGCCTTACCCACAGCTGATGTATAGGCTGGAAAGAGCTTATGACTTATGGGTAGAGGTTGCCAAGGCTAAGACCATGGATGATGTCAAGGCCCTGATATGCATCGATCAGTTCCTGACTCTTCTGCCAGAACATATTAGGTGCCTCCTGGTGGACAAGAGCCTTCTACTCTCCGGAAAGCAGGACAGTGGGCTGAACAACTGGCTGAAGCCTACAGAGGGCAGAGGTACAACTCCCATTGGGACTGACCTAAGAGGGAGTCTCCTAAGTCCCCTCCCTGGCCCAGGAAGCAGCCTGAATTAAAAGGGGAGCCACCCCAACAACAGCAATCTGTTTCCCCGAGTGCTGATGTGAAGTCATCCAAGGTAGAGAAGAAAGTACCATGGTGCTTTGCATGCAACCAGTTGGGACATATCCGGAGTCAGTGCCCAGAGTCTACCACTACAGTGGCATTCCACATGATGCCAGTGGGCCCTAAACATACTTCTTCTGATCCAGATCCTGAGTGCATCCCTCAGCATTACCATAAGTAAGTAACTGTGGATAGGCATAGTGTTACAGCCTGGCGAGACACTGCTTTCCTTTTGACCTCTGTCCATCGTTCCCTTGCTGACCCTAAGTATTTCATCCCAGGAGAAGGAAGGCAAGTGCTGCGCCTCCATGAAGACCAAGGAGTTACCCTTCCGGTGGCCAGGATACCCATCCAGTATGGGGGGTGGACTGGAAAATGGAAGGCTGCTGTGTATGACCACATACCTGTAGCTATGTTTCTAGGGGAAAATTTGGCTGAATTTGTGCTCCAGTGGCAGGAAAGAGAGGCAGGCAAAAGGAGCAATTGAGTGTGAACACTCTCTCAATGTGGTCTGTGAAGACAAGAGGAAGAGCAGAAGATCTTCAAAGGGACAGTATTCTAAAGAACGAAAGCAGTTGAGGAAACTGTTTGTTGGTGGCCTGAGCTTTAAGACCACTGATAGTTTGAGGGAACATTTTGAACCCTGGGGCACACTCACTGACTTTGTGGTGGTGAGAGATCCATAGACAAAATGTTCTCATGGCTTTGGTTTTGTGACTTATTCTTGCCAAGAGGATGCAAATGCTGCATTGGCAGCTCAACCACATAAGGTGGATGGATAGGTGGTGGGACTCATGCAAGCAGTTCCTAGAGAAGGTTCTGGGAAACCTGTTACCCACTTAATGGGGAGGGGGGGGAAAGGCAAGACTTTGATTTCAGGGTGGAACACATTGTAGGGTCTAGGAACGTTACTGATACCTTCTCCAGGAGAACCTGCAGTTAAGAGTAACCTGACAATATTACATTTGTGCCAGTAAAAGAACTTTGTTTTATTATTTCTATATTGTTTGTTATGTTGGAAGTATCGAACCCAGCACAGATCACTGGTGTGCAGACCGCATCGGTGGAGTCCTGATGGCTGGACTTTATGATTTGGTCTGGTGGTGGTGGTGGGGGGGGGGGGGGTGTCATGATCTGTGCTGTGCTGTGAGACAGAGGCCTAATGGGCCTAGGGAGCCTGCGAGGCCTGTGTCTCAGCAGAAAGAGACAGCCTACAATTCCCAGAATGCTTGGCGCTGGTTTCAGCCAATCAGCATCCAAGTAGGCTCTGAGGGACCCACATCTCTACTCTGCCACATAAGCTCACTGGGTGACAGTGAGCTGGTCACTGTCTTTTAACCCAACCTACTCAACACTGTTCTTTTGGTGAGGAGGAAAAACAATGAGGAGGGGAAAACAATTTTGTGAGTCGTTTTAACAAAATGCTGCTTTGGTGATGAATAAGAACTTTGTGCATGGCACCTCTTTTTTTGTAGGGCAAATATTAACATGAATTTACTTAGAGACAACTAGGGACACATCCATTTCTCCACCACACAAAAGCCCAGTAAGTGTAGAAACAAAAGCAGTATCGATTAGCCTAAACAGTATTGTTATTAGGATAAAATGAGAGACACGAGTATATTGTCCTGAGCCTACTTGAGGAATGTACAGGTTAATGGTTAATACATAGTCTGTTGTTGGGCACCACAAAAATTAAGGGTAATCAGCCTATTTCAAGACTGGGGAGTTCTTCATAGATACTTTCTAAAAAGAAAGAGAGGCAATAACTCCTGATTATTTAAACCACACACTTCAGATCGCATAGTTATAACCTTCACCATCTATAGGGAAATCTGTGGTCAGTTGAAATTATGCCATTGATTCTCCAGGAAGCCTCTTGTTATCTACATATTAAATGGAATTGTTTCATTCACATATTACAATTAACTGCTGGAAAGAAAATCTGCAGTGCTAGCACAAATGCCTGCCAATGAACTAATGGAGGTATTTTATTACTTTTTTAACGTGGACTAGGACCTCAGATTAGTTTCAGTGCTGTGCTATAAAAATAAATATATCCACATTTGGTCTATTGTGTATTAATGACATCTGTTAATGACGTATTCTCTGCATTTGCATGTACAGTAGAAAAACAATACTGAATGAATGAAAAAATAAAGAGGAAACTGAAAGGAAAGGTAAATACAGTTAAAACCCTTGGGGAAGCTTGGAGGCTATTTAAAACTACAATCCTAGAAGCTCAGATAAAATATATACCACAAGTTAGGAAAGGCAAAAACAGGTATAAGAAAAGGCCTGCATGGTTAACAAACAAAGTAATGGAAGCTGTAAAAGGTAAGAAGGACTGCTTTAAGCAGTGGAAAGCTAGTCCAAGTGAGATTAATAAAAGGGAACACAGGCTGTGGCAAATCAAATGTAGATTGTGATCAGGCAGGCAAAAAGGGACTATGAGGAGCATATTGCAAAAAACATAAAGACCAACAATAAAAATTTCTTCAAGTATATTAAAAGCAGGAAACCAGCCAGGGAGGCAGTGGGGCCCTTGGATGACCAAGGGGTAAAAGGATTACTGAAGGAGGATAGGGAAATGGCTGAGAAGCTAAATGCATTTTTTGCCTCCGTCTTCACTGTGGAAGATGAGAAGTGTTTGCCCACTCCAGAACCGCTAATTTTGGAAGGGGTGTTGAAAGACCTAAGTCAGATTGAGGTGACAAGAGAGGAGGTCCTACAACTGATAGACGAATTAAAAACTAATAAGTCACCAGGTGCAGATGCCATACATCCAAGAGTTCTGAAAGAACTCAAAGTTGAACTTGAGGATCTCCTGACAAAAATATGTAATCTTTCATTGAAATCTGCCTCCGTTCCTGAGGACTGGAAGATAGCAAATGTCACCCCCATCTTTAAAAAGGGTTCCAGAGGAGATCCGGGAAATTACAGGCCAGTCAGTCTGACTTCAATACCAGGAAAGTTGGTAGAAACCATTATCAAGGACAGAATAAGTAGGCACATTGATGAACACAAGTTATCGAGGAAGACTCAGCATGGGTTCTGTAAGGGAAGATCTTGCCTCACTAACCTGATACATTTATTTGAGGGGGTGAACAAACATGTTTACCTTGACTTCCAGAAAGCTTTTGATAAAGTTCCTCATCAAAGGCTACTTAGTAAGCTCGAGAGTCATGGAGTAAAAGGACAGGTCCTCTTGTGGATCAAAAACTGGCTAATTAATAGGAAGCAGAGAGTGAGTATAAATGGGCAGTCTTCGCAGTGGAGGATGGTAAGCAGTGGGGTGCCGCAGGGCTCAGTACTGGGTCCCATGCTCTTTAACTTGTTCATTAATGATCTGGAGTTGGGAGTAAGCAGTGAAGTGGCCAAGTTTGCAGATGACACTAAATTGTTCAGGGTGGTGAGAACCAGAGACGATCGTGAGGCACTCCAAAGGGATTTGTTGAGGCTGGGTGGGTGGGCGTCAACGTGGCAGATGAGATTCAATGTGGCCAAGTGCAAAGTAATGCACATTGGGGCCAAGAATCCCAGCTACAAATACAAGTTGATGGGTTGTGAACTGGCAGAGACTGACCAAGAGAGAGATCTTGAGGTTGTGGTAGATAACTCACTGAAAATGTCAAGGCAGTGTGCGATTGCAATTAAAAAAAGGCCAATGCCATGCTGGGAATTATTAGGAAGGGAACTGAAAACAAATCAGCCAGTATCATAATGCCCCTGTATAAATCGATGGTGCGGTCTCATTTGGAATACTGTGTACAATTCTGGTCACCGCACCTCAAAAAAGATATTGTAGCATTGGAAAAGGTACAGAAAAGGGCAACTAGAATGATTAAAGGTTGGAAAACTTTCCCTATGAAGAAAGGTTAAAATGCTTGGGGCTCTTTAGCTTGGAGAAACGTCAACTGCAGGGTGACATGATAGAGGTTTACAAGATTATGCATGGGATGGAGAAAGTAGAGAAAGAAGTACTTTTCTCCCTTTCTCACAATACAAGAACTCGTGGGCATTCGATAAAATTGCTGAGTAGTCAGGTTAAAACGGATAGAAGGAAGTACTTCTTCACCCAAAGGGTGATTAACATGTGGAATTCACTGCCACAGGAGGTGGTGGCGGCTACAAGCATAGCCAGCTTCAAGAGGGGGTTAGATAAAATATGGAGCAGAGGTTCATCAATGGCTATTAGCCACAGTATGTGTGGGCTGATCCAACATGGCTTCTCTTATGTTCTTAAATACTGGAGACATAGCATAGCTTAAAGAAGAAAGAGACCATTGTGGCAACATATATTAGATAAAACACTGCAAACTAATCTTGGCATAAGAACGTCTGTTCATATACAACAAAACTTTATTTTACTGCCATGCCAAAAATGCTACCTCCAAGAACAAGGTTATGATGAACCATCCTGGAAATTAGTTCCTTTTCAGTATATATCTTTTATTCAATATGATTTTGCTGCCATCTGTTGGATGATGTTTAGATAACAGGAGAGTTTGTAGTAGACTCAGGATTTGTGCCAGTGACCTTTGAAGTGTAAGAGAATACAGTTTCCAACACCTCACATGATGACAAATAAAGACTACAGGGAGGTATTAAGAAGATAACTAAAATGGCCATTAATTACCATAGCAAAGCTGAAGATCAATGTGACCATGAAACACAATGACTGTAAACAGAAGATTGCCAAAGAACAATGGAAGCAATATCCTCCTTGCTGCTAGCCTGACCCAACACAGGTTGATTCATAACTGTATTGGAATAAGAGGTACAAGAACAGGGAGTACCACTACAGAGAAAGCCCACTTTTACTTGGCCTTCTTAATTCTCACTTGCAGACGTTCTGCTTGATCCTACATGTGACAGGAAAGTTGTGAAAATTGGAGGGGGGTGTTTCTTTAAAAGAGAGAGAATGGATTGGACAGGATGCAATGATTACATTTTATTAAGTCTTTCTCCAGTGAAGAAAGATAGCTGCCACTGGGGGTGGGGGTGGACAGGGAGTGTTGGCAAAGGGGAGCCATTGCCTGGATCCTACTTAGTGGAAGGCAATCATTGGATCTATCTACTGTTTTTAAATTAAGGAGTGAAGTCTGAAGATATTTAGTAAACCTGAAATACTCACTGTTGCCATTGCACTTTAAATGGGTTACAAATTACTATCAACCCAACAGTCTCTTTTATTAGTCTTACTCAAGTCAATGCGCATTGTTCTGGGCATATGCCTATAAGGCATACAACAAATACTAAGCTGCTAGCAGTGCTATACTAAGTAGTTAGACCCCAGTGGACTTGGAAGGATTTAAGCCTGGTAAGTCTAATAACTGGCTTGATTCCAGAAACATTTCTTGGCTGATGTCTTTTACAGTTCATCCCTCCTAATAGCTTAACTTGTATCTTGCTAATTTTACTAGATTCTGCCATTAAAAGTATATTAAGGCCTTCACAAAAATTAGTGCACAGTTGTAAGACACTATCCAGATCTTGTTTAGCTTTCTTTAAATGACCCAATCAACTGAGGAATTTCGGCGGTGAAGATCTTGCAGCTTTCTCTCATTATTTTGATCTCACTGATGAATGGGCAAAATGTACTAAAGTCATTACCCAACAAAGAAAAGAATACATCAGAAAACTGCCAAGGGAAAACAAGAAAACAAGCATGCAGTTTCATTGTCCTACATAAAAGTCTGATGAAGCAAAACAAAAGGTACAGTCAGCAGTTTTGCCTGCATGTTTGGACAATGAAAACTGCCTGCTTCCAAGAGTGTAAATATGACAACAGTATAGATTAGATCAATCCAGAAGTGAGGGTGTGTTTTGGACAGCAGTATGTTCATCTATCTATTTAGGGGAGGGACGGTGGCTCAGTGGTAGAGCATCTGCTTGGTAAGCAGAAGGTCCCAGGTTCAATCCCTGGCATCTCCAAAAAGGCAAGTAGGCATGAAAATCCTCAGCTTGAGACCCTGGAGAGCCGCTGCCAGTCTGAGAAGACAATACTGACTTTGATGGACCAAGGGTCTGATTCAGTATAAGGCAGCTTCATATGTTCATCTAAGGGTAGCTAAAAATCCATAGATTGGGGCCACACAGAGGCCACAGACATATGGTGCAAGCCTAAATTCAACAAGGTTGTATTTGAGGAGGAGGAGGAGGAGGTAGTTTCAGATATTGCTGCAAACCTGGGGAGTGCCTCAAGTTTGCAGAAAAATTTCTTTGGCCTCCATGTGGCCCCAGTCAGTGAATTTAGCTATCCACATATAGCTAATAGTATATAGATCAGGCAAATAACTGTTCGAGGAAGCTGTAAATAAACTGGATATGTAAATGCAGGTCAATATTCATACCAAATACCCTGAAATTTATTCCTTTACCCATAGCTATTCATACCTGATAATAACAAAAATCAGAATAAATCTTGACTCTATAAGAAAATAATTCAACTGTATACTGAAAACTAAGTAGCATCCTTTCGTTGGGGATAGTGGTACCAGTCTTTGGTAAATAAACCAGTTGCCTAGAAGAGTTACAAGATCCCAAAGAACAGTCTAGGCTTCTCACAGAAACAGACTTATTTTGAAGGAGGCATGGTTATTCTGAAGATTGATGTAAACTGCAGGGAAATTAATCAGCTATTCCAAAGTTAAGAATGGGGTACAGTAGAAGATGGATCACTTTGTTCTTCATTTGACAGTTATGCTATTTGTGTGCTATTTATATTTCCCCCTTTATTGAAACTCTCAAATTGATTTGATGAAATGAAGCCAACCTGTGGTAAAGGCCAAAATTTGATCTGATGAGAACATAACTATGCTGGTCATCGAATAATAGATCCTGATGTGCAAGACCAAACACAGAAAAGTGAGTGTGTCATAATTATCTTGTTCTTATGCACTTTGATCCCTATACAGTATTTTAGAAAAAATAAATTCACATTCCTGAAATTTTAACTTCAAAAGCATTGTGCTCTCCTCAATCTGATGAGCTTCTTCTAAGCACAGTATTCAACAAAGTGAGATTCTATTTCTATCACCTTAATAACAGTACACTTCCAATATTCACCATGGTAACAGTGAACATTTCTTTATTGACCTTATACTGCTCGATGTAAATTCTGACTAAGAAAGAATGAAGGAATCATCAATATTCAATAGTTGATAAAACTTGACGCCTGGGGCTACAATTGATAATTTTATAAAAGTAACCAAAATTTATATCTTCACCTAATAACCAAACATTTATATCCCCAAGTAATAAGAAAACTGGATTAAATAATTGAATTTTCCTGATATTTCAGTTTGAATGCTTGGACAAACCAATTTAATTTCTCATAATGCCATCCTGAAAACACT
This sequence comes from Heteronotia binoei, assembly GCF_032191835.1. Classification (NCBI taxonomy): domain Eukaryota; kingdom Metazoa; phylum Chordata; class Lepidosauria; order Squamata; family Gekkonidae; genus Heteronotia; species Heteronotia binoei. The sequence goes on from NC_083227.1 coordinate 68,576,533, forward strand.
GTCTTGTGAATAATACGCACTAAGTAGACTTCAATAGATTCTGAATAGAACTGCTTAGGTTTGTATTCTCAGCATACTGTCAGATTCAACCTCCTGGGTACTGGAATTCAGGGTGCACACACCATCCAGTGGCTTCCTTTCTTTAGCACATCCATCTCAGCAAAGGGGAAAAGGATGTTTATAACATGATTACTTCTCTCTCCCCAACTCTTAGTCTGCCCTTGGATCGCTTAGGTCTGGCCAGGCCTGTCTTTCTAGAATGCCTTGTTGTCATTCCTAACAAAGGCACACCTGGAGGCAGGGCCACCCTGGGGCCTGCCAATGCCCTGCCATTTGGAGTGGGTGTGACAGGCCATTTCTATCAACTGAGGGGACCCACATAGCCTCTTAGGATTTGGGGGAACCAGTTTATTTTAAACTATAAACCTTCAACCTTAGTTACCAGATGCTCTAGAGGAAGAGGAGGAGATTGGATTTATACCCCACCCTTCACTTGGAAGTGTCAGAGCAGTTTATGATCTCCTTCCCTTCCTCTTCCCACAATGGACACCCTGTGAGGTAGGTGGGGCTGAGAGAACTCTCCAAGAACTGTATTTGAGTGAACAGCTCTGAGAGAACTGTGGCTGACCCAAGAACACCCAGAAGCTGCGTGTGGAGGAGTGAGGAATCAAATCCAGTTCTCCCAGATAAGAGTCTATGCACTTAACCACTACACCAAATTGGCTCTCAGTTGAGTAGAAAGGCTTTGGGTTCACTGCTGAGATAACTTTTGTGGTGCCCTAAGTACAATATAGAGGTCATTGAAGCAGAAATTTGATATTAACCACACACAAAAATATTTACAGACAGGTTTCCATGAACAGATCTGCAGCACCGGTCTCCAGGTAGACAAAGAAAAACCTGACTGAGGCACATTAATTTAGAGAGTAGTTTGAATACTTTCAAACATAAGCAGGCTTTTACTGACCAGCCAGTAGGCTGGATCCTAACACCCAAACAGGATTCCACCCACACCAGCCTGCGATTTCCCAAGAGTAAAGGTACAAGGTCAACTCATTACAAGAGACAGGCCTAACATTCATGTATTCTGTTCTCCTAGTGTTGCCAGCCCCCAGGTGCCAGAAGGGAATCACAAGGTTTTGGGGACTCCTTTCCGCTGCAGACTAGCTGGCTTCCAAGGAAAACCTCTCCCCTAAACAATGACATCACTGTGAGATGTCCCCAACACAATGACATCACCCAGAAGTAATGCCATTGCATCAGGGACATCACGCAGAGATGTTCTGGTATTCGGGCAAACTATGGTTTTGAGGGCAACCCCCCCCCCCCCGCCACCATAGACTCTCACTCAAATACCAGAGCGTCCCCATGTAACATCTACAAACATGATGTCATCATGTCAGGGACCCACTCCCTGAATGCCTCCCAAATCCCCTGCTGGACAGGCAAGGGGACCTGGCAGCCCTAGTTCTCTCTCAGAGGTAGAGCTAAGCCACTCTGCCCCACTACTAAACAGAACTAATCTTCATTCTGGCTGCAGTTTTCCTGAGCCTGACCTGAGCCCTCACTGCTCTCTCCTTGAGGCAGAACTGAACTCAACTCCTGCTGTTTCCCTCCAACATTACATCCCCCATCTCAAAGGACAGTGCAATAGTACTCCCATAGGCTCAAGTGAGTGACTGTTTTCCCTTTCAGGGGTGGGACAGCCTTCTGTCTGTCACAGTGGGGCCTGGCTCACTTCCAGCTCCTGGGCCAATGGGCCTGTGTGCTCCCCTCCCTCATCAGCCCTGCACAACTTCAAAACAAGTTGCTGTGCTAGTGCTGCTCCCAGGAAATCACCATCCCCTGCCTCCACCTGTTTCCAGAACCCTCCTTTGGCTCCTGCCTCTGGGCTGCTCAGCCCTCTTGGCCGCTAATGCCTATGCCTACCTGTCTAGCCATCCCAGGGTGTGCTGGCAAAGCCTCCTCCCTGTCTCCCTAGGCTGCTCCTGGCAGGTGACCCTGCCTCACCTCAGTCTACCCACCTTCTGCAGCTGCTTTTGCTGCTGTTGCCCTCATTCACTGTTCTCCCAGGACTGTATGGGTATAAGAAGGGCTTTCCTTGCTCCACTGTCATTGCTGCAGCTTCCCATCATGGTCCTGGCAGTGATGGTTGGGGGGAGGGCTGGGGGGGGGTGTCCTCCAGCCCTGATGCTGCCACAGTTTCCTGGCCAGCTGCCAGAGCTGAATGTAGGTGTGGGGAGGACTTTGCCAACCCCAGATATATGCATAAAATACACAGATTTTGTTAATTGTATTGTGAAACCTAAAATTAGGATGTGATGTAGTCTTGTATTGAATTAGACCATTGATCTATCTAAACCAGTGCTATCTAATCTGATTGGTTGTAATTGCTCAAATTGGGGTCTTTCTCAGGCCTGTAACCCAAAAACCTTTTCATCTGTTGATGCTGGGAATTTAGCCTGGAACCTTTTGCCTGCAAAATGTTCTGCCACTGAATTATGTGTCTTCCTCTTAAAATTCACTTATATGGTGCTACTTCAAACATCATTAAAGTGACTAATGTGACTAAGGCATCTTTATCTTTGGTTGTCTTCTTTAATATGTTCAATATTTCTATAAATAGTCCAGAGTTTCTTGCCATTAATAGCTACAAAGAGTTCATCCTGAAACCTAGAGGTCAAAAACTAGCAATAGATCCCACTTTAAGATATGAGGCTTGTTAATCACATCTCATTCCATTAGTTACAGAGGGGCAGATTGTTACTAACTTTTGCTGGATTGTGTCTAAAAGTTTCAAAATTGCTCACAGTTGACATCTGAAGGGACATGATTTAACAACAAGTTTTCTTGTTGCTTTACTGAATAAAATTGGAACATGATTTCATAAAATCAGTCTTAACAATTCACATGGTCAAAGTCTGCTCTACAGCAGCTGGCTATTGCGTAACAGTGGCACTACTAGTCACCTCCCTAAGGGGAAAGTTATGCAGTGGTCAACTGGGGGGAAAGGCAGTGTTGGTGGGCACTGTTGTAGTGGCATCCATAGTATTTCTGCTGTAGCATGCCATCCCACCATTGTTGCTAGGTGGGGGTGCGGTGATAGACAGAGCAGGCAGGACCAATGGGAAGCAGAAGTCGAGGGATCTGAGTCAAGCATCTGTCACTGGCAGAGAGTGGGGAGTCAACTGCCCACCCCATGGGGATACCACAGTGTTGCTCCACACACAGAGTGCACACAGCCACAACAGGGCCCCTTAGTGCCACAGTGGACAAGAACATGGAAGTGTGGGTGCCCTCCACTCACCAGTGGCTACACCATCCAACAGGGCACCCACACTGTGGCAACCCCTGTGCAAAACCTACTGGAGAATGAGGGGGTGCTGAGGGGGCCCAGAGAGTCTCTGAGAGGTTCCCCAGCAGCCCATCAGTGTGTCCCTGTCCCTCACCCATGTCTCTTGCCATGGCAAGAAGCCCCTCCAGATGCCTGGTAGCCATTGTCCAATCCTCCCCCCATCCATTGCTGTAATGTACTGAGAGACGAGTCGTGGTGGAAGCTTATTCTTTATTCGCTGGTACATTACAGAACTGAGCAGACGCGGCCGGGTCCGCTAATTTATACATGCATCCCGGAACATCCCCTTCGCTGGCCAGCCCAATCCTGGCCAGTTAAACTTCCCGCCCTTGGTCTGGATTGGCGGGGCTTTCCCGCGCAGCGCACGGCGACCTGAGTGCGCCCTCAGGTCGCGCGGCGCTTGCGCTGAGTCCGATACTCTACACTCCTCCCCTCCTAGTTTATACGACATAGTCCTTTAGGTACCCTGGTGTTCGGCGCTCCCGTGTTGATCTCCTCGGGGTTGCCGTCGGTGGGGGGCCCGATCCCGATGTGGGAGGCGCCGTTTCTGGCTGTAGCCCGCCCGCGTCGGGTACTGGCTCCGGTTCTGGTTCCGCGGCTCCGGGGGCATCATACATTGGTAGCTCCTGTATTGGCGGCGCCTCTTCTGGCGGTACCGTGACCGGCGGTTCCCTGCTTTCGGCCTCTGCGGACTCCTCGGGTGGGGTGCGGCGGCGCAGCTGGTCGATGTGCCGTCTCAGCACCTGGCCTCCGGCGGTGGTTACCTCGTAGGACCGGGAGCCTGTCACCCTCAAAACCCTTCCCGCTAACCACTCGGGGCCGCTTGAAAAGTTTTTCGCATACACTGGATCGCCCGGGAAGAACCCTCTCACTGCCTCCCTGACCTCGGGGGTCCCGCGGACCTCTGGCGCCCTGTCCGGGTGTAGCCTATCTAAACGAGTGGTCAGTTTCCTCCCCATGAGCAGTTCTGCGGGGCTGAAACCGGTTATGGGGTTTGGGGTGATCCTGTTGTGGAACAGGAAGGCTGAGAGGCGGTAGTCCCATTCCCCTTGTACTATACGGCCCAGGGCTTCCTTGGTGGTCCGCACCATCCTCTCCGCCTGGCCGTTGGTGGCTGGATGGAATGGGGCGGACCTTATGTGCCTTATAAGGTATCTGTCGGTGAACTCCCGGAATTCCCGGGAGGTGAATGCCATGCCATTGTCCGTTACTAGTGTGTCGGGGATCCCGTGTGTGCAGAGGACCCTTCTGAGCGCCCGGACTGCCGCTGCGGTGGAGGTCGAGGCCACCGGGATTACCTCCAACCATTTCGTGTATGCGTCCACCAGTATAAAGAAGATCTGGCCCTGATGCGGCCCCACGAAATCCACGTGGAGGCGGGACCATGGCCGCCCGTTTGATTCCCACCTGTGGGTCGGGGCAGACGGCGGGTTGGGTCTGGACTCCTGGCATGGTTGGCACCTTCTTACCCACCCTTCTATTTCCTCATCCATGCCTGGCCACCACACGTAGCTCCGTGCCAGGGCTTTCATTCTCACGATGCCCGGGTGGGTCTCGTGGAGATCCTCTAATACCTGCCTGCGCAAGGGGGGGGGACCACCACCCTGCTACCCCAGAGTATGCACCCCTTGTGTGTCGATAGCTCGTCCTTCCTGGCCGCGAACGGCCGGAAGGCTTCTTCCGCTTTGCCCGAGGGCCACCCCCTTCCCACCCAGTCCCTGACCCGTGCGAGGACGCGGTCTCTCCCGGTCGCCCGAGCCACCTCGCTCGCGTGCAGGGGGCGCTCGGGGAGCGACTCTATGAGCATCACTCCGTGTGCCGGGGCGGGATCTGGGTCCGTCGCGGGTAGCGGGAGGCGGCTGAGGGCGTCAGCGTGACCCATCGCTTTACCGGGGCGGTGTATCAGCGTATACGTGTAAGAATTCAGGAACAGGTTCCACCTTAAAACCCTTTGAGACAGAATTTGGGGGGTCTGACGATCGGGGGCTAGGAGGCCGAGGAGCGGCTTGTGGTCAGTAGCGATGGTGAAGCGCCTACCGTAGAGGTAGTCGTTGAACTTATGCACCCCCGCCACGATCGCCAGGGCCTCCTTATCGATCTGGGCGTAGTTCCTCTCTGCCGGGGACAGAGTCCTGGAGTAGTAAGCGATTGGCACCTCCCCCCCGCCCGGGAGTTGGTGCCCTAAGACCGCTCCCACACCGTAGGGAGAGGCGTCGCAAGCCAGGATCAGGGGTAAGTTTTCATCGTAGTGATGAAGTACCGCGTTAGAGACCAGGAGGTCTTTCACCGCCTGGAACGCCGCTGCTTGGTGTTTACCCCAGACCCACGGGGCTTGTTTATCTAACAAACGGTGTAACGGCTCCGCCACGGCGGCCTTGTGGGGCAAGAATGCGTGGTAAAAGTTCAATAAACCTAAAAAACTCTGTAGTTCTGCTTTGCATTTGGGGGCAGGGGCTTGAACTATGGCCCTGGTCTTGTCTGCCGTTGGGTGAATTCCAGCCGCGTCCACGGCGAACCCCAGGAACTCCACCCGCGGAACTCCCAACAAACATTTCTCCTTTTTGACTTTCAGCCCCGCCGCTTGGAACCGTCTGAGGACCTCTCGCAGGCGGCAGCCGAACTCTCCATCGGTGGGGGCGGCGATTAAAACGTCGTCAAAGAAGGGTTGAACTCCGGGGATCCCTTTGAGAAGAGAGTCCATTATGCTCTGGAATATCCCCGGAGCTACGCTAACCCCGAACTGCAGCCGTTTAACCCTGAACGCACCCCTGTGGGTCACTATCGTCTGTGCCTCCGCTGTCTTAGCGTCGACCGGCAGTTGCTGGTATGCTTGTGCTAAGTCCAGCTTCCCAAAAACCCTCGCCCCGGCTAGTGCTGCCAGGACATGGCTGACTACCGGGACTGGATAGGGGTTGTCTTGCAGTGCCTTATTTATCGTGCACTTGTAGTCAGCGCAGATCCTTACTTCCCCGTTGGGCTTGACCGGCGTTACTATGGGGGTCTCCCATTCTGCATACGTTACCGGCTCTAGGACGCCCTGGGCTGTGAGGCGGTCCAGCTCTGCCTCTATTTTTTGTTTGAGGGCGAACGGAACGCGCCTCGCTTTGAGCCTTATGGGCCTGACCATAGGGTCGATCGGTAGGGTGATGGGCGGGCCCTTGTAGCTCCCCAAGGACCCGTCGAAAACCTCTGGGAACTCCCGGCAGACCCCGTCGAAATGGCTGGTCTGCACGTGGTCCACCCCCACCAGCTGGATCCCCAGTGGTTTGAACCAAGCCAACCCGAGGAGTGTGGTCAGTTGGCGCTTGACCACTAGGATGTCTAGGGGCCCCTTAAAACCCCCTCTTTCTACATGCACCCGGGCCCACCCCACGATGTGTACTGGGTTCTTCTGAAAATCCCTCAGTACGAAGTCCACTGGCCTCGTTTGGAGGCGGCGGCTGGGACATAGTCTCTTGAGGGTTTCCTCCGAAATGATAGAGATGGAGGACCCCGAGTCTACTTCCATGATGCAGGGGGCGCCCTCGATTAGGACTGACATTTTGACCTTGTCTGGGGCCGAGAGGGGCAAGCTCAGTACCTGCAGACTGGTGGATGCCGTCGTGTGTGTGTCCATGGAGTCGTGATGCGCTGACGGTTGGCGGCGGCTGTTCTTGGCCCGGCAAGCCCGGGCGATGTGGCCTGTCTTTCCGCAGCTGCGGCAGTCCAGGTTTCGGTACGGGCAGTCCCTCCGCTCGTGGGGGTCGCCGCAGCTGGCGCACCGGGAACCGGTGGTGGCGGTGGCCCTCTCCGTCGCTCGTTGTCTCGCGGGGGCCCGTGTGTCCGCTCTTTGAGGCCGCCGGAGCTGGAACGCTTCTTCCTCTACTCGGTCCTCCGGCTCCGTTTCTCCCTGGTGGACTGCCTCCCCACGTGGCTGGCCGTACGCCTTGGTGGCCCTTTCGAACGCCGTCGCCTCGTTGAAGGCTTGTTGTAGGGTGAGCTCCTCTTTTGCGAAGAGCTTCTGCTGCAGTCGCTCGTCCCGGAGGCCCCAGACAAATCGGTCCCTCAGGGCTTCGTCCCTCTTGTCGAAACTGCAGTTTCCGGCGATCTGCCGAAGGGCCGCCAGGTAGACCGCCGCTGTCTCCCCCGCCTTCTGGTCCCTCTTGTGGAAGAGGAACCGGCGGGCGACGATGGACGGTTGGGGCGAAAAGTGGCCCGTGAGGAGCCTCACGACCTCTCCGTAGGTCCTCTCGGTCAGCTTCGCCGGAGCGGAGAGACCGCGTGCGATCTCGAAAGTTTCTTCTCCACAGACGCTCAGCAGGACGTCTCTCTTTCGGTCGTCGTCGTCGATCAGGTTCGCCCGCAGGTAGCACGCGACTCGTTCCGTATAGGTCTCCCATCTCTCGGGGTGCTCCGGGTTGAATTCCGCAAGATGGCCCGTCGTTACACTCGGGTTCGCCATGGTGGCGGCGGGCTGTGCGGTCCTGCGGTCCCCACCTTCCTCGTCTCCGGCCAGGTCTGGTTCCCCTCGGGCGGCCGGACCTAGCTAGATCCCACCTTCGTCGCCAGTGTAATGTACTGGGAGACGAGTCGTGGTGGAAGCTTATTCTTTATTCGCTGGTACATTACAGAACTGAGCAGACGCGGCCGGGTCCGCTAATTTATACATGCATCCCGGAACATCCCCTTCGCTGGCCAGCCCAATCCTGGCCAGTTAAACTTCCCGCCCTTGGTCTGGATTGGCGGGGCTTTCCCGCGCAGCGCACGGCGACCTGAGTGCGCCCTCAGGTCGCGCGGCGCTTGCGCTGAGTCCGATACTCTACAATTGCCATCCCCAGAAAGACTTTCCAGCACTCATGACAGCTCTCCAGCTGCTAACGCTTAAACGCCACTCAAATGATGAAAAGGGTGGGCACTGGGCAGGATGTTCTGCTGGATGAAAGCCTCATGACCGGGGACCTGGAAAGGGGCCAGAATGCCCCCCTGTTCCACAGCACCAACAGCCATCGTACCTGGCCCAAGGGGAACTCCCTTACCACTGCTATGCCTCCTCCCCAACACCCTCCCCCATCTGGCAGGACAAGGTTGCTATGAAGGCATTGAGTCTGCCCTCTAAGTTGCCACTCCTCCAGGTCCAGGGACTCCATGATGCCCAGTAGCTGCCAGAGCATGGAAGCTGCCATTCCCATGCACACCCCTCAGGGTCAATCCTCACATCAGCACTGAACGCCAGGGGATAGACCTAGACACAGAGGGAGAACACAGTAGTCTGTCCATGGGAGCCCCCAAGCGGGCCCTGGTGCCAACATCCCCCCCTGGAGTCACCTCACCTCTCTCAGCTGCCATCTGGGAGCCTGACCACCTTCATCCTCATCCCTGCCACTTAGCTCCATCTCCTTCTGGCTACACACATGGGCCCCAGTGCCTTGGCATGAGGTCCTAGGTGTATTGTGGGTGCACCCTGGGCAGAGATCCATCCTGTGCTCCGCGAACTGCATTGGCGGCTTATCAAGTACCAGATCAGTTCCAAGCTACTGGTGCTTACCTTTAAAGCCCTATATGGTCAGGAGCTAGCATACCTTTGAGACCACACTCCCCATATGAGCCCCATTGGTCCCTACGATCTGCAACTCAACATCTTCTGGTGGGTCTCCGGCTCCAGACACATCTGGCTTGCCTCAGCTAAGGCCAGGGCGTTTTCAGCCCGAGCCCCCGCCTGGTGGAATGAGCTCTCCTTAGAGATCGGGGCCCTGCATGATCTCTTACAGTTCCAAAGGGCCTGCAAAATGCAGTTCTTCTATTAGGCCTTTAGTTAAGGAGGCAACAGTTGTCTTCATTTGGCCTCTCCCCACCCCCCTTCCCCAGTTTGGGGATTTGGATTGGCTGTTGAGGCAGAGTTTTGAAGTGGTATCATGTTGTTTATGTCATATATGGAATCTGTTTTGTTGCCTTTTAAAATCTGTTTTAACTGGTTTAACCTGTTGTAACCCACCCTGAGTCTTATGAGAGGGCAGGATAGAAATCAAAATAAATAATAAAATGGGGGCACGACAATTGCAGAGTCCCCTCCTCTTCACTGATGGATCATGACTGAAGAGCAGATTTGAATGCTGGAGGCAGTGATGGGCTCATATGGGGATGTTCCTTGAGAGACTCAGAACTCTGGCGGTTCACATCTTGTTATTTTATACAAGTGTTGACTGTGTTGCATGGGAGTCAGTCATGAATTTCTGAATACCCAGTACCCAATGTTTTTTCTTTTGTAGGGTTGAAAACTGTATAGATATTATAAATATAGATATTACACTGTCCCCAATCATGTTAAGCCTATAAGGCACCTTTAGAATTCTTGCACATGGTGGTGGGCAGAAACACAAAATGGCTACAGCAGGAGGCCAGGGCCAACCATAAAATATCATGGAGTGAGGTTATGCATAACTCTAATAGGTGGTTTTCAACAATTCAGGCAGAAGCTGTTTAACAGGATGCCTTTTTAAATGAACATATTGTTTAAAATATTTCCATGCATACACAAAGCTTCGCTTCAGTCACACAAAGCTTACCTGCAGTCACAGCTGTTGCCAAAATTTAAAAATCTGCACCGCTAAACTGATCTCCAATGGACAATCAGAAGCCCTGCCAGGCAAAAGTCCCACCTGGCTCCACTGTCTGTCTAAAGCACTTGGCACCAGACTGTGGGCCCCTGAGCTAAGACATGACCAATTGCAGTCCTGCCTCTCCCCCTTTTTATAATGGAACTCCTTCCCCCACTCATAACACAACAGTTTTTGCAAGTCACCACAGTTTGAAAAGCAGTTTCCATGTATGATAGATGCTGTTTGTGAAGCATAAGACAAAATTACATTGGTCATCTGGAACTGGCTGTACAGCTGAGATCTCACTACTGAAATGATCCCTGCTTCAACAACTGCCTGTCCAAATGCAGGAACTAGGTCCCAAGGGTGAATTTTAAAAGAAGCATCTTTCCAAATAAAGCATTTCAAATAATCCTGCTGAAGTCTGTTGCTTTCTCTAAGATCTCCAACAATTTGTTCCTATTCTTTTGACATTCCCAGTCAAATGGTTACAAGTCAGAGAACTCTCTATATAAAAACGACTATGAAACAAATGAGGGTTTCCATATTATCCATAATTCTCTCTAAACTCTCTAAACTTTTTCACAAAAGATTGATTTCTTTCAAATAAATATCTCATGAAAAAGATGCCTTTCCCAAAAAAAGATAACCAAAGTAGTGTGCAGAGGTCCTCAGCTGTTTTTAATAGGAATATTCCTGGTTTAATCTTTGAGGATCATCCCTACCTCCCAACACACACAATCAGACATAACTAAGAAAACTACTGGTATTAAAGGTCTGCAGTGTATGATGCAAATAAATTACTCCATCGAAATCTTGGAATGCACAGGTTTCCCCAAACTACAATTGCTCATTAGCTTGTTCTCTATTTTAAATGAGATACATTAAAGAAGGCAATTATTGCTACCAGTGGATTACAGTTCAAAAATCCATTTTAAAATATTCTCTTATCAAAAATTTCCCGGATGAGTTATTATTGTGTAATTACCCATATCAGATATTTCTCTTATTGCCAGTGCATACACATGATATCAGCTACCTTCTGTTGTTGATTTCACATTTTTTCCCGTCACCATACCAACAACGGAAATTTATGGTTTAAATTAAGCCTTATTATAATGACAGAAGAGCAATGCAAATTGAGTGACTTTGTTTTGACAAAAACATGCATTTCTTAACAATATAAACAGCAATATTCTGACACATTATCCAAAGGCAAGTACAAATAACAAAGTGTCATAATGTAAAAAGACTTGAAACAAATTGATGTTGCTCTCCCTTTTAATGTCAAATTAATTTGGCTTTCTACACATCACTTGATGATGACTGAGACCTGACACAGTAGGAGAACATGAAAATAAATGAGTATGGGTTAAAGGCCATGGGAGAAAGACAGGACAATACACAAATGTAAAGGCCTGAAGTTCCAATAATTGAAATCCCAGTGTCCCACATAAAGATGGACTGCAGAGTATCACAAGTGTTATCCCTGATTGCATCACAGCATGCCTAATACTCACCTTTGTCCTTCTACCCTTACTACAAATTATTTCAGATTTGGGGATAGCAGGTCAACTGTACTAGCTCTCTACCCAAAGCATTGTGAGGTGAACACACAAAACAAGCAAGCGGAAGTGCCATCACATTTTTTCATGAGAGGGCCCCTCATGCACCGTCCCACTCCTCTTCTACACTTGTGTAGCATCATGTATTGGGGTTCACAGTATATCAGTTTTGATCTCTGAGGCGCTCCTGAGACATACCAATGGCATAATCGATTTGAACCCATGGGAAGGAAACCCTACAAAAATGTCACCAGTATTACAGTTATTTCCACAGCACTATTAACCTGATTCTGGGACTGTTTACACAATTCCATTTTCTGGACATCACACTGCAACCATGCAATTTGCATATTAGCTCTCTACCCAAAGCATTGTGAGGAGACCTGACCCTGGGAGACCTGAGTTAAGATGCCTGCTCTGACATGATGCTTTTCAGAATACCTCAAGACAGTCATTTCCTCTTGGCCTAACCTATTTCACAGAGTTGTTATGAGGGCAAAATGGCATTGGGGAAAATAATGAGCTTCTTGGAGAAAGGGCAGGATAAAAGTGTACTAACTAGCTAATCTATCTTAAAGTCACCATAATTCAACAGAAGCCTCTACAAAGAGTCATGTGAAATATCAGAGTTATAATTAGGGATGCCTGGTACCCCCAGGAGCTTAGGAGGCAGAGCAAGGTGCAGAAACGACATTCCAGAATGCCCCACTGTCAGTTCCAGGGAAAACCATGAACATGATGTCAGCATGTAAAAGAAGCACTGAGGACTCCCCCCCCCCCCCAAAAAAAACAACCCTCTATGGTATAACTGGGTTTCACCAGAAAGTGACAGCATATCACTTCATTTCTGCCCCCAAGAAGCAAGGGCAAGTGGGAAGAGCTGTTCACTGGGCATTTGCCTTCCCAAATCAGGAAAATGGTAAGCCTAGTTACAATGTAGTAGCAAATTTGGTACCACTGTACTTAGACATGAATAGTATAGGGCAGGAGTGGCCAAACCTGCTTAACATAATAGCCACATAGAATAAGCATCAAATGTTTAAGAGCTGCAAGACATGTACATCAGATGTTTGAGAGCAGGAAGGAAGGAAGGAAGGCAGGCAGGCAGGCAAAGAGATGGGGGAAAGGGAGGTGAGGAGGTGGAAAGAAAGCAACTTTAACTTTAAATGCAGTCTCCTAGCCGATGGCGAACTTGGAGAAGTGATTTAAAGAGACAAATGAATTCTTCAAGCTGGCTGACAGGGTGGTGGGGGCTTCAAGAGCCACGCAATATGTGTGTAAGAGCTACATGTGGCTCCTGAGCCACAGTTTGGCCACCCCTGGTACAGGGAATGGCTTTCTGCTATAGAAAACAATGTCCATCTTGAGGTGTTAAATAATATCTTGGCTCCATATAAATATTGAGTAACAACTGAGATTAGTTCAGTGCAGTATCTGCCACAGTGTAGGTGAGATTGAGGAGTCTATAGAGAGTTGGCAACCCCAGCGACCATTGCCTCATCCTACAGACAAAATCCAGTTAGGGCCAGTACTGAGATCATTGATACCATGAATAAGTCTGTGTGTCCTCAACTCTGGTGTTGTTCATGAAGTTGCCCCTCTCATGAGTAAACCAAAGGATATCCCTGCTACATTTAACAGTCTCCATTGTGCTCTCTGACTTTCAACTGAGAACAGCCCAACTCTGCCATATAGCTAATGAACATGGCCTTTAAAAGAGTGCTAGACTGTCAGCCCCATAGCTGTTATATTTCACAGCAGAGATACCACACAGAAGTTCATAAAATGAACTATTAAGTATTTTCAGATACTTTGTAAGTTATAAAATAATTATGGAGCTGAAGAGCTGCCTGGGACAAGCTTGATGTGACTGAAATTAAATGGTCAGCTTTAATTCAGCTTGAAGAATGCTCGGCATTCACTCCTCATAACTACAGTGGGAGGGAGAAAAGGGAACTGTGACATGTAAACGTAATAACTGGAACCTCAAAATCAAGTAAAGCAATCATTTTCTGTCATTCTTCAGCCTCCCCTCTCTACTATCACCTCCTGTTTAATTTTTTATGACCTTTTCACAGAAAATGACTTTTTAAAACCCTGTATAATAAGACCAACAAAGTTTTATTGAGTGTAAGCTTTTGTGTGAAGGCACACAAAAGCTTATACCCAGAATAAAACTTCACTGGTCTTAAAGGTGCCACTGAACTCAAACTTTGTTCTGTTGTTTCAGACCAGCACAGCTACTCACCCAAACCCATATAATGAGTATGCATTCTCTATCAAAGACATTCAAGGTCATTCCTTTTAAAAAGCAGAAGTTTTTTAAACAACTAACATAAGAGCTCCACAGATTGAAGGAGTTCATATAGGGCATGTCTATCAGTGGCAAACAACCAGATCAGCCAAACAGCCATCAGATAGTATCAGAAACTGGATACTCTGATATGGATTTGCTGAACTCACAGACTGATCTCATAAACATAGGAAGCTACCTTAAATGTGAGCCACTGGGGCATACGGTTAGAGTGCTGGACTAGACCTGAAAGACCTAGGTTTAAAACTCCAATCTGCCATGGAAGCATGCTTGTGACCATGGGTCAGTTACTTAATCTACCTCACAGGGATGTTGTGAGGATAAAAGGGAAGAGAGGAAAACAATGTAAGCAGCACTGGGACCCACACTTCCCACTGAGGAGAAAGATGGGGCATACATTTAGTAATTAAAAAAAATTGGTCCAAAGCAACCTGCTCCAACAACAGAGGAAGAAGGACCCGCCCGGCATCCACACCCACGGCTCCACCAGCTCCAGAAGCAGACCTACCCTCCCAAATAGAAAATCTTGTTAGAATACTGGCTTGAAAAGCCCTTTTTGAAGCTCCCCCCTCTCTGAGGAACTAACAAAGGTGGCAACCCAGCCACCTGCTCCAACGCCTGCAGCCTCAAAACGATGGCTGCAATTACCTCATCCTCCCCCTCTTCATCCAAAGATGAAGGCGGCGGAGGCTGCTTCTGCATGGGCTTAGGCGCCTTATGCGCCGGCTGCTTCCCCTTTGACTTCCCTGCTCCTAGGGTGGCCATAATGTCTGAAGGCCAGCCAGGGACACCTTTTGGGGGGGGGAAGGTAGGGGTGCACGTGCGCGAAGCGCGCGTGCCGCCAGAAACAGGAAGTGACGTCACTTCCGGTGACGTCATGCCACCGCCGGAAACAGGAAGTGACATCACTTCCTGTGACATTTTCCCCCCACACCACCTGCCGGAAACAGGAAGTGACATCACTTCCTGTGACATCATTTCCCCCAAATGACATCATTTCCCCCAAATGCCACTGCCGGAAACAGGAAGTGACTTCACAGCACTTCCTGTGACGTCCCCAAAAATCCCCCAAATATCACTGCCGGAAACACCAAGATTATTTATAGAGAGGGAAAGGGGGAAGTAAAGTTAAATGAAACTCTTTTTTTACTTTTTTCAAAGTGAGAAGACTAGAGAGAACGGGTTCCATGCTGAGAAGCCAGTCAGATTCCAGTGAGATTCCAGTGAGACTGTGCTGCATAATGCAGCCTATTTATTTTGTCCTGTTTGCTCTGTTGGCTCTATCTGCACCACCTTCATCACTTTCGGGGTGTGGATCCCCCAGTGGGGTGGTCTCCCGACTCCCTCCGCCGGCTGTTTCTGATAGCCCTGCACCCCCTCTTTCATTTGATATGTGTCCCGTGCGGGTGCCACCCTCCCGCCGGGAGATGCCGCAAAATGAGCCCCCTTGAGGCTTATGGCGGCAGGGCTCGGGGGAAGCGAGCTAGACTGCTGTTCTTTTGAGGGGTTATAGAGTGTTTCGAGCCCGTCCCTGTGGCATCGGTCCCATCATTGTGGGACCCAGGGGGCCGGCGCAGCGGCACGCCGAAGCAGCCTGTCACTAATAACACAGGTCGAGATGCAGGACAGGAACCCGGAAGTGACCGACAGGCTGCTTCAGCGTGCCGCTGCGCCGGCGCCTCCGCGGCCTCCGCTGGCCTCCGCCACCGCCGCCGGGCCCCGCGCGCGGGTGGGGAAGGCGGCGAGTAAGTGAGGGAGCGTCCCTGCGCACGCGCAGGGACGCTCCCTCCCTCACTCGCTGCCTTTCCCACCGGCGCCCGCGGCCCACCGCCTCCGGGGCTGGCTAAACCGGGACCTCTAATGGTCCTGGTATAGCCAGCCCGGGAGGCGGGAATAGGGGGCCAGAACCGGGACATTCCCGGCTGCCCGGGACGGTCTGGCCACCCTACCTGCTCCCTTTTTACCAGACATCCTAAATGCACCACCAACCCAGCTGGTACTAATCCCCTTAGAGGCAGATGAACAAGGACCCAACACCCCACCTAAAATGGCTGCTCAAATTTTACACAAAATGTCTGCCCAAACAGCTTCAGGGCTGTTGTATCCAGGCAGAAAACTAAAATTCAAAATGGCCACCAAAGAAAAGCCTCAGATCTGTTGTATCCAGGCAGAAGCAGTAGAACAAAATGGCCCCTGAAGAGATGTGTCAACTAAGGGAAAGATAACAGCCCCTACAGTCCCGCTTAATGACAGGAATAAAATTGTAATCCCCTAAATTGAAAAAATATATATATATTTTTAAGAATACTGGCCACAAAGCTAAAGAACCAGCAAGAGCTGTCCCTGTTAGGTTCCAAGCCTCAACCAGACAGGGCTATCTGGCCACCCAGGGGGTAAATGAAGGATTGAGCGGGGGGGAGGGGGGAGGTTAATAACCAATAGGGGCAGCACAATAGCCCCTAAAATCAAGCCTCCACCAGCCCGGGCATGCGGCCCTACACAACCCCCGACACCCCTCCTCAACAGAGACACCAGCCAAAGCCTGAAATCCAACGTTGCGCTATCCTTGCCCCGATGCCAAACAATCCCGACGGAGATGGCAGAACCCAATCCCCCACGCTGGCCGAGAGCTTGCTACACTGCTCGTACCAGTGATCATCAAGGGACTGAAAGTGAGGAGGCAGAGGCTTACAAAGGCACGCTTAAGCCCCGCCCCCTAAAAGACGTGCCTAAAGCACGCCTCGCTGTCTGCTCTCCCTCCCGGGAGGCAAGCAATCCCCGTCAGCCTAGCTGCGAGGCGGCAGGCTGACGAAGATCCAAATGAGCTCCATCCTTCTCCCATACCCCTTTTTTGAGCCCAAAGAGCCACAGCCAATAGAACTCGCAGAACTGGGTGGGTTGAGCATTCACTGACAAGCTACATGATGATCCATGTTTCTACCAAAGTTTCTTTATAAAGTTGGGTGTCACAAAACGATGTTTTTTGTGCCATAGTTTATGGACCCTGCTGTGAAATGTGATTTGATGTTGCGTTTCAGAGGGTCCAATCATAAGTATGAATCTATGAGAGATCTGTACTTTAGATATCCGATTTCGTAACATGGTGGTGTGGAAATGATTGAGTAAATTTCTGTGCCATAAACAGTGGCCAGCGATGTGATAAGCGAGTAGATGTTGGTGGTGCTCACACACAAAGTTTCAAAAATTCATTCTTTGACATTCTGAGGATCCATGAGGATCTATGGTCTGGAACTCTGTTCCTGCTCCATGGGGTTGCCACGAACCCATGGACCCATAACTTCTGTGGTGCAGACTCTATCCATGGACATGATATGTGGTTTGATGTTGATGTTCGGGTGACCCCAAGCAAAAACCATGGGGATCCATGTGGTTCCATGGTGCAGGACCATTTTTATCTCCATGGTGTCACCACAAAACTGTGGATCCATAGTAATGGGATATAAGTTGTGGCCACTGACATGATATATTACTTGAGGGAGAGCTTGGGATAATATGAAGCAAGAACAGAAAAATCTGTTAGGATCCATGGTGCAGGACCAGTTTTGCTCCAAGGTGTCACAAAAAACTGTGGATCCATGGTTTTAGGATATAAGTTGTGGCCATTGACATAATATATAACTCCAGGGGGAGCTTGGGGTGATCCGAAGCAAGAACAGAAAGATTAAGATCCGTGGTCTGAAACCAGGTTTTTGGTCCCTGGCACTGCCATGAAGCTGTGGATCCACGATTTCTGTGGTGCAGACTCTGCCCATGGACATGATATGTGATTGGATGGTGAGCTTCGGGGGATCCAAAGCAAAAATCATGAGGATCCATGAGGATCCGTGGTCTGAAACCAGGTTTTTGGTCTCTGGTGCTGCCATGAAGCTGTAGATCCACGATTTCTGTGACGCAAACTCTGCCCATGGACATGATATGTGATTGGGTGGTGATCTTGGGGGGATCCAAAGCAGAAATCATGTGGATCCAAGAGGATCCGCTGTTCAAAACCAAGTTTTTGGACTCTGGCGCTGCCATGAAGCTTTGGATCCACGATTTCTGTGGTGCAAACTCTGCCCATGGACATGATATAAGAAAAGATGGTGAGGCTGGGGGGATCCAATGCAAAAATCATGTGGATCCATGAGGATCCGTGGTCCAAAACCAAGTTTTTGGTTTCTGCCGCTGCCACGAAGCCATGGATCCATTTCTGTGGTGCAAACTCTGCCCATGGACATGATATGTGACTGGATGGAGGGCTTGGGGTATCCAAAGCAAGAATCATGTGGATCCATGGTCCAAAACCAAGTTTTTGGTCCCTGGCGCTGCCATGAAGCCGCAAATCCAAGATTTCTGTGGTGCAAACTCTGCCCATGGACCTGATATAAGAATAGATGGTGAGGCTGGGGGGATCCAAAGCAAAAATCATGTGGATCCATGAGGATCCGTGGTCTAAAACCAAGTTTTTGGTCCCTGGCGCTGCCACAAACCTGTGGATCCATGATCACAAAAAGCAAATACTCACAAAAGCAAATACTCTGCCACAGATTTTGGTGCCTACTTTATGGCGCTACTGGAGTCTTGCTCTTTTCTACTATTACAGGCCACCACACGAGGAAAAAAGAGACTCTCCTCGGCAAGAAGGCCTTGCCGACTCCGCGGGGGACGTGACTCGTTTCGACTCATCCTCCGAGAGAACGGTTGACCGCAGGGGGGGGTGGGTGGGATGCTACTGTTCCTTTAAGAACTCAAGAGTCCCTTCCCACATGCGCTTTCGTCTGTCATTCAATTTCGCTTCGCCAGTACTGAACAATATCTTGTCCCAGGGGCGGGATAAGAGCCTCGAATGCGTCATCTGGCCTAGAGGCGTGATGGATGTGAGCGGAGGATTGGAGAATTTGCCCGTGACTGTTTGGCCGCGGCATGAGGAACCTCCAGGATTCCAGGTGACAGTAGGGAATTTGGCAGCCAGACTGACCCAGAGATTACGGCAGGAAGACTACGGGCTATGAGAATCCACAGGGGGGGAAAAGTGTGTCCCGGTTCCTGAAGTCAGTGACCTCGGCCATGAACTCTGGGAACTGTAGTCTTTGAGAGGGCTAAGTATTTCTTACTTGAAGATTTCAAACACTCTTAAAACTACAACTCCCAGAGTAGTGGTCTGTTGCTTCAGACCAGCACGGCTGCCCACTTGGATCTAACTCCCAGAGTGTTTGAGGAAGGTTATTTAACGGCAAAAGCGTAAATAAAGCCAAAGCATTTAGTTAATTCTGTGATTCTGGCTGGAAGACTAGTGTATAAATATGGATGGAACACTAAGTTCCAATCCCCAGTAAATTCTGAACTTTTAGCTTGCTGAGCTTGGTTGTTTTTTTCTTCCCCGAATGTTAGAACTTGGGACAGTACGATAGTCCCTTGATTTTCACGTGCTCTGATTTTAGAAGAGTCACAAACAATCCGTGTTTGTTGCATCATTTCCCGCAGTGCTCATTCTTTCCTTTCCCTATATTCAGGTGGGCAGCCGTGTTGGTCTGAAGCAATACAACAGAGCAAGAATTCAGTAATAACTTCAAGACCAACAAAGTTTTATTCAGAATGTAAGCTTTCGTGTGCATGCACACAAAAGCTTACATTCTGAATAAACCTTTTGTTGGGCTTGAAGGTACTACTGGACTCCAACTTTGTTTTCTTCCCCTAGTTTGCTTTGTTTTCTTCCCCCTAGGCTCCTGTAATTCCCTTACAATCGTACTTGAAGAAGGTACATGGTTGTACAAGTGATTTATTGCCCCGGTTTTCTGTGAATTGGCTTTTATTTCCCTCTTTCTCTGTTTCCTATCCTAGAAGTTTTCTTTCAAGTTGTATGTGATATCCGAGAAGTGTCAGACTTCCCCATATTCAGATAGCCTTGCCATTCTGAAAACTATATATTTGAACAATTGTATACTCAACTAGGAACCAACTCCATGGGGGAAGAAGCAGACTGCTTTGTGCCTGTTGAATTCACTTAAGTACACTAGTATCACAGGTTATTGACAGGACAATCTATTGACATCTGTGTGCTTAGAAAGGTGTAACTCTGTATAGTTTGCACTGTAGGTATAGTCCCCACCCCCCACCCCTTTTCCGGTCCTGAAATAGACTTTTCTAGCAAGATTGCCTGAACTTTAATAGGAAGACAACAGCAGAAGGTCATCTAATAAAGATTTGCTTATCACTGCATTTCAGCTCATTTCCAGAATCTTTCATCTACTTGTGCATTTGCCATTTGTACAGATAGTAAAGTAACTGCTCCCAGAAAACAAGAAAGCATTGCAGGGGAGGAGAGAGCAATAGTCAATGCTATAAACTAAAATGTACTATTAGGAACATTCCATTAGAGGTCACTCTTGCCTCTGACAAAGCGGCTTGATGCTTGACCAATTAGTTATAACGTTCTTTGGAAAACACCATTCCCTTTTGAAGTGCATGAATTTTTGGCTGCTGTTAGAGAGGAATTAATTTAGTATTAGTTTAATATTGTGAATGGCTCTCTTTTGGAAGGTGGGGGCATAAATGAAAACCTTAATACAGATTAGAAATTGCTCTTAAAATAAAGGAAACTTTATTTTGGCCACCTAAATCTGAAGTGGATTCAATTTGGAATATAGAGTAAGGAGCTAAAAAGCACAGAACCAAAGAAACATGTTTTAAAATATTCATTGAACTCCTTTACAAAATCTTTCATCTATTTGATGTCCAGCTACTTGCCTTTTCTCTGACTGGTACCATTTTATTACGATAGACCTAGAGCTGTCCTCCTAAATACAACCCTTCAGTTTCTCTTGCCATAAATGCTTTCTTAAACATTGCATAAATTTATATAGTGCATATGTGTGTAACAGATTAAAATGTGGTTTGAAACTGGACCAGTTTAGAGGCCCATAAAATTATTGATGCTAGTTTACATGTGACACATTAAAGAGTAAGTCCTACTGATTAGAGCCCCATGGCGCAATGTTAAAGCTGCAGTATTGCAGTCCTAAGCTCTGCTCACGACCTGAGTTCGAAACCCTGGCAGAAGCTGGGTTTCAGGTAGCCAGCTCGAGGTTGACTCGGCCTTCCATCCTTCCGAGGTCGGTAAAATGAGTACCCAGTTTGCTGGCGGGAAAGTATAGATGACTGGGGAAGGCAATGGCAAACTACTACCCCGTAAAAAGTCTGCTGTGAAAACGTTGTGAAAACAATGTCACCCCAGAGTCGGAAACGACTCATGATTGCACAGGGGACCTTTCCTTTTCCCTACTAATGGGCATTCTTTCAAATAAACTTACCTGGGATAGAGATGTCACAGTTCTCTCGGAATTGATGAAATATTACTAGATAAGCAAAGTATCTGATACAAATAGCAGTTATACCACAACGCCTGACATTGTACTTTTCTACTTCCCACATCCATCACAAATAGTTTTGCTGTAAGGTTTTGCCAAAAGGAGTCTAGAAGCTTGAGGTTATTTGATTTTCTTTAATGTCTACTGCAGCTGTGATAACTTTAGAAATTGCCTAGTGATGTTATAATTAATTAGCAGAGCTCTGTTCAAACAGTATGTAGGTTCTAAAGAACTGTTTATGCATTTGAAGTAAACAGAATTAAAAAAAAAACACCTGCCACCATATGTTTCTGTCTTCATTTCAATAAGTACACAAAAAGAACTTACACATTTTTCTTCCATTGTTAAAGGATGCATTTTTCATCAAAAAATACACTGAAGCATAGTTGGTCACTTCTGATAAAATTAGGAGCATGAGATTTGTGAGAGTTGGCAAGATAATTTTATCTTTGTGTTGCCTAATGAATGGCTTTAAATGAATTAAATTACTGTGTCCTCAGCTACTTCATGTGGACTAGCATAAAAATCATAAAAAATAGGTCTCTAAAGAAATAATCAAGGGAGCAAGTAAAAGAAAAGCAATCTAGGAAATCAACTGCACATACTTAACACATTTCTTCTCCCTAACTATTTCACTTAAGCAGAAGATTACTATTGGTACAAAAAAGATTAGCAAAATTTGCGCTCTGGGTTTGACCTTCACCCTAGGACGGTAAGCAAATTAAATAAAACCAGGAAGGAAGACATCCTACATGATCCAAACTTCAAATAGTAAAGCAATAGGGATGTTGAAAACAAATTATATTGAATACATAAATAAAAATAAGAATGTGCTTAATTTGACAGTGTTAAGTAATCCCAGAACACCTGTTTCTAATAGGCAAGGACTCAGGCTGAAGGAAAGTGCTGAAAAGAAGCATCAGAAATCCATAAAAGGTCAGGATATGGTTTTAAAAAAATGTCTATTAGGTGGTGGCTAGTTGTTCAGCCTGTTTCAGAATATCCTGAACTGGATGCCACATTTGTTCAGTCAGTTCTTCACTTTATTTATACCCACCTTTTCTCCCCAATGGGGAGCCAAAGGGGTTTACAATATTCTCCCTTCAGTTATCTTCACAAGAATTCTGAGAGGTAGATTAGTCTGAGAGCACGTTAATGGCCCAAGGACGCCCAGCAAGATTCCATGGTAGAGTTGAGATTTGAACTTTCACCTCCCAGATCCTAGTCTGATCTTCTAACCATTACACCACATAAGCTTTGTGAAATGTAAGCTGTCAATTGGTTTATAGTGCAACAGGTAGAACAGCAAATCTTCATTGTGAGCAGCTTTGTAATAGCTGGTGGGAAGGGCGGGATACTTGGTGGGAAGGGCGGGATATAAATCATAAAATAAATCAATAAATCAATAAAATGGGGCCAGCAGTCTTGCATGGAGCAGACTATTAGTTAATGATTTCCTCATATTTCTTTTACAGTATAGTCCAGATCATGTGGCTGCTGCAGAATGTGGACCAGACCCCTCTGAAATCTCCTTTTCGGGATGCAGCTGCCAGTCTGCTTCCTGCCTGGCTTCCACATGTCCATGTCTTCCTTATGCAGAAAACTATAAGAATTCATGCATCAACTATGAAGGAAATGAACTAGAGTATTCAAAGCCTGTTTTTGAATGCAACATTATGTGCCAATGTGGAGAGTCATGTCAGAACAGGGTGGTTCAAAAGGGCTTACAATTCAGATTGGAAGTCTTTAAGACAGCCAAGAAAGGATGGGGTCTTCGCAGTCTCGATTTCATACCCAAAGGCAAATTTGTGTGTGAATATGCTGGGGAAATCCTAGATCGCAGAGAAGCTTGTCGAAGGGTACAGCTACAGTCACCAAGTGATTCAAATTACATAATAGCAATAAGAGAGCACTTGCATGATGGACAAATCATGGAGACGTTTGTTGATCCCACATACACAGGTAGTGTTGGTCGGTTCTTGAACCACTCCTGTGAGCCAAACCTCATTATGGTCCCTGTCCGAATAAACTCAATGGTGCCAAAGCTGGCACTTTTTGCCGATCAGGATATCCGTGCAGAAGAAGAACTTTCATACGATTATTCTGGAAGACACCACAATTACTTCCCAGATTTGCAAAGAGATCAGGAGAAGCTACAAGAAGAGGAAATGAAGAAAAAGCCCTGTTATTGTGATGCCAAGACATGCACAGGTTTCTTGCCATATGATGGTTCTTTATTCTGTGAACAAGACACCACAAGTTGCACCAAAGAAACACTGTGAGAACCCAGGTCATGGTGGCTTCTAGTTTCATTCCCAAAACACTTACGCTGTGATTCAGCAAGGGACAGCAACATGTGGAAGTAACCTTCCACACAGGTAGCTGAAAGCACCTCAGGTACAGATCACCATCCACAGTGCAATGCTCATCCTGTTGAACTGGGCAAATGAGCTTTGTCATGTGCATGTAGACACCAGTTATGTGTAGCTGGTTGCTAGGTCAGGGACTTTGTACGCGGTAATCTTTGTTTTAATGGAATGTCAAAAGATGTTATGCCAGCATATATGTCTTACAGTCTTCATACTCTGATCCTAAACTCGTCTTCCAGGAAGCAAAGCCAGGTGTCACTGAAACTTATCTTTATGTGAACAGAGATAGCATCACAGGCATAGAAACAAGATTTCTGGCTGTGACTGTACTGAAATACATGACTTTAAATTCTGGTAAAGAAAGGAAGAGTAAATTAGACAGATTGCCAAATTAGCGCCTTATGACCACTTCTCCTCAGCAGAGTGATTGATCTAAGAATAGTTGTTTCAGAATATATTATCTATGTATGTAATCAACAACTGCCATCCTGTGCATCCTTTTGTGAAAATACATTGCTCTCCCTCTCCTTTCTGAAATACATCCAACGCCACTGAAGTTTCTATTTTCTGATCCATAGGTCATTTGAAGCAGAGTTCTTTCTTTGGCAGCCATTTTTCTAACTTTTCTGAACAGCTGGATAAGAGTGTATGAAGATAACCCCATCCTACAGACTGTCATCAGCACTGTTACTATCTCCTCCCCAACTCCATCCCCCTATACCTCTTCTGTGCTGGTCCCTGGCTTAATTGGATGACCTCAAATGTTGAGAATCAATGCCTGAACTCTGCACATCAGATCACTGAACACATTAAACATCTAGGAGTTTAATGAACACAAACCCAAGGGTAATAAACAGTGCAGTCCTAGGCAGATTTGAATCCTCCTAAATCCAGTAACTTCAGTGGCCTTAAGAAGGGTACAGCTCTGCCTAGGATGGCAGTGTAAGACTGTTACTGCTGCATGGTTGCTTGGTGGGAGTATGATTTTTGCAGGGAGAGATCAGTTTTGTCTCTGTCTGGAGGACTGAGTTTGTAAGGCTTGGGAAATCTTGCTTATGAGAAAATGGTTGTTAACTGACTGAAGGTTAGAAGCCAGGGGAAACGAGACTTTCTTTACATTTTTACAATCACTACAGCCTTTGCTGCTATAAATAGAAAGCATCTCTCCTACCTCTGGTACTCATTTTGTTTTGTCCATGAAAAGATTTGTGTGATTGGTGGGGGTGGGGAAAGGGCACTGAATTTTAAATAATGTCTTGATCCAATTAGCCTAACTTTTTGGTATAGATCTCTTGTATAAATAAACCATTGAATTTGAACATAGCATAAATTAGTGTTCAGTCTTTGGTTCTTATAGTCTGTTCAACAATTCCATTTTTAAAAAAACTACTAAGGACATAATGAAATCCTCCTGTGTGAAGGGCCAGGCAGCACTGGGGAGCAGCTGAATGTCTGGTCGCAATGCTAGCATAGCCTGGGGCAGAGCATAGGTGCTTACCTTAAATTACGCCACAGTGGTGGTTTTACATAAGGATGCTGAAAATGACATTCCTTGTTTTGTTTTCTTGCTATGAGAATACATCATGCTTTATAATTAGCCAAGTAATCTGCTCAAAAACAAATCCTTTGGTGTAAATATGGCCGCGCTGTTCTTTTCCAGAATGTAATTCTGTCTTGGCTGTATGACCTGAAACTGGCCAGTGCTGGAACTACTCACTTCTATGTCCATGCAGTGTGATTCCATGTAAATTCAGTCAAAACTACTCTACCATCTGGATGGCTTTTATACTTAGAGCAGCTCCAAAAGGCTGTTTGTTTACATCACTGTGTGGTTGGCTACAACAGCTTGGGTAACAAAAGACTTAGCATTGCCCATACTTCAGTCTCCTGCTTGGGAGTGGGCCCATTGCTCAGTGGTAAAGTATCTGCTTTGCATGCAGAAGGTCCCAGGTTCAGTCCCTGGCATCTCCAGTTAAAAGAATCAGATAGTGGGTAATAAGAGAAACCCTGAAACCTTGGAGAGTTGCTGACAGCCAGAGTAAACAATACTAACATCGATAGACCAGAGGTCTGCCTTCCACTGACAGCTCCATATAGTCATGCCTACATTCTTATCCTCCCAGGCTGAATCCAGAGATGGGGTATGACCACAGTCACAATTGAAACTACTTTATTTACTAGGCTAGTAATTGGATATAGGGGAAAAAATGCATTTTCTGAACAACTCACTGTTGCAGGTTTTTTGGGGAGGAGCAATTTGCCTACAAGAGAATAATGCTTTATTAAAGGGAGGTCTGCATGATGTTTTAAGCTTAGTAAGAGCTTTTTTTATCTGAATCATTAAAATACCATTTTGTGAAATAGTTTGTACTTATGAGCTCAAAGCCCAATTAACAAATAATAAAAAAGAACATGGAAGTAATTTTTGTAGCCATAAAACGGTGGGAATTCTCTCTTATTTATGGGTATGGCTCATATTCCCAGCCTGCTTATGACAGGTTTATGTTCCCCATTTCTCTCTTAGTAGGCAGGGCAAGTTTGGGAAAGCCACAGGTCATAGCTGACTGATGGTGTTGGCTAATCTTATCATAGCAGAGTTTCTACTGTTGCCTTTTCAGGCGCCATTGGAGTTGCTGTGATCACTGCCCTGTGAAGTGTTTCCCTTCCATTTTCTATGTTTTACATCTCTCTATTGTTTTCCTTTATCAGGCTGGGTACTGTTCATTCAGGCAATAGCTGCTTTTGGGGAGGGACCATTTCCTGCTTTAAAAAGAAATGTTGACTAATAATATAACACTTTGTGAAGGGATGCAACATTCCCCGCCTAACATGAAAAGCTATCTGCGCATACAGCTTACAGCACCATTACGGCAATTCATCATATTTATGTTCTTAGATTTGGACATCTAAGATTGTGTGGTTTATGAATGCATTGCTTTAAGACAGAAGGAAGGGTTAGTCTTTTGGCTCTCTTTCTCAGATAGCAACGCATGCAGAGAGAGTTTTGATCAAACTGCATTTGAAATTCAGAGGAGTAAACAAATGATGGTGTAGGATTCTAATTAAACTTAATGGTGTTCAGTGTAGCCAGCCATATTTGGGGATTCCTGATAGTCTTCCTGCCACTCCTGAGTTTCCAGCCAGAGTATGGGGAGAACTTAGTACAGTACTCTGGCAGTACTAGATTCTGCCAACTTTGCTGTGTCTGTTTGCACCCTGTGTATAAGGCAAAGGCTAAGAGGTCTACAGGCCACTCCATTCCTCAGGCCTAGGGTCATGACATGCAGAATATGAGAAAAGGAAAAGCAAAGCAGTCATAAGAATGAGTTGCTTTATCCATTCCTTAGAATCGAGGGGGGGGGGTGAACTCCACCATTAATTTTTCTTTAAAATGATAGGCAAATGAGAATGTAAAGTTTCTGAATAGCAGATGCCTAAAAGGAATATCTGCATTGAGTTAGGAAGGAAAGTACAGTACATCTTCTGGGCTTGAAGCAGGGGACACTGGGAATGTGGGAGGGAGGTACTTGTGAATTTCCTGCATTGATGACCCTGGAGATCCTTTCCAACTCTATGATTCTATGAAATCAGAAATATTATTAAAGAAATGGCCATAGACTGATGGTGTGTAGAAGAAATTCCTAACTGATGGTTGTTCCCCCTCCCCCAGTTTATTATCCTGTTTAATAAATCTATATAGGATATGCACAGCCTACACACACACAATACCAATGCCATCAACTGGAGAGAACGGATGAAGTAACTATTCTGCAGATTGAAAGAAGGGGGGGAGTATTTTGCATGACACTGAGGGAGAAGCAAATTTTCCCAAACTACCTTAATGTATTTATTTGGTACATTTTTACCCTCCCAGGAGTTCAGGGCAGCATGCATTATTTGTCCCACTCCTCCATTTATCCTCACAACATAACCTACATCACAAAGTTGTTAAGGGTGACTGAGTCAAGGTCACCCAATGAGTTTCATGGACAGTTGGGATTTGAACCTGTTTCCAACAGAGCCTAGTCCCTAAACCATGGGCCACCAAACTTTTTTTTTAATGAGACCTGCTTTTAAGCAAGAAAAAAATATCCCAAGCTATTAAGACATATTATGAATTACCTGTTAAAATGCTAAATATTCATTCTGTCTTGTGGTCCTTTTCTGGGTCTTCTAGGGGATGCACAAGCAACTCTGCAGCAGCTGGGCAATTACCAGTGGTTTGCAAGCTACCTGTTGGAGACCCCCTGTTCTAACTATTACCCAACACTGGCTCTGTAGTTATGCATGAAAAAGAAGCATAGAGCTGATAAATCTGAGCTGCAAGTGGGCAGGTTACTGAGAGGGAATGGCTTGCCTATAGCCACCTACTGAATTCATGGTAGAGGCAAGATTTGAACCAGGGATACTGTCAATTTGCAGCCCATGGACTTAGTCGGTATGCTCTGTCAGCTCCTGGGTTAATGAGACTTCCTGTCTATGTTTGCATTTTTTCTCCATATCGTCACTGAAATCACTAGGGACAGCTTGGTTGGGAAATTCTGCCTTCTTATAAACAAGGATAAGTCCTCAAAATGTTGAAGACTCACACTTAAAGACATTTGGTTGTCACTCGGGGGTTTTTTTAGAATAGCTTTCTCTAACCTCTCCTGCTCAGTATATTTGTTTAGTATACAAGCTATCTCCCACTGGTTTTAAACAATCAAGAATCAACAATAAAACTGCACCTCCACTCTTATCTTCCCAGCAGGTTTAATTCTTAACAATGATATAAATATTTCACTATTCTAGTGCTGATCACCTCTACATCGGATCAGTATTTCAGAGTAGGCAAACAACTGTTCCCAAAATAAAATACTCCAGTTTTCCTGTCAAGATTCTGGCTGAGATGCCTGGTCAAGGTTTCCAACCAAGCCTTCAACCAACTTCTATGTATTTTTGATAACTTTTATTCCAAATTAAGTTTGGCTAATTTGGCTTGACCCAATTTCAACTAACCTAATTAGCCAGTGAACATTGTCCTACATTGTGATAGAAAGTTCATTTATTTAGATTTAAGTTTAAGCTGCTTTTCTAACAGAGGCACTCAAAGCTGTTTGCATTAAATCCTATGAAATAACAACCTATTAAAATCACTCAATCAAAATGCCGTTTCTTAAAAGTTATCACAATGAAAACTGAAAATCTAGAGAAATAAGTGATCTCTGTGTCCACAGAACAGCTGACAAAATGGTGCATTTTCATTTGCTGCCAAAAGATCTCAATAGAACTAGCATTGTGGATCTCCTTTGGGAGGAGGTGCCTTAATAAGGAGCCGTCAATGAAAGACCCCTGTTTTTATTAGAGGGCAGCCTCCTGGCATAAAAGTAATGGTTTGAGAAGTAGCATCTGCAGATCTAGAGTTACCAGGCAGGGTGGTAGTGGGGACTTACCACCAGCCCAGGCAATTTAATGACATCGCTGGCAATGCACTGACATCACCCTCTGTACACCAAAAGGGATGCCAGCACATCCCTGGAGGACTCAGAGGATGATCCAACATTTGGGCAAAAGTCTTATCGCCTCTCCACCCTCCATTTCCTACCATTTCCCCCCTCACGTGAGCCAGCTGAGTGGTATCCAGAAAGTACCTGGTGGCAGCAGAGGAATGGCAAGCCGGTGCAGATCTCAGTTCATGAGGAGGGCATGGCTCCCTAGGGCGCCCCTTGCTCCAGAGTTCATTCCCCAGCTATCTCCTACTTTAAACTCTCTTCCACACACAGAAACATCTGTTGTAAACATCAGAACAACAGTTTGTAGGTGCCTTCAGTCTAAGGAGGTAAGGCAGGATATAAATATTTTAAATAATCAATAGTCCCAGGCCTAGTTTAAGGTGCAGCAGAAAAGAGGTGAAAGAATTCGGTTGTAGTACATTGCGCTGTTCTATTTAAAATTGAGGGGGGAGGAATCACATTTTAACAATCCCCTTGTGAAAACTCCTGGCAAATAAAAAAAAAATTAGCACTGTTGTGTCACCACAACATGATGATATCACTTGTGATGCTGTGCCAGCAATGACATGGTGCCCCCTTTCCCCACCCCTGCCAGCCTGTGAAGCACCAGCAAGGACTGGGCACAATTGCTGGGATTTCAGTCAGGATTCATGCAAATGTAGCCACTTTCTGGCTGTCCTCTCCACTGTTAAAGAGTGACACAATATCTGTTTCTGGAAGTCTCACCAGTGCTCTCAACCAACCAACCAGCAACTGTGGGAGGAATTTAATCCTCACACTATATATAGAAGTAGAATAAACAACAGCAAATTGAATGCAGAGACAGGAAAATGGAAGCAATGTTAGGAATATTGTAGAATCTAAGTGAGACTGGAAGCATTAGCTGAAACTTGAAAAGGCTGCAAGCTTTCCTCACACTGTTAAGTCATTGTTAAGGCCCTGTACCAGGGGGTGGTCCTGGAAGTGGCCAGATTAGGAAAAGTCACTCTCTGCATCTAGATAGAATTTATGCCTGACTGAATCCTACAGGCTACATCAGGACAAAACTTGCAAGACACACTAACTGAAATTGAATTTCTTTAGCTCAAAACAGAACAGAACAGCAAAACACCGTAACAAAGTTTTACGTAGCTGAACATAGAGGTGTATAGTGAATGTGAAAATGTAACTAATAGTCTCTCTGAATTCAATTAAACAAGTGGTTCTTGCTGGCAAATTTGGTGGTGAGCCAAATTCAACCTCTCTTCCAGTCTCTCAAGGTGTTAGATAGTTCTACTTCTCTCTTCTCACAAAAGGAATTCAGTTCCAATGGGTGAGACAATAGTAACTAGATTATTTTATGCAAACTGAAAGATTTATCCCTGCAATAACAATACAATGAGAGCAAGAATACCAATTATACTAAATTGAATTTTCTCCTTTACTAATTAATACTAAATCAACAATTTCAAATTACTGTATACAAACAAGAGCCTATAAAATCTTATCTAGCTCCCCAGCAAAATAAGCTGATGCTCCCTTCTTATTGCCAATTCTCTGTTCAGTAACTCTGCCCTAGGTTACATGTACACATCTATCAGTACGCATATGTGAAGCTGTCTTAACTGCAGTCTGCAGTCCAAAAGAGACTTGCACCTTTCTAGACTCATTACCTTCAACTGCTTGGGAATGCACTGCTAGACATTTGTCACCTTATCTTGTCAGGCTTTTCTCGGATGGGGGAAGCAAGCAAGCAGACTTAAAGGACACAGTGGTTGTAGAATATGTTGCTACCAATTGAACAGTAGTGGAGATGCTCTCACAACTACTCCCATCTCATACAAGAACTCAAGGGCAGGTTCTGTTTACTATGGCTGCCTGCACATGCAGAGGACCAAACATAAAGCCATGGGGTTGGATACAATCATGCTGTGTGATAGCAGCAGACAAGGTTTATTTAATGTAATTTGTGCAAGATGTTGCACAAGACCTACTGTAGGATCAATCATCAGCTTTTCACATCCAATCAGTTTTGCTGTGTTCAAAAATCAGAAAGCAAAAAAGGATATTTGATATTATAGTCCAGTTTGGCGTTATGAAGATTGAAGGAGATAATTATCAGGGTGGTGCTGAAACAGTCTTTATGTTATGGTCTTGTGTGACAATATCCACAAGATGGGATACTGTCAACTGACATAACACAAGGGCTACTTGATGTGACTTCCTTGTATTTCCACATGCACAGGAGCTCTTACACAAGCAGAAATGTTTCATGGAATCCACCCTTACCCTCTTTTCCTCTTGACCTCCCCATCAAGAACCAGAATTTTTGAAATGAAAATGTATGAGCTTAGGCTGGCCAAAGATGCTAAAAACAACAAAAAGTTCTTTTCTTATGTTCAGAGTAAGAAAAAGAGCAAGGACATGGTAGGCCCATTGTGAGGGCAAGAAAGTGAAATTGTAACAGGTAGTGAAGATAGGGCGGAACTGCTCAATTCCTACTTTTCCTCAGTCTTCTCTTCTGAGCAAAACGGTGCTCAACATGGCAAAAACAGAACATATAAGGAGGGTATGAAGTTCCAACCTAGGATCAGCATAGCGGTAGTACATAAACACCTAGTTTCGTTAAATGAAACTACGGTAAGTCCTCAGGGCCAGATGAACTGCATCCAAGGGTTCTAAAAGAGTTTGCAGATGTAATTTCTGAGCCTCTGGCTATTATTTTTGAGAATTCTTGGAGAACAGGAGATGTGCCAGAGGATTGGAGGCAGGCAAATGTTGTCCCCATCTTCAAGAAGGGGAAAAAAGACGATCCGGGCAACTACCAACCCGTCAGCTTGATGTCTATACCTGGAAAAGTTTTAGAACAAATCAACAAACAGTCGGTCATGGAACATTTAGAAAGAATGAATGCGATTACTAAGAGCCAGCATGGTTTTCTCAAGAACAAGTCATGTCAGACTAACCTGCTCTCTTTTTTTGAGAAAGTGACTCCCTTGCTGGATCAGGGGAATGCTCTAGACATCGTTTATCTTGATTTCAGTAAGGCTTTTGATAAGGTTCCACATACTATCCTTGTTGACAAGTTGGTAAAATGTGGTTTGGATCCTGTTACCGTTAGGTGGATCTGTAACTGGTTGACAGATCGCACCCAAAGAATGCTTGTGAATGGTTCTTCATCCTCTTGGAGAGGAGTGACAAGTGGAGTGCCTCAAGGATCTGTTCTGGGACCTGTTTTGTTCAACATCTTTATCAATTATTTGGATGAAGGAATAGAAGGAATGCTTATTAAATTTGCAGATGATACTAAATTGGGAGGGATTGCAAACACAGAAGACGACAGAAACAGGATACAGGATGACATTGACAGGCTGGAAAACGGCTAAAATCAATAAAATGAATTTTAACAGGAATAAATGTAAAGTTCTGCATTTAGATAGGAAAAATCCAATGCATGGTTATAGGATGGGGGAGACTAGCAGTAGTATGTACGAAAAAAATCTAGGGGTCTTAGTGGATCATATGCAGAACATGAGTCAATAGTGTAATGCGGTGGCTAAAAAGGCAAATGCAATTTTGGGCTGTATCAACAGAAGTATAGTGTCCAGATCACGTGATGTGATGGTATCATTTTACTATGCTCTGGTAAGACCTCACCTGGAGTATTGTGTTCAGTTTGGGGCACCACATTTTAAAAAGGATATAGACAAGCTAGAATGGGTCCAGAGGAGGGCGACGAAGATGGTGAGGGGTCTGGAGACCAAATCCTATGAGGAAAGGTTGAAGGAGCTGGGGATGTTTAGCCTGGAGAGGAGGTGGCTGAGAGGTGATTTGATCACCAAGTACTTGAAGGGCTGTCATATAGAGGATGATGTGGAATTGTTTTCTGTGGCCCCGGAAGGTAGGACCAGAACCAATGGGTTGAAAATAAATCAAAAGAGTTTCTGGCTCAACATTAGGAAGAACTTCATGACCGTTAGAGCGATTCCTCAGTGGAACAGGCTTCCTCGGGAGGTGGTGGGCTCTCCTTCCTTGGAGGTTTTTAAACAGAGGCTAGATGGCCATCTGACAGCACTGAAGATCCTGTGAATTTAGGGGGAGGTGTTTGTGAGTTTCCTACATTGTGCAGGGGTTGGACTAGATGATCGTAGAGGTCCCTTCCAACTCTATGATTCTGTGATAACTCAACAGATGCAATAGGAAGCATAGCAAGGATCAGCACAGCGATCAGAGAGTTGCTTTCCTGCGACACAACGTTTTATTCTTTTAAAAACATTTTGCTAACAAACCTCAGCTGTAAAATGGAACCAATGTTTTTGTGAAGGGTTTCTAAATGGTACCACAGGTAAATATTAACCAGTTCCGTCGGGCCTGTAAGACCGTCCTCTTCCAGCTAGCTTTTTTAATGTGGAAGTAGTATTCCATCTCTATGCAAGCTATGTATCTGTGTAGCACCAAACTGATCTGTGTTTTAAATCTGTTTTATTGATGTTGTTTTTATGTTTTAATGGGGTAATTTGTTTTTTTATTATTTGATTACTGGAAATATTGTATTTATTATGTTATGTTATGTAAGCCACCCTGAGCCTGCTTTGGCGGGGAGGGCGGGATATAAATGAAAAATTATTATTATTAAATTATTATTATATTAGTGTACCTATCTTCATTTCTGTTGGATGCTGCCAGGCCTTGCCTCCATAATACTATGATGCTCTTGCCATAAGGTCCAACAATTATTAAGGGACCAACTCAGGGGGTTTTTTGCCTTATTAAAAGATCAGACGGGGGGAGTGGCTTTGACCAACATCCGGTCAAGAGCCTTTGCCTAACGCTCGCCCAGCTGGCTCCAATGTTATATTCTTTTTACCCCTTCAACTATATTTTTTGAATCTTTGAGTGATGTCTCTAAAAGGGGTGAAAAAGGGTAAACAGAAGGAAAAAAGCGTTCAGCTTTTAACTGACTTCTTGGAATTGCCATCCACCTCCCACACAAGGTTGGAGAGATATGAGGAACCAGCAGGAGAATGTCCTCTCACATTGAATTTATTGACACAGACAATGTCTAAGTTAAGACAAGAAATACGAGAGGACATAACCTCTACGTTACAACCGTGGTGTCAGCATCTGGATGAACTAGAGGATTCTCATAAACAAGTTACCCAGACAGCACAAGAAGCTTTAAAAAGAGCTCAAGAGTGTGAAGGGAGAATATCTGAAATAACATCAGATGCATGGACGAGGGAACAGGTTTTAACAATGGACTTTTGTAACCAGGAGCTGTGTTTAAAGTTTAGAGGTTTTAAATCTGATGTGGAAGCTGAAATTGACTTATATGTATTTATGGCAAATTGGCTTGCTGAAGCCACTCACCTGGTGGCCGAAGTTCTCCCACACATTCAAAAAGTATATCGTGTCGGCAAGGTATGTGAAGACAATTTGTCTTATATCAGAGATATTTTGGTGCAGTTTAAGGACTATCGAATGAGGCAAAGAGTCTTTGCAGAGGCCAAGGAGAGGGGAGGCTTGGACTATCAGGGGTTAAAGATTCAGGTCTTTCCGGATCTCCCTCCTGAATTTTTAAGAATCAGAAGAGACCTCAAGGATACAACTTCCAGGCAAATTATACGTCCAAAAAGGCTCCACTTCATATACAGCATATGACGCAGCCTCGGGTGAATTATTACTCTCCAAGTTAACTCCCTCCTCCCCTGCATCAAGAGTGAACAAGAGAAAGGAATGCTCTCCTCTCATCTCTTTAAGGACAACCCGTGCTTGTACTGAAGAAGATCATGTAAACTTGGAAGAAAGTATGGATTCTATCTAAAAAGAAACTTTCATGACCAGAGGGGTCACAAATTTTGCCCATTCCCCCTCATACATGGAATCCCACATCACACCCCACACTGTTCCTAGAGGTCCTCTGACCCACAGAGGTTACCACTGGAGGTGTTCAATGTTCCATTCATCCCAAGCTCCCCTCACAGTACTTGGGATCCAGGCCCTTATCTTAATCCATATGCTCCCAAAATGTTAATCATCTGAATACTCTCAATCATGCATTTCTAATCTCAGCATACTGGATCTGCAGATTAAATTGAGATTGTTACATGCTCATGTGGAATTCAGAGTCAGCATCTAAACAAGCTAAGGGGCCTGTAATGAATCACAGGGGAAAACGACTGTTTGGAAATCCAGCCCCACTAATCTCCCCATCACAGATTCTCCCTGGCACCAGACCGGACAAAGTGCTTTCGCACGCACTAAACTATGCACTTTCAATCCACTTTCAATGCACTTTGCAACTGAATTGTACTGTGTGAAATGGCAAAATCCACTTGAAAACAGTTACTGAAGTGGATTGAAACTGCATTATTTAACATGTATGAAAGCGACATTAGTGTCTCCTCTCTCTTTCCCCTTTAAACTGACACTGACACTCTCAGAGTCCCATCTCTTCTGGGACATTTTTAGTCCTCCTCATTGTTTTTTTAGTGTTTCCTCAATATTCCATTCACTTCTTTTGCAAAGTGATATTTTATTGCATACCTAGGGAGTATGTACCTTGTGGGTGTGCAGTCCACCTGTGCTTTCATTGTCATAACTTTATTCTAAGATACAGAAATGTGAGAAACATCTATACATTTTTAATGCAGCCACTAATGTGAGCAGGTATCTCCCTTTCTCACATTATGTGAAAAACAAGATTATTTGGAGTATTGAGAGATGCAGACTGCTAACACAGCTATGCCACTGCAATAGGCTAATTGCTTGCACAGTGTAGAACGGAAGATTCTTTTCACTTACCATTAAGTCCTCCTTCTCTGTGGTCCCAGAGTGGTCCAGTCCTCACTCTTGGGATCATAGCTCCTCCTCTCCGAAGGCAGGGCTCAAACAAACTTGACCAGGAGGGGAGGTGCTTGAGCCTTGGAATCCAGTTCTTCTGCAAGCCATCACACCTCCCTAAATACAACTCCAACATAAACAGGAGAAAGAAAAAACCAGGGAACAATCTCCCTCCTGTCGGTCACCACTCTAGGGTCTCTCCCCAATGAACCCGATCGGGAAACCCTCCCTACTGAGTAGGCGGCAAGAGAGAGACCTCCAATACCGAGACCCTGGGGCGAAGCTGAGACCCTCTGACACAACTGGGTGGGTAGGTCTGGACTACTCCGGGACCACAGAGAAGGAAGACTTCATTGTAAGTGAAAAGAATCTTCCGTTCTCCAGTGGTCCTGGGAGTGGGCCAGTCCTCACACTTGGGACGTAAAAAAGCCTTGTCCCAGGGTGGCCCACTCAGCTGCACCCCTAGACCACGTGCTGGAGGACTTTCCTGCCGAATGCAGCCTCAGCCGAGGCCGTCTTATCAATCCTGTAATGCTTGGTAAAGGAGTGGACCGACCGACTTCCATGTGGCCACCTTGCAAACTACCTCTAATGAAGGAAAAGCCCTATAAGCCGCCGAAGTAGCTGCCCTTCTAAGGGAATGAGCTGTAACCCCCTGTGGGAAATCCAAACCCTTGTCCTTGTAGGCCTCACTAATACAGCCCCTGATCCATCTACTAATAGTGGAAGACGAAATCTTATGTCCTCTGTCTGACACCCGGAATGATACAAACAAGGCGTCAGACTGGCGAATCTCTTTGGTCCTATCTAGGTAGAAACTAAGGGCCCTATGTATGTCCAGACAGTGCCAAAGTTTCTCCTTCTCATGAATCAGATTGGGACAGAAGGATGGAAGAACCATGTCCTCCGACCTATGAAACCTAGAATTCACTTTATCTTGGTGAAAAACGCACAGGTCCTTTTGTGTGGAAAGAGAATGGAGCTCTGAAACCCTGCGCGCCGAGGTAATACCAACCAGGAACACCATCTTAAAGGTGAGCAGTTTAAGACTGCATGACGCCATGGGTTCAAAGGGCTTACAACAAAGGGCATTTAACACCGTGTTTAAGTTCCAAGTAGGAAACCTATGCACCTGAGGCGGATTAACCAGGGCCACGCCTTTCAGAAAACGGCTAATGTGTGGGTGCGTTGACAGAGACCTACCCTTCTTAGACCCTCTAACCGCTGCAATGGCTGCCACCTGTCTATGCAGCGTACTAGTACTAAGGCCTTTCTCTAGCCCAACCTATAGGAAGGTGAGAATAACTGAAACAGGAGCCTGCAGGGGATCCTCCCCCCTTTCCACACACCAGGCATGGAACACCTGCCAGGTGACATTATAGACCCTATTAGTTGAAGGCTTCCTAGAGGCCAGCATGGTGTCCACTACCGGTGCCGAATAGCCTATACTAATCAGCTGTTGCCGCTCAATCTCCAAACAGTGAGATGGAGAATCTCTGGCCGTGGATGATTCAAGCTGCCCTGAGAGCAGGTCTGGTCTTAGCGGAAGCCGCCAGGGAGTCTCTACAGCAAGTCTTTGGAACCAGGCTCTCCTGGGCCAAAAGGGAGCCACTACTATCGCTTCTGCCATCTGTTCATGGATTCTCTGCAAGAATCGTGGGATGATCTGGAATGGAGGGAAGACATATAGAAGAGTCTGCGGCCAGTCTACATTTAGAAAGTCAATTGCCATAGCTCCTCTGCTTCTGGTCCTGGAGAAGTACTAGGCCACCTGGTGATTGTCATCCGATGCAAACAAATCCACTTCCAGGATCCCGAATCTTTGGCAGATCTGCCAAAAAGTGTCGCGATGTAGAGTCCATTCTGCTTGGTCCAGTGATTGACAACTTAACCAGTCTGCGACCACATTGTCTTTTCCTGCCACGTGGCTTTGATGGATAAGAGATGGACTTCCGCCCATCGGAATAGTGTCTTTGTCTCAGCCTGAAGCTTTCTGTACCTTGTGCCCCCTTGCCGGTTTACGTAGGCTTTTGCTGTCATGCTGTCTGTCTGGACAAGAACGTGTGTACCATCCACGTGCTTCATCAGGTTGAGCAGGGCTAATCTTATAGCCCTCAACTCCAGGAGATTTATGCTTTCCCTGGCTTCCTGAGTGTTCCACTCACCCTGTGCCACTGCTCCTGTCATGTGAGTTCCTCAACACAAAAGCCTGGTGTCTTTTGTCAACACCGACCTCTTGGGTTCCCACATCTCCTGCCCCAGGAGGAAGCGGTTGGGAACCTGCCTCCACTTGAGAGCGTTTAGCAGGTTGTTTGGAATCAAGAGTAGCATTGGGCTCCTGACACTTATTTGTTTCTGAAAGGGCAGAAGAAAATTTTGTAGGGGTCTTGTGTGCAAACGTGCCCACTGGACTACATCCTGACATGACACCAGCATGCCCAACAATTTTGCCAGGCTCATAAGCTTCGCTCTCTTTCTCTGTTTGACCTCGGACATAAGCTGGAGAATCTTTGCCCATCTTTCCGGAGTCAGGAAGACCTTGTTCCTGTTGGAGTTGATCTGGACCCCTAGATGTGTCAGGAACTGAGAAGGTTGCAGATAACTCTTCTGAATATTTATCACAAACCCATGAGATCTGAGGGTTCTCATGGTCTGGTCTAGGTCTTTCCTTGTCTGCTGCTCTGATGGGGCCTTGACCAGGATGTCATCCAGGTACGGAAAGAGAGACACCTCCTGCAGCCAGAGGGCTGCAACTAGGGTGACCAGGACTTTGGTGAACACTCTGGGGGAAGACTTGAGACCAAAGGGCAAGGCCCTGTATTGGTAATGACACCCATTGTAAGAGAATCGAAGGAACCTGGAATAGGAATGTGAAGGTAGGCCTCCGAGAGGTCTATGGAGGCCATGAAGTCCCCCTGTTGAATAGCCACCAGGATAGACTTCCAAGTCTCCATCCTGATTTTCTTTGTGACAATCAACTTGTTCATTCGATTCAAGTCCAGTATCGCCCGAACATCTCCGTTCTTCTTTGGTACCACGAAAAAGACCGAGTAGGCTCCTTGAAACTTCTCCACCATAGGAACTGGTTCTATGGCCTCTATCAATACCAGATGCACGATGGTGGACAGCAACATCTGATGCTTCTTGGGAGACTGCGATCTGTGCACTTCCAGGAAACGGTCCCGGGGAAAAGAGTGAAATTCCGGAGAGTAGCCATTGGCCACCCACCTGTCTGTTATTGTTTGGTGCCAGATGTGGAAGAATCTCTGGAGTCGGCCTCCTATCCCCCCCATGACCTGGGGCCCATCCTAGTCAGGCTGAGGTGGGCTTCTTTGACCCCTTAGCAAGCTGGCTCTGTTTCCCTGTAAAGGAGGTTCTACTATCTCTGGATTTCGGTTGCCGCTTCATTCTGTAGGGCTTAAAGGAAGATTGCCTGGAGTCCCTCCTGTTGTCCCAAAAGGGCTGAAACCTCCGCTTCGCCCTGTTGTCCCGTCTCTTAGAAGGCAGAACTTTTTTCTTGTTCCTGTCTTCGATGAGGTATCTGTCCAGACCTTCACCAAAAAGTGACACCCCCCCCTTTAAATGGAACTGCCACCTTGGATCTGGCGGAAGAGTCCGCATCCCAATTGCGTAGCCATGTGTTCCATCATGCTGTGACGCTAGAGGCCATGGCCCTAGCTGATAGCTGAACCGCTTCCAGGGTGGAGTCTGCTGCGAAGGCGGTAGCCAATGTGATCTTCAGTGAGTCCTTGATGTCCTTAGGGAGGTCATCCCTCTTGGCCAGGTCTGACAGCCAGATATATGATGCTCTGCAGAATAGGGACGTGGTGGCTGATACCTTCAGGGTATTGGCAGATGCTTCAAAGTCCCGTCGGAGAGCCTGTTCGATACGTTTGTCTGTGGGGTCCTTCGGCATCCCATCTGCATCCATTGGAAGGATGGAGTTGGAATCCAGACTGTTGACCGGGACATCCACCACCGGCAGCTTTAGTCGCTTGGTGGCTTCTGGGATGAAGGAATAGAATTTTGCAAAATTAGAAGAGATAGCTTTTGGCCTTGCTGGTGTTCCCATTTAGACCTGATGATGGAGTAAAAACTGGCTGGTAAAGGAACCTGCAGAGGTTTGAAGCCTGATTTTGGGATGATGTCTTCCATTCCCACCGGGAACTCTGCATCTTCCTCCTCCTTGCACTTGGGAGTGTATTGAATCTGTAGGGATCTAATCACCTTAGGGAGCAATCGTGAATAGACATCCGGGGGAAAAAGTTTGGAATGAGTGGAGGCTACCACTTCCTCTTCCTCAGAGAGTTCCCCCGTATCCTTTGGTATGGAAGTATCCAAGATGTCAGATTCCTCCTCCTCCTGATCCGAGGGGGAGGGGCTTTGGTCTGTTCTGCTGCACTTAGGAAGTCTGGGGGGAAAACTTTCTTCCTCCCTTTTTGGTTCCCTGTGCTTCAGCTTGGCTGTTCTCTTGACTGGGAGGATTGGGGTGGTGGCTGTGGATGCTGCCTGGACCTCCTTCCTCACTAACAGTTGGATCCAGGAGAAGAGATTATTCTTCACCTCATCTCCAGACAGATCGATAGGATGGCTTTCTACCCTTTCTTCCTGGGCTGGTGAGTTAGCCAGCTCCAGATCGCATGTCCCCTCCTCCAGGACTGATCCCTTGGGAAACCCAGTGGAGGCAGCCATATTAGAATGTATAACACTGAAAATAAAAAATAACACACCCAAAATGGCTTCTGTTCCCGCCAAAAACCACTCAGCCCCCCCCCCCCGCCAGTCCTCTAGCGAGCCTTTAATCCCTGCTTCCTCTTCCCCCGTCTCACATAAATTTATCTGGTGTGGCCATTTCCTCTGGCCACTAATAAGGGGGCGGGGGTCGGCTGACTGATGCCGTGGCTGCGGCAATCTAGTGTTCAGCGGCCTCCCCGGGGAAAAACAAGGCCTCTGGCATGGGGTGTGTCAGGGTAAGGGTTGGGCCTAACAGACCTCCTCTCTCCCCACATTGCCCTGGAGCCTTCCTTCCCGGCGAATCAGCTGTTTCATGGCTTTCCTTTCAATCACGCCAGGCGTCCCGACTCTGGCGGTCTGGGAGGGCTATGTGGTAGCCACGAGTCCTCTCCCTGCCTTTCATGCCCTGCCGCTGCTCTCCAGGCACCCGGGTTCACTGGGGTGCCTTTTCAAGTGAGGCGAGAGAGTGGCGTTCTTCCGTGGCCTCCTTGCACATCCGCAGGGCTGAGAAGGGTGGCATACACGTGCCTCCTGACCGAGGCTCCTCCGACGCCATCCAAAAAGTGTGTGGGGAAATTTCCTCGCCCTGAGGAATAGCGCGATGGCGCTCAACAAATGTTTGTTGCCTTTTTTTTTATTCTCCGGGCAAGGAGCCCAAAG
The DNA here is from genome assembly GCF_032191835.1 of Heteronotia binoei. Lineage (NCBI taxonomy): Eukaryota > Metazoa > Chordata > Lepidosauria > Squamata > Gekkonidae > Heteronotia > Heteronotia binoei. The sequence continues at coordinate 68,617,786 of NC_083227.1, forward strand.
GGCTCTATCAGCACATCCTGCTTCGATGGCAGGGCTGAACAAACTGGATTCCAAGGCTCAAGCACCTCCCCTCTGGGTCAAGTTTGTTTCAGCCCTGCCTTTGGAGAGGAGCTATGATCCCAAGAGTGAGGACTGGCCCACTCCTGGGACCACTGGAGAATTAGTAACTCCCACTCTGTTCTCATTATGACAAAGCAGTCTGGACATCCAGGACAATGCATTGAGAACTAGTACTCAAATCTGCATATTCCAGTAGCAGTACAGATATAAGTTGCAAGAGCAAACATTTGGCAGATTCTACCAGTCTGAAAATGCTGTTCATAACTGACAAATGTTAACTCTCATTATATATGTATGGGAGGGATGTCATCTCTGCACTAATCGAATGTCAGATTGTACGCTTTAAAAAGCACACTTTCTTGCTATCCAGTTCCTTTGAACGCAATGTTTACTTCAGAGGAACCATACATAGATTAGCCTGCAAGCAGGCTCTCATATATCAAAGTGTAGCTGAATGAATTTGAGAAATATGTACCAAGGTTGTACTTCCCCTTCTTGGTTTCCATAGGGTTGATAAGTGTTCATAATAGGAGCCCCCCTATGGGATATGCTTCCCAACAGTTTCCTGCAGTTTTATGAGATAGCATTTAACAGGAAAGTGTCACATGTTAACTTCAGAGAGCCAGCCTGTGGAATCAACGGCTATGGGAAATGATAAAGAGCACTGCAGCTAATTGCTTACTGTAGTTATTAAAAATAATTTTCTTGGAAAACATCTAGAACATTTAGAAAAAAAAAAGATCCTGGCTTTCAACAGTTCAATATCTTGTTGCAGTGATGTCTCTCTGGAAGAACAAGTGAAAAATTTACTAACCTCTTAGCAAACTGTTAATATTTAGGACAGGAAATGTGGTAAATCATGGACAGGTTCAGAAGGTAAATATCAAAACTAGAATGAACATCACAGTGGCGTCCTGGGACTGGACTCCTAACTACTGGCAATGGAGTGAAGCCCACAATTTCTGCTTCCCCACTTCTATTGAAGCCCACTGAGCATCCCCAAATTCTGCTCCTGAGGGTCAAGGGGACCCTCAGCATGGAGACAAAGAGGTAGCCTACATTGGGAAGGAAAAAGTTTTAATTTAAATATTACATTTTTTTCAGGACTTTTTTTTAACAGGAACTCACAGGAACACAGTTTCAGCTGGCTTGGCATCGATGGTTTGGCCTAATATGAAAATGAGTTCCTCCTGGGCCTTTGTACAAAAAAGCCCTGTGTGAAACAATGGTGTCATCAGAGGGTGTGGCCTAATATGTAAATGAGTTCCTGCTGGGCTTTTTCTACAAAAAAGGCCTGCGTTTTTTGAAAATTATGTGATGCAGCATGGAAATCATTGTACAATGAAAGAATGGGATATCTCAGCATCCTGCCCATTCTGAGCGGAAAGTCAACCTTTCAGTCAAATTATGCTGCAACTGTCATGAATCTGAGTTGAGTGAAACTTCTGAAGCAGTCACAGCACTTTAATAAGGGGACAAATCTTAAAATGAAGAAAACAAAGGCTCCCATTGCTTGAAAGGATTTCAGTAGGAGACCCAGCATGATGTAGTAGCTCAAATGCTAGAAATGGTATGTGGTCAGGGAGATATGAGTACCCCTATATGCAAGTCAGTCTAAACATGATTCACTTTCTAATTCCACCCAAATCCATATTAATAGCATAAGAATTCCTCCTTTTTTTTCTGTACTAAACCCATTGCTGGTTTAGTTTCTATACCTGGTTTAAGGCAATACCACCAATCTAGGCAGTGACCCACCCAAAAGGCTATAATAGATCTACTGATCAAGTGGCAAAGCTCTTCTACAAACTTGGAATCTGGATAAAGTGAAATCAGTAACAGAAAAAAATAATGTAAAGGACATGATACAAGCAGCTGGCCTAGAGAATTAGCAAACTAAAGCATTTGGTTCTGTGCTCAGTTCTAGAAAGTCCATAATAAGAGCCAAATATTCCAAGTTACCATACCTTCTGGGCAATGAATTCCGCTCACAAACTGAGAGACAAAAAGGCAAAGACATAAGCAAGAGAATAAACTGGGACTTTGACAATCTATGCTGATCCAGTAAAGATCTGATAGCTCTGGATTTTTAATGTCCAGGCAGCAAATAATCCAAAAGCAACCCCAGAGGAAGAACAGCGGAGATGCAGTATGTGTGTCACATCAGATACTCCATAGCACACAAGACGGAGGTAGCCCTGGGCAAGTCAAATTCGGGAACAAATTCTTTCTGGCCTTGATTATAAGGCAAGAGACTTGAGTCAGAAACCAAATCCCATACCTTCTTTCCATGCTTATAAGGTAGAGAGGAAGCAAACAGGCTTTCAGATATGTCCTTCCCCCCAAAGAGGAAGAGAAGAGTGACCCTAAATCTTAGGAACATTTCCCAAAAAAGGTAAAAGAGTTTACCACATTAAACTGTGGGTTTGGTGGGCAATTCACACTCAAATTTACATTACAAGACAGCCTGACTTGTTTATGGGAAATAGTGATAGACTATAATTCTTTCCCTGAGGCTAACAGCTTGCAGACCAATCACATGAGAGGCCTTAGGTATTACTCTGAATTCCTGATATCTAGTGAAGCTTGCATCTATTTGAAATAACCATTATATTCAGTAAGTCTGATGAGATGTGGCACAGTCCCAGTTTTGCTGCCCTTCTTACTTTTGTTATACTCATTGGCCAAAACTTGCTTTCAAGTGCAGGAATGGGGAATCAAACCCAGTTCTCCAGATTAGAGTCTGCCACTCTTAACCACTACACCAAACTGGCTCTGGAGTTTATATATTTTAAACATTGCTAAAGAGGTAAATAAAGGTATCTATTCTGTTGTAATCCTGCCTCCTATGCCTCAGTTACACTTACAAATAATGCATAATTTATTAGAACAATACAGCTATTGAAATATTGAGTCAAGTTAGTTTAAAACCCAGTTTTTGTCATAAACAGGGAAAGTAAACAGATCATTACAACTCAAAACCCAAAAAGGATCTCAAAAATAAGAGAAATAAAATTATGTGTATGTACTGCTTCATTCCTTCTTCCATCCTACCTATCCCTGTATAGACTGAAATGCTCCATGCATGCCTCTCCTCCACTGATTCTTCCATCACCCAAAGGTGCCAACATTTTACCACATTTCGTAAAGCAACTGAAGTTTGACCACAAGGATAAACTATTACACAAATTGTTCATGCACATCTTCCTAATGTGAATAATATAAATTACTATTAGGACTCTCTCTCTCTGTGAAAATAAAATAGGTTCACATTTCTTTCTTTATACACTAGGAATGTAATCCCTCAGGCTAAAAAGCCTGCTTCTTCCAGAGTCACAGGAAATTACAACTCATTCAGATGAAGGCCTCTGGTGAGCTGCACAACTTGAAATATTGATAGAAAAAGAGGTACTATCCAAGCCCATCTCTTCAATCTGTATGCAGAACATATCCTAAAGAAAGCTAGATTGCATTTAGATGAATGTGGATTGAAAATTGGTAGGAGAAACATTAACAATATGAGATGTGCAAATGACACCACATTACTGGCAGAAATAGTTAAATACTTGAAATACTGATGGTTTAAGCAGAAAGTGCCAAAGCAGGATTACAGATGAACATCAAGGAGACAAAAATAACAACTGCTGAAGGATTACACATCTTCAAGGCTGACAATGAAGAAATTGAAAATATTCAAGATTTTCTATTCCTTGGCCAAAAGAGAGACTGCACCCAAAAAGTCAGAAGGAAATTGAAACTGGGGAGGGCAGCCACAAAGGAGCAAGGAAAGATACATTGCTGGCGACCAAGATCAGGTTAATTCACGCCATGGGTATTTACCGTCACTATGTATGAGTGTGAAAGTTGGACAATGAAGAAAGCTGACAGGAAGAAAGTTGATTCATTTGTGGTGTTGGAGAAGAGCTTTATACCATGAACTGCCAAAAAGACTATTAAGTGGGTTCAAGATGAAATCAAACCTGAACTCTTCCCAGAAGTTAAAATGACTAAACTGGGGCTATCATACTTTGATCACATGATAAGAAGGCAAGTGTCACTGGAAAAGACAGTAATGCTAGGAAAAGTTGAAGGCAGCAGAAAAAAACAGAGGAATGCCCAACATGAGAAGGATTAATTCTATAAAGGAAGCCTTAGCCATCAGTTTGCAATGCCTGAGCAAGGCTGTTAACGACAGGACATATTGGAGGACATTAATTCATAGAGTTGCCATAAGTCTGAAGCAACTCGACCACATTTAAGATGTACATCCAAACCAAAATGCACAAATAAATCTTCACAGATATTTATGGAGACTGAGTTTAAAAATATATTTTAAAGTGCAGGTTCCAATCCAGAAAGAGTTTACTATGCTTAAGGCGACTGAAATTAACTGAGCCATTACATGTGGCTCATTTGCTTTGCAAGGACCATGATTGTCTTTTTTTGTTACTCATGATTTTCCATATGCTTCATGTAAAAAGAATTATACTATGATGTTACTTCCTAATAGCTTCTGGAAAATCATCCCAAACATGTACTGTTTCTATAGGAATCCCCCCACCTTTTAATTTTTTTTTAATGGTCATTTTGTTCAGTTTGTGCACTGGTTTCAGTGTAAAGCAAGTAAATGTCCAGGGTATTAAAGTTCGATTTCCTTATGCACAAAGAAGAAATCCAGCTCATTTTCTTCAGAAAGATGTTACAGAATAAAGTTGCCAGCTGATTATTTTTTTCAGAATCACTGTCCTCTTTTTTTAAAAAAAGTCTCCAGCATAAGGCATGTTCTTGATGTAAGCTGCATCCTCTCCCTTGGTGACATTTTTATTCCTCTGTCGCTGCCAGCTTTATTCCTTTCAAGAGTCAGGCAGGGTGTCGGCCGCACAGCGGAATCCCAGGTTGGAAGCTGAGCTGTCAGGAGTGTTTTGGCTTCGAGCTGCACATCGATACCTATAGCAATAGGACTGACGAGAAGAACAGAATGTTACCACAGTTGTCTATTAAAGTGTCCTGATTTGTTAGGTGAGCATGCCATTGTAGCTCCCCAGTGGAGAGATACAATATCTACAACAATGAATATTAATATTTAAGGAAAAAAATTATTAACCTGGACCTCGACAGGCAGAGATAGGGATCTGCTTTATACTACTGCTCCATCTACCTCAATATTGTCTATTCTGACTGATCGTAGTTCTTTACGATCTGAGACAAAGAAAGGTTTGTCTCACCAACTTGAGATCCTTTAAATGTGATCCTGGGGATTACAAAGCATGCATGCAAAACATAAGCTCTGCTATGGAGTAACAGTTCCTCGCATGAAAGTTAGAAACAAAATTTGCTGGCCAAAGGTGGAAAAACATTTTTTTTTAAAAAAAAAGTTTATTTAATACATAGTGGAAAAGCTTTTTAAAAGACCACACACACAGAGGACTGGATATGTCCAGCTATAGGTGGTGGTGGTGCATTGGTGCTCCAATGCAAAGAATATTTTCCCTAACAGAAGAAGCTAATTGTCAGCAGAACAGACACTTATATTAGGGAAAGGATCCTTGCTCTTCAGTAAAGTGCAACAACTAGCAAACCGAATATATTGTAGATAATTTGCTGCCCTTTCATGATGCCCCAACTTTTATCATCAACATGAACCAACTCTAGAACTAGCTCTGAAAACAAACTTTGTTAGGACAAGAGGAGGAAAAAGTGGCCAGCTCACCCTAAGCATAAAGAATGTCAAAGCTTAATACCACTTCCCTTGTCGTGGCTTTCACTTACAGAGATATCAGAGAGTATCTTCATTAGTACTACAGTATTCTATGAATGTTTTAAGTTAAATATACATTACAGTCAGAAACAGGTACACTGAGTAGCTTCCAGGTTTTCTGGTATATTTATTTAGGATATTCCCATGTCCCTTCTTCAGAATCCTTCTCAAGGTGTAAGTACCCACAGACCTAAATAATTTCATCAAGGGAGACTTGGTGATACCTTTAAACTAATAGCATAACGCAAAACTGTATGACACTCAGCGTTTAGAAGATAGCAGCTCCAGTTATGATTGCACTGAAAAATTTACTAGGAACATAAAATGGAAAATATTTTTTTCCCAACAAAGATGCAAAGCAGTCTTGGGAACACATGATCAATGCAGGTCTGCTTTTCACACATGTGGCCTGATATATAACAAGGAGATAACACCTTTAATATTCAGAAGTCTTAGTGATAATGTTTTCCCACCTTTGCTGTGGTTTCAACAAGCATTTTCCTCTCCTCCCAATTTTTCCAGGCTTTTTGCCTCCTTTTTAAGTTTTATTCTGACATTGCTTCTGTCTTAGCCTCCCCAAGGAGGTTGAATCAAATGCTGTCTTCACATTTGAGAACCAAGACAGTAGGAGAATGATTGGATCTTTGTTGCTATAGTGATCTGTTCCTTATGATCTTAAGCATATATGTGTGACACTATTTATGCAAGACAGGGTGGTAGTGGCAACAGTGCCAGTCTCTTTACCGATGGTGAAGTGGAAGAGATATGCACCAGATTTATATATCATGTCCTTGACCATGAGACAAATGACAATCCTGGAGCTACAGGCTGGGCAGCTACATTTGCATGGTTACCTCTCGCAAGAAAAGAAGAAAAGAAAGGTATCTTTCTTTCTCTGATGCAGTCGATGTTGGAAGTATTCAAATTTTTGCTCCACAGTTTCCCTGATCACAAAAAAAATTATCTCAGAATATTACACAAGGACTAACATGCATATCAATTTTTTACATGTTGAAGCCAGAGTTTACAGTTTCTGTAGACTTTGGTGTGTTTATCTTGCCTTGGGAAATGTTAAGGTAGACAGATGTTGAAGCCACAAAGATGGTTTATTGCATCTATGTTTATGACACCAAACAATTTTGACTCTCATATCCAAATAGCAGCACTACTTAAGTGCATGGAAGCAAGGAACAAAACCCATATTCCTCATACTGTGGGGCCAAAATTCAACCACTGAATATCCAAACTCTTTCCATCATCCCTTTGGAACAGCTGTTTCATATCCAGTTGCATTAAAAGGATCAGGACATAAGTCTGTTTTGTTTTTAAATGCCAATCTGTGTTTGATACAAAGGCTGAACAGTTTCCATCTCATTTTTTGCCAGTGGAGGTTAATCTTGAAATAAAATCCATGTTATGGTTCAGCTCCTGATTATATGCCATGTGGCATACAAAAAGTATATCCGGACTGTATACATACCACATCTGGACAACTCTTAAATTCCGCCCACCATAGGCTTTTACCTTATTAAATGGAATCAACTTTCTATTGGTAATGTTTTTATGACGACAATCAGTCTGATCCTGATGCACTTTTACTTTGTAGGTCAAATCCATAACTGGATTTCGCTTGCCTATCTTCTATTAATTTCTCGAAAAATACAGAAGCATGCTTAATAAGGCAGGATGTTCTGCTTTGACTTTCAACACTTCAATCTGTGGGCAGCGTTGTATCTAGGGAAGCCTTATCTTACTGGTGAAACCGACACAAGTCAGCAGTTGTTGCAATGCATGATGTCATTAAAATGACTTTCCCTGATAGGCAAGATTAACCCTCAGCTCAGGCAACCCATTCCCTATTTCCCTTCCGCATTACAGCTCAATTTACAGATGTCATGGGTCAGTGATTGTCTTTAAATTTAGAAGACATGAAGCAGAGAGAGACTGACATATGTCTAGAAGAATGCTGTGTCAATTGACTGAACATTTCAGGAGTGAGGGAGAAACATACATTTTTGCTCTAGGATTTCTATATTGCCAGTCAGTGTAAGAATTCAACTATTCTGATACAACAAGGATGGGTTAATAGAACAAGGATTGGTTATAAATAAAATCATCAGATACAAGACATGACACTTTAATTTTGCATCCATCTCTCCCCCAAATCCTTCTTAGCTGCCATTGCTACTACAATTGTTATTTCTTTGCTAAAGTTTTTTTTTAAAGCACCCCTCAGAGCCTCCCTCTTCCTCTCTTCTTTGCCCCAGGCAATTCACTGCTCAATCCACCCAACACTAGCTCATTTCAAAATGCCTGCAAGCTGAATCTTTGGCCCCCATAACTACAAGGCTGCTGCTTGCTTCCTTCTCTTTCCAACTCCTGTCTTTCTTGCTTTTAGTTTTCATCCTGTACCTATCAAGAAGCTGCAAAGAAGTTCTTCTGTTGGGGGGGGGGGGGTACAGAAACAGAATTTCACGGGGCAATTCAGACTGCTGCAGAATTAGGGAGCAAAGAAAGTTGAGCTCCATGGGCAGTAGGCATTGAACCTAGAGAAACACTGTGAAGTTATAAGAACATAAGAGAAGCCATGTTGGATCAGGCCAATGGCCCATCGAGACCAACACTGTGTCACACAGTGGCCCAAAAAATTATACACACACACACACATACACACTGTGGCTAATAGCCACTGATGGACCTCTGCTCCATATTTTTATCTAACCCCCTCTTGAAGCTGGCTATGCTTGTAGCTGCTACCACCTCCTGTGGCAGTGAATTCCACATGTTAATCACCCTTTGGATGAAGAAGTACTTCCTTTTATCCGTTCTAACCCGACTGCTCAGCAATTTCATTGAATGCCCACAAGTTCTTGTATTGTGAGAAAGGGAGAAAAGTACTTCTTTCTCTACCTTCTCCATCCCATGCATAATCTTGTAAACCTCTATCATGTCACCCCACAGTCAACGTTTCTCCAAGCTAAAGAGCTCCAAACATTTTAACCTTTCTTCATAGGGAAAGTGTTCCAAACCTTTAATCATTCTAGTTGCCCTTTTCTGCACTTTTTTCAATGCTATAAGATCCTTTTTGAGGTGCGGTGACCAGAATTGCACACAGTATTCCAAATGAGACCGCACCATCTATTTATACAGGGGCATTATGATACTGGCTGATTTGTTTTCAATTCCCTTCCTAATAATTCCCAGCATGGCGCTGGCCTTTTTTATTGCAATCGCACACTGTCTTGACGTTTTCAGTGAGTTATCTACCACAACCCCAAGATCTCTCTCTCGGTCAGTCTCTGCCAGTTCACACCACATCAACTTGTATTTGTAGCTGGGATTCTTGGCCCCAATGTGCATTACTTTGCACATGGCCACATTGAACCTCATCTGCCACGTTGACGCCCACTCACCCAGCCTCAACAGATCCCTTTGGAGTTCCACACAATCCTCTCTGGTTCTCACCACCCTGAACAATTTAGTGTCATCTGCAAACTTGGTCACTTCACTGCTTACTCTCAACTCCAAATCATTTATGAACAAGTTAAAGAGCACGGGACCCAGTACTGAGCCCTGCAGCACTCTACTGCTTACCGTCCTCCACTGCGAAGACTGCAAATTTATACTCACTCTCTGCTTCCTATTAATTAGCCAGTTTTTGATCCACAAGAGGACCTGTCCTTTTACTCCATGACTCTCGAGCTTACTAAGGAGCCTTTGATGAGGAACTTTATCAAAAGCTTTCTGGAAGTCAAGGAAAACAATATCTATCGGGTCTCCTTTGTCCACATGTTTGTTCACCCCCTCAAAAAAAGTAACAGGTTAGTGAGGCAAGATCTTCCCTTACAGAACCCATGCTGAGTCTTCCTCAATAACTCATGTTCATCAATGTGCCTACTCATTCTGTCCTTGATAATGGTTTCTACCAACTTTCCCGGTATTGAAGTCAGACTGACTGGCCTGTAGTTTCCCGGATCTCCTCTGGAACCCTTTTTAAAGATGGGGGTGACATTTTCTACCTTCCAGTCCTCAGGAATGGAGGCAAATTTCAATGAAAGATACATATTTTTATCAGAAGATCCTCAAGTTCTACTTTGAGTTCTTTCAGAACTCTTGGAGGTATGCCATCCGGACCTGGTGACTTATTAGTTTTTAATTCGTCTATCAGTTGTAGGACCTCCTCTCTTGTCACCTCAATCTGACTCAGGTCTTTCAGCACCCCTTCCAATATAAGTGGTTCTGAAGCAGGCAAACACTTCTCATCTTCCACAGTGAAGACGGAGGCAAAAAATGCATTCAGCTTCTCAGCCATTACTCTATCCTCCTTCAGTAATCCTTTGACCCCTTGGTCATCCAAGGGCCCCACTGCCTCCCTGGCTGGTTTCCTGCTTCTAATATATTTGAAGAAATTTTTATTGTTGGTCTTTATGTTTTTTTGCAATATGCTCCTCATAGTCCCTTTTTGCCTGCCTGATCACAGTCTTGCATTTGATTTGCCACTGCCTGTGTTCCCTTTTATTAATCTCACTTGGACTAGCTTTCTACCGTTTAAAGGAGTCCTTCTTACCTTTTTACAGCTTCCATTACTTTGTTTGTTAACCATAAAGGCCTTCTCTTATACCTGTTTGTGCCTTTCCTAACTTGTGGTATATATTTTATCTGAGCTTCTAGGATTGTAGTTTTAAATAGCCTCCAAGCTTCCCCAAGGGTTTTGACTGTATTTACCTTTCCTTTCAGTTTCCTCTTCACATGCCTCCTCATCTCAGAGAATTTACCCCTTTTAAAGTTAAACATGGTTGTGCTGGTCTTTTGGGGCAACTCTCTATTTATACAAATGTGAAATCTATAACGTTATGGTCACTGCTCCCAAGTGGTGCGATCACTTTTACATCTCTCACCAAGTCTTAGGCATTACTTAGTACCAAATCCAGGATCGCCCCACCCCTGGTAAGTTCAGAGACCATCTGCTCCATAGCACAGTCATTGAGAGCATCTAGAAACTCAATCTCTTTCTCTCGACCAGAACACATATTGTTACCCAATCAACCTGCAGGTAGTTAAAATCACCTATGCCGACACAGTTTTTACGCCTAGCCACTATCTTTAAGCCTTCCATCATATTATAGTCATCCTCTATCTTTTGATTTGGTGGGCGATAACAAACTCCCGTAGTTAAATTTCCTTTTGGGCTCTCTATTTCAACCCAAAGCATTTCTAGAAGGGAATCTAATTCTCTGACCTCAGTCTTACTGGACCGTATGCCCTCTCTGACATACAGAGCCACCCCACCTACAACCCTTTCCTCCCTATCCTTCCGATATAACTTATATCCAGAAATCACCATGTCCCACTGATTCTCCTCATTCCACCAAGTTTCTGAAATTCCCACGTCTATGTTTTCTCCCAACACTAAACATTCCAACTCACCAATTTTACTTTGAACACTTCTAGCATTTGTGTACAAACATCTATAATTTCCCAGGCAAGCTAGGCCTGCCACCTTCCTCCTGCCGCCTCGAGACTCTGGCAGACACTCCATACTGTTTGTCACCATCTCAGTGGACAACTCTGATCCATTACCCGGTAGAAAAGTAACAGCTAACCCTTCATCTCTTTGAGATGAGTCCTCCCGAACCAGAGACATTTCATCTCCTGTCGGCTTTCCCCCAAGATTTAGTTTAAAAACTGCTCTGCCACCTTTTTGATTTTAAGCGCCAGCAGCCTGGTTCCATCCAGGGACAAGTGGAGACCTTCTTTTTTGTACAGCTCCTGCTTGTTCCAGAAAGCATCCCAGTGCCTAACAAACTTAAACCCTTCCTCCCTACACCATCGTCTCATCCATACATTGAGACTTCTAATTTGTGCCTGTCTCTCCAGCCCTGCATGTGGAACAGGTAGCACTTCTGAGAAGGCTACCTTGGAGGTCCTGGCCTTAAGTCTCCCGCCTAGCAGCCTAGATTTTTTCTCCCAGACCTCACCACTGCATTTCCCCACATCGTTGGTGCCAACATGTACCACAACCACTGGATCCTCCCCAGCACTGTCTATCAGCCTATCTACTACACGCATAATGTCCGCTACCTTCGCACCAGGCAGGCAAGTCACCATACGGTCAGTACGCGGTTTTGCCACCCAGCTGTCTACTTGCCTAAGGATCAACTCATCAACTACCAAGACCACCCACCCCTGCCCAGGGATGGTTCCTTGGTGCGAAAGGATTCCCGCTCACCAACTGAAGAAGAGGGCGCATTCCCCTTATCCTCAGCCCAATGCCCTGTTCCCTCTCGACCCTCATGCTCCCTGGCAGCAACAAGGCTGCCACGTTCAGAGCGGGGCTCATCTAACACGTCCCCGAGAGTCTTCTCCAAGTGCCTAACTGACCGTCTCTGCTTCTCCAGGTCAGTCACCTCAGCCTCAAGGGTACGAACTCGTTCCCTGAGGACCAGGAGCTCCTTGCATCGAGCATACACCCAAGACTTCTGTCCTGTGGGCAGATAGTCATACATGTGACACTCAGTGCAAAACACTGGAAAGCCCCCACTCCCCTGCTGGCATTCTACCTTCATGATAGCTTTTTCAAAATATACAGTCCCCTTTTAAACCCTGTTTGTTTATGTGGCTCCCTGCCTGGTGAGTCTACTTACCTTATTGGGAACACAAGGAATCTGGGTTCCTGGTCCTTACACAGTCCCCAGGCTAAGAGCCACAGGCCAAGAGCCCTTTAGCTCTCGCCCTTTGGCTCGCGCCTCTGGCAAGGCGCAGCTTAATAATGCAAAGAGGGTGGGGAACACAGCTACTAATCAATCAGCAACAGTCACCTTCAGCCCTTCACATGAACTCAGAAGTTTTCAGCAACTCCCCCAGCTACTAAGCCACAAACCTCACACTTGTAGCACTTCTCTGCTCTATCTCAGAGCTCTCTGCAATATCTATGCCATTGGCATGTTTGAAACTAGAAAAATAGCCAGATGCCTTGCTAAAGTTCCAGCTTGGTCTCCAGCTTAAACAAAGATCTAAGAACTAAGCACAAATTAAACATAAGCCTTGAGAATAAAAATGTATTCTTCCTAGAGAGGGGCCATGGCTCAGTGGCAGTGAACCTCCCTAGCATGCAGAAGGTCCCAGGTTCAATCCCTGGCATCTCCAGTTAAAAGGACAGGCAGTAAGTGGACTTCTGCCTGAGACATTGGAGAGGCACCCTCAATCTGAGTAGACAGGACTGACCCTTATACTGAATGAGACCCAAGGGTCTCATTCAATATAAGGCAGCATCATGGGTGTTCATGTGTATACCCTCATCCTTTTCCTTACATGATCGAGGGAGGCCTTCCAGTCAGTGAAAAAATCTTATTAATTTTGAGAAGTTTCCATCAAACATTTAGAGCTACCAAGAATTGTGAGATATGCCATTCCCAGCAGCATTCCTATCAGGAATGACAGGGAACACAGGAAACATATATCTCTCATGATTTCTGGCAGGGCCTAACCGAGGCTCCAAATCAGACCCATCCCAGCTACCAGGAAACCATTTCTTGTTGTTTCAACCTAGTTATAATTGTCAGAGTTATCATCTCTACATTATTTGCATTTCTTAATGACTTGCCGAGGCAATTCAAACATGGCAGGAGAGGAATCAGGGCAAATCCTGCTAGCTAGCTAGCTTCAGCTGACTACCATCTTGCTGAGTTAGTTCTCTTTGTTCACAGTTAAGATATGGGAATTTGTCAGAGGCACAAGCCCTTGGTCATGAGCCAGAGGGCTCTTGTCCTTCATCAAGAGGGGCATAGCCTGGAACTGGGCAGAAGATCAATAAGGAGAGGCAGATAAGACCTGCTTGGCACTCAGAAGTCCTTCCTCCTTTTCCTGTACTGGAAACCCATCATATGCATATCTTTGGTGGCTCCAGGAAGCTACAATGGAATGGTGGGTTGTGCGGGATCCCTTTCAAGAACTTGCTCTTGTTGCAATTCCTTATGATCCACCCCCACACCTTTTTTTAGTTCATTATTGTGAAACACAGATTTATGCCCATGAACATCTAGAACTAAATCTGTGGTGGGGGAAGCTACAACTTTACTACTCAGGTGAAGCTACTAAAAGTATTCCAACAAATTGCCTCAAACCAAGTTTCAAGAAACTAACAAATCAAGGACCATCTTCAAATCTGTGAACCTGCCCACCACCTTCAGAAGTTCTCTTCTTACCACATGTATAGACTTATTAAACATAACCATCTCATTGTTTAGAGATACAGTTTCTGACAAGTTAGCCACATCTGAGTTCTGGGACTGGCCAGATTCTGTACTCATCTGTGTTTTCTGATCTTGATACCAGAGGCAACTTTTAACATCCTTTCTATTTAAAAGAAGCATTAGCTATCTTTAGTAGAGTCTAAAATGGGTCATATTACTCATCTGTAATGAAAACCATTACCCTATTGTTAATTTAATGAAATCCACTAATTAATACGTGACATTGATTTCACCTCAAAATAAAATCAGTCCATGACTTGTGAACTACTGCAAGAAATTAAATTTTCTTACAGACAATAATTTAGCAGTCGAAAGCACTTAAGTATGTAACAAGTACTATCTCCCACAAACCTTATAAGGAAATATAATATTAATTTCTAAATGAGGGGGACAATGTTTGGCTCGCACAAGAAATTTTACTTGAGTTTTGCACTGTATGACATTGAGAAACAGCCAACTGGCCTTAAACAGTCATGTCACAACACTGATCTGTGTTTCAAGTCAGCTATTAATTACTAATAATGTGTTTTTCTTTTTTAAAAAGACATTTCAATTCATGTACAACATCTTAGTGATTTTTAATATATTTTATGCAAAAGCAATATGGTTATTTATGTCTTGGTTTCCCCCCACCCCCAACCAAGAGGACTAAAAGCAGCGTGCATAATTAAAAACAGCTAAAATACAGGTGCCTTCTCTCTGAATTCAATACAGGCCATACTCTAGTTCACCTCCAGCAGAAATGAAGCTTCATGGGGATTGTTAGATCTTCAGTCCTGAAATGATGTCATGGCTTAGTAAGTTTTCATTCCTGCCTACCGTACCCTTCCAATTGCCTAGAAAAGGAGTCTTAAAGGCAATAAAACAAGAGCTCCGGCCAGGTTATCCTTCAGGTTAAGACAGAATTAAACACCCATGTTTTAGATGTGAAGTACTGCAAGGTCAACAAAAGTTTCTCTTTAGCTACACGACTTCTATAGTGCATACTCCTTTGTCACTTATATAGCTGTTATGTCTTGATTTCACATATCTTTCCAAAAAGCATATTGTTACAGGGATCACAAACCTACAGCAGCAGGATAAGAGAAACCAGCTCCAAGTGGAGTTATTCTGTTTTTGTTTTCACTTTTCGACAGGCTGCTGCCTCTGTGGGAACCCATTTTTCATAAAGTCTCAGACTCCCAGGATGGCACCAGGCCTACTCATCACAGTGAGAAAAAAATCGTCAGGGAACTGAATGGAAGTGACTCAGCTTCCAGCTGGAAGCCGCAGTGATAACTTTTGTGTCTTCTGGATAGGCAGCCACAGCCTCAGACAGTTTCCTTTCTTTCCAAGCTCTGGCAGCAACAAACAGCCTCATAATTAGTCATTAAAATTGTAAGTCACAGATGGTCCTCTTGGGTTTCCTCAAGTACAGAAATGCTGTTGGATGTGCACACACATCTTCAGAGCACCCTCATTCAATAGAGATGCATTTTCATGTTGGTTACTGTACTAGTAGACTCTAGACTGGCTGACGATCCAATCTATTTGCCAGTCATTCGCTAAGGAGGGTTGGTGAGCTGTAAGGGGAGGAAAGGGATCCACCCAGTTTGTTTGTGTATGGTCACTGGTTAAATCAGGAAACTTTGGTTTAAGAAGTATTATTGGTGCAAGAGGTACCTTCCCATGCTCTGAGCACACAAAAGATGTACAACTTATCAGGTATCACTTTATTTTCCCCCATAATGCTTCTTCTTCTCTTGGTGGTGGGTATCAGTCCATTCTCTCCCTAACCATTTTATCTATCCACCTTGGTAATAACAAGAATTAACATCACCAAACTAACGGTTGCTTCAGTTGCTGTATGACTTGACTTCCTGGACTTTGACCTTGGACTGGCTTTGGACTCCTGCCTGCCTGCACACTGAGAACGTGACAGATTGCTTCCACCCATGCACTCACTCCACAAGATGGATGAGGAGGCAAGCAGAGGCTCTGGGCAGCTAGCAGCCTTGCTTATGCAGGTGCAGCACCTCACCCAAATGGTGGCTCATCTGCAACAGCAGCAGCAGCTGCAAGCTGCTGTCGCTGCCCCACACAGAGAAGTTCGCTGGGAAGGTGGAGGAGTTTCCTCCCCAATGACAAGACCAAGGTATGCTTCATTGTCAGCCTCTTAAAGGGGCAGGCAGCTAAATGGGCTACCCCCTTGCTTATAGCCCCATCACCCTTGCTGACTGACTACCAGGGTTTCCTGGATCATATGGCGGTAGCTTTTGCTAACCCTCAGCAAGCAGCCACCGCCAATTGGAAGATTTGGACCCTGAAGCAGGGTAGAGATCAGCTTTCCCAGTACTCCACTGAGTTCAAGCTTCTAGCCCAAGACCTGGCCTGGAACGAGGCTGCCCTCATGGACCAGTATACGAAGGGGCTGGCTGACGAAGTCCTTGATGAGCTGGCATGAGTAGACTGACCAGCCACGCTGCAAGGCCTAATCACGCTGTGTCTCCGCATCGATGGCCACCTGGAAAGCCGCCGCCAAGCGTGCAGCAGCACCCATCCCTCTCAGCTGCCTCGCCGCCCAGTGACGGTGCCAACCCCGATGCACACCAGCCCCAGGACTGATGACCCCGAGCCTATGCAACTCGGGGCTGCACAACTGCGGCTCACCCCTGAGGAAAAAGCACAGTGACGATTACAGAATCTCTGCCTTTACTGTGGAGGGGCGGGGCACTTCTCCTCTGGCTGCCCCGCCAAGCGCACCCAACCCAGTACCGTGCCACCGCCGACAGTAAAAGACCAGCCCCAAGTCTGAGAGGACCCCCCGACTTGGGGCACCTAGCCGGGTCCCCTGAACCCTATGTTACTGGCCAGGGCCCGTTTCTTGTACCAGTCACACTCAGCTTGCCGGACAGCTTGCCCCCAGACTCTTTTTTCTAAACCATATATTCCAGACACGCCAGTTTTTCTCTCATAGGAAAAGTGCTCCAACCCTTTGATCATCATGGTTTTCTCCTCTGAACTTTTCAAAACCTATGCAATATCCTTTTTGAGTTCTGCTTGTCTACGCCATGGTCGACTCCGGGGCTGCCCACTGCTTCGTCGACGTGGCCTTTGTGAAGCAACACCAGATCCTGCTACAGGACAAAGACACCCCATTCGGTCTGGTGACTCAGGAGACCCACCTGGTCACGCTCCAGATCCAACACCATCACGAGCAAGTACAATTTGATATTGCTCACATGCCCCGCTTTCCCCTCATTCTGGGACTCTCCTGGCTCGTAAAGCACAACCCCCTTGTGGACTGGGCACAGGGAAAGCTGAACTTCAAGGACCCTTGTCCTCACCAGGTTGGCCACCCTGGCCGCCGCCACCACCCCAGCGGCTGGTCCTCTACTTCCCCCGGCCTACACAGACTTTGCCAATGTCTTTGAGGAAAAGGGGGCTGACCAGCTCCCCCACACCGCCCTTATGACTGCGCCATCAATTTGGTACCGGGGCACCCCTGCCCATGGGGCGGCTCTACCTCATGTCTGAACCGAAGCTAGCAGCCCTGCGGGACTTCCTCGCCAAAAACCTGGAATGGGGTTTCATCCAGCCATCCACGTCTCCGTTGTCCACCCCTGTTCTCTTTGTCAAGAAGAAAAGCGGCGAGCTCTGGCCCTGCAATGGCTACCGGGCCCTGAACAAAATCACCGTCCGGGACCGCTACCCTTTGCCACTGATCCCAGAACTACTGGATCGCCTTAAGGGGGCCCAGGTCTATACCAAGCTGGACCTCCGGGGCGCGTACAACTTGGTACGGATCCATGCAGGAGGCAAATGGAAGACGGCTTTTGGGACCTGCTATGGCCAGTACGAGTATCTCGTGATGCCCTTCAGCCTGACCAATGCCCCCGTTGTCTTCCAAAGGCTGATGAACGACATCTTCCGCAACCTGCTCGACTGCTTTGTGATCATTTATTTAGATGACATGTTAATTTATTCCCAAAGCCCTGCCCAGCACGCAGGGCACGTCCGCCAGGTCCTGCAATGCCTACGCGAGCATGGTCTCTACGCCAAGCAAGAGAAGTGTGCCTTCGACTTAACAGCGGTCAAGTTCCTTGGCCGCATCATCTCACCCCATGAGACTCAGATGGACCTGAACAAAGTCAAGGCGGTCCTGATCTGGCAAGGACGTACAGTGGTTCCTTGGCTTTTCCAATTATTACCGCCAGTTCATCCCTGCCTATGCCGATGTAACCGCACCTCTGACCCAGCTCCTCCGGCCCAAAGAGCCATTTCATTGGACTCCAGAGGCAGACCATGCCTTCACCACCCTGAAAACCTGCTTCACCACCGAGCCACTCCTGCGTTACCCAGACCCACAGCTGCCGTTCACAGTAGAGACCAACGCCTCCAGTGTGGCCCTCAGCGCAGTGCTATCGCAGTGGGAGGACCCCTCCCAGCTGCTACAACCCTGCACATACTACTCATGGCAGCTGACGCCCGCAGAGCGCAACTATGCCATCTGGCAGCAGGAACTCCTGGCCATCAAGACCGCCTTCAAGGTTTGGAGGCATTACCTTGAAGGGGCCCACCACCCTGCCCAGGTCCTGATTGACCACCGGAACCTGGGGCATCTACAGACTGCTCGACGCCTCACCCAGCATCAGATCCGGTGGTCCCTCTTCTTTTCCCGGTTTGACTTCCGGATCACCTACATCCTGAAGAACCAGAAATGGAAAGGGGACCCCTCTCCCAAAAACCGGAGTATGCTTTGCCTCTAATGGAGGAGATCCCAACTGGGCTCATCCTTGCACCCTCAGTCTTCACTGCCACCACGACTCACCCGACCTTGGCTGCAGACATCCAGGCCAGCCAGGCCCAAGATCCCTGGGCTCAGCAACACCTCCTGGAAGACGCTTCCATCCTAGACCCTTGCCAGTCCGGCTTTCGCCCGGGTCATGGGACGGAGACAGTACTGGTCGCCCTGGTAGATGATCTCCAACGGCATCTGGACCGGGGCGGTGTGGCGGTGCTGATGTTGCTGGACCTGTCGGCCGCGTTCGACACGGTCGACCATTGGCTACTGACCTGCCGCCTTGCCGATGTAGGGGTGAGGGGGTCTGCCTTACAATGGCTTTCCTCCTTCCTCGAGGATCGGGGACAAAGGGTGGCAATTGGGGGCGAGCGGTCCCAGAGGCGCACACTGGACTGTGGAGTGCCTCAGGGGGCAGTTCTCTCACCCAATGTTATTTAATATCTATATGCGCCCCCTTGCCCAGATTGCTAGGAGACATAGGCTTGGGTGCCATCAATATGCAGATGACACCCAACTCTATCTGCTAATGGACGGCCGGTCTGACTGCGTCCCAGAGAATTTAGACCGGGCCCTGCAGGATATGGCAACTTGGTTGAGGAGGAGCGGGCTGAAACTGAATCCAGCGAAGACAGAAGACCTTTGTCTAGGTCGGGGCGCTCGGGGAGGGGAAATACCTCTCCCAGTCTTTGACGGGGCACCACTGAAAGCAGCGCGCCGGGTTAGGAGCCTGGGAGTCTTACTGGAGCCTTCACTATCAATGGAGGCCCAGATTGCAGCCACTGCCAAGTCAGCCTTTTTCCATCTAAGACGGGCAAAGCAGCTGGCTCCCTTCCTAGAGCGCCACGATCTGGCAACTGTGATTCATGCAACGGTCACCTCGAGGCTGGATTACTGTAATGCCCTCTACATGGGGCTGCCTCTGTACCGAACCCAGAAGCTGCAGCTGGTGCAGAATGTGGCAGCTAGACTGCTGTTGGGGCTTCCCAAGTGGGAGCACATACAGCCTGGGCTACGCGAACTGCACTGGCTGCCAGTTGTATACCGGGTTCGTTACAAAGTGCTGGTCATTACCTTTAAAGCCCTATATGGTTGACGACCTGTCTACCTTAGGGACCGTCTCTCCCCATATGAACCCCAGAGAGCACTGAGGTCAGCCGGGAAAAACTTGTTGACTACTCCCGGACCGAGAGAGGTGAAGTTGCAAAGTACCCGTAACCGGGCCTTCTTCTCTATAGCTCCGAGCTTATGGAATCAACTTCCTGAGGAAATGCGGGCTCTGCGGGACCTTGAACAGTTCCGCAGGGCCTGCAAGACCATCCTCTTCCGATCGGCTTTCGCTGAAGAAGAAGGAAACTGTTAAGGAAAACCACCATCATAAAAGCAAACATAGTATTAGCACTTTTACTAATTAATTTTTAAAACTTAATCAGAATTTTAATTAAATTGTTTAAATGTAATTTTATTTATCTTTGTATAATTAAGGTTTGAATTATGCTGTTAGCCGCCCTGAGCCTGCTCCGGCGGGGAGGGCAGGATACAAATAAAATTTTGTTGTTGTTGTTGGAAGTGCAAGATGGCCCGGCCGGGGACCTTTTTACCCACCAAGGTCTCCAGGGTCCCTCCAGGCCGACGTGCTCCGCCTGACCCACGACTCCCCTACTGCGGGGCACTTCGGCCAACACAAGACCCTACACCTGCTCACACGGGAGTTCTGGTGGCCTCATGTCCGTGCCAATGTGGCCTGCTATGTCCGTTCCTGTGAGGTCTGCCGGCGGGCCAAGGATGTACCGGCCAAGCCCCCCAGGGCTTTTGCATCCCCTACTCATGCCTGCAGGACCCTGGGACACCGTCTCCCTGGACTTTTATCACCGAGCTCCCCAGGTGCAAGGGGCACACTTGCATCCTGGTGATGGTGGACCTCTTCACCAAGATGGCTCACTTTGTTCCATGTCCCAAGCTGCCCACAGCTCCTGAAATAGCCCAGCTCTACCTCCAGCACGTCTTCCGCCTGCACAGGCTCCCATCACACTTGATCTCAGACCAAGGCCCTCAGTTCACCTCCCGCTTCTGGCAAGCCCTGCATTCCAGCTTAGGCACCCAGGTGCATTTGTCGTCAGCGTACCATCCCCAAACGGATGGGCAAACTGAATGCACCAACGCCATGCTGGAACAATACCTGTGTTGTTACACCAGCTACCAGCAGGTTGACTGGGCCGCCTTGCTACCCCTGGCCAAGTTTGCCTACAACAACATCATACATGCGTCCACGCAACAGACCCCATTTTCAGCCACCTAAGGGTACCACGCTTGCTTCTTCCCCACACTCCTGCCTCCCACAGCAGTTCCTGCTGCTGATGTGCACCTGCAGGAACTCCAGGCTCTCCAGGACTTGATCCAAGAGCAGCTCCAACTGGCTAAAGAGGCCTTCAAGACAGCCGCCAACCGAAAGCGACAGGTGGGGCCCCCACTGAAGCCCGGGGACCACGTCCTGCTCTCCATCCATTACCTGCGTTGGCCTGGCCAGTCTCGCAAGCTGGACCCTCACTTCGCAGGACCTTACTTGATCACAGACCAAATCAACCCTGTTGTTTTCCAGCTACAGCTGCCAGCCACCCTCCACATTCACTCAGTCTTCCACTGGTCCCTCCTTCTTCCTGCTACACCACCGGATCCCATCCGACCGCCGCCTCCAGCGCTGCCTCCTCCTGTCCTGGTCGATGACGAGGAGGAATACAAGGTCCACCAGCTCCTGGACTCCCGAATCCACCACAGGGACCTCCAGTACCTCATGGACTGGGAAGGCTATGGCCCCAAGGACCGTTCATGGGAACTCGCAGACAACCTACACGCCCTGACTTCGTGCAGCAGTTCCACACGGCCTACCCTGACCAGCCTGGCCCTTCTGTGGGGGAGAGGTTCTGCAGGGGGGGAAAGTGTCATGAGCCCTGACGAGGAGAAGCTGGAAGGGTTAACAGACCTGGAAGAGTTGCCAGCCAGTTCCTCAGCTGAACAAACAGCAGCTGGCCCATCAATCAGTCTTCAGGCACCAGTGTCAGCTGTTGAAGACCAATCTCCTCCAGCTCTCCTCCTCCCATCACAAGAGTTTGAAGCAGGCTCTGGAAAGAACTTTCAGAGCGAAGACATGAGGCACGCCGATGCTTCAGATCTCTCAGCCCTGAGTTCTAGCAGAGTCACTGCCACCCAGGGAGCTGATTGTTACTCCCATATAGCTCCCACCCAGACCTGGTAACCTTGTGGAAGCAACAAGTCTGTTCTCTGGCTTGCATCCATACTCCTTCCTGATTCTTGATCCTGACCTGCTTGATTTCCTTGGCACCCTGACCTTTTGACTTTTGGACATTGACTTCTGATTCCGGTTTGTGATTCTGCATTGGTGACCTGGCTCCTGCTTGACTTTCTGGACTTTGAGCTTGGACTGGCTTTGGACTCCTGCCTGCCTGCACCCTCAGAACGTGACATCATACAGGTATCAACAGTTTCTCCCTTTGCCTTAGGAAAACACTTTAGAACAGGCCTTCATAATCACTGTTATAAAATGCCAGCAGTCATGAGTAAAGGGAGATTGTCATTTTCCCTCCTTTCTCAGTATATAAAAGTGGGACAGCTAAATTGCCATAATGCTAAAATTAGCAGACAAATGATATTTTAGTTCAGCACATGTTAATGGGAACTTAATTTACCAGTCCATTGTTTCATCAAGCACATTTCAACATATGAATCCAAAAAATACTTCTGAAATTACTGCCATCAGATGCACACTGAGATTAAGCTACTTATAGCTGTATTGCATTCCTACCAGTTCCAAGGTACACAAACAAACATCTATGCAAACTTTCCAACAGGCCTGGACTCTGCTCCAGCTAAGAGGACCTTTTCTCCAGGTTTTGACTGCCACTGTTTGGCCTTCAGAGGAAAAGCAAGCAAAAGCCAGGCACCCTTCTATCATGCTGGAACCAATTTCCATTCATAAAGAGACCTATGATAAATTATCATGTACCTTTCAGCTTTTACTAGTTTTTTAAAACCACTTTTGAGACAATTAATAAATAAAATAAATACACATCCTAACTTCAAGCTGGCAATTGATGATAGGTAGGGATGCTAGCCTCCAGGGAAGGCCTGGAGGTCTCCTGGAATTAGAATTTATCTTCATACTACAGAGACAGATTCTCTTGGAGAAAATGGCTGTTTTGGAGGGTGGACTATATGTCATTGTAT
The DNA here is from genome assembly GCF_032191835.1 of Heteronotia binoei. Lineage (NCBI taxonomy): Eukaryota > Metazoa > Chordata > Lepidosauria > Squamata > Gekkonidae > Heteronotia > Heteronotia binoei. Next base: position 68,640,878 of record NC_083227.1, read on the forward strand.
TCCAGGGATACCGTTGTCTTCCCCAGGCACCAACCCCAAATCTCCAGGAGTTTCTCAACCTGGAGCTGGCAACCCTATCCCCCAACCCCCATCAGTGGCCAGGGGGGATCTGACAACCTTACCTTGTGGCACATGTAAGAACCACCTTTCTTCACTCTGTCAGTCCCTGTTGGGGGTCCTTTCTGTGGATGGAAGGACACAGATAACTGTTTTTCACTTATACAATACAGAAAAAAATCATATGGGAAACTTAAGAAGCATCAGAGATGGAAGAATGGGAAATGTAAAAAGCCTCAGGAATGGATGAGTAGGGGAGCGACAATCCTCAAACTGCAGCTGTTTTTAAAACTAGGAGGGGTGGTACCCTTAAAAATAATTACATTGTGGAAGCGGGAAGACAGTCCAGTGTAATTGCTCAGCTTCAGTGCAACAGTGAATGCTTCAGCTTCTAATTGCTGCTTTCTTCTATCAAGACTGAAGGAAGCTATTTTGGTTGTGCTAGAGAAGTGTATAACAGCTTGGTGACAAGAACAAAATTGTGATGATGCAGTGAAAAATGTACTGAAATCAGCAGAACGATATCTGCTTCTGGGTTTTGGCCTCTAGGCTTGAGATGCAAACATTTATGCCAACAAAAAGCCAAGCCATCCCTGTGTTAATTTATTTGGTGCTGAAATCCAATCTAATTTTGGATTTGGTGAAAGGCATATCTCCATAATGATGCACTGATAGCAGAATACTGCCTGGGAGGCTGAGCAAGACATAGATTTCACTTTCCTCCACTCAGACATGACAAAGTAGACTCAAGTAAACTGCCTTCATTAAACACTGAAACTGTGAATCAATGCCATAACATTTTAAATGTTTGAGATGTACACAGAAAGTCTTTGACAGTCACTGAAAAAAATGGTTATTTAGGAACAGTTGTGCACCTACTAGAAATATTTCTAGATATGTATACAACACACACACAGCCAGGACTGGAGCATCCCAATGCTTTTCTTTGAAATGGTAATGATATGAGATCATGATTCACCTTAGGACCATGGCACAAGGGAGGGGGTGGCCCCACAAAGCAGCTATTTGCTCCGAGAGCCAGTTTGGTGTAGTGGTTAAGTGTGCAGACTCTTATCTGGAAGAACTTGATTCCCCACTCCTCCACTTGCACCTGCTGGAATGGCCTTGGGTCAGCTATAGCTTTCACAGGAGTTGTCCTTGAAAGGGCAGCTACTATAAAAAGCTCTCTCAGCCCTACCTACCTCACAGGGTGTCTGTTATGTGTGTGCGTGTGGGGGGGAAGGTAGAGGAGATTGTGACTACTCTGAGATTCAGAGTATAGGGCGGGATATAAATCCAATTTCTTCTTCTTCCTCTTCTCTGAGAGAACAGCATACAGGCAACAGATTCCTCTTTCTAAAAATAAGTCAGATCAGATTCTCAAACCACTGCCATTCACAAAGAAAATACACTTGAGAGATCCAGGCTTGCAGCTCCCAGCATTAACTAAGCCCACTTTATATCTGAAAATATATTTCGGACTCCCCAGTTGAATAGCATGTCACACCTGAAAGCCCACTTTGTTTCTGGATGTGATTGACTCAATCGCCACAGTTGAGTCAAAGCTGAATCCTCTTACCAAGTCTTCATTTCATTTGACTATCATACAGATGTTAACTATGCATAAATATGGTAATTGTGGTTAAAAAATGTAGTTGTTTGCGGCTGTGGTTTTGTGTTGTACCCACTTTGAGCTTTATGTTAGCCCAGGAGTCCTGCCAATATTTTGTCTTGCACCTGCCAAGTGTTTTTAGGAAGTGGGTGAGGCCAGGTCAGGCTTTTGCCCAGCAAGGCTTCTGACTGACTATTGGAGAGTGTGAAGAAATGCTTCCCCTCCCCCCCCCAAAAAATGTAAAATGAGCCAAACCACCAAGTTGTATTTTAAAAGTCCCCCCCCCCCTCTGGACAGAGACCTGGGTGGGGGGTGGGGAGGAAGTCCATTCACTGGCTTTCCAGGGTCACCTCAGCTGCCTCTTAAGAGATGCTAATTGGGCTAGCTAGAGAAAATGGGGGGGGTGAGGCTCTTCCCCTTCTCCAATCAGGGAACAGAGACTTGGAGAGATTAAGGGTAGAAAATCTTCAGAAAGGAGAAGTCTAGAGACATAAAGGAAAAGCCTTTTTAACCTGGTGCGATCTGATCAGTAGGTGGAGAAACAAATATGATAAAACCTTGCAATAGGAAGTTGGTCTTTTTTCTGGAATGCTGAGTCCATGAAAGGCTGCAGACTTCTCCTCTGAGAAGGCAGCCATTTTTGATCATGTGTTGTCCTAAAAAGCTGAAGGGAGCTTCAAGATAAAGGTAACATTGTAGGAATTTGTAACTACCTAAACTAAAGGGGCCTGTCCTACAGTTTAACATCTGATAGGGCATGTATAGAAAGAGGAACAGAGGATTTGCATTTTACCTATTTCTTTTGTATCTCTTGCTCACTCTGGGGCTGTGCTAAAAGTATGCTTGTAAACATTTTCTGTTTAATAAATACTTTATAACTTTGATGCTAGGAGTGGTTCTCTGCACCACATAACCCTCCACCGTCTCGGACATGCTATTTTAAAAGGAGCACTGGGGGAAAGCAGGCGGTGGATAAGTGGCTATCCCTTCAAGGGCGCACAAGGTAGTAAACTGTCCCCATGGTGACCAGTTGCTGGGCAGCAGGAGCAACAGAGGTGAGGCCTCAGGAAGGCTGGGAGTCTTGACCCTCTCAGTGAGTAATTCTGTACAAAGGTCAGGTGGTGGTGGACAGCTCTTTAAGAGTGGAAGAAAAGCCTCTCCATGGGTTGAAGAAAACCCAGGACAGCTACGCAGAATAGGGCCTGCAAGCCAGAGAATGCACATTCTGCCACAGAGTTTTTACTGCCTGTGCAGATTTTTTTTTTAAAAAGCTGCTTTGGCAACAGTTGCTACCGCAACACAAGGATCTGTACTGTGTTACTGAAGTTAAGCTGTGGCAATCATTTTGTGACTGGTTCTGCCTCCTGCGGCAGCTGTTTTGTGGCAGCCATTTTATTGCTTTACCCACCATGCCATGTCAGAATTCCAAATGTGCCCACAAAGCCTAGAGACCCCTGTACTGACCAATTAGGAGGGCCTAAGTATTTTCATCAATGAAGAAATAAATGAAAAGTCTTCCACACACTCAGAAGAAGGTAACAGAAAACACAGCATTCCCGGAAATGCAGACCCACATCCCAATTTAGACTGCTTTTAAAGGAGACAGAAAATTGCTTCTATGTCACTTCATTAATCATTTATCCAGTAAATTGGAAGGAAAGAGCCATCACAGAGCCTCTCACACCCTCAGCCTCTCTCTTGGGGTTGACCATTAGTGGGTGCCCTGGGAAGAAATCTTCCAACACAGTTTCTAATGGAGAAAACACCTCAATCCTGAAAGTGCTATGCCAAGAAAAGCATCTTTCCCCTTATACTGAACATTTGCCAAGGGCAAACGCTGTAGGGCTTTGTGCTGTAATTTAATAAGGATTACTTGGTCAAGCAATAGCAGTTTAGTGAAATTCGTTAGTTTAGCAAAATCCAGTAAGTAGTTTCATTAGAGAATTAAAGTAAAATTATTCTTCATTTTGAGAAGGTACCAATGCAGAAACCCTAATATTAAGCTAATCCTAGAATTAATCTTCAAACATTATAGTTTTGCCATATGATTATAAGCAAGGGATAGGTATATTCTGGTCTAATATTATTTTTAGACAAGTAAAAATTTGGCATCAAAAGAAGCTAACAACTGCATTGAGCAGAACTCTGCATACATAGTGGAAATTAAGTACATTAAATAATAATTATGCGAAGAGGAAAGGAACTACTTATATCAATGAAGCTATATTCCTGACATATGGAAATTCTAAGCCCCTCTCCCTTCACAGATTTTTCACCACACGTTGGCCACACGATTTCAAGCTTATATTTATAGTCAAAAGGTATATAAGAACATAAGAGAAACCATGTTGGATCAGGCCAATGGCCCATCCAGTCCAACACTCTGTGTCACACAGTGGCCAATGTGTGTGTGTGTATACATACACATACATACACACACATATACACACATACATATACTGTGGCTAATAGCCACTGATGGACCTCTGCTCCATATATTTATCCAATCCCCTCTTAAAGCTGGCTATGCTTGTAGCCGCCACCACCTACTGTGGTAGTGAATTCCACATATTAATCACCCTTTGGGTGAAGAAGTACTTCCTTTTATCCATTTTAACCTGACTGCTCAGCAATTTCATTGAATGCCCATGAGTTCTTGTATTGTGAGAAATACAAGAATCTTGTAAACTTCTATCATGTCACCCTGCAGTTGACATTTCTCCAAGCTAAAGAGCCCCAAGCGTTTTAACCTTTCTTCATAGGGAAAGTGTTCCAAACCTTTAATCATTCTAGTTGCTCTTTTCTGGACTTTTTCCAATGCTATAATATCCTTTTTGAGGTGTGGTGACCAGAATTGTACACAGTATTCCAAATGAGACTGCACTATCAATTTATACAGGGGCATTATGATACTGGCTGATTTGTTTTCAATTCCCTTCCTAATAATTCCCAGCATGGCGTTGGCCTTTTTTATTACAATTGCACACTGTCTTGACATTTTCAGTGAGTTATCTACCACGACCCCAAGATATCTCTCTTGGTCAGTCTCTGCCAGTTCGCACCCCATCAACTTGTATTTGTAGCTGGGATTCTTGGCCCCAATGTGCATTACTTTGTACTTGGCCACATTGAATCTCATCTGCCAACAATCAGCTCCTCACAAACACATAAACATACGCCAAGATGCATTATAAAACCTAAGATTTTAAGGAATGGTGAATTCTGTGCTCAATTGAAACCCTCCTCAATCAGAACAGAATTCTTGCTGTTCCAGCATCCTGTATCCCACAGGAATCAATTAAATGTTTCTAGAATGTCAGTCTAGCAAGCCAGTAGTACTTTGCTGTTATTGCCACCATTAATTCCCCCTCCCCCAACAGTAACTGTATGATGTATGAACTGTGGACATGGAGATTTTATTTAGCCGTCATGTGACCATCGCCACATCCTTGGTCAGTAAAATCCATAAATTAATACATATTTATCCCTTATTCCAAGGAGCTCAGAGTAGTACATAAGTTTCGCTCCTCCATTTTATGTCACAACCATCCCCTTAAACACATTAGGTAGGGTTGCCAAATTCTCTTCATGCCCCGGTGGGGGGAACTTCCCCCTACGTCACTGGCGCGATGATATCACCCGGAAGTGACGTCATCAAAATGGCGGTGCCCCGTGCAGGGCCACTCTAGGCATTTCTGGGAAAACTCTTATGATTTTCCTGGATGCTCTAGCTATTTGGGAGGTTAAAACTCTATGGTACCTATCGTACCATAGAGTTTTACCTCCCAAACGGCTAGAGTGTCTGGGAAAACCATAGTTTTCCCAGAAACACCTGGAGTGGCCCTGCATGGTAGAATATACATAGCCCTAGGTCAGAGGTGTCAAGCATACGGCCCTTGGGCCAGATCCAGCCCCCAAAGGGCTCCAATCAGGCCCGTCAGCAACTAGCCATCATCTGCTTCCTTCTCCCTTGCTTGCTTCCTGGTCACCATTTTGTGTTTCTCCCCTGCACCAAGCAGCCAGCAAAGCAGCCTCTTCTTTCTTTTCCTCTTCCCCACTCTCTTTTTCCAAAGGGAGGAGGAGGGAGGAGGAGCATCAGCCAATGTAGGAGCTTGGCTCTATAGCTCTGCTGTGTGATGAAGCTTGTCAGGCTCAATCAATCACCGCAGAGCTACTGAGCCAAGCCTCTCTTCCTTCTAGTGGTGAAGCTCCTTGTCCCCTGGGGAGGGAAGGAAAGAGCCACCAGGGCTTCCTTTGCCCGTTTCCACCATCGGGAGAGATACAAAGAAAGCACTTTTAAGAGTAGCAACGTTTTATTGAAGGTATGAGCTTTTTGCCTTGCTACAGAGAGAGAGTGTGAGAGAGAAAGAGAGTGAGAGTTTTGTTGGGTTTGTCATGGGTGGAACTGGATTCCCCTCTTTCACTGTATCCATGCCCTCCAGTTTTTCTCAGTAGGAAACCAAGTGAACTATTTAGAAGAGCAATAACAACAAGCCAGGATGTGTCCAGCCCAGGTTTACTCAGCAAATTTCCCTTGATTTTTCTTTCACATTTTCCTTTGATTGGTGATTTTGAAGTTAGACTTTTCAGATAGTAGGCTGATACTGACCACTGTACATGGTTGTCTTTCTGTTCTTGCACTGCCACATAAGAGTTGTAGTTATTTTTCTGGGAAAGACTATAGTTTTATAGACAAGCACATAGCCCTCAGTCTGTGCCATGGTGCCTTCACATGTTCTTGACCAGCACATGAAGCAACTTATGTACAAAAACTCACAATGCCCAGCTGCTTCATGTTTTCCTCTGGGTCCTAGGCTTAAAGCATTTACCATGAGATCTCTGTAATGAATGTTAATACATTAAAAGTAGATTTGCAGCTTCATATGTTCAAAAACAAAACAAAGATTCAGAATTTGGAAAGCATCTTCACCATACTCTGATATCAGAAAAATTGAGAAGTAATAAAGATCGGGAAGTAAAAAAAATTGAGAAGTATTCCAGTTCTACAATTCCTCAATGGCTATACAACTAGTGTTGCAACTTATAAAAATAATAACCTTCATTCCTTAAACACGGGTTCAATTAGCTGGATTTTTTTTCCTATTAAGCCCCTCTGATTAATTATGCAAGTGCAAGGTAAAATGACAGAGAGATTTCGCCTGAAAAGGATGAATTAAACTGAAATGCAGATTGAAAAGCGGGATTAGTACACAGAGCTACATTATTGGATCACTTGAGCTATAACCTCCCAGACCATCTACGGTGTTACACAACATTATCCCCTTAATGGAATTCCTTTCAAATATAAATATTTCTTCATTAGACATGAGGAAACATTCTAGGAAGCAGAAATGCTTCACAATGGAATCATTTATTCCGTTTGCCAGATATTCTTTTCCACTCTAGTGGTTCTTCCTGTTACTTTTTTCTCATCTATCTTACCACCATTTCTACCATATTTTATAAGCAGGCCTTCATGATCTACCCTAATGAAAAATAGCTGGGGAATAGATTCTGAATAACCATTTTTAAAAAATACACCCTCAAACACAAAGATCAATGCATAGAAGCCAAAACCAGAATGAAACAGAATGTGTGGGATCCTAATTATCACTAGCAGAAGGCATACATCTTAACTGACACTGACAGAGGAAGGAGAGAACAATGGTATCACTTTGCCCATCGCTACTGCAGTGCTCTGAACCATATGACTATTGATCCAAATAGTCTTGCAGTCTTTGGAATCTAGGTTCTGAGTTGGGAAAGAGTGCTTGAGAGAAGAGAATGCAAGGAAGATCTGCATGCTCCCCACTGGTACTAGTTAGGGTCCATCTCAACATATCAGAATTTAAATTATGAGTTCACTAAATGAAAACACATTAAAATATTATGTACAAGACTACAAAGTTTGAGTCAGATACCTCTTTAAATGGTTTTCAAAAGTCTACAACAGAAAAACAAGGTCCTATTCTTCCCCACCTCCCATTCAATTCCATAACAGAGGAAGGGTCTCCTAGGGGTGATTGCAGTGGGCTGGGGGAGGGGGTGTTATGCTGTAGTAGGAGCATTCCACAAGCCCCAAATTCAAACTTTAGAAGTGGTAACCAGTCCTAGATATGGGGTGCCTTCAGACACCAAAACAAGTTAGTGACAGATGTCAATCTGACTCGTTGCTGCGCTCTCACATTCATGCCTTCCTTTCCCTGTGCATGAAGAGCAATGAAAGCCTTCTTAGTTGGGAAGTCATTCATTAAAACAACAATTATAAAAACTGTGGTCAAGTTGCTAATTTCTTAATAAGTGGGGCTGTCCTGTTACTAAAACCTTCTGGATACAGGTACTGAATGCAATCAGAGAGATATTATCAGTAGACATTCCTCTCACTCCGGAAGCGGTGTACTTGATTTTTGGTCATTGCACCCTATGAATTCTCACAAAAAAAGAAATAATTCTAATGCTAATATCTATAGCGAATAAACAAATTGCCACAAAATGGAAATCTAAGAATGTGCCCACAATGTGCCCACAGTACTCTAAATTCTGGAATTATTTTATTCATAGTAAACTAGCCTTTTCCCTTGCTTATTCATCACCCCATATATATGGAAAAAAAATGTTCAATCTTGGTTACCGATCATTTTTGTTGGATAATGAGTTCTTGCCCTCCAATCCTGTACACTGCTATGATTTACTTTTGACTATGTATATAGTGAGCCCATAATTGTTCAAGTATAAAATCCTGTTGTACTTGTTTTGTTAGAAATATGTTATTTGATTATATCAGTGATGTTTTATGATTAAGTTGTTCTGTTTTATATTTAATTATGCTGATGTCTTTTAATAATAAAAAAAATTAAATGTGAAAAAACCTTACAATTTGCCATGATGTCTGAATATGGGCACCTGGCCAAACTGGAGTTTAATCTTCCCTGCAAGCCAGGATTCAACTGTAGTCTAGAATCTGTAGTCTAGAATCCCACTTCATGGGGAAGAAGCAAATTCCAGTTTGCCAGGGTGTCTGCATTTGGACACCAGGGCAAACTGGAGTTTAGCTGAAAGTTTTCAAAACTGGAAGGCCTCCTGTCATAGGAGGAAGGAGACATGAACAAGCATGGAAGAAGACAACGACGACATTGGATTTATATCCCGCTCTCGACTTTGAATCAGAGTCTCAGAGCAGCTCACAATCTCCTTTATCTTCCTCCCCCACAACAGACACCCTGTGAAGTGGGTGGGGCTGAGAGGACTCTCACAGCAGCTGCCCTTTCAAGGACAACCTCTGCCAGAGCTATGGCTAACACAAGGCCTTTCCAGCAGGTGCAAGTGAAGGAATGGGGAATCAAACCTGGTTCTCCCAGATAAGAGTCCGAGCACTTAACCACTATACCAAACTGACTCTCAAGTCAAGAGCATGCCTATTGCCACAAGTCAAGAGCATGCCTATTGTGAACAAATTTCCATTTGTGATGTCTGAATGCAGCCACAGATGGAGCTGTATTTCAAGAAAAACTGATTTAAAGGGAGAGCTATTACTTTATTTGCCTTTGTAAACCCTCCAGGCACCTACTGTATATACTTAGGATTTATCAGGCAAAAAGCCATTTTGTATCATCCATGCACTGAAGCAAATACTGTGATGATGAGGAACTATAACGTGCAGGGAAAGGATCAAAGTTTTAGATCTATGTCTATAAACTGTTCTCACAAAGTCCAACATAACCTCCAATATATGGCTTTGCTATTTAGTTTCACATGAACAGACCTGAAGCTGCCTTGTGCCAAATCAAACCAGCTGTCTATGAAGGCCTGCATTGCCTACTTAGTCTGGCAGCAGCTCTCCGAGGTCTGAGGCAGAGGTCTTTTGCATCATCTACTACCTGACCCTTTCAAACACAGATGCTAGGGTGGAACCTGGCACTGCTCCTCGATGGAAATGGATATTTAGGGTCAGAGCCAAAGTTCAGAATCCATTATGGAAAAGCACTTCCATCTGACTCCTTCCTTCTCCAGCATACTGAGCTCCCAAAAAATGGTCCCCTCTCACCCAGGAGCAGTAATTCAAAGATCAGTGTGCTGCACTGTTGGGGGCAGGGGAATAAAAGTTCATTTCTGATGACAGAAGCACCTTAGTCTTGATTCAACTCTTACTCTGTTTTAATTCCTAGTATCTATTCGAGGCTCTGACTTGGATGGCTCAGACTAGCCTGATCTCCAGATCTCGGCAGCTAAACAGGCCTGGCCAATAGCAGACTATCTCTGAACATCTCTTTTGCCTTGAAAACCCCATGGGGCCTCCATAACTTGGCTGTGACTTGACAGCACTTTCCATCACCAGTAGCCATTCAAGTGTGAAAACATCTGTGGGTATCATGTCAAGCCCATTAAACATCAGCTTTTGCAAGCATGAGGTGTATCTCCTGCTATTCTAACTTATTTTGACTTGATATCCTCTCTTATTTATATTTATTTAGTAAATAGCCTGCCCTTCCTTCCAGAAGTGCATTTTATTCTTGCAACAACCCTACAAGACTGAGGAAAGAATGACTGACTTGAGAACACCCAGTGAGTTTCATCTCAGTCAGGGACTGGAACTGACCACTGCACCATTCTAACTCACACCACAATTTACAGTGACATTAAAGCCATTCAGTAGATTACGAATATTTTAAAGGGGGGGTTCTTAGAAGCAATTTCTATACTGCATAATGTGTACATGTCTTGCCATCCATGTGTAGTGGTATACACAAGGAAGTGTAGTGCCTGAAAGGGACATAAGCGAAATTTGCATGTGTGGAACAGATTGTCATAATCATCTGATTTTTTTCCAAAGCTTATCCTTAGATATTAATGGCAAGAGTTGGTGTTCCTCATACATGACTGCCAAGTACACATATTACTGTGTACAGAAATGTATGGAATGTATTGTATATTTTGCTTTTTAAATATTTTATGTTGCTTTTATTTGTTGTTAGCTGCCCTAAGCCCGCCAGGGGAGGGTGGGATATAAATCTGATTAAATACATACATACGTACAGACATTCAAGCAGATTATCATGTGCTAAACATAATGAACTGTAATGGATCTAATCCACCCTCCCATTCAGTCCACAGCTCTAAACACAGATGCAGATTCAGTATACTAAAGGCCAAGTTTCCAAAGCAGTTATTCATTTAAGGGGCTGCTTTTAATGCAACCACAACAGAACAGCTCCTCCACCAGACTCCTGGAGTCTTTCATACCAGCACCAGTGCTTTAAGCCACTTCAGCACATACTGTTATTATGTTGTATACAATGTCACAATGCCAATTTCATACAAGTAGATTTTTTGCTGTTTTTTTTTTGCTTCCTAGCAAATCAGTACATAAACTGGAATGCCAGATGGGCTTCATATATTCAGTTTCTCATAACTGAACTTGTAAATAAACAAGCTTCTTGTAAAAAACATTCCCCTAGCAGAAAGTCTCATGGTCTTTTAGATAAAGATAAATCCTTTAGATTTAAAGAGATAGGTCTTACTTTAAAAACACACATGCACAATAACAACAACAACTGCTCATAGTGAAATACTATAGTGAAATACAGGGCGTGGCTGAAACAAAACAAAAAGTGAAATAGGAAGGGTATGAAGCACATAACCAAACATGCAACAGCCTCCCAAGGATATAGACTGAAGCAACCAATTTAATTTGCTTTCTACTTTCCCTAAACTGAATAAATTGGAACAGAACATCTGTCATCTTTTATAGGCAGGCCTCTTTTGTTGTTTTGTGATATTTGGATTCCATTCTAGCCTGGACTCTTGACAGCTTTAAGTATATTTTAAAAGCATACATAACACAGCAGAATAAAACATACAAAAAAGGATGGCAGAACTCCCACCGAGACTCATATTTCCCCAGCAAAAATCCCAGGCACTAAAAGGCCAGCACAAATGGGAAGTACTTTTATTGCTTCTGGAAGATCCTCAGGCTTTGGTGAGTCCCAAGAGAAGCAACCATCACAGAATGACAATTAAAAACAGCTCTGTATTACCCTCATCAAACCCTCCTGGAGTTGATGCACAGATGGCTCTGTTTAGAGGGTCATTTACCTCAGTTTTAGAAAACACATACAGAACAAGGCAGTCTCCCCTCCCCCCCCCCACTCCCAAATCTTCTCTTTTAATGTAACAAAACCCAACATGGCTGAAGAGAGATCATGTTAACGCAAACAACATAGACAAAACTGCTAGCCTGAAAAATAATCTATCTGCCTAAAATAATCGATTTGCCATTGGTTTATCTAGGTTAGTACTACCTGCTCTGAGTGGCAGCCGCTGTTCCAGGACATACCAATGAGAAATCGCCCCTACCCAAAGGACATATGAACATATGAAGCTGCCTTATACTGAATCAGACTCTTGGTCCATCAAAGTCAGTATTGTATTCTCAGACTGGCAGCGGCTCTCCAGTGTCTCAAGCTGAGGTTTTTCACACCTATTTGCCTGGACCCTTTTTTGGAGATGCCAGGGATTGAACCTGGGACCTTCTGCTTCCCAAGCAGATGCTCTACCACTGAGCCACCGTCCCTCCCCTACAGGCACAGTATGGTTAATAGAGGCAACAAGATGGATGTTTCTGGGCCCCACATCCTGTAGAGAACTAGAAAGGTCACTGAGAAGATGGATGTAGTGATCAATACTGGATAAACAAATGGAGCAGAGGTCCATCAGTTGCTATAAGCCACAAGTTATAGATAGAACTCTTTGTCTGTGGCATGTGATGCTTTTTATTCTTGGTGCTTGGGGGGGCAGTAGTGGGAGGGCTTCTAGTGTCCTGGCTCCACTGGAGACTGATATAAGGACACCAGTATAGATTGTCTTCTATAAAGCCAGGAGTTCCACTCAGCTTCAACAAATCCCCCCCCCCCAACTTCAGCCCTCAGATGTTGTCCACACAAGTCTCATGATACATGAACAGGGCCAGGCCTAGACTATCTGGCACCCTAGGCAAGACTAACTTCTAATGCCTCCCCTCTGCACTGATAATGTCATGGAGGCACATGGGGGAGCCCAATTTGGCACCCCCAGAAGGCAAGTGCCCTAAACAATCGTCTATTTTTGGCTAGTGGTAGGCCCTGTACATGAACACATAAAGTTGACTTATACTGAATCAGGCCTGTGGATCTTCAGGGTCAGTATTTTCTACTCAGACTGACAGCTGCTCTCTAGGGTCCCTGGTAAAGGCCTTTCACATCACTTACTACCTGATCCTTTCAACTGGAGACTCTGGGGGTTGAATCATGTAAAGCAGATGCTCTCCTACCGTACCACAGTCCCACCCAATAATAGAATGGTCATTTTGGTGTTCAAAGAGGAGTCACCAGTCCCTTTTTCGCCAGCTGAAAAACTGGCTGAATTCAACCTTGTCTCCGTGTGTGTCCAAACCAGGTCATCTAAAGAAAGCATTAACCACTGGATGGCAGGGAGAGACATATCGCCTTTGAAGTAGGCTGGCTAGCTGTGGATGGCACCCTGGCTGTCTGCCAGTCTTTTCCTAGTGGTAATATCGGCTGCAGAAATAAACAGAGAGAGAGAAACAGGCAGCAGCCCTAAGCCAGAGGCTGTACCATCAAGTCCCAAGAAGAGATGCCCATCATTGATTCACTGAGTATATTTAATAAAGAAGTAGGACAGGCTGCTGCTTTTGCCGGGAGATTGCAGAGCTGCTTCTACCTGCACTTGTTCTTCCCCTTGGATATCTTAACACATATCTCTTCTTAATCCCTTCCATCCAGAACCTGGATCCACGAGAGATTGAGGGAAGTCTTTAGGCCAAAAGGTGGGGAGATGGACTATCAACCCTTTCTACAACTCAGAAGAAATCACTATTCTGGGTGAGATCAACCCTATAGGTAAGCAAAGTATGTTTAGATTGCAGTACAGAGACCATGGCATCTACAAAATCAGCAAATCAGAAGCTCTGAGAAATTCTAGGCTACGCAAGCCATGTTACAGCATAATCAGAACCTGTTTAACAAGTGCTTCTTCAAACATTTAAACAGCCCACATCTGTTAACACTTATGAAGTGCACCGAGACACTGAAGTGTAATTTTTGCATGTACACAAAATGGAAGGCTCCAACTTCCTGTGATGCCATAGATCTAAATTAGCCCCTGGGTGCCGGAAGACACACACAGTTTTGCCCAGCAACCAGGCATTGCCACTGCTAGGTTAAGCTGCACAGCTTATTTATCGTCCTCACGCTTGGCTGCTTTTCTGCAAACCAATAAGATACAGTTGACACAACAGAAACTGGGAAGCAGTTTCTCCTCCCTCCCCCATGCACGCTGCATGCACAAATGACAGCATGAACCACTCTTGACAATTGGATTCATCAGCAAAAAACACTTAAGAGGGAGAAAGGAAACTTAAAAGACAGAAGGAGAAAGACAGGTGGGAGTGAGAAACAATGGAATGAGATGCGGGGCGGGGGGACTTTCAAACTTGAGAGAGCTATTTCCCAATGTCTACTGAATTCATTTTCCAGAAAGTACAGAGGGAAACAAGGGGATCTGCTATCTTTGACTTGATTTTCAACAACATGGAAGAACTGATTGATGAAGTGGAAGTAGTGAACACCCTGGGTAGTGTTGTTCAGTCACACAGTCAAGTCCGACGCTTTGCGACCCCATGGACAAAGTCACGCCAGGCCCTCCTGTTTTCTACCATCCTCCGAAGTCTGCTCAAATTCATGTTAGTTACATCAGTAACACTGTTCAGTCATCTCATTTTTTGCCATCCCCTTCTTCTTTTGCCTTCTGTCTTTCCCAGAATCAGGATCTTCTCCAGTGAGTGCTCCCTTCTCATTTGGTGGCCAAAGTATTTGAACTTCAGCTTCAGCATCTGACCTTCCAGGGAACAGTCAGGGTTGATTTCCCTTAGAACTGACTGATTTCATCTTCTTGCAGTCCCTCAAGATCCTTCTCCAGCACCACCCTGGGTAGTAGTGACCATGCAATTTTGGAATTTACAGTCTTGGGGAAGGCAAAAGCTATATATCGTCAAAGGTATAGGTTGGACTTCAGGAAAGCAAATTTTGGCAAACCTAGAGTGATGCTGGATAGAATCTCATGGTCAGAAATACTTAAGGAAAACGGAGTTCAAGAGGGGTGGGAGTTTCTTAAAAGCAAAATATTTAAGGCACAATCACAAACGATTCCTATGAGAAGAAAAAATGGGGGGAGCCTGAGGAAGCCAAAGTGGCTCCATAAACAGCTCTCTGAAGACTTGAGAAATAAAAAAGGCTCATTTAGAAAATGGAAAGAGGGTCTTATAACCAAGGATGAATATAAACAAATAACCAGTGCTCATAGAGAAAGTGTTAGGAAAGCTAAAGCTCACTATGAGCTCAAGCTAATGAGAGACACTAAAAACAACAAAAAAGGGTTCTTTTCTTATGCGCAAAGTAAGAAAAAGAACAAGGACATGGTAGGCCCATTCTGAGGACAGGAAAGTAAAACTGTAACAGGTGATGAAGAGAGGGCAGAACTGCTCAATTCCTACTTTTCCTCAGTCTTCTCTTGTGAGGGGAACAGTGCTCAAGATACTCAAACAATTGGCTGCCAGCTTGAAGCACAGTCTGAGTGTTTATTCTCTCTCTCCTGCTATGAGTATTTATAGCCTGAGTATGGATGGGGGTATGATCCAAAGGGTTCATGGCCTTGTTCAGACTGACTACTTGCTGGACATGAAGCCCATATATCTTGTTTGTTTTTATACTATGTTGTATGTAAATATATTTGGTAGGCTGCTTTGGGTTCCTACTGGAAAGAAAAGTGGTATAAAATATACTGAATAAATAAACTCAGCCCCATTGTTCACCCTCAATGCATTCTTAAGGGGCAAGACAAGGGCTTTTTTTAATAGAAAAAGCCCAGCAGGAACTCATTTGCATGTTAGGCCACATCCCGTCATCACCATTGTTTCACACAAGCCTTTTTTAAAAGAAAAGGCCCAGCAGGAAATCATTTGCATATTAGGTCATACCCCCTTACACCGAGCCAGCAGGAACTGCATTCCTTTAAAAAAAAGAAAGAAAGAAAATCCCTGGACAAGACTCAAGAGATGTAAGACTTAATCAAGAAAGTTAACTGAAAACTGTCTGAATGTCACAGAATCAGAAAACTTCATTTTTTATCTTCATATGATTCAAAGCATTTGCTCATCTCTGCAAACACCTTGGCAGTTGCAGTTATCTTTTCAGAGAGGAGCTGGTTCTACCTGCCTTAAATTAATCTTGTTTATAAATGAGGATTTTTGTCTGTGTAAGAACCACACTGTTTTATGAATAAACGTTATTTTTATTAAATCTTAGCCCTTGAAAAGAGGTTTTTCTCAAAACACAGTGGGACGAACTGCTGATATTTTTACGTGGGCTACATTTACAACCCTGTGATCCCATTTTTTGTTTTCAAATTAGGCCATTGCTTCATCTGAAGTTTGACTTTGCAGCCTCTGAAGCCATACCCACCTTTCAGCAAAATACTGTTCAGATGGTACACTGTTGCCCCACACCTTGGCTGTCACTTCAACCAAGGAGTGCCAGGCAGAGCCTAAGGAACTGTAGATGCAGCAAAGCAGGCTGGGAAGGTAGGACACCAAGATGGCAGAAGAGACAAAAAGTATATGCAAACAGCAGTAATATAGGAATGTCTCATACAGGCCTAGCGTAGCCTGACTGCTTTACTTTATTTTCTCAGTTTTTGTGGAAGAGTTTATGCAGTTATATTTGAACCTACAGCCTTTTTTACACTTTCATATCATAACAGACCTTCTTTAAGTCTCCATTAGAGGCTAAATTGTGAAATGCTGCACTTGAAACAATAGTTGCCCCAACCAACTTCCTTCCTTGCTAAATGTCATATATCCAAAAAAGTGTCACCGGACAAGTTTTAAAAGTATCAAGGATTTATGCAGCCTTTTTATGCACTACATAAATATATAGGTAACTCACAAATTCTGCAGAGAAAACTTGCCTCCAGGAGAATTTGTCCTAATTTAATTTTGTTAGTGTGTTATTCAAATTAATGTAGTTAAGTGATGAGACTAGATTATGATGGACTTTTTTTATCCTTGATTATTGAAGATGAATGTGATATTTGATACGTCACAAGCTTTAAAAACATTAAATATGTACTTTTTACTATCCTTTCTACAAGGAGTTTAGGGGAGTATACACAGCCCTGTCACCCCACCCCCATCTGGCCTTACACTATGTCTGTGGTCTATCAAAGTCACAAAAGGTGGCTGACTGCTAGGTAGGGATTTGAACCCAGGTTCCCCTACATTGTCTGTTAATGTATCCACTTAATCACAATTACTCTTTTAAATGGCATAGGATTATGTGCACAGGATGGGAGGGGAGAGATGGATAACCTTGGTTAATGGTCACACATTAATTTGCTTACAGGCAATGGAAGTATAAAATGCGGGGGGGGGAGGGGCGTGTTAAACTATATTGTTGACACATTTCAGCTTTTCGGGTTTATGAAAATAGTTCCTTAAGTTGAAAAGAACTGCATTCAAGTATGAAAAAACAGGTTGCTTACCTGTAACTGATGATCTTCGAGTGGTCATCTGTGCATTCACACTGTTGGGAACTATGGCACCTGTGGTGTTTCTCTAAGCTTCTGCGAGGGTCTTGGCATCCTCCCACTAAGCATGCCCAGGAACTCCACTGCGCATGTCCAGAGGGGGCGCCCAGATCCCGCCAGTTCCTTCTGCCTGCTGAAGAACCACTAATGGCGTAGGTCCTCAGCAGTGGGGAAGGAGGGTAGGTAGTGTGAATGCACAGATGACCACTCGAAGATCATCATTACAGGTAAGCAACCTGTTTATCTTCTTTGTGGTCTCTGTGCTTCGCACTGTTGAGAGATTAGCAAGCTCGGTCTTACCTGGAAGGTGGGTGCTGAAGAGACCTCACGCTTGACTGGATCGCAAAACTGCATGCCCAACGCCGGCCGAGGGGCGTAGTTGGAGATCAAGGGTGTAATGTCTCACAAAAGTGTGCAGAGATGCCCAAGTCGCAGCTCTGCAAATGTCCGATAGCGGCACCCCTTTGAGGAAAGCAGTAGATGTGGCCATGGCCCGCGTTGAATGGGCTCGAATTGGTCCAGGGAGGGATCTTTTGGCTAGCAAATAGCATAGTTTGATAGTCTCTACTATCAATTTCGCAAGTCTCTGCAAAGAGAGTCTATTTCCTCTATCGCACTCTGCATAGGTTACGAAGAGGTGTGGAGACTTCCGAAATGGACACATGCGGTGCAAGTAGAAGGAAAGTGCCTGTTGCACATCCAAGGAATGCAGTCAACGTTCCTCCTCCGAACTGGGGTTAGGAAGAAAAGTAGGTAGGAACACTTCAGACCTCACGTGGAAATCTGATATCACCTTAGGCAGGGAAGTGATGTCTGGGATCATCCTAACGCCATCAGCTGAAAATGTGATATACGGGGGGTCCGCTCTGAGGGCTCATAGTTCACCCACCCTCCTAGCAGAGGTAATGTTTTCCACCCTCCTAGCAGAGCTGTTTTCCATGATAACATAGTTATCACCCACCCACCCTAACATAGTTCACCCACCCTCCTAGCAGAGGTAATGTTTTCCACCCTCCTAGCAGAGCTGTTTTCCATGATAACCCACCCTCCTAGCAGAGCTGTTTTCCATGATAACAACCGGAGGTCATATCTCACCATCGGTTCAAACGGCTTCCTTGTCAGTGCCTGAAAAACCAGAGGTAAATCCCAGGATGGGGTTGGGTCCCTAACAGGGGACCACATCCTACAGAGGCCCTGAAGGCCCATTTAGTGTCCCTATGCAAGAAGACCGATGTCCCCTGTATGTCCTCATGCATGGCCAATATGGCCAAGTACACCTTCAGGGATGAGTAGCTTAATCCCTTGTCTTGGAGAATAATGAGGAAGGAGAAGATAGATTCCAGGGAAGCAGATTCTGGAGCGCACAATCCTGCCAGGAAGGAGCAGAACTCCCGCCATTTAGTGGCATAAGACCACCTAGTGGATCGTTTCCGACTACTGTCCATGACTTCCTGGACTCTCAGGGAAAATGATCCAGCTTGATTAACCATGCGGTTAATTTCAGGTGAGGGATGTCATGGTGTAGGATTGCCCCTCCTTGGTCGATGAGGAGGTCCGGGGCTACTGGAAAGTGGTGGAAAACGTGCTGGCTGAGAAGCAGGAGCACCAAAAACCATGGCTGGTGGGGCCCCAAGGTGTCACCAGTATACAGGTAGGCTTCTCTCTGCAATTTGGTGAGAACTTTGGGTATTAGGGGTATCGGAGGAAATGCACAGATGAACTCGTTCTCCCAGTCGAGTAGGAGGCCATCCCCAAGTGATTGTCTGTCCGCTCCCCCCCTCCCGACAGCAGAACAGTGGACACTTCCTGTTGAGGCATGTCATGAAGACATCTATCTGAGGTCGTCTCCAACGGTGGAAGAGTGGAGACAGAAAAACATCATTGAGCTCCCATTTGTGGAACAGTGCTCCCCCCTGCTCAAGAACTCTGCTTGAACATTGAGAGTACCGGGGAAGTGTACCGCTACCGGCGTAATGTCCTTCAGTTTGGTGCCAGTTTGGTGTAGTGGTTAAGTACGTGGACTCTTATCTGGGAGAACCGGGTTTGATTCCCCACTCCTCCACCTGCACCTGCTGGAATGGCCTTGAGTTAGCCATAGCTCTGGCAGAGGTTGTCCTTGAAAGGGCAGCTGCTGTGAGAGCCCTCTTAGCTCCACCCACCTCACAGGGTGTCTGTTGTGGGGGGAGAAGATATAGGAGATTGTAAGCCGCTCTGAGTCTCTGATTCAGAGAGAAGGGCGGGGTATAAATCTGCAGTCTTCTTCTTCTTCTTCTTCTTCTCTAAGCACCAATCCCAAAAGTGTGATAGCTAGATTGCACAGCTTGCATGACGTGGTGCCACCCTGTTTGTTGATGTACGCCAGGGCCGTGGTGTTGTCTGTCATTATGGTGACCACCTTGTTCTAGAGAAGTGGGCAGAATGACTGCAGGGCAAAGAGGATTGCCTGCAACTCTAGCAGATTGATTTGACATTGTGCGAGTGGTCCCACATCGCTCCCATGGATAGATTTCAGAGGTGTACTCCCCATCCCCACAGGGAGGCATCCGTGGCGAGGGTCACTGATGGGGGTCGACTGTGGAATGGAGCGCCCTCCAGAAGATGTTGCTCTACTACCCACCATGACAGGGAGCATGTCACGCTCTGTGGGAGTCTGAGAATCTTGCTTTGAGAATGCCGCATCGGGTCAAAACACGCTATGAACCAGAGCTGCAGAGGGCACATTCTCAGCTTCACCAGGCGAATTATTGCCGTGGTCACTGCCATCAGGCCTAACCAACGCTGAATTTCAAACGCTGAGGCTTGACCATCCTTTAGCACTTGCCGCGCCAGTTGTTGTAGCATGAGGGTCCTGTCCTGGGGCAGAAAGGCTTTGGCTTGCACAGAGTCTAGAACCGCTCCTATGAACTGAACCCTCTGTGAAGGCTGCATCTTTGATTTCTTGAAGTTCACTTGGAGGCCTAGGTCGGCTAGTAGTGCCAGCATCATTCAATCATAGTTCAATCATAGTTCAATTTGAGCTTTTCCATGTGGCTATGGGTATGAGGAAAACTTTGACAGACCACAAACACAAGGCTTTTACTTGCTCCTACTATATTCTCAACAATTCAGGTTGCAACGACTGGTTTCCTTAGGGGTCATTGCAACCCCCAAAAGTGGTGTAAAACCTCAAAGCCAAAAAATGTCTATAAATATAAATTATGAATTTTTTTTGTTTGTTTTTCACTGCTTGCTCCGCCTTTCATTAAAATGAAGATAACAGGTGTTGGTCCATCTATTTAAACATGAGAACATTTCTTCAGTATTTGTTGGGGGAAATAGAAACCACAGTAATGATGATGCCATAGTGCTTTCATTTTCAAGCCAAGTCTATTGGAGGCCAGATGGACCCCATTTACCATTCACCCTCTTCCAACAACCTAAAAGGTGACTGTACACATGGTCATCACTGAATGGGCAACACAGAAATCAGATTGATTATATACTCTGCAGTCAAAGATGGAGAAGCACCTTACAGTCACCAAAAACAAGACCCAGAGCTGACTGCAGCTCAGATCATGAGCTACTCATTGCAAAATTCAGGCTGAAGAAAATTGGGGAAGCCATTAGGCCATTCAGGTTTGACCTTGATCACATCCCTTATGAATATACAGTGCAGGTGAAGAACAGATTTAAGGAACTAGAGTTGATAGACAGAATGCCTGAAGAACTATGGATGGAGGTTCGTGACATTGTACAGAAGACAGCAATCAGCACCATCCCAAAGAAAAACAAATGCAAGAAAGCAAAGTGGCTGTCTGATTAGGCTTTACAAACAGCTGAGGAAAGAAGGAAAGTGAAAGGCAAAGGTGAAAAGGAAAAATTCACCCAACTGAATGCAGATTTTCAGAGAATAGCAAGGAGAGATAAGGAAGCCTTCCTGAAGAAACAATGCAAAACTGAGGAAAATAATAAAATGGGAAGGACAAAAGATCTCTTCAAGAAACTTGGAGAAATCAAGGGAACGTTTCGTGCAAAGATGGCCATGATAAAGGACAAAAATGGTAGGGACCTAACAGAAGCAGAAGTGATCATGAAGAGGTGGCAAGAATACACAGAAGAATTATACAAGAAGGATCACAATGTCCAGGACAATCATGACAGCGAAATCGCTGACCTTGAGCCAGACATCCTGGAGTGTGAAGTCAAATGGGCCTTAGAAAGTATTACTAACAACAAAGAGAGTAAAGATGACGGTATCCCAGTTGAGCTACTCAGAGTCCTAAAAAATGATGCTGTTAAAGTGATGCAATATGGGAATCATAGAGTTGGAAGGGACCTCTAGGGTCATCTAGTCCAACCCCCTACATAATGCAGGAAACTCACAAACACTTCCCCCTAAATTCACAGGATCTTCATTGCTGTCAGATGGCCATCTAGCCTCTGTTTAAAAACCTCCAAGGAAGAAGAGCCCACCACCTCCCAAGGAAGCCTGTTCCACAGAGGAATCGCTCTAACGGTCATGAAGTTCTTCCTAATGTTGAGCCGGAAACTCTTTTGATTTAATTTCAACCCGTTGGTTCTGGTCCTACCTTCTGGGGCCACAGAAAACAATTCCACATCATCCTCAATATGACAGCCCTTCAAGTACTTGAAGATGATGATATCACCTCTCAGCCGCCTCCTCTCCAGGCTAAACATCCCCAGCTCCTTCCACCTTTCCTCATAGGACTTCGTCTCCAGACCCCTCACCATCTTCGTCACCCTCCTCTGGACCCATTCCAGCTTGTCTATATCCTTCTTAAAATGTGGTGCCCCAAACTGAACACAATACTCCAGGTGAGGTCTTACCAGAGCAGAGTAAAATGATACCATCACATCACGTGATCTGGACACTATACTTCTGTTGATACAGCCCAAAATTGCATTTGCCTTTTTAGTCACCACATCACACTGTTGACTCACGTTCAGCGTATGATCCACTAAGACCCCTAGATCCTTTTCGCACATACTACTGCTAAGACAAGTCTCCCCCATCCTATAACCATGCATTGGATTTTTCCTATCTAAATGCAGAACTTTACATTTATCCCTGTTAAAATTCATTTTATTGATTTTAGCCCAGTTTTCCAGCCTGTCAAGGTCATCCTGTATCCTGTTTCTGTCTTCTTCTGCACTCACTATGTCACGTATTATGCACACATTATGTCAACAAATTTGGAAAACGCAACAGTGGCCACAGAATTGGAAAAGGTCAGTTTATATTCCAATCCCAAAGAAGGGTAATGCCAAAGAATGTTCCAACTATCACACCATTGCACTCATTTCACATGCCAGCAAGGATCCTACAAGCTAGGCTTCAGCAGTATGTAGATCGGAAACTACCAGAAGTTCAAGCTGGGTTTCAGAGAGGTAGAGGAACTAGAGATCAAATTGCCAACATTCACCGGATTGTGGAGAAAGCACGGGAGTATCAGAAAAACGTGTATTTCTGTTTCATTGACTATGCTAAAGCCTTTGATTGTGTGGATCACAACAAACTGTGGCAAGTCCTTAAAGAGATGGGAGTACCAGACCACCTCACACGTCTCCTGAGAAACCTGTATAAGGGTCAAGAAGCAACTGTCAGAATGGGATATGGAACAACTGATTGGTTTAGAATAGGAAAAGGAGTTCGACAAGGATGTATATTGTCACCCTGCTTATTCAATTTATATGCAGAATACATCATGCAGAATGCTGTGTTCCTGTGCATTCCTGCTCAAAAAAAGCCCCTTTTCAAAGTATTTACAATATCTATTTTTCTACTGGTGCCAACATAACATGCACAACCCTCTTATTACTGATCTGTGCTAGCTCACATTAACTCAGCTTAGAGGGAACACTGGTTGCCAGTCTCCAAAGTTCAAAGTATTTTATAGTTGTAGCCATAGACCACAACAACCCAGCAAACCTACCAAAGTATACAGTTTACTTCTAGCCATAAAAATTAAAACATTTAAAAAACCTAGTAAAATACAGAACTATGAACAAGATTTAAAACATAAATAATAAAACAATGTGACAGAATGAGACTAAAACAATGTGACAGAATGAGACTTGGCCAAAATTCTTGTATGGGTGGCTGTGGTTATCTTCTTCCTTATTTTTGTTGCTAAAAAGATTAGAGTAGCCACCTTAAGAGTAAACATTTGGAATGGCATTAGCCAATAAAAATTTAATACATTCCTCTTCTGATTTAAACTTTGTGAGAAATTGATTTAGCAGTTTATTTCGAATGGGCCCATAGAATGGACAGGATGGAATACAATGAGCAATATCTTCTATCTGGCTGGAGATCCCTCAGAATTACAACTGGTCTCCAAGTAAAAGAGATCAGTTTCTCTGGAGAAGATGGCTGCTTTGGAAGTTGGTCTCGATGACATTATACCTCACTGAGGTCTCTCCCCTCCCGAAACACTTCCCTCCCTAGGCTCCACTCCCCAAATCTCCAGGAATTTCACAATCTAGAGCTGACAACCCTACCTAAAAGAAAGGTGAGAAATGCACAAGCTCAGTATTCTAGGAGAGACTGTCCTAAATCAGGCCCTGCTTGCTGACTGTTCTGACTTCTCATAGCAAGAGAACATGGACCAAGGCCTATCAAAAGATCTCAATTAATGGTAACAGAGGGGCCCAAATATAGAGATTCTTGAAGAAGCATATTGCACCCAGGCTATGAAGACCTTTAAAAGGACAAAAGTAGCCACTTGAACTAAGCCCCAAAGCAAACGTGGAGGTTTTGCAGTTGCCCCCATAGAGATTGAGTAACATTTTGCCTCACTACACCAGGCAGGAAATAGGCTGCGGCACTCTGAACCAGTGGAAACTTTGGAAGAATTTTCAAGACACAACCCCTGTAAATGACTTGCAACAGTTGAGCCTCACAGTTATTTGGCATGGATAACCACAGCAAGATCCCAGGACTCAAAGAACAGACATAGTCATCACATGTAACTGTTAAAAGGCAGTCCTGGCCTTTTCCAGAGGCAGCCCTAAATTAAATATAAATGCAGTCTGTACAATCATGAGGAGAGGCGCACCTGCTCTGTCCGTCATACATGACCACCCCAAAAAGGATCCTTGGTCTCCCTAGTATCAGCAGTTCCAACTTTTCTGGATTGATTCTCAGTTTACTTAAATACACAAATGTTTCCAGGCAGTTTTATCACATGATGTCCAAACAGTTATCGTTTTCGCACACAGCTAACCTTGCAGTCACAATCCTGTTCCCTCCGCAGCGTCCAGTCGGATTTCACACCCTCTGCGCTGGAGTTACAGGAAGTGCCGTGGTTTTTGCGTAGCAAACGTAAACCGCTAAAACCCAGTTTACATTTGCTACACAGAATTTGCGGCACTTCCTGTAACTCCTGCGCAGATGGTGGGAAATCCGACCGGATGCTGCGAAGGGAACAGGATTGTGACTGCGAGGTAAGCTGTGTACGAAAATGGATCAAGACAGTAGCTGTGTGTGTGTGCTCACACATATTAGAGAACGCGGAGTTGGAAGCATGTTATGG
The DNA here is from genome assembly GCF_032191835.1 of Heteronotia binoei. Taxonomy (NCBI): domain Eukaryota; kingdom Metazoa; phylum Chordata; class Lepidosauria; order Squamata; family Gekkonidae; genus Heteronotia; species Heteronotia binoei. The sequence continues at coordinate 68,665,718 of NC_083227.1, forward strand.
AGGAAAGGCAGCTGGAGTTACAGAAGCCACTGTATCTAGATTTCTAGATTTCTATGTCCTGGACTCTGGGCAAAACAAGGATCAGAGAGAGATGTATTTTACCTTGGAAACAAATGCTTCAGAATACTGCAGGTATGTTATTCCAGGCAGTTTTATCACATTTTTAAACATCTGCTTTTACCATGACATCACAATTTGTCAGATATTTTACACATTGGTTGAAAAAAAATTAGTTACACTTTCAGTAATAGCAGACCTTGCAATGGACTGTTTTCTTCCTTGACAAATATTTGCTACAAATTTGGGGTCTGAGAGGAACTATGGGGTCTGAGAGGAACAATCTGGAACACCCTCCCTCCCCATCCTTCCCTCCATCTTTTGATGGGCTCTCAGGACTTAAACATGAGTTATGCATAGGGGTTTAGTTGGAGGCAAAGCGAAGAGGCATATCTTCCATCTCACTTATTACTAACAAAATACTCACCGGGTTGTATGTTTCATCCGCAGAATGATTAACAGCCCACCAATCTGATGTCCATTCCCAGGAATTTCCCACCATGTTGTACAAGCCATAACCATTTGGAGGAAAAGCAGTTACCTACACACACACACACACCAAAAAAGAAAAAAAAAGAAAAAGTATCATTTGCAGTTTAATGCTTCAAGCACCACTAGATTAGTCCAGAAAAAAGCAGGGGAATGCACAATCAACAGCCAGGGTGGCTGAACTTTCTTAATTCAATAGCCATATAGAATAAACATCAGATGTTTGATAGCCACAAAACATGAACATCAGAGAAGGGAGGGAGGGATGGAAAGAAAGAAAGCAACTTTAACTTTAAATGCATTATCCAAGCTGCCAGCCGGCTTGGCTTGGAGAAGTGATTTCAAGAGATAGATAAATGCCTTCTCCAAACTGGTTGACGGGGTGGTGGGGGCTTCAAGAGCCATACAATGAGTGTGAAAGAGACACATGTGGCTCCCGAGCCAGTTTAGCCACCCTTGATCAATAGGCTGCTTGTTTTGGCTCCCTTTCTCCTCAGTCTCCCCATCTCTCACTTTTATTACCTTTCCTGGCCTGCAGTCCTTGTCTAAAGCTGCCAGTTGCTCTGAGTGTCAAGTAAAGGATAGCTGGGCATTTGCCTAGTGGCTTTTTTGTGTGTATTTTTTTAAACCAGGCCATATACAGCATGATTCATTGAGTTAATTTCGGTCTCCCCTTTTGACCCAACAGCATTCCTGAGGCAATTTACACAGATTATTAGTCAGAAAACCATAAGGTCAGACTCCTGTCCTCACTGAAAAGATTGGCCTTTCCCTAAATTAAGCAAGGAGAACACATTTTCTTGAGATCCAATGAATACCTATTGTTTGGCAAGAGTCAATCATTTCATATGCTAACTTCATTCAGCCCTTACATCTGTATTCTCACCAATCCCCCAGAAGGGTCCTATGTCCTTATTTGACTTGATTTCTATTTGGAATAACAGATTAGGAGAGAGAATTCTACATAGCCAGTTGCCCCACTTCCAAGAACATGATGCTGTAAGGTGGCCTCCAAGCTTGAGAGGAGATGGATGATGTGTAATGGCAGTCTCAATTACTCTCAGCATTCCACAGTTAAGAAGAGTACATCTGCCCATCCATCTCCAATGTTGATATATTTATTTCCTTCACTATGTCCCTCCCCCCACTCCCTGGAATTAAACCCAAACAAATGGTGACCATATAAACTAAATTTATTATTCTAGTTTGGTCCTTCCTTGCTTCTGTTGAACAACTTTAACGTTATATACTCATTTGCTGCTCAACCTCTACCTCTATGTATTGACTGGTAACTTCCATTTTGCTGTATCTGGAGAAGTGCATGTGCATGCTAAAGCTAATACCTTGAACAAAACTTTGCTATTCTTAAAGGTGCCACTCGACTCAAACTTAATTCAAACATTTCAACAGATCAGCTGGCAGCATTCCCACCATTACAAACATTCTTTATTGAAAAGAGAGCGTGCATTGCTCCTGAAGAACAAATACACAGATATTCATCTGGACAAAAGACTTAGTATCTACCTCATAACTTTCAAAGCCTTTCCCCCCTCACCTATTGTGAAGCTTCCCCAGTTCTGATCATCACTTTTCCAGCTCCTCCTGCAATATGGAGATCGTCTTCTTCCTCAACCAAACCCATGCTATTGCTCACCTTATTGTAGCAATCATAAAACCTAAGTAGAAAAACCTTGACATTTTTCTTGCTACGTGACAGTGAGTGCCTCATCTTTATGGATGGAAACAAACTGCTTGAGTGAGTTTTAAAAATTATTAATTTGTTTACAGGTCCAGTTGTTCTGTTATAAAGTGCAGCCATTCCAACCCTGACATTTATCATGGAGTGGGTGATTAGTTGCAAGACAATAGCAGTGAAGTAGCCGGATGTTTCTCATCAAAGTGTCTTGTGACTGCATTGATGGGAACAAGGCTCCCAACTCACAGAGCAAGTAAGATTGCATTCTAAATATGAGCCTTGACTATGCAAATTGAAAAGGGTCTTCATCTTCTTTCTTCCCAACTAATTCCTGCTTTTATCTTCCTTGTAATCAAAATTAAAGAGTTAATGGCTTATGATTTTTTTCAAGATTTCAATATTCACACACTGATGGGACAAACCTCAGAGTAGTAAGGCTGAAGGTTATTACATCCAGAAAAGAAACTAAAGTGAAAAGGAATGTAGAAACTTGCAATCTCATCACGAAGGCTCCTTTCTAAGACCACTTCAACAATAATTGAAAATGAGAAAGGTAATCTCTCAATTGACTATCTCATCTAAGAATTGGCAGTAAACACTGGTTGTATATATATTTGTAAGCGATATACAAGAAGGCCACCACACATTTTAGAAAACCGTTAATCTTCCAAATATGTTGTTACATGGTGCTGGGGTTACTTTACTTTTTTTGCTGTTGACATAGGGTCACTTATAAAGGAAATGTATCCATCTTGATCTGCAACTGCCTCTCTTCCTCAGAATTCATCAGAACTAGCCTGTTCTTCTGTACATTCTTCAACCTAATAATCTTAATTGACAAAACTGTTGCATGAAACCACACAATTTCGACATTTGCCCTTTCTCAGTTGTCAAAAACTACAATGCTGAAGCTCAAAGCTTATCTGGGAGAAATCTGAATGTTACAAGAGCCAAGATTTAACAACTCTCTTTAAAGACTTACTGAGAAACGTACAGTAATAGTTCAGTGCCCTAAAAAACTGTGGGAGCTGCTTTCCTCTACTGGCTGTACAAAAACAGCAAAACAAATTAACTCTTCAGCTTTGGTTCCTTGGAATCAAATTTCATAAAAGCTTGGGTACAGTATGAACTCATGAAATTTCATGAGCTATCACCATTCTAAGCTCATGAAACTCCTTCTACATCTTTTCTCAGGGGCTTACACTTTAAAGTTATAAGAGAGCCTGGCTATGAGTCACTAAAATTAAAAGGAAATGCCTTTGCTGGTGACAAAGAATAGAGAATGGCTATTTCTTAAGTTTTCAGTTGTTTCCTCCAAAGACCCCAGAGGAGTGCACATGGTTTCTTGCACATTCATTTTATCCTTACAGCAAGGTTAGAGTTGCCAGGTCCCTCAGACAAGCCGATGGGGGTGCACTTACCAGGAGCAGAGAAGGAAAAAATCAAAAATAAATCCCTTGAACTGGGGAGAGGGGCTCCAAACCAGGGGATTCCCTGCCCTCAAATGGGGACTGGCAACCCCAACTGCAAGGTTAACCTTAGACATACGGACTGGCAGAAGGTTTCCAAAGATCTTCCTCCTAACACCAGTCATTCACTTTCCCAACTGAACCAGACATTCAATCCACTAAAGTCCTTTGTCTTCTGAACTGGGAAGACTGGTTCAATGCCACCACTTGTCCTTCTGCCTTCCCCTTTGTTTCAGCACTTCTAAGGTGGATCTGTGAATAGAGCAGGTAGCAAGTTTTCTTCAAGAATTCTCTTCTGGACCAGACATCAGATTTGATACACTTAACTGATGAAGCATTCATACTAAAAAACACAAGACAGCTTTGGCTATGGGTGGTATAGAAATCAAATAAATAACAATAATAATATTAATTACATCCAGCAGAAGGAAGATGGCATTTTCACACTGATCAATGGTGGATGAAGAAGTAAATTCTGGAGACCAATTCTGGCCCACCTGAATTAACTGCCTGTAAGTTTCTGATCCCAATTCAAGGTGCTGGTTTTAACCTACAAAGCCCTATACAGCTTGAAACCACAATACCTGTCAGAGTGCCTGTCCTGGGCTCAATCTACCCAGATACTGACCCTTAAGTGATAGAGATGGATCACTCCCAAGCTACAAACTCCCAAGCTCCTTCAGGGGGCTATGACCCTGTCTACAACAGGCTGAACACATACACACCCATCACCTACTAACAGCATCTCAGCCTGGTCTGGATTGAATTTTTTAGCCCTCATCCTGTCCATTATCATAGCCAGACATCAGTTTATCACATCCACAGCCTCACCTGCCAATGCCAAAAAGAATTTCTCTGTGTGTCAGCAGCCTCTGGAGCCTTCCTCCAGGTGTTATACAATAAAATATTCAGGCTGCTTTTGGCTTTTTGTTGGTGGCCCTCTGCCTTTCGAACAACCTCCCTGCTGTGGCCCAACTGATGCCTAATATTTTATTCTGAACAAGAGTTCAGTTCATCAGATGCATGTAGTGGGTCCTCATGGAGCAGATAAAAATTATAAATGGGGGGAAAGCTGCAAGCAGGGCAGCAAACTTTGATTTGGTGAGGACCTATCCCAGAACCAATATAAGTCAAAGATCCCTATACAACTTGGGACACAGTCTGTTAGGAAGGCAAATACCAGGTTAAGACAGCATACTGTGCATGTCATCCACATCCCGATGGCAACACACTCCAAAACTCTGGATGACCCCACTCAGCATTTTCATATAGATGTTAAATAACACGGAGGACAGAACAGACCCTTGGAGAATCCATGAGGCTGAACAATATCCCCCAAGCACCACCTTCTAGAGACAGCCCTCCAAGTTGCAGCAGAACCAGAAACTTAAAACCAGATAAGCCTGCTTTATCATACAACCCATACAAAACAGGTATCGTGTGGTTTTCTGTAGTGTACTTTGAGATCCCATGCTGGCATCTGGGTATTCAATGTAGGTCCTGCGTCTGGAAAGGTTGAGTTGAAAGACCACTGCACTGCCCATTATCATGATGTCCAGACTTCTGGGTTCTGTCCTGATGTTTTTACAACAAAGTACTGGGCTGTATATACCTGATCCAGTTAGCCAATTTTTCTTTACATCCTTACTATTACATGTCACTTATAAAAGATACATGGTGCTGGGGATCTTTTGAAGCAATATGAAACTGTGCATGCAGCACTAGTCCTACTCTAAGTGTCAATTCTGCACTGTGGTTAATACTGTCAAAGGCAGGATTTGTGCAGGAGATGAGAGAGAACATATAAGCCTATGGCCCCTTCCAGCTCTTTTAATAGAAGTAGATTAGCAATATTAGGTTTGTACCAGATCTGTAATGGACAAGACAACCCAGAGGTGGGGAGGTATTCACTGAAAAAAGTCAGGACAAAAAAACCCCACAGAATAACTGCCTTCCTCACAGACTGTGTCTCAAGCTGCACAGGGATTGTTGCCTTATATTGGTTCTGGGATAGGTCTTCACCAAATCAAAGTTTGCTGCGCTGCTTGCAACTTTCCCCCCTTTCATAACTTTATCTGGTCTGTGAGGATCCACTACATGCATCTGACAAACTGAACTCTCATACAAAAGAAAAGAAAAGCCTGCCACAAGACCCTTTTTGCATGCAGGAGGTTATCCATAAGCTCTAGGGACACTGCTAGTCTGCTTCACTCATACTTACAGGTGCAGTTCCTTTGTATCCATCCTCCTCAGTATTGCTCATGGGGAATTCTCCCTGCCAGATATTAGCATAGTGCTGACCTCTTGGATGAAGCTTGTTCCCCCATGGGAAGAGTCTGTTGAAAGAAACACAGACAAATGTTACCCAGGAAAACATCCAGGCTGTTTTTGGCTTGGAGTCAAGAGGAGATCAAAGATAAGAGGAGCAAGCAGCTACCAGTTTCAAAGGGGTATTTTTATATATCATTTAATATGAAGCTATGTGCTGCACACAGAGCGATGCTTTAAAAAATAAGATATGTTCAGTATCCTGTACTTATATGGTAGTTTTGCCAGGCAGCATTGCAGATGTGTATATTATACAGCAACCCCCATGGATCTTGCAAGAAAACTGTTCCAAAATCTTATCTCCAAACAAAAACAAAAGCCAGATGTTCAAATGTGCCATCCTAAGCATCCTTCTAACTCCACTGATTTCTATGGACAGGGTATAATACTGTTTAGGATAGGACTGTAAAACTATAAATACGGCTGTAAAGATTAGGCCCTGGGAGCCTATACAAATCTTATTGAACAAGATATAAAATTAAAAACTGAGGATGGAGAGAGAAAAGGGGACTACAGATTATCCTTGTAATTTAAGGATTTGTTCTTAAATGAGGATTTATCCTTGCAAGGTAGCTTTAAAAAACAGAGAAGCAATTACTGACTACATTTGGGGATTATAAATCAAAGACAAGAGATTTAAGATACAAGTAGTATGTCATGTTTTTATAGCTTCCTTTTTGATATGTAACATAAATTGTAATCCTATGTCATCTAATGCATCTCTAGCGGACACAAAGATCCAAGGGCATGTATGGAGTGGGTTTGAAGTTCTGTTTCTTTGAAATGCAGGAGCTCGTGCCTTTTCTTGGTTCTCAGGCAGGTTATGTTTCACACACAAAGCTTGTGCTATTTCAAAATAATCACTGACGATCTTTAGAATGTTTCAAAGAGAGTCATTCTGACCTCCCGGCCAATTCAGACTCAAAACAGGGTTGGGGAAACATGACAGGAGAAGAATCCCTATTCTTGCAGCAAAATAATGGAGGGGGGGCATGATAATTGGAAAACCCAGTTCCCTTGAGTTCCACCTACCAGAAAAACCTGAAAAAAATATTGAGAGATAAAGACTACACATTTGCACTCATGCTGACAGGGAACAATGGCAAGAGAAAAAAACATGCTCTTGGAAAGGGAAAGCTTAAACTGAAGTGAAGGTACATGAACACTAAATCTTGTGACAAGTGAAATGTGAACCCAGTTTCTCCTCCATTGCCTAGGATGTTTTCAGCTTCTTCTAAATCTAGAACTCCCACCCCTTTCACCTAGGGAATTTTAATGTGCCTCATCCCCCCTCAACCTTTTCTTATTAAAATTTAGATACAATAATGTTTCCTCACATGGTTATTTATCATCAGAATATGAAATAGATTCTGGCATGCTGGAAAATATGCCTGGACACTTCTCACCAAACAGGAAAACAAAGAGCCCAATTTGTCTCAAACATGAAAGACAAAATCCTTTTACTTTTGTGAAAGGAGAGATTTTTTAGATTCGGCATTTGAAAAAAAATCTCAGTTTTCCATTTAAATAAATGAATAAATACGATTTATTTGAGGGCTGCATGTCACCTAATTCTGATCTATGCAAAAGCTGAGACCAGCAAAACTTGTGAGGGAAGGACTCTGTTCCTCATTTTTGTCATCAACTGCGAAAGGATCTTGGGGGGGGGGGAGGAAAAATGGTAAATACCTGTTCTCAAGGCCCCCTCGACAGCTGTATTCCCATTCAGCTTCTGTTGGTAGCCGTTTTCCTGCCCAAGTACAAAATGCTACAGCATCATTCCAAGAGACATGAAGAACTGGATGATCTATTCTGAGACACAATAAATTAATAGAAAATCAATGGAAATGAAGACAACCAGCTTTGGTTCAAATCCTGAATAAAATCAGAACTTCTTGCCAAACCAAGAAATTGGCAGACACAATACAGAGTGCACCAACATATACGTCTAACAAAACAAAAGTTAAAACTTTCTGAATGTTAGAATTCTAGCTGTTGACTAAAGTACTTACAAGATTTGAAAAAAATAAAATAAAAACTCAAAACCCAATGAAGTCAAAAAGCACCGCAATTCAGAAATAGTGTTTAGGCAAAGTGGGATGAAACAGCAAAATGTGAGAAAGAATTTGTGTGTGTGTTTGTGTATTCCAAAGTAGAATTAAAATACACTATTAAAAGGCATGAGTCCCTAGCTATTAGTAAAGGTCATAGCAACACATTTTGAAGGATATTTGAAACTGCCTTCTGCTTTGTTTGCACAGCTAAAATAAGATGGCAAATATGATTTTAATGAGTTTGACAATTCCATCATGCTCATTGATCTGCTAACACTGAAATCCTGAAAAAGTTGTACTTGTTCCACAAAGTACAATTACAATAACCATCCCATGATTTATATTAATGTACTGAATCCTGGAAAACCCTTCAGAAATTCACTGGTGAAAGAATTCTGAGAGAACTATGACTGACCCAGGCCGCGGTCATACTCACCATTAAATCCATCCCTAACCCGTCGCTATTATACCCCGCAGATTTTTTACAATGAATTTCCTGATCAGACATCCCTCCATTCTTCAGTTCTAAGCAGCGTTGGTCCCGTCGCTGGTTGATCAGAGGTCTCAACTGGATCTCATTTTTTGAGATGGCATTCCACACTCGCGCAAGTGCAGTACATGGGATATTGTGCTTGGTTGGGGGTTTTTTTTAAAGGTGCCAGAAAAGGTGGGCGATCTGCCCCCCCCCCCCAATTTAAACACCCAGAAAGGAAGGGGAAGCCCAGGAGTTCTCTTTACTGTCTCTCCGCCTGGCGGAGAGACAGCAAAGGTGGGTGATCTTCCTCCCCCCTCCATTTAAACACCCTGCCGTGGTGTTTAAATGGGGGGGGACACGGCAATTCTCTTTGCTGTCTCTCCACCTGGCGGGGAGACAGCAAAGGTGGGTCATCTTCCTCCACTGGCAGGGAGACAGCAAAGGTGGGCGATCTACCCCTCCCCCATTTAGGAAAGGTCCCCTTTGCAAGCACCAGTCGTTTTTGGCTCTGGGGTGACGCTGCTTTCACAAAGTTTTCATGGCAGACCTTTTACGGGGTGGTTTGCCATTGCCTTCCCCAGTCATCTATACTTCCCCCCCCCCCCCAGCAAGCTGGGTGCATATTTTACCGACCTCGGAAGGTTGGAAGGCTGAGTCAACAATTGCTGGCGCAATGATATCATTTGGAGTGGGCTCTCGCAGGGAAGTGGATGTGCGCTTGCGACGAGTCGGCTATAATAGAGTGTTCAAACATAGAAAGTACGCGTGGGAGTCGTCGGAAGAATTCTTATTCCGGATTTAATGTACTATCAAAAAAGTCCATGTCTCAGTCATGGCAGTTCGGGACAAGAATGAGCCAACGACCATTGCCAGATGCTGATGTTTGGACAACCGCATAAAATCCGACATGCATCTGGCTTTCATCCATGCCCATCTCGTCATTTTATGTATGTTTGACGTCGGCCCCAGGGTCACCAAGTAGCTGCAGTGTGGAGAAGTGGGGAATCAAACCCAGTTCTCCTAGATTAAAGTCCGTCACTCTTAACCACTACATCAAACTGGCTTTTTTGATCCATATTTTTTATCTACCTCTAATCTTTGATACCACAGATAACATCATGCAGGATCCAGTCAGACAAATGTGCCACATAAAGTTGCTCTGGGATGGGAAACTGCAGTCGCCTGGAAGTCAGTTGTAACCCCCAGAGATCTCTAGCCACCCCCTGGAAGTTGGCAACCCTAGCAACACACCACCTATGTAGGTGGATGTAGGGACCTCAAATTATGAACTATAAGTAAGAGCTATAAGGATGAAGACTATATAGGATTATTTGTTCCCCTGGCCTGCCTCCTATGTATCCAAATTGGCAAAACGTGCGAGATCTCATATTTTCATCTCCCTCATGTAACTCTTTGCCTTCTTGCTAATTTCTGTTTCTCCATCACCATCCTGATACACGCACTGTTTTTATTTATTTATTTACTTTATAGCCCACTTTTTTCCAATGGGGTCCTAAGCTGCTTACATCATTCTCCTCTCTTCCATTTTATCCTTACAACAATCCTGTGAGGTAGGTTAGGCTGAGAGAGCATGACTGGTCCATGGTCACCACAGCAAATTTCCATGACAGAGGTGATTCAAACCAGAGCCTCCTACGAATGTTAAAACTATAGACCAATTTCACTACTGAATAATGATTATAAAATATTTGCTAGAATTCTAGCGGAACGACTCAAACAGCATTTAAACATTTCTATTCAGGAAGAACAAGCAGGTTTTCTCCTTAGGAGGCAAATAAGGGATAACATCAGAAATGTAATAGACATTATTGAATACTATGAAAAACATCCAGAAAAGGAGGTGGCTTTATTTTTTGCGGATGCAGAAAAAGCTTTTGATAATCTTAACTGGGACTTTATGTTTGCAGTGATGGAGAAAATGAAATTAGGAGATGATTTTATAAGGATGATTAAAGCAATATATACAGAACAACAGGCAAAACTCTGTGTGAATACTGACTTAACTGAACAACTGAAGATCAGCAAAGGCACAAGACAAGGTTGCCCTCTATCTCCGTTGTTGTTTATAATGACCCTAGAGGTCTTGTTGACTCAAATTGATGAAGACAGTGAAATAGAGGGATTGAAGTTGAAAGGTTTTTCCTGTAAATACAGAGCCTTTGCAGATGATGTGATGTTCATTAATAAGAACCCAGTACACTGGGAAAGATTTCAGAGTTTATTTGGGCGGGTAAGAAACCAAGAATCAAAATGAAAATCTTAACAGATGCGAAAGAAAGAGGCGGCTTCCAATTACCTGATTTAATGCTATATCATGATGCAGTTTGATTGGTATGGATTAAGGAATGGATGACTTTGATCAACAAAAAATTATTGGTGCTAGAAGGACATGGAAATATCTTTGGCTGGCATGCGTATATATATTACGGGAAAGAGAAGATGGATGGGTTTTTTTCACATCACTATATAAGGAGGAGTTTGCTGAATACTTGGAAAAAATATAGTAAGTATGGAGATGAGAGGAAACCACTTTGGATTGTGCCAACAGAAGTAATAAGTATGCCGCAAAGTGTAAGGGAAGGGAAATGGGTATCATATGAACAACTGCTAAAGTTCAAGGGGGGCAAAGTTGAAATGAAATCGGTTGAAGAGCTTCAGGACAAATTTGATTGGTTTCAGCTGCTACAAATTAAAAGCTTGATAGAGAAAGACATGAAGAGTACAGGTATAAGACGAGAGAAAACAGAAATGGAGAAAATGCTGTTTTGGCGAGAATGAAAAATTGATCTCAAGGATGTATAAGCTGTTATTGAAATGGTCTACAGAAGAGGAGGTGGTGAAGCCTCAAATGATTAAATGGGCGATTAACTTTAATAAAAAAAATACAGATGGAGACATGGGAACACCTATGGAAGAATTCAATGAAAATATCAACGTGCTATATAACATAAAAGAGAACTGTTTCAAAATGCTGTACAGATGGTACATGACACCTAAAAAGCTAACAAAAATGAGTAATCAAGCTTCAGATAGGTGTTGGAAATGTAAAAAACATGAAGGTTCTTTCTACCACATGTGGTGGACTTGTGAAAAGGTGAAACAATTTTGGACAATGATTCAACAAGAGATCTCGAAAATCTTGGGTTATAATATTAGGAGAGCACCAGATGTCTTTCTGGTGGGATTACAAAGGGAAAGCTTTCCGAAGCAAGACAGAACATTGTTGTGGTATTTGCTTTCAGCTGTGAGAACATTGTATGCACAAATGTGAAAGCAAGACAGAATACCTGAAAAATGGGACTGGGTCTTAAAGGTTCTTAACTGGAGTGAAATGGACAAACTTACTAGAATCTTAAAAGACAATAATTTGGAGAAGTTTAAAGAAGACTGGAGTAAATTCCAAAGTTACATGGAAATACAATGGAGGGTGAAGAGACATTTAGTAGTTTATGACAACATTAACTGAACTTTAAATGATAAAGAAGAATCGTGATTATTGAGTTAGTAGGATATAGTTACATGGTAATTATACATATATGAGTTAAAATGAGATTAAGACTTGATTTTATAACTATGAGTTTTATGTTTAATAAGTACTAAGTGAATGTTAGAGAAAAGGTTAATGAAAGATAACTCTGTGTAAAAATTTTATAATGGTGAAAAGATATTTAGTAGTGTATGACAATATTAATTGGACTTTAAATGATAAAGAGGAATTGTGATAAAAGCATTAGTAGAACATAGTTATTTGGTAAATATATATATGAGAGTTAAGATAAGACTAAGATAGGTGGAACTCTGGAATTGATTTAATAATTATGAGCTTTGTGTTTAATAAGTACTAAGTGATTATTAGAGAAAAGGTTAGTGAATGATAATTTTTTCTTTCTAAAGATTTTATAATTGTGAATTTACCTTTAATATGCTTTTAATTTGTTTTAAGTACCGGCGGAGGTCATGAATAAGAGGAGTGGGCGGGGAGGAAAATATGTAAAGTATTGGAGGCACATTGTGAGTAGGCACATTGATGAACACGGGTTATTGAGGAAGACTCAGCATGGGTTCTGCAAGGGAAGATCTTGCCTCACTAACCTGTTACATTTCTTTGAGGGGGTGAACAAACATGTGGACAAAGGAGACCCAATAGATGTTGTTTACCTTGACTTCCAGAAAGCTTTTGATAAAGTTCCTCATCAAAGGCTCCTTAGAAAGCTTGAGAGTTATGAAGTAAAAGGACAGGTCCTCTTGTGGATCAAAAACTGGCTGAGTAATAGGAAGCAGAGAGTGAGTATAAATGGGCAGTCTTCGCAGTGGAGGACGGTAAGCAGTGGGGTGCCGCAGGGCTCGGTACTGGGTCCCATGCTCTTTAACTTGTTCATAAATGATTTAGAGTTGGGAGTGAGCAGTGAAGTGGCCAAGTTTGCGGATGACACTAAATTGTTCAGGGTGGTGAGAACCAGAGAGGATTGTGAGGAACTCCAAAGGGATCTGTTGAGGCTGGGTGAGTGGGCATCAACGTGGCAGATGAGGTTCAATGTGGCCAAGTGCAAAGTAATGCACATTGGGGCCAAGAATCCCAGCTACAAATACAAGTTGATGGGGTGTGAACTGGCAGAGACTGACCAAGAGAGAGATCTTGGGGTCGTGGTAGATAACTCACTGAAAATGTGAAGACAGTGTGCGTTTGCAATAAAAAAGGCCAATGCCATGCTGGGAATTATTAGGAAGGGAATTGAAAACAAATCAGCCAGTATCATAATGCCCCTGTATAAACAGATGGTGCGGTCTCATTTGGAGTACTGTGTGCAGTTCTGGTCGCCGCACCTCAAAAAGGATATTATAGCATTGGAGAAAGTCCAGAGAAGGGCAACTAGAATGATTAAAGAGCTGGAGCACTTTCCCTATGAAGAAAGGTTGAAACGCTTGGGACTCTTTAGCTTGGAGAAACGTCAACTGCGGGGTGACATGATAGAGGTTTACAAGATAATGCATGGGATGGAGAAAGTAGAGAAAGAAGTACTTTTCTCCCTTTCTCACAATACAAGAACTCGTGGGCATTCGATGAAATTGTTGAGCAGACAGGTTAAAACGGATAAAAGGAAGTACTTCTTCACCCAAAGGGTGATTAACATGTGGAATTCACTGCCACAGGAGGTGGTGGCGGCCACAAGTATAGCCACCTTCAAAAAGGGTTTAGATAAAAATATGGAGCACAGTGGCTATTAGCCACAGTGTATGTGTGTATATAAAATTTTTTGCCACTGTGTGACACAGAGTGTTGGACTTGATGGGCTGTTGGCCTGATCCAACATGGCTTCTCTTATGTTCTCTTATGTTCTTATTGGAGAAGTATATTTGAATTTGAATAGACGAATTTATTTCAATATATTGCAAAAATAAAAAGTTTGGTTAAAAAAAAACCCAGGGCCTCCCAGATCCTAGTCTAACATTGTAAATACAACATCAGGTTGTTTGTCGTGGTGCAGTCTCAACACGGTCTAGTGTCCTTATTACCATAGTTATTTGTCTGATTCTGTTGTTCCTTGCACGACATACAAGTTCAGTAAAGTCATTTATTAATATGTGTTTGGAATTTTCATTATAGATTACAATCAGGAACCCATAAGGACTTGTGGGGGGAATTTAATTTCCCCTCCCCCCACTGTTTCCTCTTTCTTTTCCCTGAAATACCCCCATAACTTCTCCTTTTTTTCTGCTTCCTTCCCATACAACAGCCAGACTATCTTTATCTGCTCTTCTGTCATCAGCTTCCCCCAGCAGCTTCTGACTAGAAGAAAAATTGGCACATTGTATAGGAGGAGACCCTCATGGACTTGGGGGGGGCGGGTTGGGCGGCATCTCACTTTCCCCTGTATACCCCTACACACATTATTTCCCCTTTTACTCCTCCTGGCAGTTTCCATACCTGCCTCACCCTTTCCTGAGGAGGAGATCGGATTTATATCTTGCCCTTCACTCAGAGTCTCAAAGCAGCTTATAATCTTCTTCCCTTCCTCTCCCCACAATAGACACCTGTGGCATAGGTGGGACTGAGACAGCTCTTTTGAGGACTGTTCTTTAGAGAACAGCTCTGAGTGAACTGTGACTGACCAAAGGTCACCCAGCAGCTGCATGGGGAGGAATGGGGAATCAAACCTAGTTCTCCCAGATAAGAGTTCGCTGCTTTTAACCACTACACCAAACTAGCTCTTTTGATCCATACTTTTGATTTACCTCTAATCTTCAGCTACATTTATTATTTATTTATTTACTTCATTTATGCCCCACCTTTCTCCACAGTGGGGATCAAAGCAGCTTGCCTCATTCTCCTCTTCTTTTTATCTTCACAACAAACTCATGAGGTAGGGTAGGCTGAAATGTAACTGGAACAACATCACCTACTGAGCTTTCATGGCAGTCTGGTGATTTCAGTCTGGGCGTCCCGAACACTACACTGAAGGTCTAACTTGTATACCACGCTGTGCTGGCTTTCATATTATGGCTGTTGTTGCAGACTAACAAGCAGCTAGGCCTAGCTAAGTCATGTTAGCCAGTTGGTATCAAGTCACTTAGTGGTTGATGCCAGGACTGGCCCTGATAAATCCTCCCACAAAGTCCAAAGCAGCCCTGGAAAGGGCCTTGCTTTCCCCCACCCCACCCCCCATGCTTTTCACAGACAGAAACCAAGCCTAGAATGCTGTGGCTGCCTTATAACAGCTGCAAAGAGAGCTTCTAGTATTAAATCTACAAGTGCTCCTTTTATTATTTTGGGGGTGTTTTTAACTCCATCCCCCTCTCCCCAAATATATGTTTTTAGATTTGTCTGCAAACCGGAGATACTTTCCAGGTATGTAAAAAGACCTGTTCATTCACAGCTTCAGTTACTGGATTTAACTATTCTGAGATCTGGCCAATTGGCTTAGATATATATGATATGGTTACAGAAAAACTGATTAATGAGCTCACAACTTATTCCCAGGTCTGGGTCATAAACTTCCACAGTGCATTGCTACAGGGAAAAGATTCCTAAGAACGTTGTTCAGCATTGATTTTGACCTATTTTTTAATCCTCTCATGGTCAACTAACATTCCTTCCTTCCCACCAGATAGCAAATGATTGAATCGTCATGAGGAGCTAGTACAGGATGATGTGGTCAGATTACCAGCTTTGAGGGAATAAATCTTATTAGTACTCTTTAAGGCCATTTTATATGTGGTTGTTTCTAACACATAGGCTTTATTTCAAGGGGGGAAAAGAACATATACTGTAATGCAGAAATGTATAAATAGTTTTTGTGAGAACAGAAGTGGGGGGTTGAGTCAATCATTAGAATGAACATTTCCATGAACTTGTGAAGGCTTTGATTTGTCTCCCTGTTCCATAAATGACTCCCTGTGGAACCAATTTACAAAAACCATGATGGGCGCTTTCATTTTAATAATACAAATAACAGGATTAAATTTATACTGGTAATGTGATCCAAAAGAAAAAGATGGTCATTTATTCTACACCTCCTGGCTTGGTATATCAGAACTGAAACATTACAGCTCAATAAAGACCAAGAAAATCACTACAGTTCCCACTTCCAAGCTGTAATTGTAACTTACAAAAACAATATCTGCCGTTTTCATTTGCCTGTTACTTCAGTATACTTGGCCATGCCATGGTTCCAAGTTGGTAGATTCCAAATACAAAATAGCAGCTCTGTTAAGGACAAAATATAAAAAGAACTGTGCATTTCCTATCCTCTTCAACAACTGTTCCCACACAGATTAAGGTTGCTAACTTCCAGGAAAGGCCTGGAGTTCTCCTAGAATTGCAACTGACTCCACACTTCAGAGATCAGTTCCCCTGAAGGAAATGGCAGCTTCAGAGGGCAAACTCTATGACATACAATAGATTCTAGTTGACATCCCTCCCCAAATTGAAACTTCCAAAGGCACTGCCCTGAAATTTCCACAAATTTAACTAATTTATACCCTGCTTTTCTCATGGAGTCCCAGGCAGCTTATAGCATTCTCCTTTCCTCCATTTTATGCTCAGAACAAGCCTGTGAGGTTGGTTAGGCTGAGATAGTGTGACTGGCGCAAAATCACCCAGCAAGTTTCCATGGCACAAGTGGGGATTCAAACCTGGGTCTCCCAGATACTAGTCTGACACTCTTAACGGCTACATCAACACTGGCTCTCCATTTGCCAGGCCAGAGTCAGCAGCCCTAACACAGATGGTTTTTCTGTGGAGTACTGGAGATGTTTCCAAGCAGAAAATGAATTCTTGAACAGATGGCCCTCACAGCAAGCACTACACTCATATTTCTACATTGTGTGCATCTACAAGGCAGTGTGAACCAAAGATATTAATAATGTACAAGGCATAGCACTGAACAAGGCTTCACTAGGCCAAAATTACTTCACACAATAACAACCATGTCTACTATACACCTTGAATACTTGAGAGCAAGATGGAAGGAAAGCACTGGAATCATAGTGGTCAAAAAACAATCAAAAGTAAATACCCAAGGTACACAAAAGCAGAGTTTGTGAAGCAGTTTCTCACTAAATCTTTATCCTAGGAGACAGAGTAAAACATTTGTGCATTCTGCATGAATTATGAAATGGGCAAGCTTCTCCAATTTTTAAACACACATCAGGAGCCCAAAGCATCAGAGTTGAAAGACATTAGCTGTCTGGATCTCACCGGTTTGAAATATCAGAATCAGGACCCTCGGGGTGCCTCCAATTAGCTCCTTTAACAGGCATCCACCAGGGAGCAGCTGCAACCTAAAAACAGGCAAGAAGAAAATTGGATGTTCTGCTGTACAGACCAATGTAGATCATTCTAGAAGGAAGATGCTGTGCTCAAAGCATAGCTGCACCATTTTCTTAACTAAATGGCTTTCAGCTGGTGCCTACTGTCTCACTGATCACAACATCACAGGTTGTAGGCCAGACTGAAAGCCAACCAAAAGAAAGCCCATGCCCTTGAGAAGCAAGAGACTGAATACCAGTGAGCTATGGCACAAGCTTCCCTCCTAAAGGTCATACAAAAATTGTGCTCTACCTGACTGAAACAAAATCTTAATTTCTCGATCACCTCTGATTTCCCCCTTCAACATATGCTGCATTGTAAACAGTATTTATAAGCCATAAGGAAGCAGTGTCAAGAACATTGTTTGGCTTTAGTCTTCTCTCCCCATTTGATGGGTTGGTAGGGTTGCTAACCTTCAGATCCGGGCTGGAGATCTCTTGGGATAACAACAGATTTCCAGATGACAGAGATCAGTTCCCCTGAAGAAAATGGTTGCTTTGGAGGGTAGACTTTATGGCATTACACCCTGCTGAAGTCCCTCCCCTCTCCAAACCCTGCCCTCCCTGGGCTTCACAATTCTCCAAGTGTTTCCCAAGTGGGACCTGGCAATCCTACAGCTTGGATCCAGCAACGTGTAAGCCAGGGGGTGGCCAAACTGTGGCTCAGAAGTCACATGTGGCTCTTTCACACATATTGTGTGGCTCTCAAAGCCCCCACTCTCCTGTTGGCTGGCTTGGAGAAGACATTTCTCTCTTTAAATCACTTCTCCAAGCCAAGCCAGTCAGCGGCTTGGAGAAAGCATTTAAAGTTAAAGTTGCTTTCTTTCCTCCTCTATCCCCCTCACCATCTATTTTCCTTCCTTTCAGCTCTCAGACATTCATGTCTTGCGGCTCTCAAATATCTGATGTTTATTCTATGTGGCTCTTATATTAAGCAAGTTTGGCCATCCCTGGTGTAAGCAGTTCCATTTGTGCACGCAGCAGTACAATAGCTTTTTCTCCCAAACTGCAGCCCTTAAATATAATTTTTAATGATATAACAACATGCACAGAGGACAACGAAACGTATCGGTGGTTCACATGGTTTTATACAATTTGCTTTTGAAATTGCATAAAAAAATACTCTGGTGCTTTGTTTTGCACACATTGAGTCATTTTAGTGCTTCTGCAAGTGTGCATACAAAAATCTTCCATGGCTGCTTAACTCAACATGTTGGTTCTAAGCCTTCCCAAATATATAAGGATTTCCACACATGATAGCTTTCACTGACTTTTTGTAATCTATAGTACAATAGGCTGTTATATGATGTGCTTCAGTTTTCACTGTATGCTGCTCTGATAGTTACAGAAAAAAAGCAGGATACAGGCTTTCAAACAAACAGATGCCAGTACTCCGTAAACTAAAGCTTCCCATCATGCTGCAATGTTTTTTTTGTCAACAGAACTACTTTTAAACTCTTTCCTACTTTCATCCCTCAATGGTCTTGGAACAGAACATTTACAGCATCATCACTGAACAGTACATGAAGTACATTCCACAGTTTGCTCCTGGAGGTTCAGATTTTCTTGCCCTGCGACAACATTTAACTGAGGCCAAAACCCAACCTTCATGCAGACAATCTCTTTCAGCTAATTAACTGGCTCATCATCTTCCGATGTATTGTTTTGGACTTCCAGCAGATAAAGAGAGAACTGCCACAAACGTTTCCCAAGCACTTCGTCACCATGATGAGTTGCGCTGCCAAAGTATTCTTGGTGTTAAGTCATCTGAGACAAAATGGCTTTTTGAAACGGCAAACTATAATTCTACTTCTCACTATTAAGAGTAATCAGGAGGGAAAACACATGTTAAGAGCAGGCTAGCATGTGGCAGGCCTCAGTACATAGCTTGGCAAATCATGTGTTTTACTGAATACATAGCTGTAGGCTGCCATTTTTAAGGAATACACTATAAGAATAAAGGAGATTTGGCTAGCAACCATAGGTTACTGATATTCAAGTGCTAGTTTAATAGAACTTTCCCTCAGTAAAAACAGCAACAGTTCTTGTGATGAAATTTGTTTTCTCCTGGGAGGTTCAAAATGAGCAAAGACTCCATTTTGGTTTAGTGGTTAAGTGTGCGGACTCTTATCTAGGAGAACCAGGTTTGATTCCCCACTTCTCTACTTGCAGCTGCTGGAATGGCCTTGGGTCAGTCATAGCTGTCGCAGGAATTGTCCTTGAAAGGGCAGCTACTGTAAGAGCTCTCTCAGCCCCACCTACCTCACAGGGTGTCTATTGTGTGTGGGAGGGAAGGTAAAGGAGATTGTGACTGCTCTGAGATTCAGAGTATAGGGTGGGATATAAATCCAATATTATCATCATCATTGCACATTTTAAACATTTTTTTTCTCTATGGGAAGAGAACAAGTATGGGAAGGAGAAGGCTGCACAATTGCTTTCCAAATGGCTCAATCTTCATTCAAATGCTAATAGATCTCACAGGAGAAATAATGGGTGAGTCAAGATCTACCCTTCCTCCTAGCAGGGAACAAAGATTTGGAGGGATAAAATCCTAGATAATCACCAGGAAGAAACAGCAGGAAATGCTTTTCTGACCTGACCTGGTCAGGGGATGGAGAAATAGACATGATAAAAATCCCTTACAACAGGAAGGAGGGTTTTTCCCCTTAGGTGTGGAGTCCATAGGAGGACATACACTTGAAGGGCAGCCATTGACCATATGCTTACCCTAAAGAACTGGAGCAAACTTCAGAGTAAAGGCAACTCTACAGAGATCTAGAAGTCTTAAGCTAAAGAGCCTGTCCTATTTTAACATCTGATAGGGCATATACAAAGAAGGGACAGAGGAATTGTGTTTTTAACCATTTATTTTGTATTCCTTGCTCATTCTGGTGCTGTGCTAAAACTATGTTTGTGAACATTTTCTTTTTAATAAATACCTTATAACTTTTGTTGCTTGTAGCAGTTCTCTGTACCACATAGACCTCACCATCTTGGGCACACTGTTTTAAAAAGCATGCCAAGGGGAAGGCAAGTGACCATTCCTCCAGGGGCATGCAAGGCAGTAAACTGTCCCAGTGGTGACCAGGCACTGGGCAGCAGGAGACACAGAGGCAAGGCCTCAGAACTTGGAAGTGAAGCTGGAAGTCCTGACCCTCCCAGTGAGCAATTCCATACAACAATAGTGGAGCATTAGCAGAGAAAAAGAATGGCTCTTCAGGTGTTCAGGAAAAACCCAGGAAGGCAGGGTGGAAACAGAGCCTACAGGCCAAAGCAGGCTCATTCCACCACAGCTATCTACCAGAAATTACCCAATACCTGCCTAAAATTAGAAACTTCTCCAGAAGTTTTCATCCAAATTTATATTCTGTTCTTAAAAACTACATTCAAATGCTATAATTGACATCCTGCAGAATGCAAATTAATATTTTCCCATTCAAATAAGGCGGGTTCAAACATGTCTTGGGGCTTGGGTTGCCAACTGCAGACTGGGAAATTCCTGGAGATCTGGGGGAAGAGCTTGGGGAGCGCTTCAGCAGAGTATAATGCCACAGAGCCCACCCTTCAAAGCAGACATTTCCTCTAAAGGAACTGATTTCTGCGATCTGGAGATCAGCTGTAGATCTAGGATCTATCTGAAGGCTGGCAACCTTAATGAGGCCAGGAATTCCAACCTACCTTAGCAAACCCCTTGGCAAACAAAAGCTTTTACTAGTAGCAAGAGACACCATTTGACCTCTTAGAGACATTGCAGCATAAAAGGCTAACCTTGAGGCTCCTGTTAGTTGAGCTACGGTTAACTTGGACAAATGGATCATGCAGCTACTGAGGGAGTATCAAGCCACCCTGCTTGAATAACTGACCCCCTATCAATTTCTTTAAGCCCTTGGCAAACAATACCACCTCCTCGCAACCTCAGTTTTTCATCTGGGAAATGGAAATGATAGTGACAGATCATGACAAAGAAGGAACCATCGAGGGGGAGCCAGTCACTCTGCTCAACAAACTCTGAAGCTTTCTTCCAGCCAGCCTAAGGAGATTTCTGTCACCTTAAGTGGCTTCCATAGTAGGAAGTCACATTTTTATTAAGGCTTCTTAGTTCGGATGAAAGGGCTCAGTCTTGGCTGAACACCCCATTGTCTCTAAACTTGAGCCTTAAAGCTAAAAGGAGGCTGTGGTAAATATTAATATTTTCTCCTACATTTACTGGCCTCATATTTTCTTTCTATGACAGCCCCTGCCCCCAGTCTCTCTGTATTCTTATAATATGCGTCTTTATAATGCAGACTGCAAACCAACTTGTCTTAAACGAGAGAATCTCTCAGCTCCATGGACCTCCCAACACCGTCCAGTATTGCCTCGGGGTGATGCTTCACAGATGGAGGCTCTCTGATCTAGAGACTCAAATTCATACTTTGTACTATAATAAACAGCAGAGGCCTGTCATTCTAGGCAGATAAGAGTCCCCGAGAGATGTGCCAAGTATGATTCACAGCGCAGAAACACTGCTTTATAGGCACTGTGCCTCCACCCTTTCAACCAAAACTTCCAAGTGCCAAGTCAATGATTTAGCAACATCTTCTAAATATGCTTCAATCTGCTCGTTCCCAAAATAAATCAGTTGTCCAAGGCTTTGATTTTTTTTAAACCCTAAGAATGAGGGGAAACCTTCTAATTCTTATAAAATTAATTAGTGTAAAGGCTAATGAGGTGAGGGATACATAAGAGCCCCACATACTTGAATAGCACAATCTTTCACTTCCATCTAAAGAGCTGAACTGGTTTCAACATACCCACCATTCTCATGCTTTGGATCAAAGGCAACACGATCCACATCAGTAGTAGCAGTAGATGTAGAAGAACACAAAGCAGTAATACAGATTATGAGTTGGAGATAGAAAAGTAATGTTTTATGAGTATCTTTGGACATTAATGACATGTACTGGTAACAATGCACTTCCTGAATTTGTCTAGTTCATTAAGGCTTTTCTAGTCCAATCCTATTCTGAACTCTCTCCAGCGATTCTTGCCTTCTCCCTTTGAGAGTAACAGAACTCTTTGATTTATGTGACTAAGTCAGTCCATAGGTTCATTCAGCTGAAAACTGTGTCTTGGCTCAAATGCAAAGGCAAATTTATTGATACTTTAGGCTTGCTCTCATGATTCCTCTTACTTACTGCATTAGATACCGGGTACACCACAAGGCAGAGATTGCCATTTTGGTTTTGTATTATTTTTAGTATGGTAATCTTATAAACCCTCCTGACCAAGTCTTGTAAAGGAATCAGTGCACTCATCTTGACAAGTTGTGAAGTTATTGTCAAGCCTCCTTTATGAACAGTAGTATTTTTTGAAAAAGTCCACAGCTGTTAAATCACAAGAAGCTTGTATTTCCATAAAAGAAATAATTTTCCGTAAAACCTATTTATCTTCTGGGCAGTTGTATAATGTCTCAAACTGGCAGCAACATACCAAAAGCTTGTGAAATCAAATTATCATACACTTTTTTTTAAGGGAGGCATCTCAAATTTGACTTTTCCAAATTTGTCTTCTTCTCTCCACCCTTCACCTGAAGACTTGGGAGTTTGATGTGAAAAAACATCTTCTAGAGCAGCATTTCCCAATGGCAGGGTTGCGACTCAGCACCGGGGCACCCAGGCCTCGATCCTGGGTCTCGAGGCCTCCCACCGACCTCCCCCCCATGGCATCGCGCTGGCCCCTGTGCCTCCTCCTCCCTCCCTTCCCCACGCCAGATCAATTTTGGGCTGTGTAAAGCCCTCCATCCCCCTCCCCTGCCAACCACCTTGTCAGCGGGGAAAATAGCGTGTTCCCTGCGCTGATTCGCCACTCAGGCAGACGGGCGGCAGATGGAAGAGACAGCATCCAAAAAGGGCACCGTGACTGTTCCCTCCCCAGGAAGTGTGGGGGTGGGAACAGTCGCAGCTCCCTTTTTGGATGCCATCCCTTCCATCTGCCGCTGGCCTGCCTGAGCGGCGAATCAGTTCTGGGAGCGAGCCATTTTCCCCGCTGACGAGGTGGTCGGCGGGGGAAAGGGGATGGAGGGCTTTACATAGCCCAAAATTGACCTGGGGTGGAGAAGGGAGGGAGGAGGAGGTGCGGGGGCCAGCACGATGCTGGGGGGGGGGCAAATTTGGCCTGACTTCCCCCTGGCCAGAGTCAGCTGTTTAAAAGGTAAGTTGCTCCCATCCCGTTTTTTTCCATTTTTCTTTTCTGTTTCTTTCTTCCTTTTGTCCCTCCTTTCTTTCACTCCTTCCCCCCCTTGTCCTTCCTTCCTATTTTCTTTCTCTTTCTTTTTTTCTCTATTTGTTTCCAACTCTCTTCCCCTCCTTCCTTTCCTCTCTTTCATTCATTCATTCTTTCTATCAGTCTTTGTTTCCTATTTGCTTTATTTCCCACTCCCTTTCCTCTCTCTCTTTCTCTCTGTCAGTCTTTTCCCCTGTCTCCTTCCTTCCTTCCTTGCCATGCTAATCTGAGTACAGCGGGGTAGGAGGGTGGGGGAAGAAGCTTGAAATGCCCTGCTATTTCACGTTTCCTCAGCGCTGCCATTTCATTTCTCTTTCTTTCCTTCTCTCTCACTTTGTCAAGTCAGTCTTTTCCCCTTTCGTTCTTCCTTCTCTTTCTCTCTCTCTGTCAGTCAGTCTTTTCCCCTGTCTTCCTTCCTCTCTCTCTCTTTTTCTGTCAGTCTTTCCCCGTTTCCTTCCTTCCTTCCTTCCTTCCTTCCTTCCTTCCTTCCTTCCTTCCTTCCTTCCTTCCATCCATCCATGCCATTGCTAATCTGAGTAGAGCAGGGTGAGGGGGAGAAAGAAGCTTGAAATGCCCTGCTATTTCATGTTTCCCCAGTACTGCCTTCTTTCTCTCTTTTTCTTTCTCTCTCTCTCTTTCTCTCTTTCTCTCTCTCTCTCTTTCTCTCTCTCTCTCTTCTTTCTTTCTTTCTTTCTTTCTTTCTTTCTTTCTTTCTTTCTTTCTTTCTTCAGTGCTGGCATCTTTCTCTTTCTTTCTTTTTTTCTTCCTTCCGGGGCAGGGAGAGAAACTTGAAACGCCCTGCCATTTCATGTTTTCCCAGGCTGCCATTTCATGTTTTCCTAGACTGAGAGCATTTTATATTTTTAGTTTTCTGCTGTGTGATTCTTGTGCTTTTTCTTGATGTTTTATTTTTAAAATTGCATTGCAAAATCCCACTATTCTCTTACTTTTCCTAAACAAATTACTGCAAGTTTTAGGCTTGTTTGTACATCATTTCCTGTCTCCCAGCTCCACCCCCAAAGTCTCCTGGCTCCACCCCCAAATTTTAGTAGGCTATGAAGGAGAAGTGTAAAAATAACGAGGCCATGAGAGGGGAAAGTTTGGGAAACCCTGTTCTAGAGAAAGCCAAAGAGATGTAAAAGGGAATAAGGGATAGAAGGGCAGCTGCAGCTTAAATTTTTTGATCACATGTTCTATCCTCTTTGATGAGCTGCAAAAAGATCACAGGAGTTTACCTTCTGCATCAGATTGGATGCTTCAATTCTGGATTAGCCCAGGGACTGCCAGTATAGAAAAGTGGATACAGCTTTGAATTTGGAGATCCATGTTCAAACTCCTATCAGCCAAGAGCTAACCAACCCTTACAGAGTTGTTGCAAATATAAAGACAGACAAATAATCCAGAGTACTGTTCAGCACTGGAGAGAGGAACAGCAGCTACCAAGTGTCCCACATTAGTAGCACCTGGTAGACAAACACCAGGCTTAGGGAAAGTAGTATAATAAAAGAGACAAACAGACATCAGGACAAGCAACTTTTGTCCATGCATGGAGCTTGAAATGGCATTCAGATAACCAACCCATTATGTGAATAAACCTGAGTGTCCTCCCACACCCATCCACACATCTTCCCTCTTGCATTTTTATGACACATCATCATTTGTAATTATATCCAAACTGTTCCAACCAGGCTTTCAAATCACAGAATTCTGGTTTGCAAGCGCAAGTCATAATTTTTTGACTGTGAGCAGCAACCAACAATATAGTTTTCTTGCTGAGACTCAAGACAGATTACAATGGTTTCCACAAAAGGAAAAGTCTTAAACATTGAGTCACAGATGAGGGGGAAATGGAGTATGTGAGCCAGAGCAGCACTCAGGTTCATTCATGGAAAAACAAGCTGTGGTTTGCTGCTATGTCTGAATCATGCCACAGGCACAAGGACACAAGGCAAGGAAAACTAATAATAAAGGTCAGCTAAAATGTGTGTGGGATGGCCTGTTGGTTAGTGTATGTTAACCAGGGAGAAACATCCCCCCACCACTTTTAAGAAATCTTTCAAAAAAGAAATGAAATACTGCTGTTAATCATCTCGACTTGAATAACTAGGGTCAGGATCTGTGTTAACTACAAGAGCTGTAATTATTCCAAAGCCTTTGAAAGGATAAGTTTTTATTGCTCTGACTTCTTGTAAAAGGTCTGAATGCTTACATTTTCCTCTCAGTAAATGGTCTGTTGCGCTGGGAGTTACTGGGGGGGGGGGGGGGGGAAATGCTAGTACACTGTAATGCTTAATCTGATAAACAGCCTAATCATCTCGTTTATGCTTATAATATTAGTGCCCTTTCAGTTAGAGTAAGGTTCTGCTGTTAGAAAACATGAGAAACATAAAGGTTCAAAGGTACATTAATAAGTGTGCTGCTATAGTGGCCTGCTATGACGGCCAAGGACTGTTTCATATATTGAAATGTATTCTATCTTCGGCTGGAGAAGCCTGCAGTAGCCCCAATATGGTGCCTGTGGGTACCATGTAGGATTGCCAGATCCCCTCACTTGACAAGCAGGAGGATTTGGGGAGCATCATTGGGGTGGGTGGAAACAGGGGACACAGAAGTAATGTCATCACATCAGAGACATCACTGGAGGATGCTCTGGTTTCTGGGCAAACTGTATGGTTATACTGTATGGTTTCTTCCACTGGCCAGTTGGTCCATGGCAGAAAGAAGCCCCCAAAACTGGGAGATCTGCTTGTACCATTAGGAAGTTTCTTCTAGTTTCAACTTAAAGCTATCCTCCTGTAACTAAGATGTATACTTAGTACATACAAAAAACTAAAGCAGTGAACATGTTTGCAACATCCATATAATCAGGGGCAGTCCGATGCTGCATGGCATCCTAGGCAGACTCGCTGCCTGGCACACCCCCCACAGCACCCCCTGGGCCTCCCGTGGTTCTGTGCCCCCCGCACCTCCCCCCCTTCCCCACCCCATGTCAGTTTCAATGCCGGAACCAGTTCTAGCACCACGTTCCTGCTATCTAAAGCCCCCCCTGGCTGATCGATCAACAGGTAAAACCGCGCCGCGAGACCGCGCTCACAGTTTGTCAGGATCAGCGTCCTGAAAGGGTGGCCCCGCTGCCGCTGACTCCTTTCCCACCCTTTCAGGGCGTTGGTCCTGACAAACTGTGAGTGCAACCCCGTGGTGTAGTTTTACCTGTCAAGGGAGTGATGGGGGGGGGGGACTTTAGATAGCTGGAACGTGGCGCTAGAGCCAGTTCCGGCATTGAAACTGACATGGGGTGGGGAAGGGAGGGAGGCGGCGGCAAGGGGGAGGCAAACTAGGCATTTGCCTAGGGGGAGGGGAGAAGGCCGAATTTTCTGCTCCCGTCCTGCCGGCGCCCTAGGCAAACACCTAGTTTGCCTAGTGGGGGAATCGGCCCTGCATATCATCCACCTGTATACTCAACAGGGAGCTGGATTTAGCTGCAGCTCTCTCTTGGGTGTAAACATCCTGTGGCAAACTTGGGCTTGAAATAATTCCAAAGGTCACATGACCCTACCTCTGTAGTAAATTCATTCTCTCTTTTGCTCATTCTGTTCTCCATTCATCCAGCTGAGAATTACAATAACTAACAATCAGCATTCTTGGGAGAACACCACATTCATACACCACAACCTTTCACATGGCTCTGCATATTTTTAAAAGTACAATATAAATTATTAATTATAACTGAACAGGAATTAATATTTCTGCCCTGAGCCCATTAGGGGAG
Organism: Heteronotia binoei; assembly: GCF_032191835.1. Lineage (NCBI taxonomy): Eukaryota > Metazoa > Chordata > Lepidosauria > Squamata > Gekkonidae > Heteronotia > Heteronotia binoei. The sequence goes on from NC_083227.1 coordinate 68,693,151, forward strand.
GACAGGATATAAATATGATAAAATAAATACATTTATCTAATAATTGATTTTTGTACATATCTTGGAACACTTGCCATGATTCCAGGCACAAGCATTTTCTCTGCAAGTAACTTACAAAAAATAAAAAATGCTCATCTCACAGATTTTCAGCCCCACTTGGCATACCATTACTAACATGCTCAGTTTAGGTGCAAGTGGATCTATCAAATAACAAGTGTTAAAAGTGCTACATTAGCAAAGCAATACAAAAATCACTGGGGACTGTTTGTGTTGAAACCAACTGCTTACAATTTTGGCATTTTACAAAAAAAAAAAAATCTCAATTCCCAAGCACATGGGTTCCAAATCTGAAGTTGAGAGTGCCCATGTAGAGAGAGCTAGTGATCTCTGTTTGCTCAGAGTAGCCCATACACATCACATACCAGTTAGGATTTGAAAATCCAAAGCAAGTATATTTGCTTGTATGTTATCCTCCCCCCCCCCCCCGCACCATCCCACATGAAAGCACAGTGAGGTCAAAAGTTGTAGACATACAAATACAAATGACCTTGTCTAGATCAGCAGAGTACAAAGGGAGGGCAACTTATGCATAAGCTCTAATATAAAACACCGTCAACAAATACTCCATCATTCTTCTTTGATAACAAGGCTGTATCTAAAAGCACCTACTGCCCAAATTTTTTCCAACAGCTCAGCAACAAACAGACTGGTGGGAATGTAGCTCAGTGGTAGAACATCTACTTTTGTAACATCTACTTTTTGGGAATCTTGGGCCCGATTCCCCAGCATCTCCCGTTAAAAAGATCAGGCGATAGGTGATGGGAAACACCTTTGCCTGATATCCCGGAGAGCTGCTGCCAGAGTAGACAAGAAGACCGACCATGATAGACCAATGATCTGACTTGGCATAAGGTAGCTTCATGTATTCTGGCTTGGTAGATTAATTTCTTCCTGAACAGTGGCCTTCCTAACCAGCTTAACTCTGTCTTCTGGGGACTCAGCCAGCTCATTCTTCCTCATCTTCTGATCTGTGCATTAGGGCAGAGACAACCTGCTTCTAAGGTTTACTGTACTGTAGAGCCAGGTTCTTTTAATACTGAATATTCCTAAATGTATATAGAATGCATGTTGGCACAGTTAAAATGTAGTTGCTAGGTTGAGAACCTTTCTTACCCTATTTGCAAAAAGTTTTAGTGCCTCATCTTTTATACTCAATTAATTGAAATTAAACAAATTTTATTATACACTCTCTCATGGACTTTGTGCTACTCAGTATGAAGCACTGAGTTTTGAACTTCCAATGTTTGGTATGAAGACTCAGCTGTTGATATGAAGATATATGCATTTAACTGAGCCAGAGGTATCCAGGGTGCTGGCTTGTCTCAATCACATACATCAGTTCTCTTGGCTCTTCCTGAACATGGCTAATTTCTGGGTCCCATTTTGAGGCAATTACTATTGCCTTTTGAGTAAAGAAAACGACAATGGTGCCCCTACTGCTGAAGAAACTATCTCTTGATGCAGAAGTTCTGGGGAATTTTCACTCTATCACAAAATCAAGCATTTTGCTAACAAGGTTTCATTTAATCCAAAAGGAATTGTATTAGCTGTCAGTTCAAAATCTGGGCATGGAGGTCACTGTCAACATGCAGAGGGAACTAGAAAGAACAGTAGTGGTAGCAACAGCAGGAGCCTTGGTGAGGGGACTCTCATTACCATTATCTGTCCATTCCTCCTAAATCTTCTTGCTGTTATAAGGAAGGAAATTAATAAGGAGGACACAGCCAACACCTCAAATCAACAGCCTGGTCTCAGTAAGGAAGCCCCACTATCAATTGTGAACATCTGGTGGGGAGGCAGGATGAATGTATCAGCCAGCATAGACAATATTCTTGTTTATTATTTATTTATTTATTTTATTCAATTTATATCTCACCCTCCCCATGAAAGCAGGCTCAGGGCAGCTTACATGTTCATGTAAATCCATGGAATATAAAATTACATTAAGACATAAAAACATAAAAAACAAACCGTTTCAAGTGCTATAATGATCTTTGAATTTTCTTAAAAGAATAACAAAGCTATTCCATCCAGTCAGTGCCAACAGTCATTTGAATCGTATATATTATTACAGATCTGAAATGTTAACTGCTTTGTAAATCGGGAGGGAGGGAGGGAGGGAGGGAGGAAGGAAGGGAGGAAGGAAGGAAGGAAGGAAGGAAGGAAGGAAGGAAGGAAGGAAGGAAGGAAGGAAGGAAGGAAGGAAGGAAGGAAGGAAGGAAGGAAGGAAGGAAGGAAGGAAGGAAGGAAGGAAGGAAGGAAGGAAGGAAGGTTGATTGCTAGCAAAATGAAGTCAAATCATAAGACAAGACAGAGGCAATTGCTGATGACAGTTCCAACAATCCAGAGCAGGAAAGTGAGTCTGCCTGTCTTGGGGAGTATCACTCTCTTACCAAAAGAGCAGGCTCCCTGCCTGGGATTGTTCATCACCTCAGCTCTGTTCTTGAATTGCCAATTCAAGAAGCTAATAATGCATAAAACATTCTAAGTGTTTAATGCTAGAAACAGAAAGTGTATAATCTTTAAAACTTAATAAAGAAATGGGGGGGGGGGAATACCAAAGAATGGCAGGGAAATTGTTGTGGCAGAGAGAGTGCCATAACCATTGAAGATCTTGGATTGTGCTGCTTACTGCTTTGTAATTTTACTGACTGTTTCATTCCATAGTATTGTTTTAAGTTTCATATGCTGATGTTGTTTTTACTGGTTGTTAGCTGCCCTGAGCCCTATATAAATTTAATAAAATAAACAGTTTTGTTGGATGAGTGCTCCCAGTCTTTAATTGAGCATTCATCCTCAAAGGCAATTTTTTAAAAGTGCTCAAACTGGTAGAAGCATGGAGGATTTGTGGCAACAGTCATAGACGTTATCCCCCATTATCCCCCAGTGCCAGGGCCATTTTCATAAATCCTGCTATTGTGTGTCTTTGCAGAATGCCCTCATCTCTTATGCCACACCACCATTTTGTTTCTTATACTCGAAAGTCTTCTTCTTTCAACAAGCCCAAATAGTGCATGATCCAAGTTCCCCATTATTTTATTTATGGTCTTTACTGTTTTTGCAACCAGAGTCATAAAAAGCAAACCCTTGTCCCACAGTAAACCTCATATAACAGGAAGACATGGAAGAACTTAGTTGCTACTGCAGAAGTTGTCATGTGATTTGATGACAGCTACTAGAAATTTTGAAGTAACCAGGATGATTTCACTTCTGGAGAGAGGAAGTCCTGATTAAATAAAGGAGAGATCAGTTCACCTCTTCGAGCTGACAATTTCTGGCAATCAAGCAGAATATGATCCACAGAATCAATTTTATTCCTGCTGCAATTACAGAGTCAATCTGAATATGAAATCCCATTTTATCTTCCTGACATCACTCTGAAGATAGGGCACTGAGGCATACTAGCATAAATGGCCTTCTAGACTTCGAAAGAATTATCTCAGATGAATAGTTGTTGTTGGAGGTTGGAATTGTTGTTGCTGGAGGCTGAAGTTCCGCATTATGATATCATTATGCTCCTGTTGTTTAATCACCAGCCTCAAATTCATCCTCAATCTCAAAACAATTGAAGTTGGGCTGACAGCATCCTGTGATCCTACCAAGCTGTTTTATTACTGAGTGGCTACTAAATGAGGAGGCAGTCATTTTGTTTGCAGTTAGAGTTGCCAAGTCCAATTCAATAAATATCTGGGGACATTAGGGGTGGAGCCAGGAGCAAGGTTGTGACAAGCATAACTGAATTCCAAAGGGAGTTCTGGCCATCGCATTTAAAGGGACCACATACCTTTTAAATGCCTTCCCTCCACTGGAAATAATGAAAGATAAGGGCACCTTCTTTTGAGGCTCATAGAATTGGACGCCCTGGTCCAATCCTTTTGAAATTTGGTGGATATTTTGGGGAGCGTCACTGGATGCTATGCTGAGAATATGGTGCCTCTATTTAAAAAAACAGGGCCCCCCCCCTGAGCCCCAGATACCCGCAGATTAATTCTCCATTATACCCTATGGAAATTGGTCTCCATAGGAAATAAGAGAGTGCCCAGAAGACATTCCCCCCAACACACACTGATGACCCTGAAGCGGGGGGAGGGTCTCCAAACTGGGGGATCCCTTGCCTCCACCTGGGAATTGGCAACCTTATAATCACAGTAATTGCTCATCCAGATGCTGGAAGAGTGGCAGGCTTATTCCCCATACTAATACCTAGAGAAGTAACAGGCCTTGGTACTTCAAGCCAACCTGGTGTTCCATTCATATCAAGTTAATAGGTCTCTCACCCTTGTCATTCCACCCATCTAACAATGGATTTCCTGACCACTCTGGTTTGTTTAGCAGGACACAGACAATACAAGTAGAATGGGCTGCTAAATACATTCTGTCGAATGGAAACTGAGTGGCCTAAAGGTGATGCATTTTTTGTGCCGCCCTGAGCCTGCTTCGGCGGGGAGGGCGGGATATAAATAAAATGATTGATTGATTGTGTTCACCTGCTCCGCATTTTCACCAGCCAGGCTTTTGTATTTCCTAAGAACATCAAACATTGCGTTGAACAGACCTACTTCTGTTCCAACATGCTGCCTCCATAGCAACTGCATTACATTTATGGTGAGAGCAGCGGAAGCTCAACTCCACAGATACATCACAATGCAAATAATACCAAAAGGCCAGGCACTTCAAGGCTAAAGACAAAGAAGGCCTTTTCAAACATCAGGCAGATGTCAAGGTTTCCCTAACCTGCTTGGAAAAGACACTTCCTGTCGATGTCATTCTGCCTCTTGCACTGTGCTTGAGTGCCAGCCACTGAAGAAAGACATGCTTAAATCATATACCTTAGACAAACTTTGTTCTTTAAAAAAGTGAACTCTTTGGCAAGGTAATAAAGCACCTACAAATCAAGCCCTAGACTGTGAAGGTTAACAGTGTGCCTCAAGAAAACCATGTGTCCTGTAATGGCATCTCAGAAGTAGAACTTTCTGGAACTACACTAATGCACAATTGTGCTGGCAGTATGTGAGTTGCTGCAGCACATCTCCTACTCATGCTATTGGAAAATAGAAGAAACCACCAGCCATGTGGCAGGAATCCCTGGCAAAGATCTTACCCGCTGGGGCATTCAGGGGTAGGGCTAAGCAGTAGGTGGCATCTTCTTCCCACACAGCCTACAAATCTAATATAATGCAGGGAAGGAGCTGTGAGGCTACTCCTATTCCCTCCGCATATTAAAAGGTCCTAAGATGGCTGCACATCTTGTCACAGTCTGAGCTACAGCTGTCAACTTCCAGGTGGAGCCTGGAGATCTCCTGGAATTACAGTCTACCTCCAAGCAATGGAGATCAGTTCCCCTGGAGAAATTGGCTACTTTGGAGGGTGGATTCTTTGCCATTATACCCTGCTGAGACCCTGCCCTACCAGGTTCCATTTCCCCAATCTCCAGACATCTCTCAACTCAGAGGTGGCAACTCAAGTCTGAGCCCTCTAAGTCCACCTTCATATTACCGCAAATAAAAACAGTTCCTGTTATTCATGCCTGGCTGGTACTTACCCTCAGAAGGTGTAGAATTTCCATTAAGAACATTATGATTATTCTTTTTAAGGTTAGAATAGTCAGAGACCAATATAACAAAAGATAGCTGGCAAAGCTCCTCAGACTTGTGCTCATCGGATTCAGTTGGACTACTGCAGTAGAAATAGTCTGACTGACCATTCTCTTTCCTTTTTGACTCATATTCTAGCCCGGACTCATGTAAACAGAGTGGAGCACAAGATATTTTTTAACATGGGTAACTGAGCTGAGAACCAGGAAGTCCTTGATTGTTCTTTTAGATCTTATCAGTGGTTGTGCCCATGATGCCTGACTCTATTACTGCTTACAAATCTCAGCCCTGCAGATTCTGATTTTGAATCACACATAATGGAATGGTCACCATTTGGAATAGAAACCAAAAATGGACCTAACAATACCTATCACATTTTTATCCCATTCTTCCTCCAGGGAGCTCAGTGCAACATATCTAGTTTTGGATCACACAGCAGATGGAAAGGGGTAGGATGATTTTTGCCAATTCCACCTTCTTATTGCTGACCTCTGACTGCACCCTGAAATTGTTCCTTGGCGTCTCCCATCCCACATGGACAGCATTTCAGGGGAGATTTGGGGCTGCAGCAGAAGGAGGAGGGCAGGGAAGTTAATGCTCTGCTGACTGATAGCCTTCTGTCAGTGGAAATTTTCAGCAGGATCCTAGCCAGGATTCTTCCCCTCTTGGATTTTATCTTGATAACAAACATCAAAGGTAAGCTTGCCTGATTCTTAGGCCAGTCACAGTCCTTCAGCCTATCATGGCCAAGTTGGATTTGAACCCGGATCTCCCTGGTGCTAGTCTACCACTATACAACATCCAAGGCTTAAAAAAAAAGAACCAGAATGACTTCTCCAGATGTTGTTTTGCACTCCCTGTTGCAGTATACATATTTTGAAATGAGGAGGGGAGAACCACTTCTTTTGGCCCCACTGTTAATAGAAGGTTAAGAAATGCCAAGCCACAAGAAAAGCAAGTCCCTGCATTGCGAGGCAGCTTGCCAAAGTCATCACAATAATATCATTTTTCCATGCCTACCCAGATGATGTTCTGTATGCCAGGATGTCCTAATAATACATACTGAAAAACAAGGCAAACTATGGTCCTTCTCAAAATTACTCTAACCAAATAGGGGAAATCTCTAAGAGGAAGCAGCAGAGCATACACCATTTTGGGCTGCAGGCCAGTTCCAACTTGTCTCCTCTATACAAGTATCAGGGACAATGCCTCTGAGCTGGGCCAAGGACCGCAGCACACCAAATATCAGCTTTAAAAAAAACCAAATTGGCATTCTGCCACTTAAACTTGAAGTTTGATGAGCAAACAGGCACATATTGTTAAATGGAGATATATATATATATGTCATGCCCTGCCCTGCTTGAGATGTTCTGAACTCTCAACTGCAAGGCTTTGTGTTTTGCACTACACAGTTGTTTTCAGGCATGTCAAGGAGTCTTCTAAAGTTTTGGATAGAACATCTCTACCTCCATGCCAACTATTGCAAGGAAAGAGGCTACAGGCAAAGAAAGGCAGACCTATCAGCATTTCCTTGCCTCCCCACCATCAAGCTAAATATCTGAATTACCCCCGCTTTCCCAGCTGGTACAATATAGCATGCTTCAGATAACCTCTTTCCCTGTCATGCTGGTCACTGGCCTGGGTTCAACAGGGCTTCCATTTAATAAGTCTCAGAGACAGAGAATGGAAACAAATTTCCAGAGCAAAATCTATAGCAGGGGTGGCCAACGGTAGCGTTCCAGATGTTTTTTGCCTACAACTCCCATCAGCCCCAGCCATTGTCCATGCTGGCTGGGGCTGATGGGAGTTGTAGGCAAAAAACATCTGGAGAGCTACCGTGGGCCACTCCTGATCTATAGCTTCTGGCCGCCAATAATTTCAGGTGATGGTTCAATAGTCATTTTCCAGGTTTAAATAGACTAACTGCAGCAAAGTGGAAATTTTTACAAAGGTCGTGAGCAGAGAGTTCAGACTGCAATACTGCAGCTTTACCACTCTGCGCCACGGGGCTCTTTCACTACCTTGTCACTAACCCATCCCTTTTGACAGTCACCTGTGTTCTCTCTTAGCCTTGGTGGCCTCTCTTTGGTGCTGCTGATTTCTGTGGCATCCAAAAAGTAACTTCGAGCACCTCTTCCTGTCTCTGCATTTTGGACACAAGAGACCAAGCATCCCTGCAGCAAGGCATGCAGAATCAAATACACAGACAGAAGCTAGGTTTGCCTATCAGCTGGCAGAGTTTCTGCCTGGGCAAACCCTAAGTCAGAGCCTGCCATTCAGTTTATCACTTGATCCACTGTTCTTCCTTCCCCACTAAACTAGACAGTCATTCCCCCCCCCCCCCCCTTCTGACTTAATGTAAAAATAGACAAACCCTCCTGCCCACCTTCACATAATTTGCTGACACAAAGGCACCAGCCATTTTCCCAGAAGCAGGGTAGGGGAAGCTTGTGCTGGGTCGGATTGAAGTGCCCTGTCAGTATTTTTTTTTAAACTGTGGCTTAAACAGACTCACTAAACTGCCTCCCTCCACTTTTGTTCACTGCACCCGCTTTCTCCAGCAAGAAAGAAGGAATAAAGCTGATAGGGCCTCATTGTGCCTCACAGCCCGCACACAGAGTGCGCCAACGTATGCTATTATTGCTCCAATGCATAACCATTTTCCTTCGGGATCTCAGTGGGAACATGGCAAGATGAATCACTTCTGTGAAAGTTAAACTGATTAGAGGCAAAAACACTAGTCACCTTGTATCCTTCCCCCCCGCCCCGACAGTCTGCAAAAATTAGACTGAAAACTCACAAGTGGCTCCCTGCCTGTGTTTAAGGAAAAACTAATGTGCTGTTCCTCCTCTTAGCACATTATATTACTCAGTTGAAAAGGGGCACCCTGCAAGCAGCAGAACAGTGAGGCAGGGTATCTATGCAGAACTGCAATACCATTTTCCTGTCCCTTAATAAGGCAATGAGTACCTGATTCCTGGTGGAGCCGTAAGCTTTTAACAGCGCAATCCTAAGCGAAGTTAAACCCTTCTCGGTCCACTGACTTAAACAGACTTGGAAGGATGGAACTCTGCTTAGGACTGCACTGTTAGTCATCTAGCAGGAGAGATCTTGTTTTCCTTGCAATCACGTTCATTTTTTAATGCACAGGTTGTAATTACCATCTTCAAACTACTACCTGGGGAAAAAACAAACATGTTCCTGTTCTTTGAACACCAAGTTGTGCTCCCACATTACATGGTCATACAAACAGCACCACAGACCTGTACGTTAGTCACAGTGCAGGAATATCAGACATTTCAACCCAGTTATATGTATTTGGATTGGCATTCCAATATGTATCTCTGACACAGTGATACTTAGGTTTATAAAACTAGAAGCAAAGCCACATACTGTGCAGACATGGGAATATGTCTTAAGCTACACTTCACACACTCAGAAGTAGAAGAAAACTTAGATTTGCAGTCTCAGCACGTTTTTCCTGAGTGGCTGCTCCAAGACTGATCAGGATCTTTCAAGCTACTACTCAACATCCCAAGGAAAACCTGTTAGTCCCTTTCCTTTTATCCAATAAAAGCTCTATGATACCTCTATTTTGAGCAGTGAATAGTTGTCACTTATCACTCCATAGACAAAAGGCATTAAAAAAAAACTTGCAACTGATAGAGTTCTTAAAAAAAAAATCCCTGTCAGTGTGTAGATATACGACTAGGTCATAAGAATATATATCAGACTGAGATGGCAAACACAGTGAAAAATAGTGCCCCCTAAGTATAGAAGATAAGGCACGCTATAAAAGAATATGTGCAATCGTGTCAATCTTACCTAAGCAGCAGGGGCAGATTCATTCTGAATAAGGTAAACATATGGACCTTCTCCTCTTAACTGCAAAGGACAACCTGTTAGTTAACTCCTCCTTTAAACACAGTGATAGCTGTTAGATAGGTTGGTGGTGCTGGAAAATAACTGTTCCATAACCAAGAAGGGATGGATAAGCTGGATCCAGACAGGAACTCCAGCAAAACATACAGAAAAGGGATCTTGGAGAAACCACTGACACAAGGAGGACCTAATTGCCAAAGGCATATTTCTAGCAATCAGAACATTTGCAAGAGACTGACAAGGACATACCAACTTACAAAAGGGCCCGTTAGTGAGATAGGACATGTTCCTTATCTTCGAGACCTTCTGCCTGTTTCATTTCTCTTGATAACTTTGGTTGACCTGCTTTGTGGTCACAGTGTTGAAGTCCCTTTAAGCTCCCATGGACCAGTCAGCTGTGCTCAGCAGGACCCTGGACATCAGAGCAGATCAGCCAACAGCATTGCTAATACTGAAGTGAAAGGACCATAGGCTACTTTACTGGGATTAAACCATGTTAAATACAAATTTGCTAAACATGGAATGTGGGCCAGAGGATCTTGTTGTGATATCTCTTCAAAGTGATATCACTTCAAAGTACTGCTAACAGCCACAGTATTAATATTGATGGCCTTAAAACCAACTCCATCAGACCTACGATTTGGCTCACGTTATAGTTTTAGGAGACGCAAATTAGGGAGAAGAATAAAGGTTTGGATACTATGAAAAATTAATGGAACTGATCTTTCCCCTTTGTCAGAGTTAGGTTCTTTAAGGGAACAAAACTGCTGAGTAATGATTATGTAACTAAGCTATACAGGGATGATGAATGTCACGAGAGTAACAGGTGCAGCTTGTTAGCAATCAGTGATGGGGATTGGATAGTTGCACTATAATAGTACAAGCCTTACTCTCAGCTAGTGTGGGTGATGATAAGGAGGAGAAGGACGGTGCGTGAGAGAAGGAGAAACATCTTGACTGTTATACTGTTATTCTGGAGGACTGGATAAGACTGGCTTATGTAATGTATGGACTGGATTCTTGACTTCTCTAACTGGAAACTGATTTGGTACTGTATCTTGGAAGGACTGCTTTATGTGTATGAACCATTGGACTGCCTGTGACTGCCTCTAACGTATTTACCCAAATATAACTGTTGACTGGCTGTTTGGAGTTTGTCTTTCTATCACAGCTTCTGGAGTTGCACTCTTCAGTTTACTCATACAGGTGAACTTCCCATGCACACACTGTCACCCTTCTCATGGTAAGTCCCCCCCACACACCCCAAATTTATGTCAGGAGACTCTCAGAATCCAAGTGGGATACAGCACAGGGAGTTTCAGCAAGGAAGAACAGAATCACCCATTCACCCCCTTGTTCTGGCCACAGAAGAGCTCAAACAAGAGGGGTGGGAAGCAATTTCTGCTGACTGCCCTTCAAGCTGCATCTCCCATCCCCCACACCATCCCACAATGTTCTCAGGGGCTCTCCAACTGTCGGAAACAGCTGGGGAAAGGCACAAAGAAGCCTGAAAGGGAGAAAGTAAGGATTGTGAACTGCTCCCATTTATAGTTTGTAGGATCTAAGCCATAGTTCACAGATCAGCTGCAGGTAAGAGATTGATTGTTCTTTAATATGAATATGGCATTATAAATCATTGAAAACTCCCTCCCCCAGGCCCCTACATAAGTATTGCACACATGTCACAGGTCTTCCAAAGGCACCTTGGGGATATCTGTCAAATGAACAGATTCAAAGCTTGTGGAGAGAACTAGCCAGTCAAGGTCTGATGCTTACAAAGGAGGATATAGTCCTATAGATCTCCATTTAACATAAGCCATTGCATTGTTCCTGAAGGAAAGAAAAAGAACCTTAACAAACATTCCCTATACACTTTCAATTTATATATTCTAACCCTCCTTCACCCCATTCCACCCAGGAAAGGGCAGCATGCCCTAATTCACAGCACTAACCCCGTCCTACAAGTTATTTATCCTACTGCTTCTTCACTGAACTTGACACATCTTTGCAGGTTCCTTTGTACTTCGATGGCTGTACTGCAGCAGACTGTATTATTACTACTGTCAAAATAAAAAAGGTACACAACCTCAAATTATCAGGCCCAAGAACCCTAGATGAAAAGCGTATGACTCACTGCCTGCTGAATTCCACTCTTCACTTGTTCACTCAACATGCCTTCAAACACAAAGGAATCACCAAATTTTTCCGCCTAGGAGGGGAGAGGAGAAGGATAACATAAAGTCAGGCAGGTTTTCAGGTTTCCTTTGTAAATGTTTTCATTCCCAAATTACCAAGAGAAAGCATCAAATTAGAGAATTAAATATACAATGGGATTCAGTTAATCCTTTCGAACAGCAATTCAGAGTCTGTTAGATGAAACACTAGGCCTGCTACGGCACATAAAGCATGAAGAAGGCCCCTTTGCTTATAGAGATCATCACCCCCAAATAAGGCATTGGGGTGAAGTGCAGACTCTTGATAGAAACACAAAGAGCAGCAGAACAAGAACCTCTGCAAATATCCCGACTATCATTCACTGGGAATATCAGATTGTCTTCAATTCCATTTTTCTCAGGATTGCATGGAAATCATGAGGTGTTGGTAAGCATTCTGGCACGGCAGTGTCCAATACTTTACAGTCTGGGCCTGGTGGTGGAGAAAAATGCAGTCAAGTCACAGCTGACTAATGGTGACCCCATAGGATTTCCCAAGCAAGAGACATTCAGAGATGATTTACCATTGCCCAATATTTCTTGGTGGTCTTCCTCTCTAAATACTAGCCAGGGCTGACTCTGCTTAATTTAAAAGACCTGATGAGATTGGGCTATCCTACTCAGCATAAAATACAGTAACCAGTACACTGCATAACTCTCTGGGCTAGGAACAATGAGCAATAAGGATTCGTGAAACCATTTCATTCAGTCTTTGTCTGCCTGCTGAGATTTTAGCCAGGCACCACTGGAGTATGCCGTCCCAACTGGCTCAAGATCAGAGTACTTAAAGGACCATATACTCCCACAGAACTGTGCTCAGCAATCAAGATCCTCTACAGAGTCCTTTATTTGCATGCCTCCATCTTCAGAGATAAGATAGGTGGGTTAACAGAGACATGGTCTTTTCTTTAAAAAAAAACAACTTTGTTTTCCAGTTCTTATTTTTTATGAACTAATTTTCACAAAACATAGTTATAATCAATGTTGCCGAGAGAGACATAATATTTTCCATTGCTGTGCCTCCATTTTGGAACTCCATATCCACAACTATTTGCTGGTTACCAAGCTAGTTGGATTTTAGGGGACCAGTCAAAATGTTATTTCTGCATTTTTTTTTTGTTATTGGATTCTCTCTCCTTTCTTCTTCTGAACCTATGCTGATCTTCAGGTTGTTCATTTTATCACTCATTCATAATCACTCTTTTACGGTCACTGTTTCCTTAGAACACAAGTTATCAGTACTTTAAAGAAAACATAAATACAACAGGGTCTGTAGTAGCTAAGGTTTTGGAAAATATTCAAGTACAGATTAAAGGTGCACCTAACCGTTGCACTGGATTATGGTCAAATATATAAATTCAGAATCCTTTTGACAACTTTAGAAGCCAAATATATAATGACATACAGGGCTGGCCCTGCCACTAGACAAACTAGGCAATTGCCTAGGGCACTGGCCTTCTGCGGGCACCTAATTGGGCACCCCCCATGTGCCTCGGTGACATTATCACTGCAGGGGAGGGCTGCTAGAAGTTAGCCTTGCCTAGGGTGCCAGACAGTCTAAGGCCAGCCCTAATGACATATAAGCAAATATACAGCAATTATGTACTTACAGAAGTTGGACTTCTATATAAATGGGGGGGGGGGGTCTCTTTTATCTGGTACTACACATTTAACCCTTTTCGGTTCAATCCCTAGATCAGCAGCTAAAAGGATCAGGTGTGTGAAAGACCTCTGCCTGAGACCCTGGAAAGCCACAGTAGACAATATTAACCTCAGCAGATGCAAAGAACAGAAAGGTTCACATAGGACTGACCCGTCTAAGAATCTTTCTGTTACTCTCCTTAGGCCCAAACTGCATCCTATCAGCAAATACGCATAGTGACACCATGGCCTGTTTTTTTTTTTTAACTAGAAAATATGTTTCCAATAGGTACAATCAAGAATACAGGCAGGGTGTGGGAAGCGGGGTGCTTAACCCTTTCCCCATCCAACCATCTTCTTGCTTTAAAATGCCTGTGCCAGCAGCTATCTCATTCATTTTGTGAAGCTCAGTCTAGAGCATTTAGAGCACTGTGATGCTCTAAATATATTACAGAAAACCATGCAATGTACATTTATTTACACATGCTTTTTCAGGTATCCAGAGAATTATGGACTCCAGTATTAACCATTTTCAATAAGAGAAAAACAAAACAGCTGGCTGAGATCTAGCATTTAATTCTTAAGGCTGTACTTCTGCACACAATGGAAAGTTATACCAAGCAAGAAACAATAGTAGAGATTTCATCTCATAGATTGCTAGAAAATAGCTGCCTTGAAAGAGTCTGCAGTTTCTCCAACAGTCTGGTACTGTCTGTTTTACAATCACCTCACAAACACAGAAGAAATATGTTACAAAGCATTCTGAATTCTCAATTAAGATTTGAGGCTTTCATTGGGGGGGAGGGGCTCTATACTAAGACATTTCTATATTCACTATATTTCACTGATTCAGTTTACCAAAGAAACTACACTGACAACATTGCTTTAGAATTTTGGACTTTGTCTACACTGGAACACATATATCATTGCTAGATCTTAAATTAGTTTATTAGCTCCAAAACTTGAGCTCAATCTCACTCACTCCAGCTGTGGCTCCTGGTCTGAAGGAATTCACCTCACACTCTTCTTGAAATGCACAAGCATTTATCCCAGACCTGGTATATCTCCACCATATTAGATAGGGTTACAAAGGCATTGTGTTTGACACATAAACCTTGACATGCTGATGATGGTGTCCACCCTATTAAGACTACTGACAAGAACCCATAAATTCAAGAAAACAAAAGCATAGGGCCAGGCATCTGTAAGGTTCTGGATTCAGCATCCTGAGAACCTCAGAGTCACAAAGAACACATCAGCAGTGCCTTAATATCTCAGAAACCAGTTGAAGTCTGAATGGAGATACTGAATGGATCCATAGAGCATCTCACTGTTCTCCACAGGACCAACCAAAGCAGAACATTATTGTATATTTACATCTTTGGTTCAAAGCATAGGTCTTGGTGTTGTACTCACACATTCTAATACTGGGTACCCAAAAACCAGAGCAAGCATCCATGGAAACCACTGCCTGATTATAGGGCCCTTTTCACCTTTTCAAATAACTTAGAAGACTCAGAAAGAGACTGGATCTTTCCATCATCTTTATTCTCCAAGCTTAGGCATTTTCCTTCTCTTCTGGGAACAAGCTTCAGTTTCTGTTTGACCAAACTACAGCCATTGTGAAAGAAATTAGCACCCCTTACCTCTGTGAGATAGCCAGTAGCATTTGCAAACTTCTCAAACTCAGCATTACTGACTTCATAGCGATCCATGTAGAAACTGTCAATATGAACTCTTCTGGCAGGCCATTCCCCATCTTGTTGTATAGCTGGCTCATCAGTTCCCATTGTAAATTCTCCCACTGGAATTAAGACCATCTGCAACTTGAAGGAAACAATTACATGTGTTTCAGGATGAAACTGTCTTTTCACCTACTGCAGAGTTAAGTAATTTGCATTACTTTTTAAAGGCTGTATCCTGCAATGCTGAAACGCGGGGCTGCCATCTCTGCATCATGATCACATGTTGCAAAGCAGACCTTTTTTCAATTAATAGGTCCAGGATTTTTTTTGAGCAGGAATGCACAGGAATGCAGTTCTGGGTGACTTGGCATCAGGCTTGTGGCCTAATACGCAAATGAGTTCCTGCTGGACCTTTTCTTTTAAAAAAGCCCTGTGTGAAACAATGGTCTGTCAGGGGGTGTGGCCTAATATGCAAATGAGTTCCTGCTGGGCTTTTTCTACCAAAAGCCCTGAATAGGGCACAGATGACCACCAACAGTGTTTTGCAACAAATTGTGTCTGAGACAAACAGGATTGAATGAAGAACAGTCATGTGGCAATGGAGTAACATGTAAATGAAATGATAGTTACAGAAAAGATTAAAAACAGGAGGGGATTGATTATCAGAGCAGAGAAATCAACAGTCCAGTGCTACTTAGCTATACCTCTTTCCAAGCCCTTTTACCTTAGTTGACTTAGGAAAGTGTAATTGCTTAGGATAGCACTGAAAATTATAAGAAAACTACCCAGCAGGGGAAAGGTGCTGATAATAGAGTTCAAGCAGGGTCATGCTCATGAAACATCTAAATTCTTCAGGGATGGTGAGGGGCCTACCACTTTTTGTAACATAATGCACTATACAGTACACCTCATACTCTTGTCATAAGATAGCAGACACTCACCCCACTAGGAGCAGGCTTTTTGGCATTTCTCAAAGGCATGAACTAGTGTTCCTTAGTGTGAAATACAAAAAGCAAGAACAAACAGAGAAGCTTATTAGCATTCCCTGGAGGATTAGCTCAAGAAAACAACTTTACTCAGCAAGATTAATGTTCTATCCCACGCAATCCTGCTTCTGAACTAGATGAGCTGTTGCCCTGATGAATCAGGCCAAGGATTCTTTTTGTTCAAGGCCATGTTCAGGCACTAAAGGTAAAAAATACCCCTCATTTTCTTTGTGATCAGCCCAAGACTATCTTATTCCTAATTAGGGGCAAGAAACTGATTTGTGGAAGCACATGGAATAGGATGCCCTATCAAATTGTGATTATAACGAAGACTGTCTGAACTAACACAAAGTCTTCAGTCTTGCTCAAGAGGGGCAGAGGGGAACAGGCCAGAGAATGTAGTGATGGCGATAGGCATAGACAGCTTTAAAGGAGGATTAGATAAATTCATGGAGGATAGGTCTATCAGTGGCTACTAGCCATGGTGACAATACACCTCTGACATGGAGGCAATACATCTCTGAATCCCAGGGTCTGGAGGCAGCACCAGGGGAAGGCCTCAGCCTCTATGTCCTGTTGATTGTGCTCCAGAACTGGTTGGCCAATGTGTGATGCAGGATGCTAGGCTAGATGGATCACTGGTCTGATCCAGCAGAGCTCTTATAGTCTTAACATGGAAATGATATAATCAACCAGGCTTCAGGCTTGTTGCAAGCTAATCTGTGGTCATGTGTGACCTCTAAATACAAACTAACATGGTTTCTAACAAGCAAATGCCACTGTTAAAGCTCACCCACAGGGCACAAATAAGCTGACTTATGAACACAGATATTTCCACTTTGCTGTCACATTGAATTTTAACTCCAGAAACTGGGGATTAAAAAGTTACATTTATGGTTCTATTCTAATTTAAACCCTAAACAAGGTTAGTTGTCCTCAAGCTGATCTGGAGGCAAGAAATCCAACATGGAAGCACCAATCAATAAAAGATACAGCTGATTGTTTATTGACTAGCTTTGTCTTCAGTGTGGACAAAACGCTAAAAAGGACAAAGGGGGGGGGGAGAGAAAACTTAACCCCCAAAAATGAGTTAAGAAACTAGAGAGTTAAATGAATCCAAATTAAAAGGCCCAGTATTTGAATAACCAAATGTAAGACATAGATATTTATCAAATTATAAAATAATTTGTCAGCTGCAATTCCAGATCATTGTATTTATGTAATCCAATGTCCTTGTGATCTGATGTATGTAGGTTACCAGAGCTGTAAAGAAATGAATTTGTGAGCACAAAAGCTGCATTAGATTACAAAGAAAAATGCTCACTGGTCCAGCACTTTTAGACCTTGGGACACACAGATAAGCAGCTGCACTTCTGGGTGTTGAAGAAGATCCAAGCTCCTAGCCTACAACTTCAGCAACATCTGAAAGCAAGAGAGACTTATTGGATTTGCACTCTGAATACTTTATCTCCACATGCCTGAATGTGTCTGGCATAATGTTTTTTTCAGCATTTATTATGGTAGGTATCACTGGTATTCATTAACACATAAAGGTTTTTTCCCCCTTTCCCTTATTTCTCCTATACCTGGTACATTCACAATGTAATGTGTTCCCACCCCCCATTCTGATTGCATCATTAATTCTAATTGCACAATCCCTCAGTCTGACATATAAGGAATATGATGATATTTTGCACTACATCCTACTATGACACATTGGCTCCATACTGCATTTGAAATTGATTTTCTTTGGATCTAAAGGCAATTTTTATAGTTCAGTACTATTAAATATAATCATTTGATATAGTTTGGGTATTAAAAAAATATTCTTTATAAAAGTGTTATCAGGATATTTTTTGGATTTTTTTTTGGGGGGGGGGGGGTGTAGTACACAATTGAATTACCACTCAAGATATGTGTACCTGACTAGAGCAGAAAGTGATTTCAAATGAGGCCTCTTAATTACATCTCTGCCTTGAGTAACACATATTGATTAGAATTCCAAATAGGTATTTTTGAACATATGTTCATGTCCTAATTATAATATTATAAATATTGTACCAAACTTAATAACGAAAACTTCCCTTTTGTTCTCCTCCCTTTCTTCTTAAGATCAATTGCAACTTGGCCCTGTATGAGTCATTATTGTAATATTATTGCAATGTCTGGAGCTAATGTGTAATATTTATGCTTGACCACTGAAGAAGGCTGCAAACCAAAACATGTTTGATCAGGTTCACATATGATCTATGTCTGAAATAACTGTATGGTGGTAATCTGAATTGAGACTACATATGGGCTCGTGATTGTTTTCAAATCATTTGTAATGAACACATTTTTTGTATATTTTATGAATCTCCATAGGTCCTTTAATTTGGATTAATTTAGCCTTCTAGGTTCTTAATGCTGTGAACATATACCTGT
Organism: Heteronotia binoei; assembly: GCF_032191835.1. Classification (NCBI taxonomy): domain Eukaryota; kingdom Metazoa; phylum Chordata; class Lepidosauria; order Squamata; family Gekkonidae; genus Heteronotia; species Heteronotia binoei. The sequence goes on from NC_083227.1 coordinate 68,711,636, forward strand.
GCTCAGGACTTTTTTGGTAGAAAAAGCCCAGCAGGAACTTATTTGCATATTACGCCACACACCCTGACATCACCAGCAGGAACTCATTTGCATATTAGGCCACCTGATGCCAAGCCAATTGGAACTTTGCTCCTTTGCATTCCTGCTCAAAAAAAGCCCTGCCTATGTTTATCTACATTGGTTGCCTTCTTGCTTCAACGTAACAGTTGTTACCTCAACAGCCCCTCATGATCGAGTGTCCACATACCTGAAGGAGGGCCTTTCCTGGTGCACAGCCTGAAGCCTGTCCATGGTTATTTGCTGTTGATTTTCCTTCACTCCCATTTGGCCCTCCTGGCACCCAGCAGGAGTCTGGTTTTCCCTGTACAGCCCCATCACTTTGTAATTTATTAACTGAAACATTTCTTTCCCACTTTTCTCATTGTGGCTGAAGGCAGCTTACAATTCTAAATTAAACCCATCCATAATAAAATAAAACCCCATTGAAACTGTCTAGGGCCATACAGCAGGTTTTATGTTCTTTGCCTTCTGGGAGGATAATAATTATTGCTTTTGTTATTTAATTATGAGGATTGTATTTTTCAAAGCAACACCATGTCTGTGGGTATTTAGTGGGATCTGTGCAGTACTTTATGTTTTTGTTTGGGTTGTTTTGATGCTCACAGCGTGAGTTCTTTAGCAAGATGTACCTGGATGCAAATGAGACTGAGACCCAGGTAAGCCTCTTCTGAAGCATCATCTTCCCCACATATTGAAAGGTGTTCAAACACACAAGCCTCATGTTTCAAACCACTGATGGAAAAGACTGAGGAAATTTGTATCAGATCTGAAGACATCATACAGCAGTAGTGGAAAGACTTGTTCAGGTTTGCACTAGATTGTGCCAAGCTGCCAGAAGAACGTCTCTTCCCTGTGCTGATGTTCCCAACCTTCCTGTGGTCAGATTTTGCAGCACTCATAAGAACCACAGCGCTGCTGTGCTCACCATCTGTGACCAAGTAATCCAATCAGTATATACATGGGTGTTTGTCAAAGGCTGCTTTGCACTCCACCTACCCACAATATGCCAGGGCTGTGTGTCGATATTTTCTTAAGCACTAGAAAGGCCACACTTCAAGGGGAAGGGGGGGAATCAAAGCCTCCATCAGGGCAGCAGAAGAGATTCAAATGGCAATTCACAGTTTAGGTTTAAGATTAACAGCAAACTGGTGAGCAACAGAAGCTGCCTACTGAGAAAAATTAGAAAGGAAGTTGCAGGGTTCCAAAGCTAGATTCCCATCACTTCTGCATTCCGATTCTTGGATAGGGAAGACGATTCAAGTGCAGCTTCTCTGCTCTGGAGGTCCAGAAAGCTTCAAGAGATCCAGAATGCAGCTGCTAGATTGCTGACTGGGTCTCCCTGGTCTGCACCTATAACACTAATACTTGGGCACCTGCACTGGCTTCAAATCAGCATCTGGTGCCAATTCAAAGTGCTGCTTTTGCCCTATAAAGCCCTAAATGGTCTGGGATCATCTTACCTGCACCTTACCTCATCCAGTATGACCCCTGTCACCTCCTTACATCATTATTACAGGATCTTCTACAGGTGTCTGGCCCACAAATTCCCCACTTGTCTACCACCAGGGCAAAGGCATTCTCAGTGGCTGCCCCATCTCTCTAGAACCAGCTCCTCAAGGAAGTTCATGCCCTACAGGACCTTCCAGCATCCTGCAGGGCATGCAAGCTGCATTCTTTCAAGAGGCCTGGGTAGCATTATGAACCGGGGAGCTGGTCAGTTGTTTTAAGCCTTCCAGATTGGCTTGTCAAGCTGATGTTTTATACTTTAATGCTTCTATTTGCTTCTATTATGTTTAGCTTTATTGTATTTTTAAGGCTGTAAGCTCCCTGTGGGGAAAGGGTATAGGGTGTAAATTAAACAAATAAGCCAACACCTTTTCATCTGGGAAAGGAGGCCAGGCTTCACCTTCATAAAGAAACAAGTGGAAGAGGATTTATACTCCACCTTTTAGCTAAGGTGTTTTACAGTTAAAATTCAAGGTACAAGCTGCAAGTACAACACATTGAAGAAAATTGGATGTGTGGACAGCAGTGTGAGCTGATTCCAATCCTGACAATATAGGTCATGTTCTAGGTCAGGGGTCCTCAACCCCCCAGTCTGCAGAACAGTACCATTCTGCAGTCTGTTGGCAACCGGATCGCACAAGAGCTGATCTTCCTCCCCACTCCCTGTGTTTGCAAAGAAAAGTTGGAGTCGCCTGAGCAGGGCTGGGAGAGCACTATGGAAGGCGTTGCGGAAAGCTTGAGAGTTAAGATGTGTTTCCTTTTCTCTCCCCCCCCTTCTCAGTTTGCAAAGGTAAGCTGGAGCCCAGTGGCCCTTAAGATCTGTTTTCCTTCCTCTCCCACCTCCCACCCCCCTCTGCTTGCAAGGGAAAGTTGGATCTCTCTGTCTGTCTGTCTGTCTGTTAGTGTGAGAGTTCACCCAACACATTTTGTTCTATAGCCGGGGGATTTTGAATGTAAGCCTCCCAAATTGTAGACTCATACAGATCACTATATTTGGATGTCTCTCTATTATTGTACTGCCTCTTAGAAGTTGCAGCTGTTTTTCTGGGGAAGACTATAGTTTCTGTAGACAAACACTCCAGTTTAGTTTTATAGACTCCCCCACTCCAGGCAGCACTGGGGCATCAGCAACAAAGTATTGCAAGACTGTTAATGGTTTAAGTATGTTTGTATTTAAAGTGAAAAAGTAAAAAATGGTGTGCTGGGGGGGAGTATTTATGATTTTCCTAGGTCGTTTTCGCACTCACCTTCCGCCGGCGCGACCCCCCTCTTCACTGCGCAGGATCTGCGCGGATTTCGCACTAAACGCTGCGGAGCAGCCAGAAAAGCCGGAAGCTCCCGTCGCAAAAGCCGCGCAAACGCCAAACTGCTTTTTGGCGGTTTCAGTTTGAGCGGCTTTTGCGCCGGGAGCTTCCGGCTTTTCTGGCTGCTCCGCAGCGTTTAGTGCGAAATCCGCGCAGATCCTGCACAGTGAAGAGGGGGGTCGCGCCGGCGGAAGGAGAGTGCGAAAACGACCCTAGAGATAAAGTGCACGATTGTATCATCTGAAAACCATCACTCCCCCCGCCCCCGGTCTGTGGAAAAATCATCTTCCACAAAACTGGTCCCTGGTGCCAAAAAGGTTGGGGACCACTGCTCTAGGTTGTTCCATCCAGAATAGGGTTGCCAAGTCCAACCCCAGAAATATCTGGGGACTTTGGGGGTGGAGCCAGGAGACTTTGGGGGTGGAGCCAGGAGACACTGGGGTGGAGCTAGGGGGGAGGGGGGAAACGGCACCGGGGAGCGTGCTGAGCCGCCCCGTCTCAGAGCGGGCGACGCCGCTGCACCGCTGCCGCCTCTTCTCTGCTCGCCGTGGCTGCTCCTCCGAGATGGGCTCAGCCTGAGGCCTTGCCCGCTCCGCTTCGCCTCTGGGGTGGAATCGGAGGGGGGGTGGAGGCGGGCCAGGGGCGTGGCGAGCCGCGAGTCCGGGTCCTAGAAGGGCCCGGATTCATGGCTCGCCATGCTCCTGGCCTGCCTCTGCCCTCCCCTGGTTTTGCCTGCGCTGCTGCCGCCTCTTGGCTGCTCCTCCGAGATGGGCTCAGCCTGGGCCCATCTCGGAGGAGCAGCTGTGGTGGGCGGGGAGGGGGTGGCGGCGGCCTCGCCCGCTCCGGGATGGGGCGGCTCGCCATGCTCCCCGGCCCCGTTTCTCCCCCTCCCCCGCTTCTGTTTTTTGGGGGAGCGGGGGAAGAGGTTGGAAATCCTGGGGTCCCCCGCCAGGGCGGGAGGGTTGGGAAGCCTAATCCAGAAGCCACCCTGAGCCTGCCTTTGGCGGGGGAGGGTGGGATACAAAAATATTAAAAAAAAAAAGGATTTGGTGGTTTCTGGCGACTGATGATTGTAGCACTGGTATTGCTATCCATTCACAATATTTATGAAGAGCTCATTCTTGGGATTGCTAACTGCCAGGTAGGGCCTGGAAATCTCCCAGATCTTGACTACAGAGAATAGTTCTCCTGGAGAAAATGGCTGCTTTTGAGAGTGGACTCTGGCATTGTGCCCTGATGAGCTCTCTACCCGCCCCAAACCCTGCCCTCCCCAGACTCCACCCCCAAAATCTCCAGAAATTTCCCAGCTCAGAGCTGGCAATCCTAATTATCTGGAAATCTATTCTAGATACAGTTTGTCTGCATTTCTGGAGAAGTTTGGATGCACAGTTCTATCAGCCCTGCCTGCTGATTCAAGACTGATGAAGCATATTTTACAGACAAGGCTTCTATGCCTTTCAAAAGCCACATGACAACAAAGAAATCATTTCCCACTACAAACATACAATGAGAACAATTTCATTTGTGACCCTTTTCCTGTACAGCAGACTTCACTATCTGCATGAAGTTCCTTTACATCAAATCTTATGCACATGGGCACATGGCTTGGAAGAATGGTCACAAGAAAACCTCTCTGAAATAACAGATAGGCCTATAGACATGTTTTCAGCATGATTTCGTGTTCTAAGCCTGACAGGATTCAAGGTAAGTAATCCCTTCTACATCACTCAAATTCAGCAGGTGTCTAAATGGGTAGTGATGCTTGCCAACCAGCTGGGAGAGATCTGTTCTCTTACTCACGGCTTCAAATCTTTTCTGGAAAAGTGCCACCTGCCAGAATGTCTTCTGATCTAAATAAAACATAAACTGGCAGAGATGCATGCCACAGAACTGACCCATCTTTTAATTTCTTGCTGAGTCATTATAACCATGACAAACTCTTCTAAACTGGCTTGGCAATCACAGATTACGGGCTCACTTCTCAGTTATCTCTGATAGCTGAGTCTTTCAAACATTAAGGCAAAGCAGAACCCTTCAGTGGGTCAGCAAACCACAGCCTCCCATAATGACACAGGCAGACATTCTTATCCACACACAGTGGATAGCCCCTCAAGAGTCATTACAGACCCTGAAACTGTAACAATTCCAGAGCTTATGCTGGAATAAAATATTGTTACTCTTTAAGGTGCCACAAGAGTCTTCAAGTCATACTTTTCCATACTTCTTAAATATGGACCTGCTTGAGGTTAAACTTTAGATTACCAGTTAAATGCCAGTAATAAACACCAGAGAGATGCCTTGGCCATTATCTGTACTCCTTTTTCTAAGCTTATTTTTAATGAGGAAGGGGAATTGGAGTGAAAGGCTGCAGCTCACAGTTAATTAAAACATCAGACATTTCACAAGATCTAGCAATGTGTATGCTTGATTTTTACCAACTAGTTATGCATTGTATGCATAATTACTGTAGTAATCAAGATGCTTTTGTATGGCTATTATTTAAGGACTGCCATGCTGAATCAGATCAAGGACCCAACTAGTTTACTATACTGGATTTAGCAATGGCCAGCCAAATGTCCTGCTTATAAACTTCTTGGAGACATGGAGGTAATTATCCCCATATTTCAGGTCTCCCCATAGAGAACAATGAAGCAAATAAACAACGCTGATAACAGGAGGTGCTCTACTTCTGAACATGGAAGTTCCATTATTACCTATTATGACAAAATCATCAATAAAACCCTCAATAGCTCAAGTTATTTTTAAACCATCTGTGCCACTTTCCATAAGAATATTCTGCAGCAATATTTAAAGTTAACTGTCATGTACTTGCACATGCACACATTAAAACTACCATCAAGGCAGTCAATGCACACAGTGGTACAAACCATTTTCTAAGAAAGACTGGTTGTAATACATAAGTCATTATTAACATGGTGTTTTTTCTTCTTGTGACCCAATCCACAGCTTAAAATGCAAATCAAGTTCTTTTTTTTTTTTTTGCTTTTCATAGCAAAAGCCACGCTGAGTCACTGCGAGATTGAAAAAAAAAATCACATTTTCAATAGTCAACACGAAAAGAGTACTTGTATGAGTGCATTATTTGGTACCACCATCAATATGACCCAATCACATTAGGTAACTGCTACAACTTTCTCCCTTCCTAATTCCTCACTGCAAGGAACTCTCAGTTTAGATGGTCAACAGTAGCACAGCATGTGTTTTGCATGCCCAAGGTCGAACTAGCTTCAAGGATCTCTAACAGGAGGTTGTGGACAGCCATGACCATTTAGTATACACAATTCCAGGAAGTGTAGTGTAATAGCTAGAGCAGGGGTATCAGACATGCGGCCCAGGGGCTGAATCAGGCCCTCAAAGGGCCTATCAGGCCCCGAGCAACTGTCACCTGTTTCCTTCTCCCTCTCTCTTGCTTCCTTCTGCATAACAGCTTGCTTTGCCAGATTTGCTCAATTGCACAGGAGCTACGGAGCAAAGTCTCTATTTTCTCCATTGGTTGATGCTCCTCCCTTAGGGAGGAAGGAGGGAGGGAGAATTTGCTTTGCCAGGCTCTCTCAATCGCCCAGCAGAGCTACTGAGCCAAGCCTTTCTTCCTTCTATTGGCTGAGGCTCCTCCCCCTTCTGGCTCCTGGGGAAGGAAGGAAAGAGCCAGAGCTTCCTTCGCCCAATTCCCTGGATCACATGGGAGAGATGCAAAGAAAGCACCTTTAAGACCAATGTGTGCTAATGTTTTAAGTTTTTTAAAAAAATATTTAATTGTGTTTGTCTGTGTCCTTTATAATGTTTATATCTCTGCTACCTAATCTTAAATAGGTACACACACGGCCCAGCCCAACATGGCTCGGCCCAACAAGGTCTCATTTATGTCAGATCAGGTCCTCATAACAAATTAGTTAGACACCCCTGAGCTAGAGTTTTTGGTAATCTCAGGTTCAACTTTACACTCAACAATGTGTTCACTTTCTCCCAATCTGATCTATTTCACAGGGATGCTGCAAGGATAAAAATGGGGGTTATACCCTGAACTCTTGGGAGGAAGTGTCAAATAAAAAAGGAACAATGCAAGGAGAGAAGTCAGTGGTGTGACTCAGTATAAAGCAGATTTATGCATTCATATATACTAGTCAGTCCTGGACATAGAAGCCTGTCTTTCCATAGCTCCATGGAATCTTCATGAATATAGCCTCTGTGTCATATTCACCCAGTTCAAGAGTGTAAGATTGTAGAAACACTGTTCATAGACCTCTGTGTACCAGACTGCTTCCCTGGCATGCTTATGTTTTATTTCTTTGATGCACAGGGGGCAGCCAAGGAACAGTGCAGACACTGGGGTTAAGATTCAGTAACAAATGCCAGGATCAAATTCTATGTTTGCATTGTAATTGCTGCTTTCACATGGTTGATTTCCATAGTTCCTCTGTAATGTCTGAAGTTCACATCACATGGGTCTAGGGTTGCCAAGTCCAATTTAAGAAATATCTGGGGACTTTGGGGGTGAAGCCGGGAGACTTTGGAGGTGGAGCCAGGGGACATTAGGGGTGGAGCCAAGATCAAGGCTGTGACAACCATAATTGAACTCCAAAGGGAGTGCTGGCCATCGCATTTAAAGGGATGGCACACCTTTTCAATGCCTTCCTTCCATAGGAAATAATGAAGGATAGGGGCACCTTCTTTTGGGGCTCATAGAATTGGACCCCCTGGTCCAATCGTTTTGAAACTTGGGGGATATTTTGGGGCGAGGCACTAGATGCTGTACTGAAAATTTGGTGCCTCTACCTCAAAAAACAGCCCTCCCAGAGCCCCAGATATCCGTGGATCAATTATCCATGATTTTCTATGGGAATGGCTGCAATTTGGATGACACACATGATAACAGCCATCCAAATTTTACTGATTGCAGTTGGGAGGAGGCAATCTTGCCACAAAGCTAAGTTTCACATCAGCCCAGTTCAAAGATTAACAAAGAGCATATTAGATTATGAATGAGCAATGTTACCAAGACAGCACTGAAACAGACAGGAGCACACTAACTGATAGATCAGCCTTCACAGAAGAACTTGAGGTTCATAAACTATGCAGTTGCCAAGTGCTTGCCTTTCAGAAGGACCTTGAGATTCTAATGTCTCTCTTGCAGGGACTAAAGAGACAAACAAGGAAAATGTCATTTAAAAAATCCATCAACACTGCTTCTTTGATTTCATTTTGCTTTCAGTTATGTTTGCTGAACTAATTTGCCTAGTGTATTAGCTCATGTCCTAAGCCATGGTCAGTAGTACAGAAAATAATGGGGGAAAGTATATTCACAAATGCTATTTCTCTCACCCAGATGAACAGTGGAATTAATATTTTTCTGGTGTAACACAGAGCTTCCCATTTTTGCAACACTTGGAGGAGGGGCTTTTGCTGGAATCTGGTCATTTTCAAGAGGTCAGATGGCTCAGGGATCCCCAGCAGCCATGGGCACCCCAGTGCCCCCCTGAAGTCTTTCCTGCAACCACTTATTTAAAGGGACCACATTTAAAGGGACAGCACACCTTTTCAATGTCTTTCTTCCATAGGAAGTAATGAAGGATAGGGGCACCTTCTTTTGGGGCTCATAGAATTGGATCCCCTGGTCCAATCGTTTTGAAACTTGAGAGTTATTTTGGGGAGAGGCACTAGATGCTGTACTGAAAATTTGGTGCCTTTACCTCAAAAAACAGTCCCCCCAGAGCCCCAGATACCCGTGGATCAATTCTCCATTATTTTCTATGGGAATAAATCTCCATAGGGAATAACAGAGTTCCCAGCAGACATTTCCCTCCCCTCCCCCCGCTCCCCCCTGGGGATTGGCAAGCCTATGGTTTACCAACCAAGCACCTTTTTTTCTTTGTCAAATTCATTAGGAATGTGAAAAGGCTTGTATTCATTTACAGGCATATTATATTTTCATTTATTCAATTTATACCCCGCCCTACTCCAAAAATGCAGTCTGGGCAGCTTATATCATAAAAACATCAAGATAAAGCAAAAAACCCAATACATTGTGTCAGCAGTTAATTTGGGGGGGGGGGGGGACCATGCCTCATGTCATGTCACACACACACCAAAAAAACCCCTCCAGTGTCCAAATAGTATCAAAAAGCAGCAAGGCACTGGGAAGGGGCTATAGACGGGGAGGTCGGAATTATTTGGACATCTATAGCCTGAGCCAAAAGCCTGGCAGAACAGCTCAATTTTACAGGACCTGTATAACTGTAATGGGTCCAGCAGGGCCCTGATCGCCAATGGGAGCATGTTTCACCAGGTCAGGGTGAGGGTCAAAAAAACCCACACCTAGGTTGAGGCTAAAGAGACATCCTGTGGGCCAGGGACTGCTAGAAGATGTTGGTCAGAAGAGCATAGAGCTCTTCGGGACTGATATGGGGAGAGGCAGTCCTGCAGGTATGATAAAAAGGTAATTCCCTTGTGCAAGCACCAGTCGTTTTCGATTCTGGGGTGACGTTGCATTCCCAATGTTTTCACAGCAGACTTTTTACAGGGTGGTTTGCCATTGCCTTCCCCAGTCATCTACACTTCCCCCTCAGCAAGCTGGGTACTCATTTCACTGATCTTGGAAGGATGGAAGGCTGAGTCAACCTGGAGCCAGCTACCTGAACCAGCTTCCACTGGGATCCAATTCAGGTCATAAGCAGAGGGCTCTGACTGTAGTACTGCAGCTTTAACACTCTGCACCACGGGGCTCTCTATGGTATGATGGTAAGATGTAAATTTTACAAAATTCATTTCGTAAAATGCATTTTTATAGGGTGCCTGCCTCTTATTTTTCATGCCAAAATCTCAAAGATGTAAGGCAAGATATAGAGCACCTAGTGGCTCATGGATTTACATCTATTTTGTTCTGGTTACAACTGAAATGGGTATCATAAAGCTTGAAAAACTGAAACAACACCAGCTGTATAATGTGCTTGCTCTTCTCTGAAGATGAACTTTCTATTTATCTCTTAATCCAGTCCACAATATAATCTATACACTGTTTGAAACAAGCAAGCTTGCATTTGAATCAAATTAGTTCTACTACAGTAACAGAACTATGGAACAGGAAGTAGTACAATGGTGATAATAGCCAGCACTCTGACATAAATCCTACATCTGGCACTCCTGACAAATACCTGTCCTATCTGTTATGGAAAACCTTTCTGGAATGAGATTCCTAAACTTTAACAAAGCAGCTCCTTCTTTGTATTTCATCTCCCCCTCCCAAAATTTAACCTAAATCTGACTTTTAAAGTAGTTAAAGGTGCTTTATAAAGTACTGTTTTACAAAGTTGCCAATCAGATGCCACTGAAACATTTATAAAGCAAGGCATGAAGGCAAATGTCTCCCACTGCTGTCCCCACCCCAGCACTGGAATTCAGAGATTACATTTAGCTATCATAGCCAATAGCCACCAAGGGACCAATTCTTAATGAATTTGTCTAATCCCTTTCAAAGCCAAATAGTCACAATCATGTGACAGTAAGCACTTTGTGGACTTGCAACATCTTGTGAAGAATTAACTTAGTGCAGTGGTCAATAATAAAGTCATCTCATGGATACTATTTCCTGGGAATACTTCCAATGGTAACACATGTAAAATCAGGCAAATAACCCCAATGCTGATGCTCAGCCATCTTGCCTCTTTTTGAAAAAAGAAAGCAAGCCTGACAGTATAAATAGTTTATCAAGATGTTAAGGAACAACAATACTGGACACAAACGGCAAAGCAGTGACCTCTGCTTTAACAAATCATTGACACCAGTTACCCTTCACCCATTTACCCATTGTAGATGTCACCTCTGCTTCTAAGAAAGACCACAACACTTGCAATACTTAGAGAATGTTTTCTCAAGCTGCACTTAACCTTATGGAGAATAAACTAGACTTCCAGAACCTTGTGAAGAGAAATCATACTCAGTAGCAAATCCCTTAAAATTTCTATGCAACAGAATCAAACTGAAAGCCTTAAAATGAGTAGAACATTATGTAGTTTCCTAGATACCAACATATCATTTTAACTTTTTCATCTCTAAAGAACGTCCATGCTTTACAATATGACAGATGAGACCGCATTCCCCAGTATATCTTCTAAAAATTCAACAGCCTGAAACCCCAGAAAGTCTCTTACTGTCATAATGAGGCAGCACTACTGATTAGTTGAACATCAGCTATACAAGAGTCAAGTAGAACCTTTAAGACCAACAAAGTTTTATTCAGAATGTAAGCTTTTGTGTGCTAGAAGCACACTTCATCAGAAAATTGGATGGAATGGCAAGCAGTCCTAAATATAGAGAAAGTGGGCAGTGAATTAGTATGCAAAATCATGGAAATGTTTTTAGCAGATTAAAAGAATCACAAGTTGGGGTCCCATGATAGCTAGTTTGTGTTGACTGGGCTGAAACAACAACAAAGGCAATATACATAGGAATAGCAGACTGATGTCTGTGTCATTAGGTATCCTACATGTGAAGTGCAATAAATAAAAGTCTGTTGTAATGCTAGCTCTGGGTTAAAATGAGGGCATTAGTTTCTCAGAGGTTTAATTTAAACATGTAACACACATATAAACATCATTCTAGTTTGCCATTAGAAAAAGGAATACATTAAAATATAGTGGAAGATGGGTATGAAATGAGATAAACAGCTAATATCTCGTATTTGAGTATGTCAATACAAAAAACATTCTGATACACTATTCTAAAAGAGAAATACATTAGAATACTGTAGATATATAGCTATACTTGGTGAAAGTGGGTTTAATATATGTAATGAGATTTTAAAAATGATATCCCTGTTTAGTCCTGGGGAGGTGTTTGTTCCAAGTTTCATAATAATTTGTAATTCAGCAATTTTCCTTTCCATTCTGTTCTTGAAATTCCTTTGCAGCAAAACAGCAGCTTTGAGGTCACCCACTGAATGTTCTGGAAGGTTAAAATGCTCTCCTATGCAATATACTCTGTTAATGTATGTTGATCCACACTAAATCATGGTTTGGGGGCATATGACTACATAACAAATGAAAACCAAGATTACAGAGCAACACACACTGGAACAATCATACAAATAGGTGCTCTGTTGATGACACATGTCACTCTGCATGTTCAGTTTGATAGATGCTACAGTGTTAGACAGCAAGCATGTCAGATCTAGTTTTTTTTCTTGGGGGGAGGGATTTCCAAAATGTTACACAGTGGTGAGACACTGATAACACTAACGTAAAAAGTTTTCAGTGGAAAAGGCAATAATGTTAGAAAAGTTGAAGGCACGAAGAAAAGAGAAAGATCCAACTTAATATGCATTGACTCAAGCAAGCAAGCCACATCCCCCATTGTGTAAGATCTGGGGATGGCTGTTAACAATAGGGAATTTTGGAGGCCATTAATTCACAGGGTCACCATAGGTCAGAAGGAATTTGACAGCATTTACACACACACAAGAAAACATAACCCCTCACAACTATCATGGTTGCTGGGAGTTAGACGTCACCTAAAAGATTCCGCCCCCCCCCCCCCATCACTTTGCCACTGCTGCGGAGAATCCCAACGAGAATCTAACACAGGTCAGAGGCAGAACCTGCACTTGGATACGAGACCAAGTCAGGCTGTGGATGGTAACTGCGGGACAAGGTAAACTGACATAAACATCCATAGAATCTATTGGAATAGTTATCTCTGCAGTGTTCTCCCCCCACCCCCCGTACCAACACACGCTTTACCCTTTCACGCCGCCAAGGTTATCAGCCAACGACCCACCCCGCCGTCTCGCACCTGTCTCCTCTCATTTTTCGAGGGCACAGCCGCCGGCTCTTGCTTTAGCTGATGGGAAGCGCTAGCCTCCAGGGAGTATTTCTGTGCCGCGGCCTCCTCACCACTGGCCCGGTTGTTGCTGCAGCCACAAGCTCCTCGGTTGCCTTCTCCGGTCCTTCCATTGCCATCGCCGTCCTGCAAACACGTCGCCAGCCCCAACGACAGGAACCAACAAGAAGTGACAATTACCCAACGCGGCCCCTGCCTGGGCGCAGACATGCTTCGCAGAGGATCACGTGACAGATGAGCGGTCAGCTGACCTCCTTGAAGAGAAGTTGCTTTCCAGCTGGCTCCAGGCTCGAACTTGAAGTACGGAAGTTTTACTTTCGAGGGAATTCGCTCTGTACCCCCCAGCTAAGAGTTTTCTGCGGCAATAATAGCAAGAAAAGGCTAGAGATACGTATCCCACCCCTCTTTTGCAAGATACACAGAACGCGATCTTTTTTCCCCTCCCCCTCCCTTTCTTTTTTTAGCTAGAAATCACACTTCAGTTGCTATTTCCTTCAGCTTTGTAGTTGCAGTTGGATCGTTAGACTCCCTGTGGCTCTATAAAATCGATTAAAGGCGTTGGACTTGTAGACTTGTAGACTACAGAGGGAAGTAGCAGAGACCGGCGTGATGCAAAGAGTCAGGGTTTGTAAGCAGAGAACACATGTATTTCAAGTTGATTTTGCAAATACAATCAGTGGAAGAGAAACTGACTTCTTATACAAAGCTACCTTGCAGTGAGCCCAGACCATTAGAGTTTTATGGTGAACGTCGTCCTCTTTCTAGAAGCTCAACTAGATGTCTTTCCAAAGGTCAGCCCTGCGATGTGACCTTATGCTAGGGGAGGCTTTCAAGATTTACTGATACTGTTCTTTTGGCCTCAGGTTCAGTTTACCCCTAGATTCTTTTTTCTTTTTCTTTTTTTTTTTTGCATTCTCTTTTAAAAATTAAACTTTAAAAACCAATATACAACAAGTGCAGTCAAATATTCACAAAATCTTAACCCTTTAAATCCCCGGCCCCCCAGACAAAAACCTATAATAACACATCTATACTATACCATTATCCTAGGATCAGATTCAGAAAGGTGAAATTCAAGCAGTAAATACAGTATGGAAACATTCAATTCAATTATAAAAGTTAACATACTGTGCAAGTTTATTGGAACTAGTAAAATAGAGCAGACTGAAAAATTCCAGTAATTTCAATCTCATGTAAAAGGGAACTCAAACCTGTGATTCCCAAAACAGCTGACCACTGACGAAGAGCTTGACAGCCATCCAAAATCCTACTCAAGAGTAAAATTTCATGTTCTTCAATGGGGCTTACTCCCAGGAAAGAGTTCTTATTATAGTGCACTTTGTTGTCAAAATGCACCTGGTTTTCTATTTGAAGCTTGGGCATTTAGTTATTGTTTATGCATATTTACAGTATTTTGCAATTTTAAGTTTTATTGTTGTATATGCATTAGTTTATTGGGGGTTGGTTTCCAACTTGTTTTGGTTCTCTCTACATTCAAAACAGTATCCAAACACAATTTCAAGCACATTTATGTGGCAATAAATACAGCTGGGTTCAAAAGCATTTGGTTAGGTCCAAATTGTGTTTATAGCTACAGCCTTGATCTGAATAAATCCAACTATAAGAATATAGACCAGAGTACAGATCAAACATCACCATTTTTAGAGTGTGTAATAAAACCGTGACCTGGGTAGCCCAGGCTAGCCTGATCTTGTCAGAGCTTGGAAGCTAAACAGGATTGGCCCTGGTTAGTAATTGAATTGAAAGACAACTAAGGAAATCTAGGGTCGCTACACAGAAGCAGACAGTGGCAAACCATGTCTGTTCATCTCTTGCCTTGAAAGCCCTACACTGGCAGGGGTGTCAAACTCATTTGTTAAGAGGGCCGGATCTGCCATAAATGGGACTTTGTGGGGCCAAGTCATGCACGTCCTAAAATGTAATGCTAGATAGAGGAGAGATACAGACTTTATAAAAGACACAGGCTAACACAACTAAAGATTGGGTTTTTTAAACTTGAAATACAAATGTGCTTAAAACTCTTGCAATATTTTGTTTAAATTTGAAAGGTGGGGGAATAGTGGGCTTTTGCAATGCAATTTTAAAAATAAAACATCAAGAAAAAGCACAAGGATCACAGCAGAAAACTTAAACATATAAAATGCTCTTAGCCTGGGAAAACATGAAATGGCAGGGCATTGCAAACTTCTCCTCCAGGTCTACTCAGATTAGCAATGACTCTCCAGTCTAATATCCCTCTTTGGCTGTGGATTCCCAAGTTTATTATTTATATTTATTTATTACGTTAAGCTTATATCCCGCCCTCTCCGCAAGCGGACTCAGGGCGGCTCACAACATCACAACTCACTAGTTCTCATGTCCATTGAGAAGAGACAAAGCTGGCTCAAAGCATCAACACTTGATTTGCAAGGACACAACTCCAGGAAACTTCAGCTGGCCATAGAATATTGGGAAGTTAAATTGAGCTCCACTCCGTTGAAACACATAGACAAAGTTACAAGGAAAACGTGGAGTGGATTTTCCATTCAGGTCTGCTGTGCCCAGAGGCCTGAATGGAAAATCCATTCCATATTTTCTTTGCAGCTTTGCTTTCTGCTTTAGCCTCTGCAAAGAGAAGGAAGGAGGAGCTGGGAACATCAGCAGTCTTGGCTTCAAAGGGGGAGGGGGAAGAAGAGAGCCCTGCGGGACTGATTGATGTCCTGGGCAGGCACACAGGGCATCATCAATCTGACACCCCTGCCCTACAGAGTCACTGCAGCACTGTCAGAGTCACTGTTGGAACTCCATAGGAAGCTGTGATTCACAAAGTGCAAATTGAAACAAATATTAGTCTTCAAGATCTCACTGGACTTGCCATGAGCTGGATAGCCCAGGCAAACCTGATCTCATCAGTACTTGGATAGGAATACCAGGACTGGGAGACAAAAGCAGGCTGTATCAAGCAACTTCCCTGAATGTCCTCCATGCCCCAGTAGGGGTCGCCAGAAGTTGCCATGATTTCCAGGCGTACACACGTGCACAAAATCCAAAAATACCAAGAAAAAAGATGCAATGGACTTTTGCTTTATTTAGAGGTCTGAAGATACATTATTTATTTAAAATATATGCATCAGTTTTCTTTGGCTAAAAACTAAGCCAGCTCATACCATGTAAATCAAAACATTAAAGTTAACAATTTCTCTTGTTTATATTTCATGACTCTATTACAAAGTTTTAATACAATCTGGACAACTGGGCAATTCATTAAGATATGAACTATTTGTACAGGGGCTCAATCTGACCTAGGAAGGGAAATCTTCTTAGGATATAATGCTTGAATTCTGGTAGTTCATGCACTGTGCCACCCTAAGCAAAGTTACACCCTGTGGCTTTTCTCTCTCTCTCTCCAGTAATACGCCACCGCCACCTGACCTGTGTAAGGAATTGTCTGCTAGGCAGGTCAGATTCCCAGTAGGGTTACCAGGTCCCCTCTTCATCATGGTGGAAGGGTTGGGGGGCATTCTGTGGTTGGGTGGGACATCACACCCAGAAGTGACATCATCATGTTGGTGAGATTGGAAGTGGCACTCTGTTTTTTGGGCAAAAAATCATAGAGGGGTTTTTGCTTAAAAATCATAGAGTTTGCCCCCCAAAAAACAGACATTCCTGGAACAATGCTATCACTGGAAGTGACATCATCACATCAGGGCATTGCATGATGACATCACTGTTTGGAGGTTAGGCCAGCCAAAGCTCCTAAAAGCAGGGGAACCGCTGTCAGCATCTTAAGTTATAAAGTATTTATTAAAAAGACAATGTTCGTAAGCACACTTTTAGGCCAGCACCAGATTGAGCAAGGGATCCAAAATAAATTGATAAAACACAAAGCGTCTGCCCCTGTCTCTATACATGCCCTATCAGTTAAGATATAAGACAGGCTCTTTAAGCTTAAGAGTTACAAATCTTTACAGAATTCATTATCTTGAAGCTTTCTGTAGCAGCACAAGGTCAAAATGGTTGCCTTCCTAGTGGAGAGGTCTGTGTGCTATCATGGACACAGCACCCAAGGAAAAGAGAACTCACTCCTGTTGCAAGGACTTTTTATCGTATCTGTTTCCCCACTCCCTGACCAGGTCAAAGAGGTTTTTTCTGGAGATCTCCAGGAATCTCCTTCCTGCTAGAGTTGCCAAGTCTCTCTGCTGCTGTGGTGGGGGACTCCTC
The DNA here is from genome assembly GCF_032191835.1 of Heteronotia binoei. NCBI lineage: Eukaryota > Metazoa > Chordata > Lepidosauria > Squamata > Gekkonidae > Heteronotia > Heteronotia binoei. The sequence goes on from NC_083227.1 coordinate 68,728,579, forward strand.
TATCGCATGCTTTGCACACATGGAAGTGACATCATCGTGCTGGGCATGTCGCACAACGATGGGGCACTTTGAGGGTGGGGATCCCCCACAGTGGCCTGGAGCCTTCCAAACCAGAGATCCCTTGCCCCCGGTGGAAGCTTGGCAACTCAACTTCCTGAAGACTATCTAGCTTTCTATTCCTCCAGATCTCTGTTCCCCGCTAGGAGGAAGGGGGAGAAAAGGGAAGCTTGACCATCTCATTGTCTAGACCAGAAGTGGCCAAACTCAGGAGATACATGTGGCTCTCATACATATTGTGTGACTCTCGAAGCCCCCACTGCTCAGTTGGCTGACTTGGAGAAGACATTTCTCTTTTTAAATCTCTTCTCTAAACCAAGCCAGCCAGCAGGTTGGAGAACGCATTTAAAGTTAAAGTTGCTTTCTTGCCACCTCTTCCTCCTCCCATCTATTTGTCTTCCTTCCAGCATCTGACATTCATGTCTTGTGGCTCTCAAACATCTGACGTTTATTCTACATGGCTTTTAGTCAAGCAAGTTTGGTCACCCCTGGTCTAGACCCATTAGCATTTGTATGAAGGTAAGTCTGGAGAGCAATTGCGCTGACATTCTCCTTGGTTCCCTGCCCCCCCCCCTCAAAAAAATCCTGTTAAAGTGCAAGGCGAAGGTTTGGCTCCTTTCAAACTTCCAGGAAAAAAGGCATTTTTTCACATAACCTTCTAAATCCATTGAAAACAATGGACTCAGAACTCCGTAACTCTGCATAGGATGGCACTGACATAGGATCACCTGAGTCCCATTACACTTTCTGGAAGTGCCTTTTGATTCATATGGACATGAATTGCTATGCATGACTATTTTTTATTTTATTTATTTATTTTATTTTATTTTGTGATTTCTATCCCACCCTTCCCAACAAGTGGCTCAGGGCGGGTCCTATTTGAGTAGGACTCAAGCTGGATTTGGTCCAGAAAATAATTTCCAAGTAGAAATTCTGAAATGCATAGGACCTAATTGGTGCCTCCAGCTGGGTTCTGTTTTAATTAATAACTTCTGTTCTGAAGGATAAGCTTCCATGCCACGTCTTCACTGACCTACAGAAAATACAGTGATGTATCTCTCTTTTTGGAGTATGTTGCAGTCTCCACAGAATTTGAAGTATATGTTGCCTCATATATTAGGGAGCATTGATAAGGTAACCATATCCAAGGTAAATGATGAGATTTTGAAAAGGCATAGTGGCTGGAATCCTTCGCGGACTTACCTGGAAGTACAGTTAAATATATTCAATAGGACCTATGGATAAGTAAAAACGTACTTAGGCTTCTACTGCACAAAGATTATTTTTGAACTGGGAAGCTGCAACCAAAGCTAGTTACCATCCATACAGGATAACTATAAATTAGCAATGCTCCCAAAATGGTGATTTTGTCAAGCATAGCCTATCTGCTCAAATGTCATTTGCTGTTACTAAACAATGATATTCACATATCTTTTTTCCCTCTTCCATACAGGTGAAATGAAAGAATCCTGGATAGAAGCTATAAACCATGATGTCTGAATGCAGGTGCACAAAGGTTAACCAGAATTCATTCCCCCCACAAAGGAAAACTTACAATCTCGGTTTGCAGGGGGAAACTAGCTTTAGTTGACCCCAGGTCTGCATTCATACATCAAAGGTCACTGGGGATCATGTCTAACCTTGAGTTTTTGGTACGTGAAGTGCATGGGGGAAGAAGAGAAAGAAGAAGTGAGACAAGTGCTGCAACAAGCCAGGTTTATTTTAGGACATATATGCCACCTTTCCACTCAGTTCAGGGTACCCAAGGCTGCCAATATTAAAACATTTCAGACATTGGAAAGCACTTAAAATATTTTAAACAATTAAAACTAATATAATCACAACAAACTAAATACAAAAAAAAATCTTCATAGGTGGGATGCAACAAGTGGGGGGGCTGTCCAGGACAAAACTGACACACACCAGTCTCTCTTCTGCTGTTTTTGGCCTGGATGGAACCATACAAAAGAAAGAACAGTGGTAACTAAACCATCAGAAGAACAAAAGATAGAGAGACTACTTAACCATCTCCCTTTGTAGCCACTGAAGTGCCAGAGCCCTGGAAAGAGGCTTATGCCCTTCTGCTTTTCAGATATGGGTGGAGGAAGGTCATTTCTAAATGAGAATGCTGTAAAGGAGTGCTTAGGTACTTGCTTTTTCCAGAGCACCCTGTGACTTTTGGTAATTCAGATTGTTCTGCTCTGAAATTAGAGTTGCCCCCTCTGGGCTGAGAAATACCTGGAGATTTGGGTTTGGAGCCTGGGGAGGGGAGGGACCTCAGCGGTATAATGCCATAGAATTTGCCTTCCAAAGCAGCCATTTTCTCCAGGGGAACTGGTTTTGGTTGTCTGGAGATCAATTGTAATAGTGGGAGATCTCCAGATACCACCTGGAGGCTGGCAACCCTATCTGAAGGTCTCATAGACAGTAGCCATTCAGGCTCATATATCCAAATCAGAAAGCTGATTTTTATATATGTAATAATTGGCCTGCTTGACTTATAGTTGATATTGTGAACAGCCTAGGGAAAAATTCCCTGTCCCCTTAAGAGGAGCTTAAGGGGGTGTTACTAATTGGGTGATGTTATTTACCTTGAAGCCATGAAAAGCTTCACCTGCCCATTTCTCCCTATTAAGCTTCTGTTAAAGGGACAGGATATCATTTTTTTGTTGCTCTTCAGGTTATTAGCAACCCTACCAGTGCAATCCTAAACAGAATTACAACAGCCTTGTAAATTCGCTGAAGTCAATAGCCTTAGAAGAGTGTATCTCTGCTTAGGACTTTACTGTGATTCCAGGCTGAGCTTCAAACTGATGGCATCTACTAGAATGGTTTGCTGTAATTGTAAATGCTATACTTAAAAGTTATTCCATTAACTACTGTGGGAATTACTTCCAAATAAGGTTTTTGGATCAAAGCTTGGAAGGCTGTAGTGGAGATGGGGGGGGGAGCATAGTTGGGTCAGGAGGCGAGCTGCCAGCGATTGGGAATGCAGGCTCAGCTCTAGCAAGAGAAGCATTGAAGCAACATTCATTTACTAATAGTTAAACAATATCAAATGTCATTTGAATTGTTGTGGATTATTTATATTATACTGTGAAATGAAAACAAGCAATGTCTTGTATTGAATGGATAGGAATGTTTTGTTGTCCTTACAATTTGGATAGGAATACTCTAACAAACTTTCCCCCCATGCCTTGAAAGGTTCCGATAAGTTCAGAGTGCAGCTCTGAAAGTTTTCCTAAGCATGGTTTCTATTTATCTGCTTTGATCTCCTTTGCTTTTATGATGCACATAGCAAAGCAAGAGAATAATAATTTTAAAAAGCTAAAATTTAATCAGGAAGCCAAGTCTTTCACAATGTTGTTTTTTTGAGGGGAAGGGGATCGAACTGTACTGAAGTTTCTTCCATTTTGTACTCATGTGCAGACTGTCTAATAACGGCCAGCATGGAATGCAAAAAACAACTGGCAGTGTGTCTTTTTCCAGCAAACTGCATTGTGCGATGTAGTAGTTGCACAAGGTTCTGGAAGACCTGGGTTCAAATTCCCATTCTGCCATGGAAGCTTGCAGGGAAACTTGTAGGGGTGTAGTGAGGATTCCATGGAGGAGAGGAGAATGAAGTAAGCCACTTCAGGGCCCTCCCTGGCAGGGAGAAAGGCAGAGTACAATTAAAAAAAGCAGTCTTCAAGGGAAAACATTAAGAGCTAGGGTTGCCAGCTCTTGAATAGGGATATTCAAGAAATATCTGGGGACTTTGGGGATGGAGTTCTGACCATCACTTTTAAAGGGACCATATGCCTTTTAAATGCCTTCCCTCCATTGGAAATAATGTAGGATAGGGGCACCTCTTTGGGGGGCTCATAGAATTGGACCTCAAGGGTCCAATATTTTTGAAACGTGGAGGGTGTTTTGAGGAGAGGCTCTGGATGCTATACTATACATTTGGTGCATCTACCCCCCCCCCCCAAAAAAAAAACAGCCCCCTCCCCGAGCCCCAGATACCTGTGGATCAGTTCTCCATTATACCCTATAGGAATCCATCTCCATAGGGAAAAATGGAGTGCTCAGCAGACATTTCCCTCTCCCCCCCCCCCACTTTCTGATGACCCTGAAGCGGGGGAAGGACCTCCAAATCAGAGGATCCCCTGCCCCCCAACTGGGGATTGGCAACCCTATTAAGAGCCCACCCAGGAGACCAAAGAGTTGTCATGCAAGGACAACTGTGGCAAGGAAGATTTTTGCCACACATCTATTCTAAAAGGTTAATGTGTCCTAAGGCTCAATAATACCTATACAAAATCAATTCCCTGTCCTATTTCCTTCGCTGAAATGTATGCAGAAATCTGACAGAGTTCTAAATCTGCAGTTTTATAAATTGCCATCACTGTGTTCCCCGAGTTTCCTTCCTGAGAACATGTCTGTAAAACCATCTGGTGCATTTTTATTCCAACGATCTTTGAGCTGAATTTTTAAAGATGGATTTTGCTTTTTTAAAGCAGTTGACCGGGGAGAGCATTAAAAAAAAGAAGACATGATAGTATTTAGCTCTTTGCATGGCTGGTGCGTAGGAGTAGGCCAAGTAGGTAGCTGCCTAGGGCACTGCATGGCCTATGGGGTGCAGCTAGGTGACCCTTCCCCACACGCCAGCTGGTGCAGCACTGCCTCTTTTGCCCGCCCAAGAGCCAGGCGGAGGAAAGAAGCAACTCAGCCTCACTTTGAGGCTGCCTGCTCGTGATGGAAGGCAGCCTGAGAGTGAGGCAGAGGTGCAACGCTGCCTCTTTTGCCTGCCTGGGATCAGGTGGACAAAAGAGATGGCACCATGGCAACCCCCTCCCCACCATTTAAATGGAAGGGGGAAGGTATATCAGCTTTTTCTGCTGCTTCTCTACCTAGTAGGGAGGTGGCAAAAGCAGCCCCACCTCCCCCCCTTTTTAAGACCCCCCCATTGGGGGCAGGGATGAGGGGGCACGGTTGGAGCAGCAGCCTGGGGCGACAAAACCCCCAGAGCTGCCCCTGGCTCTTTGTCACTTTTTGCTGGTTACCTGTTGGGTAGGTTTTCCAGTCTGAACACTAACTTGTTTAATGCATTTCCTCCCCCACTCCCACGCAGCCTTCATACAAAGAGCACAAGGCAGTACACATCATTCTCCCCTCCTCCATTTTAGCCTCACAACAGCCCTATGAAGTGGGCTAGGTTCAGAGAGAATGATTGACCTTAGGTCACCCAGCAAGTTTCACAGCCCGGAGGGTTGTCAGTGCTGGGTTGGGAAATTCCTGGAGATTTGGGGTGTGGAGCAGGTTTTGGGGACCTCAGCAGAATATAATGGACTCCATCCTCCAAAGCAGCCATTTTCTCCAGGGAAACTGTTCTCTGTAGACTAAAAATAAATTATTATTCCAGGGAATCTCCAGGCCTTGCCTAGACGTTGGCAACTCTATTAATGGCAGTGTGGAGATTTGAACCTGGTAGTATGATCCTTACACCCTTCTAAATCAACTGGAGACAATGGGCTTAGAAGAGCCTAACTCTTCTTAGGATGGTGCTGTGGCACTTTCAGCTCATGGTTTCATCTTAAACAGGTGGCTGTTGAATACAAATACCCTAGCACAGATGTAGCCCATTCATATACATGTTTGCTTGGAACCAAATCCACTGAGTTTAGTACTATTGTTGAATGTGGATTTAGCTGCTTGTTCCAGAACATGGAAGCATAACCACACTGTGACCATCTGTGAAGACCTTTGGATCTAAGCTCCCACTGTCTTTGTTTGGCCAGATTCTAGGCTATTAATGATCATCATCTGAAGACCAAAGAAAAGTCCCTCCACATGTGAAAGTTTGTGCCATTGCTGCAAGAAATCCAATAAATGGGTATGGGGTTTTTTTTTATAAGCATCAGAAACATTTGATGTTTTCTTTATCTACTGAGCTCAATAAAAAAAATAGTTTTCTTTTAGTTGGCTTAACCCTGTAGTTATGAGGTGAACCAAAAAAGGTTGTATGTGTATGAGTGAAGGGATGCATGATGTGTATTTTTGTTCTTGGGTTTTTTTTAATCCTACAGATTTTTTGATTGAAGGGGAAAAGATGCAAATATACAAATAAGTAACAGCATTGTGATTTGGCTTTAATCTAGTGTGCAGTGCAAAATGAAACTGTGTATAAGGAACTCCTTGAGATAACCATTTTCTATCATGTATCTGACTTGATAAAATGCTATTTACTGTCTATTTAAATGCCTCTTTAACAGGGAATAAAGGGGAAGTTTTTAAAAGAGAGCATGTTCCTTTATTCTCTGACTGTGGGAAATTTAAAGTTGGGATCAACTGTGAGTGTTGTGAATGATTTGTAATAGGATTGCTACTTTAACCAATTCTAATCTTATTATGGGATTTACAATAAACATGCACTTTTAAACAACATTGAGTTCCAGCTGTTGGACCACTTGGTTGTTATATAATTCTGTGTCATTGCAGTCCTCATCTCTGTGTAAATTCAGAATATTCTGGGTATTTAAGGATGGGTGGCAAATTATTAACTTGTTTAGTGCATCCCCCCCACACATAATTGTGAAAGAATGACTGCTTTTAAGACCACATTTTTGGATTGCTAGTCTGGATAAGATTGGAGGGACATATTTAAAAAGGCATACCTTAAACAGCTTTCCTTCTGTATTTCTGTAGCACTTCAAAGTTGCAAAGTGCTTGACCATTTATAGTTTATATGTATTTATAGTTTATATGTATTCAACAAAGTCAGTGAAACTGGTGATTTGCACTTTTTCAAGGCCTTTTAGTGAACACACACATGAAGCTATCTTATACTGAATCAGACCCTGGGTCTATCAAAGTCTGTGTTGTCTACTCAGACAGGCAGCGACTCTCCAGGGTCTTAGGCAGAGGGTCTTTCACATCACCCACTGACAGATTCTTCTAACTGGAGATGCCGGGGATTGAACCTGGGACTTTCTGTATGCCAAGTATATGATCTACCAGTGATCCTTTTTGTTAAGGATTTAAGTTTTTAATTCCTCACACTACACAAAACTGCCTTTAGTATATCTATCCCTTTTTAGCATTGTCTGTTCTAATAGGCTGAAACTCTCCAAGGCTTAAGGCAGAAGTCTTCTTCTCCAGTCCTTGTAGCTGGAAATGCTGGGGCTGAATCTTTCTGAATGTAAAGCATGCATGCTATTTACTATTAAACTATGGCTTCTTCTAGGCCCCAAATTCTAGCCGCTATAACATACTGATCCATGTGTACATTGTACCATTTGAATGGCCCTTAATCTGAATGCTCATGATGTCCTCGACCGATGCATCATGTGACAATCATGCATAATGTGTCCATTTTACATCCTATACACATTGCACACATGCTCAGAGGCTGCAGCCAGTTGCACGTGTGATGAACTGTTTATCAGTCTTAATTTCCCTTGACATAATTACTTTAGTTTGTAGTCTAAAAGTTCAGTCTGTTTAGTCTGAATATCTCTCTCTCTCTCTCAGCTTGACTTCGCGAACGAAGATTTAAGAAGGGTGCAGTAGTCCACGTCTGCTGCAGGCTCGCTGGTGGCTGACAAGACCAATGCGGGACAGGCAGATCCGGCCACAGTGGCTGCAGGGAAAAGTCTGATTTGGGGTTGGTGCTGTAGCAGTGCAATTCTTCCTCAATCTCCTTTTGTCCTCAAGACCAGCTATGCGTGCGTTCTCAAAGGAAGAGACAGCCTGGTGGATGGTGTGTCTCCATGCTTTGCGATCTGAGGCTAGGTCAGACCACTGGTGATGGTTGATGCGACAGGTGCCAAGGGATTTCTTCAAGGAGTCCTTGTACCTCTTCTTTGGTGCCCCTCTATTTCGATGGCCGATGGAAAGTTCGCCATACAGAGCAATCTTGGGAAGGCGGTGGTTTTCCATCCTAGAAATATGCCCTGCCCAGCGCAGCTGCGTCTTCAACAGCAGTGCCTCGATGCTTGTAACATCTGCCCTCTTGAGGACTTCAGTGTTGGTCACAAAGTCACTCCAGTGGATGTTGAGGATGGTGCGAAGGCAGCGCTGATGAAAGCGCTCAAGGAGTCGCAGATGATGACGGTATAAAACCCACGATTCGGAGCTGTAGATGAGGGTTGTCATCACAACCGCTTTGTAAACATTTATCTTTGTGCCTTTTTTCAGATGCTTGTTGCTCCACACTCTTTTGTGCAGTCGGCCAAATGCACGGTTTGCCTTTGCCAGCCTGTTGTCAATCTCCTTGTCGATCTTGGCATCTGTTCAGTCTGTTTAGTCTGAATATAGTGTTCTGATAATTAACAAACCTATTTTATTCCTGTATGGATGTATGTGAATTGCATTTATTTATGTACTTTAATATATTAGAAAAGTATTCCTGTGCTTGGATTGTGTTTAAATCTCTTCCTTGATAGATGTGTGTTTAAAGTGCTGTCAAGTCACAGCCAGCCCATGGCAACAGACCCCAGCAAGGGGCTTTTCAAGGCAAGAAAGAAGCAGAGGTGGTTTGCCATTGCCTCTCTCTGCAGGGTCTTCCTTTGTAGTTTCCCTTCTAAATATTTACCCTGCTTAGCTTCTGAGATCAGGCTATATTATGCTTCCTCCCCACCCCCCACCCCCATAGATATCAGTGGCTTTTTTATTATTGTGACAGGTGGGATAATTTGCCATCCATGGCTGATGGTGCTGTGTAAATATTAAGTCTGGAGACTGGTGTATCACCTTTGCTGGCTGTGTGAGTCTTATTGTACAGCTACAGATGGTGAGGGGAGCGGGAGAGCACTGTTAGTCTGTTCCAGGAAGAACAAAAAGGAGCCTCGAATCATCATAAAGATGAGCACATTTATTGATGGCATTGTTACTTTTAAACATTACAAACACAACATTACATATACTAAACCCATCTTCCACTATATTTTAATGTATTTTTCCTAATGGCAGACTAGAATGATGTATATATTTATGTTACATGTTAAAAGGTAAATTAGTAGTACAGGAAAAACTTCTGGGAAAGAAATGCCTTCTTTTTGATCCAAGTTTACTACCAATAGAATAATTAACAGGCATTCTCACATTTTGACATGTTACTGTTTTATGCTTTTCCACGCGAATGTAACTCAGATCAAAGGTTTTCTGAATTTGTTAATTTTACTATTCTGCTATTGGATTTTAACTTTGTACCACTTGGCATTCTAAACTCCGCCAGCTATATGTAGCTCTGCTTACTGTACCTCATTCCTCATCTGAAGAAGCGTGCATGCACATGAAAGCTTACATTCTGAATAAAACTAAGTTGGTCTTAAAGGTGCAATTGTCTCCTCTTTTGTTCTGCTACTTCAGACCAACACGGCTGCCTATTTGGATCCAACAAAATTTAAAGGAACTTCTAATTATGATTATACAATATTGTCCTGACTTGGACGGCCCAGGCTAGTCCAGCCTTGTCAGATCTTGGAAGCTAAGGAGGGTTGGTTCTGGTTAGTGTCTGAATGGGGCCACCAAGGAATACCAGGGTTACTTCGTGCAATCAGGCAATGGCAAACCACCTCTGGTTGTCTCTCACCTTGAAGACTCATAGGGTCACAATAGGCCAGCTGCGAGTTGATGACACTTTCCACTACCTCCATTATGCAGCTCACTAACTGCAAACCAGAAAGCCTGCTTTTAAATCAGATGTGTTCTGTTGATGGCCAAAAGGATTGAGATTGCAGGAAGCGCTGCATTTTTGCCTGATTGGGTTGAGGATTGCAACCATGAAATTAAGGTAATCCGACAAGCCTCTGCCCAACCAAAGAATTTGCACTAATCCCTTACAAATTCATGTAACTACCAGCATGCTTGTGACAGACCAGTGTGTCACAAATGGAAAGCAAGGACAGGGCTGGCCCAGGACATTTTGATGGCTGAAGGAAATCCAAATGACAACCTTTTGTTTCCCACAAATTAACATAAAAATAATAACACACCAGGAAATTGTCCTGCACAGACTTCAGTGAATAGGCATGTCTTGTGCAGGTCTTGTAGACAAGAACACCCTGGTGAATTGTGATATTTAGTCATTATGGATGCCAACAGGCCTGGAGAAAAATTGCCTGTCCCAGGAAATGGAGACTGAATATGTGGAAATGAGCTGTTGAAGCTTCTCATGGTATGGAGGTAAATCGCATCCCATTGAGTCTGTGTTAAAATGACATGACATCTTTTCTTCAGGCAATTGGCAACCCTATTGACCTCATCTGTCTGTTTTTCACTTTGCCACTCTAAATCATGACCCCAAATTGCATGCTGCAGGATTTTTTTAAAGGCCACCTTGTTACCATCAAGGTTTCCTCTAAGCTGCAGTCTTGTGAGCTACTGACATTAAAGTTGTGAGTCACTGCATAAATTAGTGCGCTCTGGGGACATCCTTCCTGAGCTAAGACCAAAATGTGCGAGCTGGAGGCTAAAAATCTGTGAGCTAGCTCACGCTAACTCAGTTCAGAGGGAACACTGGTTACCATCCAATCCTATAAGCACTGACTTCAGAGGAAACTTCATATGTTTAGGATTACAATCTAAGAGCTGAAATGGTGATTTCTGGGGTAACATGAAGCTTGATTTTAGAGGAAAATAAACAGGGTGGTGAGAATCAGAGAGGATTGTGAGGCGCTCCAAAGGGATCTGTTGAGGCTGGTTGAGTGGGCGTCAACGTGGCAGATGAGGTTCAATGTGACCGACCAAGTGCAAAGTAATGCACATTGGGGCCAAAAATCCTAGCTATAAATACAAGTTGATGGGGTGTGAACTGGTGGAGACTGACCAAGAGAGAGATCTTGGGGTCGTGGTAGATAACTAATTGAAAATGTCAAGACAGTGTGTGATTGCAATTAAAAAAGGCCAACACCATGCTGGGAATTATTAGAAAGGTAATTGAAAGCAAATCAGCCAGTATCATAATGCCCTTGTATAAATCAATGGTACTGTCTCATTTGGAATACCGTATACAATTCTGGTCACTGCACTCCAAAAAAGATATTATAGCATTGGAAAAAGTCCAGAAAAGGGCAACTAGAATGATTAAAGAGTTGGAACACTTTCCCTATGAAGAAAGGTTAAAACGCTTGGGGCTCTTTAGCTTGGAGAAACGTCGACTGCAGGGTGACATGATAGAGGTTTACAAGATTATGCATGGGATAGAGAAAGTAGAGAAAGAAATACTTTTCTTCCTTTTTCACAATACAAGAACTCATGGACATTCAATTAAATTGCTGAGCAGTAGGGTTAGAACGGATAAAAGTACTTCTTTACCCAAAGGGTGATTAACATGTGGAATTCACTGCCACAGGAGGTGGCAGCAGCTACAAGCAAGGATTGGATAAACATATGGAACAGAGGTCCATCAGTGGTTATTAGCCACAGCATATTATTGGAACTCTCTGTCTGGGGCAGTGATGCTCTGTATTCTTGGTGCTTGGGGGGGGGGCACAGTGGAAGGACTTCTAGCCCCACCTGTGGACCTCCTGAGGGCACTTGGGTGGTTGTTGCTTTTTTGTGGTCACTGCATGACATAGAGTGTTGGACTGGATGGGCCACCGGCCTGATCCAACATGGCTTCTCTTATGTTCTTAGCAGAATAAGAGTAGTCAGTGGTACCTAGAGGTAGAAAACGTGTCACCTTATACGAGGGTTGCCATCTTTTGAACTGGCCACTTTTCCACAGGAGAAAACAAAATGGTCTGGGTCTGCTTCACTGTTAGACATCCAACAACAGCTTCATCTAGAAATGTAACTGCAAAATTGTAGCATGGAGATGTAGCTGCATCTACTGGTTTTCTCCCAAACAAGCTGCTGCTAGGGCATTTTCTTCTGATTGGCTTGCAGCTCAGAGTTGGAATCCCCACCAGCACCTGTCCATTGTCCCCACCTGCGAATTGATCTCGCCCCCCGCCCCCCGTCAAAATTCTGTGTTTCTTACATGTGTCTATCCCATGTTGTGCTGGCTAGGTCTAAATGTGCCGTCTCCCCCCCCGTTAATTGTTTGCTATTGCAATGAGGTTTCAATATACATTGCATATATATTAATTGCTTAATCCTTTACCACAACAGTCTCTCTTGGTCTCTTTTTAATGTCACAAATGGTTGAAATTTTTTGGCTGACTGAAGGAAGCGCAAAGGTCGGCGGGGGGGAGGAATGTCTCAAACAAAATTCGTCTACAAGCATCTCTATAAAACCTAATGAAGACACATATATATCATTATTTTTCCCTCAAGAAACCGGGTGAGGGGTGATCTCCTCCTCTGCCCCTTTCTGTCGGGCGAAGAACGCTCGTGTGGTGGAAGGGAGGGGGAGTTGAGAAGGAGTTCAGCCAATGGCAGCGGAAGAAAGTACTCTCTTTGATTTCCACCGCTCGTTCGCAGCACATTCTTTTTTGATCTGACACAGACGAACATTTCCCCGCTAGCAAAGCCTCCCAACCTCGGAGCGGAGTGCCCGCTGGGAGTTGTAGTCCTCTCAGAAAGCACTGTCTGCTAGCAGTGGGCGGCGTGGTCTCCTCGGCTGGGACTACATTGCCCAGGCGGCGAACGGGCGGTATATAATGAGCTGCGGCGAGCCTGTGGAGTGCAGTAACTATGTGGATGTGCTGCTGAGCTAAGTCTTAGCGGAGCTTGAGCCCGAGCAGGGGGCTGCTGAGTCTCCATCTCTAACGGAACTCTGTAGGAGTCCGGGCTGCTTTCGGGACCATGGGATTACAAAGCGGCTCGTAGCCCACTCCTCGCTCCAGCTCCCGGGCGAGCAGAGCCCCTTATGCAATCAGGTAAAAGGAAAAGCGGGTGGCGGTGAGAGAAAGCTCGGAAGCAGCGGAACTTTTCCTGGGGGAGGCTGGAGCTCTTGGCTTGCTTTTTTTGGAACCCTTTCCTTGCAGCCCTTGAAAGCTGTCTCCGGTGTGTGTGTCCCCTCCTCCCCCCAGTTCTTATCAGATCGCCCCGATCCCGGTACTGCCGAAGGGATTGTGACTGCAAGCAACAGTATCAAATAACGCTCTTCCTCTCTCCCCCCACCCCGACCAAGTTTGCAACTCTGGCCAGCCTCTGAAACGACTTCTTGAAATCTGCGGGGAGGAGAGTTGAAGGGAAGGAGGCATCGACCTCGCGTACATGGTTGAGAAAGAAGCTAGTTCCATCTCATGGCTTGGGATGCAGTTTGCAAATGATAAGAGTTGGGGTGGTAGGGGAAGAGGCGAGTGTGCGTACAGATTGGGGTGGGGGTGGGTGGGGTGAGGGCTGGCATTTGCGAAAGGAAACGGACTAATTTCCCAGAGCTCTGAGACTCGAACGACACCCCCCCCCCCTCCAAACTGCTCCTGTTTTGTGGAAACACTGGCAGATCCTCCTCCCTAGGTTTGATTTGTCTCCTTATGCAAAGACTCACTCTAGCCTTTGGCAACAAAGTTCTGGGGAACTATTTAAATACATAAATAAAAGTCCATGTTCTGCCTTTCTTCGTGGTTCCAGACTGCTTACAATAATGGTCAAAAACATTTCCAGTTAAACCAGAATAAAATAATAAACCCCAAACCTCTCCTCCCCCTAAAAAAAGACACCTGTAATCCAACCCCGCTCCCCCAAGCCCTGGCAAACAACCCTTTTAAAATGGATCCAAGTGGTCTGAAATGATAGGACAAAATTGGAGTCCAGTGTCACCTTTAAGACCAACAAAAATTTATTCAAAGTATGAGCTTTCATGTGCAGGCACACATCTATATCTCTATCTGAGGAAGTGTGCCTGAACATGAAAGCTCATAGAATAAACTTTTGTTGGTCTTAAATGTGCCACTGGACTCAAAATTTGTTCTACCCCTTTAAAAGTCTTGGCAAACGATGTGTGTGTTAAGGTGTTTCTAAGTTATTCCTTTTGTATCTAATAGAGTGGAAGGAAACTAGCAAAGGTCAGCTCAGGTTCCTGGTGCTTAAGTGTTAACAGGTCTGAGATATCTAGAATCTCAAAAATCCTTTTCAAAGTAGGCACTGGACTGGAGGCAGATTTTCTGGGCAAGTGGCACGTTATTACTCTGACAAAGAGTAACAGTTTAATTGTGTAAACATAACATGTATTTGAGAAATGAGGCAACTGGAACTGTACAAAATATTCCAGACATGGCTGCACTGTAAGGGCATCACTCTATTGGCTGTTTTATTTTCAGTCCCTTTCTTAATAAATCTGCTTATGTGGAACTTGCTTTCACCACCCCACACACTGAATGGAGATATCCATCACGATCCCAAAATCTCTTCCCTGGTAAATGTTAAGATGACATTGTTTTCCTCAGCTGGTATCACTTTTCACATGTGGCCTTGGAATCTCCTTTGTCAGTTTGTGGCCACTTTGGAGAGATTATTATACATCTCTTTCACAGTCATCCAGAGTTTTCTCCATCTTGAATAAATCCTTATAATCCACAAATTCAGCAACCTCACTGGTCACCTGTGATTCAGGTCATGTGTCAATAAATTAACTAGCAGTCCAGTGCAAGGTCCCTGAGGAAACCTGCTTTTGACTTTGTCCAGCCTGTAGTTTCTGTTTTCTGGCTTTCCCCTTATCCCAAGAGTATTAAACTTATTTAGGACCTTTTGTTAAAGGACTTACTCTGTTTTATTGTGTTGATTTTTATGCTTACGTCCTCTGGTCAGAAGAGCTAATTCATGAAAGCAAAGGAAAAAGGACTTAATTTAAAGGTTTTTGGAAATCCAAGTAGTGTGTGTCTCCAGGGTTATCTGTCTCTACATGTTTGCTGATACTTTCAAAGAATTCTAATAGGCAGTGTGGCTTTTTGGTCAACACACTTTATCACTTTTTTTGCTTAATTATTCCAACATTAACATTTTTTCCTATGAACTTACTTAAAGTACACATTAAGCTAATGGGCCTGTAATTTCCCAGATCAGCCCATGGGCACACTTATAAAAACTGATATTAACCTGGATACCTACCAGTCTTTTAGTAAGGAGGCCAATTTTAGTGAATAAGAACAGTGATGATTGTGCTTCCGTTGCATGTGTAGTGTGCCAGGGGGTTTACAAGAATTAACTCATCAATATGAGAGTCTTAAGAGAGAGGACAATATTCTTCCCATTTACTGAAACCTATAGACTGAGTCTGGCTTGTCGGAAGCAAGTGAATCCCTGTCTAAGCAATTTTTGTTGGCAAGATGGCTAAACAACACTAGTTACTAAGTTATTTTGGCATATGTTTGTTTTTAGAAGAAAGGGAAATCTGAGCTGCCTGTGACTTGGCTGTCATTTCAATTTCTTTTTCTAAAGCTATCTTGGGGGTTCCTCTGCATATTCCAAATGTCTTTATGATCCTTGGGGATGTGAAGATGGGCCAAAATGTAGGTATTTTGTTTGTAGGCGGGGACTCCATATTGTCCAACGATCTTCTTGCAAATGAAGACATGAAGTGCCTGGCCTCTTTAGATTTAATGAAACCTATGGATTAGAAAGAATGAGCAGGCTTTTCTTCTCGGTTTGGCCTACACCATCAACTGTCTTACCACACTATTAGTGAAACCCAATATGTAAAGTTTTCAAATCATCATGATATTGGATTTAGTACTCTACCTCCACAGTCCTTTATAGATGGGCAGAACCTATAACCTCCAGACAATGGTAAAATCAGCATACTGTGAGGTCGCTGGATGTCCATGGCTGAATAGATTCATCTTCTCAGATGTTAAGACCTGAAGCATTTACAAAATCTATAGAATGCACTGTTATGACTAGATGACGAAAGTACTAGTCAGGTGTTTGATAGTCTAATCTAATTCCCATTAGTCATAAAATCTCTGATCGATTTACCTCTGCTTTTCTATCATCAATTTATGTAATTCTCAGCATTGCTCCATCTATGGATAGTTATATTCAGAGACTAAGTTTATGTGCAAACAAGATAGATGTGTTTACACATTTGGGAACGCCCCACCCCCACCAGATTTGCAGAAAAATTTGAAATCTTAAAATACTTTGAAAGAGTAAATACCCTCCAAAATAATAGAAGCAACACCTTTAAGAAATGAGTGCCTACTTGGTTGTTGTGAGGGTCGCTAGGGAACCCTAATAGTATTGCCAGACTTCAAGCCTTGGTTTCTGTCATTAAGAGGCATGAGAGAGGGTTCCTTTCAAGGGTTGTTTTGGCCTTTGAAGGAGGACTCATTGGGAGTTGGGCTTAGCAGGAACCACTGGGCAGCTTGCTGCCATGCGACTTGCATGACTCACTCAGGCTTGGTGACTCACCAGCCACCTTATGAAAGCCAGTTTGGTACAGTGGTTATAATTTCAGATGAAGAAGTGGGAGACTCTCACAAGTGCTTGTGGGTTCTCCTCCAAGCAACAGGGCCCCAGCTGGTTTTTCCTTACAAAAACCAAGCAACCAATACCCAGCTGGTATCATGCCAAGGGGTCACAAATACAGTAGAAGACCAAGACAGGATACAAGATGATCTTGAAAGGCTGCAAAACTGGGCTAAAACCAATACAATTAATTTTAACCAGGATAAATGTAAAGTTATACATTTAGGTAGGAAAAACTAAATACATCATTATAGAATGGGGAGACTTGCCTTGGCAGTAGTATGTGTGAAAAGGATCTAGGAGTCTTAGTGGACTGGGCACTGAATATGAGTCGGCAGTGAATCGAGCTAGAAAGGCAAGTGCAATTTTGGGCTGTATTAATAGAAATATAGTGTCCAGATCATGTGAAGTGATGGTATCACTTTACTCTGCTCTGGTAAGACTTCACCTGGAGTATTGTGTTCAGTTTTGGGCAGCACATTTTAAGAATGATATAGACAAGCTGGAGCGGGTCCAGAGGAGGGCGACAAAGATGGTGAGGGGTCTGGGGACGAAGTCCTATGAAGAAAGGTTGAAGGAGCTGGGCATGTTTAGCCTGGGGAGGAGGCAGCTGAGAGATGATATCACCATCTTCAAGTACTTGAAGAGCTGGCCTGTAGAGGATAGTGCAGAGTCGTTTTCTGTGGCCCCAGAAGGTAGGACCAGAACCAACAGGTTGAAATGAAATCAAAAGAGTTTCTGGCTCAACATTAGGAAGAACTTTCTGACCATTAGAGCAGTTCCTCAGTGGAACAGGCTTCCTTGGGAGGTGGTGGGCTCTCCTTCCTTGGAGGTTTTTAAACAGAGGCTAGATGGCCATCTGACAGCAACACTGATTTTGTAAATTAGGCACAGCGCCAGCCCAAGGGTGCGTGGTGCCCCAGGCAGGCTCCCTGCCTGCTGCTCCCCCGCCACTGCCCTTCCTCCCTTTGCAGCGCTGCAAGGCAGAGCTGCACTCCATCGCCCCCCCCCCCCCGTGTGCTGTGTCGCAGCTGGTCCTTACCAGCTTCAATGCAGCTGGCATGGCATCTGATCGTTTGAAGAGCCTGTGGGAGGAGACTTCACTCCCCCTCCTTCCTGAAACCGGAACTGAGGGGGAGCAAAGTCTTCTCTCACGGGCTCTTCAAAGGATTAGAAGCTGTGCCAGCTGCATCGAAGCCGATAAGGACCAGCCTCAGTGCGCTCCTCTGATCGCGCTGGTGGTGGTGGGCGAAGCACAAGGGAGGGGGCAGGCAGCGTGGGGGGAGAGGAAGGCAGGGAATCTAGGCTTTGCCACTCCCCTAGCAGCCCTCATTAGCCCCTGGAGAAGGCTGCACCACCCTGTCTCCACTTCTTATGTGATTTTGGGAGGTGGGTGACTTGCTGGCCTTTTGACTGGGGGGAGCAACCCAGGAGAGCCCCAGGTGAACGAGGCCTGCTTGGGCTGGCTGGATCTCTAGCCAGCCCAAGCAGGCCTTGCTCGTCCATGGCTCTTCTTTCTTGCATCTGGTTACTTTTGGCTGGGGGTGGTGGCTTATGCTATTGAGTTATGCTAATGAGCTCCACCATCTATTTTCCTACAAAACGACCCCTGGAGCCCAGCAGTATTTCTGTACGATAGAGTTTGCTTTCAGTCGATTGTCTTATTTTTGCCTAAGGTTGGCCCATATTCTTTTCCTGTATTACAGTTGGAAGCCTGAGCGATCAGGTCATCTAGTGACCTTATGACTGAAGTAATATTAGGAGTAGGCATGTCTCAGCTCAGTGCTCTTAACTCTGCACTGTGGTTCTGTGCTGACTTTAAAATCCTACACCTAGGCTACTCAAATGTGAAGCAAGAATCAAAATTATGATTAAAGTTGCTTTTTATGGTCAGTGCAAGTCTAAAATTTTTTTTAAAAAAACTCCGCCTCATTGCAATCATTGTAAAAAATTATATTTGAAAATACTGGCAGTAGTTTTTAGAAAGTACTGTTTTGTCAGAGGTGGGCCTCTTTATAGTAGTAATTTGAGAATATATTGGCTCTTGCTTCTCCCAAGCTTTTAAAAATACTTGATACATAAGTAAAGAGATGTATTATATAAACACACATGAATGTTGTTGCAGATTTGGCTGTGAATGGTCTTAAATGGTCAAAAGATGGGCAGTTGCAGCTGGCTAGTTTTGAGGGTCTTGGTAACTAGTCTAACAGTCTAAATATTTAGTTGTTTCCTGGACTACAATAACTGGTGTGGTTTTTTTAATGCCACATACTTCACAATTGTGTGCTGTTTAACTTCCTGTTCTTTCTTTCCTTAAAAAAAATTAAGTTACTGAGACGGTCAGTCATTTTGGGGCCAAGTAGTGATCTTAAGGGTGGCAAAAATGGAATCTGAGTTTAAGTGATCATTTGCTGGCTTTTAAGGGCACTTCTTGCCCAGTCTACTATTTGGAGAGAGCCACTTTATTCTGCTATTGCTGCCTCTGAAAATAACTGCTTGTAGATAAATTGTCTGAATGTTGTATTGGGTGGAGTCAAAAGACAGAACAAGTTCAGTCCCATCCTGCTCAGTATCCATAAATGTTTCAATAGCATTAATGCTGGTAGGTGATGCTATCATGGTCTAGCACAGGGGTGTCAAACATGCAGCCCAGGGGCTGAATCAGACTCCTGGAGGGCTCCTATCAGATCCCCAAGCAACTGGCTGTCATCTACTTCCTGTCAGAACTGGCAGAACTTCAAGAAAAGCCCAAAACTTAGTTGCAAGTATAGGCGTTTATTGAGAACTTCAGAGCTTGAGATGCAGAATAACACTGATAACAACAGCTAGCATTTGATACACTTTATGTGATTCTGTTGACAACAATAAAACGATTGTTCACATGGGTGGAGACAACAGTCTGTTTCTCAGGGTTTGTTATCAGGCAGGGAGGATGGAATCCCGCTGGGAAAGTGCGGGCCGGCCTGGCTTCAAAGGCCATCTGCCGATGTTGACCCTGGGCTATCTGTCACACTCCAGTGATCACAGTTTGTTTGAAATGCACAGGCACACATAACATGTGGACTGGTTAGCTATTTGGGCAAAGCTGCTTGGGTTAGTGTTTGATTTCAAAATGGAGTTCGGTTAAGCTAACAGCCTATAGGAAAGTTACAAGTTCTGACATACTGCCCCCCCTAAGCTTTCGCCCTGGGCTTGTGTGGGTACAGTAGGTGGAATTTCTTTAGCAGTTGTGGGGCGGACACATCACTAGCTTTGACCCATTCGTCGCAGCTCGGGGGAAAGTATTTCCAGCGAATCAGATAGTACAGAACCCCCCGCTGAACCCTGGAATCCAGGATCTCCTGGACCTCATGGTGGCTCTGGCCCTTCACTCGTGTAGGAGGTTGCTCAGGAGGGCGAGGGTGCCAGGATGTAGCCCCAGGATCTTTGCGAAGAAGGCTGCAATGAAAAACAGGGTGGATCTTACTTAACAGTTTTGGCAGTTCCAATTCCACCGTTACGTTATTGATTACCCTTTTTATGGTGAAGGGACCCAAGTATTTGTAGGCCAATTTGCGGCAAGCCTGTGGTAGGGGTAGGTTCTTGGTTGACAGAAAGACTTTCTCCCCCGCCTTCAATTCCCACTGGGGGGAGTGCTTTTTGTCGAACTGTCGTTTGTATTCCTCCTTGGCCTGTTCCAGGTTCTCCTGTATCACTTCCCATCCCCGTCGGACTCCCTCCCACCATTGTTGACAGGAAGTCGGCTTGGGCTCCCCTGCCGGTAGAGGGAGGTGGGGAAACGGCTTGCCTTCATAGCCGTTCACTATCTGGAAAGGAGAGGTCTTTGTGGAACTGTGCAGGCTGTTGTTATAGCCATACTCTGCAAAAGCTAATAGTTCCACCCAGTTCGACTGCTGGAAGTTGATGTAGCATCTAAGGTATTGCTCGAGGAGCCCGTTCACCCTCTCCGTCTGTCCGTCAGTCTGCGGGTGGTAGGCGGAGCTTAGTCCCTGCTCTATCCCCGCAATCTTGCAAAACTCCCGCCAGAATTGGCAACGAACTGTGGCCCGCGGTCGCTAATGACCTTGTCTGGGAATGAGTGGAGGCGTACCACGTGATTGAAGAAGAGGTGCGCCAGTTTCTTGGCGGTAGGGAGTTGCTTGCATGGGATGAAGTGGGCTTGTTTGGAGAAGGTGTCTACCACCACCAATATCACCGTTTTCCCCTGGGAGGGGGGTAGCTCGACTATGAAATCCATCGAGACTACCGCCCATGGCCGGGTTGCTGTTGGCAGGGGAATTAGGTGGCCCGGTGGTTCCCCCCCCTCCGTTTGGCCATGATGCAAGTGGGGCATGAGCTTACAAATTCCGACACATCTTTTTTTATTTGGAGCCACCAGAATTGCCTTGTGATCAAATTCAGGATTTTTACGTAGCCAAAGTGCCCCGCTAGCCTGCCTGAGTGGCAGTTTTCCAGTACTTCTTTGCGTAGGGCTTTGGGTACATAGATCTTCCCGTTGTGATACCAGAGCCCTCCTTCCCCCTTTTCTATTCCCTCGGGCCGATCCCCTCCCTCCGCTTCCGTCTCGGCCACGAAGCGTTCCTTTCCTTTCGGCTCCGGGGCTCCGGTCGTTTTCCCCGATCGGGTGGTGACCCCCCCCCCCGCTACCTGGGTGGGAGGAATCAGGGAGTCTATCACATCTTCTATTTGGCTATCGTGTTGAGGCATGCACGAGAGCGCGTCTGCGAGAAAGTTCTTGGTGCCGGGGATGTGCTTCAGCACGAAGTCAAACTTTGCAAAGAACCCGGCCCACCTAATTTGCTTGGCCGTTAGTTTGCGGCGGCCGGTTAACGCCTCCAGGTTTTTGTGGTCCGTCCAGATCTCGAACGGGATTCGGGCCCCCTCTAGCCACAACCGCCAGGTTTTAAGGGCGAACGTGACTGCGAAAGCCTCTTTGTCCCACACTGACCAATTTCTCTGCTCGTTTGAGAATTTGTGGGAGATGTAGGCGCATGGCCGGAGCTCCCCCCCCTTCGTCTCTCTGCATTAATATTGCCCCCACCGCGACGTCGGAAGCGTCGCATTGTACCACGAATGGTTTAATTCATTGGGGTGGGCCAACACTGGTTCGCTCGTGAATAATCTTTTCAGTTTGTCGAAGGCGCGCTGACACTCGGGTGACCAGGCGAGGCGCGCCCCGGGCTTTTTTGCTTCCTCCCCCTTCCCTTTGGTCTTAAGGAGTTCCGTGAGGGGTAACATGACTTGGGCGAACCCCTTGATGAACCCGCGGTAAAAATTTGCGAACCCGAGGAATGATTGTAGCTGCCGTCGGGTTCAGGGCGGTTCCCAATCTAGCACCGCTTGTATTTTCGCGGGGTCCATCGCCAGTCCCTCCCCCGACACTCTGAAACCCAGATAGTCTAGTTCCGTCTTGTGGAACTCACACTTAGACAGTTTGGCATACAATTTGTTCTGATACAGGGTGGACAAAACTTTCCTGACCAAGGGCACATGTGATTCTAGGTCCTTCGAATAAATAATGATGTCATCCAGGTACACCACCACCCCCTTGTACAAGTACTCCCGTAGGACCTCATTGATAAAGTTCATGAACACTCCGGGCGCCCCTTGCAGCCCGAATGGCATAACCAAATATTCGAATTGTCCCATCGGCGTGTTAAACGCCGTCTTCCACTCGTCCCCCTTTTTTATTTGGACACGGAAGTACGCGTCGCGCAAATCAAGCTTGGTAAACACCTTGCCCTCTGCCACAGTGCTTCATAAGTCTTTTATCAGCGGGATCGGGTAGGCGTTGGACATTGAAATCCTGTTTATCCCACGAAAATCTGTGCAAAGTCTCAAACTTCCATCCTTCTTCTTTCGGAACAATACGGGGGCCGCGTGGGGGGCTGTAGCGGGGCGGATGAAACCTCGTTTCAAGTTTTTGTCTATGAACTTTTTTAGTTCCGCCTTCTCCGCCCAACCCATCGAGTACAGTTTAGCTTTCAGCAGTTCTTGCCCCGGTATTAGCTCAATAGCACAGTCGGTGGGGGGGGGGGAGTTTGTCCGCTTCCCGCTCACTAAAAGCCCCTTTTAGGTCCCGGTATTCTCTGGGGATCGATTTCACTTCTTCTATGGTCAGGCACAGCCGCTCATTTTGCGGCGGGGCTTTGGGCCCCCATTCCCCCCTCCAGTGGTGATGCTCGCACCGCCAGTCTGGGAAGCGTACAATCTGGGCCTCCCATTGTATGTCTGGCTGGTGTCTTGCTAGCCAGCCCGCCCCCACTACCAGATCGAACGAGGATGAGGGGGCGACTACAAACACCTCTATCCCCCAGTGGTCTTCGGTCCCCATAGGCACCGCTTGGGTTTCTTCGGTGCAGGGTTCGCCTTTCATTACTGACCCATTCATCTGTTCAAACTGGATGGGGCGGGGTAGGGGGGATTTGGTTAATCCCAGGGCCTCTACCAGGTGGGGGGACATAATGTCTCTCGTGCACCCCGAGTCAATCAGGGCGCGGGTGTGCATGAAGCGTTTAAGGTGGGGGTTTAGTAGGGTCACTGCCATAAACAAAAGTTCCCCGGTAATTCTCACTGTCATTGGTGCCGGCGTCTCCCGGACCTGCTTTGCGGCACCCATTAAAGCAGGTCGCTGTCATTTCCCGCCGATTCGGGTTCCCACGACTCCTCGCTCGACTCGCCAATAGTTATAGTTTCCTCGTCAATCGCCATGGACGTGGCGACGGCGCCCCGACTGGGCTCCTTGGCGTGGCCCCTCCCTTCTTCGGTGTGCCCACGGGTTGCTTGGGTGTCGGGGTGGTCGTCGGGGCCCTTGCGGGGCAGTTAGCGGCGAGGTGCCCCGGGTCTCCGCATCTGAAGCATCTCCGCCCGCCTCCGGTTGGGGTGGAGGTCGCCAGTGGTTTCTTCGCCTCAGCTTTCGGTGCGGTCGGGGTTGCCTTTCCTCCTCTCTTCCCCAGCTGCTGTTGCCGGCGCATCCCGACATGTTGCAGATTCGTTTCCACCTCGCCCGCCAGCTGAATCCACCCCACGAGGGTGTTGGGCCTCCCTTGGTGGTAGCACTGGTCGAGTATGTTCACGTTCAGCCCATTTTTGAACGCCGAGCACTCCATTAGCTCGCTCCAGCCTCTTACCGCGGTGCAGTGGGCCATGAACTCGGTGGCGTACTCGCGGGTGGTGCAGTTCCCTTGCTCGATTCTCTGGAGGGCCTCGGTGGCTTTCTTCTCTCGTAGGGGGTCTCCGTACTGCCGTAGCATTGCCTGGAGGAACTCGGCCACCGAGGCCAGTTCGGGTTTCCGCCCGGTATACAACCCCACGTACCATTTTCTCGCGGCCCCTTTCAGCCGGGAGGCTATGTGGTCTACGCGGCTGGCTTCCGTCGGGTAGCCGCCTCCCCAGTGCGTGAAGAAGTTGTTGCACTGGATGGTGAAGTATTCTACTTCGTCCCCGTTGCCATCGAACGTGATCTGCAGCTCGTGCGGTCTCCCCCCTCCCCCCCTGGGGCGGCCGGGGGGGGTGGCGTTGGTTGGGGTGCCGGTTGCGGTGGTGGCGGGGCCGGCACTGCGGGCACGACTGGGACCGCCGGGGCCGCCGGTGCGTCCGGGACCGTGGGTGCAATCGGGGCCGCCGGCGCTGCCGGGGCCGCTGGGGCGACCGGGGCCGCCGGTGCTGCGGGGGGCGCTGGGGCAGCCGGTGCGGCTGGGGCTTGGGGCCCCGGGGCAGGCGGCCCGGCGGGGCCCCCTCCTCCGCCGCCGGGGGGGGCCCCCGGGTTGCCTCCCATCAGTGGGCGCTGCAGGGACCCCCGGGGCGGGTGGCCCAGGGGGTGCGGCCCCCCCCTGGAGGCCTGGCTGTCCCTCCTGGTATAGTTGCCTGCAGGGCGCGAATCTGGTCGCGGAGCGCGCCTAGCTGCAGCTGCATTTCTGCGGTCATCATGATGCGGGTCTCGTGGACCTGGTCGTGGATCTCTCTCACCCACTGGGACAGTTCGTTGCGGAGTGCCTGCGCGGAGTCCCCTGTCCCAGGGTCGCGATACTCGTCTTCGTCTCCGTCCCAGTCGTCTCCCCCTGTTCCGCCGGCGAGCGCCTTGTATCTCTCCTCCGCCTCGTCCATTAACTTGGTGGACTTTCGCGGGCTCCAGCTCCGCGAGGGGAATACGTCTGTGGAGAATGGAGCCGGGTCTCAGATCTTGCGCCTCACCGCCGTCACCCTGGGCTCTAAGGGTCTGTCCTCTATTGGAGTGGTGGGCTCTCCGTCGTCTGGAGCCTTGGCTGCCATTCAGCCAGGTTGCCAGTTCGGATAAGTCCCAAAACAAAGGAATCAGTGTTATAATGTCAGAACTGGCAGAACTTCAAGAAAAGCCCAAAACTTAGTTGCAAGTATAGGCGTTTATTGAGAACTTCAGAGCTTGAGATGCAGAATAACACTGATAACAACAGCTAGCATTTGATACACTTTATGTGATTCTGTTGACAACAATAAAATGATCGTTCACACGGGTGGAGACAACAGTCTGTTTCTCAGGGTTTGTTATCAGGCAGGGAAGATGGAATCCCGCTGGGAAAGTGCGGGCCGGCCTGGCTTCAAAGGCCATCTGCCGATGTTGACCCTGGGCTATCTGTCACACTCCAGTGATCACAGTTTGTTTGAAATGCACAGGCACACATAACATGTGGACTGGTTAGCTATTTGGGCAAAGCTGCTTGGGTTAGTGTTTGATTTCAAAATGGAGTCGGTTAAGCTAACAGCCTATAGGAAAGTTACAAGTTCTGACACTTCCTTCTCCCTCTTGCTTCCTTCTGCATCACGGCTTGCTTTGCCAGGCTTGCTCAATCGCACAGGAGCTACAGAGCAAAGCCTCTGTTGTCTCCATTGGCTGAGGTTCCTCCCTTGGGGAGGAAGGGGGGAGGGATAGTTTGCTTTGCCAATCTCTCAATCACACAGCACACAGCTTCTGAGCCAAGCCTCTCTTCCTTCTGTTGGCTGAGGCTCCTCCTCCTCCTGGTCCCCTGGGGAAGGAAGGAAAGAGCCAGAGCTTCCTTTGCCCAGTTCCCTGGATCCCATGGGAAAGATACAAAGCACCTTTAAGTCCGACGAGTGCTAATGTTTTAAGCATGTTTTATTTTAAGCTTTTAAAAAATCTTTGTGTTTGTCTGTGTCCTTTATAAAGTTTATATATCTGCTACTTGGCATTACATTTCATGACACACATGGCTCGGTCTGGCCCAACAAGGTCTCATTTATGTCAGATCTGGCCCTCTTACAAATGAGTTTGACACCCCTGGTCTAGCAGAACAAAGACAGCGAACTGGTGGACACTTCTGACTACCCATGTGTAGGTGGTGTACAGGGAAAGCGTATAGTGAAAAAATAATGGAACAACCAATATTTTCCCTGTCTCATTGGTAGGATCAGATGTGCGTGAGGCTATGGCTCTGTAAAAGAAGGATACTTGCATCTGCCCAAGGAAGATATCTGGAGATCTGAGAAGGACAGCACTTGGGACTACTGTTACATACTGAGAATGACTGAGTGACAACTTAAAACACTGGTGAAGGCTTGCTATGGACTGTTAGCTGAAATCCAGTGATGTAAGCTATGAGTGATGCAAGGTCACCTTAAACAAGGCAGACTGTCTAGTTGATGAACAGTTAAAAAGTCTGGACCTCACAAGGGGAGAAAACTAGAAATAGTTTGCTCTTTCCATCCAGATCCTGAAAAGCTAGCTCAACTCCCATTATCTGTTCTAGTAGTTGAGAGGAATACTCGATCTGTCTTCCCAGTGAGGAACAGCAATACCCCAGTCCTTAGAGATGTTGAAATGTGCCAGATGCACCGGCAGTGGTGCAATGCAAATGCCATAACCAAAGGAAATAAAACTATCTGCTAAGTAATTGTGATTTGTAGTTGGGGATCTGCTCTTTTGCATGTAGCTCACACACACACACTCTAAACTGTGGGTGTTTTATCTGTAGTTAGAACTGTATGTTATCCAGGTGGAAACAGATTCCATATCTTCTGCAGCAAGATTGGAAATGGAGTATAGCCTGTACTGAACTATAACATGCAATCTTGGGAGTCAAGAAAAGGTGAGAATGAAGAAACAGTGAATGTGTGCAAGGCCAAAACCCTGTCTTCACCATTTTGCATAGATTGTCTCATTCCATCTCTAGATCTCTATACTGAAGTGAACATTGGGATTTCTTCTTCTGCCTTGCATGTAGGAGTTTTGTTCTCTCTTTCACTTCTCACTGCATAAGACTATATGTACTTTCTCTTCCACAAAACTGCATTTGTCTTGTCATACAAGTATATGAACACATTTCCACTATACCTGTGTTCGTGCTGTATGTGGCAGTTATTGATGAATTCATACCCAGTAATAGAGCTGACTTGACAGCTTTGCTTCTTTATGTGGCACAATTCTGCCCATCTTTAGGTTGGGATTGATTTGTGCATGCTCTTTTTCTCCCCCCCCCCCCAAGCAATTCACAATACCAAGTAACTTTAGACTTGTGGATCGTCATAACTAAAAAGTTTGGGAACCACTGTTCTATACAGCAAGTGTGGCAATAAAGAACAGTCTTCCTGGACATAGAACAAAGTTGATTCCCCCCCCCCCCATGTCAGGTCTGACCCAAGTCATGCATACAGCAGGTGTATAATAGGTATTCTTAGCACTGTTGGGGACCAAGAGTATACATCCCATTATGAGTTTGTGTTAGGATGGAGTATTATAAATTATAGTCTGGCATCGCATCACCTACAAGAATCAGTACAGCAGAGACAGCTTTTATGGCCATTAAGTGATGGGCAAATGGCCATTTTATAGCAAAGCTTAATTTGGATTCAAGTTCAACTCTTCTCTTTTTTCTTTACCTTTGAGAATGCATATAGTGATTTCATTTACTGCTCAGTACTTCTAGAGTAGTCATGCACATACACATGAAACTGCCTTATATTGAATAAGACCACTGGTTCATCAAAGTTAGTATTGAGTAAGACTGGGCTTCCCAGTCTTAGGCAGAGATTTTCATATCAGCTATTACTTGATCCTTTTAACTAGAGATACCAAGGATTGAACCTGAAGGTCTTCTGCATGTCAAGCAACTGCTTAAGATGTGGCGGCTCTCTGCTTTGGTTTATTTCATTGTGGGAGAGGACAACTTATCTGATTCAGAGTTTCTACTGAAGAATTTTGAAGTGGGACAAAAGTAGTTGCAGTGACCACCCCACTTCCAGGTACTTCATACATGCAAAAGCCTCTCTAGGGCGGTCCAAAGCACATTTCTCCCCACTGCTGATGCTCTTTCACTAAGATACTGTAAGCCGCCCTGAGTCCGCTTGCGGAGAGGGCGGGATATAAATGTAAAGTAATAAATAAATAAATAAATAAATAAATTTATGAATTAACCAACATTCTTGGTTTAGGGTAGAGGTCCCCATGCTTGTGTGATGGGGATACACAAATGGGTCGAAAGAGATAGCACCAGTTTGGATGTATTCCTCCTGGTCAGCACTCCTTCCCTTTCTCTGTTGCTTTTTAAGCAATAAAATTATTCCAAGGGAGCGAGCAGAGACATACCAGGGTCTCTGAGATTGTCTGTGCTGTAGGTGACAAATGCAGAGGAAACAAAGAGACATGGCCATTGCCTAGAAGTATTAGTTCCATGCTGGACAGGACATACAGAGAAAATTTTAACTGGTTTATTTGTGAAGGGTGTCTAGCTCTAAGAGGCAGTATAGGGTGTATGTGTGTGTATAAATACATGCATATGTGTACATTATGCTTTTATAGTCTAAAAAAACTTCTAGAAACTGGTTTAGAACACAGAACATTACAGTTGTTGTTCAAGTTGTGATGCATCTCTTGTGCACTTGTCAAAATGCTGTGGGGGCCACATATCAAAAGCTTGGGCCAATCAAGTAAGTTATTTGTAGCAAGTGAAACAGTACATCTGCTATCGGTTGAGAGCCCTGTTGTTATTCCCGGCATCGCTTCTCTTTTCTCAGAGCTAATCTTCAGACATTGACAAGCTTTCACGTTCTAAATAAGGAATTGTCCCTGTGACTACAAAATGTGCATTATCTTGACTCTGGTTTGTGCTTACTCTGTGGTGCCTGTGTCTGAGGCTCACAGGTACTGGCAATGTGATATAGATCAATTAGTGCTGGAGCACATGCTAAAAATATTTGGCATGGCAAGGCGTGATGGGTGTTGCACTTTGTGTCATTGAAAAGTTGTTAACTGTGGAGAAGCTGATGTGGGGAGGAAGAAGTGCTGAAAAAAGCAAAAGAATTGGAGCAAAGTGCCTCGTTGACTTTTTAAAAAAGTCACCAGTATGTGAAAACAAAAAGCTTTTAAATGGCCGTATATTGAATCAGTCTAAATCAGACCATTGGTCCATCAAAGTCAGTGTTGTCTACTCAGACTGGCAGCATTTCTCAAGTTCTCTGGTGGAGGCCTTTTATATCACCTACTGCCTGATTGTTTCAACTGGAGATACCGAGGACTGAATCTGAGACCTTCTGCATGCTTTATCACTGAGCCACGGCCCCCTCCCCAGTTGGGTTTAGAGGTAGGGTTGCCAGCTCTGGAATGTGAAATTCCTGGAGACTTGGGAGGGCGTGGAGCTTGAGGGGAGCAGGGTTTGGGGAGGGTAAACCTAAGTGCAATATAATGCCATAGAGTCCAACTTTGGAAGCAGCCAACTGATCTTTTACCTGGAGAC
This sequence comes from Heteronotia binoei, assembly GCF_032191835.1. Lineage (NCBI taxonomy): Eukaryota > Metazoa > Chordata > Lepidosauria > Squamata > Gekkonidae > Heteronotia > Heteronotia binoei. The sequence goes on from NC_083227.1 coordinate 68,757,699, forward strand.
CAGTAGTAATTCTGGGAGATCTCCAGCCACCACCTGGAGACAAGCAACCCTGTTTCTAGGGCTGGAGTAGAGGCCTCGGAAGCAGCCTACACAGTGAACTGAATACAGTCTACCAGTCATGTATGATGATCCACCAAGGAATTGCAAAAAAACGAGAGAGGCCTAATAAACCATGCTGCATGACTGGAAAACTGTGTTTGGTGTTATGTCACAGGCTGTGCAAATGCCCCCTCCTCCAATTTCCTGTTTTATAATATATAGAATGGCAAAGGAAGGAGAGATAGTGCTGACTAAGGATGAGCATGGAATGCAAAAATGATGGTTCATATTGGTTCGTAGTTTGTATGATTGCCTGAACCTGAGGTTCATTTTGTTTGGTGATTTTTGTATGGTTGCCCGAACCAGTTAATGGTTCCTTGTTTCATTTTGTTTGGGAAGTGTAAAACTCACCAGGAGTCTTCAGCAGGCTCTTTTCCACCTGCTTTCCAAGTTTGGCAAAGATTGGATTTGGAATGTCCGAGTTATAGCCCCCCGAAGCAGGTGCCCCTAGTCAAGCTCAGCTTCAGCTGTCACGACAACTAACTCTTCTCTCTTCATGCTGCAGAATGGGAGCTCTGTGATTGGCTTCTGGAGCTGCCAATCAAGCTATGTTCAACTGTTCTGGATGTTTCTAGAGCTCCCAGAAGTCCATCTCCAGTATTGCCTAGATTGCGTCAGTGTCAGGGTGTCTGGAAAAATGATGAACCAAAAACAAAGCAAACAAACTGCTAAGGAAAATAGCCGGTTCATTTTCCACTTTGGCAAGATGTGATCAAATGAACTGGTTCTGAACGAACCATGAATTGGCCTGTTTTCAGTACAAATTGTGATTCATGGTTTGATTTGTGCCCATGCCCAGTGCTGACCCATTCAAAAAGTATTTGTAGGAACAGAGAAGGGCTTGATAAATTGTCTGTTTTTGGATTGTTGGGGCTGCTGTGTTTTGGTCCTCAGAACTCTGTTCTATGAATATTTTGCCATACAAACTGACTCTCTCAGGTAGGCTTCCTAAAACAAACACAAAGGCTTCAAGTAGCTAGCACTGCCAGGATGTCCAATACAAAACAAAAGGATGTGAACCTTACAGCATGGAACTTTTCTGTAATTTTTTCTGGACCAGAACTAAGGATTATTAGAATGAGTAGCTTAAAACAGCTTTAATAGGAAGAGCAAAAATAACATCTTGTACAGTAGTCCCTAAGTCTTATTCTAGATCTAAGATAATGTGATCTTAGGGTATGCCCTGAAACTATCAGTTCCCTAACATTGTTAAATATAAGGGAATGTCTTTAAACTCTATTACTGCCGTCTCCCAGTTGTCACAGGTGGTTGAAAACAATTTTGTGTTCTTCATGAGTGGGATTGTGCTCAAAATTTTTACCCTGGCTTTATAACAAAATTGATAGGACTGCCAGAGCTACCAGTTTGCTGTCCCTGACTATGGGCTGTTGTATCCCAAGAGTAAAAACAATATTAAGCTCCCTCCATCACCACCTAGTGCTGCTTCACTGGCCTGTTAACCTAAAGTTGCAAGGAACCTAATCTAGAAAAGAGGAATGAATAATCTAAGGTGAAGATGGAATCACTGTAAGGGAAGAAGGTGGTGTACTAGTGTGCAGAGGCCTTAGAGACAACGTTTTGTATTGCAGTAGAGGAGTGTGTACTGTGAAGAGAAGAGATGTGAAATTTTTTGGAAATCCCCGAAGAACTGCTTGGAATACATTGGGCTTTCAAGTGGATGTTGTGCTCCTGTCTTTTGATTTCAGAATTTTTAAAATTCATTCTGGGGAAGGGTGAGTGGTGAAGGGGAGTGAATCAGTCTATAAATACTGTGTTTACTTCTAAAATCTCTGTTTACTTCAGATTTGCTGAAGTGTTGTACTTCCTCAATCTTCTGGCTGGTTGTATGAGGGTTTTTTTTGCCAATCTGCCCATGGAATCTCTCAGATGCTGGTATATGCATGAAAAAATGTTGGCATGGATACTGGTCACAGTTTTGATTTGGCATATCCATTTGTAAATGGGTTTGGCAGAGACCAAGGATGTCTACGTACCCTGTCTGCCTCACTCCCTTTTGTTCTTGCTGCTATTAGGAAGACTATGACAGACAGTGCATATCTGTTTCCTACCCCTCACCTTTCACAGCCTGAATGGGCATTGTACGTCATGTTTCACTACACCTTTTCCCCTAGGGCTGAACTTTGTGAGTTCCATTTTTCATACCAGCTTTGGCTTTCCTTTTCCGACTTCTTGTGATGAAATATGAGTACTCCACAGCACGCTTCAGGCTAGAGATTCTTCTGTGAAGGCTCTTGCTGGTGTACTTCTGACTCAATTCCCCTCACCTAGCTGGCCTGAGAAAAAAAGTAGGAGTGCTGTTGCTCAAGCTGCGGAGGAAATCAAGGCAATCTTTAGCTGTTTCATCAACGTGTTCTTAAAGACTGTGTTGTGGAAACATGAATTTCTGTTCTAGGAAGGGGTGTGTGTGTTAAATATAAGTGGCTCAAGTATAGATCTGGTGTGGGATGAAATACAACGCATCTTCACTACAGGCATCAGAAACTGCTGTTTTTTCAAATGAAAACTTCTGTTCCTTCCTCAAAGTGTACTTTCATGGGCCATTCAATAAAAGGATGAACTGTATTCTTCTGCCTAGTCAGTAACTCAAGATATTTTCTTTCTCAGTGTTACAAGGTACATTTTCCACAGTGTCACTTCTTGATGGCTGGTGGCTGCACTGCAAATCCCACTTTGTATGGGGTCTGAGCAACTGGGGGAAATTGGAAGTTAACTGGCCAAGGACACAAAATTGGACCTTTGCAGATGGCTGGCAAGAGACTCCAAACCATCTTCAATTTGAAGGTGTTCATTGATACTGTCTTCAAGGGCAGCACTGTCTGTTGCTCCTTACGGTATACCGTATTTGCCGGCGTACAAGACGACTTTTTTGGCCAGAAAAACATGCCTCCAAGTGGGGGGGTCGTCTTATACGCCGGGTGCAGCGGCAGCCAGGTCTAGGATCCGTGGTGAGACGCCATCAGATGAACAGCCAGAGCGAGGCAGGGACAGGTGTTGCCGGGCTTCTTCAGCACGGCCTCTTTCCCAGCAAACGGGGGAATGGGGGCGGGCAGGCAGGGCGGAGACTGAGGGAGGGAGGGAGCGAAGAAGCGAAATCCGAAGGTCCGAAGAACGGCTCTAACTCAGAGACGTGGAAACCCGCCCACGCGTTAGAGCAGAGCCCGGGCTGCGAGGCGGGAAGCCGCCGACCTGTGCCTCTCCGTGGCGGTCAAGACGGGGGTGCTCGGGCTGGCTGAACGCCTGGTGCATGGAGGGAAGAGGTCGGGAAAGCAACCCGGTGCCTCTGTGGAACAGACCCTTGCGCCTTGGTTACAGCAAGAGAAGAGCAAAAGAAAGCAGCCATTGACTTTGCGTGAGGCGCTGTCGCTAGGAAGCCACCTCGCCGAGCTGCCTCCCTAGCGACAGCGCCTCACACAAAGCCAATGGCTGCTTTCTTTTGCCCGCGCGGCCAGGCGGGGGAGCTGCTGCTCTTGTCGCCCTGTTTGGATCCTGCCGGCAAGGAATTCGAAAAGATACTCTATATTTTGAATGGAAATGTTGGGGGGTCGTCTTATACGCCCAGTCGACTTATACGCCGGCAAATACGGTACTTATAATTAAACGAATGCCATAGAAACACCATAAGACACCAGAGGAAGTTCATACTGTGTTGGATGGGCAAAGGTCCTGTTCCTCTCTAGATCAGTCAGCCACCAGTCCTCTGTATTTCCTGTATTGTTTGATAGTGGAAAGATGAAACTGAGGCTCTGTGCTACTTATTTGCTCTGTTTCATATAATAGCCATATTATATGTTTTATATGTTGTTGTTACATTTGATTTGCTAGACTGCCCTTCCCTGCAGGCAGGGCTCAGGCAGCTTACATCAGGGGCAAGTACAGTACATAGTACGATTAAAACAACATTAAAATGCATTAAAACAATCAGAAAGACAATACTGTATCTAAGATGATGGATAAGAAGGAGACACTCTAATACCCTAGAATATAACACTTTAGAATGTAACAACAATATTTACGTAATGAACTATGCCAGCTATGGAAAATTGGAGGCAACATTGTGCTGTGTTGGGAAATATCAACCCTAAACTCTGATGTCCATCTTCTTTCTTAGCCAGTTTGGTGTGGTGGTTAAGTGTGCAGACTCTTATCTTGGAGAACTGGGTTTGATTCCCCACTCCTCCACTTGCACCTGCTGGAATGGCCTTGGGTCAGCCATAGCTCTGGCAGGAGTTGTCCTTGAAAGGGCAGCTGTTGGGAGAGCCCTCTCAGCCCCACCCACCTCACAGGGTGTCTGTTGTGGGGGGAGACGCTATAGGAGATTGTAAGCCACTCTGAGTCTCTGATTCAGAGAGAAGGATGGGGTGTAAATCTGCAATTCTTCTTCTTCTTTGACTAGTAGAGTAGTTTGCAGAAAATGACTTGCCAAACTGCTAGCAACTGCCTAATCCTGCTTTTGAATATTGTGGATTAATGCAGTTTCCATGCATTGGTGAACTGCTTTGCTCAGCAGCATAGAGCTGAGATGATGGTTAATTAAGTACAAAAGCTGGTTTTGCTGGAAACCAAATAGTGTCATTACCAGGATGTTAAAAAAGAATTACAACAAGGTTAACACTAACTTTCACACTGGCTACTGTAGATGGTCCAAGCATCAGAATGGGAAGTATGTAAACTTCCTGTCAGTGTGGTCTTTGGACCTATATCAGCCATTCCCACACAGGTTATCTGCCTGCTGCTAGGAAGTCCTCTCCCCCACCCCCCGCTCACCCACAGCATCATGGTGCATTTGTGGCAGAGCAATTATGGAGAAATCTCCCATGTAGAAGCCCTGTTGGCACTGCTCTTTATCAGTAACTGCACCAGTAAAAGGGAAACCATACAGGCCGCATGTGGAAGCAGCCTATGTCACTTGTTGTGACCCAAGCAAAAGTATGCAAATGTGTTACAGATTTAGTTTACAGAGTTTTAGTTTAGTTACAGAGATTTAGATTTAGCTTCGCATTAGAGCACTTATCTATCATTTTGAGGTGATTAACCCTTGAGTTACCTCTAGGAAAAGTTTGGCAATTATCTGGACTTCTTCCTCAGGGGCGTAGCTAGGGCTTTGGGGGCCTGGGGCCCAAGATTTATGTGGGCCCCCCTGTGTGTGCACACCGCCAGAAACAGGATATGATGTCACTTCCGGTGATGTCACTTCCGCAAGATGGCCACCACTTGGCAGGCGGGGGGTGAGCGGCTCTCTGCTCACAGCAGCGGGCAGCCCACCACGGCTAGGCGCGGCTCGCTGCCGCCGCCGCTGACCAAGGGAAATTTCAGCAGAAGCCATGGTGCCCATGGACACCAAATTGGGACCCCTGCTGGATAGCCCAGTGAACTGATTCATTAAAGACAGTCTCAAAAGACTAAAGAGACTCTCACTCAGTTTGTATATGCAAGCTACTTGATAGACTCTTTGTTCCTATGCTAATATGCCCCCTTTGCCAGGTACTGCTAATACATTATCACCAGGATACCCCGTTGATGTGTGAACCCTTGCCCCAGGGAACAAATCTTTCTTGGAGGAAGTTATTAAGCTCTTGACTGCTGTCGGAAGAGAGCAAGGAATGCCATGCCTTCCTTAGCTGACCTCTCCATCCTCTCTATGCATTCAGTCTGCACCAAAGAGCTTTTTGCCCACAAATTTAAAGCCTGCGTGCAGCTTCTTGCTTGCTAACCTAGCAGCCTGCTGGAGAATCCAAGTTCCTATCAGACTCCCCAAGAAGGTCTAAGCTAAGACCACCCACAACCACTTGGCATAATTGGAACAATTGGTGACCCAGCCTGAGGACTATTTATTGGTCTGGGACAAGACTTCCTGCTGTTTGAAGAAATCCAGCATGTGCCTTTTGCACTCTGTTATTTTGGGCAAAGAGAAGCCACTCGCCTCTTGAGATCGTCCCATTGGTGCAGCAGGTGGGGGGCGAGCGGCTCGACGCCACTGGGGCTCAGTGCGGCTCGCCGTTGCCTGTCGCCGCCGTCAACCCGCTGCCCCGGCAGGCAGGGGGGCCATCCTCTCGCTGCTCTCAGCGGCAGGCGGCTCGGCGCATCTCGCCGCCGCCTTCGCCGACCCGCTGCTGTGGCAGGCTGGGGGGCGAACGGCTCTCTGCTTGCTTCGGCGGCGACAAGCCGCGGCGAGCCACGCCGAGCCGCGGGCTGCACGCTGCCGCGAGCAGAGAGCCGCTTCCCCCCCGCCTGCCACGGCTGCAGGTCAACACGGCCATTGTTCGGGACCCCCCTTGGCAATGCGGGGACCCCCCAGACCTTTGGAGGATGGCTCTCTAGAGGTGCATCCATGAAGCTTCCAGTCAGTTTTCAGGGATATGATCTCTGTTGGAAAGCTGGCTCTTGTGTAGTTCTCAGTATGTGTCTAAAAAGCATTCTGTTTATGTACTTGTTTTTTTCCCTGTGGCTCATGTTGATTTTCAAGACAGTTATGTAAGCGGGTCCTGTGACTCTTCTTTCAATGCATCAGGTATGGAAGATGAGCTATGATTATGAGGTATGATGCATGCAGAAAGTCCAAAGTTCAATCTGCAGGTATTGCTGCTTAGAAGAATTGTGTTAGCAGTGCAGGAGAGGAGCTGGAGAGCTGATGTTAGTCATATTTGAGAACATTGGGATAGATAGACCAGTGCTCTGATTGGGCAGCTTCAAATGTACTTTGGAAAGCAAGACTATATGAAGAGCTGTTCTTGATGTCTGTGCTTCAACTATAGATCTCCTTTCTCTTGGAAGTAGTCTCATGTGCTTTTCTCAATATTGTTCTGGCTTTTGATGATATTCTTAAATTTGAGTTTATTGAGCATTTCCCACTTCACTTTTGAAATGTTGATTTTCTCTAGTGATCACATAGGTCTCAAGCTGAATTAATACTTGACACTAAGGAACTAAAACCATATTGCTGAAGTCTTGTTCCATCTACACTGGATTCTGGTTTGCTCTTGGGCTTTATTCAAGGTGCTAATATTGATCTTTAAAGCCCTATTATGTCTGGAACCAACAAACTTTAAGGACCATCTTGGCCCATAGAAACCTACTCATTTACTCCAGTCATCCTCAAAGGCCTGCTTCAGTTGCCTTCACCATCTAAAGCTACACGTGTGGCAATCAGAGAAAGGGCCTTTTCGGTCATGGCATCAAAATTTTGGAACTCCCTCCCTGGGAGATTCACCTTTCTCCCTCTATTGGTGTCTTTTGCCAGCAGGTGAAGACTTTTTTGGTTTTGTCTGGCATACTTTTTTTTTGCAGGCATAATGATTACTGGTCCTCTATCTAGTGGTGTTTATACATTTTAATTGAGTTATTTTGTAATTTTTAATTGTACTTTTAATTGCTTAAACATTTTAATTTTTAAAATGTTTGCTGCCTTGTGGACCATGACTAGTTGGAGAGGCAGCATGCAAATGTTTTAAATATATAAAACAAACTGTTTGTTTGCCAGGCCCAGTGCTAAATGGGGTCATGTGCTGATCCATGTGTAAGCCTTGGAAATTCATGGCTCACACACTGTCTTGCTTGAACTTGTTCCCCTCTATTAGTTCTAGTTTTGCTGAATGAAATGAAATAACTTCTCAATGTTCTTCCTGGTCAAGAAGAAAAACAAAAATCTGAAGCTAGTTTAAAGATGTATGATTGCCTAATATATAACCATGGACTCTAAAGTTATTTCCTCAGTACTCCTTACCTCTGTCTGAATTTTAGGATGCCTGGTGTACAGTAAGATAGGTTCTAGGGAAGCTGAAGGAGAACAGGACTGAAAAGATGAGGCTCCACCACTGAAAAAGCCCTGTTTTAGGCTGCCACCTGCCTCACCTCTGCAAATAGGATGCTGGAGAACAGGGTTTGGAAAATGGATCTTGGCAATATGGGAGGATGTGGTCCTTCAACTAACCTAGCCACCTAGGGTCTTAAAAGTAGGAACCAGCCTTTTGGATTGGGCCTAAAAATGAATGGACAGTCAGTGCAAATCTTTTAGCACTAGGGCAAGTACATTCCCTGATGATAGTATGACATTGGACCAACTGAAGTTTCAGGATAGTTTTCAAAGGCAGCCCCATGTAAAGTGTATGTCAGTAATCTAATCTGAATGTGATCTGAGCTTGGGTCACCATGACCAGATTACACTTTTTGAGTGACCATATTTCAGCTAAAAAATGGAAAAGGCCTGTAGGTAGCACCCCTAAGCTCTGAGCCTGTTCTTTGAGGGGCAGTGTGCAACCCCTTCCAAGACAGGCTGACTCGCAGGTATACAAGCTGCCTTATCATTGACTAATGACACCTTAGTCTTTTCTGTTGGCTAATATTTTGAATTGCATATGAAAAACAAACTTGCACATCTCTTTAAGATAGCCAAGATTTGTCTTGCAACCACAGTCAAATGTAAATTATATTAATCTGATCAACCATGTTTAGAACAGACTGTACATCTCAGATCACTTTGAAGGAAGCATGGTGGTAATGTTCTGTCCTGGGACTTGTTTTGTTCAAGATCTTTATAAATGGTTTGGATGAAGGAATAGAGGGATGCTTATTAAATTTGCAGATTATTCTAAATTGGCAGGGGTGGGAAATACATTAAAAGACAGAGTCAGGATACACAATGATCTTGACAGGCTGGATAACTAGGCTAAAACAAATAAAATGAATTTTAACGGGGATAAATGTAAAGTTCTGTATTTAGGTAGAAAAAACCAATGCATAATTATAGGATGAGGGAGACTTGTCTTGTCAGTAGTATGTGTGAAAAGGATCTAGGGTTTTTAGTAGACCATACACTGAACATGGGTCAGCAGTGTGATGCAGTATCTAAAAAGGCCAATGTAATTTTGGGCAGTATCAACAGAAGTATAGTGTCTAGAAGATGCAATGTTATGGTATCACTTTACTTGCTCTGTTTAGACCTCACCTAGATTGTGTTCAGTTTTGGATACCACAATTTTAGGAAAGCTATAGACAAGCTGGAATGTGTCCAGAGGAGGGCAACAGAGATGATGAGAGATCTGGAGACAAAGTCCTGTGAGAAAGGAGCTTGTTATGTTTAGTCTTGAGAGGAGAAGACTGAGAACCGGCTTCAGGTACTTGAAGGGCTGTCTGATGGTGTGGAGTTGTTTTTTGTTGCCCCAGAAGTTCGGACCAGAACCAGTGGGTTGAAATTAAATCAAAAGAGTTTTTGGCTAAACATTAGGAAGAACTTTCTGACAGTTAGAGCAGTTCCTCAGTGGAACAGGCTTCCTTGGAAGGTGGTGGTCTGTCCTGCTTTGGAGATTTTCAAAGAGAGGCTAGATGGCCATCTGACAGCAATGCTGATTCTGTGAATTTAGGCAAATTATGAGATCATGGACAGCAAGGGTTGCATCAGTGCTTAGTTCTTGTGGCCCTTTCTTACATGTCTAGGGTAATGCTGATCACCACTTTGGGGTCAGGAAGCAATTTTTTCCAAGCCAGTTTGGCCAGGGATCTTGGAGGTTTTTTTTTTTTTTTGCCATTTTCTGGGCATGGAGCAAGGGCCACTTGGGGGGTGTGAGGGAAGGTATTTGTGAATTTCTGTATTGTGCAGGGAAGTTGGACTAGGTGACCCTGGAGGTCCCTTCCAACTTTGATTCTATGTGGTATTGAGCTCCTTACATTATCTGTAAACTATTAGCATTGCATTAGATTGAGGATTATTCAATATGTTAAATGTTTTAGCATGTGGCTATTTTGTACATACTAAAAGTGATATTACAAAATACTGTTGTCAGACTTGGATATAATAGATGAACATAGAGAAAGGAATTTATGTTAAGTTAAAGCTATAAGAATATATATGTGTTTTCTTACACAAGCATTACATATCAGCAGCCCTAGTGAACAAGACTAAAAGCTGTTGCCCTTTGGAGAAGCCTTACAGAATATTAAAGATTAGCAAGAACAATAACCTAATTTTCTCTTTTCCTCTGTGAAGAGATTATGTAAGTCTGCTTTTGGAACAGGAAACTCTTTATTATATCCAGGTGATGTGGATTTTCTTTGTTTTGTTTCCATGTAGCAACAAAGAAGTCTTCTGGTACAAAATATAGGGGTAATGGCCTCATACAGATTCTGTGGCATTGTGTTTTGGATGTGTCATCTGTTTTCTTCAGATTTGGGCAAGCGTTATACTGTTGTAGGTTATGAACTGTCCATCATTTAATTCAGCTCTGAATGTCAGCAGAGAGTTTGACAACTCAAATCCTCAGATTGGCAAGCACAGCTACATGGAAGCACATTCTTGGCTAATTTTGTTGGGATGTGTGTTTCAACTGTTAGGATTTGCTTCAAGTGTTCACTGGAAATGGGCTCATCCTGTGGATTAAAAGAGTTTTTCAATCCTTAGATACTTGCAGCAGAGAGTCAACATGGATTAGAGTGCTGGACTGGGAGACATAGGCTTTAATCCCACACTGCTATGGAAGCTTGCTGGGTGAACTTGAGCCAGTTACACGCTCTCAGCCCAGCTTAACTTCATGTGGTCATTTTGAAGATAAAAGTGAGGAAAGAAGAGCAACTTTAGGTTCCCATGGTGGGGGAGTAAGGCAGGATATAATAAGTAGACTGTGTTGCTAAAGTCTAGTCTGCACATGTCGCAGAATTAAGTGGTAGAATTCTGAGGCGGTAAAATGAGGAAAGCCATCCTTTAAGGTACCACATGTTAAAAAAAAAAAGCTTCCTGCCCATTAAAATTAACATAGAATAGAGAAAAAATTCTACGCTAACCCCTTCACATGCTATGCTAGTTTTCCATTTACAAGGAATTAATAATGTGGAAGAAACTCAAAAAATGTAATCTCTCCTCTACTGCCTGATGTGATGTGGCCCATGCTATCACTTTAGTAATCTGCCATTTCATCATCACTTCATACTATGTCACATCTGGACCAGGCCTAGGATACTTTGGGAACTGGCATCCTGAGCCTAATTTATGCATTTGGATACAAGTCCCATTTATTTGAGTTAACTTGAACATATGAAGCTGCCTTATACTGAATCTGTAAGCCAAAATGCCATCAAAACGAGGTTGGGGAATTATCAGGTGGGTATCTGGCTTAGTCAGGATCTTTTTACCTGTGTATACAGGATTCCACGTCCAGAAAGTAATGCTTAAACATATTAGGGACTCTAATTAAGTAAAAACAATTAAAATTTATTCTAGAAAATTTAAGCATACATACAAGATAAAATACTCATAAAATCATACACACAGTCCTAAGAAAAATAGATAGATAGGGGAACACATGGGTAGACAAACAGGGTGATATTTACCGACTGTAGTCTTCAAGGAAGGCTCCAATGGCGACGAGCGAGGAAGTGGGAGAAGGGACCCAAAACTGATCAGGAATCGGGGATGGATACTGATAGAAGCACACCTGTGGGTAGCTAGTCCACAGGTTATAAGGACTCTCTTGAGCCCTTAGGGGATGGGAGGTACGAGGGAGGAGGAAGGTGGTCAGCTGATGCATGACCTCCCAAAAAGGGGAGGTTTTGCAGTGACCATAAGGGCTGGACTACTGTGACAACCAATAGAAAGTTCATTGGTGGCACCTAATTGGATGCTTGCTCTTGACCAATGGACTTGCTTGGATCCTGGATACCTGAGTGAACTTTCAGGTTGAAATGGACCAGGGGGAGGCTCCAAAATGACAGTTGGGGAGAAGAATAGAAGAGATTACTTGGGTGGGGAGATACTTAGGACTATTAGACTTATCAAAAAGGGTGACAATAGAGGGTCAAATCATGGCCTAGGTAACACCCAGTTTACACAAAGAAACTTGGCTTTGGTTGAAGATGGTCTTCCTCTTCTTCTGTCTTCTCCTTGGCACTAGTCTTTGTCTTGAGTTTCGTTAGACAAAGAAAGTGGCAGTTGGACAATTAGCCACTCCTGAAGTGGGTAGATTGCTTGCAGGCACAGGTGACATCTGGTGTGTACGTGAGCCGTCAGCTTCGCTGGAATGGAGTCCAGCCTGGTAGGAAGATGACTGCGTGTGGTGTTAGCCCTCCACAGTGGATTCCATGGTCAGTGTTTCAAAACAGTTCGCCTGGATAGCTCCTGGTGGCGCAGTTTCCTCTGTCCCATGGCTGGGATGGATGTCATACAGAACGACGGGAAGCCATCCGTTCTCCTGGTGGGCACTCTTGTACCGGTCTTGAGTGCCTTCGTAGCGTTCTGGCTGCTTGTACTGCATAAGTCCCTTTTGCCCCTGGATAGGTTTGCTCACACTCTCTGGCCAGACATGTGGAGTCACTTCTCCAGATGCTCTGGCAACCAAGCTGGTGATTACAATGTTCTGTAAGGGGTTTTTCCTCACAAATCAGACCCTTGGTCCATCAAAGTCAGTACTTGCTTCCAATTAAATGTGATTAGGGGGAGGAGGTATACACTGGTGAGCTGCTTAACTGGTGCCTGGAGACTTTTGTGTTCTGTACTGAAGATGGAGCAGTGCGGGGAGTGAACAAATATGGGCCAAAACAAGAAACTGGAGCTTTTTAATTATTTTTAAAAGAAATCCTAATGGGGATTCCTTCCCCCATTCTGAAACTAGGTCTTCTAGCCACCCGTGGCACTCTTCATAAAGCTCATGCTGCCTGGGCAGTGCTGTACACTTGTTTCATGCTGTCATCCTGATACTTTATAGCAGAGCATGGATGTTTGAACAAGCAACCGTAAAGGGGGAGAGGCTAGTTTCTCTTCCGATAAAGACATCTTCAGTCTCTGCCAAGGAGGACAGCTGTATAGCTGCTCTCTGGTAGCTGACAGTTGCTGCTGGGAAGAGTGGCACTGGCACAGGACTTCGAAAGAGCAAAGTAACCATCCCTCAGTTTTGGAACCCAGGACTGAAGGAGGGACACAGCCATGTCTAAAATGAGGTGCTTTGGGGCAACGTGGAGGGTGCTGGCTGGATGGGTAGCTGGATGCAGTAGATGGAGTACAAGTAGCTTAGAAAGCAAGATGAGTTGTAATAAGATAAGAAGTGGTGGATTTTTTAAAATGTAAGGTGATTGATTTAACTGACAATATTAATTTTTAACTGGTCTTGTTTTGCATTTGCAAAAGAAATGTGTGATAGAGAATGCAATTCAGATTTGCATGGCTTAAAGGTAGCAGGGTATGGTTTAAGATTAGGTCACTGGTTTCAAATGGAGGACAAAATCAGAGTGCCGCTTTTCTTGGCTCTTTATACCAAGACAGGTGGCATCATTTGCTCCATTCTCTTTGTTGTCATGTTCTTAAATTATCTTATTTTAATAGTATTAAGGATGCTTCGGCAAGACTACACCTTACCAAGTGGCTTTATTAAAGGCTACCTGCTGTTTCATGGCCAGCATGCGTCAGTTTGAGTAAGCTGCTTTTATTAATAGAATGAAATTGCACATTGCATCATTCGCCTTCCACACTTCACAAAGTTTTGATGAACCTGACAAGTCCCTCTTTTTTTGGCATTTATCGATAGCATGCCTACCACTGAGATATGTCAGCATTCTCTTCAAGAACTGTTTCTCTTTAGAGTAGTAAACTTCTGTCTGGGCTTAAAATTCTCCTCCATAGAAAACTGGTTGCCTGAGAGAAGAGTTGTACTCTAGTTTACTCTTTGCCATCTAGTTTTCTGTGCAGATTTTTCTATTGTCTGCAGTCTAAAAAGATGTATCTGGTGGAGTTTATTAACTCCATAATGACAGTTAAACTTCTCTCAATGCAGGATTTGTACAAAGGCCATGGACAATAATTTAGGGTTGTAATAATGTAGATGCTCTTGCAACCGTACTGTTCTTGTACCGCTTCATGAGTGAGCCAACTCCCAGTTATGAATTACTAAAGGATGTGCTCTGTGCAGTTATCATTTGTCTGCAAATTTTCTACTTTTTTTTTTTTAAGGAACGAGCTGGTGTTTATGTATTTTTGTTAAAGATGATAGACTGATGCGTTTTTAAAATTCAGTGTGTTCTAGAGGTCCAGAGTATACCTCTGCATGTAAAGCTGTGTAGTCTCTAAATATTAAGCACATTACTACTTCACCCAAAGGGTGATTAGCATGTGGAATTCACTGCCACAGGAGGTGGTGGTGGCTACAAGCATAGCCAGCTTCAAGAGGGGGTTAGATAAAAATATGGAGCAGAGGTCCATCAGTGGCTATTAGCCATAGTGTGTGTGTATGTATGTGTGTGTGTGTATACACACACACACACACACACACACACACACACACACATATATATATATATATATATATATATATATATATATATATATATATATATATATATATATATATATATATTGGCCACTGTGTGACACAGAGTGTTGGACTGGATGGGCCATTGGCCTGATCCAGCATGGCTTCTCTTATGTTCACATGCATTGATAGGTATGTGTTTTAAAAAGAACATGAGTCCAATGAGTCTTTGTGTCAAATATAACTTCTAGACATCCAAGGAAGGGAGCTTTAAGATTGTGGTACTGTGCATGTTGGTACATTGCTCTAAATGACCAATGTCCAGCTGTGCAGTTAAGAAAACCTAAGAGGAGGTGGTGATTTTCACTGACTTCCCTTACCTGAAGCAAGTCATTGAGCCTTCCCGTAAATTTTGTTTGTGGATGTCAGTGGACCCTAGCAAACTCCCTAGTGGGAGTCTGTAGGGCAAGAGAGGAATTGTTAATAATCATTAAAACTTCTTAAGTGCCATTAAATGTTCTTAACACAGATGGTTTCAGACCAGTATATTCATGCTTTACAGTGAAAGGACTGAAACATCAGGTAAATGAGATTTGCTTTGCTGCACCTGTCCTATGTGGCCTTAAACAGAAATTTGAAAAGGCATCTATCAGATCCTAAGCTTGAGTTTTGCTTACTAGTTACTTCCCTCTACTTTGTTCCCCTCAAAAGTTCGCTTTATTTCCTGAAGAAAAAATAAATAAAAACCAGCATAAAAAGGTTCCCAAACCATATGTGTGACTTGCGAGCTTCTAAAAAAAAATTGTTGGAAAGATGGTGGATGTGTTTGCAAAACACTTGTTTCTTCCCACAGCAAACATTTAATTCTATAATTCTGAGCATCTGTATTCAGAAAAAGAAATTGCTGCGTTCAATATGACTTATTCCTTACTTACTGAAGTTGAGGGGTTTGAACCCTAAATTCTGTAAACACAGGTCTGCCTTTCAGAATCTGTTAGGATCATCCAATGGAATTGATTTTCAGTAGATTCAACACAGACAAAGAGCTCTATTTTGCACAGTGCATAATTATCAGACTCACCATCACAAAATATGGTAATGGGTAGCATTTTTAAAAGGGTCAGCTTTATTTATGGAAGACAGGGCTATCAAAGTTGAGAATCCTAAGGGAGCGTTCATGTTGAAAAGCATCGCATTTCTAAATATTGAGTGTAAAGGTAAGCAAGGAAGTTCTTTCTCTCTTACCCTTTCAGGAGGAAAGGACACTGATGCTAAGATACTCTGAAGCGAGGACCATTTCACAATGGTGTTTCTTGGATCCTAGAATTTTCCTTGAGTGTATTTTCTGTGGGAAGGGAGATGCAGTTGCTGAAGCTGTTAGAAGTGATGGAATTCCAGTGGCTGAATATGTTTTCTTTATTTCTAGAGTGCTGGCTGGCTAACAATGCAGCCAAACTCATTGCGCTTTCTGTCTCCTCCCCCCCCCTCCAATTTGGGGAGAGCTTTTATAATGCCATACTTTTTTCATTTTCCCCTCATTTACTGGCATGACATTCAAGTGGCTAAATACAATTTGAGATTGTAATTGTAGCTCATTTAACTCTCTCTGGGGTAACAGTGACTGTTAATTTTAAATTCCTCATCTCGCAGCAAAGCACACAACCGACAACTAAGCAACAAAGTCTGTTGCATGGAATGAGGCAGAGCACATGGTGCAGAAGGTTGCTCAGAATATTGTTCTGAACTCAGAACTTCTTGAATGGCTTATTGCAAAGGCTGGTTAAGTCATCTGAATATCAGTAATGGCATTTGCTTTAAACATATAGCTTAACTTTTAATAGATTTTATTGTATCAAGGAATAAGAAGCAGTCAACCCTCTTTAAATATGTGTGCTCTCCCTATTGCAAATATTTACAAATTTTTTGCTGTTAAAATTGCCATCCTTTGCCATCTTTTTTATTTTTTAAAGACGAATAGAGATTTTTAATATAGATAATATCTGGATGAAAAGCAAAAGGGCAGAAGACAAAAAAACAAAAGTAGTCTTGTGGCATCTTAGTTTTTGAAGAAAAAGCTGTCATGGGTGATAGTCCCCTTGAATCTGATAATCTGGACTCTACCCATAGGAAGGTGTGCTTCAAGAAATCTGTTTGTTTTTAAGGTGTTACAAGGTGAGGTCTTTAGTTGTTTGCTACAGCAGACAGTCAAAGCTACTTGTACTGGGATCTGTAAACTGTTTGTAGTGATAGGAAAAGCTTTGCTTCTTTTCTGCCCATTATGCAGATGTTAGAAGCAAATTATTCATGGAGGTGCCTCGGGTAAAAAAAACTACACCCGCCCCTTTAAACAGTGCCATCTTGTACAGCTGAACTGGGTTAAGCTGTTCTTTCTTGCAGAGCTTTCTTTTTCAGAAGAATCTTCAAGGGAAAGCATTCTTGTAGAACTCTGGATTCCAGAAGAAGCCATAGCTTGGTTTTTAGGGAATCCTTTGCAACTTGCTGGAGATGAGAACAGAAAGCTGTTTTGCCTGTGCAGAGTGCTTGTTACCAGGGCTCTGCATAGCATGTGCTTAAATCTGCCCCCTGTAGAACTCTGAACCAAGAAGAAGTGACTCTTATAACTGCCTATATACTATGCAAAATCAATGCTTCCCCCTCTTTGCCTAATTATGCAGTTCCTACAAATGTAGGATGCATTGGAGATATCTGGACCATAACTCTGACCATTGGAAATAAGGCTTACCCTCCCAGTTTCTGAGATTTCATTTGATGTAGGGATTACATCACTGTATATCATTCTGGATGCCAAATTCTATGCCATTGTAAACTTCTGGAGTCAAACTTTGTTCTAGCTATATATTCCAATTTCTGCTCATTGCCTGAAGCTTCAACTGCTGGCCACCAGCTGCTGCTGCTGCCCTCCAGTACTTGCCCCCAAGGCCTCCTCCAGAGCACACCTCCAGAGCAGACCTGACTGAGCTTGCCTGCAGAGTGCAGGACGCTTGCCTTGAAAACCCTACAGGTTGCCATAAGTTGGCTGTGACTCAATGGCACCCTCCCTCCCCCAGTTTTCAGTCGCTAGTATGTTATGGTCCTATAGTATAGACCAGGGTTTCCCAAACTTTTCTTTCCCGTGGCCCGGTTATTTTTACACTTCTCCTTTGTGGCCCACTAAAATTTGGGGGTGAGGCCAAGAGACTTTGGGGGTGGAGCCAGGAGCCAGGAATTATGTCATTTCCTGTGGTGTCGAGGGCCAAGTGATGTCACTTCTGGGGCACACTGAACCAAAACTCTACATCTTCCTGTGATGTCACTTCCAGGGCACTCCATCAAACCTGCCTCTTCTGAAGTAAGTTCATTTTTAGAAAAATCTCTCTGAAACGTATACTGAGTCAAAATGGGGATAGAAAGTGGGCGGTCCTCTCTTTTCACTCCCACACCTGCATGCACCTATCTGTTTGTGTATGCTTCTCCAGCTTGCAAGCACTCCTAATGCCCATGTTCAATTGCCTGCACCACCTACACATCCCTTCCTCAACAGCACTGGCCAGTGTATGCAGTTGGGAGTGCTGTTGCCATTGCCATCAGGAATGCCAGCACTGTGTACCACCCACACTGCGCCCTGGCAGCTGCTCTACCTCAAAATATGCTGACACATTTAGTAGGCCTTTCCTTCAGCTGCCTCAAGCTACAACCAAGCTTGCTTGGTTTCAAGAAAATCTTTCAACAGCTATTTTTCATACTTTTCTTTGGTTGAAACATTGGGAAATTGCTGTGAAAGGTAGCAGAGAATTGTACTGCAGTTAATGAATTAATTTCAAGTTATATGAAGTTCATACAAGCTTTTCTGCAGTTATCCCGAAAAGGATATTTATGAGGGGCTTGCAGCTTTTTACTGGCTGTGTTTCCCATGCCTTTAAAAGCAACCTGTTTTGCAGATACTTAGCCAGTGAACTTCTTTCATCCTTTTTAATATCTACAGGAGGAGTTTAATTTTGGTGTCAGACAGCTGTTAAAAGCAGGACCAGTAAAATGGTGCCAAGTTCATAGTACCATCACTTCCAGTGCTGTTGAGATATACCGCAGTGATCTCCAATAATCTCTTTCTGCCCCACACCTCTCGCTCACTCACACAGAAATCTCATAGAAGACCAGTTGGCTACAACTGGGGGTGCCAACGTTTCATTGGCAGAGCTCCTATGTCTGCAAAAACAGTATGATGAACAAAAAAGTTTCATCCAGTAAAAATGAAAGGGAAAGAATGGAAGGAAAGGAAAGGGAAGACATTGAAAGAAAGAATGTAAACATAAGAGGAGCCATGTTGGATGTACCAGAATGTCTATCAGTGGGGCCAGGGCACTAGAAGCCCTTCCACTGTTTCTTCCTCCCCCACCTCCCAGCACCAAGAATACAGACAGAGCATTACTTGCAGGGAAAGAAAGAGAGAGAGAGAGAAAGAGAGAAAGAAGATATTGGATTTATATCCCGCCCTCCACTCCGAAGAGTCTCAGAGTGGCTCACAATCTCCTTTACCTTCCTCTCCCACAACAGACACCCTGTGAGGTGGGTGGGGCTGGAGAGGGCTCTCACAGCAGCTGCCCTTTCAGGGACAACCTCTGCCAGAGCTATGGCTGACCCAAGGCCATGCTAGCAGGTGCAAGTGGAGGAGTGGGGAATCAAGCCCAGTTCTCCACACACTTAACCACTACACCAAACTGGCTCTCCAAAGAAGGGGGGGGCAAAGAAAAAAAAAGCCTTCCTCACCATCAGATGACCCCAGCCAGCAAAAATTCTGCCCAGGGGTCGTTTGGTAAAAAAAATAGCTACTGGAATGCCCACTCCCTGTCCCTCTTGCACCCTTCTTTGCCGCCCAGGCCTCCCAGTGAAATCTCCCCAAAAGAACATGCTGCAAGGCACATGAAAGCTCATACCTTGAAGAACACTTCATGGGTCTAAAGTGCCAGTGGATGCCAGCTTTTCTCTCAAACACTGGGAGCGGGGGAGAAGGAAGGAGAGGCAGCCTAGTTCCTCTCTGTACAACACAGAGATGGGGCGTGGCTAGCTTTGCTGGGGGCGGGGCTAGTTTTGGCTTTTCTTGTGACCCAGTAGTGAGGCTTCCATGGCCCAGTACTGGGTCACGACCCTGCAAATGGGAAACACTGGTATAGACTAAAGACTGTCAATGGTTAAAGAAGCCTGCCCCTTTCATCCCAGCAACAAACAGAATCCATCAGTGTAGCCATGCCAGGTCACTCCCTGAACCCTGTCTCTGCCTGGCCAAGAGCAGGGCTGGATGAGTCCATTTGTGTATTTTTTTTCTTCAGTTGATCTCTCCTGGCAGGTTTGAGTTGGGATGAATCAGATTACCAGTAACATTTCCAGAGTTTTTAAGGGCATAATAGGCCTCAAGGAAAAGCAAACATTCTACCATTTGGCAAGAGTTATCCTCTGCTATACGGAGATGGGCTTTATTTTGTTCACATTAGCAGTACAGATGTTCCTCCTCCATACAACTGCTTCTGAATTAGTTTTTAATGATAGATAAGGATTGTATCACAGGAGAATTGAAGCAGGACACTCTGTATCAGAAACAGGGCTTTGGTAAGGTGATAAAGAAGCAGTGGTGGAAGTGAGGTATTAATGAACTTGGCTGTCAAAGAAAGGTGTCAAGAGGATCTGAAGAGGATTATAGACAAGCTTGGTTGTTCTCACAACAACAGACGTGGCCAGCTTTTATTAAGCAGGTAATGCATTATTAACTACCACTTGCCTCCTTTCCATAAAGTCTATTTAATGTGATATATGAAGCTAACTTATATTGAGTCAGTCCATTAGTTCCCTTAGCTCAGTATTTTCTGCTCTGACTGGCAATGGTTCTCCATGCTTTTTGCCTTTGTTTGTGTAAATGGAGATGCTGGGTATTGAGTCTGGAACTTTCTGTAGGCAGGCTCTACCACTGAGCTGTGGTTCTTCTCACATTTGTGTACAGCAAAATCTTTGTTCTCCTAAATAATGGTCTTCTGCTGCTATCCTTAGCCACAGCTGCCATCTGAGCAAGAAGGAGCAAAGTTAGGTCCAAAAGGACTCCCAAGTTGTGAACCTGCTCTTCCGATGGGAGTGTGACCCTTTTCAGAAGATGTTGAGACCTAATCAGTGTGACCACCTCTTTGACCTCCAGTGTGACAGCTGTAACTGTAAGGGGAGCTGGCTGTGTACATGCTTGTTCTATGTGGTTGGGTGAATGCTACACTCACGTAATTTCCCAACTTTAAGAACTTTTTGAGTAGAAGGAAACCTCAGAATTTCTGCGAAGCTGGAGCGAGTAGATGACCTGCTCTTCCTTTGATCAAAGTAGTCATTTAGGGTAACCGAAAGCCACACTTTGATATTCTTTTTATAATTTAGGGGTAAAAGGCCCCCCCTTCCTTATATTAGAAAGCTGGCAGAGGTGATAGTAGGAGCATGGTCATTCATGCGTGAATTCTGTCTGGGGTATGTGTTCTCCAACCCAGAGTTTCTAAGATCACCTGCAGAAGCTGGTTCTAGGGTTGAAATAGCTGAGGTCACAGAAAAGACTTGAGCTAGAATCTGTACATATTGCTCCAATTAGACTAGGTGGCCAGGCTTCCAGAGTTTAAAAAGGTAAGAAGGTAAAGGTAGTCCTCTGGGCAGGCACCAGTCGTTTCTGACTCTGGGGTGATGTCGCATCATGATGTTTTTTTCATGGCAGACTTTTTATTGCCATTGCCTTCCCCAGTCATCTACACTTTCCCCCCAACAAGCTGGGTACTCATTTTACCGACCTTGGAAGGATGGAAGGCTGAGTCAACCTTAAACCAGCTACCTGAAACCCAGCTTCTCTCAGGATCGAACTCAGGTTGTGAGCAGAGGTTAGGACCGCAGTACTGCAGCTTTACCACTCTGCGTCTATCTAATTTAGGCCTATCTAATCCAGGGACTTCATGCTGTTTGTCAGGCCTGATGTTGCACATTGTTTTCCCCTTGACCTCTCATGAAGAGGACTTGAAGATTTCAGCATATATCATGCTAGGTAACCTACTAGTCTCTGACCTTGAGCTCCATTGTTTAAATCCCAGGGATCTCTTTTAAATGTTGCACTTGTATTCTGTATGTGTTGAAAGGAGTTTACGGCATTGTACAGGAATTGTACAAGGCAACAGAAAAAAAGGAAGAAGACCCAACATGAGGTGGATTGACTCAACCAATCAAGTTATGGATCTCATAACAAGGAAGACAGAGATTTTACCTAAAATTGGGGCTGATCATACCCAATAATGTGGATTACAAAATTGTCTAAAAGATTGAGGAGATGGAGACTGAAGATCTGCTACAGAACAAAGAAACAGTGACATTTCTAGAAAAAAAAACTAAGGCTTTTTTCCAAGTGAATGATAAAGAAGATACTGACTTTCAGATGGTCTGGGATGCTTATAAAGCAGTAATGAGAGGGTTGTTGATTACTTTGAACAACAAAGACAAAAGGAAAAAAGAAAAACAATTATTGGACATTCAAAATGAAATAAAGAAAAAAGAAGGGGAGCTGAGAAAAAGACCAGGGAAAAAGAAAATTCTAAGGGAAATTTCAATATTACAAACTCAATTGAGACATTTGTTAAACAAAGAAGTGGAATGGAATCTGAAAAGGCTTCAGCAGAAATCGTTTGAAGGAGCAAATAAGATGGGAAAGTATTTGGTGTGGCAATTGAAGAAAAAGAGAGAAAATAAAATAATTAGTAGAATAGTGATAGATGGAAGAGAAGTAGTTACTCAAGAGGGAATAAAAAGAGAATTTTTTAAGTACTATGCCAAGCTGTTTAAAGGTGCTGAAGTAAAGAGAGAGAAGGTAGATGAATATCTACAAAAATTAAAAATTGAGCCCCTAACTGAAAATATGAGAAGTTTTGAATGACCCAATTGAAAAAAATAGAAATTGAAGCAGCAATCAACACAATGAAAAATGAGAAAGCTCCCGGGCCAGATGGGTATACAGCTAAATATTTTAAAACTTTTAAGGATGAATTAATACCAAAATTGCAGAAGTTGATGAATATAATAAGAATAAAAGGGAATGTACCAAATACATGGAAAGAAGCTGTTATTTCCTTGATACCTAAAGAAGATAGAGATGCCACAAATGTGAAAAACTACAGACCAATTTCGCTTTTGAATAATGATTACAAAATATTTACAAGAATTCTGGCAGAACGACTTAAACAACATTTGATGAATTTTATAAAGGAAGATCAAGCTGGTTTTCTTCCCAAAAGACAAATAAGAGACAATATTAGGACTGTTGTAAATATTGTAGAATATTACGAAAGACATCCAGAAAAAGAAGCAGCATTATTCTTTGCAGATGCAGAGAAAGCATTTGACAATTTAAATTGGGACTTTATGTTTGCAGTAATGGATAAGATGGAGCTTGGAGAAAGCTTTATAAGAACGATAAAAGCAATATATTCTGAACAAAGGGCAAGGTTGTGTATTAATGCAGATCTTACAGACGAAATGAAAATCAGTAAAGGTACTAGACATGGCTGCCTGCTTTCACCATTGTTGTTTATAATGACTCTTGAAATTTTATTGATCCAGATTCAAGAAGAAAAAGATCTAGAAGGACTACAAATAAAAGGATATACTTACAAGTATAGAGCATTTGCTGATGACATAATGTTTATAAATGAAAACCCCATACAAGTTACACCTTTGTTGGCGGGACTTTATATAAATAAAGAAAAATCTAAAATTTTGTGCAAGAATATGCAGATAAATAGACAACAAGAATTCAAAGACTAACGGGCTGTGAAGTTACTTCCAAGGTAAAGTACCTAGGGGTGACGATAACAATGAAAAAATTGATTTGTTTAAAAATAATTATGAGAAGTTATGGCGTAGAATGGAGGAAGATATGCTAAAATGGAACAAGCTCAATTTGTCATTGTTGGGCAGAATAGCTGCAATAAAAATGAATATTCTACCAAGGATAATGTATTTGTTTCAAACTATTCCCATTGTGAAAGATGCCAAACAGTTCGATAAATGGCGAAGGAAAATTTCAGAATTTGTGTGGGCTGGGAAGAAACCAAGGATTAAAATGAAAATTTTGACAGATACAAAAGAGAGGTGGATTCCAATTACCAGATTTAAAATTGTATCATGAAGCAGTTTGTTTAGTATGGATGAAAGAATGGATAACGTTGTTAAATAAAAAACTTTTAGTGTTGGAAGGCCATGGGGAAAAATTTGGCTGGCATGCATACTTATATTATGGAAAAAAGAAGATGGATGGCCTTTTCTCTCACCATTATATAAGACGTGGGGGGGGGGGGAGGGGGTGGGCTCCCTCTTGGGTATCCTGCCCCCCCCAGGGAAAGTGTATGCACAATACATAGCCTCTCCTTTCCCGGTGTAGTGAACGCCGCATGGTCACTGTCCGGCTATGCCTGGCAGATGGTCACTGCAATGGCCTCTCCTGCATTACTGCATCCGTGGCAACACCTTCCCGCTGGTCCCCCCCGTTTCTCACAGAGTTTGCCATGTCATGGTGCGACTGAATGTCCGGCGGTATAACCGGATGGGCAGGCTGGGCTCACCAACCTCGCCAGCCAAGAGAAGGAAAACTAACATCAAACCCGGGCAGATAGAGCTCGTTAATGTAACACCTACCACCTGGAGGACTCGCTGCCGGCGTGCCGGCTTACTGGGCCATGGCAGATGACCCCAAGGTGAAAGCGTGGAGCCAGTACCGCGCACACTGTGCTTCACCTAAAAATTCCTCTGCGCAGGCCTGAACGGCACATCCACAACCCACAACACACCAAGTCCTGCAGCGATGGGCAAGGGGTGAAACGGCAGGTGGAAGATGCGACTGAAAGCCGCAGTCCCGATCCTGCATGTAGGCAGTTCAGGGTATTGGTCGCCTGATGCTGACCCGGAGACGAAAGCATTTTTCGGCAGCACCCTGAATGACCAAGCAGCCTTATCTAGGGACAGAACTGCTTGCTCCACACGGAGAGGGGCCTAGAAAAGGTGGCCTAAACAAAGCTCGTCTCCCCCACCCCAGTTGGCTAGCCGCGGTCAATGGGCATCCTTACTTGCGGTCGAAAAATAACAAAGAAAAGGCATGCACCTGCCTCACAAAGTGTGCAAAGACTAAAGCTTGCGTGTTGGAACATCAGAACCATGCTTGACACAGTAGACAGTGGTCGCCCTGAACGACACTCTGCTCTAGTTGCCCACGAACTTCTCAGGTTGAATATTGACATAGCAGCTCTCAGTGAGGTCCGTTTCCCTGAGGAAGGTAGTCTTCAAGAACAAGGTGCTGGCTATACCCTCTACTGGTCGGGTAAGTCAAAGGCTGAGAGCCGCCTTTCTGGCGTTGGCTTCATGGTCAGGAACTCCATTGCCTCCAAACTCGAAAACCTGCCAACAGGTCACTCGGATTGCATCATGTCCATGCGCCTCCCACTTCAAAACAAGCAGCATGCAACACTCTTCAGTGTGTATGCCCCAACCCTTCAAGCAGATCCTGCAGAAAAGAACAAGTTCTATGCTGATCTATGCAACCTCGTACGGAAGACCCCTTCAGAGGACAAGGTGATCATCCTTGGCTACTTCAATGCCAGAGTAGGTAAAGACTCGGAAGCCTAGAAAGGAGTACTTGGCAAACACGGCATTGGCAACTGCAATGATAACGGGCGCCTCCTGCTAGAATTCTGCACGGAGCACCAGCTCACCATCACCAACACTATCTTTCAGCAGAAGAAAAGCCTGAAGACAACCTGGATGCACCCACGGTCCAAGCACTGGCACCTTATCGACTACATTCTGGTGCGCCAGAGAGACCTTCGAGATGTCTTACACACCCGAGTAATGCCCAGTGCGGAATGTCATACGGATCATCGTCTTGTACGCTGCAATCTCCGTCTTCACTTTAAACCCACACCCAGGAGAGGAGGTATCCCTCGGAGGAAGCTTCAGGTTGGCAGCCTTCAGTCAGCCGAAGTTAAAGCTGCCTTCCAGGCAAAACTCCAGTCAAGAATTGAGGACCCCAGTTGCCCCACAGACCCTTCTCCAGAAGCACTCTGGGAACACCTAAAAACTACCATCCTGTTGATCTCTGAAGAAGTCCTCGGGTTCTCCACAAGGAAGAACAAGGACTTGTTTGACGAGAACAATCAAGAGACCCAAGAATTACTAGCGAAAAAGAGATCTGCCTACCAAGCACATCTTGCTCAGCCCTCCTGTCCCGGGAAAAAAGCAATCTTTCGTGCTGCATGTAGCAACCTCCAGCGCAAGCTTCGAGACATTCAGAACGAGTGGTGGACCAAGCTTGCAAAGAGAACCCAGCTGTGTGCAGACACTGGTGATTTAAGAGGGTTCTACAAAGCCCTGAAGGCAGTATATGGCCCATCATATCAGGCTCAGAGTCCCTTGCGTAGTGCAGATGGCCAAGTGCTCCTCACAGACAAGGCATCCGTACTGAACCGGTGGTCGGAGTATTTTCAGGTTCTCTTCAGTGCCAACAGGGTAGTTCAAGATTCAGCAATCCACCTCACCCCACTTCAACCAGTGAAAACAGAGTTGGATGAGATCCCCACCCTAGAAGAGACTGTTAAAGCCATCAAGCAACTGAAAAGTGGCAAGGCAGCGGGAGTTGATGGAATCTCACCAGAGATCTGGAAGCATGGGGGCACAGTACTACATAGCACACTTCACAAAGTACTTGTCACCTGCTGGGAACAAGGCAAACTACCACAGGACTTTCGCGATGCAATCATCATCACTCTACACAAGAACAAAGGGGAAAAGTCAGACTGCTCCAACTACCGGGGGATAACCCTGCTCTCCATCGCAGGCAAAATCCTTGCCAGAATACTCCTGAACAGACTGGTGTCCACCATTGCAGAAGAACTCCTCCCAGAGAGCCAGTGCAGCTTCAGAGCTAACAGGAGCACCACCGACATGGTATTTGTTCTCAGGCAGCTCCAAGAGAAATGCAGGGAACAGAACAAGGGTCTATATGTGACTTTTGTCGACCTTACCAAAGCTTTCGATACTGTTAGCAGGAAAGGCCTGTGGCAAATCTTGGAACGTTTAGGATGTCCCCCAAGGTTCCTCAGCATGATCATCCAGCTACATGAAGACCAGCGAGGCCAAGTCAGACACTGCAATGACCTCTCGGAGCCCTTCCCAATAGGCACAGGTGTAAAGCAAGGCTGCGTTCTCGCGCCAACTTTCTTTACGATCTTCTTTAGCATGATGCTTCAAAGAGCCGCAGTAGATCTAGATGATGACGATGGTGTCTACATCCGCTATCACACTGATGGCAGCCTGTTCAACCTGAGGCGACTAAAGGCTCACTCCAAGACAATGGAAAAACTTATCCGAGAGCTACTGTTTGCTGATGATGCTGCACTCGTCTCCCACTCGGTATCAGCTCTGCAGCATATGACGTCCTGCTTTGCAGAGGCTGCCAAGCTATTCGGCCTAGAAGTTAGTCTGAAGAAGACAGAAGTTCTCCATGAGCCTGCACCCCAGGAAGATTATCACCCTCCCTGCATCACTGTGGGTGAATCAGTTCTGAAGACAGTCCAGCAGTTCAGCTACCTGGGGTGCATCATCTCCTCAGATGCCAAGATCGACAAGGAGATTGACAACAGGCTGGCAAAGGCAAACCGTGCATTTGGCCGACTGCACAAAAGAGTGTGGAGCAACAAGCATCTGAAAAAAGGCACAAAGATCAATGTTTACAAAGCGGTTGTGATGACAACCCTCATCTACGGCTCCGAATCGTGGGTTTTATACCGTCATCACCTGCAACTCCTTGAGCGCTTTCATCAGCGCTGCCTTCGCACCATGCTCAACATCCACTGGAGTGACTTTGTGACCAACACTGAAGTCCTCAAGAGGGCGGAGGTTATAAGCAGCGGCGCTGGGCAGGGCATATTTCTAGGATGGAAAACCACCGCCTTCCCAAGATTGCTCTGTATGGCGAACTTTCCACCGGCCATCGAAATAGAGGGGCACCAAAGAAGAGGTACAAGGACTCCTTGAAGAAATCCCTTGGCACCTGTCGCATCAACCATCACCAGTGGTCTGACCTAGCCTCAGATCGCAAAGCATGGAGGTACACCATCCACCGGGCTGTCTCTTCCTTTGAGAACGCACGCATAGCTGGTCTTGAGGACAAAAGGAGATTGAGGAAGAATTGCACTGCTACAGCACCAACCCCAAATCAGACTTTTCCCTGCAGCCACTGTGGCCGGATCTGCCTGTCCCGCATTGGTCTTGTCAGCCACCAGCGAGCCTGCAGCAGACGTGGACTACTGCACCCTTCTTAAATCTTCGTTCGCGAAGTCAAGCCGAGAGAGAGAGAGAGATAAGAAGTAATCTACTAAATACATGGATAAAGTATAAGAAATATGGTGATGAGAGGAGACCTTTGTGGATAGTGCCAGCTGAAGTGATAAAGATAACGGCTAAAACGGCCAAAGAAAAACGGCTATCATACAATCAGCTACTAAAAATACAAAGTGGAAAAATAGAACTGAAAACTGCAGAAGAACTGCAGTTACTGAGTAACTGAGTTACAAATATTGGTTTCAAATGCAACAAATAAAAAGTTTGGTGGAGAATGATATTAAAACTGAAGGAATAAGGAAAGAGCAAACAGAAATGGAAAGAGTTCTGCTCAGAGATAATGAGAAATTAATTTCAAAAGTATACAAATTACTCTTACAATGGTCTACAGAAGATGAAGTAGTGAAATCTCAAATGATAAAATGGGCAATTAATGTAAATAAAGAAATAAAGATGGAATCTTGGGAATATTTGTGGAAGAACTCTATGAGACTCGCAACATGTCAAAGTATTAAAGAAAACTGTTTTATGATGATGTATAGATGGTATATGACTCCAAAAAAAATTAGCAAAGATGAACAACAATATGCCAGATAGGTGTTGGAAAGGTAAAAAGCATGAAGGTTCTTTCTACCATATGTGGTGGACTTGTGAAAGAGCTAAAATATTTTGGCAAATGATTCAGCAAGAGATCTCTAAGATTTTGGGATATGAATTCAATAAAGTTGCAGAGACTTTCTGCTGGGATTACAAATGAAAAAATTTCCAAAAGAAGACAGAACTTTAATATGGTACTTGCTGTCAGCTGCCAGGAGATTGTATGCGCAGCTGTGGAAGCAAGAAAAAATACCAGAGAAATGGGACTGGATTATAAAAAGTTATGTCATGGAGTGAAATGGACAAACTAACAATGAAATTAAGAGACTATGATTTGGAACTCTTTAAGATGGAGTGGAAGAAGTTCAGAAGATACGTAGAAAAAGAGTGGAAAATAAAAGGACATTGGACAATCTTTGATAATGATTAAGTTTTTAAAATAAGAATATAACTTTTGGTTTTTTAATATTTAAGGGTACCTCTAATATTTGTTTCCTTTAAGTAAATAACACTGGCGGGGGTCAAGTAACGGGGGGAGGGGTGGGGGAAAAGTAAGATATGGGGTAGGAAATTTTTTTCTTTTCTTTAAGTCTTTATAAGTTGTAGATATAGTTTTGCTACCATATGTTACTAATAAAAAATTGTTTATCAGTCGGAAGTTATGGATCTCAATTTGCAAGACCTGAGCAAGGTTTTGGAGGATGTTTTGGGGGTCATTAATTCATGGAGTCACCTATAAGTTGGAAGTGACTTAACACACACAGTTTTTCCTTTATCCGCTTTATCCTCAAAATGGTAGTTGTGAGTTGAGAGGTAGTGACTGGGCAAGTCATCCTCCAAACCAAATGACTGAGTAGAGATTTGGCCAACCTGAGGCTTAGAGCATGCTGTAGCAGCTGTTGAAGCAGATTATGGACACTTCTAAAACTCCTCTTTGTTCCCTTAGTACTATTTTTTAACAAGTACCCTTGGTTGATCCTGCATTTGGTTTAATAAATGTGATATATAGCTTTCTCAGCAGACACGTTAGAATTCAGTGAAATGGGAACGTTTATCCTGTTTACACTGTCAGAGTTGGGTTTTCCAGTAAGTGCAAAATTTCTTGCAATTTAGTTCTCTCTTGGAGAAGCAATTTTCATATCTGAACATTCAAATATCTGAACACTGCTGCATCTGACTTGTGTTCTACTTTAAAGGCAGGAAAAGGTGGTGGTGAAGAATTTGATCATACTTTGTATGATCTACAGGCTAGTTACTGAGATTCTTTAATTACTTTCAGGTCTCTGTGAGGTTAAATGATTAAGCAAATGATACAAATTTTCTCCTGAAATCCATACAGAATGTTCTTACAGGAACAACAATGGTCAAAACAATTTATTGTGTTTTATTTTATTATTTGAAGACTATTGTTAGACAATATATAAAGTATAAACCCTCTCTCTAAAGTATTTTACTGGATTTGAGGTTGTAATGCTACATGAGCTTCCATGTTAATTTTAATTAGTGCTACATTTAACACTCCTGTTTCCTTGCTAATTTATCTGCCTTGATTTTCCTATTTATTTTCCAGCATTTGCACATCATGATAGAAAAAGTGGGGCAGCAGCCCTTTTCATTCACTCCCAAATTGTGGAGGCTGCTGCTTGTGGTTTGGACTCTCATTGCAAGTATGGAAAATAATGTGACCATGCTGGGGCGTGTGTATGTGATTGTATGGATTGATCTTGTATATTTGGTACTTTGACCCCAAATTGTTCATGGATGCTTGGTACTTTGACCTCAGTTGTGGACAGCATTTTGCCAATCATTTATAAATGACAAATTGACTTCTGTGCCTACAAGGGAATGTTAAATGGGAACTAGATGTGACCATTGCAGAAAAGCGACACTTGCTCTTGATGTCACAGTGTCTGGGCCATTTTGCTGACACAGGATGTCAGATTAGTCTGTCTCTTGCTGAATTTAATTCAAACTGTGGAGTGTGAGAACGAAGTCAGCTCTTTATCTGTATAGGCCTGCTCTAGGACCAGCAGCTTCTTATTCAACTAGAGTGTGATGTAAACCAGGAAGTGGTTGTTTCATGTGGTCAATATCTACCCCCTCATGTGTGAATGCATTTTTTAAAAGGATAAATTATACAACCTATACTCCTCTGTATTGCCAAGAGGCAAATTGTTCTTTTCGGCTAAGGGATTGGGTGGTAATGAACAAAGAAGTGGTGAAGAAAACAGCGTATTTGAATCTCTCTGGTGGTTGACAGAAAATAAATCAGTAAGCCATAAAACTGAGAATGCAGTTTACAGGCCTTCTATTGCTAGAAACCCCCCAAAACAACAATGACTGGATTCCAGGATCTGGCCAACTGCACAGTGCTGCTTTGCCTGAGCTGAGGTTCAGATCCAGGGGTTGTCTTGTTGTTGTTTTGGGTATTCCTAGCAACATAAGGGGCACACAAATGTATTTTTTGTTCTATGGCTTGCTTGCTTTTTTGTCAGTCACCAGAGAGGTTTCAGTACTGTCTGTTTTCTTCACCACTTGTTTGTTCATTACCTCCCAGTCTTGTAAGTAGAAAAGAACCATTTGCTTCTTAGCAAGATACCTCCCCCCATTACATTATACAAGCAAGCCTTTGCTTCAAATTTGCATTTGTCCAAAAAACAGAGTTCTGTTTTCACTCCTGGATCTTAACAGCGATAGGAAACCCTGCTGAGTCCTTCTATTTTGAGTTGTCATGGGTAGTAACACTATGCACTTATGCCAGTTGAAGAAAACAGAATTTAATGGATGTCTGTGGATTGCTTTTTTCAAAAACCAGATACTTGAGGGAGATGCATGTTTTCCTGGTAGGAAAAGCGATTTAATTAGTTTGTTGTTGTGGAGGACTACTACCTTTCAGCTGCTTTCCATTCCTCTAGGCAGGATATCCAGGGCTGTAAACTCTTTCTGGCTGAAACATACATCCGACAACAACCAGTGGCAAAGTTTCCATTGATTCTAATGAACCAACTTTTAGAGTATATCTTGGATAATATCTCTACTCAGTGAATATTGATGGGTTTTTGTTCTTTCCCTTAGGACCACCAAGCCAGAGATGTCTGACAAGATGTCAAGCTTCTTGCACATTGGAGACATTTGTTCTTTGTACGCAGAAGGCTCAACAAATGGATTTATCAGCACTTTGGGGTAAGAGTGACAGTTTTCTTCTGCTGCAGGGTGTGTCTAATGAGCTTGGCAGTGGATACAGGACTAGCCGCCTTGAAGCTTATGCAGTCATCTTTTGTTTAAGAGTGCTGGGTGTCTCTCCCCGCCCCCTCCCCCCACTATAAATCCTGGGATAAGAAGTTTCCCAGGTGAGTGGAACCATTTCAGCAGAATCTAAACATTTCACTTAAAAGAACACCCTTAATAGTCTCTTTGTCTTCGTTTTGTCCCTGCTACTGAGGGCAATCTCAGAGGAGTGTCGGAGGCTGGTGGTTTGTAGTTTATTATCTGGATGAAGATCTTAGCAGCAGAAGCAAATGAAAGGATAATACATCAGTTTCTTCTGTTGCTTAGAAAGATGAACAGAGAGGGATAGAAGATGGGGTAATGGGGTTTACTGACCATATATAAATACGATTCAATAGTCAAGGCTAAGGTATACTACCTTATCACTATCTGGAAGGCTGCAGGGAGAGTCAGTGTGCCAAAGAGAAAGATGAGAACCTAGATAGAATGGGTACAGTTTACTGGGAACTCCTACTTTAGAAGTTCTTTATGGGAGAGGGAGACAAAAACAGATACTTGGGTGGATAGGCATATAGAGATAAATGTCCAGCTTTGCTCACCCCTGGTCCAGGGTTTTAATTGGGGAAAATATTATTAATATTTATTTGGAACTGGTTTAGTTACTAAAATAGAAAACAATGTGAAGATGAGAAGAGGAAATGTCAAGAGGAATCAAACTTCACTCGAGTTCTCATTGGAACAAATGTCAACTTCAATTATTTCCGAACTTTAGTTGGATCCCCTAACATTTGGTTATATGGAGATCCCACCTTAATATTCCAGGAGGCAGTTTCATGGCATCTAGTACTGAAGATCTTAAAAAGCAGAAGCTAGAAATTGGATGGACATTCTGCAGATGGGCAATGGAAAATCTGTAGCCTATATCTCATTTGCCCAATTCAGTAAACTGCTGCCATGTCACCAGTTTTTGAAAAAGCTACAGATGTGAGAGATAAGCTGCTAGACATATACATGAAAGGAGGACTGATTCTTAGACCAGGGAGATTAGAGTTTAAACCCTCATAAACAAGACTTTGGGGTGTTTCCTTGAGCAGTCTGTTCAGCTTAAGCTTTTGAGAGTAAAACTGGGAGGAGTGAATTGTATTTACTGCCATAAAGACTTATAAGGGAGGGTGGGATAAAATTGTGAATGTTAGATCAGCTGGCATAAAAATTGAGTATCATAGTCACCAGGACATGAATAGATGTAGCATAAATGTATATATATTAGGACAGCCTGTCCGATTCCACCACTGAGAAAATGTATTCAACACTTTCTAACATTGGAGCTTTCATGGAAAATGTGTATTTACCTTTGACACCAGAATTCTTTATTCACTCATCTCCCTGGATCTAAAAACATATTCTCACACACACACACAAACTTCAAATTGGATCATTTATTTTTCTAGGTCACTATCATTTATTGTGACTGAAATTGGCCCTGTATTTTCCTTGGCACGAGAGGTCTTTCTGAACACTTGCTAGGATTGAATCTGCAGGGACTAGAGGACAAGTAAACTGCAAGCCTCCCTAAGTAGAGGGCCAAGAATGGACTAGAATAATAGAATTATAGAGTTGGAAGAAACCTCCAGGGCCATCTAGCCCAACCCCCGGCACAATCCAGGGAATTCACAAATACCCCACACACATACCCAGTGATCCCTGCTCCAAGCCCAGAAAATGGCAAAAAAAAAAAACCCTCTCCCTGATCCCTTGCAAAACTGACCTGGAAAAATATTGCCGCTGACCCCAAAGTGACCAACTTCATTTCCCTGGGCATGCAAGAAGGGGACACGAAAACTGAGCTGTGATGCAAAAGGGTCCATGCTTTTCAATAGCCCCCCACCCTTATCCACAGCCTCTGTCTTCTCATCCCAGCATTCAGGCTGCTGTTTGGAGGAGAGAGAGGTGGCTGCAGAGAAGAGTAAAACCACCAAGACCACAAGCCACCAAGGAAAGCAGCAAGCTGGCCACATAAGGGTTCTGATTATTTCAGTCTGCTTCTTAGCAGGCATTCCTCTGGCCACCTTGGCAGTCTCATTCTCTCGTCTGAACTACTGGGTCTGATGCTGAGGAGAAAGCAAGAAGGCAGAGAAGGAAGCCCTTTCCCTCACTCCAGATATATATATAGGCTGGCTAAGATTCAGCAGCGGTGTATTAAAAGACAACCTTATATGCTTAGAGGGACTCTGGTAGTTAAGCTTATAGGTTAATGTTTTAATGTTCAATGTTAATAGTTATATTATTGTATGTGTGGGTTTGGTGATGGTGGCATGTGGGGCATGCAGTATTCATGTGGCTCTTGTGGTTGATGGTAATAGCAGAGTGGATCTCTATAAATCATGATGTGAGCACCACTGACTTAAAATCGTAAAACAATCTTCATAGTAGGGTAGACCTCTCCAAAAACCTATGCAGGAGTTGGTGGCAACACTTGTTATTGAAGAATCCCTCTGCGGATAAGGAGGAACTGGCAAATTAAAGGCTTGTATTCAACTGTTCCTTCTTGAGAAAAGTAATTGAGAAGGTGCTGGTGGAATAGCTTCAAGGTTTCCTGGTTCACACATCTGCCTTTAACTGTTTTCATTCTGGCTTCTAATAATGCTCAGTTCTGTATTTGCTTAAATAAACCTCCAGAAGAAGCTGTCTTGACCCAGCCAGTGCCAGAACATCGTGGTTAAGTGGCTAATTGGTTGAGCTGAAAAAGAATTGTGCCTTTATGGAGTGTAATTCTTTGGCAGACTCTGAAGCTTCTAGCCCTCTTACTGGACGAGAAGATAATTAAGGATGCCCTTGCTCCTTAGTTAGAAAGAGCTGCAGAATTGGTTGTTTCTTTTAGATTCAGCTGACATAGCCACACAGATCTGTGTTACTGTAACATTGAGACTGGATTACTGCTGTGTGTTCTGTGTGGGGCCTGCCCAGGAGGACAACTTGGAAACAAGTTAAACTAGCGCAGAATGTTGCAACTCAGTTGTTGACTGGAACTAGTCCAATTTTAACATATTACCCATTTGTTAAAATACCTCCAAGGTTGGCTGTTTGTTTCCAGGCTTAATCCAAAGAGCTGCTTCTTACCACCTAGTGAGAGGATAGCCTCTCTTTGTATGGATTTGTATTAATCTTCCCAGTGGTTCCCATTATGTGTTCTATTTGGGTGGTTTGTAAGATCTGCCCCATTCTGCTTAAAGGCTTTATTCCCTCTGATGATAGACAAGACCCTATGGAACAGTCGCCTTGAGGAAGGCAACTAATATTAAAAATAATAAATCTAAAAGGCTGTGTAGATAAAGGAGCTTGATTATAGTATTTGACTATATTATAAAGTTTGTAGGGGTTTTTTTGCTGTCAAGTTGTTGTGAATGGTTTGTCTTACTGCTGTGTCTTTCAAATGTTTTTTGAATGAATCTTTTAAGCTGCTCTTCTGCAAACAGCCTTCAGACTAGTTGAAGGGGGAAGGCAGAGCATATTTGTTTTAATAAATACAACTATGCTTTTCTGTAGGCAGTTCTGCTAATATTAGAAAGGAGAGTGACACCCTGCACAGCAGAGAAAAACGAAAACAGGCATTCAAGGAGGAATAAGAGCTGCGGGTAGAGGAGAGAGGAAGGAAATGGTTACTTGAAGTTGCACCACTATTATCTGCTAAAGGAGATACTGGTCAGAAGAGTGAAGTGAAAGAATCAGCTAAAGGGTGTAGTGGATACATCTCTCAAAATCTTCAGGCAAGCCTGTTAAACAGCAATAATAGTTTCATGTATGCTAGCAAAACTGCTTTAGTAAGGTTTTTTTGTTCTGTCCTTGAGTATGTAACACTGTTCTTACTTAGCAAGAGTTCTCATCCAAACAGCTTGGCTTAGACTTCTAGGTATCCAAGCTGTTGGGAAAATAATCACCGAGTAGCATATGCATGAATACCAGTTATGCTCTTGCCCAAGCTGGTCAGGAGTGGCCTTATGAAAACTGCCTGCAGCAGCCCTTATGGACCACGTATCAATTGCTCTAAGTTCTTCCTCATAAAATGATTCGAGTGGTTGCAAAAAATCGCTTTATCTGAGGATGGTAGACATGTGTTGCTAAAACTGGCTTAGGCAGGCATTTGCCCCATACATATATCCTGAAAGTGACCGTTACATGATTCAAGCATTAGGTGCCAAAAGCATTCCCACCCCCAAAGTCTTTCCCAGATGGCCCCTAGTCTGCAGGTGCAAACTAATTGCTGTGAACGAGACTCTTAGGCCTTGAAGTGTCTAGGCACAGGGAAGAATGATTACATAATGGTTACAAAGAAGAGCGGGATAGATAGCGGTAACTGAAATAGAGAAAAGTTACTACAGGGCAAAGGAGCACTCTGGTTGCACTGGTTACAGGTCAGCACATTAAATATGGCAACAGCACTCTTGATACCATGGGTCTGGCCTCTTGGAAGATCAGGGACCGGTCGTTTGACTGTAGTGCTACTGCATAGGGGCAGTTATGCAGGAAGGCTTTTGATGTCCCCACTTGTGAAACATGAAGGGTATTAACAACGCAGCTCTCTTTGATAATCAAATGTGCTTTTTAATACCATATTTTAATTTAGCGTTTCACTTGACTAAAGCCAAAGCACTTGAAGTAACATTTTTATAAAGTTTACTGTCAGTTATACTCAGCCTGGTATTATGCCAGCAGTTAGTACATCCTGTGGATGCAGAGCTGTGTGCATTAGAGCTCATGAACGATGTGGACGGAATATAGTTGCAAGCTGTAATGATATTCTGCTCAAGTAAACATTTCTCTGAAGTGGAATCCTGCTTAATATTCCAGGGTGGTGTTGGCTTGTTGCTTAATCATCACCTTTAACTTCTGTTTTTCCATATCCAAGGTTCTGGTGGTTATGGTTGCTAGTTGTATATTCTGTCTAATAGCCTTTTGAGCTCTGTGCCTGCTGTGTAATCTTTATTTTGATCACTGGGTTTGCCCAGAGTAATTCTCCTTTGCCTGCAATCTAATTTTGGAATGAGGTGAATCTTTCAACCCTGAGACTTGGCTGTCTCATTGCTTTCTGTATCCAGCTTAGTCAAATAATATGGCTTGTTCCCCTTGCTCCTGATTTCAACGCTATTTTTTTTATCTCTGCCCCCTGCCCCCCCCCCCTTGCTGATGCTTTTGGGTGGCCAAATCCAAAGGACCTTGAATAATTGTACATAGGAAGGAATTTCAACAGATTCGCCTTCTCCCATGTTGCAGGAGTGAGAAAAGCCACAGTGACTGAAATTCTGCCTTCTGTACAAGCGATATAATTGTGGAAGCCGTCCTCTTTGGTGTTGGATAGTCTTGGCTTAGTGCATGGGAGTGGAGCATACCTATGGGTAGCAAAGACCTGTTAAACAGGAGTGCTGTGTGACTTCCCTTTTAACTTAAGAAGCCCCCCTCCCAAGATTAGATGAGGGACTGCCTATCCCCATATATGCCCTGACAGGCCTTGACTCTTTGGACCATGATTATTGGAAATCCCCGGGCCCAAAAGACATCCATCTAGCCTCAACCAGGACCAGAGCATTCTTAGCCCTGGCCCCAGCCTGGTGGAATCAGCTCCCAATAGAGATCAGGGCCCTGTAGAATCTTATGCATTTCCATAGAGCCTGTAAAATGGAGCTGTTTCATCAGCTTTTGGATGAGGGGATGTCAAACACCATCTGGCCCCTCCTCCCACAATCTGCTGTAAATTATGATGATTGATTTGGATTTATATCGCACCCTCCATTCTGAATCTCAGAGTGGCTCACAATCTCCTTTACCTTCCTCCTTCACAACAAACACCCTGTGAGGAAGGTGGGGCTGAGAGAGCTCTCACAGAAAGTGTATTTTACCACCTAGCACCAAACAGTTCAAACAGTGACAATTTTGCAAAGATCAAAAGGTAATACTTGCAGCAAGGTTACTGTAGAGTTAAATGGAGCTTTAGGTAAGGGTTTCTGTGTATGGTTTCTATTCTCTGCACACAAATAAAGACAAAATTAGTCACTAAAAATGCTGTCATGTTTAAGCACAACTTGTATTAAGTATTACTGCATAGACTTGCAAAGGGCCTTCAGTTAGCACATGACTGGGCAAAAGAAACAGTCATTTACAGGATTTCCGTTCACCAAAAACTGCTCCATAATCGCATCTTGGATCCTGCAAGTTAGTAAATAAACAACACATGCATCTATAACACATTATATTTCTGAATGAAAAGCATTTTGTTTCAGCTCAAAGGCAGGCATAAGACTGGCATGGACAAGCTGAATAGCTGTACTGGTATGGCATAATAGCTTAATTCCAGAATAAAGAGAATGGCAAGGTACAAATATGCAGCTTCACAGACCATATACCCAACTGGAACATTATTAGCTGCAGCTAGTACCTACGTAAGGAGAAGCATTTAGAAGTAAAATATCAACTAGCTGTAAAAATGCTCCATTGTTTAACTGCTAGTGCACAAGTTTTTCTTCAGATTCCAAGCAAATTAAAAGGAAAAAAAACACACACGCATACCTATTCTCCACCAAGTCTAAATAGCCAGTTCTAACTTTGAGAACTATAGATGTATGTGAAACATCCAGACACCCCACAAGAGTTATAAAAGCAATTTGCATAGAATATACATTTAATAAACCAACATAACAAAAAAGCACTCAATTTTTTTTAAAAAGTCTCATAATTCTCCGGAACCAGCTCAGATACCTCAGAGGAAGCTACACATGGTAATCAGTTTTGTAAAATAAAACCCCACAACTGATTTCAGCCCAAAAACCTGGATCCCAGTTTGGGTAGAACATTTCCAGAACAAGATCCTGGGCTGCTACATTTCAGTAAACTCATGCTCGTTCTGAAAACAGCTAAGCAAGTCCTAGTGCAGACTGCATAAAAATTGCTAGGCCAGCTAAGCCTCACCTAAAGTGCCTCAAAGCTAGGATTACCAGATGTTTTCTTTTTAGAAGGACATGTCTGCGTGTGTGTGCCCCCTCTTTTGGGCTCTTAAAAAAAAAAAAACTGATGAAAATGTCCTCTTTTGGGGCTGGAATATTAGGAATACTCTTAGTAGCAATTATCACAGTTTAAACAGTACAGGTATTTAAACTGATATTTATCATAGTCACCACTGGAAGTATGTCGTCTCTTTTGCTTTTCAAAATATGGCAAACCTATCCAAAGCAGAGCATCCTGTGCATCAAGTTGATGTTGTCCCATGACTCAGCTAGAGGACTCTACACTTTTAAGTTAAGACCTCTCATAGCCTTATACAGGGCTTTTTCTCTGCCAGAGCCCAAAGGAACAGAACTCCACCTAGGCTGGCTAGGGCTGTGACTGGCCTGACCCGCCATGCGGCAGCCAACTGCTCCCAGGCCAGGCAGTGTGGTCCAATATGCAAATGAGCTCCTCCTGAGCTTTTTCTACAAAAAAAAAAAAAAACACTGGAAAAATATTTCAAACTATGCCAGGCCCTGCTTCAAGTGGGAGCACCTTTACAAGCTCAAGATTTTTGAGGACACTATTTTTTGCTATGCTAGAACCTCTGCAATATAAAAAAGTATCCCAAAGGCACACTTTTAAAAGGGTTGCCTGGCGACTTGCAGGAGCTACAGGGGGCAGGGGGCTGCAGCATTGGGGCTGCAGTGTGCGCGTCTGTCACTTTCAGGAAATATTTTAATGTTTCTTATGTTTGCCACCTTGCGATTTGGATGGAAAGGCAGCATTACAATGTTTTAAATACATTATGGACAGAGGATAACTGATTTTTATTTATTACCGTAATTAAAACATTTATATTTTACATTTCCTCTTGATTCAAGGCATCTTACAATAATAGTTAAAACATCCCCAGCTTAAAACAAAGATACTAGAAAGCCCCAAATCGCTCCTCTTAAAAGATGCCTGCCATGCAGTTATTACAGCAGCAGGCTCTGGAAACAAGCCACCCTGAACTCCTTGAACAGGTGGCAGGAGAAAAATATAGGAAACAATTAATGAAGGTACTGCATGGCCCTCTATGGCAGGGGTGTCGAACTCTTTTGTTATGAGGGCTGGATTTGACATAAATGAGACCTTGTCGGGCTGGGCCATGTGTATCATAAACTGTAATGCCGGGTAGCGGACATATAAACTTTATAAAGGGCACGGACACCCAATTAAAGATTTTGTTACTTAAAATAAAGCACGCTTAAAATATTAGCATGCTTGCAATATTTTGTTTTACAGTCTCTGATAAATGTCACCTCTTGCTATGAATTATTGCATAAAAAACTGCAGACAGTTTGTGCTGTACCAGTCTTGAATATGTGATGTTCAGGTGTGCACATCTGTAAGTTGCAAACCTACTTTTGATTCATTGACATTCATTACAGACATCTCATGGTCAATGCTTTGAGCCTTAAAGGAACATGAAGCAGCTGGGCATTGTTTGCTTTTGTACAGAAGTTGCTTCATGTACCAGTCAAGAACACGTGAAGGCACCATGGCACAGA
The DNA here is from genome assembly GCF_032191835.1 of Heteronotia binoei. Lineage (NCBI taxonomy): Eukaryota > Metazoa > Chordata > Lepidosauria > Squamata > Gekkonidae > Heteronotia > Heteronotia binoei. The sequence continues at coordinate 68,797,780 of NC_083227.1, forward strand.
CTGAGGGCTATGTGCTTGTATACAAAACTATAATCTTCCCCAGAAAAATGATTACAGCTAAAAAAAAAAATACAACTCCCCCCCCCCCCCAAAAAAAAAAAAAACAAACTACAAGAACAGAGTCAGCCATGTACATTGGTCAGTGTCAGCCTACTATTTGGGAAGTATAAATTCAACACCTCCAAAGGAAAACGTGAAAGAAAAATTAAGGAAAATTTGATGGGTAATCCTGAGGTGGAACACACTTTCAATCTAATGCTGATATTTCTCTTCTAAATAGTTCACATGCTTTCCTATTGAGAAAGATTGGAGGGCATGAGTACAGTGAAAAAGAGGAGGTGAACCCAGTAACACCCATAACAAGCCCAACAAAACTCTCTCTCTCTTTCTGTAGCCAGGCAGAAAGCTCATACCTTCACTAAAGCGTTGCTAGTCTTAAAAGCACTCTTTGTAGCTCTCCTGATGGTGGGGACTGGCAAAGAAGGCTCTGGCTCCTTCTTTCCTTCTCCAGGATGTGAGGAGGGGGAGGAGCCTCAGTCATTCATTAGAAGGAAGAGAGACTTGACTCAGTAGCTCTGCAAGGTGATTAATTGAGCCTGGCAAACTTAATCACCCAGCAGAGCTATAGAGCTGAGCTCCCTCATTGGCTGAAGTTGCTCCTCCCTCCTCCTCCCTTTGGGAAAAGGGGAGGGGGGAGAGGGAAAGGCTGCTTTGCTGCTCTAGCTTATCTGGGGAGAAACATAAAATGGCAACCGAAAAAATTACGCAAGGGAAAATGAAGCAGAGGACAGCCAGTTGCTGGAGGGCCTGATTGGAGCCCTCTACAGGCCTGATCCGAGCCGTGGGCCGCATGTTTGACACCTATGCTCTGTGACAAATATAGTTGCCTTTATGAAAGTCATGCAAGTCCATTGTTGCTGCAACCTGGTGGTGATGGTGGATGATGGTTAAATTATTTCATTTAATTTCTATCCTGCCCTTCCCACATGCAGGCTCAGTGTGGGTTACAACATAAAACTCACAGCAATAACCAACTCTACTACTATAAAATCTTTAACCCTTAAAAAATAAGACTGCATTCTAAAAAATCATTTCACGGTGACCCAACTCTGTATGACAATAAAGAAAAGAAAGGCCAGAGCCTATACAAATTTTCTGAAAGTGCCGTTCATAGCTGTCAGGAGGACCAGAGCAAGCATTATAGTCCAATGACCCAGTTTGGTGTAGTGGTTAAGTGTGCAGACTCCTATCTGGGAGAACCGGGTTTGATTCCCCACTCCTCCACTTGGAACTGTTGGAATGGCCTTGGGTCAGCCATAGCTCTTGCAGGAGTCGTCCTTGAAAGGGCAGCTTCTGTTTTGGTGTCTGATCTCTGTGGCAGTGTGCTTGCTGTACATAAGTGCAAGCCGTTTATACAATTTATTACTTATTTGTTTGTTTACATCTGTGATGGACTGTGCTTTTAAAAGTGTAGAAGTGCTGTACAAACAGGGAAAGAACTGTGAAGGGTTAATTTTTCACAGAGTCAGAAAGCCTTTAGTGGCAGGCTGCTCCAAGAGATCTGACTGGTTAGCATTAGTTGAGTAGAAAAAGCGTATTGTCACATACACTAAATAATGCACTCTTTTTTTCCCCAATGTTTAAACACAATTTTATTGATAACGTATGGTAACCATATCCATTAATACCTTCTCTTTATCTATCCCATATGCTATTTTCTAGTCCCCCTTCCTCCCGTTATTTGACTCCCGCCGAAGTTATATACTCAAAATACTATCATTTAAAGGTACCCTTAAACCATAAGAACCTATATTCATATTCTACTTTTTTCTAATACTTGATCGTTATTAAAAAGTTGTCCAAAATCCTTTTATATTCCATTCTTCTTCTACATAGCATCTAAACTTTTTCCACTCCTTTTCATACACTTCCAAATCATAGTCTCTTAATATTCTTGTTAGTTTGTCCATCTCACTCCATGTTATAACTTTTACAATCCAATCCCATTTTTCTGGTATTTTTTCTTGCTTCCATAACTGCGCATACAATGTCCTAGCCACTGAAAGCAAGTACCAGATCAAAGTTCTATCTTCTTTCGGAAATTTTTCCATTTGTAATCCCAATAAAAAAGTCTCTGCTACTTTCTTGAATTCATATCCCAAGATCCTTGAAATTTCTTGTTGAATTATCTGCCAATACTTTTTCGCTCTTTCTCAAGTCCACCACATATGATAAAAAGAACCTTCATGTCTTCTACATTTCCAACATCTGTCTGGCATCTTTTTATTCATCTTTGCCAATTTTTTAGGAGTCATATACCACTTATACATCATCTTAAAACAATTTTCTTTTATATTCTGACATGTTGATAGTTTCATAGAGTTCTTCCAAAGATACTCCCATGTATCCATCTGTATTTCTTTATTTACATTGATTGCCCACTTAATCATTTGAGATTTTACTACCTCATCTTCCATAGACCATTTTAACAGTAACTTATACATTTTTGAAATTAATTTTTCATTTTCTCCAAGCAGAACTTTTTCCATTTCTGTTTGCTCACGTCTTATTCCTTCAGTTTTAATATCATTCTCCACCAGGCTTTTTATTTGTTGCATTTGAAACCAATCATATTTTTTATTCAACTCCTCAGCAGTTTTCAGTTCTATTTTGCCACTTTGTATTTTAAATAACTGATTATATGGCAACCCTCTCTCTTCACTGGTTTCAGCTGTTATTTTTATTATTTCTGCTGGCACTATCCACTTTCAAGTTACTTTCCAACTAGATTTTGCTTTGTGAAATGGCAAAATCCACTTTCAAACTGTTTCTGATCGAAATGGCATTATTTAGCATGTGTGACCGCATCAAAAGACTTCTGAGCTGTATGCTGAGGAGCCCTGATTGAGAGCATTTTAACACAAATGGAGAACTTCCCATTCAGGGCAGAAAAGGGGATAGATTTTTAGAAAGAGAATCCCCTATTCCAGTGTTTCCCATTTGCAGGGTCGTGACCCGGTACCGGGCCATGGAAGCCTCACTACTGGGCCACAAGAAAAGTTAAAGTTAGTCCCACCCCCAGCAAAGCTAGCCCCACCCCATCTCTGTGTTGTGCAGAGAGGAGCTGTGCTCCCTCTCCTTCCTTCTCCCTCGCTCCCAGGGTTTGAGAGAAAAGCTGGCATCCATTGGCACTTTAGACCCATGAAGTGTTCTTCAAGATATGAGCTTTCATGTACCTTGCAGAATGTTCTTTTGGGGAGATTTTGCCGGGAGGCCTGGGCATCAAAAAAGGGTGTGTATGTTTTTTTCAGCCAGGAGAGGCGGGAAGTGGGCATTCCAGTAGCTGTTTTTTTTTGTTTACCAAATGACCTCTGGGCAGAATTTTTGGTGGCTGGGGTCATATGATGGTGAGGAAGGCTTTTTTTTCTCCCCCCCCCCTTCTTTCTTTCCCTGCAAGTGATGCTCTGTCTGTATTCTTGGTGCTGTGGGGGGGAAGCAACAGTGGGAGGGCTTCTAGTGCCCTGGCCCCACTGGTGGACATTCTGTTGCTTTTTGGGCATTGTATGAAAGAATTTTGGACTGGATAGTCCACTGGCCTGATCCAACATGGCTCCTCTTATGTTTATGTTCTTCCTTTCCTTTCCCTTTCCCTCCTTCCAGTTTTATTGGATGAAACTTTTTTGTTCATTATACTGTTTTTGCAGATATAGGAGCTCTGCCAATGAAACGTTGGCACCCCCAGTTGTAGCCAGCTGGTCTTCTATGAGATTTCTGTGTGACTGAGTGAGAGTGAGAGGTGTGGGGTAGAAAGAGATTATTGAAGATCACTGCGGTATATCTCAACAGCACTGGAAGTGATGGTACTATGAACTTGGCACCATTTTACTGGACCTGCTTTTAACAGCTGTCTGACACCAAAATTAAACTCCTCCTGTAGATATTAAAAAGGATGAAAGAAGTTCACTGGCTAAGTATCTGCAAAACAGGTTGCTTTTAAAGGCACGGGAAACACAGCCAGTAAAAAGCTGCAAGCCCCTCATAAATATCCTTTTTGGGATAGCTGCAGAAAAGCTTGTATGAACTTCATATAACTTGAAATTAATTCATTAACTGCAGTACAATTCTCTGCTACCTTTCACAGCAATTTCCCAATGTTTCAACCAAAGAAAAGTATGAAAAATAGCTGTTGAAAGATTTTCTTGAAACCAAGCAAGCTTGGTTGTAGCTTGAGGCAGCTGAAGGAAGGGCCTACTAAATGTGTCAGCATATTTTGAGGTAGAGCAGCTGCCAGGGGTACACAGTGCTGGCATTCCTGATGGCAATGGCAACAGCACTCCCAACTGCATACACTGGCCAGTGCTGTTGAGGAAGGGATGTGTAGGTGGTGCAGGCAATTGAACATGGGCATTAGGAGTGCTTGCAAGCTGGAGAAGGATACACAAACAGATAGGTGCATGCAGGTGTGGGAGTGGAAAGAGAGGACCGCCCACTTTCCACCCCCATTTTGGCTCAGCATGAGTTTCAGAGAGATTTTTCTGAAAATCAATTTTCTGCCGAAGAAGAGGCAGGTTTGGGGGAGTGCCCTGGAAGTGACATCACAGGAAAAAGGTGGAGTTTTGGTTCAGTGTGCCCTGAAAGTGGCATCACTTGGTCCTTGACACCACAGGAAATGACATAATTCCTGTCTCCCGGCTCCACCTCCAAAGTCTCCTGGTTCCACCCCCAAATTTTAGTGGGCCATGAAGGAGAAGTGTAAAAATAACCGGGCCACGGGAAAGAAAAGTTTGGGAAACCCTGTCCTACTCAATTAAAATTCCCTATTTAATTGTGTTGTAATAGGCTTTATATTAGACTTGGATGGGGGAAGTACAGCACGCAATGTGATCCTTGCTCTTACACCATAAAACTTTCCAAATGTGGGGTGTCTTTAGCTAAGTAGAAATGTAAGATGCAGTGAACAAATGTTAACTGTCCCAAACTTTAATTATGTATGTACATCGTCTGCCTTGCTGGACTACTCTCTCAGATAATTGGCATATAATGATATGAAATTATCATGATTGACGTGAAGAATATTGTGGTTTGTAAAACGTTTTGGATTAGTTCCGTGTCTTACCCTGCCCCATCTATTATGAAGCCATTATTTACCAACAGGGTCACTGTCAAGGAACCTCCTTGCTAGAGGTGATGGTGTCTTCACGGTCTGCTACAATGTTCTCGGAGCTCATGCCAGGTCACAGAAATATCATCAGAAGTAATAAAAGACTCTTGCCTATCAGGACTCTCAACATGTGTAATTAATGTGCAGACCTTTGGAGAAATGGGGTGGGCAAACCAAATTGAGAGCGTCTATATCATAACTTCAAAACTGTTTTCTGTTGCATCTCTTGGCAAATCTGCAACAGCAACTTGTGCCTTTGACATTTTTGCCCAAGTTGTAACAACCCTTTGGCCTCTTTAAATATGGATCACCCATGTTTATGGCTGATGCTGTATCTTGATAGTATTATTATTATTATTATTATTATTATTATTATTATTATTATTATTATTATTATTATTATTATTATATTATTATTATTATTATTATTATTATTATTATTATTATTATTATTATTATTATTATTATTATTATTATTATTTATATTCTGTCCATTTCCCCATTCGGGCTCAGAGTGGAGTACATCAAAGTAGCTTCATCTTGACAGGTGTTGGCTATATGCTTGCTGTTGAGGTACTGGGTCTTTTTGTTAATAATTCTTCTTACTTTGTACAGCTGAGGTTGTTATGAAAGTCCTATAGATCGTGAAAGCAACACAGCAATCTGGTTACCTGCAATATTCTCTTCTTGGGACTGCTGTCTGACTTTGCCATCTGAATTGTTTTGTTCCCAGCGGGGCGGGGGAGGGGAGAAATCTTAAGCTATTGCTTGCTCTCATAAAGGTGTGTTTGAGAAAATGAGAAGGGTTCTTTATAAGCTTATCCTAGTTCCCTACGTCACCATGAATTTGTTTTTCAATACTCCTGGAAGATAATGAGCCCAATACTTGTTTTTGATGAAGAAAATTAATTGTTATGGCACAATTGTTGAAAATGCCTTAGCGGTTTGGAGGGTGGTGTGGACTACAGTCCATACATTGTTCTCGTTTAGGGTGATTGCAGCTGGAAATTGTAGATGTGGAGGTCTTACTGCATACGTAAGATCTAGGCAGTGAATTCAACAGAAAGATAGTGGGCGTATAGGATGCAAGCTGCAATGGCTAAACACTTGGATATTTTTGTATATGACCCATTTAACTGAGATCATTTTTGCTTGCCATGGTTGCAAACACATTGCAAAACAATCAGAATGTCTATCTTGGACCTGGCTTGCGTGACCGAGACCTGGATCCGGGAGGGTGATACAGTGGCCCTCTCGCAAACAGCTCCCCCAGGTTACTCGGTCTTCCACCAATCGCGGACTAGCGGGCGGGGGGGAGGAGTGGCATTATTTGCACGGGAGGCTTACTCCTTTAGGGCGCTCCCGGCCCCAAAGATTGAGGGCATTGAATGTGCCGGGCTGGCGTGGGGGGATGAAGAGGGGTTGGCGATTTGGCTGGTGTACCGTACGCCTAACGCACCGGCCAACGCCTTACCGTCCCTGCTTGAGGCGGCGACAGGCTGGGCGCTGGAGCACCCAAGGCTGATAATCCTGGGTGACTTCAACGTCCATGCCGATGACCCGTCCTCCAGTCAGGCGACGGACCTAGTGTCTTCCATGGCGACACTGGGACTCTCTCAATTCGTTGTGACCCCCACCCACCAGGCCGGACACATGTTAGACCTGATCTTTGCGGCCGGGATTGTAGTGAGCGATATAACCACAGAGGTTGTGCCATGGTCGGATCACTTCGCCCTCAAGGCCCGTGTGAATATGCCCCCCCGAACCTGTTTAGGCGAGGAGCCGATTATGGCTCGCCCGCGGAGTCAAATGGACCCGGAACGGTTCCAGATGGCTCTGCGGGACTCCTGGCCCTCTGGCGGCTCCCTTGATGGCCTGATTGAGACCTGGAATAGCCGGCTCTCTAGGGCCATCGAGGAGATCGCACCTCGGCGCCCTCTGCGACCTCGGATTAAGCTGGCTCCGTGGTATACCCCGGAATTACGCCAGCTGAAACAAGGCCTTAGACGGCTAGAGAGGCAATGGCGACGCACTCGTGACGAGGCGACTAGAACATCTTATAGGAAGTTTATGAAGTCCTATGAGATGGCAATCAAGGCCGCAAAGAAAACATACTTTGCGGCTAGGATTGCATCCGCAAATTCGCGCCCAGCCCAATTATTTAGAATAATTCGGAATCTGACCACATTGCCTCAGGGCAATTCTAAAGCTAAGGAATTGGAAATCGGCTGCGAGGCCTTCGCGAAATTCTTTGCGGATAAGGTCCAATCGCTCCGCCAGGACTGCCCCGCCAACTTGGAGGCAGTAAGTGGACCCGAAGCCCAATGCGTGTCTTCTGATTCAACTCTGGATTGCTTCGACCCGCTCAGCTTGGAGGAAGTCGACAGAATTCTTGCCACTGCACGTTCCACGACTTGCGATCTGGACCCCTGCCCCTCCTGGCTAATTAAGGCCTGCCAGGAGGAACTAAGATATCCCATACGGGATATTATAAACCGATCCCTTTCAGAAGGTGTTTTTCCAACACCTCTGAAAGAGGCACTGGTCCGCCCTCTCCTGAAAAAACCGTCATCAGATCCGGCCGAATTGGCACATTACCGGCCGGTCTCAAACTTGCCCTTTTTAGGCAAAATAATCGAGAGGGCCGTGGCGGTGCAGTTACAGGAATTTCTGGAGGACGCTTCCGTCCTAGACCCATGCCAGTCCGGCTTTCGCCCGGGCCATGGGACAGAAACAGTCCTGGTCGCCCTCATGGATGACCTCCGACGGCAACTGGATCGAGGCGGCTCGGCAGTATTGCTGTTGTTAGACCTATCGGCGGCGTTCGATATGGTTGATCATCGGCTGCTGACCCGCCGCCTCGCCGACGCAGGAATTCGGGGGCTAGCCTTACAGTGGCTCTCCTCCTTTCTTGAGGGTCGGGGACAAAGGGTGGCGATCGGGGGGGAACTGTCTCAGAGGTATCCACTCCATTGCGGAGTGCCTCAGGGGGCAGTCCTCTCCCCGATGCTGTTTAACATCTTTATGCGCCCCCTTGCCCAGATTGCACGGAGGTATGGGCTGGGTTGCCATCAATATGCAGATGACACCCAGCTCTATCTATTGATGGACGGCCGGGCTGGTGATGTCCCAGCAAATTTGGACCGGGCACTACAAGCCGTGGCTGACTGGCTCAGGCTGAGCGGGCTGAAGTTGAATCCGGCGAAGACTGAGGTCCTTTGCGTGGGCCGCGGCGGACCGGGAGGGGAGACTACTTTACCGGCCTTTGACGGTGTGCCACTGGTACCGGTGCGCAAAGTCAAGAGCCTGGGGGTGCTACTGGAGTCCTCCCTATCAATGGAGGCCCAAGTAGCTGCCACTGCTAGATCCGCCTTCTTCTATCTCAAGAGGGCGAGGCAGTTGGCCCCCTTCCTGGAACGCACCGACCTGGCAACTGTGATCCACGCAACGGTCACTTCGAGGTTAGACTACTGCAATGCCCTCTACATGGGGCTGCCCTTGTACCGAACACGGAGACTCCAGGTAGTCCAGAACGCGGCGGCCAGGCTGCTGGAGGGACTACCACGGTGGGAGCCTGCACGGCCTGGGCTGCGCAATCTGCACTGGCTGCCGGTTGTCTACCGTGTTCGCTATAAGGTGCTGGTTATTACCTTTAAAGCCCTATATGGCCGAGGACCTGCCTACCTAAAGGACCGCCTCTCCCCATATGTACCCCGGAGAGCACTGAGGTCTGGCTCTCAGAACTTATTAACAATCCCTGGGCCAAGAGAAGTTAGGTTGAAGGCCACTAGGGAGCAGGCCTTCTCGGTGATAGCCCCTCGCTGGTGGAACGACCTCCCAGAGATGGTGCGAGCCCTGCGGGACCTGAACCAATTCCGCAGGGCTTGCAAAACATTTCTTTTTCAGTTAGCATTTGAGTCACCATGTGGCAACTAAGACGGAACCTGATTAATGAATGAATAGACACTTAGCCATCTTAAATACATCATTTTAGCACCTATTTTTATATCTTATATGTTTATATGTTTTTATGTATTTTAAATAATTTATTGTAATTAATGTTTAAGTTGTTATGTTTTATGAATCACGGGACTCCCATGTCTATTATTGTTTAATGTGAATCATGAGACTCCCGTGTCTGTTAGCCGCCCTGAGCCCGCCTAGCGGGGAGGGCGGGATATAAAAATAAAATATTATTATTATTATTATTATTATTTGACTTCTGTGCCCTCCAGGTGGACTCAGTTGCTACAACGATCGTGATTCAGCATATTCCAGGATGCCAGTGATAGTGTAATTCGTAATCTTATAAGTGTTGACCTCTCCTTCAAACTCCAGCAACTGTTTCACAGCTTGGGGCTAATATAGTTTTGTCTGATCTCCTTATTTCTTGCTATCTGAGACTTCCAGCTGGTGGTGTGACCGCAGGCCATGCAATTACTAATATCCCATCTCATCATTATCTCAAGGTATCATTTAGAAGATGTTCTATTTTGTGGTCTTGTAGTTTTTGAGCTTTAAATTTGAACACATTTTTGTTACTAAAAGTTCCAATTTTTGTTAATTATTTGGATTTACAGCTTTGATTGGAATGAAGGCTGAATTTCCAGGAAAATCTAATGACTAGCAGAACAGCAAAGCAATTCCCGCCCTCCCCAGGAGCATTATTTAGCCTAGTTCTATGTGTCCACTATGTTTACTTGCGTCTTTTGAAAGGTTACATAAGCGAGATCTTCTGTTGGGTGGTCCAAATTTAATATTGCTAAGGGTTTGGGTTGTTGCTTTTAATCTTATTTTATTTTTGTCTGTCTTCCAGACTTGTGGATGATCGGTGTGTTGTACAGCCAGAAGCAGGTGATCTTAACAGCCCTCCTAAGAAATTCAGAGGTGAGACCTTCTATATGTCGAACTTAAGCATTCATATAGCGTTCCTTTCCACTCCGATCAGTCTTGTCCAAAATAATAGTTGTGCACATGAGATGACATAGCATCAGCAAATTGCTTAGTTGCTTGTGGTTTGTTTGTTTTTAATAGGATGCTGCTTTATGTGACTGGAAAACCAGCTTTAATGTATGGATTCAAAAACCTTGTCTGAAGAGGCATTGCATATTTGTTTCCATTCCCATTTACTGTAGTAAGTGAGCTGAGCACAGATGAGAGGCAACCTGAATTGGAAATACACTGCTAGGAGTCCCTGTGATGAACAGGATGTCTGTGTAGTTTCACTTCTCTTCCTCCAGGTGTCTTGACTTGAATACTAATTGTAAGCTTTAAATAGCTCCTTGCATTGAATAAATAAATGCTGAAAATGGTGGGCAGGGTTCTGACAGATCCAGATGTGGCTTCTAGCTTGATCCCAAGCCCTTTTATTTAAAACAGAAAGAAATAATGCTTAATTGCCTTTCTGAGGTGAATGTTTCAGATTTTAGAAAAAGGAATTTGCTTATTCCTTTTGGTGCATGTATATCCCTGAACACACACACACACACACACACACACACACACACACACACACACACTCTCTCTCTCTCTCTCTCTCTCTCTCTCTCTCACACACACACACACACACACATTTTAAGATGATGTTAATTGAATCTGTGGTGCTGCTGGGATGCTGTCTATACTGGATCCTGATTTTCACAGATGTATCTCTCTTGCTCTTGGTTTATACAGAAAGATTTCTGGTTAGAGGATGATCATGTTAATCTAGGCAGCATGAAAGAGGGCTTTGCCTTTCTGTTTGCTTGTGACTTCCCGGAAGCATCTGTCTGGTTACACCTTGGAAAAGAATTGTAGGCTAGATAGATCCGTGGTCTCCACAGTACCAATTTAAGTACAGAGTTTATAATGGAGTGTGTTTAGTTTTGCATAAACTTTTTTGAAGACATCTGCTATTCAGGCAAAACATCACTTGGTCACATACTGGAAATGCCAGACAGCATAATATAGTTATTAATTGTCCTTGTAGTGTAATAACATAGATTTAGTGCAGAGCTAGTTCCAAACTGCATCTTAGTTTTACATGAAATGAGCCCTATGGCTTGCATTGTTCCTCTTCTCCATACTTGTATGCATGGAGTCCGTTATGAACTCAACAATTTTACCTAAACAGTAGTTTGCTGTTGTATCTGAACTGGCTGATCATGGTTGCTCCTTCTTAAAGAATTAACAGACTATAGCAGAGGTGGCTGAACTTTCTTAATGTAAGAGCCACATAGAATAATTGTCAGTGTTTTAAAGAGAGAAATGCCTCCCCAAGCTGATGGGGTGGGGCTTTGAGAGCCATATAATATGTGTAAAAGAGCCACATGTGGCTCCCAATTGGAGTTTGGCCATCACTGGACTACAGGCACATAAGGAAAGGGGAGGAAGGAGGAGAGCACCTGTAAGGTCAGAGCTCATTTATGCAACATTTTTTTATATTGGCTTCTGAAGCATCCCACAGACCTTCCAAATGCCCAGTGGCGAAACACAGCATGATCTGGTCAGTTGAGATATAACAGGTTTGTCTTACCCTCCTCAGTACAAAATAACCAATGCAAGCAGGCAAATGGTTGAACTGAAGAGGTGGTGTAATGTGTTCAAGTTCCATCAGTGTAGCTTTTTATGGTGTGTTTAGATATTTAAGGGAGGAATGGGTGGGTGGATGCATTCTTGTTCTGTTTCATCAGATGCCATACAAAGGCTACCATCAAATAAACAGATCTACAAGTAGGTGTAATGACTGCTTCATGCATGATGCAGCCACTTAGCACCCTCCAACAAACTAAATTGACTTGTATCCATGTTAGCAAATTACTGTGTGAAATATCCTGAAAATTTTTCAGTGCTGGCTGGCTATGCGCTACTACACAGGCTGATTGAAAGTCTGTGTAGTAGTACAGTTTTGCAAAATCACAACCAGAATGCTGCTCTATGTATGCATCCACATCATGTATGTTACAGTGGAGATTCATGAAACTGTTTTTGTGAGTGCAAATTATTCATAATTAAAAGTAGTCATGTTACGGTTCTACCAGCCTCTGTAGTTGCTTCTCTAGGGAATTCTGTATAACTTGCACTACACTCAAAAGTGGTCTAGATTGGAGCAGAGTGTGGTGTTATTGGCTGTATCCTCTGATACAAAACCAATGTTTCAGGTGTGCTGTTAAGCCATGAAGTTGTAGCAGTAGTCACAGAAAGAAGCATTTAGTGAGACAGTTGGTAGCCCCTGGAAGTTTCATTTTTACAGATGTTCTACACTTCAGCGTTCTTCTGACTATAGTGGTGAAATTGAAGTTTTTCTGACACTGTACTTAATTTTGAAGGGGAAGCATGTGGGAAGAGAGATAGAGACTTGGGGTCTCCTCTGTCTTCTGTCTCCCTTAAATAAAAACAAAACTATTTTGTATCTAAAATATAAAATAATATTTTAGTTTCTTATGATTCCTCAAAGAATGGAATTGATGGGGAGTTACTGCTGTTTATATGGAAATTGCCAACTTGGATCCCATTAAGTGTAGAAGTTCTGTTGAATGTTCTAGGCTGAAGAACTGTACTTACACCTACAACTTAGAATGGAGTCCATTAGCCTTGAGGAGAACACCTCAATTACCGTTGATAATCAGATACTATCTTTTGGTGCTTTGTGTGTTTCAGCTATCCTGTGGTTTAATTGATATGCAAGTGTTTACTCTTTAGCAGTGCATTTTCATAAAAACAGAAAGCCTTCTCCAGAAATGTACTTGAGGGTTAATTTAGAGTGCATTGCAGCATATGTTGCTAAGCAATGTTGTTGTTTTTTAAAGTGTGGAGGGGGCTTTCTTTGGACAAACAGAAACCGTAGAAAGCATAAGAGTGAAAGTATCTTTTGAGCTGAAATTAAGGTAAATCGTTTTAAAATCTGTTTGGCCCTTTCATACTAATCCCTATTGGGTTGGGTTTCCAAGTAGTTGTTTGGCAGAGTATATTTATTATCTCAAGTAGCTGGGCTATAACTAAAACGGACAATCCAGGTCTTTGAACAAACTTCATATTTGGTCAAAGTAACATTTTGATAGCTTGTATGGAGAATTTCTGCTTTGTTTTAAACACTATGTATAATTCAACAGCTTTTGCAGTCAAGAAAGATTTGGGAAGAATGGTAATTGTAAATCTGTTTAAAAAGCTTCAATGGCTTATAGCAAAGTCAAATACTTGTAGCAAAACAAAGATGTTGGTTTTCCATGAGCTATTGCTCTGTAGTCTACAGATCCCTCGAGAAGACCTGCTGACTAATCTCAAGAATCTTGAACTACAAGCCAATGATTTTTCCATGTTCTTTTAAATCTGGCTCCACTCAGTAAATCCACTCTTGTTGTCTTGGCACTAGTATCTGAATTACATGAAATCTGTCTGTGATGAGCAAAGAGACTGTAGCTATTATGAGGCTGAGTGTTGGGGCAGCAAGCCTGTTTCCTAGCCAGGGTAGCAGAGCTATCGCTGCTAATGTGGACTTGGTTATGGGGGAGAGGTGAGTGTTTTCCTAGCATCACTAAAAAAATTGTTTAGAGCCTTTAGACTGAAATGGAAAGTGGCTTTCTGCTTTCTTCCCCCTCCTCCCCATATCAGTTCAGTTATACAGTTCAGTTTTATTGCATAGGGCTAATGGCTGTTACAAACAATAAAAATAGTGTAGAATAAAATGCAATAAAACTAGATCAAAACAGTATAAAATTACATTTTGGAGCGTATTTCATAAAAATGGAAAGTTTCCCATAAACGTCTATTTACTAATTAAAATTCTTAACTGGCCTATACTGACTCTAATTTTCTTTGCTGCTAAGAGAAAAAGAGCAGCCTTGTATGAAACTTCTGACTACATCTGCTAATAAAAATACAACTTTTTCCGTTATGGTGCTAAGGCCTAAATTGACCAGGATTGTATCTAGAAATTTCTTTCTTGGAATTGAGTAAAGTGGACAGGTCAACAAGTAATGGCACAGGTCTTCAGGGTCTGGACCTCCACATATGCAGAGGCCCTGAGTGACTTGTGTTTGGGTGTAACGTTCTTAAAGAGTAGCTGTTTGCATTGTTTGAAAACGAATGGATGTGAATGCTGCTTGTAATTTAAAGAAGGAGATCTTAGGTAGGTATTTTGCCCTATAATGATTCAGCTTAATTGATTTGTGCCTGGATGAGAATTTGGTTTCTAGTATAACTTGCCTGTCTGTGGCAGCATCCTGTGTGTATATTTGCATCCTACAATTGAAATTGGCATGAGAAGCTCCTCAGGCAACATCTAACAAGTTGTATGTTTGAAGGATTTTGTTACAATAGAGTCTTTTAGGCTTACTGAGAAACAAATGCTTGAAAGATGACCTATTGGGGCTCACTTCAATGTGTGGTAGTAATTTAAAAAGACTTTGTGTACATGCAAAGAGAGGGAAGGCCCAGTTCAGCTCTCAACAATGCACCTGGGTTGTTTGGAGGTAGTACTAATAACCTTTTCAGGAAAAGGTTTTGGATTCTCTTCAGGTTTGCAATCAGGACATTATTCCATTCCCAAACCTCCATGCTGTAAAGAAGCTGGGCGATGACCTTGCTCTGAAAGAGCTTTAGGGCCGGCTCTATCTGGAAACCGCCTTTGAGAATTACCCCCATTGACCAGAGTTGGTTGGTTTTATAATTTCTGTGTGTGTGTTCCAGGAAAGTATCACAAAAGGTGATACCCAGATATTTGAAAGGACAACATTGATCAACTGGGGACCTGTCTATTGACCATTGATGAATGTGCTTCCATTTTCCAAAGACCATCCCTTGGTCTTCAAATAGTTTATTTTTAGCAGTTGCTCTTTACAAAAGTCACTAAGCCTAGACAGTGACCTTCTTAAGCCGATGTGAGTTATAGACAAGAAGAACATGTCATTGGTGTAAAGGACTGAAATCTTTCTTAAGCAAGGTGGGGAAGAAAAAGGTCAGAACCTGAGAGCTTCTTAATGATGTAATTAATACAGAGTTGAAAAGGATGGAGGTCCCTCATATGTTGTCCTAAATTTGGTTGCTAATACGCCACACCCATGGTATCCACCTTATGACCCACCAATTTCTTTATGCCGCTTAGATCACATGTATCAAATCCAAGAATCTGGAGTTGAGTTTCTTTTCACCCACCCGAAGCCTAATTCGGTGGTGGTCTCTTCATCGTTGAAGGCTCACAAAACCCATTTTGCCCCTCCAGATATGAAGGGAAAAAGACAATGCTGGTAGATGTTTCTATTCTGCTGGGGCTTTAGGGGTGAAGATCTCGAATTACGCTGCCTGGATGGTGCGTTATCAGTACTCTCTTTGGGAGCAACTTACACCCATACTGTCCTCTCTGCAGAAGGATAAGCGATCCTTAGCAAAGAAGTTGCAAAGAGAAAGATTTGTCTTAGCTAAACAGCAGTTAGCCGCCTCCAAACACATGGTGGATGTTTCGGCCAAGACGCTCACCTCCGCCATCTCGCTATGCCGCCACTCCTGGTTGCGTTCGACCGCCCTTCAGCCGGATACCAGAGCCTATGTGGAAGGCCTTCCATTTGAGGGAGAAGGTCTATCGAGTTCTACCACTGACAGTGTCCTGCAAGAAATGGACAAGAGTATTAAAACCTCTTGGAATCATGGGGTTCCTGCTTCTTCACAAACTGGTGGCAGGTCGCTGTATCAGGGAAACAACAAATCGAAGTTCACTTCATCTTCGGACAATTCCAACAAGTCCAAGGGGTCCCGTGCCCCGAAACAGGGCCTTTGACTTTCCTGCTCTGCCAACCACATTCCTCTCCCCCACTTCTGGACCCACCTGCCTCCATCCTTTCTTACCTGCATGGGAGTCCATATCCATGGACAAATGGGTCCTCTCCATTATAGAAAAAGGGTACATGATAGAGTCCGTTCAAGTTCCGACTCAGTTAATCTTCGTCATCATTCCTCTCTCCCCTCCTCTGGTAGAGGCAGTGCGCAATGTGTTGGAGAAGCAAGCCATAGAACTGGTTCCTTCAGCAGACAGGAGCAGGGGGTTCTACTCCCAATATTTCCTGGTCCCCAAACAGGATGGTGGACTGAGACTGATTATGGATCTACGAAACTTGAACAGATTCATCGTGTACCAGAAATTTTAGATGTCCACCCTACAAACAATCCTCCTCTCATCTGCCAAGGGGACTGGATGGCCACCTTGGACCTGAAGGACGCCTACTTCCATGTCAGCATCCATCCATCTTGCAGACATTACCTCAGATTTGCAATCGACCCCAACCACTTTCAGTACAAAGCTCTTCCGTTCGGTCTGTGCACTGCACTGTGAGTGTTCACCAAGATGATGAGCGTGGTGGCTGCATATCTGAGACTTCTAGGTATAGTTGTCTTTCCATATATAGACGATTGGCTCCTCGTGGCAGATTCGGAAGATCGTCTGTCCCGCCATATTTCCATAACCCTTCAGCTCCTTCAAACTCTCGGCCTGCAGGTAAACACAAAAAAGTCACATTCGCTTCCATCAAGGAAGGTTCAGTTTATAGGGTTAGGGTTAGGAGCTCTTCTAGACACAAACTTACATCATGCTTTTCTACCCCAATAGAGAGCAATGGACATTATAACCCTCATCCATCTCCTCCAACGCAGGAGGTGGGGCATGACACAACAGCTACAGAGGTTGTTGGGCCTGATGGCAGCGACCACCAACATACTATTGTTTGCAAAGCTTCACATGTGGGTAACTCCAAATTTGATTTCTCAAAACGTTTCGGCCTGTACAGGATTCCCCTCGAAAGAAGTTCACAGTTCCACCCTCTATCCTACAGTCCTTAGAATGGTGGACCTCAATAGACAATATATGTCAAGGAGCACCCTTCCATCTCCCTATCACGACAGTTATGATCACTATGGACGCTTCCCTGTAGGGATGGGGTGGCCACATGGACACCGTGTGTGTTGAGGGACCTTGGCCTATACCTCTGACCCGTTGCCAAATAAACTACCTGGAACTTTTAGGAATCCATTTTGCTCTTCGGTCCTTCCGTCCCTTGCTTGTAGGGAAAGCTGTGGCAGTGCTTACGGACAGTACCACAGCCCTTTGCTATGTCAACTGGCAGGGCAGGATGGTGTCTCGCAGACTTTGTGCCCTAGCGATGGAGATATGGACGGAATGCCTGGAGTTGGACATTTTCGTGAAGGCCTCCCATCTTCCCAGGGTGCTCAATCTGCAAGCGGATTCCCTGAGCAGGGGAGCCGCGTCTCCTCACGAATGGGAAATACAATGGTGCTTTCTCCAAGCAGTGTTTCGGCAATGGGGATATCCCCAGATCGACGTTTTCGCAACAGCCCTGAATTGGAAGTGTCCCTTGTTTTGCACCAGGGGAGGGTTGGACCCAACGTCCTTGGGGGGCGGTCTTCTGTTCCCTTGGAAAGGTCTTTTTCTTTACATGTTTCCACCTCTTCCACTACTGACAAAAGTAGTCAACAAGATTCAAAGGGAGCGACCAAGGTGCATTCTGGTAGCACCATGGTGGCCTCGGCAGAACTGGTTTCCGATCCTGCTCAAACTCGCGCAGGGAACCTTCCATCACTTCCCAGCGGAGCCAGGTCTCCTGTTGGCCCAAGAAGGCCAAGTACTTCACCACAGTGTGCCTCACTTGAAGTTAACGGCTTGGTTCATCGACCCCGAGGGTTTTCAGATAGGACCCAGCAAGTTTTTCTAAATTGCAGGAAGTTGTCCACTAGATGCTCCTATAAGAGAAAATGGGCTAAGTTTGTCCAGTTCTTGGCTACTACTGATGTCCCACCCTGGTTGGTGGGCTTACCTGTGATTTTCGATTTTCTTTTATCTCTTGTTGATGCTGGCCTCGCCTTCTCCTCAGTGAAGGTTTATTTGTCGGCTGTCTCTGCCCAGCATGAGCCGATTGAGGGACACTCAGTATTTGCACATCCTCACTCGAAATAGTTTCTAAAGAGACTCCTCAGGATGCATCCTCCCACGAGATCACCTCCACAGTCGTGGGATTTGCCTTTAGTCCTGAATAGGCTGACTAGACAATCCTTTGAACCAATGGTGACCTGTTCCCTATAACTGCTATCCTGGAAGACTGCGTTTCTGGTTGCAATTACGTCGGCACGAAGGGTGGGAGAACTCATGGCTATGTATTGTGACCACCCTTACTTAGTCTTTCATGAATTAGGAGTGCCTTCAGCTCCAGATGTTTTGTTTCTCCCTAAGATGGTTTCCCAGTTTCACCTCAATTTGGATGTCTGGCTCCCCACGTTTTATCCAACACCTACCTCTGATGAGGAGTGGCGGCTGCATGCCTTGGATGTGAAGTGTGCACTGCTTTTCTATTTGAGTCGCTCAAAGAGCTTTCGTAAGGACCCACATCTTTTTGTGTACTATGCTGCTCCTCGGTTGAGCTCCAAAATGTCTTCTCATAGACTCTCAAAGTGGCTTACTGAGACGATCAGATTTTGTTACCTTCTAGCGAAGAAGCCATTGCCTGGGCCCGTCCAAGAGCACTCTACTAGGGCTATGGCAATGTCAATGGCGTTCCTGAAGGGCATATCCTTGATGGATGTTTGTAAGGCAGCCACATGGTCCTCTCCTCACGCCTTCATGAAGCATTACGCTATGGATGTTCGTACACAGCAAAGGATTCGATTGGGAACTGTAGTGCTGCAAGCTGTCTCTTCTGGTTGGCTGTCTACTCCCGCCTCCAGGTATGTCTAGCTTGCTAATCTCCCATGAGTGTGATGCACAGAGACCACGAAGAAGATTAAACAGGTTGCTTACCTGTAACTGATGATCTTCGAGTGGTCATCTGTGCATTCACACTACCCGCGCACCTTCCCCACTGCTGACGGTCTCCCTACTTTAGGGGCTTCCAGTGGTCAGAAAGGAACTGGCGGGATCCTCGCGCTGGTCCTCATGAGCATGCTCACTGGGGCTTCTGCGCATGCTCACTGGGGGTTGAGTGCGAAAAATCCCGGGCTTTTTAGGTACCGATCTGGGGATTGGCATAGGTGCTCTATCCCATGAGTGTGAATGCACAGATGACCACTCGAAGATAATCAGTTACAGGTAAGCAACCTGTTTTTTCCGAGATTGTAGGGCTTATGTGAAATAAAAGCCATATGGATTGGTGGACTGCAGTTAGTGTTGCGTAATTTTGAGGGGACAGCACATTTACACTGTTATACAAGCTGTAGACTCACTACTTTACATTGTAGCCAAGTGTCATTTATTCAGTGTTGTCACATGAAAAGATATACTTAAATATCTACAAAATGTGAGGGGGTGTACTCCTGTGACATACTGTATATATATATAGTGGCCAAGCTAACTGAAATGAACAAAAGATTAATAGACCCAGATTCAGATTTTTTTTCCTATCTGGTATTTGATATTAGAATACCTACAGAAATATGGTGAGATCCCTAAGATAGTAGCAACACTCCAGTTATGGTAAATATAAAGTAGAAGATTTTGTCTTATTTTCTCCCACAGAATTGTTAAATTGAAATTAATTACTCCTCCTTAGTTGTAACGAATGTTTGGTAATACCTTCTCTTTCTGTAATTTTAGTAATTGTTCTATATATGTATATATATTACTTTGGATTGTAATAAAACCCGAAAAAAGGATGGAAGGCTGAGTCAACCTTGAGCCAGCAACCTGAACCCAGCTTCCACTGGGATCGAACTCAGGTTGTGAGCAGAGTTTGAACTGCATTACTGCAGCTTATTTATTTATTTAATTTAATTTATTATATTTATATCACGCCTTCCCCTATCGAGCTTAGGGCAACTAACAACAGTTAAAACGCACAATATTAAAATAAAATACAGTAAAATCATTAAAATTTGTTGTACACATACAGTACATTTGCAGTTTCAATCCTTACCACTCTGCCTGGAGGTTAGACTGCTTGGGAACCATCTGTAACCTCTTCTAAGCTCCTTGGGGGAATAGTGAAAGAATTCATTGTAAAGAGATGGGCCAATACACTGGCATCCAAAAAGGAACTGAAATTGAACTTGGTCTGTTTGCACATGAAAAAAATCTTTCCATCTAAACCTGTCCAGGCTATCTTGGAAGTTGGAGCAGCTATCTTGGAGCATGCTTAACAGCTGATGATTTTATCTTCCCTCTTTTGCCAGAGATGCGGTTGTTTTATTAAGCAGGCGTAGCATGCTGCAAAATTTTGGGTTTTGTCTTTGCTTCGGATTGCTGGAAGCACTGGAGTCTTCTTAACAGAACATTTTGTACTTCATCCTGACTTTCTCTCTAGCAGGGACTCAAAGCAGTGGACAAAAATACAATTTAAATAATTAGAAAAACAAACAATATAAAACTCTCCATCCTGGGCTAACTCTGAATCCACCAGCGTGGGTCACTCAGGGTCAGAAGTGATAAGCTGCAGGCTAATAGCCAAGAGCACTTTAACTCTTGTCCTTCTGATTGTGCCAAAGGCTTATGGCTCTGGCCATGCGTATGCTAAATGCCCACAACAGAGGAAGGACAGATGCTTGGCTCAGATCTTGTTTAACTGCAACAAATGTATTCCCAGCAAGCCTTCCTTCCCTGCCTTTGGCCATGCCCAAGCTAAAATATATTTTGATGTGGCTCACCTATTCCCTTCTTGCTTTAAAAAACAAAATGGGTGGAATTCTAGCAGGAGCTCCTTTGCATAGGCCATACACCCCTGATGTAGCCAATTTTCAGCTTACAAAAAAAAAACCCTTGTAAGCTCTTGGAGGATTGGCTATATCAGGGATATGTAGTCTAATATGCAAAGGAACTCCTGCTAGAATTCCACCCATAAAAAAACACTCATGCTTTCTGGCTTTCCTATAAGAGCAGCCAAGCCAGTTCTTACCAGTGATCCATCTATTTCAGCATCCAGTTTCACACAGTGGCTGTCAGGTGCCCCCAAATGGGGACAGTCAGCCCACTATCACAACTTTTTGCTGCCACAGGTTCTATGTATTCAACATTCATGCCTAGTGCACCTCACAACTCACTGTAGAAAGACCAACATGGCAGTGCTGTCTTACAGTTTTAGGATAGAAATGAACTGTCCTGTAAATTCAGAGTCTCAGCAAGTCCCTGGCTGCACAAATGAAAGTGGCAGATATTATAGCCAGCAGCTATGGACATCTGATTCTCAGCAAACTGACATCAAGAATACAAGTCTGGTTCTTAGAGACCCTGAAGAATTATAGTTTGGGTCTTGGCTGCATTTATTTAAAGTCTTAAAACAATTTTAAGTTCCTAGACTTTTTTCTTAAATCACAACTGGAACTATAGGGAGGCAGCTGTGTATATTTATATACAGTCAGCTGTATAGGTTGCAAACAAGAGTGTTTTATCTCACTTTATAGATCTTGCTGTTCCTTGTTTGTGTAGATGGGATCATGCCAACTTTGCACCAACCTCTTATGAAATTTAAAATAAGAGATCATGACTTCCCTAAAGCCACCAGTTGGTTCAGTAACCGAGGGCCTAACTTCTTGTATGTTTTGGATCCCCATGAGGGAGAAAGGTGAAGTAGAAATTAAGTTAAAACAGACAAACTACACAATATACTTTTTCTTGGAGTTGTATCAGCTGATGTGTTCTGAAAGTTTCGTGCTTCTTAAGTGTGCAGAGGTCTAATTTGGGTTGGGGCCATAGCACATAAAGAGAGGGACACATTAAGCTTCTCCCTTCCACCCCAGTAATGGTTTCACTATCTGAAATGGCTCCAAGGAGCCAATATTGCCCTCCACTGGTAAATTTGTTCATTTGTACATGTTAAGTTTCTACAAACAGTGGCTCCCTTGGGGTTATTTCCAGATGGGAAAATGGCCCAGGGGAAAGCTTAGGCCCCTGCACGCTTAGAAAGCACATAACAACCAAAACATATCTGTCAACCTAACTTTGGGATTACCCAAGGAAACTGTATCATGTAGGTGATCTCTTGAGAGGCTATTCAAACTAGGATCTAACCCCCATACCTCACACTGGTGGTACTAACTGGAGAAAGTATACTTAGTATTCTGTAGCCTCTGAAGATGAAGAGAGGTGCGTTGTCTAACGCTCAGTAGCTTTGAAGTGTGCCTGTAAAATGCAGGGTAAATGGAACCAATAGGGCCTCTCTCTTTAGCATTGAAAATCAAGAAAGACAAGTTGTAACCAGGTTTAACTATGTTTTGTTTATCCTGGGAACTTAGTTTAACTCCTTTATTTCTCCACCCTCATATCCTCAGAAAACAACACACAACGCTTTTGGACAAGGCTGAGGGCAAGCATGCCAAAAGGCTGAGTTAGCTATTAAGTAGAACACTACTGCTAATAAATCTAGCCCCAACACTGTAGACAAAGGAATACTGTGGTTTTGTTGCCATAGTTCCGGTGTAAAATCTGACCTTAGTTGCAGTAACGCTCTGCTAGAAAGAACTGGGTAATCAGTTTTCTAAAATTAGTGTGTTCCCTACTTAATAAGCCAGTATGAGCAAGATATTTAATGAAATATTATATTTGGTTATGAGGTGCCATGGGACTGCAGTATCTTGATGAGACTGTGGGGATTTTAGATTGGGGCCGCCACACATCATTTGTGCTTTCTGAATATTTAGAGCATCAGAATCCATCAGGGAGGAATAAAGTACTGCTCTTTTTTTCTTTTTTCTTTTAAAAGAGCATTTATACAATCTAGGTGATTGCCTTCTGAAGGACTCTGGCCAGAAGCCCCAGTTGCTGTGGTTTAGCAGATGTGGTGTGTTTGTGTAAATGTGTGGTTGCCATTGTTTAACTTTGGAAAGTCAGAACAAAATTAGGAGGCTTACTATTGAGCCCCGCATAATTGTATTCTCATGGTTCCATACGAAGTTGTGAAAACAAGTTGTCATTGCCTGTAGGTGGTTCAATTCCTTGATTTACTTTACATAAATGCTTCAGGGCCTCACATAGATGATCAAGGGCCTGGAGACCAGGCTTTATGAGGAAAGGCTTTGGGATAGGGCTGTAGCCAGGATTTTAAAAGTTGGTGGACTTTTTAAAAAGTCAGGGGGCACCCTTTCCCATCCACTGTGGAGATTGTCACTTCTCAGAAGCTTCCTGGGGTAGGGGCAAGAGCTGGAGGCTCTGAAAGTGGCCAAGTCGAAGCAGCTAACCCTAAAACTTTGGAGTGAAGAAGGGACTGCACCTTGCATGCAAGTGGGGGGGGGTCTCCTTCCACCTCCCTCTCCTCCACTTTGCAACCAGCAGCTCCATCCATCTGCCCCCCAGGCCATTCCACATGGCTTCCTGCGCCTCCCTCCTCTCCACCTGCTGCTTTTGCTGCTGCAGTGCACTGTGCCCTGCTCAGCTCCTGACTCTGGCTGCTGATGCTTTGCTGGCTCAGTCATGGCAAAAAGAGAATGAAAAAAGCAGATTGCACCCCAGAGCCCCCCCCCCCCGAAAGTCAGGGGGCAATGCCCCCACAGGCCCCCCCTTTGGCTACAGGCCTGCTTTGGGAATTGTTGAATCTGGGGAAGAAGAGGTTGAAGGGGACATGGTTGCTGTCTTTCAGTATCTGGAAGGCTGTCAGAGGAGAGCAGGGAATTGTTCTTGTTGGCAGCAGAAAATAGGTCTTTTGATAATGGAGTTAAATTATGGGTGGAAAGATATTGGCAGGAAATGATTTTTTTTTTTACAGTAAGTGTACTTTAGCAGTGGAATTGGCTGCTGAGGGAGATGGTGGGCTCCCCCTCACTGGCAGTCTTCAAGCAGTGGCTGAACAAACGCTTGTCAGGGATGATTTAGGCTGATCTTGCATTCAAACTGATTCTGTGATTCAGTTTTCAGTGTGGGAATGACAAATCATGTAGCAGAGTTGCATCCTTTTCTCAGCCTATTGGTTTCAACTGACTTAGAAGGATATAAGGAGCGCAGTTTTAGCCACTGCCTTTGCCATGCCATGAGATACATCGGGGTGGCCAAGGGTAGCTCTCCAGATATTTTTGCCTACAACTCCCATCAGCCCCAGTCAGCATGGCCAATGGCTGGGACTGATGGGAGTTGTAGGCAAAAAACATCTGGAGAGCTACCATTGGCCACCCCTGAAATACATGAAGCAGAGTTGTCAAGAATTTTTCCTTGATAAAGCGATGGAGGACCTATGCTTCCCTTGGTTTGTCAGTCTGCTATGGGGAAAAATGTTTGAGAGGGTTTTTCAGGTCATGTGTGCAGACCATGCTGTCCCCAGCTGACCCCTTATGGGTGGGTACAACTGTTTCCATGTTCTTGCTGTGTGATTATTAAAACAAAGCAAGGTAGTGCCATTTATGCAATTAGCACTATTCCACTACTAACACTGTTTTTTCTCATGCTGGTTCTGTTTTAAGTTCAAGCATGCCTGTTTGTAGGCAAAGTTATAACTGTGTCAGTTTGCCTATAGAATACAGCCATTCAGTCCTTGACTTCTGTCCTTGAGATTTCCAGTCTCAGTGGTTTTTGTTATGCAAGTTGTGAAAACCTGCCTGTCCAGTTCCTCTGTGCCAAAAACTTTTGGCCTGTGCTGTGTATGACTCTAGAGGTTGAGAGGCTCTGGGGAATGTCTGATAATAGAATAAGATTATTTATTTAATGTTTTTTATTCCACCTTTCCTCCAAGAAACTCAGGGTGGCTTTTAGGGTTCTCCTCTCCTTTTTATCCTCAGTCATGACACCTCTATAAGGCTGAGAGAGAAAATAACTGGTCTGAGCTTGCTCAATAAGTTTTGTGGCACATAGAAATATGAACCCAGCCAGGATGCTCCATGAGCAGAATTGAGCTAATTGCACAAATGTTACTACTTTTAATTATTTTAATAATAATTGCACAGCAGGAACATGAGACAGTGCCTACCCATTGGGGTCAGGTGTGGGAGAGCCATGTTTTAACGACTAGACTAGAGTCATTATTCAAAGGCAAGGCATGCTTCAGCTAATGAGCATTAATCCTGCATGATAGATTCAGGTGGGTAGCTGTGTTTGTCTGAAGCAAAAGAACAGAGTTTGAGTTTAGTGTCACCTTTAAGGCTGACAAAGTTTAATTCTGGGTATTAGCTTTTTTGTGTGCATGCACACTTCATGAGATGCCTTGTGCAAGTTTCTTCATATGGTTGATGGATTTCCATTCCATGTGGTTTTGCCTTCCATGAAGATAGATTCAGATGGGTAGCCGTCTTGCAATGGAACAAAGCAATAGAACACAGTTTGAATCCAGTGACATCTTTAAGACAAATGAAGTTTAATTCTGGATATAAGCTTACACGCTTCATCAGATACCATTTCTGACTTTGTTCTGTTATCCTGCATCGTTTGACTTGCTATAGAATTGGATCATCAGTTATTTTAGTTTAAAGCATTTTAAATTTCAAATCTGATTTTTTTACATCAGCTGTGATGGTGGTCTTTCAAGCCCACCAGGGAATTTGCTTGTTAATACCACTGTTTGCCTGTCCAAATAGCGTAGCATGTCTGCCAGTATGACTCAGTGGCAGTTAGTTATTAGCCCTTGTTCTCTGTCCTGCTGTGGTATTTGCTGTCTTTCTTTGGGCAAAATTGTTCTTTTGACAAAGAGGTTGTAGTTGTGGAGGATATTTAGCTTTGGTAGTAGCCTCCAAGTCTGAAAATCTAAGAGTTCACAAATAAACCTCAGATTAGTAAGGTTGCCAACTTCAGGTTGGAAAATTTCTGGAGATTTAAGGTAGATCTTAGGATGGGGCTGCAGTGGGCTATAATGCCATATTGTCCACACTCCAAAGAAGTCATTTTCTCCAGGGAAACTGTTATCTGCCATCTGGACATTTGCTGTAATGCTGGGAGATTTATAGGGACCAGACCACATGGAGGTTTGCAATGCAGATCTCTAGAATCATCTGGTTGATTACCAAACACTTTCCCCCAGACTTGTGGCTTTTTTAAGGAACTCAGCTAGGGCTGGTTCAAGATATTTTGTAACTGTAAGGAAGTTTTGCAAACCGCACCCCCCCCCCCCGAAAGATCAGGACATGGGTTTATAAAAATAACTTAACTTTTATTTTTAATACCCTTAACTTTAAATCAATAACTGCAAGGCAGAATACATTTTAATGCATGTTAATATTGTCCTTTCCCTGTCAAAAAAATAGGAATTTTGTCCTACCTCAGATAATGACAGAAGTATGTGGTAGGAAGTGCCATCAAGTCACAGCTGATTTATGGTGACCTCACAGGGTTTTCAAGGCAAGAGATGTTCAGAAGTCGCTTGCCATTGCCTTCCTTAATGTCACAACTCTGTATTCCTTCTATCCAAATGCTATCCAGAGGCTGTTGCTATGCTTCTCAGATTTCACCAGGCTGGGCTAGACTGGGCTATCCAGGTCAGGGCTACAGACTTATAATAGCATACATATTTGTAAAATTAGAATTAACTATAGGTTTACCTGTATTAACTGGGGGTTAAACATATACCACTGGTATATATATCACTGCAGATGGTGACTGTAGCCGTGAAATTAAAAAATGTTTGCTCCTTGGGAGGACAGCTATGGCGAACCTGGGCAGTATAATAAAAGTAGAGACGTCACCCTGCCAACACAAGTCTGTATAGTTAAAGCGATGGAATTCCCAGTAGTAGTGTATGGCTGCGAGAGCTGGACCATAAGGAAGGCCGAGTGCAGAAGAATAGATGCTTTTGAGATGTGGTGCTGGAGAAGACTCCTTGGACTGCAAGAAGATTAAATCAGCCAGTCCTAAGGGAAATCAACCCAGACTGTTCCCCGGAAGGTCAGATGCTGAAGCTGAAGCTCAGATACTTTGAGAAGAGAGCACTCCCAGGAGAAGTTCCTGATGCTGGGAAAGACAGAAGGCAAAAGAAGAAGGGGATGGCAAAAGATGAGATGGCTGGACAGTGTTACTGATGTAACAAACACGAATTTGAGCAGACTTTGGAGGATGGTGGAAGACAGGAGGGCCTGGCGTGACTTTGTCCATGGGATCGCAAAGCATCGGACTCGACTGTGCGACTGAACAACAACAAAACATATACCATAGTGGCTATTGTGAATGGTCATAGTGCTTATGTATGAGTTTTGCTTAGAAATGTGACAGGCTGTACCTTGTGTATTTATGGTCTTTTAACCTTGCAATTTTCTGTGTTTTCCTTCTAATCCATCTGCTGTTTGACAATTCACTTCATGCTCAGGCTCTTTGCATGATTCTTATGCAATGCTAAATCTGTTTAATCTTTAAGAGTAAAAAAGGTTCCTTTTTGGCTCTGCTGAAACAGACGTGGTTACCTCGCTGGAATTAATGTTAATTTATTCCAAGACCTTTATAGGGTTGCCAACTCTGGGTTGGGAGATTTCTGGAGATTTGGGAGTTGAGTCTGAGAAGAGTGGTTGGAGAGGAAACAAAATGAGGTATAAGGCCATAGAGTCCACCTTCCAAAGTAACCATTTTCTCCAGGGGAAGTGTGGGTAGCCACTGTGCATCAAATTAAATTATCTGTATATGGAATAATGCAGTTTTTCTTTTACTTTTCTCCTTTTATTGGACCTGATTGTTCTCCTTGTCATCCAATGCATTTGACTGCTGGTTATCCTTTATAATAATAAATCCGTAGTGGTATTGGCCGAATTGAATTTTCCCATTGGTTGATGCCTGCACTCTATAAACCATTGGCCCATCAGTCACCACCTCTGAGTTCCCATTGGCTGATTCCCTTGTCCCCTGTCTACACCGGAACAAACCACCAAAAGAATCTTACCTCAGAGACAGACACATCCGATGCTTCTGTGTCTTTTTCATCAGCTGGCTTCAGAAAGGGCTGCTGCTTTACTGTGGCCTCATGAAGCATTTCCTCAGAGACCACGGTGGCTGCCTCTTTCCTGTCACTCTCTCCCTCCCTCCTTGCATCAGCCTTGCCCCAGGACAGATGAGGATTGGGCCACTGGGGAAGCTGCTAGCCAGAGGCTGTTGCTAGATAGGCACTAAAAGGAGAGCCCTCAGCTGAATATAAATGCCATATAGTCCACCCTCAAAAAAAGTAATTTTCTCCAGGGGGAGAGAGGTCTGTTATCTGGAGATAACAGGATCCCAGGAGATCTTCAGGCTACACCTGGAGGTGAGCTACCCTAGGCCTGGCAGCACCTCTGACACCTGACTGCCATGACTTAACTAGGCCTGGCTGCTTGCTCCTGTTCAGCAGCAGTCCTCCCCCCATGACAGTCAGTGTGACTTAGCAGTTGCCAGCTCCAGGCTGGGAAATCTGTAGAGATTTGAGGGGTGGAGCCTGAAGAGAGTGGGGTTTGAGGAGAGATGGCACCTCAAACATGTACAATGCCATAGACTCCACCCTCCAAACCAGTCATTTCCTCCTGGGGAACCACTGTTGCCAATTTCAAGATGAGGACTGGAGATCAGTCAGAATTACAACTGCTTGCTCTTCAGATGGCAGAGATCGGCTCTCCTTGAGGTGTGTGGGGGGGGAGTGAATGCCTTCACTTGGGTGAGTGTGAAAACAGCAGGGGGGGTGACTTCCCCAGAGTCTCTTTCTAGAGCAGAAGTCACTTTCTAGCGCTTCCATTTTTTGTGCCTTCTTGCCAGAATGCCAGGGGTGCAATCTGATATAGCCATGCCTGAACCCAGGAGCTTTAAGAACATGGCCTGGGAAATTCCTCCTCACATTGTTTTTATCATGCAGCCTGATGAAGACTTATGGAAAGCTCAAAGCTTGTGTGCTGCATTGTGGCCTCAATAAAGGGAATACATGGCTTTTAGTTTTGGACTTGACTGTGGGTTTAATGAGACTAACCTTATGTCTTGTCTTTGTAACCAGAAACAAGGATGATCGTAGAGCAGTCCTCCACAGCTGCCCAGATAGGAAGCCAGTGAGGCAGGGGCAATGACTGGAAGGACAACTTTGCCTACTGAATGGTTGCCTCTCTTGCTATAGCTCCCTTTTGCTATAGCTCCCCCAAGTGGCCACTTGTCTAGCTTGTGCACAGAACCAGACCTCAACTTGTACTTTGGGCTGAGCTTCAAATAACGCGAGAGCACAGTTTCTGCATTCTGTTAAAGATTCATTGTGGAGGGTAGGGACTCACTCTTTCCCAGAGTCTTTGAGGGGAAAGGACATACGTGTCCTGCTTTCTCAATGTTTTTCTGCACAACTCTATCATCTTGTCCCCTAGGACCGCCCCCCCCCCCTTCTCTGCAGTTTACAGAAAGCTCTTGAGAGAGGAGAGGGTTTTTTTTTTAAGACTGGATGAGTAGGACAGGAACAGTCATCAATAGGGCTGCCAATATTGCGTTGGAAAATTTCTGGAGATTTTGGTGGGTGGTGTCCTGGGGATGGGGTGGGAGGCTGGGGCAAGGCAGGACTACAGTGGTCTATAATGCTATCAAAGCCTTCCCTCCACAGAAGCCACTTTCTCCAGGGGTAAAGTTCTCTGTAATTCTGGATGATCTCCAGGTCCCTGCTAGAGGTTTGCAACTCTAGCTGCCAAAGCAGGGGAATGAATTCTCTGATTAGTGGATCTGGGGAAGTATGTCTGCAACTTCTACAGTACATGCTGTATTTGTATTTACAAGTTATATTTTGAAATGAGGGGTAGAAAACCTGTATAAAAATGATAGCTGCTGTGCATTTTTGTGGTGTGGGTAGGCTCAAGCAAAAATTATTTTTCAGGTGGCTAGTCATTCATAGTAAGCCTCTGGAATCTTCACAGAAAAACTCGGAAGTGCTATTTATAAATGTAGCTTGCAAGACTCCTCCTGCTTATACATAGGAAGCATAACTTTTTGTCAGAAACTCTTCAGTATACTGCAGGTGCTTAAAAACCTTGTAACAATTTGATTAAACACCCCCCTCCCCCAGTTGGAAGACGTGGCAGCTTTAAATTCCCTGCCTTTCACTTTGAAGTGAAGAATGTTTTTGACTGCCAGTACATATGTACCTGCCCACATATATAAAATTTTCCTTAACAGGTGATGTATCTCTAGCATCAGAAGCAGGCAGATCTTATCCTTCTGCATAGGACAGAACTCCTATGTTGAACAGTACCACCAACATATATGGGTCCCTGCTCCCCCACAAAAAAAACCCCCAGTTAGTGTCAATCAACTAAGAAATGGTGTGGTATGGTGGTTAGAGTGTCAGACTAGGATGTGGGAGACTCAGGTTTGAATCCTCACTCTGCCATGGAAGCACACTCAGCTTTCATTGGTCAGTCACACACTCAGCCTAATCTACCCCACAGTTGTGACTGAGGATTAATTTGATTAAACTTATTTATTGAAGATATTCATCTCTTGAGATGCACTTTCATATATGCTAGATAATGCAATTTCAACCCACTTCAGTAACAGTTTGCAAGTGGAATTTACCATTTCACACAGTAAAATCCAGTTGCAAAGTGCAATGAAAGTGGACTGAAAGTGTGTTATCCTGTGTGTGTGAAAGTGCACCTTGTCCAAGAAGGAGAAGAGAATTTGCAAGCAACTCTGGGTCCTTGTTAGAGAGAAATGGGGGTATATATGAAATAAATAATAAGTTCAGTTGGGTCTTCGTAGCATTCCCTAGTCTGTAGAGTACTTGAGGCGGCATATGTGGAGTTTGTCTCCACAACCAGATAGACTAGGCTAAAAGACTGGTCAAAATACAGTGAAATTATTGAGTAGAGAATGGACTCTAGATCCTTCATTTAACAGTGTCCATTGCCAAGTATATATATTAGTAGCCGTGTATGTGTAAATATATGTTGCTTTGTAACAGGGTTTTTTTTCTGGGGAGAGCACAGTGGAATGGAGTTCTGGACCCTCTATGTGGAAACAAAATTCTCAAAAAACGTTTAAAAGTTCATGATAGGCACCCATGTGTTTCTCCTTCATTTCCGATTTAAATTTTTTATTAAGTTTCAGTATAAAGGGAAAAGAGTGTTGCAGGGGTACAGAAGCAAAAAAAAAAAAAAATGAAAAGATTTGGGGGAGGAACAAAACAGAAAAAAAAGAGAAGCAGCAAACATAGCAATTACATTTCTACCTTCCAAACCTGATACTAAATTCTTTCTACCTACAAGTCTTAAATTTTAACCCAATATAACCATTACATTCTACAGATTATTTTATTATATACTTTTCACTATTCTATTGCTTATGATATAAATTTAAGCTATTCATCTTTAATCCAAACAAATGAGAAAAGCAAAGAAACCAACCACAAAACAAAACCCGCTGGTTAATTTTAACAATATTAGGGATAAGCACTAACTTTAGTGATACTGACAATAAGCATAAGCAGAGAAGATGAATATGATTTCTTTATCCTTAATACTACCTTAATTGCTTCCAACAGAGACAAAAGGGGGAAAAAATAACCACACAAAATAAGACCTAGCAGACAATACTTTATCTATTTTGAAATATAAAAAGATTCTAATGCTAAAAAAAACAAACTAAAAAAACCCAGGAGCAGATCTTTAAAATTTTCAAATACCTGTGTTGTCTACTTTGTTATAAATTGACCCAAATTAATTGTTTGTCTACATTAAATGCTTTTCATTAAACTTTTTGGAGACTATATCTCCTATTTTCATATTACTCTAAGAAACACAAGTTTAATAAACAGTGATAGCCTCATTTCCCATAGTTATTATTTTTACCTAGGTAAGAAATCATACAATCTCTGTAACCCACTCTCTATTAAATTGCTCTATTTAACTTTTAAAAAAGTAGGATCCCTATATGAAAATGGCCTCCTCTCTCACACTTACATATTTTTGCCTATGGGAAAAATCATACTCCTCTATAAACCACTCTCTATTAAATTGCTCTATTTAGCTTTGAAAATATACGATCCATAGATAAAAATAACAAACAGAAGAGCAACATTCAGCTTCTAAAAGTCTAATTTGCCATTTCAAAGCCACACGCCTCTAGAAGTCTTGCTTGCCACTTTAAAACCTTTTCAAGGCTGCACACCGGTTTCCTTTTATTAAGTCCATGTTGACCAATTACGTGAAAGAGCAACAGTTTATAATCCCTTTTTTTAAAAGCTTTCCAAGTCTTGATGTTCTTGAAGTAGTTTGCCTTTTCTCCCTTTAGCACATAGATCCGTTTTACTAAAGGTGATGAGGTCTCCACCCCGTCACTTCCTTCTGTAAAAACTTTAATCAGTCTTGATTTTCGCTTCCTTTTTGTAACTGTGCACATTTTGATTTCTTTCAACTCCTTTCCCACCGGATCTTTATCCACTTCTCTCGACTCCGTAGCCATCACTGGGATCCCTTCACCACTCCGCTCCTGTAAATTTTCAGTTTTGATGTATTTTAAAATAAAGGTTTCCATCTTGTCTTGTATCAACTCTGTCAAGAGACCGATTTCCTGCTTTTAGGAGAATATGGTAACCATAATATCTTTTTAATCAAGCGCTTCAAGTTGAATCGCTATCTTCTCCACAGTATAACTCAGTCTGATAATCAAAGTTAAAAAGTAACAAAGTCCCAGATAGTCTATTTTTCTAGATCTCCTCCTGTCATGTGTTTTTCTCTTGCATTCTGGTTGTAATCGTTTCAGTCCCGATCAGATATCAAAAGCATTTCCCTTAAAGATATAGCCAATTTTTCTTCAGATCGTATTGTAATAAAATAATGTTCTCATTATAGCTTGTTTAATTGTAAGCAGAATCTATTCGAATATCTATGTTCAATCCAATTTAAGTTATTGCGAGTTCTTAAGTTTGTTCTTTGTCTTTTTTGAAGCCTCCCTTGGGGGGGGGAAGGGGGGGATATCCTCCTCTTCCCCTTTTTTTTGAACAGTCCCAATTGGCATTATAGTAAAAGATCCATTAATTGGTAGTAGTAAAAAGACTTATTTGCATGATAGCATTTCAGTGATTAAGGTATAAATATGATGTGATAGAAGCTTGTTAAGAAGAAAGCAGTCGAGTGTTCATCTCTTACTGCTATCATGGTGACCACAACGGTGGTGCATTGGGGCAGACAGGAGGAATAGGGACCAGCTGCCACTGTTTCCCTGGCTCCTGTAAGGCCCCTTGCTGTCAGAAAACCCCTCCAGGGTCTCCCTTGAGATGACACAGCCGTGGCACCCCTCCTACCGCCCGGTTCAGGGGGCCACCGAGAGTGAGCTCTGTGGACCCCACCAAGCTCAAGATGGCAAAACCTGGAAGTGCCTCTCCTTCATTTCCATCTTGAGAGTTCTGGCACCTCTTTCTCCAGGAAACACCCCCCCACACGCTTTGTAGTTCCATTTTCTGTTCACTGTGGATGAACTGAGGAAGGCTACAGAAAGGCAAAATTTAGGTTAATAAACAACTGATACTTGAAGTGGGTTGTTTTTGATGAGCTGCAGCAACCAACTGGGATTATAATTTGGGGTTGTCACTTTCTACCTGTCCCAGATGGTTTTATTTTAAATGCACTTTACGGGTCTAAAAGAGTGCCGGATATGCTTGAACAATGAATTGTGGACTGCTGCTGCTGTCAGGTGACAAGATGAAGAAAAAGAGGAAGAGGAGATTGGATTTATACCTCACACCCTTCCCTACCCGAAGGAGTCTCAGAGCAGTTTACAATTTCTTTTCCCTCCCCCCCCCCCCAAAAAAAGACACCCTGTGAGGTAGATGAGGCTGAGAGAGCTCTCCCAGAACTAGGGCTGCCAATCCCAGGTTGGGGCAGGGGATCCCCTGGTTTGGAGGCCCTCCCCCCACTTTAGGGTCATCAGAAAGCGAGGGGGGGAGGGAAATGTCTGCTGGGCACTCCATTATTCCCTATGGACATTGATTTCCATAGGCTGTAATGAAAAAATGATCCACAGGTATCTGGGGTTTGGGGGGCCCTGTTTTTTGATGCAGAGGCACCAAATTTCCAGCATAGCATCCAATGGCTCTCCTCAAAACACTCTCCAAGTTTCAAAAGGATTGGACCAGGGTGTCCAAGTCTATGAGTCCCAAAAGAAGGTGCCATTCTCCTTCATTATTTTTAATGGAGGGAAGGCATTTAAAAGGTGTGCAGTCCCTTTAAATGTGATGGCCAGAACTCCCTTTGGAGTTAAATTATGCTCATCACACTCTTGCTCCTGGCTCCACCCTCAAAATCCCCAGATATTTTTTGAATTGGACTTGGCAACCTTATCCAGAACTGCTCTTGAGCAGAACAGCTCTGAGAGAACTTGTGTCTGACCCAAGGTCACATCAGCAGGTGTATGTGGAGGAGTGGGAAATCAAACCTCATTCTCCCAGATAAGAGTCCTGCATGCCTAACCACTACACCAAACTGACTCTCAAGATGTTAATGGTAACTTAGGACTGGCAAAAGAAACTCTCCTTATTTAAAAATTGGACATTGTGGCCAACTGAGAGAAAAAAATAGTGGGCATATCATTTCCAACAGCTCATGGATAATTTTTTTTTACAAACAAAAGTATACTTGTTCTACCCCTGTCCTTGTATTGAAATGGACCACCTGAGCACCCACCCTGTATATTGCTACCTGCTATCTATGTATCTGTTTCCTAAGTGTTGCCCCATCTATGGGTATCTTAATCTGTGGATTGGGGCCACATTTATCAAAAGAGATTTTTCTGCAACCTTGGAGACTTCCCTAGATCTGCAAATTTTTTTTTGAAAAGTTTAAAAAAAATCATTGGGGGGAGGCTAAATTTTCCCCCAAATGCATTTACTGTTGGGCAGCTGAAGAGGGGCTTGGTGGTGGCTGCTGCGGCATCAGAGCCTGGTGGATATGATATGCAGATTTTCTCTTTCCTCAGTATGGGTTAAGCCAGTAGACTGCTGTATAATTTATGTGGTCATCTGGGAAATATCATCATATAATTTGCACACCACCAATGCTGTTTATTTAGCAGGGTTCAGACACATTAACCGTTTCAATGTGGAGTACAAACAGACCCGGCTGGGGCTTAATCCAACGTTTTTTCATTATGGTTCAGTCAATATGCAGTGTTTCTCCCATTCATGTATATAGGATGTAGTCTTGTATAAAGGGTTATACTCATATTGGAAAAGGCTACTCAAGTCTGAATTCTGCTGAAGGCACGGTTGGAAGTGGGTTGATAGTAGCAGTGTTTCCCATTGTGTACACACACACTTTTTTGGACAGTGTCACCTCAATCCAAACATGTTGCATAGGTTTTTTGAAACAACACAAAAGTCCTGCAGATCTTACATACTGGTAATGAAAGTGGAATAAAGCATGTATTCTATAAGCAGTGACCCCTGTTTTTCCTTGCCTTCAACTCCAGTGTGAAGGGGGGGGGGGCTTCCATTTGAGTACAGTGCTTCCTTCACTGTGTCCTCCCCCTCCAGTCAGCTGACATTTTCTTATTGTCTGTCTGTTCCGTTTCCCCCTCCCCGGGTATATAATCTTTTTCTCTGTGTGATCTGTTTAGATCATGTTCAGTTACGGTATGTAAAATGTGATCAGAGAGTAAAAACATTGGTTTTCAAGCTACAGTCATATAATTGTTACTTGTGTAGAAGAGGAAAGCGGCTTGTTCTGCTATACTGCGCCTGTGCTTTGGGATTGTCAGAATGAGAGGTAGCTTCAGAAGTGGCCTTTTACTTCTGTTAGCATTAAGCAGAACCTCTGGGGGGTTGGCAGTGCTTTAAATCTTTTGTGCATTGTTTAAACTAGGGATTAAGAAAATAGCCCAGCAGTTGTTGCTAGCAGTGTTAGGCTGAAGGATAACGGTTAGGTATGGTGAGCAGAGTAAATAGAGGGAAATTAGTTTTACCTCCCAGGAAGCTTTGTACAGGTAAATTGTAGTGACAGTTTCCATTTGGTTCACCAGCTGTGTGCGTGTGCTAAAGAACATCTTCATGGGTGGATGAAATGCTATTTTACATTCTTTCTGATCAAACACAGTGTTCTAAGAAAGATGGTCTGCTCTTCTAAATAAATAAATAAAGTGTTCTAAAAATAATACTCTTAACAACATTACCGGTAATGCAAATTAACAGTAATGGAATAGTAAGGCAGTGATCTTCAACCATCAGATTTCAAAAACTTACTAGACTACAAAAGTTGTTTCACTGTCAGCTTACTTGCAATATTAAATTTTGTCAGATGAGCCTCCAAGAAAGATCATTCCACAACAAAGAAAGCTGTGTTCATAAAGCATAGCAAAGAACTTCAGAAAGAAAGTTATCAGGAGCAAGTCTCACTATCGCATTTATATGAAAGGAAATGCTATCATATCCTGGCCCCAGGCCAGTTTTTGAGGCTTTAAAGATAGTAAGAACAGCGTCTGGCACTGAGCCCAGAAACTGGCTGCTAAATAGTGAAGTTCCTTTAATTATAAGTGTTTGACCATAGCAACTGACCTCCACCATCAGCTCGCTTCTGGAAATTGTCAGTGCACATGTAGTAGTGCAGTTCTACCCTTCTGACTGCAGTGAGCTCTACAGGTGTAACTTTGCTTTGGATTGCACTGGACACCTTTCTTCTAGAGAACAGCTTGGCTGCTGGGTCAGACAAAGCTTGTTGACAAACCCTAGAGATTCACTAAAAATGATGGGATCAGGCAGAGCTGATCCTTCATAAACAGGGACCATCCAAAAGAGAGAAACCCTCTATTAGTCTGGGAGCAGAATTAGTTAACAACATGAGCCTTTTCACATTATCTTTTTAAACCAGAAGGCAATTGTTATTGGCCTGCCATGGAGTAAACTGATACAGGGATGGGGCTTTCACACAGTGCTTTTTCTTCCAGTAGTGATCCGTTTCCATTTCCTGTTCTTTTTTGCTGTGCACTATTTTCCTCAGTGTTTTTTAAAACTTTTTATTGAAAGCACTATGGTGCTGAAACTGGTCCGCAATCAATAGAATAGTGCCACCATTGGGTTGTCTGGCTATTCAGGCCATAGCACTCCCAACAGAAAGGGTTTTTTTAAAAGGAAGATTGTGCACTCAGCAAAAAAGGGTGTGAAAAATTCATTCCAGGAAGTGCCACAGGGCATTTTACACAGCCCACCATAGCAATTCAGATCCAAAAAGAAGGGGTTGAATATGGGATGGAAGCAGTCTTCATCAACGATGCCTCAGTCATGTCTCACCAAACAGACAATCAGGATTGTCTGAACTGGTAAATATATTCCAGTAACAGCTAATTACTGTAATGGATCTGTCTGAAATGATTGGGGGGGGCACATTATTGGCCAGTTACTAGACTAGCAGTGTTCCCTCTAAGCTGAGTTAGCGTGAGCTAGCTCACAGATTTTAGCCTCCAGCTCACACATTTTTGTCTTAGCTCAGGAAGGATAGCCCCAGAGCAAGCTAATTTATGTAGTGGCTCACAACTTTAATGCCAGTAGCTCACAGCTTTAATGCCAGTAGTTCACAAAGTAGAATTTTTTCTCATAAGACTCTGCAGCTTAGAGGGAACATTGTAGACCAGCTGTCTGAAAAGGGCTCAGGTGTTAGTGGGGGCAGTTTTTAGATGCTGGAAACGATTGCCCTTTGTCTTACTGCTTCATAAAGATTACAAAAGTGTTTGTTTCTGAATATTTTACGACTTTATTTTTAAGGGCCTAAAATGTTGCATCTTAAGTGCTGCTTAAATTTCAGCCAAAAAAGAGAAAAAGATTTTAAGAGACTATGTTCATAGGGTTTTATTTGCACCACTTGTGGAGAACAACTTGCTAAACAAGGTGATTTATATAGTATCAAAGAAATCATCAGGACGTAAGTAAAAGTAGGAGCAAAATTGCCAAGGTAGATTGTTCCCCTGGGAGTGAATGGTCTGTAGTGGTAGTTAGAAAACTAGGTTCGACCTCATCAGATGAAGATGAATGTAATTCCTTTCAACTCTGATAAGTTGCTGCAGTGCTGATATTGTACCTGCATACGGCTTCTATTAAACTAATGCTAAGGTAGCTGTGAATCAAACTTATCCCCTGCATGAGTGTCACATAAAGCTGAAGTGAATTCATGCAACAAATCTGGAATGTATATCTTTAGTGCTTCACATGCTTTTTGCACTGACTGTTTAAATACTAAATTATGGGGCTGTTTTCTATGCTTATCTTTTCAACTGTTTTGGTTACAAATCATGCAATTTCAATAAAAAGAACCCCTTACATTTGGCAATAATGTTGTATTGCAGAGAAAGACTTACCTGCAGTCTCTGACATAGGGAACCCTAGATACCATAGATGAACATAGTGTGAGGGATGTTGCTGATGTCCTGTAACTGAGCAGCTTTGGGGTGTGCAAGAAAAGAGGCAGCACTGGACATGCTCTTGAATACAAACAGCTGGGTTCAGGTGCTGCATCCAGTATGTTTGAAGATCTGGATGCTTCAGTTTTGCTGTTAGCACTTCAGATGGCAGGAGACTCAAGCTACAGTTGTTTGTTAAATCCAAATGCAAGTTCTCCATGTCTAAATGTAGTACTTGAATCAAAGATCCAATCACTTTATTAGTATCAAAGAGAAGCTTATATAGAAGTACAGACGTCGGTACTGTGTGTCAGAACCATTATTTTTTTCTTTGAAAAGTATGTAGCTTAATACTGTGATTTAAAAAAAAAAAATCAAATCAGTTCTAGTGAACATTTTTGTTCTAAATATCATAACTTAACACTGAGATACAAAGAACAGGGAGATCCATTACATGGCTGATGGATGCTACTTGGGTGAGTGGGAGGAGGCAACTCTGAGGGCCATCTTTTACAGGGTTTCCGAGGTGTGGTACCTCCTCAAGTTTTTTTTTTTTTTTATGCTATCATCTGAAAGTAGGACCAAGTCTAATATGTGCCAGGCATCAGTAATAGCATTTCCCCCTTCCCCCCGCAGTACCAGGGCTCATCTCTGGAATATATGAAAAGATGGAAATGTTACTAAGGAGGCTTAATGCCAAACCGTAATATGAGTAAGTTAACTATAATTAATTGATCAGCTGAACCCATACTGCGATATTAACTATGGTTTGTTAGGGTACTTTAAGCAAGGACATTAAACTGATTTATTAAATACAGATAAGCATAACCATGGTTTCACATCATGTACATCTGTGGTATTTTGGCTTGTTTACCACTGCCACTCAGCATCTGGGCCACCTACACGGTTGCTAGGCAAAGCAGTTCAAAACAAACTTCTCTTTTCTTCAGATGGATCTTTCTAACAGTGCAGCTTCCTCACTCAGTTTGGTGTAGTGGTTAAGTGTGCAGACTCTTATTTGGGAGAACTGGGTTTTATTCCCCACTCCTCTACTTGCACCTGCTGGAATGGCCTTGGGTCAGCCATAGCTCTGGCAGAGGTTGTCCTTGAAATGGCAGCTGCTGTGAGAGCCCTCTCCAGCCCCACCTGCCTCACAGGGTGACTGTTGTGGGGGAGGAAGGTAAAGGAGATTGTGAACCACTCTGAGACACTCAGTGGAGGGCGGAATATAAATCCAATGTCGTCATCGTCTTCTTCACCCTCTCATTCATGCCAGGCAATGGCTAGTGTGCAGACGCTTATCTGGGAGAACTGGGTTTGATTCCCCACTCCTCCACTTGCAGCTGTTGGAATGGCCTTGGGTCAGCCATAGCTCTCACAAGAGTTATCCTTGAAAGAGCAGCTTCTATGAGAGCTCTCTCTGCCCACCTACCTCACAGGGTGTCTGTTGTGGGGGAAGAAGATAAAGAAGATTGTAAGCTGTTCTGAGACTGATTCAGAGAGAAGGGCAGGGTATAAACCTACAGTCATAGTGAGTTTGTGATGTGGTGAAACTTTGCCCTCCAGTTTGAGATACTAACTGGGGTCATTTCACTAGTGAGGAGAAAAGAATTATAGCTTTCAAATCAGAAACTGGCAACACAAACAGGAACTGATGAGTGCTTGTGGGCCAGTTCCTGATTTCACGAACTGCATGTAAATATAAGTCAGGCATTGGCGTTATATTTCTACCAATCTTCAGACTAGCTTTTTCCTCCTTGATGAATCATCACAGAGTGTCCAGATACTGGGTATTATGGGAACGGTCTTCCAATACAATGGATGGAATTTCCGAGTCTAAAGCTTTGGCATCCCTACCCTCTAGAGGTAATAAGTGGTGATTGTACCATTCTCCTATTGTCTCATTTCAGGAATGTACAACAATAGTACAATGTACAACAATATTGCCTCATTTCACCAACATACAATCATGGAAATTGGTTTCTTTTTGTGCACTGAGGACACTCAGGGTGGGGAAAGATAAGGTTTTATGTGGAATTATTTTCCCATACTTCCAAATGATTCATTGAAGTACATGAACAGCTAACTGAACAAATGTAGATAGAACGACGAAAGGGCTGTTGTGTGCCAGCTGAGTTCATTATAGAAAACTTCCACCTGGATAGATGGAGAGAAACTGAAAGAGACAGAAGGAGATGTACCATAATCTCTATAGGGAATTAATGTTTCACATGCAGGCCTGGATCCTGCTGGAAAGACTCCAGTGACAGAAATATTTCAGTCATTGGACTTCACCTTCTCCCCCTTCCCCTCTGCTACAGCCCCCAAATGCCCCCTGAAATGGTGCTCCTGAGGGATCGGGTACTACTAGGAACAGTATGAGGGGGAATAGTATGAAGCAGAGTTCCGCTGCAGGAGCTCTGAATTGGTGAGACCCCCCCCCCACAGAAGAGTTGGTTTGTGTATGTTACTTTTCTCTATCTTGAGTCTCAAAGTGGCTTACAATCTCCTACCCTTCTCCCCACAACAGGCACCTTGTGAGGAAGCTATTACCCATCACTTCCCCTTTACAACAGTTCATAGTTAAATATGGGAAGCAGTTGAGAAAAGAGGAAAAGAGGACCTTTTGAGAAAGGAAAGGAAGAGAAACAGCCTAACCCATATAGGCCAGTGAACCTATAACAGGCCTCAAGTGAGCTTAGGTTTAAAATGAGGGTGGGGAAATTCCAAAAGGCTTAGAGGTGGAGCCTGGGAAGGGTTTGAAGAAGGAAGACAGCTCAACAAGAATGTGATGCCATGCATGCAGCCCACCCTCCGAAGCTGCCATTTCCTCCAGGGAAACTCGCCTCTGTAATTCGGAGATCAGTTCTAATTCCCAGAAAAACTGCAGCCCCACTTGGATGTTGGCAGTTCTATCTAAAATGCTTCTACTTCTTGGGCAGTAGAAGAAAACTTTCAGTTAAGGAGAATGAATGAGGTAGTTCCCTCCATTTGTGTTTCACAGACACCCACAAAAAAACTAACAACAGAAAGAGACACAAAGAATATGGAGAATTTGGGGATTTCTGCAAAGAGTGGGAAAGGGATAACATCCTTGTAATCCTGCCTGCAGTGGTCCCAACCCAGGCTTCCTAGGGGTGCCAGCTTCCAGGTGGGTCTGGAATTATAGCTCATCTCCAGACTATAGAGTTTCCCTGGACAGTGTTCTGAGAGAAATGTGACTGGCCCAAGGTCCAAATTGAAATGTTTATCTTCAGTTCATGGAAGGCTCTCGAAGTTTGTTTTATATATATTTTTAAATCACTTAAATTAGCTTCTGATAGCATGTTAAGCTTCCAGCTATCATACCTTACATGGTTATTGATGATACAACCTGAAACATGTCTATGGGTAGGAACTGAAGCAAACGCAAAAATCTCACGTGTGTGAGTAGAAGAAAATGTTTTATTCTTTTCAGACTCTGGGCAATTATGTTGTGGGGGTGAGGTGTCACTATTTTTGTTGCATTAAGTCTGCACATCAGAAGCCAGTAAAATGCTGACTCATAAAAACCAAAGTTCTCAAAAACATTGTTAGTGTACTCATTTTTAAAAGACATTTGTATAAGTTTATTTCCATTGTTATATGTGGTTAAGAACAACATTTTTTTTTTAATTCTGTTCTCTCCCTGGGCCATATTTTGAAAGAAGAAAGCAAGGCCACACTGTTTTTCAATAGGAGAGCTGCCACAGGGCTGGTTGGTTGGGATATAAATGAAATAAAGCCCCCAGAAGCACAGAGGCTGCTGCATACAGATTGGCAGCAGCCACAGTGCTTCATTGCATTTTCCCCACCACCACTAGGGTGCTAGTTTCTTTCAGCAGCAGTATCAAAGCTTGCAGCTGTCATAGCAGGCAGCTGTGTTTTACCATGGGGGTGGAAAACGGTGGGAGGTTTGATGTGTGCACTGTCCACATTTTTTAAAATGAGAAAAGTAGGAAGATAAAACGTGTATCCGTCTCATAGGGGTGCCAACCTCTGCATAGTTGGAAAGGAAAGCAATAGCTCCGTGTAAACAAGCCTCAAATGTTAACAAAGAAGTGTTGATTGTAATATTATAAATAATGCAATAACATTCATAAACATGTTTACCATACAGAAATTTATAGAAAGCAGTTGTGCAATTCGTGAATCAAGCTGTTCATGAGTCACCAGAGAGCCCAATTCCACAGTCCAGTTAGTAAGTTCTTATTAAAATAAGTTGAACATCTTATAAAATAGGAATCTTCTGCTCACGGAAACACTGTGCAGAATTCATTAAGCCACAATTCTAGTAGAGCACCTTGTTTTGCTGAAGTCTTATCCAAGTTGGAACTACAAGATAACTTACAAAGTGCAGACTATTCCATATCAGGAGCATCCAAAGACTGCTGTATTCTTCCTAAATGGCTAAAATATTGTCAAACAGTTTTTTGGGGAGGTAATTGGGGGGTGTAGGCAGAGAGGAGCACCTGAAACCAAGGGACCCTCATCCACACCAAGGGCATCTGGGATCCCTATTTGGAAGGTGGATACTACGGTGTTATACTCCACTGGAGTCCCTCCCCTTTCCAAACCTCACCCTCTTCAGGCTCCCTCCCCTCAAATCTCCTGGTATTTCTGAACTCGTGGTTGGCAATTCCTTATCTTCTCATCAAGTCTTCAATGTTCCTCACTGCCAGTTTGGATGATTATTTATTATTTACTTCACTTCTGCTTAGTGGGACCCCAAAGGATCTTACATCATTCTCCAGTCCTCCATTTTATCCTCACAGCAACCTTGTGAGGTAGGTAAGATCTTCAGGGGCAAAGCCTCACTTGGACAGCATGAGGACAGGTGTCCATGGGTATGGTAGTGTCCTCCGGTTTACAGTAATGCAATGACCCTGTTGGTTCTTGGTGTTCTCCATCCCTCAATCAGCAGTTTTCATGGAGCAACAAATGGCATGAATAATATATATGACAGAGTAAAAATCTGATTTAATTGAAGGCTTTTGCCATTGTGAAAGCATCCAAGACCAAAAGTGTATACTGAAGCACAAAGGCTGATTTCAGTTTTAATATCACTATAGTAATGTCAAATTCTAGCTCTACTTCTAGAGTTTTTCCTTTGGAAGGAAGCTGGGAAGGCAGTTTTAAACCTTCTCCGTGGGAGGCCTAATATCAGATGGTGGTATTTTAATGTTCTGTCAATGTCGGAAGCCAGTTTTCTGCTGTGGCAGAGAACAGACATTGGCATAGTTGCATGTGCAATGATACATCAGATGTCACTGTTGATATAGGCCTGGTGAACTGCTTCTGAAGGAGGACCTTGATAGTTTGCTAAATACTGGCAGCAAGAAAACAAGTAGTGGAACCATACAGTACAACATTTTTTTTCTTGCCCTCCTTCTGCCCTTCACAGTTCCATGTTTATTTAGCTATTTATGCTAATACTTCATTTATACCCTGGGGATTGGAACTTGGTCTCACGGACAGGTTTCAGGCTGACTCTCTAGCCACAGTACTGTGTTGAGTCTCAGAAGTTCATCCTTGGTATGCATCCCACACACTTTGTGAAAGGTGGTTAGATAATCTTCTTCAAAGAATATCCATCACTCTTCCTGTAATTTGGGAAATTCAGATTTAATTCCTCTCCTCTGTGTATGGCTTGTTTTCAGTCTAGGTCAGGACTTCTGTTGTGACTGACAGGCCCTTCCTTGCCTTTTTGAGCTATGTGAAATTATTTCATGTACATTTGGCCCACTGGACCATTTAGTGCTCAATATAGTCTACTTTTACTGGTCTTTCAGGCAGTTGAAAGTCTTTCCCAAATCCTGTTATTTATGATCCTTTAGCTGGAGATGTCAGGAATTGAACTGGGAACCTTCTGTATGCCAACAATGTAGTCTGTCATGGAGCACCTTCTCCTAAAAGTACAGACCTCTTACCCACTCTTCATCCTGGTGTGTGCTTTTATGGCATTCAAACTGAGGCTCCCTCACCTTCAAAACAAGAATCATGCCGCTGGCCATATTTTCTGCTTCAAACTTTTAAAGACCAGTCGTTATCTCTAAGGGTGTGCAGTTTTTTTAACCAGTATTTTTTGGATCTTCTTCGTGGTCTTCTTCGTGCTTCACACTCATGGGATAGAGCACCTGCGCCGATCCCCGAATCGGTACCTAAAAAGCCTGGGATTTTTTCGCGCTCGGCACCAACGGGCATGCGCAGGCGTCCCAGTATGCATGCTCTTCTGGAGCCAGCGTGAGGATCCCGCCAGTTCCTTTCTGACCTCTACACTGAGAGGATCTACTTTCTTGTCCCCGGTTGGTAAAGTAATCTTTGGATTATTTCTCTTCGTTGTATATAGCCCGTTGGTTGTTTTCTTAGTGTAGTTAGATAGTTAATTGTTAAGATAGTTAGT
This sequence comes from Heteronotia binoei, assembly GCF_032191835.1. Lineage (NCBI taxonomy): Eukaryota > Metazoa > Chordata > Lepidosauria > Squamata > Gekkonidae > Heteronotia > Heteronotia binoei. The sequence continues at coordinate 68,842,528 of NC_083227.1, forward strand.
GTTGTTTAAAAAAAAATTGTTGGACTTTGCCCTTCGAGGCCCCGTTTTTCCCCTCAGAATTTTTCTGTGTGGTGTTTTTCTGGTGTCTATGGAAAGGCATTGGGGTTTTTTTAAGAGGTGCCGTTCCTGTGGAAAAAAGATCGCACCTCCTGATGTTCACTCCCTCTGTTTACTGTGTTTGGGCGAGGGACACTGCATTGATTCCTGTCTGCACTGCCTGAGTTTTTCCAAGCAGACTCGTAAAAATTGTGTGGCGAGACTTTCAGCCACTCTCATGGAATCGGCACTTCGTCCTTCGAAGATGGCAACGGGCCCATCGGCACTGATGGGGGAATCCACAGCTCCGACAGTCACATCGGTCGATACATCACCAATTCAGACCAATATGCTGACCGAGCGAGGCCAAACCACAAAACGGCTCTCTGAAGGGACAGTGGAGACTCCGGCCAAGAAGCGTTGGGATGACTCGGGGACCCGATCATCCCTGCCAAAAAAGGTGAAGTCCAAGGAGAAGTGGAAGAAAAGATCGTCCCGCACTCCTTCCCCTTCTCAGAATGCTTTGGCTTTGACGCAAGTTGCTCCACCCAGGAAGATCTTGGCTTTTCCGCATCGGAGCCCTTTGGTGTCGAGAGGCAGTGCTTCGCAGCAGTTGCGCTTGTCGGCATCAGAGCATGAGATTGACTTGACTCAACGTTCCCACTCGTCGAGATCGGGAGCACGTCGTCAGAGTGACAGCGGTTCTATCTCAGAGGTAAAAGTTTCAGTACCAATCGAGCCTTCGGCACCACTCGATCAGACGAGGGGACAGAGAGAGCTGGAGCTAACCATTATGGTTCGCTGTTTCCCACCGCTTCCATCGTGGGATCAGCGTCAGTGGCCTTCTCCCTACGGCTATCCGTACCCGCTGTACCAGAGGTACCCCCCTCGTGATTTTGCTGATTGGGATCAACAGTTGGAGGCATCGCATCTGTTGCAGATCTCACAGCATTCTAGGCGACGTCCGTCGGTGTTGATCCCACCTGAGAGACGTGGCGTGATGGTGGAAGAAGTCCAGGCTCGGTCGTCAGTATCGATTCAGTCTGCTGTGAGAGCTTCGACGCCGGTATCTCCGAACACTCAGTGAGAAGGGACTCCTCGTTGTCTGACTTCGAGGTCGGTACCGATGATCTGGACAGAGCTTTGGAGCCTTCACTAGTGTCGCATACCGCTGAGGACCTTCCTATATCTCCATCGGAAGATCTGAAGTCGTATGGGGACCTGGTGAAGAGAATGGCACTCTCCCTCTCCCTCCCAGTGACACAACCACAGCCTGTCGTAGATGACACCATTTTCGATATTATGCAATGGGACACGTCGACGGCGGTTGCCTTGCCTGTCACGAAAGTCATCTTACAGGCGGTGAAGGAGCCTTGGGCGAAGCCGGCTTCTACACCTGTGTCTTCCAGGAGACTGGACCACATGTATCGAGTCCAAGAGGCTGGTGCCAAATTCTTGTTTACCCACCGTAAGCTGAACTCAGTGGTTGTATCATCCTCATCCAAAGCATGCAAGACTCACTCTTCCCCACCTGACAAGGAGGGCAAGAAGCTGGACAATGTGGAGAGAACATTTTATTCTGCTGGAGCTTTGGGGGTAAAGGTATCTAACTATGCTGCGTGCATGGCTGGATACCAATACTCTGTGTAGGAACAATTCACCACCCTCCTGTCTTCCCTGAGTGAGGAAAAGAGGTCTGCTTTTAGGAAGCTGGAGAAGGAAGGCTTTGCTGTAGCCAAGCAGCAACTGACTGCAGCAAAGCACATGGTGGATGTGTCAGCCAAAACCATCACATCTGCTGTCTCCTTACGCCGCCACTCTTGGCTCAGATCGACTGCTCTTCAGCAGGACACCAGGGCCTTCGTTGAAGATCTACCCTTCGAGGGTGAAGGTCTCTTCAGCTCTACTACCGACAGTGTCCTCCAGGAGATGGACAAGAGCATAAAGACCTCAAGGAACCTAGGTGTCCCGGCCTCTTCTAGGGCTGCTAAACCGAAACAGTGGCATAAACCCTGGTCCAAGAAGCCATACCAAAAATTCTCCCCAGAACAACAGTGGAGACCTCGCTCTTCCCAACCTGAAAGTAGGTCTCCCTACAGGGGAAACAACAGAAACCACTATGCTTCAGCTCAGACCACTGGCAAGTCTAAGGGTGCTCGCCCACAAAAGCAGGGCCTTTGACTTTCTGGTAGCATGCGTCACCGCCCCTATTTCATCAACCATCCGCCTTTGTCAATTTCTTCCGGCCTGGGAGTCCATCTCTACAGACAGGTGGGCTCTTTCCATCATCGCAGAAGGCTACAAAATAGACTTGGTTCAGGTTCCGAATCAATCTGTGATTATCACCACACCCCCTTCCCCACCTCTGCTGGCAGAGGTGAGCAACCTCCTACAGAAACAAGCCATAGAATGGGTCCCAGTAGAGGCCAGAACGGGAGGTTTCTACTCTCATTATTTCCTGGTTCCCAAATGGGGTGGGGGACTGAGACCAATCATGGACCTTCAGAATCTGAACAGGTTTATCATGTACCAAAAATTCAGAATGTCCACACTGCAGACAATTCTTCCCCTCATCAATCAAGAGGATTGGATGGCGATGTTGGATCTCAAGGATGCCTACTTCCACGTCAGCATCCATCCTGCGTACAGGCATTTCCTTCAGTTTGCAGTAGGTTCCCACCACTTCCAGTTCAAAGCCCTTCTGTTTAGTCTGTCCACTGCACCTCGGGTGTTCACCAAGATGATGAGTGTTGTGGCCGCACATCTCCAGCTTCAAGGGATAGTCGTCTTTCCATACATCGACAATTGGCTCCTTGTGGCAGAGTCGAAGGAAAGTCTGTCCAGCCATATTACCACCACTCTTCATCTTCTTCACACCTTAGGTCTGCAGGGCAACATGGAAAAATCTCACCTTACTCCATCACGGACAGTTCAGCTCATAGGGGCTTTGCTGGACACAAATTTTCACTGCGCCTTTCTGCCTCAGCAGAGACCGACAGACATCATCAATCTTGTCAATCTTTTACAGAGTCAGAAATGGGGCACGGCACAACAGCTGCAGCGGATGCTGGGGCTGATGGTGGTGACTACAAGCGTGCTGTTTGCGAAACTGAGGATGAGAGGCCTTCAATTGTGGTTTCTCAGGCAATTTCTTCCTTTACGGGACTCACCTCGCAAGAGGTTCATAATCCCACCTTTGACTCTCAGAACCCTGAAGTGGTGGAAATCCAGGAACAACATTTGTCAGGGAGCTCCCTTCCACCTACCTGCGACAACAGTGATGATCACCACAGATGCGTCTTTGTGGGGATGGGGTGCTGACATGGACTCTCTGTGTGGGGGGGCCCCTTGGCCTTCTCAATTGACTCACTGTCATATAAATTACCTGGAACTGCTGGCAGTTCATTTTGCCCTTCGGTCTTTCTGCCCCATGGTGGCGGGGAAGGTTGTTGCCCTGTTAACAGACAATACTACTGCCCTGTGTTATATCAACAGGCAGGGCGGGACAGTTTCTCGACGGCTCTGTGCGCTAGCACTGGAACTGTGGTCGGAGTGCCTGGAGCACGACATCTACATAAAGGCTGTGCACCTCCCAGGGGTGCTCAATCTGCAGGCGGACTTGTTGAGCAGGGGTGCAGCATCCCTGCATGAGTGGGAGATACAGTGGCGCTTTCTTCAACCTGTGTTTCAGCTCTGGGGGTACCCTCAGGTGGATGTGTTTGCCACAGCCAGGAACCAGAAGTGTCCTGTTTTGTTCCAGAGGGGACATGGATCCAGAGTCGTTGGGAGACGGTCTGTTGTTCCCGTGGGAAGGTCGGTTCCTATATCTGTTTTCACCTCTGCCACTGCTGACAAGAGTTGTCAACAAAATTGCAAGAGAGAGGCCATGCTGCATCCTAGTGACACCGTGGTGGCCTCGGCAGAACTGGTTTCCGATCTTGTTTCAACTAGCGAGGGGGGGGGGGGGGCTCTACCAGTTTCCAGCAGAACCGGACCTTCTGTCGGCTCAGGACGGTAATGTATTCCATCACAGCGTGCCTCACCTGAAGCTGACAGCGTGGTTCATCGACCCTGTGAGTTCTCCAGCAGAGTCCAACACGTCTTCCTAAACAGCAGGAAGTTGTCTACCCATGCTTCCTATGACAGGAAGTGGCGGAAGTTTCTTCAGTTTTAGTGGATCTTCAGTCTCACCCCAACGGTTGGGACTAATAGTGATTTTTGAATTTTTGTTATCACTGGTGGATGCTGGCCTTGCATTTTCGTCAGTTAAAGTTTATTTGGCAGCAATATCTGCATTCCATGAGTCAGTTGAGGGGCATTCAGTTTTTGCACACCCTCATTCTAAGAGTTTTTTGAAGGGTCTGCTCAGGTTGCATCCTCCATCGAGGTAACCCCCACAGCTGTGGGACTTGACTTTAGTTTTGGACAGGTTGACTCAGCATCCCTTCGAGCCCATGGCCACATGTTCTTTACAGCTTTTACCTTGGAAGACTGCTTTTTTGGTAGCAATCACATCGGCACGCCGTGCAGGGGAGCTCATGGTTATGCGTTGTGACTACCCATATCTAGTTTTTCAGGAGTGTCGTTAGCTCCTGATATTTCTTTTCTTCCCAAGGTGGTTTCCCAGTTTCACCTTAAGTTAGAAGTTTGGTTGTCCACATTTTATCCTACACCTTCCTTGGATGAGGAACATAGGTGGCATGCTTTGGACGTTAAGCGTGCCTTATTGTTTTATTTGAGTCGCTCCCAAGAGTTTTTGTAAGGACCAGCATCTTTTTTTTTCTTATGCTGCTTCTAAGTTGGGATCCAGAATTTTGTCTCAGCGGCTTTCAAAGTGGCTCACTGAGACTATTAAACTGTGCTACTTGTTGGCAAAGAAGCCGTTGCCTGGGCCCATTCGTGGACACACTACAAGAGCGATGGCGACGTCGGTGGCATTCCTGAAAGGCATTTCCCTGATGGACGTGTGCAAGGCTGCCACCTGGTCCTCTTCGCATGCTTTCATGAAGCACTACGCCCTGGATGTGCATGCTCAGCACAGGACTCATCTGGGAGCTGCGGTGCTGCAAGCTGTCTCTTCTGGTTGACCGTCTTCCCGCCTCCAGGTATGTCTTGCTTGCTAATCTCCCATGGGTGTGAAGCACAGAGACCACGAAGAAGATAGACAGGTTGCTTACCTGTAACTGTAGATCTTCGACTGGTCATCTGTGCATTCACACTACCTGCCCTCCTTCCCCACCTGCTGACGGTCTCCCTCCAGTAGGGGCTTCCAGCGGTCAGGAAGGAACTGGCTTGATCCTCGCACTGGCTCCAGGCGAGCATGTGTACTGGGATGCCTGCGCATGCCCGTTGGTGCCGAGCACAAAAAAATCCCAGGCTTTTAAGGTACCGATTCGGGGATTGGCGCAGGTGCTCTATCCCATGAGTGTGAATGCACAGATGACCACTCGAAGATCTACAATTACAGGTAAGCAACCTGTATTTCAACCGGAAAAAAAATTCCTGAAGAATCCCGGATTCCAATCCTGGTACAGTATCGAGATCTGGGATTTTCCAGAAATACCAATTTTGAGGGGGTCCAATAGACTAGAGAAGAAAAATCAGTGGCTTTTTAAAAAAAGGCCGGTCCAATTCTGGGGCTAGCTTGGCTTCTCATGCAGTGTAGTGGCAGGAGAAGTCAGTGCAAAACTGAGCCCCGCAGCACAGCAGATACTGGGACTGGCTTCTCCTGCTGCCTAGTTTAAACTCTGCTGCATGAGAAGCCAGCGCAGAGCCGAGCCAGTGGGAGAGCTCTAAGCTCCCTGATGGCCAGTCAGCAAATTTTCAGTGGGGGCACTGGAGAAAGCAGTGGGGTCCCCCCCAAAATAAAAAGCTTTACACACACTGGTTGCGAAGCAGAGATTCTTTCCATGGATGCCCCCTACCCCCATGTTCCTTCTACTGCTGGGAAAGGGGACTGGAGGGAAGGGCACACCAGGCTTCTGCCAGACAGCTTGCTTGGCACTGCCTTACCCAATTTGTCACCACTCTCATCTGAGTGCAGGGCAAGGAGTTAGGGGATCCCTTCTTCCCAGGCAGCAGGCAAGTCACTCAAGTCGCTCTGAAGTCCCATGTACAGCTGCTTGCTTTGTGCCCAGGGAGAAAAATATGCCGAGTGAATTCAAAGAAACCCCCCAGTCAGTGAGTCCAAGAGCAAGGCAAGCGCAGCTGCATCCAGCAGGAGGGCATTTCAAAACTATGTCACTGCTCAGTACCTGTGCTGCTTGCGGGTGCAGCCAGAGCCATTCTCCTGAAAATACAAAAAGTAGGAGAACACAGAGATAGCTAAATACAAATTGTGAAAAGCCCATGTTCCAAGACACTACCCATGTAACAAAGATTGTAAAGTACACAGGAAAAAGAAAAGGAAAGGTGACTCTGGGATGACGTTGCTTTCACAACGTTTTCATGGCAGACTTTTTACTGGGTGCTTTGCCATTGTCTTCCCAGTCTTTTACACTTCCCCCCCAGCAAGCTGGGTACTCATTTTACCGACCTTGGAAGGATGGAAGGTTGTGTCAACCTTGGGATGGCTACCTGAATCCAGCTTCCACTGGAATTGATCTCAGGTCGTGAGCAGAGAGTTCAGACCCCAGTACTGCAATACTGCTGCTTTACCACTCTGTGCCACAGGGCCCCAAGACTCTGAGAAATCATCCCGAACAGTATATCTGGATCTCTTATTAAAGGCAACAATCCAAATAATAGTCCTAAAACAACTTAAGAAACATCTATTCACTGGGAGAGTCCATACACTTGTTGCTTCCAAGAAGGAGAGGTGTATTTATATCATCAATTTCAATTTCATTTATCCATCAACAATCCATCCACGCAACTTCCGGATTGTACCTGCATTTCAGGACGTTTTTCAGAAAAAAATTCCTTATGATGCAAAAATTGTTTCTCTAAATGAGGTCCCAATTAGAACATTCAATTGGCGCAGCTCACTGGATCCAGGACTTTGGGAAAATACCGCTTCTAGGTCCTGGTTTAAACCAGGCAGCAGGAGAAGTTAGCGCAAAGCTGGGAGCTCTCCACTGGCCCAGCTGATCCTCAGCTGACTTCTCATGCAGCCCAGTTTAAACTGGGCTGCATGAGAAGCCAGTCCCAAGCCGAACTGGCAGGAACAGTCTGCTGCCTGCCAATGCAGCTGATCCTTGGGTTGCCTTCTGCAGTCTTTTTAAACTTTAAAGGGACTGCAGTAGAAGCCCAATGAATAGCTGATATGCTGAACAGCGTATGCTGATAATATAAAATAGTAAGATGCTGGGTGCTCCATTTTTTTAAAGGATAAATATTTGTTGGGAAAGGGGGTGTCCTTATATACTGTCCAATCATGTTGTGGTGGTTGTAGCAAGAAACAACTAAGCAAATCTTTGTGCACTTTTATATATTGTCACTCTTATGGACATCTAGTCCCAGCTTTCTACACAGCCAAATTAGTCTTGGATAAGCACATCACAGCAAAAGAGGGACACACGTTACAAATAGTGTGTACTACTTCCCTTGGTTGCGAACAGGCCTGGGTAATGTCCTGTACCTTTAATAGAAGCCTAATGTGAGACAGCTGAAACTTTTCATGGTGTGGAAGTAAGTGACATTATTTTTCTCCAGACAACTTGGCAGCCATATACCTTCTGCTCCTTCAACCCTGTACTGCGTGAGAGCTACTTCAAATCTTTTATGGAATGCATGCTTTGCTGTCCTGCAAATTAGCTCAGCTGCCCAATTCATGTTTCTGTTTTACAGTTGGGTATACAGGGTGTTGGGGAAATCCAGATGTGAGGAGAGGCGTCTGAGCCTCTGTTTTGGCCGTTTAAACAGGAAGTGGAAGCTTACTCAAGCTTGCTAGTTGAACATCCAAAACTGCTCCATGTAGTAACGGATGTACTAAATTCTTGTGTTGGAGAATGTGATGTGGTATCGCATATTAATCGAGACCACTTCATTTTCAGAATTTAGCCAGTCACTGGTGTCTCTTGGTGAAATAATTATGAACAGTTCTGTTTATTATATTTAAAGTTTTAACCCCGAACAAATGTGCATACATTTTCAGGGGTGTTTTTTTTGGGGGGGGGGGCAATGGGGAGAATTCATAAGATGAAAAACATCAAAATCATTTCTTGCCCAGTTGGTTAGCATAGCCCAAGTAACAGTTTCATGTGACCACAAAGGCTATAACAAATGGCTAGTTTTATAAAAACAAGAATAAGAATTTTTTTACAATTAAAACTATAGATTACAGAAATCAGGAAAAAATATAGGGAGCAAAAATGTCTAACTGCTCATGAATACAGGGAAAATAAAAAAAAAAACAGTCTTCTTTTCCTAGTTCTAAAATATCTCTCTGATTAAAACAGAGATTAAAAAAATCTTGCAGTAAAAATTTGTTTCAATTTTGATTTTGTTCTGGTTGCTTGCAGGCCATCATTGTGCCAGTGTGGTTAAGAGGGGAGGACTCTAATATGGAGAACCATGTTTGATCCCTCACTCTTCCACATGAAGCCTGCTGGGTGACCTTTGACCAGCCACAGTTCTCTCAGAACTCTCTCAGCCCCACTTATGACACAAGGTGACTATAATGGGAGGAGGAAAGGAAGGAAGGTGATTGTAAGCCACTTTGAGACTCCATAGGGTAGATAACAGCAGAATATAAAACCCACATGATATTTTCCCTTAATTGTCTGCTTTCTAGGCTTTCTCCTGCTTTTGGTCTATTCCTTTCCAAATCTAGTTTGATATACTCTTCTTTGAAAAGATTGCAGTCAAACCAAGTTTGTATGACATCTGGATGGGAAAGTGAGGCCAGGAAATCTCCCAGAATTGCAGCTCCAGATGTTAGAGATCAGTTTCTGTGCATTGGAAGATGGATTCTATCTTATCACATCCCTGATGACATCCGTCCCCAGGGTCCACTACCAAAATCTCCAGGAATTTTCCAACCTAGTGTTGGCAGCCTTAATCAGTGCTGTTTTTTCCCCCACAGTGTTACAGCTACCATTCCTATTGTTATAATGTCACACTGCATGGCAATTACCATTTTTAAAAGCTTTCAGAATGCCCTCTAGTAGTGTGCAGGTTAAGTGGTGGCTTATGGAGGAAAAGGTACACGGAATTCTCATGTGAATGTTCCAGTACAAATGCCTCTGCATTTATGGCACTGATGACAAAGAAATGGAGTATCTTCACCAGATGAATTCAGCCTTGTTCAGCAGAACCATTAGCCAACTAAGAAGGCTGTGTTAAACTAGGCTCTGAACACTAGCTTAGAGCAAATTAAGACCAATTTCCCACTCACCTTACGCCGCTCAGAGGTTTCTGTTTGCCAACGCTAGCTGCAGCCCCGAGGCAGATAGTGTGAAATCGGAAGGAAGCCCCGCTGAGAAGAGGAATGTGTGAGAGTGGTGTAAGGTGAATGGAAAATCGGCCTCTTTCCCTCTTCAGATCTATCGATTTACAAACTACCAGGGACAATAGCACAGGTCTGTTGAAAGGAAGGATTAGTATGAATGTAAATCAACCACTTTTATGAAGTTGAGTATTCATTGAATTGGTTGTGTACTCCATAGAAGATGCCTTCTTAGGTTGGTTTTTTTAAAATGTCATTTCTCTGTTTCATCTGATGGGTGTGGGAGACTTTAAAAAAAGTTATACTACCTTTCTTCCCCAAGAAACCAACTTGTCTATCTAGAATTCTACCAAAAGCATATATTCTTTGTGGGGGTAGGAACTAACATTTTATTTTTTATTCTGGTTTGTTTCCCTTACCAATGACAGATTTTAAAGCAGACTTTGATACCCAAAATAGGTGCCATGGCACTAGCCATTGTATTTCTGATTGTCTGCTTCCTCCCCCCCCCCCCTCAAACCAAATTGCCAATCCTGGCCTTCAATGTCATTGGAATTGGTGGGGTGGGGGGAGGCTTCAGAAAACTCTAGGATAAAACTGTATAAGAAGCCCTAGTGAGAGTACCATCTCAGTGATCTAGAAAGTATCCCATGGTTCTGTCGAAGTAGATGAAATACCCTAGCTTCTATATTGTGCAAGTTTACACATGCTAAATAATATTGGTCCATAGAAGGACACTTCTGACCAGTCAAGCCAAAGGTCTTCTACTAAGGACTTAACAACCTCCCTCTGGTCACTTCCTTGCAATCCCAGGTAGGCAGCAAAACAAAAATCCTTATGAAGCTGCTTGTGGGCTGAGCTCGGCTTGCTGACTCACAAGATGCACAAACTTAGTCTGGAGGCCTATCTACAGGACTTCCAATGTATGAGTCAAACCCACCATTTGATTAGTTGTCTTTTTAAATGCATCCCTCTTACTCCACCTCCTTAGGCTTTATGGGAGAAAGCAAAAGCTATCTCTTGCAATGCTGAGATTTCAAGGCAGGAGTACGCTTCTGTCGGGTGCTTTCTCTTGTCCCGTCATGTGGATGTTAAATGCCCGGGAGAGGTGTGCAAAAGCACCAAAAGCATCTAATGTACAGTGTGTCATCCTGGGGCATGCCACGCATCTTAAGTTGGAAGCTGTTTCGCCATCTCACTGGCAGCAGCAACAGGCAAATACTAATGCACTATTTAAAAAGACTAGGGATTGCTTAACTATGTTCTTTTAAACATTTCTTCTGTGTCTAAAAATATGAGGCAATTTTCTGAAGCCTGGGTTAAATGCCTGTTATGTCCCCCGTTTGGCAGACCTTACTTCCGTTCATAGTTTCTGAACATTTGTTCTTCCCATTTGCAAACCCTTGTAATAGTGCTGGTATAGTTGCACGTTCTATTATCCGCCTGGTCTTTAACACACACACAAAACCGCAAGATGGCCTGCTTCTTTCTGGCATTTAGCTTTCATTTGCCTTATTTGGTAATGCTGTGCTGCTCACTTCTTCTGGAAGAAGCTGTTCTGCTAGTTTAGGGATTCTCCCCTCCCCCCTTTTCATTCTTCTAAAGTTAAAAGAGATTGTTTTCTGGAGTTAAGGAATTCTTCAGCATTATCAACCTAGAAGATTTTGGATCAGAAATGGGCTTGCCGGAAGATCATTAATAGTGTGTGTTGGTGAAACAGGTATTTGGATGGAAAACAGAAATCTATCAAGTCAAAAGGCCCTTCCACAAGCCACAATCATCCACCCACTAACCTCTTAGAATATGACTTTGGGTTGTTTCGAGAAGTGGCTGAAGCAGGAAGTGTTGAGATGAGCTTTCTGCTTTTTTTGTACTTCATGAAGAGTGTTTTGGTATATGCTGAGCTGTGGGTGGTGTAATGGTATCAAGAAAAAGCTTTCACTTGCTAGCACACATATCAGGCATGATTCAAAGAGTCTGGTCAGAATTAGGCAGAAGAATTGGCTCTAGGGATGCCAGCTTCAGGATGAGAAATTCTTGGAGATTGCGAGTAGAACTTGAGTGAGGGGAGGAGAGGGAGCTCAGCAGGAATGTGATGCCATATAGTCCACCAGGGCTTTTTTTGTAGCAGGAACTCCTTTGCATATTAGGCCACACACCCCTGATGCAGCCAATCCTTCTGGAGTTTACAGTAGGCCCTGTAATAAGAGCTTTGTAAGCTCTTGAAGGATTGGCTACATGAGAGAGGTGTGGCCTAATATGCAAAGGAGTTCCTGCTACAAAAAAAGCCCTGGAGTCCACCTTCCAAAACAGCCATTTTTTCCAAGGGAACTGATCTCTATAGTCTGGAAATCAGATGCAATCCCAGGAGATCTTCAGGCCCTAGCTGGAGATTGGCAGCCCTAATTGACAGTAAAGTTGGAGGAACAAAGTGGTAAGATGGGCCTGATTTGCAAGAAGCTGTCTCTTGTTTCCTTTTATAGGATCTCCAGGGAGGTTGAAACCAAGCAGAACTAAGAAAAGAACTGGCCTCAGGGGAAAGTGCCTGCTTCAAGACACAGCAAGACTGATTAAGACTGGGGGGGGAGGGCAGGAAGCACAACAGAGGAGATTTTAAAACAATGGTGCTCCTTGGTTCTTACGACACAGAAAAGTATGACCCTTAAAGGGGGGATATGCGTAGATTGAATTCAGGGGAAGAGGAGGTCTTCTCCTGGATGAAATTAATGTCCAGCCTGATTTATTATTTATTTACTGATAAACCATTCTGGAGAGCTCAGAAGCCTGCAGACTGCTTTGTGTCATTTGAGTTGGTCTCAGTGAAATGTTTGAACCAAAAAAGAGTAGCTTATCTCTTCATTTAGCATTTGCTCAGTGCATTGCTGTAATAATCCCTCGTTTTACCTTAGTAGCAGCTGTGACAGGGTAGCCATGTGGCTCAAGCATTTGTAGCTTTTCTTTAGAATTAGGCTATGGGGCAACTTGGACTCTCCATTCGCTGAAACTAATTTAATGTAAGCCATTATGGAAAGCCTGGGTTCTGTCTTTAGATTGCAATTTTGCAGCAGTGCTCAGATTCAGTCATTGAGCTTGTGTGCACTTTTAACCTCTTTTTGCATACCTTTTAAAATATAAACTTCCTCCCAGGTTTGATGCATTTTAAAGGCTTAAAAAAGGAAAGAAGAAAAAAAAGCTCTGAAACCACATTAGAGTTGCCAAGCGTTAACATATTTCTCACTTGTCTTGGGTTTTCTCTCCAAGAATGTGGGAGTGTTTCAAAGATGTGTCTATAAAAGATGCCTTGGTAGAGCAGCTTGATACAATACTACAGTAATTTCTGATCCTCAGCCAAAAGATTGTAGTTGTTTAAAGGAGGCTGGCTTGGGCCTCTACAGAGGATTCAGTCAGGTGGGGGAAGGGAAGGGAAGAATGAGTGAACTCTTCCAGGCTTGAGCAATTGGGTCTTTCCCTAAAAAGTGTCTAAATTAAACTGAGGCTGTGCAAGCCCGTTGAAGCATCTTGAGTTTTGACGTTATCCAGACATATAAAAAGGGGATGATTGAGCAAATATAGGGAAGTAACATTGCCCAGAGGCAGGACTTGCTTCAAAAACACTTACATAAAATTGACCAAGAATTTTCTTTCTATTCTTTTCTCTTTTCTTGCTGTATAAGTGTTAGGCAGTGCATTCTGCATACATACATTATAATGCACGCATACATTGTAAAATGTAAACAAGCCTTTCCTTCTTCCCATCGGATAAGTCTTATTGCGAAATGGCAAGAAGCACCATGTTTTGAGACTTCTCTTGACTTCTCCCTTTTGTTCTTCTTAGTTCATATCTGGTACCAGTGGGGTTCTGGGAATAGCTGAAATTGCATGGAAGTGCTGATTGTATGAGCAGCCACCAAGTCCTTGATTTGGTAGAATCCAGAAAGGAGAAGCAGTAAGAACAAAAGGGTTGTGGGGAAGGTACTATAAAAATGACCTGGCAAAACAGTGGTGCTTGAATGGAATTGCAGTTAATATTTCACCAATTTAAGTGTATTGAAGAAAACATTGTCTATACCACTGAGTATGCTACCTTTTGCCTGAAAATAGAAACCATGAGATGGCATAGTTTTGCACAGCTCTGTTACTTAAATCTGCCTTACAATGTTTGTGTGTGGGGATATAAATTGCTGTACCCTGTGCTTAGCCCCCAACAGAGAAAAGAAGGGTTTGGGAAGAAAGATTGAAAGATCTGGCAAGTTACTATGATGGATTAGTGTGTTTAATTTATGGCTGTTTCATTTGAACACAGAAGCAGGGTCTCTGTCCTTTCCGCTTTATTAAATAGAAAGCTATATTTGCAGTGGGTACACTCTTTTAAATACATTCTTTAACTGTGTATTTTATACTGGAGCACAAAATGCCTTGTGAAAATAAAAGTATATCTTTCATGTCCATCTTAAATGTTTAATACAAAATTTTTACTGTTGTTCAAAGGAGAAACTTGGATATTGTGAAATGTGGTAACTCATATTTAGGTTGATTCTACCATGGGATGAGAACATGGTTGTGTTGGTATCATATGTCAGATATAGTTTACTATCTTGTAAACTGAATGTATGAGAGAGAGGGAGTGGAATAATCATTTGGCATTTTGGTTTCCAACTAGTTTCTTCCTGTCTGACTTTGAAAAGATTTAGAGTTGGAAGGCACCCTGTAGGTAATCTAATTGTATTGGATGCCTTAACCACTATCTACACTAAAACTCATCATTTGTTGTAACAGGTTTAGGTGCACTTACCTTTGTTTGATGGTAGCCTATATGGTCAAAGCGTCCTCGAGTGATGCTTGTCCAGCTTTGTACTCTGAAAGCAAATGGAGAGAACACTTTTCTGGCAGTGTGATCCTGTACAGTTCAAGCTCACTAGGACAGACTGCAACTGGAGTTCAGAGCCCACTGTTCAAGTCCACTGGGACAGACTGTAGAATTATTCTGTAGGATTATACTGTAAGGGACTCACTTAATTTGCTTAAGTGTCACACAATAGTTGAGAAAATAGTTCCTAATATTGTACCTTCCTACAACAAGCGTATTGCTTTGAGCACTGTCTGGTTGGGGTTTTTTTTTTTTGTGTGTGTGATAGACCTTAGGTTAATAAAGCATGAGGGTAGACAAGTTAGACAGATGGTTCACAAATTGTGCAGAGGTTAGCTAATTGCTTGGGTTAGTCTCCAGTGACTAGAGGTGGGAGAAGCCATAAATGAATGCCAGCAGCACACATGTTGCATGCATAGTACCTGTCCTGGTTCAAGAATCTCATGAAACAACACTAGGAAAGATCTGCATCTGGGATAATTGGACATCTGCCTAGTACTAGGCAAGAGACACCAGTGGCCTGAATCCATATAAAGCTGCTTCATTTATTTATATTCACCATATAGAATAGAAGATATAGTAGTAAAAAAAAGTCTAGTTACAAGTCTGCAAAGTGCTGTCTTGCAGAACTGTTTGCATAGTGCTTGGCCTTATGAATTATAGGTTGGCCTTAACAGATGCCAACTATGTACAAGATAGACTGTTTAGTTCTATTTAGGAGATGCCAACTTACCTGTAGAACCAGAGCTTGAGGCAATGGAGGAGGCTTAGTTTTGTGGGGGGAAGGAATGTTTGGGGAAACATGAGAGACAAGATGCAGGCCATCCCAAAGGAGAAAATCTTAGCAAGTCTCCTTGCCTCACCTACTGACCTAACCTACTGACTGACAAACATACTAACATGCCTCTAGCTACCATCCTAAACATACCAAACAATCCTGAGCCTTCTTTGGTGGGGAGGGCAGGATAAAAATCTAATAAAATAAAGTAATAAATTGTATACAGCCAAGCTCTACAACTGCATCTGCTTCATGTCCTACAGACATTCTCACCTGAAGAATCTACAACAAACTTTTTTGGAATTAAATTAGCCATCTGATGAAATCAATAAACAGATCAACAAAGCCAGAATGGTACCCGGAGAAAATCTGTTGCAAGACAGGCCCAAAAGAGAGAATAACAGGATATTAGTAGACGTCACAGAAGAACAGCTTTCAACTCAAAAGAGTTCAACACATCATCAGCAACTTACAACCTTTACTAGATAATGACAGTTCTCTTTCACAAGTACTGGGGGGGCATACCTTTTCTTGCACACAGAGCCCTCCAATCTCATACAACTCACAATAATGCAACATCTAATTTGAACATGGATACTGATACCAGAGTAAGAGCCCCGTGGTGCAGAGTGTTAAGGCTGCAGTAATGCAGTCCTAAGCTCTGCTCACGACCTGAGTTTGATCCCCGGTGGAAGTTGGGTTTTCAGGTAGCCAGCTCATGGTTGACTCAGCCTTCCATCCTTCCGAGGTCTGTAAAATGAGTACCCAGCTTGCTGGGGGGGAAGTGTAGATGACTGAGGGAGGCAATGGCAATGGTATCTGAAGAAGTGTGCATACACATGAAAGCTTATACCTTGAATAAAACTTTGTTGGTCGTAAAGGTGCCACTGTTCTAACTCACAGAAGTAATTGTTAGAATCTTGCCTTGCCTGCCTGCAGCAGAAATTTTAAGAGGCACATGATAAATGAAAGCTCTTGATGAGTCAGTATATAGATTTGTAAAAGAGGCATAATTGCTTGCCTTTCAGAATTGTTGAGGCTTTAAATCAATGTTTGACAAGTTCTTTGTGGTCTCTATTATGTTGTGCTACCGCCAATTACATAATGTATTGAGTTGCATGGAGCACTATTGCAGTCAGTGATGTAGGTTTTTGCTTTCTCCTCAGATGTTAACTGAGACCGAACTATATATAGGCTCAAAAGATTTCAGACCAACAGAAGTTATGGGTGCCTGTGTCTCTCCCTGGTAGTGACCAAAAAAGAAACATATCACCCCAATTGTAGGAGGGCAGGGCACCATATAGCCTAGTCAGGGCTTTTTTTGAGCGGGAATGCACAGGAATGCTTTTCCGGTTGGTTGGCTCAAAAAAAGGGCTCCGGCAGAGGGAAGGCACTAGGTTAGGGGTGGCCAAATTGTGGCTTGGGAGCCACATGTGGCTCTTCCACACATATTGTGTGACTCTCAAAGCCCCCACTGCCCATCGGCAAGCTTGGAGAAGGCATTTTTCTTGGAAAATGCATGCAAAGTTAAAGTTGCTTTCTTTCCATCTCTTCTTCCCTCCCTCCCTCTCTCTCCCCTCCTCCATCTATTTGCCTCTCTCCCTCCCTATCTCGTGGCTCACAAGCATCTGACATTCATGTCTTGTGGCTCACAAACATCTGATGTTTAGTCTATGTGGCTCTTATGTTAAGCAGATTTGGCCATCCCTGCACTAGGCAGACATGTGCTCTCAGACCATGCACTCAGTCCTCTCTGCCACCTCCAGCATCCAGTGGGTTTCCATAGAGAGCGAGAGACGTGGAGCCACCCATGAGCACTTCCTCCTGCCACTCCTCTGGTGGGCCAGCTAACACAGAATATACCTTCAGGAAGTGTTGCCATCTATAAATATTTAAAGTGATTCCGAAGTAATTGTATTTATTTACTTCATTGTGTACCCATGAATGTAGTTCAACAACTGTTGCACATCAAGACTCTTTAGTCTCAGATTTCCAGTTCATAATTGTGATGCCATATGGCATTTTAGAACAAAGTTTGTATCCAGTGGCATCATTAACACCAACAAAGTTTTATTCTAGGTATAAGCTTTCGTGTGCATGCAAAGTTCTTGCTTCAGACCAACACAGCTATCCACCTGAATCTATGGTGTCTCGAGCATAGAGCATAGAGCCACCCCCCCCCCAACTCTACTTGATCCAAACTCACTCCAGAGAGAACTGCTGACCCAGCCTCTTCTGCATCTCAGTTGCTTCCTTAAGAGGGAGCTGACTGGGTTCATTGGTAGCTTCCATGAGCAGCAGACTGAAGGATCTGCTAGCGTTCCCCCCAATAACTATAAAGTTGCTGCTTTTAGGTGGCACCCTTTAGTTTGAGCAACTTGTCAGAGGTGAAAAGACTATGTCATTTATTTAAAATACTTAATATTCTGCACTCTTCAGGATCTGACCAAGGTGGCTATTTCTGCTGAATTTTGGGATTGGATCTCTGATCAGCCTAATGCCTACACTTCTCAGTGGGGGACGCTCTTACTGATTTTGACTCCTCACTTGATCTTGATTGTGGTTCTGCTTAAAGCAGGACTGGATCCCATGCTCTTATCTGCTGGCATAGTTCCTTCTGTTCCCAATGGACCTGACCTCTGCTTTTGATCTTTGATTCACCCGACCTTTGGTCTGACTTGGATTTCTCTACCCCAGGAATCCCCATCTTGGTACCTGTTGATGCCATGGTGCCTACCAACACCATTCGTGGTGCTTCCTGGAGCAGCCATTTTGTGGTTGTACTCACTGCCCCATGTCAGAATTCCATAGGTGCCTGCAGGTTCAAAAAAGGTTGGAGATCCTTGCTATACTCAGTGAAAACCCTCTAGGGATGTAATATTTTTGGAAATTATGAAGCCATGGGGGAAGAAAAATATTTTTTCTTGGTCTAAAAACATAAAAATGTCCTTTTTATAGTTTAGTCAACATTTGTAAAATTGTGCTATTTGGCATATATATGGAATTTAAAAGGATAAGTGTCCTGGTTTTCTAGAAGAAAAATTACAAATACACCCAGTAATTAAGACTTGCAAATTGCTGGACACTGATTCCTTAGCACATTTTTTGCCGAGAGGCAGGAAAAAAAAATAAAAATTGAAGGTAGAAAGCAAATTTTGTAGTACACCGAAAGGAAGTAAATTATTTGAACAAAAACACACTCATTCAATCATAATACATATCACTACCAGCATATTTGAATATCAAGTTAAAACGTTCTGTGTCTTCAAGTGCTGTAAATTTTAATTATGTATTTTCATTAAACACATTACAGCTTTTGACTTGTTGCCAAAACTATTCACATTTAAATAACTGAAAAAAGAAAATACGTGTGTCTGTAGTATACATAGGAATGAATACTATCTTACGCATCAGATTTTTTATAATTTTTTTTTACTTACTACACATTTTTAGTAAAACCTTGCATTAAACATTTCATTCATTGCAGAAGGTGGGGGGATCATAGGTGATTTTTCAGACCTCCCCCAATTTTTTCAATTTTCTGTTGGGAAAAAAATTGAACACAGACGTTTTTCATGCTACACATTTTGGGAGCTCAAACACCCACCAGTAGGCTCATATCCTTTTGACCAGTTGTGAACAAGGAACTGAGTTTTGGGTGATTGGTTCAAATATTAATTGACCCATTTGTGGCTAGTCTTCAAGCCGCTACACTGTACTACATCCTAACCATGTTTTTTATTGTGCATTCATGTTATATCACACAGAGTTCTACTATGCCCCATTCTTGGTACTCAGCAGGCAGTTGTTTTAGTAGAAAATTAAGTCAGCCACAGTCATAACCCAGTCATAAATAAATGCTGTTTTATTAAAATCCTCCCTTTTGTTCATCTAGGTGGACCCTAATGGCTGCATATCAGTTTGCTTTTGCTTATGTGCAGGGTTTTCCCCTCCCCCTTTCTTTTCAAAATCCCAGCGCAAACATGTTCAGCATGAACTGAACAGTCCCTGTGATAAACTGACATCTGACTGACACCTGAGAAAATGTAAGTTCATCTGTTGAATAATTAGGACAAAAATTGCAGCAACCCTACTTTTACGCATTCCACTCATCCCCAAAGATAAAAACAGTACACAGGAAATTTTTGTTAGCATCCCCCCACACCACATTTTTTATTATTTAATGGAAAAATTGAAAAGTCCTCAAACTTTGTCATACTGCACACACTGAATTAAATTTTTTTGTTGGAAAAAGTTGGGGGGAAGCCCTTTTTGGGGGGGGAGGGAGGAATGTGTTTTCCCCAAATGTTTCTATTCCCCTCCTCCTCACCCAGGCCTTCACATTTCTAGAACCGTCTTACAACCCAGCTTCTGCAACTTTTGAGGCTATCTAGAAAAAGTGTTCACTTCCCTGCCTTTTTAAAAATTACATACATTTTTTTACTTGTTTCAGTGATTCAGTAAATAAAAAGGAGGCTTTGGGGAAGGAGCAAAAGAAATATATATTTTAAAATGTGTTCATTTTTCATGGAAAGTATAATCATAGAAGGCTTCTTTAATATCTTGAACCAGTTGAAGACAATTTTGAATAGTTAATAATATAGTTTTCTTGTGTATGTGGGTGACAGTGGGGAGGGGCTATGCCAGAGGACATCTACCAGGATGGCTGCTCTACCCAAGCATCCAGTGCCAAGGGAAGGGCAGCCATTTGAAGACTGCAAGGTCTTTTGAATTCTTTTTCAGGCCAGGGTATAGACTGGAAGGTGTGGGAAAGTCACCCTGATCCTTTTTTCTGTCAGACTGTCCCTGTGTCTCATGGCTCTCTCAGTATGTCTTAGTTGAAAGGAGAGGAGCAATCCTCTTTGACCTTGGGCTGCGGGGCCTTAAATACCTATGGCCACTCCCCTGGTTCCTTTCTCATGAGGCTTTCAGACCTTGTGAGCCTCTGCCCTTCTCTTGGGCTTCTTATGTGCGGCTGCCTTTGCCCCCTGCTGGTTTGCTGGCCCACTTTCTATGCAAGGCAGGAGCTGGAGTATGGTAGGGGCATGGCTGATCAGCAGCAGTGATCTCATGATGCTAGTGTGCAGTGGAGCATTGGAGTTAGTCCTAGCTGAATTGGGAGATGGGCGGGGTGGGGTAGTAGTGAGTGCTTGAGAAGGCACCAAGGATAGGCTGCGGCCTCTCAGGAAGGTGGATTGGGGGAGGTGAAGATCAGAGACGGGGAGGTCCTGACTTCTGGACTCAATGGTTCTTGGACAACTAAGATTAAAAAAAAAGTTTGCTTTTATACCCCTGTGACTATGCATAGCAATGCAGGCAGTTAAGCACAATTCTCAAAAATACATCTGTAAATTTTTTGCGTATTTTGCATCTTCCTCTCAGCTCCCACTATATTAATTTACACATCAGGTATTGCCTCCTACCATTTGGGTCTGTCAGAATGTTCTCTCCAAATTCAAACAAGTGAGTTAAGTGATTCATAGAAAATATATATTCTTTGAGACACTTTGCATGCTTTAATGAGAATGTACATGTTTTCAGTTCCTTTCGGCTTTGCTCATACTGATCTTATTATCCTTTGGGGCAGAACAGGTTATAACTAAGGAACAAAATAAGAGTGGTGGTTCCTTGAACCCCATCCCTAACAAGATATTAGGGTGCCATGTAACTCTCTAGTCCAGTTGAACAAAATTTAGCTGCATGGACAATAGACCAGTCTTTAGAAAGTAATATAAAAGTGATTAAAGTCTAAACCCTGGACAAATTGAAATGTGTGCCATATGTTTGAGTAAAGCTTTTGCCTTTTGATTCTCCAAACTTCTTCATTAAATTCCTGGAAGTGTTAGCTAATTACTGGCAGAGAGTACAGTGATATTTTTTCCCCCAAGCAGGGGATCAGATTCATTATGGCTTGCATGTTGATTACAATTTGCAATCGAAAATACCAGCCTGAAGTGTACCTTGAATCTTAGTCACAGCTATCAATCTTTGTGAATAGCATTTATGTAAATTAAAAACATCAGTGTCTGTCATGGAACACACCTTGATAACTTGCCCCTGTTGCATTTGGTAATTCAATCACACTATTCCATTTTTGTTGAATTACAGTACTGTAAAAGTTCTGAGACAATGAAATGGCAATATGTACCTGTACTCCATCGTGCAGTAGTTGACATTTATATATTGTATATATAAAAAACTTTATCAACCCAAATAGTATTTTATCATTAGGTGCAGGGCTTTGGGGGTAGAAAAAGCCCAGCAGGAACTCGTTTGCATATTAGGCCACACCCCCTGGTGTCACCATTGTTTTGCACAGGGCTTTTTTTGTGGAAAAAGCCCAGCAGGAACCATTTGCAGATTAGGCCACACACCCCTGGCACCAAGCCAGCCGGAACTGCGTTCCTGCTCAAAAAATGCTGCTCAAAAAATGCAAATAGGAGTGTGATGGTCAAGAAATAGAAATCTGGTTTGCAAATATATTTTAATTTTATTTTAGTAGATTTATATTCTGCTTTTTCCCATGACAAAATGTAACCGACTTAACATTAAAAATAGCTATATTAAACAATTAAAATGTCAGGAACAATTGAAAAGACAGCAAAACAAAACTCTTGATTCTCCCCCAGAGGCAGAGGACATCTTGAGTGTTTCCCACCATCCAATCAGGGAGGCAGGAACTTCAAAAACTCCTCTTTTTCCTGAAGAGTGGGAACACCATTGCCCAGTTCCTTTCCTGCCTTAATAGGGAGAGCAGCATTAGGATAGGGCTCTATCCCTTTGCCTATTTTCTCACCCTGAACTTTCCACCTCTTCTAAAGATACTTATCTCCTCTTCCATTTCTACCTTTTAACTTCCTCAAAAAAGAGAACCCTTTACTTGCCTTCTCTCGCTGTCCTTCCTCTCTGCCTCTCCCCCCCCCCCCTCTCCCTCGCTTGAAGGGAACCTCCATCGCGGCAGCTTCACTGCCTTGGGAAATAGCCGCAGTGGGAAGAGGACACAGATGAAACAATGCAATGACTTTCTTTACGACAGCCCACATTCTGGCACCCATTCCGGGGCCGGGGGAAGAGGTCTTTCCGGAACCGGCATGACCTCTAGGCTTGCTACAGCTACCGGCAACGTGGCCCTGCAGGGCGACCCGCACAAGCATGGGAGAAAGCGGTGCTGGTCTTCACCAGCCGTGGAGGACTTGCCCCACCCCCATTTCCTGCCCGGGAACGGCAGCCATTTCAGAGGTGCATTTTTGGCGGGAAGCAGCAGCACGACTTCCCTGGCCCAGCCAGCTTCGTAGATGCCAGTCTCCAGTCGGAAGACAGCTTCGCGGTTGTTTCATCTGGACCTGATGCAAGATCCTGATCCTCGCCATGCCTATGGGTCCGATAACGTACCTTTCTCTGGAGGCGGCCTTCCAATTAATTTTATGGAGTCTGTTAAACAAGCTGTGACCACTGCTATTTTCAGTGCTTGTCAAGTGGGAGCAGAGGGCTCTCTGACTTCTCAGTCCCCTTCTCACTCTAGATCTCCCTTCCCCAAAAGGCCCAGAACTCCCTGGCTTACTAAGGTTGCCAGGAAGCAGATGCAGGAGTGTGAGTCAGATAAAGGAGACTCATCTGGCAGAGAGCAAAACCCAGCCCCTGATGCAGGGAGGGAGGAAGGGGAGTTTTTATCAGATGAAGGAACTGAGGACGGCAGTGTACCTGAACCCTCTGTGTGTTTCTTCAAGTCTGAGGAATACCAAGCCTTGTTAGCCAAAGTAATAGCAGCCCTGGATCTGCAAGGCTCTCCTGAGGAACAGGAGACTGCTAGCCCCTTTATTAGTTTCAAGAACAAACCAAAAGGGAACTCTGAGTTCTTTCCCTGGTACGGATCCTCAGATAGGGTTTTTCCATTCCCTGAGTTTTTTGAGCGCCGATTGAAAATGGAATGGGCTAAACCAAATGCCAACAAAAAAAATTCAGATTTTGTTAAAAAGCTTTATACATTACCATCCTTTGCTAATGAGATGTTACAGATGCCGGTGATAGATGGTCCCATGGCCACTCTGCAGTCCCAGGACTTGCTGTCGGAGGATGGCCACGGCTCGGTACCCGATAACTGGAACATGAAGATCGACCTGGCTCTGCATTGAAGTCATGAGGTGATGGCTATGGCCATTAAAGCTTCAGCAGTCAACTCTATAGTAGCCAGAGCAGCCATTGTGTGGGTCAGATGGCTTACACAATTACTACCGGATGCCAACAAGAAGGTGCAGGAAGGCATCAATAGACTTATGAGGGCAGCTGAGTTTTCGGCAGATGCCTCTCTGGATACCCTTACCTTCTCTAGGGTGATGGCAGCAGCCACAGTGGCTAGGAGAGGTGTGTGGCTTTGGGCTTGGCCTGCAGACTTACACTCTAACAACATAGTGGTCTCCTACCCTTTTCAAGGAGAAAGGCTTTTTGGGGATGCCTTGGAAAAGATCCTGATAGAAACAAGGGATAAAAAGAAGGCCATGCCTAAGAACATCCGGAGGCCCGACAGGAGGGGATTTGGCTCCCATTCCTTTTTCCCCTCATCAAGTTACTCGAGAGGCAGACAAGATTCCAGGAAATCACCATGGGGCCAACCCAGACAGTCCTTTCGCAGGACCTTTCCAAATTCCAAATTTCAAGGGCAACAACCAGACAGGTCAGACAAGGACAGAGAGTCCAAGCAGAACAAGGTGTGACTGGGACGATCTTCCAGTGGGGGCCTGCCTTCTTCATTTCTACCCTGCATGGGCGGAATCCAAGGCCGATGCCTGGACATTAGACATTGTCTCAAAAGGCAATAGAGTTCAAAAGGCCCCCACCGCAGCACTTCTTGGTATCCACTCCGCTCCAACCCAGCCAGAAGAAACATCACGTTCAAGGCCATACAACACCTAAAGGACATTGCAGCTATAGAACCAGTTCCATCAGAGGAGCGGATCCAAGGAGTCTACTCAATTTTCTTTACAGTTCCCAAAAAGAATGGGGACTGGAGGACAATATTGGACTTGAAATTTCTAAACAGATCAATCTGCCTCCGGCCTTTCCGGATGGAATCACTCAAGAGTATTTTGGAGGCACTGCAGCCCCAAGAGTACCTGGCCTCTCTGGACTTGACCGAAGCCTACCTACACATCCCAATCCTCCCCCTACATCTCAAGTTTCTCCATTTCTGTGTCAATGATCAACACTACCAGTTCAGAGCACTACCCTTTGGACTGGCCATGGCCCCAAGAGTTTTCACAAAGGTCCTGGTGTACATAGTCTCCCATCTACAGCAACAAGGAATCCACGTTCATCCCTACCTCAACGATCTGCTGATTCGCTCGTCATTCCAGGGAAAGGCTCTGCAGGACATACAGCAGACCATGTCCTGCCTCAGACAGCATGGTTTCCTGATCAACCTTGACAAGAGTCATCTCGAACCAACTCAGAGGCTGGAGCATCCAGGCATGATCATAGACACAAGGCTGAACATGCTTTTCTTGCCAGAGGACAAGGTTCAAAAGAACAAACGGCTAGCACAGATGGTCAGTCAGTCCACATCCTCTTCTCTGCCGACACTAGCAAAACTGATGGGGGTGTTGATTTCGAACCTCAATGCAATACAATGGGGTCACTTCCACACCAGAACTCTACAGTCCTTCCTTTCCAACATCAGATCATGGATAAGTGCAACCTTCTTCTTCAGGTACCACTTCCAGTACGAAAAAACCTCTTGTGGTGGACCAGAGAGACCAACCTGTGATGGGAAAACTGTACTGCATAGAGAAAGAACTTCAGTTGTTCTCAGACGCAAGTCTATACGGTTGGGGAGCGACATTACACCAAGAGATAACTCAGGGTCAGTGGTCTCACAATGAAGCTCGGCTGCCAGTTAATGTCTTGGAGTTGAGGGCTATTCGCCTGGCTCTTCTACATTTCGAAGAGCAGCTGAACAAGCAACACCTTCTCATCCGCACCGACAACATCTCCGCGAAAATGTACCTGAACCATCAAGGGGGTTCCAGGTCCCAGGACCTACACAGGGAAGCGACTCTACTATTCAACTGGGTGAAACGGCACCTGAGTTCAATAAGAACAGAACATATCAAGGGGTCACTCAACACCAAAGCGGGCTGGCTCAGCAGAGAGAACGTTCTTCCAGGGGAGTGGACCCTGAACAAGTAACTGTTCCTAATGGTGTCGCAGCACTTCGGGACCCCGGAGGTGGATCTCATTGTGTCTCATCTGAACCACCAGTTGCCCTGGTTCTTCTCCAGATATTTCCACCTGAGGGTGGAAGCTACGGATGCCCTGACATCCAACTGGCCTCCAGGCCTACTGTATGCCTTCCCTCCTATCCCAACCATACCCAAACTTCTGCGGGTAATCCGGCAACAGAGAGCAGAGATCATACTAGTAGTTCTGTGGTGGCCTCGATGCCCATGGTTCTCTTCGCTGTATCGCATGGCAATTTCCTACCCTCTTCACTTACCAGTGTGGCCAGATTCACTGTTACAGGGTCCCATCTGGCACCCTCATCCAGAATGGCTGCAGCTGACCGTCTGGAGGTTGAGCGGGGAATGCTCATAGGGAACTCTACTCTCCAGAGGTGACCAACACCATCCTGTCTGCTAGAAAACCTTCTACCATCAGAATTTATAACACATCATGGAAGGCCTTCCACAGATGGTGTAGGCATAAGAAAGTGGCCCTCTACAACCACCGATGAAGGCTATCCTACAATTCCTTCAAGATGGCTTGGCATCAGGTCTCAAGCCTGCGACGCTTAGAAGACAGGTGGCGGCTCTTTCTTCTGTGCTCCAGGAAGTGGAAGGAATAAGCCTTTTCTCTCATCCCCATGTTTACAGATTGGTTCGTGGAGCCTCCTTAATTTCCCCACCACAGAAGCACAGCATTCCTGCTTGGCATCTGAATCCAGTCCTGACAGCTCTAACCAGACCGCCCTTCGAGCCTCTTGGGGCAGTATCCTTGAAGTGGCTTCGTATGAAGGTCATATTCTTGGTAGCAGTGACTTTGGCAAGAAGAATATCTGAGATTGGAGCATTATCGGTCAAGAAGGAGCTATGCGTCTTTCATAAAGACAAGGTAGTGCTTAACACAGACCCTACCTTCCAACCTAAGGTCTCATCTAGGTTCCACAGATCTCAGGAGCTTTCTCTTCCCTCATTCTGTCCAAACTCTAAGCATCCAAAGGAATGATTATGGCATACGTTAGACGTCGGACATGCCTTGAAGTTCTACATCACTAGAACTGAGTCTATTCACAAGACGGATGCGATGTTCATTAACATTATGGCACCAAATCTTGGGCTGAGCATGTCAAAATCAGCTATAAGCTATGCAATCCGGCAGTGCATTGCAGAGGCATATAAAGTACTGAACCTCCAGGTTCCACAAGGGATTATAGCCCATTTGGTACGCAGTGCCGCAATGAATGCAGCATTTGATAAGAACACTTCAGTGGAAGAAGTTTGCAGAGCTGCAACCAGGTCCTCCATTTCAGCCATTACATACGCCATTACAAATTGAACCTCTATGCCTCAGCTGACACGTCATTTAGGAGACGAGTACTGCAACATGTAGTCTCCGAATAGGGCGATCCCACCCTGTCTGTATCTACTGCTCTGGGAGAACCCAAGTTGTCCTCTGCCTCTGGGGGAGAACGACCCTTGGCACTTACCGTGAGGCGTCCTTCTCCCCAGAGGACAAGAGGACATCTTGCCCTCCCATCTATCGCCCTATCTATCTATCTATCTATCTATCTATCTATCTATCTATCTATCTATCTATCTATCTATCTATCTATCTATCTTTTATTCTCTTACTAATATCTACTCTCTGCCTGGTGTACTTGTTTATATATATGCCTACTCCTTCGTAGGTTTTTTTCGTGCAATCCTTGTTACCGACTTCTTCCGGTAACTGTTCATAGGTTATTATTACGTTTGTGGTTATTGTTTATTTCCTAGAATAGGAGTACTGCTTCTCGGAGTCACCCAAACTGAGCAAGGGTGTTCCCACTCTTCAGGAAGAGGAGGAGTTTTTGAAGTTCCTGCCTCCCTGATTGGACGGTGGGAAACACCCAAGATGTCCTCTTGTCCTCTGGGGAGAAGGACCCCTCACAGTAAGTGCCAAGAGTCATTTCCACAGGCTTGAATAAACATAGGTTTAGCTGGGTACCTCAAAGATGATGTCAGGCAGTCATCGCTTGTGGAAAGATTAGTGGGGTGCAATCACAGGAAATACTCTATTTCTACCTGGTTTGCATCTGACTTCTGAAGGTGAAGATATCTGGAGAAGGATTGTCTCAAGTGACTGATATGAGAGAAGGCAATCTTTCATATACCTTGAGGCCACCAGATAATTTAAGCTTTGAAAGTCAGCACTTTGGAGCAGACTGGAACAGACTGAAAGC
The DNA here is from genome assembly GCF_032191835.1 of Heteronotia binoei. NCBI lineage: Eukaryota > Metazoa > Chordata > Lepidosauria > Squamata > Gekkonidae > Heteronotia > Heteronotia binoei. The sequence continues at coordinate 68,870,030 of NC_083227.1, forward strand.
ATCAGTGAAATGTGTTCATTATTGCAGGTCTTTATGAGTAATCTAGATACTGTGCTTTGGACCAACTGACGTTTGTGACATTTTTTCAAAGGCAGCATCTACACATTATCGGTTAAAGCAGGGGTGGCCAAACTATGGCTTGGGAGCTACATGTGGCTCTTTCACACATATTGTGTGGCTCTCAAAGCCACCACTGCCCCATCAGACAGCTGGGCAAAGCATTTAAATCACTTTTCCAAACCAAGCCAACTGGTGGATTGGAGAATGCATTTAAAGTTAGCGTGCTTTCTTTCCACCTCTCTCATCTAGTTGTTTTCCTTCCTTCCTGTCTTGCAGCTCTCAAACATCTGACATTTATTCTGTGTAGATCTTACATTAAGCAAGTTTAACCACCCCTGAGTTAAAGTAATCTTTGGAAATAACTTAAATTTTAGATAACCACAGCAAGAGCCAGACACCACTTGTGCATTCATGAGCAATATGTGATCTAGCAGTACCACCCCTACACACAATATAAACCTTTCTTCAAGTCAAAGAACATCCCTTTCCAGCATGATTTGAAAATCCGCACACTGTCTCCAACTGAATAATCGAGTTGGAAGGTACTTCCAGGGTCATCTAGTCCAGCCCCCTGCACAATGCAGGAAATTCACAAGTACCTCCCTCCTACACCCTGCTCCAAACCAAGAGGAAGAGGAAGAAGCAGAAGCAGCAGCGGGATCCCTGGCAAGACTGGCCTGGAGAAAAATTGCTGCCTGACCCCAAAGTGCACTTAGCCACAATGTTCACTTCTGTCTACTCTCAGGCTAATGACTGGAATGCAGCACCTTCTATTCCTGTGCCTTCTAGGATACTTTTAGTCACCTGAAAGTCAATGGCAAGCCCAGCAGAACTAAGATGAATAAACAACAATTGTCAGTGTCCTGATATGGTTTATTGAGCTGAGGAATCAAGGCAGTTTCAATTCCAAAACTAGAATACATGCTAATTGAAATTGGCCCAGATAATTCGTATCATCCAGGAATATCCTGAGTTAGACTACTGTCAGTCATTCAAGCATTAAAATCATGTTTGACTGAGTTCGGAATACTGCTAGGGGAAATTCTTTAGGAGTGGTTTCATAGTACCTCTTTTATGACATTTAGGAGTATTCCTTTGCTGAATGAGGAAATTACTCCCGGACCGAGTTTGCTGTTTCCTCTTGGAAACTTAGTCTCCTGAGCCCACTGACATTGCACTGCAGCTGTAGTGCGCTCTGGCAGTCAGGAGGCATTTAAATGCTTCCTGAGTTCACTCACATGAACTGCTCCAAAGGACCAAATGGACTGCCTGAAAAAAAATTGCAGTCCATCAAAACTGCAAATGCATAGGCTGGGCAAATGGACCGCAAACTGCCTCTGGTCCATGACAAAATTAGGGCCATGGGCCAATCGGTGCATCCCTAGTCTCTACCACTGGAGGTCTTTTTAATCTTTTTTTGAATTGCCAGTTGACATATCATTATACTGATGCACAGTCTAGGCCTCTCTGTAGTAGAGATATGCCCCCCCTATACCTCTGCTATGAAAGGTGTGTGAGACTGCCTTTGCTTTTTTGCATAAAGTCTCTATTCTGTTTCTTCCTTGACAACTTTCCAGCATGAGTGCATGGGCTGATCTGGAATTACCGAATTTTTGAGTTTAAAAATGAACCTGAGAACTTAATAAGAACATAAGAGAAGCCATGTTGGATCAGGCCAACGGCCCATCAAGTCCAACACTCTGTGTCACACAGTGGCAAAAAATGTTATATACACACATACACTGTGGCTAATAGCCACTGATGGACCTCTGCTCCATATTTTTATCTAAACCCCTCTTGAAGGTGGCTATACTTGTGGCCGCCACCACCTCCTGTGGCAGTGAATTCCACATGTTAATCACCCTTTGGGTGAAGAAGTACTTCCTTTTATCCGTTTTAACCTGTCTGCTCAGCAATTTCATCGAATGCCCACGAGTACTTGTATTGTGAGAAAGGGAGAAAAGTACTTCTTTCTCTACTTTCTCCATTCCATGCATTATCTTGTAAACCTCTATCATGTCACCCCGCAGTCGACGTTTCTCCAAGCTAAAGAGTCCCAAGCGTTTCAACCTTTCTTCATAGGGAAAGTGCTCCAGCCCTTTAATCATTCTAGTTGCCCTTCTCTGCACCTTCTCTAAAGCTATAATATCCTTTTTGAGGTGCGGCGACCAGAACTGCACACAGTACTCCAAATGAGACCGCACCATCGATTTATACAGGGGCATTATGATACTGGCTGATTTGTTTTCAATTCCCTTCCTAATAATTCCCAGCATGGCATTGGCCTTTTTTATTGCAAATGCACACTGTCTTGACACTTTCAGTGAGTTATCTATCATGACCCCAAGATCTCTCTCTTGATCAGTCTCTGCCAGTTCACACCCCATCAACTTGTATTTGTAGCTGGGATTCTTAGCCCCAATGTGCATTACTTTGCACTTGGCCACATTGAACCGCATCTGCCACGTTGACGCCCACTCACCCAGCCTCAACAGATCCCTTTGGAGTTCCTCACAATCCTCTCTGGTTCTCACCACCCTGAACAATTTAGTGTCATCCGCAAACTTGGCCACTTCACTGCTCACTCCCAACTCTAAATCATTTATGAACAAGTTAAAGAGCATGGGACCCAGTACCGAGCCCTGTGGCACCCCACTGCTTACCGTCCTCCACTGCGAAGACTGCCCATTTATACTCACTCTCTGCTTCCTATTACTCAGCCAGTTTTTGATCCACAAGAGGACCTGTCCTTTTACTCCATGATTCTCAAGCTTTCTAAGGAGCCTTTGATGAGGAACTTTATCAAAAGCTTTCTGGAAGTCAAGGTAAACAACATCTATCGGGTCTCCTTTGTCCACATGTTTGTTCACCCCCTCAAAGAAATGCAACAGGTTAGTGAGGCAAGATCTTCCCTTGCAGAACCCATGCTGAGTCTTCCTTAATAACCCGTGTTCATCAATGTGCCTACTCATTCTGTCCTTGATAATGGTTTCTACCAACTTTCCCGGTATTGAAGTCAGACTGACTGGCCTGTAATTTCCCGGATCTCCTCTGGAACCTTTTTTAAAGATGGGGGTGACATTTGCTACCTTCCAGTCCTCAGGAATGGAGGCAGATTTCAATGAAAGATTACAGATTTTTGTTAGAAGATCCACAAGTTCAACTTTGAATTCCTTCAGAACTCTCGGATGTATGCCATCCGGACCCGGTGACTTATTAGTTTTTAATTTGTCTATCAGTTGTAGGACCTCCTCATTTGTCACCTCAATCTGACTCAGGTCTTTCAACACCCCTTCCAAAATTAGTGGTTCTGGGGCGGGCAAAAAGTTCTCATCTTCTACAGTGAAGACGGAGGCAAAAAATTCATTTAGCTTCTCAGCCATTTCCCTATCCTCCTTCAGTAATCCTTTTACCCCATGGTCATCCAAGGGCCCCACTGACTCCCTGGCTGGTTTCCTACTTCTAATATATTTGAAGAAAGTTTTATTGTTGGTCTTTATGTTTTTTGCAATATGCTCCTCATAGTCCCTTTTTGCCTGCCTGATCACAGTCTTGCATTTGATTTGCCACAGCCTGTGTTCCCTTTTACTAATCTCACTTGGACTGGTTTTCCACCGCTTAAAGGAGTCCTTCTTACCTTTTACAGCTTCCATTACTTTGTTTGTTAACCACGCAGGCCTTTTCTTATGCCTGTTTGTGCCTTTCCTAACTTGTGGTATGTATTTTATCTGAGCTTCTAGGATTATAGTTTTAAATAGCGTCCAAGCTTCCCCAAGGGTTTTGACCGTATGTACCTTTCCTTTCAGTTTCTTCCTCACATGCCTCCTCATCTCAGTGTATTTACCCCTTTTAAAGTTAAACCCCTTTTAAAGTTAATCTCCTGCATGCCTCAGCAGTTCCTAATTATTCTTTTGACACTCACTTGAGGGATTGAAAAATGGGAAATAATACTTCTGAATAATTTAATGGTGCTCTTGCATAGTGAATATAGTTATCTCCAGTTGTCAAATTACATCGTAAGTGTGAAGGAACAGAGGAGTCAATTCAGGTATGATATATAGAACAGTTTTCTATGTAGGCGAAGGCCAAATAACTCAAAACATTTCAGATGTTGAATGATGAAGATTATGATTGGGTGAAGGTTTAATTTTAACCAGATTTAACACTTGATTGGCAGAGATGATACCCTGTATTGCTTTTAAAACTTTCAGATATTTGACCGTTGCCTGGCACCCTGCAGCATTAGATAACTCCAGGATTCATAGGGTTTGGAATAAAAGTTTCCATAAGAACATAAGAGAAGCCATGTTGGATCAGACCAGTGACCCATCCAGTCTAACACTCTGTCACACAGTGTTTTTTTTTTTTTTGTCTGTATGATTGGATTCTGTTGCTCAGAGCATAGAAAGGTTTTATCCTTAGCCTTTCTGTTACCAACTTGTACTTCCATGGAAGCATTCAGAACTGGATGGTGTGCAAAATGGTATAATGGGCTAAATTGGCCCATTTGTTCTTCCCAGTAAGCCTGGTGTTATGAAGGAGGTCCCCCCCCCTTTAATAGAATATTAGACTGCTCTTCTCTTGTATTCTAAAAGAATGGTGGTCCTGAAATACATTATCCAACTGTACATTATACTGCATTATCTGTTTCATTATATAACAATCTAAAGTTTTATTTCTGCATAATTACAAAGAGACACTTGGAATAGCTGTTCTATTTTTTGCATTTCTGGCAGCTAGAAGTTCTAATGGTTACTTGCAGCATTTAGTATGAAAGAGCTTGATTTAATTTTTGCATTATCAGTTGCTTAGCAACTGATGAGGGGGGAAATTAGGTGCACTTAGTTCTGCTTATTAAGTCTCTCCCCCCCCCCCCAAAAAAAAAGCAGTTGTATCCAATTGTGGTTTCTCAAATTGATAGTGTAAATAGCATTTCAGATTTGGTGAAACAGTTTTATTGACAATCGTCTTTGCAGAAAATGATCATGTATGACTTTCTTGTATTACAATGGCAATACTGGTGATCAGCAGTCGGCAACCAGTAGCCCACAAGCTGAACATTTTGCTGCCACATATTTGTATTCTCTCCATTTTGCAAGGCCAAATAAATAGTTAAATTCACCAAGCCAGCACAGTCCATGTTCTAAGAACAGGGTTGTTAGGCACTGCCTGTCAACTAGTAGGAGTATGAGAGGGGGGGATATATATGGGGGAGGTGCACATGAGTGATTGCATGATGTCACTTCCAGGGCAAACTTTGAAGAGACATCACATATCTGTAGGGATTTCTGAAAACTCTGTTGTAAAACCATAGAGCTTTTGACAGTTCCTAAAGTGGATTGACATCACTTATGGGTTTTCCCAGAAGTGTTATCATGTCATTACCAACACTTCTTAAACATTATTTTTCTCCTTTAGGCTGCAGGAGAGGCTGTGGGGAACAGCTGGGGGAAGGGGGAAATCACCTGCCCCTGGCATAAACCTGAGAACCCTATCTAGGAACAAGGAAGGCAAAGGCAAAACTGAGGAAATGTATGTGTCTTTGATAGGCCAAACAATATTGGTAGTTTCCTCTTTTCGGCTCTGAAAAGCATCCAGCTAAAGTGGATACTGTAGTCCTTGTTGCTGGGGTCCAAACTAGCACTGATAATGATGTTGCTGTGAAAGAAGGTAGAGTGAAGAGTACTCTGAGCAAATGCCATATTCTGATTATGGTAATGCAGAAACTAACATATTGCCTTAGAATTTCGACCCACTGGAATAGAGAGCTTTCTAGGGCATATTTGATGGTTGGGCTACCTCAGTCTCATATTCATTCACATAAATATAGCAGGACACTGCCACTGTCTTCCTTTTGAACTACTTCCGAGGTGGCTGACAGCATCCAGTAAAATAGGTTAAAAAAATAAAAAACAGAAACCTGAAAATGGATGACATTAGCCAGTCTCTGGGAGGAAGGAATTGGCACTACAACACGGAAGACCTTGTCTGGTGCTCACTCACCTTGCCTCTGAAATGGGGAGGGCACACAGTGGCGCATTACTGACATTAGTTTTACGGCACCTGTTGAACAGAATGGTTCTTTCTTCAATACATTCGTATAATGCTTTTCTGCTGCTGTATTTAAGGCAGGTTACCATTCACAATAACACCTACAAATATGATGCACACAGCACAAAAGGAAAGGGTGAATGAAATGGAAGAAAGCAAGGAAATTCAATTAACTTGTAACTCTCGCATAAATGACCTGATGGAATGGTTTCCATGGAGGTGGCTCAGGGTAGGGTTCCAAGCAAACTGATTTGGGGCAGGGGGAATCACTGTCTTATCTCTCACATAATCTCTCAGCTGGTCCATCCAGTGCCTGGGTCTCAGACTGCTTAGAGATTGTATATAAAATCCATCTGTAGGCACAAATTTAATTGAACCCCCCAAGGTGCAAACCTGTTTTAGGGGTGTGGATAATCCCATCCAGGATAGGCTGAATCTGCCTGAGTAGCTATATTGACAAGTAGGAATAGGAAGAGAAATGGAACTAAGCATCAGCATACTCATGAACCCTCATGCCAATTCTTGAGAGAGTGTCTCTGAATTCATCTGGACGTAGAACACAGTAGTACTGTTCTTGACAAGTTATATGATTTATGTGCATTTATTGATTTCTACTCTGCTTTTCACCCCAATGGAAATTAAAAGTGGCTTGCCACATTGATCCTCCCTTCCCTCCAGTTTATTCTCATAACAAGCACCCTATGAGCTAGGTTAGGCTGAGTGTGTGACAAACTGAAAGTCACTGAGTGAACTTCCATGGTAGAAGGAATCTTTGAACCTGTTCTCCCACATGCTAGTCTAAAACTCTGGCTGTTATGCTGTGTTGGCTCTCAGAGCCAAATCAGATGTGATTGTATCCCTGGGTTGGACCCTGGGACATTGCCATCATTTTAAAGCCTAACATGGACAATTTGAAAATGCAGTGGGCACCTAATCCTGGGGCCCACAGTGCAATGAGACCAGGTTGTCTTGTGTCCTCCCCCACCCTGCATCTTTTTGAGTGCTGAAATGGCCTTGAGAGCCAGTTTGGTGTAGTAGTTAAGTGTGTGGACTCTTATCTGGGAGAACCGGGTTTGATGCCCCACTCCTCCACTTACAGCTGCTGGAATGGCCTTGGGTTAGCCATAGCTATCACAGGAGTTGTCCTGGAAAGGTCAGCTGCTGTGAGAGCCCTCTCAGCCCCACCCACCTCACAAGGTGCCTGTTGTGGGGGGAGAATATGTAGGAGGTTGTAAGCCGCTCTGAGTCTCTGATTCAGAGAGAAGAGTGGGGTATAAATCTGCAGTCGTCTTCTTCTTTCCTCCCAGTATTTTTAAATCACACATGTTAGGCTATGAAATGGCAGTGGTACTCCCCCAGTCATCTGATGTTAGTGCTTACTTGTACAGTGCTCTTCTCCCCCCCCCCCCCCGGCCATAGACACATATGTACCTTTATTCCAGTTGCTTGAAAAAACAATTCACAGGGTTAAAGTTACATTTATTTGACCTATAAGTCATAACCCCCTTAAAAAGTGATACCAAAGTAACTAGTTGAACACTATATAATTCCAAGCAATCATGAGGAAAAAAGCATAAACTCCAATTTTACAATGTACATTGCAATTCACTCTCAAGGAAGAAAGTTCTTTGGCAGCCTGTATCTCAATTATAATAAACTTTGTGGCTTGTAGTTACATTGCAGCCACTAAAGTTGACGTGGTTCAAGTAATGCCTTTTGAGTTGGATTCAAAGAATAGTGAGCAGAGCAAACTGACCATGCAGTAGATTTTTGTTCCACTTCTCCTTTTCCTGTTGCAGCCCCTTGGCAATGGCTATTCCTGGGGGTTATGTGACCTTCGGGAATGGCACAGAATGTTTTCTGTAGGAGCTTGCAGTGGAAAGATGGAAAACATTATGCAAACTCCTTAGGTGCAAAAGTATCTTCCTTTTTGTAGTAGGGGGAGTTTGGATCCAAGTCTTTGTTTTCACTGGCTCGGGAAAGTTATTTCTGTTTGGTTTGTCAAATGCTTGTGATCTCTCAGTAGTTTAAAAATGAACATATTTGTTACTTTTTCCGAGGTTAACACAGCAGCATACCTTCCAGCTAAGACTGTAGAGACAAAGATAGAAATTTCATCCCTTGTTGTGATACCAGGATACCTTGTTAATTCCTGCCAATTAAGGTGTTTTCTGTTTGGTGTTGAAATATCTGAAGCATTGTTTCAACTCTAGTTTAGCAGCCCACAGTTGCATTCCTTGCAGATAATCCATTAAAAAGCCATCTAGCTGAAACACATGAGTAACTTTACAAAGCTATTGTTTAGGCTGGGAGGAATGGCACTCAGACGTAGGTTAACAAATGTATAAACTCTTCCTTCTTTAGTGACTACTCTGGCTAGCATCTACACTGCACCCCCCCAGTTAATACTTAAGAAATACCTCACTTGCGCAACAGCTGTAGCAGTTATGTAACATAGTCCTGTAGAGTGTTTTCTCTCTCTAGGCATCGCCTTACAACACGGATGCAGAGAATTCTCCACAAAGAATCTCCTTTTTGTCAAAAGTGCCTTGCAATGATCTGTGAGATTCTGCCCCTCAGAACTTCCTCCTTCTTCCATTAATCAAATCCTACATGTAGTGATCTGTGAGGGCCTATGTTACAATTGAGTTGTTTGTGTTTTATAACTAATCACAATAGCTCCGGTGAGGGAAGGGTTTTACATTCTACCCAGTGCATGAGCACTCAGATTACAAGAGTGCTACCTTCATTTCTGCTGAATCTTGGGAGTTCTCTTGCTGACAATGTGGAGAGTCCTTCCAAAGTGCACCAATTTCATTAAGCACTTCTCCTTTCCAATAAAAGCATACTGTTATTGACCTGTTAAGACCACAGATTTCTACAAGAGTGAGAACAGCCATTCAGCTGCGCCAATTGAGTGCTGCTCCAGTATCCAGTCACCTTTCAGAAGAGGGTGGAATGCTGGAGGGAAGCATAGCAGGAGAGAGTTCAGGTTTGCCTCGGAGAGTGCGGTGATAGTTTTGGAACTGTCTGAGCAAAAGAGCAGACAGTTTGAAAGGTAGCTCTTTCTGGAATAGAAGGGCTCATGTCCGTGTCCTAGGGCTCCAAGCAAAGAGCCCTGCTGGATCAGACCAGTTGTCCAACAACCTGTCTCACATAGTGGCCAATTAGTTCTTCTGGATGGCCAACAACAGGTCATAGAGGCCAAGGCCTTCTCCTGATGTTCCTCCTGGCTCTGGGATTCAGAGGCTTAGTACCTCTGAATGTGGAGGTTCCCCTCAGTCACCATGGCTAGCAGCCATTGATAAACTTATCCTCCCTGAATCTAGCTAATCTTTTAAAGCTGTTTATTCCTGTAGGCTCTAGCAGGGAATTCCACATTTCAATGATTCTCTGTGTAAAGTAGAGTTGTTTAGTATTGCTTCTTATTCTTGACTTAACTGCTTTGTAGCATTGAGTATGTTTTCCCTTCAGTCCTCTCTTGCAATATTGTTCTTTCTGGAAAATGCAGTCTGCAGTTCCTATGCTAATGGAGGTTCCTAAGATTAAAAAGTGCTTTCCCTTGTACAGTTTCTGGGTGACTCCACAGTCCTTTCCCAGCAGACCTCAAGGTATTGCAAAACTTACTGTTCACTGGACTTCAGTGTGGAAATCAGTATACCTTATAATTCCCAGGGGCTTTTTGTAGCAGGAACTCCTTTGCATATTAGGCCCCACACCCCTGATTTAGCCAATCCTCCAGGAGCTTACAGGGCTCTTCTAACAGGGCGTACTGTAAGTTCTTAGAGGATTGGCTACATCAGGGGTGTGGGCCCTAATATACAAATGAGTTCCTGCTACAAAACCCTGAAAAAAGACCACATTAGAACATGGCAGGGGACTATCATCTTGCCATAAATTTGAAATTTATACTTTCTGCCCATCTGGCACCAGCAAAAAACAAAACCTGTGTTAAATTCACCCACAGAACGTAGTTGGATATCACATTTGTGGTATGGCTCTAAGGGCCTTCCTTAAATTTTAAAATCAGCACTCAGTATGAAAAGTAACATTGTGAATAGTAATGAATTACTAAACCAGTCTTTATTTTTGTTATGTATCTTTCTAGATTGCCTCTTTAAGTTATGCCCCATGAACCGCTACTCTGCGCAGAAGCAGTTCTGGAAAGCTGCAAAGCCAGGAGCAAACAGCACAACTGATGCAGTGCTGCTCAACAAACTGCATGTGAGTATGAAGTCTATTTTTGAAGCAACCACTTGTAACTTCCTAAAGCTTTGCTTCACTGTGGACTGTGTAGAAAACATATGGGTAAAATGAGAAAGCGACTTTGCATTGTATGACATTTTAAAAGCAGTGGCTAAAGATCTGAGATCTGAGCACTGAGTATTATGCCATGGATTCATTGGATGAGCTTGGTAGTTATGCCTCTGCCTGAATTTCTCATTTCAAAAATGGAAATAATAGTGGCCTACTCCAGAGTTGGAGACAAATCATAGCAAACTTCTTTTAAATTTACAAGGGCTTTTAATCAGGACTTTTTTAGTAGAGAAAGCCCAGCAGGAACTTATTTGCATAGTGGGCCGCACCTCATGACATACCATAGTTCCACACAGCAGGAACTCATTTGCAAATTAGGCTACACCTCCTGACACCAAGCTAGCTGGAACTGTATTCCTGTGTATTCCTTCTCAAAAAAAGCGCCCTGGGCTTACGTAAAAATGTAGGGAAGTTTGCCATTATGTTACACAGAAATCTACTTTTGTACCGCATGCGGTAGAAAATGGAATAGCTGCTTCTGCCCTTTCTTCCATCGATCCTGTTGTCCATCCTTTCCCCTCTGCATGCTGTGCTATGCATCTGGTGTTTTCTTTCCTACAGCATATATGGAAGGGTGACAGGATTGTAGCATCTTTTGTTAGAGGTGGAAAAAAAATCTGCTATTTTAAAAACAGGATTTAACAACTAAAGGCTCAATGCTTTTAAATAACTATACAGTTGTGATTTATAGTTGATTTAAATACATACTAAATTGTGACTAAAAGTTAATTTATAAAGTGTACTAATGCCAGAAACCACATGTCTGATGCAATATAGTCTCAGATTCCACTGTGTACATACAACACCAAACCTATCAGTTTAGCTAGAGCAGATTAAATGTTCACTGTTAAGTTTCTTTGGGAAAGGAGGGAACCATCATTAATCCACAGGGTTAGCAGTGTGTGTAATTGGCAAATGTATTAAATTTATTCTTTATACTGGAAAAATGATAATTAGTGACCTGACTCTATATTTGAGTCAGCTACAAAATATTTAAAAATTACCTTTGGTTAATTCTTGTGACTCTTTCCTGTTGTCATATTTAGCAGCAGTTCACTCTGTGGAGCTGTGTTAAGTTATTAAGGGAACTTTTTTACACAGTCCTACTCAGAAATATGTCCCACACTATTCAATGAGGCTTGCTCCTGGGAAAGCGCCCTTTGGATTGCACTGTTAGTAGCATAAAATGCATTTTTAAATGGCCAGTATGTAGAACCATAAATTTTAAAATGGCCAGTATTCTTTTCAGTTTTATGCAAGATTCACAGAAGGGGAATACAGTAGGATTATTTTATAGTGCTTTCAATCAATAAGAATTAAAAAACAAAATAAAAGGCATAATCAGGAAGCCTACCACAGTAGCAATGCAAAATCCATTGGCCTCAAAAATCTCTCCTAAAACCTATATTTATCTATTTATATTATTTGTAGTCTGCCTTTCTCATTTAGACTCATGGTAAATTACACAATGTAAATCAGTGCAGTGAGCATAATAAGCTATCTGATAAACAAAGCATAAAGAGCAGGATACAGAAATCTGAAAACAAAGCATAAACATTAAGACATGATACAACAGTGCCAAGAGGTAGAATTACACAGGTAGATAATGATGTAGCGAGAGCCAGATTAATACAGTCACTCTATCAAAGCCTCATCTTGAACTGCTGCCTCATAATATAGTCCTGTAGCCTTTATAAAGATTCCCTGCTAAATAGTCCTGTTTTATCTACCATGCATAATGCCCAAAGTGTTGGAGACCTTCCTGATCATTTCAGGCAGGCCGCTTCCTGCAACAGAGAATACACCCATACAAGCATTATTTGATCTCATCCATTTGCAAAGTGGTACCTACAAAACACCCTGCCCAAATGAGCAAAGCTATCATAGTGGGGATATGGGGGCGGGGGGCGGAGTGATCCTGCAGATATATTCATATCTGAGGCCATATGAGAGCCAATACCTTGAACTGTGTCCAATAATTGGTGGACAGTCAATGGAGATTGCAGAGTGGATGTAATATTCATTCTCAACTTAACTCCTGATCATAGTCAAGCTGCAGCATTTTGTATTAGCTGGAGTCTCTGTTGACTTTTATAGGAGACGTATATAGAATGCATTACAGTAGCATAGTAGAATAGTAGTATCTGATAAAGGGAGCATTGACTCTCAAAAACTTATACCTGGAAAATCTTTCAGGTCTCAATGGACTCAAACCTAGCTGTTCTGCAGCAGATCAACACAATTTGTCTGAAATTAGAATTGTAGTGTAGATGTTACTGTGGCATGAATTCAGGTGGCCAGATTGTCTGTGTAGGGGTTAGGGTTGCCATTTATCTGGTAATGGTGGAGGACCTCTTGGTAGTACATTCCCTTCCCTTACTGAATGGCATAGCAAGAGGAAAAGGGGGCGGCATGTGGAATAAACTTTCTGTTTCAGAACAGGAAGTGATTTCAAAGAAGTCTCTGTTCTCCCAGTGATCCCAGGGATTGCTGGCCAAATCGGCCATCTGTAGTAGGGGGTCATATTCTGGGCTAAACAGAGTACGAGAAAGTGTTTTTTTGCAGTTGCAATAACTTGCTTTTTCAGGAATAATGCTGGGTTTAGTATAACTCCTAGGCTCTTAACCGAGTCAGCAAAGGTGAGCTGAACCCCCATCAAAAGAGGGAAGCAAAGTGCCCTTTAAGAATTCCAGCTTCTCAGCCAACTTTACCTTCATCTTGTCAAATTTCAGTTTATCCTTTCATAGCCATTTAACCATCACAGTCAGGCTAGTAGCTCAAGACCTCTACCATATTACCAGGTGATTTGGACAGAGGGAAATAGAGGTGGGTGTACAAATCCAAACCTACAAATGATTTTTGCTAAGGGCTTTAAATGGAGATTGAATAGCATAGGGCAGGGGTGTCAAACATGCAGCCTGGGGGCCGAATCAGGCCCCCAGAGGGCTCCTATCAGACCCCCGAGCAACCAGCTGTCATCTGCTTTCTTCTCCCTCTCTCTTGCTTCCTCTTCTGCATAACAACTTGCTTTGCAAGGCTTGCTCAAACACACAGGAGCTACAGAGCAAAACCTCTATTTTCTCCATTGGCTGAGGCTCCTCCCTTGGGGAGAAGGTGGGGGAGGGAGAGCTTGCTTTGCCAGGCTTTCTCAATTCCACAGCAGAGCTACTGAGCCAAGCCTGTCTTCCTTCTGTTTTCTGAGTCTCCTATCCATTCTGGTCCCTTGGGGAAGGAAGGAAAGAGCCAGAGCTTCCTTTGCCCAGTTCCCTGGATCCCATCGCAGAAAAAAAAATATTTAATTGTGTTTGTCTGTGTCCTTCATAAAGTTTATATCTCTGCTACCTAAACTTAAATAGGTACACATATGACTCAGCCCAACAAGGTCTCATTTATGTCAGATCCAGCCCTCATAACAAATAAGAACATAAGAACATAAGAGAAGCCATGTTGGATCAGGCCAACGGCCCATCAAGTCCAACACTCTGTGTCACACAGTGGCAAAAAATGTTATATACACACATACACTGTGGCTAATAGCCACTGATGGACCTGTGCTCCATATTTTTATCTAAACCCCTCTTGAAGGTGGCTATACTTGTGGCCGCCACCACCTCCTGTGGCAGTGAATTCCACATGTTAATCACCCTTTGGGTGAAGAAGTACTTCCTTTTATCCGTTTTAACCTGTCTGCTCAGCAATTTCATCGAATGCCCACGAGTTCTTGTATTGTGAGAAAGGGAGAAAAGTACTTCTTTCTCTACTTTCTCCATTCCATGCATTATCTTGTAAACCTCTATCATGTCACCCCGCAGTCGACGTTTCTCCAAGCTAAAGAGTCCCAAGCGTTTCAGCCTTTCTTCATAGGGAAAGTGCTCCAGCCCTTTAATCATTCTAGTCAATAAGTTTGACACCCCTAGCATAGGGGTTAAGACTGTGGAACTTCTGCCCAGTTTATACTGAAATGATGATGATAAAATTAGCAGCAAAATGGATGACCCTAGATACTGTGTTCCTGAGTCATGTGACAACTGTTGAACAGGTTCTCTTCTGGCTTCTCACCAAACATTGCACAGTTGAGCGCATAGCTAAGAGCCTTTGAAGACAGCCTTGGGGGCTGCAGAGGATTCTTGAGCATTTGGGCTATAAAAATCAAAATGGGGTCTATCTGGGCCCCATGGATACTGGGATCCAAACTGTACGGTCTAGCTCTGTGAGCCCTGGGGGATATAGATTTATTATTAACATCACCCCGCTAGGCTTCAAAATGAAGTACATTTGAAACAGAGAGCAGTTTATAAAGTAACTTTGAGGGCGGATCTAATGAAGTATGCATGCACACAAAAGCTTATACCCAGAATTAAACTTTGTTGGTCTTAGAGGTGCCACTGGACTCAAACTTTGCTTGGTTAGAAAAGAAAAGGTCCCCTGTGCAAGCACCAGTCATTTTCGACTCTGGGATGACGTTGCTTTCACAACATTTTCACAGCAGACTTTTTACGGGGTGGTTTGCCATTGCCTTCCCCAGTCATCTACACTTTCCCCCCAGCAAGCTGGGTACTCATTTTACCGACCTCGGAAGGATGGAAGGCTGAGTCAACCTCAAGCTAGCTACCTGAAAACCCAGCTTCCACCGGGGATTGAACTCAGGTCATGAGCAGAGTTTAGGACTGCAGTATTGCAGCTTTAACACTGCTTGGTTAAGTGATCAGCTAATATTCTTAACACCTTTATACAAGGTAAGTTAGACTATTCATGGTGAAATTCATAGCCTTCCTAATTTAAAACCAGCATTTTAAAGACCATTAAAAGAACCATAATAAAACTACTTTCAGCCAAAGTCCCATCTAAAAAAGCTCTGCCTGGCTGTTCTTTCTGACATACAGATAGAGTTGTTGATCCCAAGTTGCAGACAGGGGATCCCCTGGTTCGGAGGCCCTCGCCCCCACTTCAGGGACATCAGAAAGTGGGGGGGGGGTTGTGTGAGGGAAATGTCTGCTGGGCACTCCATTATACCCTATGGAAACCAGTTCCCATAGGGTATAATGGAAAATCGATTGGGACCTCTGGGGAGGGGGGGGGTCTGTTTTTTGAGGTAGAGGCACCAAATTTTCAGTATAGCATCTGGTGTTTCTCCTCAAAGCATCCCCCAACTTTCCAAAATATTGGACCAAGGGGTCCAATTCTATGAGCCCTAAAAGAAGGTGCCTCTTTCCAGATGGAGGCAAGGCATTTAAAAGGCATGCAGTCCCTTTAAATGTGATGGCCAGAACTCCCTTTGGAATTCAGTCATGCTTGTCACATCCTTGCTCCTGGCTCCACCCCCAAAGTCCCCAGATAATTCTTGAGTTAGACCTGGCAACCCTCTCTATGGTAATGAAATTACTGTAGAAAAAATTCACACCCTGCTTGAGAATGTCTTAGAGAGGGAACAGAAAGCAGCCCAGGCAGGAAGATCACAAGACCTGCTGATGCTCATCTGAGGGGAAGCAGTCTTTCAAGTATGTGGGTGCTGTAAAGAGCATTAAAGGCCAAAACCAGCATCTTGCATTGAACCAGGAAACAAGCTAGTAACATGTGGTGTTGATTGAATATTGCTGGGATGTGGATGGACTGGTTGACTCCTGTCAGCAAATGTATCGCTGCGTGTTCTGTACCAGTTGTCATTTTCATACTGTCGTCAAGGGCAGCCCTGCATAGAGTGCACTGCAGTAATCTAGAATTGGGGCTACAGTAGCAGGGACAAGTATGACATGATCAGCTGTATTGAAACAAAGGTGCTGTTTTCAAGCAGTAATGCTGTTCTTTTGTTGCATTTGCTTGGGGACTCAAGAGCAGTCCCCCCCCCCCACCCGGTGCTTCTTCCTGAGCTTCCAGGCACTCCTTCCAGCATGCAATGGAATGAATATTAAAGGTCAACCGACAGATTTCTTCCACACTCAAGGATTTTTTGGAATAGCATCTAAGCATACCACATGCCATCAGAATTTTACATATTTTCCTTCTTGGCAGCTGCCCTCGCAGACCTCCCCCCCCCCAAAAAAAATGATACATAAACATGTTTTAAAAAATGCTTTAAAGATTGGAAAAGGTGCTGATTGGGAAAGGTGCTGGCAGGAAAAAACTCCTGATGTGCAAACCATGCAATTACAGACAATAGCTGTAAGATTTCCTTTTGCTACAGTAAGACTGCTGAGTTAATTTGAACTGTTTCTTGAGAATTCCTGGCAAAACCTTTCTGTAACTTGAAAGTTAGTTTCCCTTCTAAGTTTTTCCGTATCAAGTGATTTGGGATAATCTTTAAGGCAACGTTTGCATCCAGTATTTAATCACTGGCATTTTTGGCTTGTGCATTCACTGATGGAATTCAGGATCTACTGCTTTAGATCAACCCATGCTAAGGGTCAGGTTATTTTAAGCTAATGCCATTTAAGGGATTTAGGAATCTGGGACACTTGACTTTTTTTGACCAACATCAAAAATCAATGCTTGTTTTGGGAAGCTGACATCTAGTGGTCATTGCATAGAACACTTGACTCATTTCTTTTTAATTAGAGAGATGAAGAAACATGCATTAATATTTTCAGTGTTGGCCTGCATTTTATTTTGAATGCCCATATCTTTCAAGCCTGGTAGAGAGTTCAGAAATGTGGTGAATGTTGAGATGGATTTAGATATCAGCAAATGCATGGAACCATTGCTTATTTTACTTGTCACATTCAATAAAATTGAAAGAGCAGAAGCAATCAGATCTATGGAAGAACCATATATTTTTAATTGTTTTAGACCATGTTGATATATAAGGCATATTTAAGTTCAGCGCATATAATAGAAATGTGTTCTCCTCTTTCTAAAGGCTTTGCCAGCTGCCTGCAATGACGAGTAGTGGAACAATCTCTGAATTTTTGATTCAGAGTATGTAAACTTATCTAGGAAGAATTTAATCTTATACATGACTGTGAAGTGTAGCACCTTAATTATTAACTTTTAATTTATAACAGCTGTTTTATCTATTTTAACTAATCTATAACGGTAACCTAACTGTATTTTAATCTGCTTTTGTCTTGATTGTATTTATTGAAATCATGGTTGTCCCATGTCTGGAGCCGCCCTGAGCCTGCCTTTGGCGGGGGAGGGCGGGATACAAAAATAAATTTACTTACTTACTTACTAAAAAAGGGGAAAAAATCATGAAGTTTTGCTTTTTTTAAGAAAAAAAACTCTCACTAAAATATAAGATGCTCTCTTTTTTAAAAAAAGTCTTTTTATAGGACACTTTGTTTTTAAAGACATGGATGAAGGTATGTGCTTCCTTCTCTTTTATTATCCCCCCCCCCCCGGTACTCTCCACTTGTAGGGCTCTTTTTAAAATATTCTACACTGTATGGTTTGTACTAATCTGCAGCATGGGGGCCTTTTCAGTGTGTTCTGCTAGAAAATTGGTTGCCAGCAGGGACTGAATGACTGAAGGTGCATTTCTTGAAATAAGACCAATTTATTTATTTCTTCCAAAGCGCAGGGCTCCATACACGGTAGGCCATTGCTGTACACCATTTAGACTCTTGTTTAGGTCAAACATTCAGCCCTTGTCTCTCATGCTTGGGAATGATTCCTAAAATGGTTGCAAATACTTGGGACTAACCACCTTCTATACATAGCACTTTATTAATAATGTCTCTTTTCAGATATTTGGATTGGCTGATGGATTTAATAATGGCTCCATTCTTGAAGAGCTGTGCCCTGCGTTTGGTTTTGTCTTTGAACAAAACTGCTCTAGGGTATAAAACAAAGGTTTTGGTTTTTAAGGATATACAGCAATAACGGTAGTCTTCTACCTTTTCAGATCTGTGGTCTGAATTTAACCCTAATCTTCAGATGGAATCCACCTTTGGTCAGGGTACAAACCACTTGTGGTGCTCCCAGGTTTCAGGCAAACAAAAAAGAAATAATGAAATAGGAGAGATCTGTAGATGAATGCCACGTAACATGTCTTCATATGACATTCTGCATGCCAGGAACATAGAAGATTATTTTAAATCCAAAGTATTTTGATGAAGAATGGTGGCTGAAGAAAAAAGGCAGTACTAAATTATATTGACCCATAGGCTTACCAGGGTTACCACTATGAAGGGAGGCCTCTGGCCAGCAAGCTGCATTGCCCACCATTTGGAGCAGCAGCAGCAGGAGAATAAAACTATAAAACAGTGATATCTCTGATGCCTCTCCATTACTTTGGGCAAAACCCACAAGTGACAAGAGGTAGTTTTAGGAATGCGTAAAGCTGTGTTAGAACATTCTGAGTCAGACTCTGCGCACTTTCCAGCATACTTCTGTCTTTAAATACAGATGTGCCCCATTCATGTGTTAAGTGCTGGAAGTGATTTAAAATGCAAAAGGGAGCATGAGTGCATGGGGACTGCAGAATCTTCCTTCTGCCTGATGTTTTTCTTCTTGCCTTGTAACTTTGGCAAGCCATTTCAGCATCCATGCTTCATTTTCTCCTCTTGCACTTTAAATTGCGTCCCACGCCACCACTGAACAAATGATCAGGACAGCATGGATCTGCTGTGGTCGCATACTATTTAGTTCCAAGTTCTGTGGTTAAAGTAGGTACATGTTTTTTGTTACCTTTGCCAGACTCTTTTCTTTCCCCATTTCCCATCCTGCTGTATTCCTTCTGTAAGGGAAAAGACTTGTGTTTTCCTAAAGTCAAGCAGTTGATTTCAATTCAGCAAATCTGTTTTGGTTATAGCATGCAGCAGATCTGGAGAAGAAGCAAAATGAGACAGAAAATAAGAAGCTGCTGGGTACAGTTATCCAATATGGCAATGTTATTCAGGTATGTTGTGGCTTGTATCAAGACATCTTCAAAATACTAGCACACTTATTGAATAGATAGGGGTAACTGAAGTGCTGCACAGACTGACTTGCATCATTATACTGACAACTCCATTCCTCTGTTGGTACATGGAACAGGTTAGTTGCTGCTTCAGCACACAATAAGTCTGCCAAGTGTTAGGGGTCCAGAATCATGTGAACAGGTCAACACAGCTGCAAATGATTGTTGTAGCATAATATCTAGCAATGTGTGGATTCTGTCTATGGGCTCCATTTGTAAATAGCATGCCAAGCCAAATCCACTTTGGGTGTGTTTTTAAATTAACCATTTTTAATCTTCCACATCTACCCCTTTATTATATATGACCCACTTACAGTCAAATTGCCCCACTTTGGGGGCTCAAACTATGTCTTCCATAGTCATTTTGCTACCATGGATAAAATGTTTGTTATGTGCTCTCTAAATGCAAAGGGCACATTTTTAAGTGAGTATCATAAGATATGTTGTCATCCGAGTTCACCCTAAATATAATCTGTAGAAAAAAATTAATTAAGTAATTAAATACATTTGCCACTGTTAATGCGAACATGATCTTGTTCCAATACATTGTGACTATTTTGCTCCAAGGGAGAGAAATATCTGTATATTTATCTTTTTTTTCCTTTTAGCTTTTGCACTTAAAAAGCAACAAATACTTGACAGTAAATAAAAGGCTTCCAGCTCTCCTGGAGAAGAATGCTATGAGGGTAACTCTGGACGAAGCTGGTAATGAGGGTTCCTGGTTTTATATACAGCCATTCTACAAACTGCGTTCCATAGGAGACAGTGTAAGTTTACAGAAACGTCACAGGAAATTAAGTGTGATGTAAAATATTGGAAAGTTTTTCATTTGTAGCTTACTTTCTTGTGATTAATTAAATGCACCATAGTTTATATATTATTTATTTTCCTTGAACTGAAAGTAGTGGGAGGTGAATTACTATGGAAACAAATGTTTTGGAAACAGGGAATATTTTTCAAAGACTAGAACAGTAGCCATTTAAATCTTCACTGACTCTCAAGTAGTTATGAAAATCCCATCACGAACAAATCAATGTATTAAAATGCTGTGGTTTATAGCTTGTGCAGACAAGCTTTTTGCCTTCTGATTATAAAAAGTCTGAGAACTTGGTGCAAATCTGAAATAAGGTTGTTATGAAATGCCTTCCGCCCCATGGTTAGTGCCAAAGTTTGTAGATCCACAGGATAGTGCCAAGTTTGTAGATCCACAGGCCCTGAGCCACTTGTTGGGAAGGGCGGGATAGAAGTCATAAAATAAATAAATAAATAAATAAATAATTCTTGGGTTTGCACTCTCTGCAAGTACAGAGATTATATGAGATTTTTTTTGTTGGTTAAATAGGAGGAAGGTTCAGAGACAATGGAGGAACAATTCATTTTTCTAGTTCAGAACCCTTTAGTACTAGGACTATTTTTGTAGGAGGAACTCATTTGCATATTAGGCCACACGCCTCTGATGTAGCCAATCCTCCAAGAGCTTATGGAGTATATATATTTTAGGCTATATTGTGGTCTCTGTTCTTCACATCTTGATTTTATTTTATTGATCTTTCTTGTGTATGATAAGGAGGTAATGAAAACTAGTCCCAGAAGCCTCTGTGTAAAATGTATTTACCTAAAAGCATAACTGAGAAAATCATAAAGCAGTGTAGTCTGTTTTTGAGTTTGAGAAGTTCTATGGATTTAAACTTAAAGATACATTCTACACATATGTATTATATCACTTTACATTCCAAAATGTAATAGAGGTTCTCAAGGAAAAAATATTAATTAATTATGTATCCAGTTAACTATGAATGTTAGAGGCATAACTTGTTGTAAAATTAGTTGTTGTTGTTGTTCAGTGTAAAAAAACACTTCCATCTTAATTACCAAATTTTTTTCTTCCATAATGGAGAATTAAAACAGATTAACTATTTTGTTTTAATGAAGCTTCTGTCTGTGGTCATAGCATATAATAGGCAAGTCAACAAGGAAGTTCAAAAGGTCATCATGACTTGGGCGCACAGCATCAGGATTCAGTATTTTACATTCCCCATTGATCCCACTTTTTTCACTGGTGAAAGAAGAAAAAAAATTTATATCCCGCTCTTCTCTGTGAATCAGAGTCTCAGAGTGGCTTACAATCTCCTTTATCTTCTTCCCCCACAACAAACACCCTGTGAGGTGGGTGGGGTTGAGAGGGCCGTCACAGAAGCTGCCCTTTCAAGGACAACTCTTGCAAGAGCTATAGCTAACTCAAGGCCATTCCAGCAGCTGGAAGTGGAGGAGTGGGGAATCAAACTCCATGATACATGACTGAGAGGTGACATGATCACCATCTTCAAGTACTCAAACGGCTGTCATATAGGGGATGGTATGGAATTGTTTTCTGTTGTTCTAAGACAGGGGTGGCCAATGGTAGCTCTCCAGATGTTTTTTGCCTACAACTCCCATCAGCCCCAGCCATTGGCCATGCTGGCTGGGGCTGATGGAAGTTGTAGACAAAAAACATCTGGAGAGTTACCATTGGCCACCCCTGCTCTAAGAGGCTGGACCAGAACCAACAGGTTGAAATTAAATCAAAAGAGCTTTTGGCTAAACATTAGGAAGAACTTTCTGACAGAGCAGTTCGTCAGTGGAACAGGCTTCCTTGGGAGGCAGTGTGCTTTCCTTCTTTGGAGGTTTTTAAACAGACTAGATAGCCATCTGTCAGCAGTGCTGGTTCTGTGAACTTAGGCAGATCATGAGAAGGATGACAGGAAGGCTTCGTTCTCATGGTCATTTTCTTACATGTCCAGGGAAATGCTGCTTGCCACTTTGGTGTCAAAAAGCAGTTTTTTACAAGGAATCCTTGAGGGTTTTGGGGTTTTTTTGCATCTTCTGGGCATGGAGCAAGTATCACTGGAGTGTGTGTGGGGAAAGGTATTTGTGAATTTCCTGCATTGTATAGGGGGTTGATTAGATGACCCTGGAGATCCCTTCTACCTCTATAATTCTTTGTTATGCAAAAATTAACATAATAACCGTGCCATTGTGGTATGGTTAATGAAGCAGTAGATTTGGACTGGGGAATCTTGGGGTCATGTCCTCTCCTCACTCAGGCCAGGAAGGACCTTAGTGACCTTGGCCACTCATTCTTTCTCAGCTTAATCAATTTCAAACAGTTAAAAGTGAGAAAAAATGGAATTACCGATTTGGCTCAGTCCAGTGGCTGTGAATTAAAGGTAGAACATCTGCTTTGCATGCAGAGGGTCCCAGGTTCAATTTCCCAGTTAAAAGGACCAGGCAATAGGAGATGTGAAAGACCTCTGCCTGAGACTCTGGTGAGCTGGTGCTAGTATGATACTGACCTTGATGAGTTGGTTGTTTGATTCAGCCTGAGGCAACTTCATGTGTTCAAGTGTTCCTTGGGAGGGAACGGAAGGGCTATCAATGTATTGATTAGAGACAAATGATGATTAACTGAAACAAAAGTTATTTTGGTGATTTGTTGTTGATTCCCAAACCACCAAATGGATACCTCAGTTCCATGTCTTGAAGATCAAGCAGCACATTTTGAATTTTGTTTTTCAGGTGGTCATAGGTGACAAGGTGGTCTTGAATCCTGTGAATGCAGGACAGCCTCTGCATGCCAGTACTCATCAACTAGTGGACAATCCTGGCTGCAACGAAGTAAGTTGTTGTACTTCCTTTTAAAAAAAAGCCAGCCAATATAAGGAACATTAGTGCAACAAACAGGTTTTTATATGCAACTGATAGGGATTCTTGAAAGAGTGGAAATGGAATGTTTAAAGTACTTGTTCCACTGGAGTATACAGTTAAGTCATCTCTTTATACAGAGGGTTTAAAAAAAAATTGTAGATCAGCAGCCTTTGGAAGATACAGCATTAACTTTAATCCTGTTTTATTCATAGAGAACAGCCTTATAATGTGCTTGCTGAAGATCACTCAGTAAGATGATTGTCTCATTGTGGCATGATTTTATATCTGCCGACTGAATTTTTCAGCCTCTCTTCATCAGGCTGGCGCAAGCAAAGGTCTTCCATCTCCCAACCATGGTTAAACTATTGGATTGGCCAATCGTTTTGGAATCTGTTGTCAGAGAAGAATGGGGTATAAATGCCGTTCAGCCCATCACCCTAGCTTTTCTGCTCTCATCTATAATATATGATTAGGAAGTCTTATAGAGTGCTTGATTAGTGCTGGGAAGGATCCTAGTTCAAATCCTATCTTTTTCACAAAATGTACTGGATTTCCTTGAGCCAGCCTATCATCCCCTCACAGAGGTATTATGAAGAAAACATGGAGAAATGAGAAATGCTTATGCCTCTCCGGTAGAAAACCACATACTGCTTTGAGCTTCCTGAAGGAAAGACAGGGTAGAAATGTAATGGATTACAGGTAGAATGTGAGCATTAACTGGGTGGGTGCTGATGTTAGTCTTGATCAGTTTTTACTGCAGCCTGCCATTGCCTTTCGAAGCTTGTTTCAGTCACAAAACAGTTTTTTCAAAGCTGTACAGGAAAACTTTATTTTATTTGTGTTTTTGCACGTTTTTGTTCTAACTGATGATGCTCATGTTGTAGGTGAACTCTGTGAATTGTACAACAAGCTGGAAAATTGTCCTCTTTATGAAATGGAGTGATAATAAAGATGATATCCTAAAAGGGGTAAGTTTGACAATGCATCTCATTCTCTAACCATTAAATTAAAAATTATTTATGGGGGCCCTGTTAACTGTCCTCGTTTTGCTTTCGCAGGGGGATGTAGTGCGGTTATTCCATGCAGAGCAGGAAAAGTTTCTGACTTGTGATGAACACAGAAAAAAACAGCATGTCTTTCTAAGAACTACTGGCAGACAATCAGCTACTTCTGCAACTAGCTCAAAAGCCCTGTGGGAAGTTGAGGTAAAGATGATGGTGGAGATTTGTTCAAAAGGGCTTTTCATGAGTGTCGCTTTTTAAACCTTTTTTTTAGAAAAAGACCTTTTCTCCCTAAAGCAGTGGTTTCTCCAGCACTGCACAAATGGTGTTTTTTCCTCATACCGGGAGCATTGATGTGATTATTAATGAGTTCAGAAGCCCTCTAGCACAACTTATTGACAGAAAAGAAAAGTCATTGATATTTTCAACCTACTGGCTGTCTTTGAGATAGAGAACATATTGGAGTAAGTTTTAATCCAACCTGGATAGGTTTGCACCCATATGAACAACCAAAGTTTGGGTCCCTCTCCCCCAACCCTGCACTTCCA
The DNA here is from genome assembly GCF_032191835.1 of Heteronotia binoei. Lineage (NCBI taxonomy): Eukaryota > Metazoa > Chordata > Lepidosauria > Squamata > Gekkonidae > Heteronotia > Heteronotia binoei. Next base: position 68,894,587 of record NC_083227.1, read on the forward strand.
ATGCAGACCAGATGCTTCGGTTTTAAGTGGACATGACAGGCATAAAGCATGTCTAGTATTATATTCCATGGCAGTTGATAAAAAGGTTCATGTGAACAAGAGTGTTTTGGTCTGAGTAACTTCATTATGATAAAAGGAAATGGGAGTCTGCTTTGGTGCAGTTATCCAATTGCTGCCTGCAGCTTTCATTGCCTTAGAAAAAGTGAGATGCATTAGTGAACTTTCTTTGTTTGAGAAAGGCCAGGAAATACCTTTCAGCTTTTTTCACTGAACTTTATATGGAAATCATAATTCATAAGCTCCCTTTATTTAAGATATAGAGAGAGCTAGAATGCTTCAACTATCGCTTTTCATGCCAATGTTGGTTGTTTTATAATAAACCACTATAATTTAAGATATATACTCTTACTGAAAAAAAAAATAAAACATCTACATAAATTGATTTTTAAAAAATATTTCTCATAAATTCAGCAAAATGTTGGATTGGATTGTTAGTCAGAGTTTCTGCTCTGGGAAAGGAGGGCAAACAATGTCAGCATAAACATTCCAAGCTGTGTTGTTCAGTGATACAGTGAATGTTTAGTGACTATTCTTTCATTAAGTTTAATAGGAAGCTCTCAGTTTAATTTCTTCTTCCCAGGGTCATTAAAACTATAATTCCAGGACCCCTGCCAAGCTTAATACATTGCTTTCTGGTGGAGGGTTAATAGTACCTTTCTTCTTCACCTAAAAACAAAGTGAATGGAAGTGAATGGAACATAGCTAACCTGTTTAGACACATTCTGGATGGGGTATTCTGATTTGTTTAAGTGAATTTTTGTCTATGAAATCTCAAGCGACAGTAAATCTTTTGGTCTTTTAGGTGCCCCGAGGCTTGCTTTTTGTTTTTTAAACACAGGGTTGTTTAAGCTGACTGAATGTAGGTGGTTGTATGTAAGGTAGCTCAATTTTATTTTCATAAAGATTGCTGTGTCTGCCATTTCAGGCTCCCTTGGGGGAGAAACTGCAGGTCTCGTTGAGAAGCTGATAGGATTTAATGGTCCTTTGTACCTTTCTGCCTCATCTGAGCTGGCATGTTGAAACACCTTATACTGAATCAGAGCATTATACTGAATCAGACCAATTGCTATATACCCTGACTGGCAGCAAATCTCCAGAGTCTTGGACAGATGTCTACCCAGTGCTGGCTATCTGATATCCTCTTAACTGGAGAGGTCATGAACCTTTGCTACAACATAAATGAGAGGCTTTAACATGTGCCCCTCAGTTCCTCAAGAGATGACATGGGAACATTATTTAGGCTTGTATAAGAAGCCCCCCACCCCCACCCCGATACAACTTAAGCTGTTTGGAGCACATTTCTTGGAGAGGCTATTTACCCTGGGCTCATTGTGACCTGTATAAAGACAACAGCAATTACAACACCTCCATCTTTCATAACCCCTACAATAATTGAAAGACCAGTCAAGAACTATGTTCTGTCTGAAGCCATATTCCTTATTATTGTTTTCAACTCTTAAGGCCTCTAAGAATTGCTAGAACTCTGTTGTTGTTACTTTGTAGGTAGTCCAACATGATCCTTGCCGAGGTGGTGCAGGGTACTGGAATAGTCTTTTTCGATTCAAGCATCTTGCTACTGGACATTACCTGGCAGCAGAGGTATGTATCGTAAGGTGGGTGTTTGTGGACTTCTGGGGTATTAATATTCTGGAATAAAATTTCTTCTCACTGCATCCTTCCCCCACCTCTTATCTCTTTAATCCAATTGGTGCAGCCCTTCACCTTCTTGTTATTCATTTGAAGACTTATTCTTATGAACGGGGCTTTTTTTGTAGAAAAAGCCCAGCAGGAACTTATTTACATATTAGACCACCCCCACCCCTAGTGCCCAGCTAGCCAGAATTGTGTTCCTGTGCATTCCTGCTCAAAAAAAGCCCTGGTTATGAATGATTGGTGTTCCTTCAAAAGAAGCTTTATTCAAGGATTTTTATTCCTTCAAAAGAAGCTTGAAGCAACCCTAAACTTTTCAGAAATCAATTTCCAGCTGCGGGTGTTTAAAGAATCCAAGAAAATAAGTAATCTGAATGCTTTGCTCAGTTGTTTATATCTTGAGCTGACTGATACATTTGCACCTGTAAAACAAATTTACTAGTATTAACCAACTCTTCAAAGAGTAGAACTGGCTTTGTTTCAACATTTTTTTTTCTTTGGCTCTGTGATCTGAAAATGCTATAATATGATTCTGAGTGACAGCATTTTTAATGCTGCCTTAAAATGTATATACTGTAGAATACAGTAAATATTCACTGTACACTGTATTACCTAATTTGAGGTGGGAGGAGGGAGGCTAGATGTTTTTGACCTGCTTGTGATTCTCTTCCATCAGGTAAATCCTGACTATGTGGAAGATTACCAGGAGTGTCAGTCAGCAGTAAGTATAGGCAAGAGTACCCTCTTGCCTTAAACCAAGGGTGTTGATACAGGCCCTGGTTTGATTTTGACTGGCGATCATGTAGACAAATCAAGGCTTCATCATTGCCAAATGTCATCTTAGTCAATTAAAGGCTTAATATGGTGTTTTCCAATGATGGCTTTAAAGACTATAAAAACTAATGACTGGGTAGCAGTAATTTTAGATGACCTAAACTAATTTGTTGTTCTTTCACCTGTTATAATCAAAGTTTCTGTTATCCCCACATGTTAAGCCCTTGAATTACTCTAATCTTTTATGTCCATGTTACCTTTGTTTTTTTCTAGATTAAAACTGACTATTCACTCAGAAGACACATATATATGTTTTCTCAGTTCTCAGAACCATGAGTAGGCATCCCCTCTTTTCCCTTGCAACTGTATTGTGGCATATTAATATGCATTTATTTTGTTTGTTTCTAGCACTGCCAATGTGCATGGCACTTCCCAGAATACAAGAAAAATAGGCCTCTGCTCAAAGGCATATATAATTTAAATTTTACTTAAGTGGAGATAGCAAAGACTGTACTGATGTGCATTCATTCCTGTTACACATGGTAGACTTGAGTTTTGTAGGGAAGGAGCACCAGGGAAGGCATTCATTTAAGGGAGTAGGAGAATATTGTCTTTCGGCATCCCTCCTTCCCTTTTGCTGAACAAGTCATGTAACGAACTGTGCTTTTTGTACAATACTGGTGCTTTGGTATTCCTCTTGCACTTTTGATTGCGATATTTGTGGTGGGGCTCCACTGGAGAGGCATAATATATTTTGCAGATGATGTTAATGTTTGTGTATTATTAGGGCATGAGGGCTGCATGGGACAAGTAATGGAAGCTTCTAACGAAGTACATTAAATTTTCAAGGCACATTTCTGCCCCTTTTGCAGACCACTAATGGGCAGTTTGGGATTGCAGAGTAAGAATCACCACCCCTTCTGGTGACAGGAATAGCTTTCCTTTGGATTATGTCTGAAACTTGACACTGTTTTTATCTGATACTGAGTCAGCAGTGAATTCCACTTGCTTGGTGTTATATTTTTTAAAAAAGCACTCTGAAATTCACTTATCAAATAATTATCTTGTTTTTACTTTACTTTGTCACAGCTCATAAGGCAAAGCTTGTGAATAGCAATTGTTGCTACCTTTGAGAAACTGCAGTGTCCTAAAGAGAGCAGCTGAAACTCTCAGCATGTTTTTCTTTCCCATTGACTGATCTTATATAATTTTGTCAAACTCCTGTTCGACTGAATTTGTAGGTTGAATCTCAGAACAGACAAATTAATGCAACTACTTCATTCTTTCATGTGCATGTGCTCTCATCCACACCCTAATAACAGTTGTATCACAGTTTCTTTTTATGAATTAGACATTTGGGTGTGCACTGAATGTGTTACAGGCTATAGGAGATGGAAGTTGAGTGTGTTCAAATGTTCCTTTTTATAAGGACATGGATTCTTCAATATAAACTTAAGAAAATAAATAAAACATGTGGGCACATGATGAGTTAGTGTTATCAAGTGGTGTGCTAAGCCAAGAAATAGACACTCTAAATCAGGGGTGCCAAACTCATTTGTTATGAGAGCCAGATCTGACATAAATGAGACCTTGTTGGGCTGGGCTGGATGTGTCATAAAATGTAATGTCAGGAAGCAGAGACATAAACTTCATAAAGGACACAGACACACACAATTAAAGTTTCTTTTAAAACTTAAAATAAAACATTAGCACTCTTGCAATATTTTGTTTATTTAACAGTTTCTATTAACTAACACCTCTTGCTCTGAATTATTGCATCAAAATCTGGAGACAATGAGCGATTTCCCACACAGCTTACCGAGGAGCGAAGTCCCTCCTCACCGCGCAGCGTCTGCTCAGATTTCCCACCAACTGCTCTGCGGATTCAGGAAGTGCCGCACCTTTTGCATCTCAAACCCTAGTTTACGTTAGCAACGCAAAAGGTGCAGCACTTCCTGAATCCGCGGAGCAGTTGGTGGGAAATCCAAGCAGACGCTGTGCGGTGAGGAGGGACTTCGCTTCTCGGTAAGCTGTGTGGGAAATCGCCCAGAGTCTGTGCTGTGGCAATCTTGTATGCTGTACAGGTTTTGTTCTGGTCTGTGTTTGCAAGTTGCAAACCTGTTTTGATTTATTGACGTTCATTACAGAAATCTCATGGTCAATGCTTTGAGCCTAAGACCCAGGGGAAAACATGAAATGACTGGGCATTGTGAGCTTTTGTACATAAGTTGCTTCATATGCTGGTCAGCCAATAGAGAAAATAGAGACTTGCTCTGTAGCTCCTGTGTGATTGAGCAAGCCTGGCAAAGCAAGTTGTGATACAGAAGGAAGCAAGAAAGAGAAAAGGAAGCAAATGACAGTGAATTGCTCGTAAGCCTGATGAGAGCCCTCCAGGGGCCTGATCTGGCCCTTGTGCCTGCATATTTGACACTCCAGCTTTAGATGGTTGAATATTTTTCCCACCATGGGCTCCACCATTTCCAGGAATTTCACATTGCTATTCCTGCATCCTTTTTCAATTTCTTAAGAAATTGTGGTCCTCTATATGACCACATTCACAGCGATACCACCCATCCATACAATTCATGTGCAAATTTCAAGACACACAAAGATGGCATAAAAATGATAGTCAGTAAAGACTTGCCACTGATGTTGGATTATACATGCTTTCTATGTAATGGCAGTTTCCCTCTACAGTTGAGATGTTCACAGGACAGTTTTATAGGGGAAGCTTGTACATTTGCACCTTCTGTCACATTGCACTTCCTAGTGCATATGTTAATGCCCCCATGTTGCTTTCAAATATCTTGCTTTTTTCCTTTCTGGATTTTACATAAAGAAGAAACTCCCCAGTAAGGAGCCTACATCAGGAGCATTTTTGTCTCTCAAACAGAAAAAAGATCCTGGTGCTGTGGAAGGAGGAAACAAACACTCCTCTTTTGGGGGAGCAGTTTATACATAAATCTAAAGGGATATAGTAAATACCTTAAAGGTGCTGCTGGACTCTAACTTTATTCTATAGCATTTCAAGGGACAGGCACTGAACCCTAAGGTTTTTCAGTTTGAGAAATGGTCCATCTTTCACAGGAATGTTCAGTCTGACTTGCTGGCTGTTGTAGCATACGTCAGCATAGTTTTTCAAAGTCTCATGCAAAAAAGAAATCTCTGTCAAAAACCTTTTCTACCTGTTCTGCTGTGGTCAGTATGTTGTTTAAGTGCTCCAGTTGTTGGCTGACTAAGTTTCTTCCCTAAACTAAAACAAGAATGTGAGACATAGGCTAGTAATAATAATACTTTTTTTTAGTAGCAACTTGCCATTTTGCTGGATTGACAGCTGTGTTGCTGGGGCTGGTACATAGCAATTGGATAACTCAAATAGAAGTTTGCAGAGTGGAATGAGTATAAGGTGTGGGCAGGAATTAGTTGCTGTCTATCACAGACTGTATTACATGGAAGGCTCAGTAGTGCCTGTAATGGCTTATGTGTTATGTCCAATAGAATCCTTGCCAGTTTTTGTAATGAAAAAAAGATGTAGACTGAATATGGGAAAGGTTAACAGTATAAAGTTTTGCAGTTTAACTGTATGGAAACCAAAATATTCATGCAGCTTTGAGTGAAGATGTGCAGAATGTTATCTAACAAAAAAGCATTTATTGCAACAACACAAAAACAAAGGCTCTTTATTAGACAATCTTTCCTTTTCTCTCCTTTGACCACCAGGTGGCATAATTAGACCAAAAACAGGCTAAATATTAGCCAAAGCTAGTATCTCAGGTGTATGCATTTATTTACATATTTTTTTTCTAATCCGAAGATTGGGCTTATGTGAACAATAGTTTAATGAGGAAATAATGTGCTAAAATGGGGCCTGAAAGAGCTGTTGAGTCCACTCATTAAAGAACAAGCATGTTGGGTGTGGGGTTGTATCACATACTGCTAACATTTCCCTTCCCCATTCTACTTCAGATGTTGTTCAGTCTTCTCTTGCTTGTTTTTTTGATGCATTTCTCTGTCATTACACTATACTTTGCCATATACTGTGCAGGACAGGCTGGCCAGTATCTGTGTATCTGATATGCTTCCTTTCTTGGTATTTGACTACTCCATTTGTACTTCAGAGAAGGCCATAGTACTACAGCTAGACCAAGCACCTGCAGTTGCTTCAGATGCTGACCTTTTGTAAAGACTGATCTCTGAGCTTTTGTTTCATTCAGACTGTTGCCAAATGTATGTTTTCTTTACTGTGGTTTCTTCAATAATTCTATTTGTTTCTGTGGTGGACAGAATAGGATAGATTTGTCACATTGTCCATAAAAGATTATTTATTTTTTTCTCTTTTTTAAATTAAACTTTAAAAAACCAACGATATACAGCAAGTGCAGTCAAATATTCACAAAATCGTAACCCTTTAAATTCCCCCTCCCCCCAGACAAAAACCTATAATAACACATCTATACCATTATGCTAGGATCAGATTAAAACAGGCAACGTTCAAGAAGTAGATGAAGGAGTTGCAGGGAATTCAGGATTACCTTTGAGAATATATGTGTAGGGTTCACTGGAGTGTCTTATTTTCTCATGTATGTATCTGTAGGAATTAGGCATGGGCACAAACCAGATCACAAATTTTGTGGTTGAGGCAACCGGGCATCCAGAAAGATCCTAGCCCCCCCCCCCCATGCTGCTAACACAACTAATACTTTTTAAGTATCATATGTATTGTATGTAGCCCAGTCCACAAAGTTGAAGATAAATTGAGTCCAGCTGAAAACCTTGTGTATTAATGATGTTATTGTTTTTACTAAATTGAATTGTTAATTATATTTATTGATATTATGTGTTTATTTTATGTTGTGATCCACCCTGAGCCCATTCACAGGGAGGGTGGAATATAAATTTGAATAATAAATAATAAATAAAACTGAAGTCTGTGACAAGTTTTGGCCAGTTATGGTTCATTGCAGGTTAACCAATACAAACTTGCCATGAATGTTCAAGCTGTTCAAGGCAGTTTGTAAATGGATAAATTTTCCAGACAGTCTTGTCTCCACTCATCTAAATGTTTGCCAAACTTCAAAACAACAGGGAGTGTGGAGCTTGGAGGGCATGTAGAAGAGTGTTTGAGGGAGGTCCCCTGTAACTTTTATGTCTCTATTTTGTGCAGAATCCATTCTATACACTCTTGAACCTCCTGAACCTGGATCTGTCAAAATGACCAACTGTATATAGAATCAGGCCTGTAGCTATGGGGGGGGCCTGGGGGGAAGGCCACTCTGTGTAACCCCCCCTTCCCTCTGTAGGGCCCCTCCATTCCCAGGTTATTGCCCCCCCCACGCGAGAGAGAGCACAAGAGAAAGCAAGAGTGAGAGAGCACGAGAGAGTGACAGTGTGTGTGTGTGAGAGAGTGGGAGAGTGAGACGAGGCAGCAACAGCAAAAGCAAGAGAGAAAGCAGGAGAGAAAGAGCAAGAGTGAGAGAGAATGAGAGAGAGTGACAGCAAGAGTGACAGAGAATGCGAGAGAGAGTGACAGTAAGAGAGAGAGAGCATGAGGCAGGGACAGCAAGAACGACAGAGCACAAGAGAGACAGCAAAAGCGAGAGAAAGAGCAAGAGAGAGAGAGCGACAAGAAGTGAGAGCACGCGCAAGAGAGAGAGCTGGGGCCGGGCTGCCGGAAGAAGCAACCAAGGGAATGGGGCTTTCCCTTGTACCTAACTGTGATGCTAGAAAAAGACACCAAGCCCCTCGCCTCCCCCACCCAAAATTTTATCCCCTGCCCCCCCACACCCAAAATTTTCTGGCTATGGGGCTGTATAGAATGAATCCTGTTCAAGCTAAAGACACCAAAATCATCTGGGATCTCCAGTTGACTTCTCTACCTGCCCTCCAATGACAGGCAGTCATTTCCCTAGACAGCACTTTCCTGGTGGCATCTTCTTTGGGGGCCATAACTCTGATCTCATAAATCTAATGCTTACCAAACTTGGAGGACGGGTAGAGGAGAGTTAGCTGGGGATCTCCTGCCAGTTTGGTGTCTCTAGCACATGGGGTGGGGACACTTTACAGAGTCTAAAAGTTTGTGATAATTCATAGTTTGCAAACCATGTATGATGTGAACCATGAACCACACCACATTTTCCCCGTTCATGCCCATCCCTAATAGGAATTGCTTCAGTGTTCATTGTATGGTTGGAAAAAAGATCTTTGGTATGTAATATTACTTGATGTAATCTAGGTTTCTGTAGTTACTTACCTCCTGAATTTTGTGCAGTATTTGTTTTATTTAAAACATTTCTATCCTGTTGTATCTCTTCGGATTCAAGATGGATATCTAGCGATGTTTGGATACTATCTTGAAGAAATTATATCTGTTTTCATCTGTCTCCTACTTATCCCTTCTAAGAGTCTTCAGTTTCCTGATTGGCTCTCTGCTGTGTAATCTGCAGATATCATAATCACTTTGTAAATGCTTTTCATCTAAAACTGCTCCCTGTCTGTTTTAATTATTCAAAAGCCATGTACTTTCAAATAAAGATATTTAACCAGAACCACATAAAGTCAACTGCCTAGCTTTCACCATTTTGGAGATGTAATATTTGCCATATTAAATGTTTTTGGGGTTTTTTGGAAGATGTTGTTGCCCTGAATGAGAAATAAACTTGATAGATGTTGTTCTGTCTTCTTAAAAAATATTTTGTCAAAGTCCTTTCCTTGAGACTGGGGAGCTCTTGAAAGGTCTAAATCATGTCAGGATTTCTCAGTGACTCTATGTGAAAATTTAATCAATCTTTCTATCTATACCTGTTTAACCCTTAAAGATTCTGATGTATTGTGCTTCTACCTACAATTGTAATTGGCCCTGAGTGATATGGCTGGATTTCTTTGTAACACTTTGTGATTCATTCTGGTCAAGCCACTCTTCTGATTTGTTAAATTTGATTTGGTATGTTATTCACAGATGGATCCTGACCAAGATGCAGCGAGAAGGGGACCACATAATGCTCCAGAGAAAATGGCATATTCTCTGGTTTCTGTTCCAGAAGGGAATGATATATCTTCCATCTTTGAACTTGATCCCACTACTTTGCGAGGAGGAGACAGCCTTGTTCCAAGGTATGGTGTTGTGAGTGGTCTGTTGACTTAGCATGTCATTATGAGCACAAATAAAGCCAAATCCATATGTTAGGCAATGCTAAGGTAGGCATTAACTTTAAATGTATGCTTGTGGTGTTATGCACTGGTGAAGACTGAATAGGAAAGAGGTGCTGAGAACTATTAAGAAAAGGATTGTGGAGGGGAGGGGGAATGGTCAGTACTGTAATGCCCTTGTGTGGTATGGCCACGTTTGGAATACTATGTATACTGGCCACCAAATCTAAAAAAAAAAAGAGTACTGTAGTTCTGGAAGAGATACAAAAAAGGGCAACCAAAATGCTGAAGGGATTGAAGCACCCAAATTGTTAGAAAAAGAATTCTGGGCTTTTTGTTTAGAGGAAAAATTGGAGACATGATATGGATTTATGTAGTTATGCATGGGGTATAGAAAGTGGTGGTATAACTACTATTGTAACTCATGGGCAAGCTAATAAAGTAATGGTCAGTAGATTTCAGGACTGGTAAGAAAATACTACTAAAAAAAAACATAATTCACATGAGGAATTCACTGCCAGAGGATGTGGTGATTAACATAGATTGTTTTAAGGGGTTAGAAACATTCATGAAGGTTAGGTCAATCAGTGACTGTTGACCATGGGGTCTAAGTGGAATTTCTGTCTATGAATGGTGGCCCCCTTGAATGCCTTTCCTGGGAAGGTCTCCATATCCTGCTTATAAGCTTTCTTGGAGTGCTTGGTTAACCTTTGATTTTAAAAGGATGCTAAGCTGGTCAGTCCTTTGTCTTGGCTTACTTCAGTAAATGAAGGAACATACAGTAAGGTTACATCCCCTGATTTCAAATGGTACCCTCCGCATTCTCCTCTCTGAGGCTTTCAACACTGTTTCAGCACTCACAGAGCTCCCCCTTAGTATCAAATATAAAGCAGCCTAGGTCAAAATGTGGGTGATATTCCTTATGAAAAGTTTGCAGTAAACTATTCCCTCTCCCCCCCAAAAAAAATTCCTGAGTGTAACAGTACTTAATAATATTTTATGGACTTAATAATACTTTCCCAAAATCACTGCATCTGTGGCTGAGTTCCTAGAGAATATAAAATATAGATCTATTCTGCCTACCTGCTCTACTTTTTTAATTTCATTGGGTTCGGGTTGGTGGTGACCCTTTTTTACATTGTTAGGTGTCTAGTTCTTGGACTGTTTATCGCTGTTTTGTTGTATTACTTTGCCATTAAAGGTTTGTTTGAAAGAAAAGAATACTTTACATAAAAGTATTTCTAGGAAAAGCACAGATAATTGGTAACAATCTGTTGATACATAGAAGGAAGGCAGAACAGTTTGGAGCAGAAATCAAAAGATAAATTAGTAGTTATTCTTTATAGAATTCTCCTTGAAATGGATTTAAATGCTTCTCCTGGTATAAAATGTCACACAGATTTTTCTTAGATATTTGTTTCTAAAGCCATATTATACTTCTGATACCTATATCATTCCTGGCGAAATTCAAAGTGGCCATAAATGTAAAGAAGTTAATTCAAGAGACGGTGCTATATCTTAATTTTTTATTACTGAGTTGCCAAATATTATTAAAGCCAAATTTAGTTTTCCTCAGTTTTTCTTCCATATTATCTCATTGCAGTTGTTCATGTTACCTGACACAGATTGGCTTTTTAATTTTTATTATTGATGTGTGCTACTTCAGAACTTGGTGGAAAGTGGCATGTAAATCACTAAATAAAAAAAATCTTTAAAAAATAAAAAAGATAAATTGGTAGCTAATCCTACAATGATCTTTTCTTTCCTGGGAATGGGTCCAAGAATGGAGCATCTTGACACAGTATGAATGAGCCTTTCCTTCAAGTCATATCATGTAGACTGGAGAGCTCCACTCACCTATCAACAAGGCTGAAGGAAGATGAGCCATTAGCTAAACACCTTTTTATCATGGCTGGTCACAGACCTTACCAAAATTGTACTGTGCTAGTTTTTGATTTATTTCAGCTATTTTTGCAGCAAGAACCATCTTAAACTGAATATATTTGATTCTTTTTATTAGGAACTCTTATGTCAGACTTAGACATCTGTGTACAAATACCTGGGTTCATAGCACCAATATCCCCATTGATAAAGAAGAAGAAAAACCTGTCATGCTTAAAGTAAGTCCTGTGGTGAAGCTAATGCATCACGCATCACCTCCTGTTACCAGTGGAACTGTTTTGAGGGAGGTGGGAAAAGAAAGATATCTTATGTTCCCAGTTCTGATTTGGGATTTCTTTCCTTAAGCACAATCCAAGTAATTAAAATGGAGTGGTGCATAAACACAAAGACTTTTTAATCTTTGATTAAAAAAAGAAAAAATAATAATCTTTTCAGAAAGCTCTAGACATAAGAGCACTTCTGACAAAGGTTTTTATGAATGTTGAGTGTGCTGACATTTGCAAGTCAGGCTGTTATTGATTCCATGTGCACTGCAGTTTATTAGACTGTTTGTCTGCTGGCAAGATCAGCACAAGTGGTATGGTCTCCCCAACATGTGCTGTGCTAAATTTCTGTGGTGGCTGCTATCTCTTTTTAGTGCTACAGTCTGACAATTGAGTCATAACTGTGAATCTTACCAGCAGCATTCACATCAATAAATCCATAATTGCCATATTTAAGGCACTTGCATTGGCTTTGCTTTGAGAATTAAGAAATGCTGAACTGCCTATTTCAGCACTGGTAAAAATATTGCCCATCAGACTCTCTCTTCATGTTTCTAAAATTTGAACATCGCTTCCGCATCTTGATTATGCAGTGGTCTTATCACTTTCCCCTCCAGTTTTTACTAAAGTATAACTAAAATTGCCTTGGTTTTTAGATTGGTACCTCTCCAGTGAAGGAGGATAAGGAAGCTTTTGCTATAGTACCAGTTTCTCCTGCTGAAGTTCGGGACTTGGATTTTGCAAACGATGCAAGCAAAGTATTGGGTTCCATTGCTGGCAAACTAGAAAAAGGAACAATAACCCAGAATGAAAGGAGGTGAGAGGATTCCAATGAAAGCCTTTTTTTACAGAATAAGGCACCTCCAAACTACAAGGATAACTAGCTGAACCTAAGAAGATAGGAAGAAATTTTTCAAAAATTTCTACTAAACTTAGAATTTGCATTTCTTACAGTATACCAAATCCAGTGCTTTTGGGGTTGGTTTTAAATCTGTACATTAATTTCAACTCTATGTAGTTTGATACATTATTAAAGGGTTTTCAGTATTAACTTTTTTTGCTACAAATGAGTACATTTTGGCCTAACATGGTTAATAAATCTTTCTAGATCTGTTACCAAGTTGCTTGAAGATCTGGTGTATTTTGTTACTGGTGGAACTAATTCTGGACAAGATGTGCTTGAAGTGATGTTTGCAAAGCCAAATCGAGAGCGGCAAAAGCTAATGAGAGAGCAAAATATTCTGAAACAGGTACTTTGAATAAGAGAGCTTCTAGTGAAGTAGATGTTGACTAAGAATGGTTGATGTGAGCAGGACTCTGTCTTAGCCAAAATTGTGTCTGGACCGGTGTTCCCTCTAAGCTGAGTTAGTGTGAGCTAGCTCAGTTTTTTAGCCTCTGGCTCACACATTTTTGTCTTAACTCAGGAAAAATGGCCCAGAGCATACTAATTTATGCAGTAGCTCACAACTTTAATGCCAGTAGCTCACGAAGTAGGTGTTTTGCTCACATGACCCTTGCAGCTTAGAGGGAACATTGGTCTAGACCCCAAGATTTCCTATTAGATCAATTTTTAAAGCACATTCAATATAACTTGGTCTCTTTGTGCATGCAAGGAATGTGGAATCTGCTGCCCTTTTTATTACCATCAAGTCAGCCGATTTATGGTGGCCCTGTAGGGTTTCCCAGAGATGTTCAGAGGTGGTTTGCCATTGCCTGCCTCTACATTGCAACCCTGGACTTCCTTAGTGGTCTCCCATCCAAGCACTAATGAGGGCTGACCCTCTTTAGGGTTCAAGATCTGATGGGATTAGGCCAGCCTGGAACTCAGAGAGGGGAAAAGGTCACATAAAATTGCTTTGCAGAATTTTTCGGTTGAGTCAGGTTTCCAAAATCACACAAGCCATTTCCTGTTTAAGTCCTATTACAATATGACAATATCAGGGTCTTCATCTTTTCTTTTATCATATAATTCCTCAGATCTTCAAGTTATTACAAGCACCATTTACTGACTGTGGAGATGGACCAATGTTGAGACTGGAAGAGCTTGGAGATCAGCGTCATGCTCCTTTCAGGCACATATGCCGCCTTTGTTATAGAGTCCTGAGACACTCCCAGCAGGACTACAGGAAAAATCAGGTTAGTGAAGTGAGACAGGGAGAACCTAGTTTGTTTTGTCCTGGCTTTTATTTTGAAGATTACTTATCTGTGTAGCCTACAAGAGTATGAAATGCTTTTAACCCATTCATTTATATTCTGGGCTTAATTTTCAACACGTCTCCTCAAAAGCTAAGCTTTTATCGAACAGCTTGTGTATAGTAGCCTCTCTTATATAAAGGACTGCTGGAAAAGAACGGTGGGTGAATCACATATTTCAGACTCAAGGACAATTGGCAAATGAACAGCAGTGGGTTGTATACAGGAGAGCTTTTCCTGGCTAATATAATGACGTTGCTGGGGAAAAGGAAGACCTCAGGCCTGAAGGGTTGCCAAACACAAGTGTATTGCTCTACAACAATGCGTTTAATCGAGAAAAACAAATAATATCAGCAACTTTCTGTTTCTTACTATTCTTAGATTTCCCCCCTTTTTTTTAACTCCTAAGGAATATATAGCCAAGCAGTTTGGCTTTATGCAGAAACAGATTGGCTATGATGTCTTGGCGGAAGACACCATCACAGCTTTGCTCCATAACAATCGCAAGCTGCTGGAGAAGCATATCACTGCTGCTGAGATTGACACCTTTGTTAGTCTTGTAAGAAAAAACAGAGAACCCAGGTGAGAGTTGTCACTGGGGTTGAGGGGTAGGTATGGCATTTTCTTCCTTTGTGCATATAGAAAGTTTAAATTTTGAGGGTGTGAAACTTGTTTTTTTTATTTTTGTGAAGTCAGATATCTCTGGAGGACATTGCAGCTCAGATTTCCACAGAGTCTCTTAATAACTTCTGTGCATCTTACATTCTCCCCCTTGCCCCCCCGATTCTAGATTGCTTGTTCAGCAGTTTGCACTTTCAAAGATGCCAGTCCTGGCAAGTCTAGTGCTAATTACACTCCTGCTTCAGCCCTTTCCTATTTAAATGCAAGAATGCTTGTGCAAAAACTTGAGTAAGCTTTTTGATACCCTTGATATCATTGGATAAACAGGACAAACTGGTCTCTTCCTATTCCTGCCAATGCGCTGGATACTATTAGTCTTTTTGGCTGCTGGTCTATTGGACCTGAAATTTTTTTGGCATTTCTAAAAAATCCCAAATCTTATTGCCAGTATGGTATTTGGATCTTGAATTTTTCAGAAATCTTGGATGTTGGGGGGGGGGGGGGCAACAGACCTGGAGGGAAATGCTTAAAAAAAAAAAAAGCCTGCTCACTCTGAGGCAAGATTGGCTTCTCCTAAAGTGCAATTGAAACTACACTGCAGGAGAAGCTGTCCCCAGGATCTGCACACTCTGGGGAGGTCTCTCCCTGCTGCACGCAAACCTGGCTGGGATTTCTTTTCTTGCAGTGTAATTTAAACTACACCGCAGGAGAATCTAGCCCCAGGATCTGCTGTGCTATAGCTAGCAGATTGCTCCGTGGTGCAGCAGCTTCTGAGGTTGGCTTCTTCTGCAGGCCAGTTTAAACTGGGCTGCACATGAAGGCAGCTAAGCCAGTGAAAACAGTCTGTTCCTGCAGCTCTACTGCTTTCAGATCTGCTGTCAATTCACAAATATATCCGGAATTTAGTTGGAATTTTTTCCCCTGGTTTTGCTGAGAAAACTTGAATGCATTTGGAAAGCTGAAATATACCCAGAAAATACCAATAAGGTATTTTTCGGGTATATTTTCTGCCTGAGTAGATCTGAATGCACACCCTAATAACTGGACCTCCTGCACTTAGACGTTTACCTCATTATGACATCTGATGAGGTCCATAAGAACCTGTAATGCTCAAGGCCTTTGAGCGTCAACGAATCTTTTTGAGGGTGTATTTTTTGTTTTTATACCCGGTGTAATAATTAGTGCATTCACTTCCCGTTAGATGACCTTTTTATGTGTTGCTATGTCGCTAGCATAAATTACAGTGTCATAATACAGTTTAATGGGTGGTCTGCTGCTGATTTGGAGGTAAATGAGCCTCAGTTCCAATGCAGACATGATTTTTCACTGTTACAGAGCGAAAGGGCATTTTTAAAATGGGATGTTGGGCTGAGAGAAATTGCTCAAGGAGTTACACGTTGCCTGTAAGCTGTGTCGATGGTGCCAGCCTTATGTGTGGAAAAGGGGAATGGGGAAATCAGCTTGCTAGTATTGTTAGTATTGTGTGAAATATTGATAGGAACAATCTTTTTCTTCAATAGGTTCTTGGATTACCTCTCAGATCTTTGTGTTTCCATGAACAAATCTATTCCAGTGACCCAGGAGCTGATTTGTAAAGCTGTGTTAAACCCTGCCAATGCAGATATACTAATTGAAACAAAGTAAGTTGAGATGTTTGTTGAGATGTTTAGAGAGAAGAGGTTGTGGTAGACATTTTGCAAACATGAGACAGACATAAAAGTAGCCTCCAGTGTGGCAAAACGAATAATATTCTTATTAGCAGAAAAGTGGATACTCTTTGATTTCTCCAACCTACATACAATTGATGGTTCTGAAATGTGTAACAGGAAACTGCTAGGAGACACCATAATTTTTTTAATTAAATCACAGTGTAATGTGGGAGGTCTGTGGTGTTCTGACCAGGCTTGCACATAGAACCTCAAATGAACAAAAAAATGCTTCAACAGAATATTCCCACAAAACAGTTCAAAAGCAGTTCAACAAAACTTTCCAGTCACAAAGGAATAACCATATTCTAGTATTTAGTTCATGGAACTAGAAGAAGCCTTTCCAAAGATGTCTGTTCTAGATATCAAGACGTTTCATCTACGTTTCTTCAGTTTGGAGGCTTATTAATCACTGGAACCCAGTCTTTACAATATATTCATAGAAGACCAACAAGGCTCAAGACATATCTAATAGTTCCACAGGGCCTGTAAGACTGAATTATTTAAACTCGCCTTCAATGGTTAAGGGGGGGCACTTACAATCTCACTGAACTAACATAATGGAAATTAGAAGTTTGCCATCTTGGACTTTTAATGAATGGATTAATGGTTGTTAATTTGCATGGAAATATTTTATATTTATTTATTAATATTCTATGTTGTTTTTAAACTGTTTTTAACTGTTGTTTGCTGCCCTGAGCCTGTCAGGGGAGGGTGGGATGGATGGACAGACAGACACAGACAGGAATATAAGTGATTAATATTCCTCTTTCCACACTTCTTTAGGCTGGTCCTGTCTCGGTTTGAATTTGAAGAATTATCATCTGGAGAAAACTCATTGGAGGTTGGTGAGGATGAGGAAGAAGTCTGGTTATTCTGGAAAGACAGCAACAAAGAGGTCCGCAGTAAGAGTATCAGAGAGCTGGCTCAGGATGCTAAAGAAGGGCAGAAGGAAGACCGGGATGTACTCAGCTACTACAGGTTAACACCGCAAGCAATACTTGGCTATGGCAGTGTAACCTGAAGTGTGTAGTAAATTAATTCTCTCCAACTACTTGTAATGAGATGAATTCACTTCCAGGGGATGACTTGAGATTTAATCAATACCATCGGTTTAGAAGATGGCTATCAAGTGATGTACATATTCTGTGATAGCAAAGGACTATCAATTGTGTCATAATAATGATAGTCGGTCTATACACAACCAAGCTGTCTTTATAATTATCGCATGGTGATCATGTCCTTTCAAGTTTGTATCAATATATTAAGTTCAAGAGAGTGGTTTGAGGGCTTGGGCATTAAGGTTGAATGTGCTTCTTGAATTTACCTGTGAAATATATACATTTCATATTTTCTAAAACTGATCAGGAGATACACAGAGATGACATTGGATTACAGAACTTTGCTATATTGTGTCCAAAATTCTCCCGTGCTGTGTTTAGCCTGATGAAATAATATTTTCCATTGCATCAGCAATAGCTGCTTTATTATCATTTTATTGGTAGCTTCAAATATTGAGCCCTGTGTAAGCAAACTGATGCTTTCTTTCCTGTCACACATTTCACTGAAGGTACCAGCTGAATCTTTTTGCCAGGATGTGTCTTGATCGGCAATACCTGGCTATAAATGAAATATCTGGCCAACTTGATGTAGACCTCATCCTTCGGTGCATGTCTGATGAAAATCTACCATACGATCTGAGGGCTTCTTTTTGCCGACTGATGCTGCACATGCATGTTGACCGTGATCCCCAAGAACAAGTGACACCTGTGAAATATGCCCGGCTGTGGTCTGAAATACCCTCTGAAATTGCTATTGATGAGTGAGTAGTTCATGATCTAAAGGCTATCAGGCTTGAATGTCTTTTTAAGAATTACCTGAGGCACTCCTGTCACACTACGCACAAGCCATGAGACCATCTTCAGGGGTTTTTATCAAATTGTATATTGATTTATATTTATATATATAGTTTTTATCAAATTGTATATTGAATTTTAAAGTGTAGATATTGTTTCATGGCATTATGCCCCTTGTACATCATCCAGAGCCCGACGCAAGCAGGGATTGGGCGATTAAATCAAATAAATAAATAATAGAGGGTGCCTAAATGAATGTGCTTTATATAACCATTTTGATTAACCTTTTGGGAAGCACTGGTGACTACTTATGGAGCTGACAGAGTATAGCAGAGTAAGTCCATTTATTTGTTGTAAGTTTTTCCTTGCCCTTTTGTATGTGATTGGTTTTAAATGAGTAGGTTCCAGAACTCCAGGAAGAAAAAATCTAGGCCAGTTCTCCACTAGCCTCGTCACATTTTCACGCAGTGCTTCTGCCCAATTTTGCACATGCTGCTGCAGAGCTGCAATTTGCCCCGCCTCTTTCCCAAGTTCCCTCCACAGCTTCAAAATCCTGTTTTCAGAGCTACAGCTGTGTCATGGCAGTGTGTGTAAAATCGTGCAGAAGCACCGCGGGAAAAAGGAGCGCGAAACTGCGACCAGGCTAGTGGGAATTGGCCCTAATTTTAAGTTTCCATATTGATTTATAGAGAGTCAACATGATGTAGTGGATAAAGTGTCAGTCCAGGATAGTGGATAAAGTGTCAGTTCGAATCCCCATTCATGCCATGGATACTTGCTGGGTGCTGTTGACCCAGTCACACACCCTCAGCCTAACCTACTTAATGGGGCTATTGCAAGGATAAAATGGAGGAAAGGAAAATGATGTAAGCTGTATAGGCCCCCATTGGGGAGAAAGGCAGGATATAAAAGTGAATAAATAAATTATGGAGTTTTGTCTTCTGATTTGAACTAAACCCCTGTTAGATTTTTAACTCATTTCCCTCAAGGAATTCAGGGTGATGGACATGGATTTCTTCTTTGTTGTTTAATTCCTGCAACAACCCTGTGAGGTAAATGAAGCTGACTGATCTGAGTTTGCTCATTGAGCTTCATACCAAGTTTGGGATCTTAACCTCGTCTTCCTAATCTGACAATATAACCACTGCATCATCTAGACTGTCAGACCACATTGGCTTCAACTAAATATAATTATGTGGGTGTAGTGCAGTGGAAGCTATAATCAGTGAAATCCTTGATTCAAAGGTTGCCTCTGCCACAAATTCACCATGTCGCCTAGGCAAGCCACTATCTTGGCTTCAGTTTCTCATCTGCAGTATGGAGATAATAATACTGGCTTAATTTACAAGACTGTTGTAAGGAATACAGAATAATGCATGTGAAGCACTTTTGAACATTAAAAGTGTTACTGTTTTTGGAAGATGTTCCAGTACTCACTCTAAAGAAGACTTCCTTCCTCATTCCCCTGCTGTGATTGGGGGCAGTAGCTAATCCAAGAAATAATGTTTCTGTATTTCCCCACAGCATCTTGTGTGTTCAATAGTAGCATGTCTTCTGAGAGAACCTGCTTCCCATCTCTTAATATTTTGCCCCAGTCCTACCTATGCCATTTTAAAATGAGTCCACTATCAAACAGATGTGGTCAGCTTCTGTTGGTCTTTTCAGTTTAGCATGTATACTGTTCTGTCTACTAACTCACCTTAATATTGAATCATCATATTTTTGCAGTCCACATAGGAATTAAATTATATTGGATAATTAAGACACTTCTTACAAAAGAAACATAAGGCTGTTTTTCATCGCATTTGAAAAGAAATACTTTTAAAGTCCAGTTAACATGCTAACTATAAAACATTTTCTTTCTGATACGTTTCCTGTCTGCTGGGAAGAGAGAGCAATTTTTTTGTGCCTTACCAAAATACTAATAAAAGAAGATTTGCAAAATAAAAAGTGGTTATGGGAGTCTGACTTCTGTCCATACCCTACAAAAGCAGCAGAACTAAATGTGAAGACATTCTCTGCCAATAAAGGTTTTGATTGATTGACTGATCGACTGATTGAAGACATTATACTGATGCTGAAAATGGCAGTTATATATTTAGCTTCACTCCATTACTTCTTGCATCATGACAATATGATGTTCAATTTCCTACCAGTGGTGGCCAGTGATGTGAAGCAAGGACAGGAACTGCGGGTGATATGGGAGAGGAAGATCTGGGAAAGTATGCAGCCGCATATTTTGTGGCTGAAATATCTCTTGGGGGCCAAAGTAGATGTTTCAGCTACAAAACATGCAGATGCAGACCTCCCTGAAGGACTTGCTACGGGGCTTTTTATGTTTGCATAATTTCTGTAATGAAAAATTCAAGGAAACTTGCTAGATTTATCCTAATTGTATTTCAGATGTTTCTGTTTGGAGACAAGGGGTGGGGGAAAGAAGTTGGTATGATTGGGCATCTGTTTCTGTGCAATTCTTCCATTCATAGCTTTTCTTTCCTCCAGCTATGATAGCAGTGGAACTTCTAAAGACGAAATTAAAGAGAGATTTGCACAGACCATGGACTTTGTGGAAGAATATTTAAGAGATGTCGTCTGCCAGAGATTCCCTTTCTCTGATAAAGAAAAAAACAAACTCACTTTTGAGGTAAATAACTGTTTTGTGAGAAAGACTGAGTTGGAAGAAAATCCTCATTGGCATTAATCACAGAAGTTTCGTACATGATTGTGCCTTTAACATGTAAACCTGCTTACACAGTAGGCCGTTAGATCGGTTCCTCAGGCTTCCTCAGGAGGTGGTGGGCTCTCCTTCCTTGGAGGTTTTTAAACAGAGGCTGTATGGCCATCTGGCAGCAATGAAGCTCCTGTGAATTTAGGGGGAGGTGTTTGTGAGTTTCCTGCATTGTGCAGGGGGTTGGACTAGATGACCCTAGAGGTCCCTTCCAACTCTATGATTCTATGATTAAAAGTCTTTGTAGCTCAGTATTATCTACAACTGGTAGCATTTCTTCACATTTCGTCTTTTTATTGTTTTATATAATAAAGAAAAACATGTTTTTTACAACCTCTCTGGGACTGGCCAAAAGCATAAGCTAGAGCTGAGTGTTTTCTTTCATACTGGTGACAGCCCAAATCACATCTCTGGATGACTTTACACAGCATTCTTATGTAGATATTTAAGAGCATAGAGGAACAAGATGAGGTGGTGTGGGACCATGTTGGCCCAAAGCACCATCTTCTGAAACCTATCAGGTTTGATTCCCCACTCCTCCACTTGCACCTGCTAGCATGGCCTTGGGTCAGCCATAGCTCTAGTAGAGGTTGTCCTTGAAAAGGCAGCTGCTGTGAGAGCCATCTCCAGCCCCACCCACCTCACACGGTGTCTGTTGTGGGGGAGGAAGGTAAAGGAGATTGTGAGCCGCTCTGAGACTTTTCGGAGTGAAGGGCGGGATATAAATCCAATATCATCTTCTTCTACCCTCTGGTTAGAACTGGAGCCACCACAAAGTGGTGCTCCTTAGTCTCAGCTTGGAAAGGCAGTCCAGAAGGATACTGTAATCTATGGTATCGAAAGCTGCTGCAAGGTCCAGGAGAATAAAGAATCACACGCCATCTGTCCATCTCTGGTCACAGATCATCCCCCATGGCAACCAGTGCTGTTTCAGTCCTGTAATGAGGCCTGAAACCTGATTGAAAAAGGCCCAAACTGTTGTGTCAGTACTGCCTGTTGAGTTTCTGCTGCTGTTAAACAATGTGAAAGTAAAGGATAGCTGCTTTTGTACCCTGCCCTTTCCGTCAGATGCTCAGGGTAGCATATTTCATTCAAGTATTCATATACCAGACTTTCCAAGGAGTTTGCTTCAGGCAGTTTCCAAGTGAAAACAGAATTGAATCAAATCAAATCAATTAAACAATATGGTATAATATAAGTAGCATAAAACAACACAAAATGCAGAGCCGCATAAAAAAAACCCCAAAGAAGTCATAAACATAAAGGTAAAATTTCAGCTGTGTGATGGCTATGTAGACAGTGAACAGGGTTTAAGTTAGGGATGCCAGTCCCCAGGTGGGAGCGGGGGGACTCCCTGATTTTGCAGACTTCTGCCCAATGCTGGCCAGCTGGCTGTTAAGGAAGCCCCACTCCCAACAGTGATCACCTGTGGCCACCCTTCTCTAGGCCCGTAGCCAGAATTTTTTCATCAGGAAGGAGGGAATTTAAATTTCTTAGGGGGCAATTAAGTTAATAAAAATTAAATGTTAATTAAGTTACCTGTAATTTAACACACACAGCTAATCAGGAACCAGGAAAGCAAGGCATTTTCATGGAGATTTATTACATTCCAACCCAGCCTCTCAAAGCTAGCAGCTACCTCATTTACAGCAATAAAAGCTCGTTCCTTCCAATCCCACTACAAAATACAGCTTGCATTTGTGAAAAGGGACACCCTGGCATTCCTTCCCCACTCCCACTGCTGCACTCAGGGAGGAGAGACAAATACTGCCAAGTAACAAACAGACCAGACAAAAGGCTGCAATTGTTTGGAAGTGGGAGAGATCTGGTGCCTGGCCGGCAGGTACAGACTTGGCATTTTCTTGGAGATATATTATGTTCTAATCCAGCATCTTGAAGCTTGCAGCTGCCCAATCCTTTTTGTAAACTATACACCATCCCCAGTATCTCCTTCCCACACATTACAAACACCCTCATTTTTGAAGAAAATTATGGTGATAAACGCTTGTTCCTTCCCATCCCACTACAAAATGCAGCTTGCATTTTATGAAGAGGAATGCCCTGGCGTTCCCTTCCCCACCTCATCACCGTGCTCAGGGAGGAGAGAGAAATATTGTCAAGTAACAGATCAGACAAAAGGCTGAATTTATTTGGAAGGAGGGGAGATGTGGTGCCGGGCCAGCTGCTCACTCACCCACTGGCCAGCATGACTTAATAAATATTTGAAAAAGTGCTTTCTGACATGACTTTTTTTCGGGAGTGATTTTTAATTAAGGGGTGTGGCCACAGAATGGCCTGCTGTAGTTAGGGGCCCACCCCTCCCGTCCTGTGAGATTTAAATGGCCCTCCAGCTGATCGGTGAGAGCACGTGGCCTGTCAGTAAGCTGGAGGGGCCTTTAAATCTCGCGGAAGGGGAGGGAGGGAGCAGCCACTGGCCACACACTGAAATGCTTTTTGAGAGCAGGACCACACATGCCTGAACTCCAAGCAGCAAATTTGCGACTTGTAGTTAAGATGTGCGTGACCCCTGTCAAAAAGTGGTCAAAATGACCCCTGTTAAAATGTCAAAAAGCATTTAAAGGGAAGGTTCCTTTTAAATGATTCTTGCAAGCCGATGCCAAGGGCCCCTTCCATGGGGCTGTGTCCCCAACGTTATGTCACTTCCATGTGATGTTATCACATTGGGGGCATGCCCTGCCCCCTTCAGAAATGCCCCCAAAGTCCCCGAGGGGGAAGGAGGCAGAACCTGGCAACTCTTGTTTCAGTGTCATGAAGAATATTTTATTATTTACATTATTTATAGTCCATCTTTCTTGCTGAGCATTAGGGAGGATTACATCATGTAAGTCAATACAACCAACAGGATGGGACATCCAGGTAGCAGTGAAAAAGCGATGAAAGGTTTTGGCCTGTCACCAGAAACTTAAAAAGTTTTGGTGCCAGGTAGGGCGGGTGTTTCATTGATGAGGTGGAGATTAGCCTTTGTGGCCACCTATCTGGCTTCAAAGGGTGGAGGTCCAGAAATTAAAATACCAGCACTCAAAACAGCCTTGTGTTGGAGCAGGTGATCCTTTAGATACCCTTGCAGCAGATGACTTAGGACTTGGAACCAACACATTGAATTGAGCACAGAACTACACAGGCAGTCCCTAGCACCGGCACTGGCAATATAATCACTGTCAATCTGTAACCAGCTTCCTAGTGATACTGGGTACTGCATTTTGGACCAACTGAAGTTTCTAGAATTCTTCTAAAATGTGTGTCATATTTTTAAGCTCTTGACAATATTGTGAGTTACATTAGGTAAGAGAGTGAGTGACTGGCCCTTCTTAACTTCATGGCTAAGTGAGATTAGTTGATTTGTTTCAACACAGTTATCCAGTGTTGTCCGTCTATGAAGATCTATGTTACTGTGCAGAAATACTTTTAAATCTTAATAACATGTTAATGAAAGATTAATATTAAAGGTGTTTTAGTGATTTTTTGTGAATTCAGTGAGAAAGGAGTAATTGCAAGAACCATTATTCTACACATTCATTGTTCTTCTTTTGAACATAGGTGGTAAACTTGGCAAGAAACCTAATTTATTTTGGCTTCTACAATTTTTGTGACCTCCTAAGGTTAACAAAAATCCTCCTGGCTATTTTGGACTGTGTACATGTTGCTACTATCTTTCCTATAGCCAAAGTGGCAAAAGGAGAAGAAAGTAAAGGTAAGAGTGGCAAAGGAAAACAAAATAACCCAGTGTGCAGTTAAAAATACTTTGGGGAATCATTGGCCTTAATGTCATTCCTTTCTTCACCTGTAGTCACAGAGTGAATTAATGAAAGCACATGGGAAGTCTGTGCAGGACTAGGAAAGATATGTGAGGAAAAGCAGAGTCCATCTGGATCCAGGCTTTGCTTCACTCTGTTTTTGTGATCCCATTAATAGCTTCCTATAATTAGACTAACCAGCATTATTAATGCAACAAACTTTGCAATATTGGATGACAGAACTGTTGCCATGTTTGGCCTGGATAGTAGTGAGATATTTTGTAAGACTGGATTTTGTTGGCCTCACAGTGGCAATAATGGACTTGTTCCTCCAGCTTCTGGTGGAGAGTAAAAACATACTTCTCAGGAGTTTCTCTTCAAAATGATTTTTACCCAAATCCAATGAGAGATGTACATACCTCTCCCTCAGGATGAGGGAGGGGGAATATATCTAACCACTGGAGGTGTATTCCTGTCCTTTGTTTTTATTGGGTGCTTGTGAGTTTGTTCTTGTGTGTGTGAAGAATATTTGTTGGAGGACCTGGAGGAGGGAAGTTACTCAGGTGGGGAGAGACTTGTTGCATCTCCTGGCCACTATACAAACTGCCAGAGTAAAAGCATAATCTCTCTCTCTTTTTTGCTTTCTTTCCCTTCCCTGTATTCCAGTGCTACAATTCCTTTTCCCCTTCTGTCTCTTTCTTTGATGCAAGGGGTGGGAAACTTAGGTAGACTTTTTTTAGTTTTAAAACACGTTTTTGTTTTGATTTTGGGGTGCCTGTTTCCTTCATAACACAAACACCCAAGTCACCCCACTACTTTTGTGGGTTCTGCAAACTGCTCTTTTCTCTGCCTTCTGATTATGGGGTTTCCCTTTTTTGCTCCTCCCAAAAGCACCCTTTCTTCCAGGGTAGCTTGAGTCTCTGCCTGGTGGGTTCCTTCTCTCCTCTGCCACTGAATCATCCAACTCACTCCAGCACTTTTGGGGGTTCTGCAAATAGCCCTTTTCTCTACCTGCTGATTTTGGAGTTTCCCTTTCTGTTTCTGCCAAAAGCTCCCCCCACCTTTCGTCCTGGGTTGCTTGAGTCTCTGCCTTGGGGGTTCCCTCTCTCCTCTGCCATTGAAGCACCCAACTCACTCCAACATGATGAACTGTGAGCCAACTGATTGCCCACTTGTGGTTTCCTCTTGCCTGGTGGGTATGTGATACCTCAGTGGTGCCATTTCAAGCTGGTATCCACCGTCACACCCAACTGCAGAATTTTTAACTCCCTCTGAGTCCAGGTGCTGTGAGTCACAAAGTGAAATGTTCTATCATAGCCTTTTGTTCCACTGGCAGTGTGATCATCAGTGAGAACTTGTTCTCTGGGGAAGGTATGCATATGAGGGGTAAACCAGGAGCACACTGTCCATATGGACCATCTTGTCCTGCTGCCAGCAATCTTCCACAGTGGACACCTGGGGTTCCCAAAGGCTCTGAGCCATAAGCCGCCAGACGTCTTCCAAAGTACTATCTCCTAGTCCAGTGATGGCTAACCTTTTCAGCTTGGTGTGTCGAAAATCGGGAAAAAGTGTAGTCTTCCTCAGGTCGCGTGTCACTTCACCGTGTCACTTCAAGAAATATCAATAATTTGATGATATTTGCAGCCCCAATAAAGAAAGAGGGTTGCCAAGTCCAATTGAAGAAATATCTGGGGGCTTTGGGGGCGGAGCCAGGAGACTTTGGGGGTGGAGCCAGGAGACATTGGGGTGGAGCCAGGAACAAGGGTGTGACAAGCATAATTGAACTCCAAGGGAGTTCTGGCCATCACATTTAAAGGGACAGCACACCTTTTAAAATGCCTTTCTTCCATAGGAAATAATGAAGGATAGGGGCACCATCTTTTGGGGCTCATAGAATTGGGCCCCCTGGTCCAATCGTTTTGAAACTTGGGGGGGTATTTTGGGGAGAGGGGGATCCCCTGCCCCCACCTGGGGATTGGTAACCCTGCGGGAAAGGGTGTATCTTTTTTTCTTCCCGCCTTTTCTCCTCCAGCGCTTGCCAAGGGAAGCCAAGGGGGGCGACCCAATGCTCCCCTCCCCTTGCTCTTTTGCAACCCACACACAGCCCCCATCGCCCACCCCCTTCCTCCTCTTCCAAGCTGAAAAGGGCAGCTTGTCCTTTAAATCTGAAACCCCGCCTCCGGCAGGCGGCCATGAGAAAGAGCGAGAGAGCAAAGTGAGAAAGATCATGTTGGTTGCAAAAAAAAAAAAAACAGGACCGGGTGGAGGAGGAGGAGGGGGGGTAGCCCCACAACAGGCCCAAGAGCGACACCCCCTCGAGCATTGCACCCCACACACACTGCTGCAATGCCATCTCTGCCTCCCCCCCCAGCCGCTCCGTGCAAACAAACGGAAAAAAACACGCCTGCCTTGCTCCTGCATTTGCAAAGCCCCGGCATTGCAAAGGCGCGACCCGCCGAGGAGGGCACTTCTTTCCCCCCCTGCCTCTTTTTTTGCAATGCTCTTTTTTTCTTTCTTGCTGTACCCACCTATTTCCTCAGGCCCCGGGGAGGGCGGGAAAAGGGGGTTGCAAAGCTCGGCCCTGTTGCGAGGAGGAGGAGGCGCGTTTGGCTGCCTCTGCTTTGGGTGGGGGACGGGTTGCGCCAGGAGGCTGTCTCCTCCCACCCCCAGGTCAAGGCGAGCCGCTGGCAGCGTCGGCCAACCTTCCCTCCCACCCCCAACCTTCCCTCCCACCCCCACCCCCGGCCTGGAGCCGGGGAAAGAGGCGGCGGTGGCGGCCTGCTGCGCTGCTGCTGCCTCTTCTCGCCTTCACCTTAGCAGCTGCTGCTCCTCTGAGACGGGCTCAGCAGCCTCCGAAGGACTCGCAGCTCGCCACGCTCCTTGGTTTCCGGTGTGTCAGCCAAATTGCCTCGCGTGTCACCAGTGACACGCGTGCCATAGGTTCGCCATCATGGTCCTAGTCGGTCCACCCCATCGCTTGGGCTTGCCTACCACCCCTGGTTTTTGGAAACCTACATCATCTTCCCAGTGCATACACATGTCCCCATGTTTTCTTTCCTAGTGGAGAGTGAGCTGGAGTTGGATGCCTGCAGCTTAACCAGGTCTGATTGGTCTGAAACCAGTGCTGTACAACTCTCCCAAAAGCAGTTCCCTGGGGGCACCTCGCTTAGGGGTCAGCCACTTGGACCCCCAAAATCCAGCATGCACATAGCTTGTGGGGCATGTGGAGGGTCACCCCAGGGAGGAACTTTGTGAATTAGAGGCCTCTAGCTCACCCAGATCAGTTTTGCGAATTGCGCCATGGTTCGGTCCAGGAACCAGGCAGGTTAGGTTAATGAACTGAACTGGCACTTTTCAGTCTATTCCCATCCCTACTGAAGAATAATAATGATAATTTTGTAATGTGTGGTCTGCCTTCAATATTCTGACTTGGGAAGGTCACTTAATGCAATAAGCATAGAGTTGGGTTCCCCTTAACATGTACCCACTTCTTCCTTGGAATACATTGAGGCAATTATACTTGTCTCTTTTTCACAGTATGTGAGCTATAAAAATAGTAAAACACCTTCCAGTGTGTTTTTGTAGTTTAGGCATGGTGAAAATATGGCATGAAACTATTTAACATTAAATCTGCTTCTACTATAATGAGCAAAATGATCCCATCTGGCAGAGGCTGAGGCCAGGTTTTTCCAAACCAAAGTTTTGCAGAACTCTCAATCTTACCTGTATTACATTTGTTGGTCTTGTTCTGTCTCTGAAGGCAGCAACGTGATGAGATCAATCCATGGAGTGGGAGAGCTGATGACCCAAGTTGTACTTAGAGGTGGTGGTTTTTTGCCAATAACACCGCTTGCTGCTGCTCCAGAGGGTAATGTGAAACAAGCTGAACCTGAAAAGGAGGACATCTTGGTAATGGACACCAAGCTGAAAATAATTGAAATACTTCAGGTATACTTCCTGAATGGCTGTTGTGGCTCCAAGCCTGTATTTTATTTATTTATTTATTTCTCAGATTTATATCCCGCCCTCCCCGCCGAAGCAGGCTCAGAGCAGCTCACAATAATAATAATAATAAATTTTAATTTATATCCCGCCCTCCCCGCCGAAGCAGGCTCAGGGCGGCTTACATGACGTACAGGTACCATGATACAACAATAAAATTCAAAGCAATTTGCAATTAAAATACAATTACATAAAAACAACATTTAAATTAATAAGTTAAATTACAATATAACATAAAATGGTGCTACAGTCTTAATATGCATATGAACACAGTTTTTGTGGTGATGGTGCAATGGTTCCACCGTAAAAGGCCAGCTGAAAGAGGACGGTTTTACAAGCCCGACGGAACTGATTAAGGCTCCTAGGGCCTGTACCTCGTCTGGTAGCTGATTCCACCATTGGGGTGCTGTTACCAAGAAGGCCCGCTCCCTTGTCGCTTTTAGTTTGGCCTCCCTTGGCCCAGGGATTTTCAGCAGATTTTGTGAGCTAGATCTCAGTACTCTCTGGGGAACATATGGGGAGAGACGGTTTCTAAGGTAGACAGGTCCTCGGCCATATAGTTTGACAACAGTCAAACTAAAACAATAAAACAGTAAATAAACAATTAAAGTTTTAACAATTAATTAATACCAATTAGATAATTTTAAAACAGTTTAAAATGATTTAAAACAATTTTGGTGCTAGTGTTGATTTCATTAAATTCAGCAATGTTGGGCATCTACTTATACTAGAATTCAGCTGAGGGCAAGTCGAAATAGGACTGCTTTACAGGCCTTGCGGAATTGAGCAAGGTATTCTGCACACTGTGTTGGCGGTTTTTTTACCTTTTAGAAATTTTGTGAGAAGATACTCTCTTTTTGACTGAATTAGAAGTGAATATATTTTAATTGAAAGCAGTATTGTTTCCAGTGGCTCATAACGAATAGTGTATTGTATTATTAGAATTAAACTGTTTCAGTTATTTGGAGCCGAGTAGTTCACTGAAGAAAGTGAAAATGATGTGGATTCCCAATAATATACTTCCCTAGTTTAGTATTAGCTATTTTGAAAGCTAGGATTTAGCTCTGATTGCCAGTGAATGTGTGCAAGAGTGTATTTCCACTACTGATAATCACAGAATACCCTTAAACATCTGAAGTTAGAAGCAAAGCTTCTAGGTTAGAGGATGTAGTTCTAGCACATCTTCTTCGTGGTCTCTGTGCATCACACTGATGGGAATAAGGCGCCTGCGCCAATCTCGATCGGTAAACTTAAAAGCTGTGGATTTCCACGCTGACGTCCCAGTGCGCATGCCCAGGAGCCCCACCGCGCATGCTCACTGCGACGGGCGCGGATATCCCGCCAGTTCTCTTCTGACCGCCGCGCTGATCAGTCGATCTTTCTGCTTCGGTCGGTGAACTTTTTCTTCTTATATTTGTAGATTTGTAGTTAGTTGTAGATAGTTATTATAGTTGTTAGTTAGTTAGTATAGCGGATTAGTTGCTTATTGTTTGGGAGCGCGTGGGTTGAAACGCGAACTTTCCGTCCCCCCCCCCCCCCCCGTTTTTGCCGCCTTCCCGGCTGCGTATGGAAAGGTGGTGGCTTTTTTTCGGAGGTGCTCCAGGTGCGGGAGCAAGATAGCTGCACCCGACGGACACTCGCTCTGTTTACTGTGCCTCGGAGAGCTACACCGGCCTGACTAGTGCATGCATTGTGCTAAGTTTTCGAGACAGACCCGGAAGAATAGGGTGGCGAGGCTTGTGGCGAGCCCTCATGGAACAGACGCTGTCTCCTGAGCGTTCGGCAGAACGGGTCGATCAACCTATCGCGACCGCGTCGATACCGAGCGCCCTATTTCCGACGCCGAGCGCCATACAAAGCGCACTGGCTCAACTGTCTTGTCGGAATCCTCTGTGCCTGCTAAACGGCCTAAGGAGGATAAGGGCTTGCAGGGAGAGAAGAAGAAAAAGGCGAGAAGATCGGATAAGCCGAAACGCAAATCCATCTCTTCCGCCTCTCCGGTCTCCCCTTTGGACCCGACGGCACCGATCATCCCGCCGTTGAAGCCATTTGCTTCCCCGACTCGTCTGATCACCTCGATGTCGACGGAGCTCGTCATCTCCTCTGATTCCGACCGGGAGATCGAGTCCGCGCAACGATCCGGTACCGAGCGGAGCCCGCCGGTTCGACTCCAACCCCTTCGATCCCGTAGCCCACATTCTCGGGACCGGGAGAGAGGACCTATGGGCCAGTCATCCAGGAGCCGATCGCCTCGACGTCGTGATGTCGATCCGCAGCGCCCTCCTGCACAGGTCCCCTGGGATCAGAGACAATGGCAATATTTGTATGGGGCCTACCCCATGCAGCCATCCTTCCCATGGCTCCCTCCTTGCCAGCTGGATTGGGATCAATCTTCTGACGCCTCCTACCAGTCTAGAACGTCGTATCGTCCGCCGCGGCGTCTACCATCAGCTTCGGCGTCGAAACCTTCCGAGGTCGAGGACACGAGGCAAGCGACCCGGCATAGAGCCCCATCGGAGAAACCTAAGCCTAAACCCAAGTGTCAAGCATCACCACCGGATCCACATGTGTCTGATCAATCGGACTCACCAGCTGCATCCCCTAGGTCGGAAGAGGGATCGTCTGCTGCGGAACAGGAGGCATCTTCACCCGGGGAACCCTCCCCTTCACAGAAGACATCTGAGGAACAGCCCATTTCCCCTTCGGAAGATTTGAAATCCTATGGGGACCTTATTAAATGGATTTCACAGTCGCTATCGCTTACCACCACTCAACCACAACCTCTCATTACCGACAGTGTCTTTGACGTTGTCCAGATGGACACTTCCACTGCAGTGGCTTTGCCTCTAACCAATGTCATGCTTCATACAGCTAAGACCTCTTGGGACAAGCCGGTGTCAACACCGATATCGTCCCGGCGCCTAGATCATATGTACCGTATCCAGGAATCAGGTGCGAAGTTCTTGTACAATCATCCGCGACCGAACTCCGTTGTGGTCTCGTCGTCTTCGAAGGCAAAAAAGACTCACTCTACCCCTCCTGATAAGGAGGGGAAGAAGTTAGACAATATTGGCAGGAGGTTATACTCTGCGGGGTCCTTGGGCGTCAAGATCGCCAATTATGCGGCCTGTATGGGCCGGTACCAATACGCTCTATGGGATCAGGTTTCTACGCTCCTTCCCAGCCTCCCAGAGCAGAGCAGGAATGCCTTTTGGAAGCTCCAGAAGGAAGGCATGCTTCTGGCTAAACAACAGCTGAACTCTTCCAAGCATTCAGGCGATACCTGCACAAAGACCTTAACCACAGCCATTGCCTTACGTCGCCACTCCTGGCTGTGGTCCACTGCTCTCCAACATGATACCCAGGCCTATATAGAGGACTTGCCATTTGACGGCTCAGGTCTGTTCAGTGCAACCACTGATTCAGTGTTGCAGGAAATGGACAAAAGCATAAAAACATCTAGGAACCTGGGGGTCTCCACATCGCGTTCCCAGTCCAAGCGCCCATGGCCGAAGCCTTGGAGCAGAAAACCATTTCCTAAATCACCAGACCAACCTTGGCGCCCAAAGTCTGCATCACCATTTTCCAAACAACTGTATACGCCAAAGCTGAAGTATTCTCCACCGGCTACGCAATCGTCCAGACAGAAGGGGTCGATACAGCCCAAGCAGGGCCTTTGACTGCCCTTTGGCCCTGCCCCCATGCCATTTTTCTATTTCGGACCGCACCCGCCTCTTCCCATTTTTGAAGGCATGCTCAGCTATCACCACCGACAAGTGGGTCCTTGGCATAATAAGGAGGGGCTACGTGATAGAATTTTTTCAGAATCCACCCACCCCCACTTTCGTTTCCACCAGTCCCACAGTCACATTAAGAGAAGAAGTCACCTCTCTTCTGCAAAAGGATGCCATCGAGCGTGTTCCTTCCAGTCAGAGCAGGCTCGGTTTTTATTCCCGTTATTTCATAGTTCCGAAACGGGACGGAGGTCTGCGGCCCATCATGGACCTCCGGGCCCTGAACTTATTCATCAGTTATCACAAGTTCTGGATGACATCTCTGCCGAGTATCCTCCCTCTTCTGAACCGCGGAGACTGGATGGCCACGCTAGATCTAAAAGACGCCTACTTTCATGTGTCCATTCACCCCCTTCACAGAAAATTCCTTCGGTTTACGATTGGATACGACCACTTTCAGTATCGGGCCCTGTCCTTTGGCCTATCTACGGCCCCCAGGGTCTTTACAAAGACTATGGTGGTGATTGCAGCCTACCTACGGTTACAGGGGATAACCCTGTTTCCGTACATAGACGATTGGCTCCTAGTCGCACCCTCTCGGGAGACTCTACCGCGCCACATCGCCATTACTCTCTCTCTGTTACAAGACCTGGGTCCGCAAGTGAACCACAAGAAGTCTCGGCTTCAACCGTCGCAGAGGGTCCAATTCATTGGGGCCATCCTGGACTCTCGGGCCTGCAGGGCGTTCCTGCCGTCCGATCGGGCGGACGACATCATTCAGTCGGTGCAGTCTCTCCAGCACAACCCATCGGGCACGGCTCATCAGTTCCAGCGGCTGCTGGGCCTGATGGCTGCCACCACTTCAGTTTTAGTTTTTGCGAGGCTACGCATGCGGTCGCTGCAGCTATGGTTTCTGATGCACTTCAAGTGCAGACGGGACTCTCCCGAGCGTCGCCTGACTCTTCCACCAGAGGTCCTGGCATCTCTCGCTTGGTGGGCTCGGAAAGACCATCTGATGGAGGGTGCACCCTTTCACAGAGAACCTCCGTCCCTCACGATCACTACGGATGCCTCTCTGTGGGGCTGGGGGGCGCATATGAAGGGCTTCTCTGTAGGAGACCGATGGCCTCAGTCCCTAGCGCACCACCATATCAACTTTCTAGAGCTGTTAGCAATATTCCATGCTGTCCAGTCCTTCCCCAGGTCCCTCAGGGACAAACAGTGGTAGTCCTGACAGACAATACCACAGCAATGGCGTATGTGAACAGGCAGGGAGGCACAGTTTCCCGCAGACTCTGTGGACTGGCTCTAGCCTTGTGGGAGATGTGCATCGCATTGGGGGTGTCGTTGGTGGCCACTCACCCCCCAGGAGATCTGAACGCCCAGGCGGACTTTCTCAGTCGAGGGGGTGCTTCCATACACGAGTGGGAACTCAATTGGAAGTTCCTGCACCCTGTCTTTATCCTGTGGGGGACACCCGAGCTCGACGTGTTTGCCACCCATACGAACAGCAGGTGCACGCTCTTCTGCTGCCGGGGAGGGGCGGACCCGCTGTCCCTCGGGGACGGGCTCCTTGTACCTTGGAATCGGCACAGGGTTTACCTCTTCCTGCCCATTCCCCTGATTACCAGGGTGGTCCAGAAGATTGTCAGGGAACGGCCGGAGGGCATTCTTGTGACGCCCTGGTGGCCCAGACAACATTGGTTCCCGCTGCTTCTTCACCTAGCCGGCGGGGTGTTCCACCACTTCCCTCAGGCCCCAGACCTTCTCTTGCTGCATGGGGGGCAGGTGGTGCATCACGATATCCCGCAGCTGAAGCTGACAGCCTGGCGCCTCCAGTAGTACCTCTGTCTGACCGGGCTCAGTTTGTGATGCTAAATAGCAGGAAACCCTCCAGCTGTAGAGCGTACTTTTATAAGTGGGGGGTGTTCGTACAATTCTCCTCTACTCGGGCCAGAGACCCAGTGACGGTGGGCCTGCCTGTCATTTTTGATTTCCTACTGTCCCTTTTGGACAAGGGGCTTTCGGTGTCCTCAGTTCGAGTGTATCTTGCAGCCATTTCGGTGCATCATTCGCAGCTGGAGGGTCGTACCATCTTTGCCCATCCAGATACCAAGCGCTTCCTGAAGGGAGTAGCGAGACTGTACCCAGCAGTGAGACAGCTGGCCCCAGCTTGGGATCTGCCCTTGGTTCTTCGAGCTCTTTCGGGGAGACCCTTTGAGCCCATGGCTACGTGTTTCCTCCAGTTGTTGGCCTGGAAGACGGCTTTCCTAGTAGCCATTACTTCGGCGAGGCGAGTTGGGGAGTTAGCAGCCCTGCGGTGCGACTCCCCTTATTTGTGCTTCTCCGAGGAGGGAGTGCTTCTGAGGCCCGACATCACCTTCCTTCCCAAGGTGGTTTCGGCGTTCCATCTCAACCTGGAAATCTGCTTACCGGTTTTTTTCCCTAATCCGACTAATGACGATGAGCACAGGTTGCACGCCCTAGATGTGAAACAGGCACTGGCGTTTTATTTGCATCGCATGAAGTCCTTTAGGAGGGACTCCAGACTTTTTGTTTCCTACGTCCAGCCTTCCCTTGGGCGAAGGATTTTGGCCCAGAGGCTGTCAAAGTGGATAACGGAGACTATTAAACTTTGTTACCTGTTGAACAAGAAGCCCTTGCCGGGGCCCATTAGAGCGCACTCCACTCGTGCTATGGCAACGTCGGCGGCGTTCATGAGGGGTGTCCCGCTGCAGGACATCTGCAGAGCCTCTACCTGGTCCTCCGAGCACACCTTTGTGCGCCACTACGCATTGGACTTGCGAAGACGCAGAGAATCTGCCGTGGGCCGGGCGGTGTTGCAGTCTGTTTCCTGTTGATGGACCGTTGCTCCTGCCTCCAGGTAAGGTCTTGGCTTGCTAGTCTCCCATCAGTGTGATGCACAGAGACCACGAAGAAGATAAACAGGTTTCCTACCTGTAACTGATGATCTTCGAGTGGTCATCTGTGCAGTCGCACTCCCCGCCCTCCTTCCCCGCTGCGGCCAGTCCATCTCTGGGCTGACGCGGCGGTCAGAAGGAACTGGCGGGATGTCTGCGCCCGTCGCAGTGAGCATGCGCGGTGGGGCTCCTGGGCATGCGCACTGGGATGTCGGCGCGGAAATCCGCAGCTTTTAAGTTTACCGATCGAGATCGGCGCAGGCGCCTTATTCCCATCAGTGTGACTGCACAGATGACCACTCGAAGATCATCAGTTACAGGTAGGAAACCTGTTTTTCTCTTCTACAAAACTAACCATTGCATTAATCAAAGACATTAGGGGGAAGCTGAAATTTTTCATTCTGATATTATCATCCACCATAGATAAACTACTTCTGCATATATAGGCTAATCAATGACTTTCTGAAATTATAGGCAGAAACTGACAGTTTTTAAGTTTTAATATATTGATGTTGAAGTGAAAGTACTACAATATTTAGAATCATTCATAAACTGAATTATAGTAGGAACTAATCCACGATACAGGCTATTTACCTAATACAACCAATGTTTTCTTCCTGTAACCAAATTTTTCACCATTATTATTTTGAGAACCGCATAAGTGTCTGTGTTCAGTTTATATTTGAGAGAATAGGTGGGGAGCATGCTCAGATGTACGTGTATGCACATGAAAGAAATAAAATTTAACTCGGTTTTTTGTTTTCAAAGTAGATGCAAAAATACTTCTGGATACAATTCACACTGTAAACTCAATATAAAACCTTTAGCTTTTTTTAAAAAGCAGGTACATCTCTGAATGCAAATTTGAGAATATGAAACCGTTGTGCTGTTAGACTAATTTGTCTGTTTTCATTTTTTTTCTCAAATGGTGGAATCAGTTTATTTTGAATGTGAGATTGGATTACAGAATCTCCTGCCTTCTTTGTATATTCAAGCGTGAGTTTGATGAAAGCAATGCCCAGACACCTGACTCTCCTACAGGAAGCAATAACCAAGAACTGCCCAATGTACCAGGTTTGTTATGACATAATTCTTCTAGCCAACATGTTGTGTGTGTATATTATAATATAATCAATCTGAGATAAGAGACCAGTGATCCTGCAATGCTTGGTATGATAGTGTTAGTTCTGGAGTAGGAACCTTCTAATGTTTTATTTGGTGCTTTGGCAGGACTTAAAAGGAACTGATCACAACAGTACATTGGATAGATATATTTCAGGCATAAAGAGAGTATATATTTTGGCAGTGAGCGACGTTAAGAGTCTACTTTGCTTTGTTCTTTTAAGGACAACAGGAGACATCTTGGTGATTATTGTATCTTCTGATTGTTTCCTTAGTAATGTCCAAATGGAGAACTCTCTCATCTCTTTCACAGTGAGATGCTTGAGCTCCATGCAAACATCTGGAACACATGTAATCTCAGTGTAAGAAGGATGCACAAGTTCCTATTGGACACTCCACAAAAAGCACTGATTGGCAGTACTTTGATAGTTTGTTCATTGTCTGGTGCTGTGAAAAGCTATCCTTAACATCTTTTGTCAGTTGTAATAATAGCTTGTTCCATCTTCCTCTAATCCCAGTTGAAATTTATATCATAGAGAAATGCTACAAGTTATGTGTTATATTTTTTTCTTGCTCCATGCTTTTTACAAACTTACATAGCTGTGGGGCTATTTAAACTATGGTAGTTTCAGCCTCTCTGATATGTATTTAAAAATTATGCATGGCCTTGATATTAGTTCACAATCAGGTCATTGAATGTTTTGCATAAAAATGACTGAATTTATATTCAAATTCTGCATGTAGATAATTATCTTATTAAAATATTTCTGCTTAATTCTGAGATTTTTTGAGATGGGACACTTCATGATGATGTTACTAATTCAGTCTACTGAAATCAGGATTTTTTTTTTGGGGGGGGGGAGGCAAAATGGTGATAGAGGATGGTGTCCAAATGCCGTATAAGAGGAACTCGTAGCATACAAATACATTTCCTGACTCTCTGCAGTCTTAAAAGTTATGCTTGTTTTCACAGCTCTACAATCATGAGGTATAGAGTAGACTCCTTTTTTAAAATTGTGTCTTAAACTAGATTATATACTGGGTGATCTGTGATGCTCAGCTTGCCCTCTCAGGACTGGTGTTAGCTGTGGCAGGGGAAAAGGCAGGCAATCCCATCCTCCTTTCAGGGCTAGTAACAGTCTGAGAGAAAGAACAGATTTCCTTAGAGAAACTACATGGAGCTGATCCATTCACAGATCTTCCAATGTCTTGTCTAGTTTAGCCATGAGATGTTCAAGATTCCACAACCATTGTGAAATATTTACAAAATGTAATTCATGTTTTTGTGCACATTGATGCTTAAAACAGTACCAGCCTTTTGTGGATCTCCTTGCATAATAAACCATTCTCTTATTATATATTTTTCTGTTAAGCATAAATATCCCTGCATGCTTACTTAGCTTTGCTAATTCCTATGCCCACCTTCTAAGAAAGTTGATTTTACTGTCAACTAACTTTGCATTTTATATCACTCAAGATAGTTTTTTCCTGCCCTTTCTTTTTGTTGGGATCTATGAATGGCCTTTCCATCAGGTGTGTTCTGTTGTAATAAATAACTATCATAAACCATCTATGTTGACCCCCAAGATATTTTTGGCAGACTGCAAAAATTCAACGTTATAGGATAAGGTTAACAAAAACTATTACAGGGTTGAAGTTTCACAGAAGGATTTCACACTTCTACTATTGGGTCTAGATACTATATGCTATATATGGCAATTGGTTGCTTTACACTCAATTGAGTTTTTAAAAATCTCAGGGAAATTTTGTTCTGTATTTTCAGTGGTCAAAAGCATTCTGTTGGGTAGCTTCCCTTGCTATGGAGATTATGCAAACTAGACTGAATTGGCTCCACTTTCTGAATTCATATTATGCATTTGGAGCAGAAAAAACTTTCCTTGATTCTTCTTTCTTTCATGGAGAATTGCTTTGTCTTTTATCTGAAGATTCACCTGGCCCACTTACCAGAAAGAAAAGAGTGATAGAATTTGCTGTAGTCCCTTTATTACTCATTGATTTAAGATGTTCCTTGTTGCCAAACCTAGAACAAATTTATTTTTCCTTTACAGGAGCTCTTGACTTTGAACATATTGAAGAACAAGCAGAGGGCATATTTGGAGGCAGGAAAGTATTTCTTAAGCTGTGACAATTTGTGTTAGTTTTCCCTGAGTTGTATGTGTAGAACTGCTTCTGGAGAACTACAGTCCACACAGTTCTTCAGGGGATAAAGCCCTTGTCCTGATCATGAAGATATTTGCAAATCAAAACTTGGAAGTGATTAAAAAAAATTATGTCGGTTTAAGGCCCTTTCTCCAAGTGAGGGTGGGTGAGGAGGGGACAGAATTTTGTTCTGAGCATTGTGTAACACTGTCCCAAATGAGGTCCTGTGGCAACTATCCTGCTTATTGTACCTCATATGTTGGGCTGGGGCAAGTGTTCAGGAGAACTATTATCTCTTGCTTTTCACACCTTAAAACAACTTAGGCCAAAAGATTTGTATATAATTGATGACAGGAGGCACCACAAATGGTGGGTGAGAGAAAGCTTTTCCAGTGAGCAGCTGTTTGTGATGAGTTTTAATATTTTTGATGGTGAGCCATAGCCAGGAATGATCTGAAATAGTTAGTAAAAGTCAATTGGTATTTTAAAAATAGACTTAAAAATATTTCTTTAAAATGGCAGCCATATGGTAGGATTATACCTGTGGTTTCGTTCTGTATCAATGATGCCATAGGTACAGTCTAATAGGTATAGATGATGTGAACCACAGCAGATAAGGCTCTTCACATATAATATAAATGATAGTTAAAAGTGGAAGGAATTGTGGTTTCGTACTGTCATGTACTAGCCAGGGAATGACGGTAAGAAGTCTTTCTTGTGGAAACTGAAGGTGGAAAACTGGAGAAGGAATTGGAATGGGGGATTGGTTTTGAGGTAAGAATTCAATTTACCATTTGCATTATATTCAAAGTTTATTACTGGGAAGGGAGGGAGGGAAGGAAGGAAGGAAGGAAGGAAGGAAGGAAGGAAGGAAGGAAGGAAGGAAGGAAGGAAGGAAGGAAGGAAGGAAAAGCTATTCTCTCATTACCCATTTCTGGTTAGTCATTATATTGAGTCATATTTGTAATGGTTTTTGGTTTCTCTCCTCAACACCAGACAAACCAGGAAAGGAAGATTCTTAAACCTTGAGACAATCTGGTTAACTCCCTTGTTCTATTTTTCCCCTTAGTGAAGAGAATACACCACTAGACTTGGATGATCATGGTGGTAGAACTTTCCTTAGAGTGTTGCTGCACTTAACAATGCATGATTATCCCCCGCTTGTCTCTGGAGCACTTCAGCTCCTCTTCAGGCATTTTAGTCAGAGACAAGAAGTCCTTCAAGCCTTTAAGCAGGTAAATGTCTTTCCTTACACCTACCCCATTTTCTCTGCACTTTCATTCTTAATGCAAGTGTGTTATGCAACTAATGGGTTGCAATTCATATAAGGTTCAACTGCTTGTTACCAGCCAAGATGTTGACAACTACAAGCAGATAAAACAAGATTTGGATCAGCTAAGATCTATTGTGGAAAAATCAGAGCTCTGGGTATACAAAGGTCAGGGACCTGACGAGACTATGGATGTTCCAGCTGGAGAAAATGAGCATAAGAAAAAAGAGGTAAGAAGTGCCTTTTGTCTTGATTTCTGGAGCTGGTATATCATAGTTGCTATGAATGTGAGCTAAGAGTTGGGAAGGCTGCAGTTAAAATGACACCTCAACCAGGACTAATGAGAGTTGGCTTTAGGTGATCCAGGCCTTTCATCATGCTCTGATTTCCTGCCCCACCACTGTCTGCAATACAGCAATACTAAACACTTGCTTGACTTTCAGGGCTCTTGTAAGGATGGCTGAGATAATATAGTGTGCTTTAACCACTTGAAAAAAACATGTCCTTGACCACCACTGTCCTGCCACTCTGTGCATGAAATGTGAAGTTTTGTCAAGTTCCTCTGTGTTCCTACAGCCGTCCCCACATTTGGAAAGATCATTCCCAGGGTTTGGGGAATTGCTATATAGATTTGGGGTGGAGCTGGAAAAAGGAAGGGTGAAGGAATGAAATTTTCTCCTTCTTCTTATGCAAGCTCCACTCCACTGAGTAAAGGAATCAGTTTCATCCCC
Organism: Heteronotia binoei; assembly: GCF_032191835.1. Classification (NCBI taxonomy): domain Eukaryota; kingdom Metazoa; phylum Chordata; class Lepidosauria; order Squamata; family Gekkonidae; genus Heteronotia; species Heteronotia binoei. Next base: position 68,935,181 of record NC_083227.1, read on the forward strand.
TTGTCACTCATCAGCCTGCTGACCTACACGGTATTTCCTCTGTGTGGATCCTGTGACCTCAGATTTGATCTTTCCAGGGACTGGAAGGGAATAGAGAAGTATGTAGGAAAACTTAGTATATGCATATGGTTGGATACGTGCCATTATATAAAAATGTTACGTATTAATATAATGTGAACCATGTCAGGAACATTAGGGCCAGGATAATTCAGTTACATTTCTATATATCTGTGTTTACATTTCATGGTTTGAGCTTATTTTATAGTGTCTTGCATGTAAAGTTTGTCCATATTATTGAAAGCATCCATTCTGATGACGTCCATTCATTCCCATATTAACAAAATTAGTTGGACAAAGGGGCGCACTGTCCTTGGGTTCACTCTTCTTGGGTTGAGGAAAACCGTTTAAGACCGCTGCAGGTGTGTTCACTGCATGACCCAGGGGGAGAAGAGGCTCTTGCCTCCAGCCCCCATGCTGTGTTTTTCTGACCCCAAATGGAACCAGGGCCTGTATTAGGTATAAAGGATTGCTCTAGAAATAGGGAGTGATTTTTGAGTATTATTATGTGCAGGGATGGCTCTGGGGCGAATAGCGCCCTAGGCAGACATCTCCCCGGCACTCCCCCGCTGTGCTCCACTCGCCCCCCCCACTGCAGCTCACTCACCCCCTCTCTCCATGGCTAAAACTAAGCCCTGCTGCTTTGCAGTCTGCGCCTGCGCGTTTTGTTAAGAGTCTCTTAACAAAATGCACAGGTGTGGTCTGTGAAGCCATCAGAGCTTAGTTTTAGTTGCAGCGAGTGGGAGGAGGGGAGCAAACGAGCAGAGTGCCACAGCGGTGGGGGGGGGATGGCGAGGGCAGCAGTGGCAGGCCGAAGGGGGCTAGCAGCTGTGGGCAGGGGAGGGAGGCAAACTAAGCGTTTGCCTGGGGCACCGGGGGGGGGGGAGAGAGCCCAATTTGCGAACCCCCGCCTCTCGGCGCCCTAGGCAACCACCTAGTTTGCCTAGCGGATGAGCCGACTCAGATTATGTGTGTGGATATTAGGCTTCAGTTGTATGTGTGTCCAAATGATGACATTGGTCGAATATTTTCTAGTATTGTCTAATTGACTGGGCAGTGGTTGGGTGATGATCTCTCCCACATTGTTTTTCCCATTTGACAAGGTCCTCCTACCTCTGGTGGGCTTCGATCCATCAACCAAAATTTTCACTTGATCATGATCATCAGGGGTGGAATTCTAGCAGGAGCTCCTTCGCATATTAGGCCACACACCCCTGATGTAACCAGTCCTCCAGGAGTTTACAATGCTCTTTTTTGTAAGCTCTTGCAGGATTAGCTACATCAGGGGTGTGTGGCCTAATATTCAAAGGAGCTCCTGCTAGAATTCCACCCCGATTATGATAATTCATAGCAGTCCTTACTTCATTCACTTTCTCCCAATTGTCTTCTCTTACTAATTTTCCTCACCATCTGTCTCACACCTTCTCTGTTTCTTGTTCATTATTTATTAATTTATGTTAAACATTTCTGTCCTGCCTTATCTTCTCAGAATCAAGGCATTTACTGTCTGTAAGGCTGATTAATGGTACCCCAACGTGTAGCCCCATGGCACAGTGTGGTAAGCTGCAGTATTGCAGTCCGAGCTCTGCTCAAACCTGAGTTCAATCTTGGCGGATGCTGAGTTCACGTAGCCAACTCAAGGTTGACTCAGCCTTCCAACCTTCTAAGGTTGATAAAATAAGTACCCAGCTTGCTGGGGGTAAAGTATAGATGACTGGGAAAGGCAATGGCAAACCACCCTGTACAAAGTCTGCTGTGAAAATGTTGTGATGCGACGTTACTCCAGAGTCAGAAACAACTGGTGCTTGTGGAGGGGACTACCTTTACCTTTTTAACATGTCTTACTCAGGTCTGATTCAAATATTCATTGGAAGAGTTATAGGATCTCCCATGAGAGATTGAAATTACTACCTCATTTGAGAGGGTTTTCTGAAGTCATGCCAGATGACTTTGCAAGCCACTGTGCTGCAATAATACCTGCTTTAAATTCAGCATAGAACATAAGGAGGGGAATGAAGAAGATATAGCAATATCTAAATCTAAGTGGAAAGGTATTTTACTAACCATCAGACAATATGCGTTTATAAACTTCTGTTGGATTAGATTGCAGAAGCTTCTCTGGGAAATGTATCGGACATCATACAGACTGGAGGCATTGGATGTGACTATTTATTTATTGTATGCAAGAGTTACACACCAGAAGCATATAATAATATAAAATACATAACCAAGTAAATACAATGGGTATGCAGACTGATTGGCTAATCCCCCTAAATACCAATATCTAAATTTTCAGCCCACTCAGTGGCATCTGTGGAGAGTACAAGGAACTCCATAACATCTCCCTGGGAAGCACGACACATTCCTGTGACAGCTGGAAAATAGTTCAGCAAGCTGCACCACAGTTGCATTCGGGTCCAGGTATTCTTGCCCCATGCTCTTGAAGGGATCTTTCCCACACCTCTTAAAGAGGCAGTGGTCCGTCCCCTCTTAAAAAAACCATCAGCAGACCCGGCCACATTGGCGAACTATCGGCCGGTGTCAAACCTTCCCTTCTTGGGTAAGGTCATAGAGCGGGCGGTGGCGACTCAGCTGCAGGGATTCCTGGAGGACACGTCCGCACTGGATCCATTCCAGTCCGGCTTTCGGCCAGGTCACGGGGCGGAGACAGTTCTGGTCGCCCTCATGGATGATCTTATGCGACATCTGGATCAGGGCGGTTCTGCAGTGCTGCTGTTACTAGATCTGTCAGCCGCTTTTGACACGGTTGACCACCAGCTACTGACTGACCGCCTCACCGATGTGGGGATACAGGGATCTGCCTTGCAGTGGCTGACTTCCTTTCTCCAAGATCGGGGACAAAGGGTGGTGATAGGGGAGGAAGCATCCCAGAGGCACCCCCTTAGTTGCGGGGTGCCGCAGGGAGCGGTCCTATCCCCGATGTTATTTAATATCTATATGCGCCCCCTTGCCCAGATAGTCAGGAGGTATGGACTGGGTTGCCATCAATATGCGGATGACACCCAGCTCTACCTAATGATGGGTGGCCAGTCTGACTGTACCCCGGAAAATCTAGACCTGGCATTACAAGCCGTGGCCTCCTGGCTCAGACTGAGTCGGCTGAAATTGAATCCGACGAAGACGGAGGTTCTCTACCTGGGTCGGGGCGGTCCGGGGAGAGAGATCCAGCTGCCGGCCCTTGACGGGGTGCCACTAATACCGGTCCCCAAGGTCAAGAGCTTAGGCGTGCTCCTCGAGTCCTCCCTTACAATGGAGGCTCAGGTGGCAGCCACTGTTAGATCTGCCTTTTTCCATCTTCGGCAAGCACGGCAGCTGGCCCCTTACCTGGACCGCAGCGACCTAGCGACGGTAATCCATGCTACGGTCACCTCAAGAATAGATCACTGTAATGCTCTCTACATGGGGCTACCCCTGACGCTAACCCGGAGACTACAACTAGTGCAGAACGCTGCGGCACGGCTGTTAATGGGGCTACCACGACGGGAGCACATTCGGCCAGTGCTGAGAGAGCTACACTGGTTGCCTGTTGTGTTCCGAGTTCGCTTCAAGGTGTTGGTATTAACCTTTAAAGCCCTATATGGTCAGGGACCTGCCTATCTGCGGGACCGCCTTTCCCCATATATCCCCCAGAGAGCACTGCGATCAGGGGCAACAAAACTGTTGTCTGCCCCTGGCCCAAAAGAAGCCAGGCTATCCGCAACAAGATCTAGGGCCTTCTCGGTGGCAGCACCAGAACTCTGGAACACCCTCCCAGAAGCTATAAGGGCCCTGCGGGATTTGTCGGCGTTCCGCAGGGCCTGTAAGACCGAACTGTTTAGGCAGGCTTTTCTGGTTGACTGAAAATGGGCTGCCACCGGACATCCTACAGAAGCTGGCGGTCATAGTCAGAACCCAATACCGCCAGACTAGATTGAGATAGCGTACTAGTTTTTAACTTGATAAATGTTTTATGGTTTTATATGTTTTATGGAATTGATTGTTTTTATGATACTGTAAGCCGCCCTGAGTCCGCTTGCGGAGAGGGCGGGATATAAATGTAAAGTAATAAATAAATGTAAACCACAGGTCTGCACAACTGCCAAATCTTGTTCATATTCTATTAGCCATCTTCCATATTTTACATGGGAAGTCAAACTCTGCAGGCCTCTCATTGCTGGCACATCATCTTCACACTTGGATGATTAATTGTTTTCAGAACTTGGGCCTAAAAGGTTAACTTTCCCTCTACAGGCTTTGTACATATCTTCCATGAATATGGAACAGGTTGACATTGTTTCCCCTCAGAATTATTTCATTATTACCATGCAAATATTAATACAAACTTGTAGAACATTCCAAAATGGAGCCTTTGGATTGAGGAGATTGGCCATTCGTGAAAATGTCATATAGAGATGCAGAATGAAGTTGGTTACTTTTTCATCTGGAATAATAATGAAGCAGCATTTCTATTCCCATAGTTTTAAAAAGATTTAATTCACAACCTCTAAAGAAAATGTTTAAGTGTTAATACTAAAAAAAAAAATTACACAGCTTCATTAGAATGACAATCATATTGGTTTAGATTCTCCTTCATTCTGTACTTTTTCTTTCTCTGTATTTTTTACATAGTCACCTGATATTTTCCTCATATTTTAAAAGATTCTGCTTTTTCCTTTCCCAGAAGTATGTGTTCATTTGTTCAATAATTTAAGGAAAAAATAAAATATTTATTTTAAAAGTAGGTGGAACTCCTGAAGCCTTTCTATAAGAAGTTTTCTGTTTCATTACCCAGCTCTTCCCACTCTAAAACCTGATTCTGTCTGCTTTGTTCTATTCATCGTGATGCTCACCCACTTTGTTTGACTCAGTCACCTCCTCCTCAGCTATCCCCACTAGACTTGAGTCTAGAATAAAAGTCTGGTAATGTAGTAACAGCAAAATAAATAAATAAGGGAAGCAAAATAGCACTAACCAGACTCTGACTTTTATGTAAGCAATCTTTTAAATACTTCACAGTGCTATAGTGCAGCAGTAACAGTTAACTAACATTCCAGAAATGTTTGACAAAGCAAATAGTGATCATCTGTGAGGACTGTTCAGTTCAAAACCTTTATAAATTAATTGGATGAAGGAATAGAAGGGGTGCTTATTATATTTGCAGATGATACTAAATTGGGAGGGGTAGCAAATATGATAGAAAACAGAGTCAAGATACAGGATGATCTTGACAGGCTGGAAAACTGGACTAAAACAAATAAAATGAATTTTAACGAGGATAAATGTAAAGTTCTGCATTTTGGTAGGAAAAATCCAATGCATAATTATAGGATGGGGGAGACTTGTCTTGGCAGTAATATCTGCGAAAAGGATCTACGGGTCTTAGTGGGCCATACATTCAACACAAGTCAGCAGTGTGATGCAGTAGCTAAAAAGGCAGTGTGATGCGGTATCAACAGAAGTATAGTGTCCAGATCATACGAAGTGATGGGATTGCTTTACTCTGCTCTGATTAGACTTCACCAAGAGTAGTGTGTTCAGTTTTGGGCACCACAGTTTCAGAAGAATATAAACAAGCTGGAACATGTCCAGAGGAGGGCAATGAAGATGGTGAGGGATCTGGAGATCAGGTCCTATGAGGAAAGGTTGAAGGAGTTGGGTATGTTTAGCCTGTAGAAGAGATGACTGAGAGGTGATATGATCACCATATTCAAGTATTTGAAAGACTGTCATAGAGAAGATGGTGTAGCATTGTTTTCTGTGGCCCAGAAGATCGGCCCAGAACCAGCGGGTTGAAATTAAACATTAGTTAAATATTAGGAAAAACTTCCTGACATTATTAGGAAGAACTTCTTTAGTGGAACAGGCTTCCTCAGGAGGTGATGGGCTCTCCATCTTTGGAGGCTTTCAAAGAGGTTAGATGCTCATCTGACAGTAATGCTGATTCTGTGAACTTAGGAAGATCATGAGAGGGAGGGAAGGAAGTGTTGCATCAGTACTTAGTTCTTGTGGCCCTTTCTTACATGCCCAGGGAGATGCTGATTGCCACTTTGGGATCAGGATCTTGCAGGGGTTTTTTTGTCATCTTCTGGGCATGGAACAGGGTTCACTGGGTGTTGGTGGGGGAGGTATTTGTGAATTTCCTGCATTGTGCAGGGAGTTGGACTAGATGGCCCTGGATGTACCTCCCAGCTCTATGATTCAAGGACTCATTATGAAAATATAAATGTTAAATTATATTTCATAAAATTGAACATTTTTAAAAAAGCAGTCTTAGAATTCTGGTCCATTTGAGAAATAGCTAGTTGGGTTTTTGTTTTGTTTTTTGTTTTTCAATTGTACTAATGACCTCCCAGCTTTAGGAAATAAATGTAATCAATTAATCAATCTTGCTTGCCCCCTAGGAAGGCCACAGCAAATCTCGGAAACCTGAAAGCACTAGTAGCTATAATTACAGGGTTGTAAAAGAGGTAAGCTTCATCTCTTTCCCCAGCCTGATTTCCTGTGCTCTGTCCTTTTTCTTCAATAACTTGAGGACTATCCCGGTAGATTGTCCACAGGGACTGTGGAACGTTCCCCATGTGATAGAAGTTGACACATGTGCATCGGGTAAATTCCAGTAGCACCTTGAAGACCAACAACATTTAGGGGGTGTAAACTGACAAAGGGAGCTTTGACTCCCGAAAGCTTATACCCCAAAATCTGGTTGATCTTTGAGGTGCTACTGGACTTGAATCTAGCTGTTCTACTGCAGACAACATGACTAGTGGCTACCCTCTGAAACATATGTGTATCAGAGCATTTGCAAACTTTGCTGGATCACAGCTCTAACTAGGGGCTGGGGTAGGATCATTAGATATAATTCAGGCAAGTTACAATTTAAATGCAATCTAAATGTAATAAAGAGAATAAAGGTCATAATGATTTAACTAGATTTTTAAACTCTTAGCAGTGAGATAACAAAATCATCAAGGCAAATTTTCCCTTTGGAAGAATGGGGGGAAATTGCAATGTAATATTAATTTATGGACAAAGAAATATTCACATTAACTATATTTACAGGTTTATTTCAGAGCTGTGTGTGCTTTGCTGCTTCCTTTCCCACTAGAAAATCCAAATTTTGCACCTAGAAAAGTTCTGAGTTCTGTGATTTGTATAAATGAAGCAAATTGGCCAGGCATTGTTCATATTTGCCACGACATCCTTAAAAGAGAACTTGGTTTCCTAGAAATGGAAGTGGAGATTCATTACCCACTTCCAATTTCTGTGTATACATTGTTCAGTGATGAAACGCACACAGCCCTGACACCACTGCTATGTCACTTGCATACTTCATAGTATATGAATTATGTTTTTCTCATAAAGTCTATGTAGTGCCATTCTGTCATCCATTGAGAGAAAAAGCCTTCTTCCAGCACTGTGAGAAAAGTATAAAAATGACATGATGTTTTCAAACAAATATATCTTTGCAGATTTTGCTTCGACTTAGCAAGCTTTGTGTCCAGGAGAGCATCGTGGTCAGGAAAAGCCGAAAGCAGCAGCAGAGGTTACTCCGAAACATGGGAGCTCACACAGTGGTTCTTGAGCTCTTACAAATCCCATATGAGAAAGTAAGGTTTGCATGTGTCTGTTCCTTTAGTGGATTTGTAAAGTATCTTTAGATCTTCCTTCTTACATTTGTATTGAACATCAAGGAAGATGGTAACTCGACTCTTTTTCTAGCAGAAGCTCCTCTGCATATTAGGCCATGCTCCCTGATGTAGCCTATCTTCCAAGAGCTTAGAGGGCTCTTAGTACAGGGCCTACTGTAAGCTTCAGGAGGATTGACTACATTAGGGGTGTGTGGCCTAATATGCAGAGGAGCTCCTGCTAGAAAAAAAGCCCTGTGGTAACTACTCATCTCTTTCTGGGTTTAGCAACAGATCTGGCCTCTCCAACAATGACTCCATCATTCTCAGTGTGCCAGGAACTGCCACCAAATGAGGTCTGGTGCAGCCCCCACCAAGCCCAGAGCTGCCACTGCTGAGGTCTGGGCTGAGCCGGCCTCTACTCCTCCACCTTGTCTCCAGCTGGCCTGGCTGTTGGCAGAAGCCCTGTGAAGGGGCTTGAGGAGCCCACTAGGCTCCATGGCAGGTAGCAGCCTTCAACACTTCCTGTCTCCATCACAGCCTTTTGGCATCAGTTGGTGATATCGTCTGGTGCTGAGAGGGCAACAGCAGCAAAAGGAAGGCCCCCCCCACAGACATTGTCAAGCCACCCAGCAAACCCATCAGCTGTAGCCCTAACCACCCAGCCAGCATGGTGTAAAAGGAAACAAGAAGGGTATGAACTCCAGGGAGAGTGGGCCAGGACAGTGTAACAAGTGCTTGCTCAAGAACAAGGAGGGGAAGGGCAGACTGGGGTATGGTAGACACTGGAGAAGGGTGGCTCATTCATAAGCCCAAGTATTTGTCCAGTCATGACTAAGGGATTGGGCCAAGGATACTTGCCAATGTATAAAAGGAACTCCACAGCCAGGCCAGGGAGGAGTGCAAATGAGATGCTGAGCCTGAAGCAGAGGCACCAGCGATCCTGGGAGGGGAAAGAGGGTGGACCTGGGTACAGTAACTCTTGCCCCCCCTTCCTTATTCTGAAGCTGGAGGAATGCAGGGTGTCAGGATACAATGGTCAAGGGAACAAGGATGAGGCTGATAGTGGATGCTTAACCAAAAACATTATTTATTTTTTTGGGGGGGTTGTTAACCACTTAACCAACATATTATTCCACAGGTGCTTGTTGTAGTAACTTCCTCCTGCAATCAATTGCCAATCAAATCTTTGTACGCAATTTATAGAATGTGGATCCCCAAATTTTATTACTTCATAAATAAATATGTTCAAGTAGCACAAATTCAAAATGAAATTGTTTATTTGGTAATATTTGTTTTCATGGAAGTCATAAGGACTGCCAAGTCAACATGTTTTAGAACCCCTAGAGGAGACAATAGGAGAACCAGAATACCACATTAGATCCCAGAAGGGGCAGTCGAACAACTCTCATTGGGGATCACACCAATTTCTTTGGGATCAGTTTGAGTTATCACACTGGGCCACTTTGTGTTGCCATTGCCACAATTGTTGAATCCAAGATGGTGGAAAGGGCAATCTTTCAAACAATTGGGGGCAATAATAATAATAAGAAGAAGATATTGGATTTATATCCCGCCCTCCACTCCGAAGAGTCTCAGAGCGGCTCACAATCTCTTTTACCTTCCTCCCCCACAACAGACACCCTGTGAGGTGGGTGGGGCTGGAGAGGGCTCTCACAGCAGCTTGCCCTTTCAAGGACAACCTCTGCCAGAGCTATGGCTGACCCAAGGCCATGCTAGCAGGTGCAAGTGGAGGAGTGGGGAATCAAACCCGGTTCTCCCAGATAAGAGTCCGCACACTTAACCACTACACCAAACTGGCTCTCCAATAGAGGCTGCTACAATACTGCCAAGACTATATTGCCTGTCTTTTACAGCCAAATCATCAAAGTTCAGCAGCTATTCACATGGCTCTGTTCCATGTGTCATCCTTCAGGTGTACACAACTGTCAATCTGATTTAAGATGGGAAAAAGGGTACATATTCCATTCCCCTTTCAGTCATCTCAAAAAATGATGTGGGGAAAATCAGCAATGTCTGGTAATTGCACAAGTCTTCTACAGTAGGAAAATGATATTTCTAGACCAAAAATGGGAGCTCTATTTAGAAAGTTAAATGTAGAATTAGGGTGGCTCCATACTGAGGCCATTCTCCACAATGGTCATTTCCCTCCCATTATTAGTAGCTTGCAGAATTACAACAAAAGGTATTAAGCTTTTTCCATCTTTTTTTGGATTTTCTCATTCACACAAGAGGTTAAATCCTCTTTCTCCCAGTTGTGAAACTGTATTTCTGTCATTTTTTCCCAGTTCAATCCTATCAGCACTGTTACATCATGACACCTAATATCACCTAATGGTAGATATAGAAATAGTGGCAATTCACAACAGTATAATAGCACCAATTAATTTTTAAAAAATGATGACTAGAGCAAGCATATCTGATATTGATATCCGGAGCAAAGCTTTCCACATGTGCCAAGCTCCACATCTCTCTAAGAACATGGTAGAATAGTAGCACAAACACACACTGCTGAAGCTGCACATATAGTCAGCAAAAAACAAAACACAACAAATAATTGCCTAGAATAAATGGAGCTTGCCTAGAATAAATGGCAAAACAACAACAGGAGAACAGTGGATTGTTAAAGATGTTTGAAACCACTGCTATAACTGTGTACAAATGATGGTGATTGTACTGCATTTTACTAGTGTGGTTGGTTGCTCGCTGTGGAACTCTTTCTTGTTTGTTTGTTTGTTTGTTTGGTGCATTTTAAACCACCCTCCCCTTGCCAGGACAGGGCTCAGGGCAGTGTACAATATAATAAATTCATATCATGCATGATTAAAACACTTTTAAACTATAAAAACACAATAATTAGCCTAAAAGACGTTGCTAAAAGTTCCAGTAGTGACAGTGTCTCACCAGGGGGGTGGGCAGGTGTAGAAGTGCCTGGAGGTTGAAAACGTTGGTGTCCTCAATCAAATGCCTGGTAGAACTCTCTGTCTTACAGGCCCTGTGAAATGATGCAGTAGATTCGGTAGAGAGTTCCACCAGATTCGGTAGAGAGTTCCACCAGATTCGGTAGAGAGTTCCACCAGGTTGGAGCCAAGGTAAAAAACTTCCTGGCTCTGATCAAGGACAGTTGGATATCCCTTGGGCTGGGGAACCACCAGTAAGTTCTGATCTACTGAGTACAATGCTCTTCTGGAGGTATACTGGGAGAGGTGGTCCTGAAGATACAGGGGTCTCAGACCATTAAGATCCTTAAAAGTCAACAACAGAACCTTGAACTTGAACCTGTATTCCAATGGAAGCCACTGCAGCTCACGCAGCACAGGATGAAAGTGTGCTGCATGTGGAGTCCCTGTAAGGAACCACACTGCTGCATTTGGTACCGCTTGGAGTTTCTGGGTCAGCCTCAAAGATGGTAATAATAATAATAAGTTTTTATTTATACCCCGCCCTCCCCGCCAAGGCAGGCTCAGGGCGGCTTACAAAGCATGATATAATATCATGGTATAACAATAAACAGATAATAAAATCAGTAAACAACGGCATAAATACAATATATAAATTAATATTAAAATTAAGCTAAAACAATACAATGGTGCTACAATCTCTGTTTGTCCAAGATAGTGTAATATTAGTTCTGGTTCCATCTTAAAAGGCTAATTGGAAGATGGCAGTTTTGCAGGCCCTACGGAACTGATTAAGATCCCGTAGGGCCTGCACCTCTTCCGGCAGCTGATTCCACCATTGGGGCGCTTTTATGGAGAAGGCCTGCTCCCTGGTTGTTTTTAGTTTGGCCTCCTTAGGCCCAGGGATTTCCAAAAGATTTTGTGAGCTGGAGCGCAGTGCTTTCTGGGGAACATATGGAGAGAGGCGGTCCCTAAGGTAGGCAGGTCCTCGGCCATATAGGGCTTTAAAGGTGATAACCAGCACCTTGTAATGAACCTGGTATACAATTGTAATGAACCTGGTATACAATTGGCAGCCAGTGCAGTTCCCGCAGCCTAGGCCGCACATGTTCCCACCGAGGTAGTCCCACTAGCAGCCTGGCTGCTGTGTTCTGCACTAGCTGCAGTTTCCGAGTTCAGTACAGGGGCAGCCCCATGTAGAGGGCATTACAGTAGTCCAATCTCAAGGTGACCGTCGCATGAATCACTGTTGCCAGGTCACCTCGTTCCAAGAAGGGGGCCAACTGTCTCGCCCATCTAAGATGAAAAAAGGCAGATTTGGCAGTGGCAGCTATTTGGGCCTCCATTGTCAGGGAAGACTCCAGTAGCACTCCCAAGCTTCTGACTTCACGCACTGGTACCAGTGGCGCCCCGTCAAAAGCTGGAGGGTGGATCCCTCCTTCTGGACTGCTGCGACCTAGGCAAAGGACCTCTGTCTCCACTGGATTTGCTGGTAGGCCCATGTAGAATGAATCATAGTAGTGTAATCTGGAAGAGACCATTATGTGGATTACTGTGGCTAGATCAGGGCGAGACAGGTAGGAAGCCTGTCCTGGCACAGTTGGGAAAAGACCAGTCTGGCAATATTTGTGACCTGGACCTTCATCCTGGAGATCTCATCTCTCAGAAGCAGCATTTGGAGGGGAGCATTTGGGCTATGTTTGAAAGCCAATTTGGTGTAGTGATTAAGTATGCGGACTCTTATCTAGGAGAATCAGGTTTGATTCCCCACTCCTCCACTTGCAGCTGCTGGAATGGCCTTGGGTGAACCATAGATCTTGTAGGAGTCATCCTTGAAAGGGCAGCTGCTGTAAGAGCTCTCTCAGCTCCAACTACAGGGTGTCTGTTGTGGGGGTGGGAAAGGTAAAGAAAATTGCAACTGCTCTGATACTCTGAGATTCAGAGTATAGGGCGGGATATAAATCTAGTATCTTCTTTTTCTTCTGCAGTAGGTAGAGAAGCAACAAGGAGGTTCTGCTCCACTGATAGAAGGGATTTTTGCAGGGTCCCAGTTATTGACCACATTCAGCTTTCTAAAATATATTGGCAGCTTCACTGATGAGTCTAAGAAAGTATTCATTAAAGAGCATCTGAAACAGATGTAACTCTTCAGGGCTTTATCATGGTTTCAGAAGCTAGATGAAGTCATATTATCCTACAATTTAAAAATATGTACTGGGCAAAGGGTTTGAGCCAGGGCTTTTTTTGTAGCAGGAACTCCTTTGCATATTAGGCCACACACCCTTGATGTAGCCAGTCCTCCAAGAGCTTACAGTAGGCCCTGTACTAAGAGCCCTGTAAGCTATTGGAGGATTGGCTACATCAGGGGTGTGTGGCCTAGTATGCAAAGGAGTTCCTGCTACAAAAAAAGCCCTGGTTTGAACAATATATTGTGTATTGTTTAAACATGCATATACTTTTAGGAAATAGGCTGTCTTCATCAGTAAAAAGTTAGAAATACAATTATAATGACACAGATATAGGTTCAGTGTCAGCATAAGCAGCTGTCAACATCCCAGTACCTTGAAAAATCTCTTGTGTTTTAACTACTAGAGTTTGTTCAGTAGTGGATAGAAATACTGATATTCAGCCATTTGCTGGACTATGTATGCCATATGACTAGCCTTTCACCTAAATCTGCTGCCTGGCCATTTGGTTTTAGTTCAATCTAGGGTTTCTGTATTTTTAAACCTTTGGGAATGTCTGTATTGTTGTAATTTACAGGCTGAGGATACAAGGATGCAGGAGATCATGAAACTTGCCCATGAGTTTCTGCAAAACTTCTGTGCCGGTAACCAACAGAATCAGGCCTTGCTGCACAAACATATAAATCTGTTTCTTAACCCTGGGGTAAGAAATTATTTATTAATCATATTTTTAGAGAGTAGAGAACAGTACTTTCTTCTTCTTCTTTTTTTAGCATTTGCCCTGGCCCTTTTTTGATACAAGGTTTTTCTTTCTTTTTTCCTATTGGGAAGCCCTTAAAAATTAAAAGGAATAAGATGCATTGCAGTGTACACATGAGGCCTACAAGAGATCTGCCACATACAGCACAGCCTGCTAGCCACATATTGTTATCTGGATGCTAATTTCTTGTACTTCCTGATTGTCTAGATTGAATCTCAAAAATGGAAGTGGGAGGAGCATCAAGTAGCTAAATGCCCATTGGCTTTTGTTTGTTTTCATGAACCAGAAGTAGTGTAGGTCTCTTGTATGCATTTATAGGGTAGGAAAAAGCCTGACATTTATAAGAAAAAGTGCAGGAAGCTGAAGCATGTGTAGGAAAGTCATCCCCAAAGGCCATCGTCAGAATTTTTGAAATTCTGGTTTTCTAGATCTTTGATTACCAAAACCTTTATCAGCCAATTTGTTCTTAGGGATTTTTGTTGCTTTCTATGTTGTAGTTCCTCAGGTATTTGGATTCTCTGAAGTTCTGGCATTTTCATATGATGTTAACACTAGGGTTGCCAAGTCCAATTCAAGAAATATCTGGGAACTTTGGGGGTGGAGCCAGGAGACATTGGGGTGGAGCCAGAAGCAAGGGTGTGACAAGCATAATTGAACTCCAAAGGGAGTTTTGGCCATCACATTTCAAGGGACTACACATCTTTTAAATGCCTTCCTTCCGTAGGAAATAATGAAGGATAGGGGCACCTTCTTTGGGGGCTCATAGAATTGGACCCCCTAGTCCAATCTTTTTGAAACTTAAGGAATATTTTGGGGAGAGCCACTGGATACTATACTGAAAATTTGGTGCCTCTACCTCAAAAAACAGGGCCCCCAGAGCCCCAGATACCCGTGGTTAAATTCTCCATTATTTTCTATGGGAATAAGTCTCCATAGGGAATCATGAGTACCCAGCAGACATTTCCCTCCCCTCCCCTTGCTTTCTGACGACCCTGAAGCGGGGGGAGGGCCTCCAAACAGGGGGATCCCCTGCCCCCACCTGGGGATTGGCAACCCTAGTTAACACTGGTCATTATTTGAATGATGATGGTTATTATTATTTCTGTCCCATTCAATAGATTTTGGAGGCAGTAACAATGCAACATATCTTCATGAATAATTTCCAGCTTTGCAGTGAGATTAATGAGCGGGTGGTTCAGCATTTTGTGCACTGCATTGAAACCCATGGAAGGAATGTCCAGTACATAAAGTTCCTACAGACAATTGTCAAGGCTGAAGGAAAGTTCATTAAAAAGTGTCAAGACATGGTTATGGCTGAGGTGAGAAAGCTGCACATTCCTAGAATGTTATGGATGTGAGAGAAACTTTATTGCGTGTTAAGTGCCAAGGTGCTATCATTATATAGTTGTTCAGATTTAGCATGGTATATACAGAGTTGTAGCAAATGGCTTTGAGTATTTTAACAATAAAGAGTGAACAACTCTGTAGCAGCCCTGTAAAAGTTTCTAAATCACTGGTCTGCTGGCTCAAATCCATTAGACTTCAAGATTTCATAAGAACATAAGAGAAGCCATGTTGGATCAGGCCAATGACCCATCCAGTACATCACCCTGTGTCACACAGTGGCCAAAAAAAAGTAGCTTTGACTGAAAGGTCGCTTTTCACTCATGCAAAGTTGTTGATAGTATTTTGTGGGTGGGAGGATTAGATACATAAGATCCATTTATCTTATTTATTCTGAGATTCTTTACTTGGCCCATTTTCTAGGGGTTTTTAGGCCGTTCCCACGCTTCCCTCCATTGTGTCTTCCAGTGAGGTGGGTTAGACTGAGAGAATGTGGTTGGCCCAAGATCACACAGTGAACTTCCTTGACAGAATTGGGGTTTGAACTTAGGGCTTCCCCATCATAGTCAGACATATCTAACCACTGCGTACTCTTTATCTGTGGTATGTGATAGTTTTTTCAAGTAAATGATATAACTGAGGACATAAAGCTAGTTCTGTGCAATGAACAATGGATGGAATCAAAACACTGTTCTCTTGGCAGCTTGTCAACGCAGGAGAGGATGTCCTTGTGTTCTACAATGACAGAGCCTCTTTCCAGACACTTGTGCAGATGATGAGATCTGAGCGGGATAGGATGGATGAGAACAGTTCTCTAATGTATCACATCCATTTAGTGGAGCTGTTGGCTGTCTGCACTGAGGGCAAAAATGTCTACACAGAAATCAAATGCAATTCTCTCCTCCCTTTGGATGATATTGTTAGAGTTGTAACCCATGAAGACTGCATACCTGAGGTAAGATGCCATACTGGTAAGTGCTGCTCAGGCTTGTGCATGCTGCTGGAGGTTGTGCGATAACAAGAACCACATGAATAAATAAGATGGAAGTTTTTCTTTAGCTTTGCTACAGAACAGGTGGAGATTCCCTCCTGCATGTGTGTGGGCATGCACAGTGTGTGTATGTGTATTCATGACTTTGATAGACTGATAACCATAATGTGTAGGGTACCGAAGAAGAAGAAGATGATGATATTGGATTTATATCCAATATCTCGGAGTCTCAGAGTGGCTCACAATCTCCTTTACCTTCTTCCCCCACAACAGACACCCTGTGAGGTGGGTGAGGCTGGAAAGGGCTCTCACAGCAGCTGCACTTTCAAGGCTGCCAGAGCTATGGCTGACCCAAGGCCATTCCAGCAGGTACAAGTGAAGGAATGGGGACTCAAACCCGGTTCTCCCGCACACTTAACCACTACACCAAACTGGCTCTCTCTTGGGTCACTGTAGCATTGCGGGTTCATCAGTTGCTTATAAGAAGGGACCTGAACACCATGGCAGAAACAAATCTTGTGATAACTTTTATGAGAAGATGGAGACATTGTCTGTTTGAAATCTTAATGTTAAAATGGAAAGTCAATTTTAACTTAGCTGTGTTCTGTGGAATGGCACATAGCTGGCATTCGCATTTGACTTAATAGACATAATGCTATCTCATCCCAGTGTTGTGGATTAAGAACTCATCCTTCCTCCCTGCAACCAGTGCTTCCCTCCCTTTAACTACAGCTAAGCAGTTTGCACCATGGTTTGCTAATCAGAGATCCCCTTAAATCAGGGTTTGAAGAAACCATGGCTTGGAGTGGTTATCAGATCCTGAATTAAGGTAAATCCTGGTTTGTCTTAACCATGGTTAACTTTGGTGATTTTTTTTTTAGAGCCACAGTAGAGTTCAGAAAGGAATTGCAGCAAAGTAGTACATGTTTCTCAGAAAGGAAGCCAACATTATGTCCACATTGACATTTTCTGAAATTTGTTACACCAAGATAATTTCAGAACATAGAACTGGTCATCAATTTGCGTAGACTGCAATGTAAACCAAAGAGCCCCTTTCATGGCAGGCTAGCTTCAAAATGTTTTGACTTTTGTATTATCCAAATATGAAGCAGGATCACACGATGGCTGTGTGTTGACTGACTAAGATGAAATGGTTAACATGAATTAATGACCTCCAGAAATGTCCTATTATTGCCCATTATTAAATGTTACATTTTGCTTTTTTATTTCAAAAATGTTTAGCTAACCTAAATGATAGCGTATGCATAAATGCTGCTTGTTTTTAATATTGTGCTGAATCATAGCAATGTTCCTTAAACTTCTCCAATTTACACTGTCAATTAGATATATGCTAAATGCAGACATTCATCCAGTTCACTGTGAATATATGTCACTGAAAGATATCAATTCAGTTTATTGAAAGTGAATGAAATATTTTAACAAAACTTAAAGGAATGTGCTTTGGTTTTTCCATCTACAGGTTAAAATTGCCTATATCAACTTCCTAAATCATTGCTACGTAGACACAGAAGTTGAAATGAAAGAGATTTACACAAGCAATCACATGTGGAAGCTCTTTGAAAACTTCCTTGTTGACATTTGCAGGGTAAGACAATATGTAAAGCCTAAAAACACAATGCAAGTGAACTGTTAACTAGTTTTCAGAGGTCATCAAATTGTAAAAACTGGAAAAAGTTGTACTCATTACATGTGAATATTTACTTACATTTGCTCACATGTACTCATTACATGTGAATATTTGCCTACAATAAATATGGTGTTCTGTAAGTCATATTTCTGCATTGTCTGTCTTAATGGTAATATATGTGGCCAAATGTAACAATATGCAGGCCATTCTTGAACATTCTAGGGATACACCGATGTTCTTGTAGTACAGTTATCAAGATGTGTCAACATCTGGAGAGCTACCGTTGGCCACCCCTGGTATACATCCTTTCTAGATCAACTGACTGGCCTTTCTGTCTCTGGTTGACATAGTTGTTTAAGTACAGTTATCTGTTAAGTTATTAACTAAATAAGCCAAATTAAATCAGTTGCTGAGGGTACAGGTTACATTCTGTTTGCTCCTAGCTGCTGTTTTCTGACTTTCCAACTGTGTATGGGAGTTATTTTAAATATAAAGGTTGAGTCTGTTTTCTCCTGTGTTGGGAGGTGGTAGGAATAGCAATATACCCTTGGGAAGTTTCTAAACTTTGGGTTTAGCTAGGTGTTGTTTAATCTTCCTTGGACTTGGAAGGGGGTTACAGGAATTTCTGATTTCTTGCTGTGAGTCTTTTGTAGCCAATAAAGCTCTTAGCAAGTATGAAGATTAGAAATAGTGAGTTCCTCTTTGTTCCTTAACTGCAATTTTTATGGGTTGTATACATTTGAATTAAAAATACCTAGTGGCTTAAGCAAACCTGTGTTTTCAGATCTGTGATGATTCAAACAGACAACTTCTTTAAAAGAAAAAAATAACATGAAGTTCTCAGGGGTCATTGATCTAGGTTGTTGGTTAAGTCTCTACCGCTTTAGTTTTAACAGATGCTGGCAATATTAGCTGTTCTCAGACCATTTGCTGAGCCCGTGTTCACTAGGTTCTGTCCTTCTGGTCAGGTTACTTAAGACTCTAATAATTCTTCTTTGTGGAACTTAATTGGTTCATGATTAATTTAGAATCTGTCTGGCTTACTGAGTTGTAACTTGTCTGGCTTGTAAAGTAACTACTTTTCATAATTAGGAATCCTTCAGCTGTGCCATGTAGTATAATGCTGACATTATATACTATTAAGCTTTATATTATATTATTATTTGGCATTATAGTATAATTGGTACTGGAATGAGACATCAGAATGGGCTGTACCATTTCAGAATGAAAGTGGGACCTGTATTTTTTTTAATGCTTCCACATGTAAAAACTCCTTGAGGAAAAAAGATCACAGAAGTGAGGAATGTGCTAGTCTAGTCTTTATTTATTTGTTGTATTTTAAAGAATTTATCTTGCCCTCAACATGAAGGTTCTCAGGGTCTCACAACAAGTAGTACTAGTTTACTTATTACTGTCAATGACCAGATTCAAGCATACAAGATAAAAAACATAATAGCTAAAAGTATGACATCATTAAGAATACAAGGATCATATTTCATGAAGAAAATACACCAGCTGTCATATTTCAAGAATTAAAAAAGAAAAAAACCCATATATTAATCTAAATTCTGAACAATAGAAGACTTAATAAATAGATCTGTTGTTTGCACACTTGATCTCTTGGGTACAAATCTTAGCTGTTACCTTAATGATAGCTGGAATTCCATCTATCAGTAGTTTCTCCAAACATGCCCTATCTGTCAGCACTACTTGTTAATCCAAAAAGGGGAAAATTGTTTTATCTCTAATTTCTTTATAGAAAGGACAGCAGATGAAGACGTGCCCCAGCATTTCCACCTTGCCAAGGGAGCAGGGGCAGATCCTTTTAGGATATGAGATCTTTGTGACAGGCAGAGTCACCCGGCTGTTAGGTTTAAATAGCTAGCAGCCATTTCACCAGTCGGTTTGGCTTCTAACAAGTGAAATGGTTGCAGCCATTTGCAGCTATTTCACTGGTGGGGAAGGAAAACTGAATGATGAAATGGCTGGCAGCCATTTGCAGCTATTTCACTGGTGGGGAAGGAAAACTGTATGATGAAATGGCTGGCAGCCATTTAAACCTAACAGGCCAGTTGTGAACCTGCACCACTCAGCTATTAGGTTTAAAAGGCCTAAGCAGATGAACCAAACTGGAAAAAAGCCTGGTAAATGTTCAGGGAAGGTGCTTTCCCCAAGCATCGGGTTGGGGGCTGTGAACCAGCCCAAGTTTGTGCCGAATTTTGGCTCAGGAACTGCTTCATGTCCATCCCTAGCCAGCAGAACAGCTATGGAGAAAGCATGCCATTGCTGTAAGGTTCTTTTCTTACAGCAATGGACTATATTGCTGTAGTTACAGATGTCAGGTGAATTTGGGCCTATCATAAAGACCTTAGGAGAAATATACAGATAATGGCAGTCCTTCAGATAATTTCACATTCTGTCCTAGGTTGTTTTCAGGTGGTTATTAAGATAGGGAAACATTAAAAATATAAATCTATCAACTGAAGTCTGAAATAATATAGTTCTACCACATCATTTTGCTATGTGGATCAGGCCTCAGTCCAAGTGATAAAGCAGGACTAAATAGATAAGGGGAGTCAAATGAAACTGTCTAATGAAAACGGCTTTGCCAGACTGGGATGAAGAATCTCCAAGAGGTCAAATTGCAATTAGGGCATGGATTCGGATCTAGCTGAGATGAGCTCACTTCCGTAAAGGGCGGGATGTAAATTATATGAAATAAATAAAATCTGTATTTTGGCATCCCAAAGATAAACTGGGGAAAAAATCCCAGATATATTCGGGGTAGATCTGAAAAAGAGCACAGAGGCTGGAGTACATTGCTCCGGCCTCTCAATTGTTTGTCAGACTTTCTACTGCAGTCTCTTTAAAGTTTAAATGTTTGTCAGTCACTACTTGATGGACGAATCTACAGTAGGGAAGGCAGTGTCACAGGTGATTTTTTGTTGATCAAACCACACTCACCTCCTTTGGAAAGTGACTTTGCTACTCTCCCATATGGGACTGCACATAAGCAATGATGATGAAAATGGCGTTTAGAACCAGAGGTGCTGCCTGACATGGGGGAAGCACTCCAAGACCCAATGGGGTCCCCACAATGTGGCCTAACTAGAGATCTTGCCAGGAAAAACAGGCCAAGTGAGAGCACTCTCTGTAAGGGCCGAAGGACTTGCCTAGGCTTGTCTGAAAAGCCTCTGTGTTAAGGCTACAAAACAGTTATCCTCTGTCTCTTCTCCCCCCCTCAACCAGTGATGGAATGTATGACATAATGAGTCCTCAGGTGCAGTATCTTTTGTCTCATTAATCTCTGGCTAGCAACTGCTGGCTAATCTCTTCTTTCTCCAATACTCCTTCCAAGCACCTTTTTGTGTTACCTTATGTTAATGTGTAGACCTATTCTCCTTCCTGCCCCCTCCCCTCAGAGTATCAATGTTAAATTATTGCCAAACATTAAAGCATGATGGCTGTTCCTGACCAACTATCAAGAGTCATTCTCACCTTTTGTCTCAACCTCGGAATCCATTCAGGAACCCAGGAAAAGCCCATCAGTGATCATTGAGATCGATCATAGCCCAGGAGTGGGTCTCCACCCCTCCAAATACTATAAAACAGGGGTGGCCAACGGTAGCTCTCCAGATGTTTTTTGCCTACAACTGCCATTAGCCCCAGCCATTGACCATGCTGGCTGGGGCTGATGGCAGTTGTAGGCAAAAAACATCTGGAGAGCTACCATTGGCCACTCCTGCTATAAAACATGAGAGCAAACCACACCTCCCTGTTCAATCTGTGGGCACATAGACAGGTTGTTTCCCTGTTACTCTAAGTAATGGGCCTCTTAGATATGGCACGGTGGCAGTGCATGTCCTCATCTTTAATTTCTAAATGGATGTCTTCACATCTGGACAGGTAGTATTGCCTTTATAATAAACCCTTAAAGTCCATATCTCTCACTTCTGTTTTCCAGTTGTATAATTTTTATTAATTTTAACTACAAAAAAAAAAGCATAAGCACAAGTACAAGTACAGAAACATCAAGGGTGGGGGGGAAATACAGAGTGGGAGATCAGAAACAAAGAAAGCTGCAAATATATCAGTTACATTTTTACCTCAAAACGAAATATCTAATCCTTTCTACCTGCAAGTATTGAGTTTTCCCCTTATATTCTACTGTCTTCATTTTCCATTATACATTTTTTACTAAGCTATTACTTAAAATACAAGTCTGAACTATTCTTCTTCAGCAAACATAGATATAAAAAAAAATCACCAAGTTCTCAACACAGAACTAACCATAAGCTTAACCATATTAAAAATACAAACTGACTTGTTATTTTAACAATATCATTGTTTAGATAGGCATAAAAAACAAATATTTCTTTATCCTTCTAGCTTACGTATTTCAAACGGATAGAGAAAGAGATCAAATTTAAAATAACATAAAAAGTGGAGAGATAAAAAAAATGGTAAACAAGGAGCATATTAGTTTATCTATCTCAATATAAGCAATTTCTCCAAACAAACATCTCTCTCTCTCTCTCTCGGCTTGACTTCGCGAACGAAGATTTAAGAAAGGTGCAGTAGTCCACGTCTGCTGCAGGCTCGCTGGTGGCTGACAAGACCAATGCGGGACAGGCAGGTCCGGCCACAGTGGCTGCAGGGAAAAGTCTGATTTGGGGTTGGTGCTGTAGCAGTACGATTCTTCCTCAATCTCCTTTTGTCCTCAAGACCAGCTATGCGTGTGTTCTCAAAGGAAGAGACAGCCTGGTGGATGGTGTACCTCCATGCTTTGCGATCTGAGGCTAGGTCAGACCACTGGTGATGGTTAATGCAACAGGTACCAAGGGATTTCTTCAAGGAGTCCTTGAACCTCTTCTTTGGTGCCCCTCTATTTCGATGGCCGGTGGAAAGTTCGCCATACAGGGCAATCTTAGGAAGGCGGTGGTTTTCCATCCTGGAGATATGCCCTGCCCAGCGCATCTTCAACAGCAATGCCTCGATGCTTGTAACCTCTGCCCGCTTGAGGACTTCAGTGTTGGTCACAAAGTCACTCCAGTGGATGTTGAGGATGGTGCGAAGGCAGCGCTGATGAAAGCGCTCAAGGAGTCGCAGATGATGACGGTATAATACCCACGATTCGGAGCCGTAGATGAGGGTTGTCATCACAACCGCTTTGTAAACATTGATCTTTGTGCCTTTTTTCAGATGCTTGTTGCTCCACACTCTTTTATGCAGTCGGCCAAATGCACGGTTTGCCTTTGCCAGTCTATTGTCAATTTCCTTGTCGATCTTGGCGTCTGAAGAGATGATGCTTCATAGAACCCTCTTAAATCACCAGTGTCTGCACACAGCTGGGTTCTCTCTGCAAGCTTGGTCCACCACTCATTCTGAATGTCTCGAAGCTTGCGCTGGAGGTTGCTACATAGAGCACAAAAGGTTGCTTTTTTCCCGGGACAGGAGGGCTGAGCAAGATGTGCTTGGTAGGCAGATCTCTTTTTCGCCAGTAATTCTTGGATCTCTTGATTGTTCTCGTCAAACCAGTCCTTGTTCTTCCTTGTGGAGAACCCGAGGACTTCTTCAGAGGTCAACAAGATGGTAGTTTTTAGGTGTTCCCAGAGTGCTTCTGGAGAAGGATCTGTGAGGCAACTGGGGTCCTCAATTCTTGTCTGGAGTTTTGCCTGGAAGGCAGCTCTAACTTCGGCTGACTGAAGGCTGCCAACCTGAAACTTCCTCCGGGGGATACCGCCTCTCCTGGGTGTAAATTTAAAGTGAAGACGGAGATTGCAGCGTACAAGACGATGATCCGTATGATATTCTGCACTGGGCATTACTCGGGTGTGTAAGACATCTCGAAGGTCTCTCTGGCGCACCAGAATGTAGTCAATAAGGTGCCAATGCTTGGACCGTGGGTGCATCCAGGTCGTCTTTAAACTGTTCTTCTGCTGGAAGATAGTGTTGGTAATGGTGAGCTGATGCTCCGTGCAGAATTCTAGCAGGAGGCGCCCGTTATCATTGCAGTTGCCAATACCGTGTTTGCCAAGTACTCCTTTCCAGGCTTCCGAGTCTTTACCTACTCTGGCATTGAAGTCGCCAAGGATGATTACCTTGTCCTCTGTAGGGGTCTTCCGTACGAGGTTGCGTAGATCAGCATAAAACTTTTCTTTTCTGCAGAATCTGCTTGAAGGGGTGGGGCATACACACTGAAGAGTGTTGCATGCTGCTTGTTTTGAAGTGGGAGGCGCATAGACATGATGCAATCTGAGTGACCTGTTGGCAGATTTTCGAGTTTAGAGGCAATGGAATTCCTGACCATGAAGCCAACGCCAGAAAGGCGGCTCTCAGCCTTTGACTTACGCGACCAGTAGAGGGTATAGCCAGCACCGTGTTCTTGAAGACTACCTTCCTCAGGAAAATGGACCTCACTGAGAGCTGCTATGTCGATATTCAACCTGAGAAGTTCGTGGGCAACTAGAGCAGAGCGTCGTTCAGGGCGACCACTGTCTACTGTGTCAAGCATGGTTCTGATGTTCCAACACGCAAGCTTTAGTCTTTGCACACTTTGTGAGGCAGGTGCATGCCTTTTCTTTGTTGTTATTTTTCGACCACAAGTAAGGATGCCCGTTGACTGCGGCTAGCCAACTGGGGGGGGGGAGGAGACGAGCTTTGTTTAGGCCACCTTTTCTAGGCCCCTCTCCATACGGAGCAAGCAGTGCTGTCCCTAAATAAGGCTGCTTGGTCGTTCAGGGTGCTGCCGAAAAATGCTTTCGTCTCCGGGTCAGCATCAGGCGACCAATACCCTGAACCGCCTACATGCAGGATCGGGACTGCGGCTTCCAGTTGCATCTTCCACCTGCCGTTTCGCCCCTTGCCCACCGCTGCAGGACTTGGTATGTTGTGGGTTGTGGATGTGGATACCCTTCAGGCCTGTGCAGAGGAATTTTTAGGTGAAGCGCAGTGTGTGCAGTACTGGCTCCACCCTTTCACCATGGGGTCATCTGCCATGGCCCAGTAAGCCGGGACGCCGGCAGCGAGTCCTCCAGGTGGTAGATGTTACATTAACGAGCTCTGTTTGCCCGGGCTTGATGTTAGAGTTTTCCTTCTCTTGGCTGGTGAGGTTGGTGAGCCCAGCCTGCCTATCCGGTTATACCGCCGGACATTCGGTCGCACCATGACGTGGCAAACTCTGTGAAAACGAGGGGGACCAGCGAGAAGGTGTTGCCACGGATGCAGTAATGTAGGAGAGGCCATTGCAGTGACCATATGCCAGGTATAGCCAGACAGTGACCACGCAGCTTTCACTACACCGGGAAAGGAGAGGCGATGTATTGCGCATGCACTTTCCCTGGGGGAGCAGGACACCCGGAGGGAGCCCACCCCCCACCCCACCCAAACAAACATTAATAGCAGATCTATCAGATTACAAAATAATTGTGTTGTCTGTCTTCTTAAAAATTAATCCAAGTTAACTGTTTATTTAAATTTCTTTTCAGAACTTTTCAATCCTTTAGTTCTTATGTTCATATTAATCAGAGAGGAACAAACCTATTATGTCCCAAAAATCTCACTTTGCCTTTTAAAATTGCATATCTTGCTGAGAGTTCCATATTATCCAGTTACCTACAGAGACAGAAAACAATTTAAAATCCCTTCTTCCTGAAAGTTTTCCATGTTTTGATTTTTTTTGATGAAATACGCATCCTCTCTCCTTAATGCAAGCACCCCTCTCAGCAACAACAGTAAAAATCCCACATCATTAGATCCTCTCAAAAATACTTCAAACAGTCTTAACTTCCAGTTCTTCTTAGTAACTGCAACATAAGGTTGCATTTTAGTTTTCTTCTTTTCATTTCCCAACGGATCTTTTCCCATTTCCAACTCCACAGACGTCACCAAGATCTCTTTGTCACTCTTCCCATGTAGATTCAAGTTTTTGCTAGCTTTCAACATAAAAGCTCCCGTGTGCTTTTTAAATCAACTCTCTAATAAACCAAGGTCCTGCTTTAGAGAGAATATGATATCCATTGTATCTTTTTTATGAAACATTTTGCTTTGTGATGCCATTTTACTCCACAGAATAACTCAGTCTAATAATCAACGGTGAAAAGTAACTCAGAGATCCAGTTAGTCTATCCTTCCAAATCTCCACCAGTTGTATATCTTGATTGTTGCCATTTCAGTTGCACTCAGACGACATATACAAATCTCTTTGGAATATATATCATTTGTTCAGACCAAATTATAACCAAATAACAATCTCTTTATCACTTATTCAATCATAATCTGGGTTGATTTAAATATCTATTTTCAGTCAAATTCAGGTTGTTGCAGGCATTAAAAGTTGTTCTTTTTATCTTTTGGAAGCTGGATTCATGGGAAAGTGGGGGAGAGAATTCACCTCTTTCCCTTTCTTTGAACTGACCCGTTAGTTGTTATGTAAAACGACCCATTAGCCAATGGTATGAAAAGCAAACTTACTTGCAGAGTAGAATTGCCGTGTTTGAGTTAGGAAAGCAATACATCAAAGGCTTGTTAGCAGCAAAGAAAGCAAGCGGTCGGGTGTTCACCTTTTTCTGCCTTAATGGCAATCAAGGCAGTGGAGCATTGAAGCGCACAAGAAGAGCAGGAACAGCTGCTGCTATATCTGTCTTCCTGTAAAAGCCGCATGCCGAAAAGAAACCCCTTCAGGGTTCCCCCTAGAGATGCCACACCTGTGGCACCTCTCCAACTGCCCAATTCAGGGGGGCTGCAAGAGACAAGCTCCGTGGACCCCCACTCCACGGACCTCAAGGCGATGAAACCCGGAAGTCCTCACTTCTGTTTTCCTAGCCTCTTGATTGCAAGTGTAATCTCATTGTTTTATGTGTGATTGTATTTTTACATATTTCTCTAAGTAAACATTTTAAAAACTATTTTAACTCTGGAGTCTTCCTTCTGATACCGGACCTTCATATGATTGGTGGAAAATTCCCTGCTCCAAAAATAGCTCTCCCTAGGTCTACCTCTTGCTAATTCCCCCATCAAAAAAGAGATCCCCAGCATTTCAGCTAACTGGTTGCACTTACCCCTCTTGAAGGTTCACGTGATCCTCTGTGCAGGCACACATCCGTCTCTCCTTTCCCCGCTTTGGGCTGCTCAGCCAATGCAAAGGCATCCTCATGACAATGAAGTGAAATGAGAAAAGAGTGCTCTCCCTACCTCTGTCACATGACCCTTTAGACAGGAAAAGGGTCTCTGTTCAGAGGAGAGGGGGGCACTTCTAGCATCTAGAACATTCTTAAAGAAGTTTGGAAGCTCTTCTCCAGACTGGCAAGCAGTCATGCAGTCCACGTGTGTGCCTGTACAGATGACAACTCAATGAACAATGTTACAGGTAAGTGCAACCCCATTTTGCCTAGCAGAGACCCCTGAGGCATTCCTTTCTTAAAGCTACAAGCACTGCCTCTATAGTTTTGGAGGGTTTTTATCCCCCAGTGAGTTTTTTTGGGGGGTGGGTGGGTTATAGCTTTTTCATGTTCATAGAAGGATCTGTGTTATTTGTATGCAGCTCCAGCCTCTGGATTTAAATATCTGTAGATGGAGCCATGCTAAGAATTAGATGTATTGACAAGTGGGGTGACTTGCAAGGCCTTGTGGTGAGCATCTCATTCCCCTTCCCCCACTATTTCATTATTCCCTTTCTTGGCAGCTCCTATAGCCTCTCCCCTTCAAGGGTGGGAATTTTATCATTGCCTAGCAGTGACCACTAAGGACATCAGTTTCTAGAGATGCTGCATTTATCATTGAGGCCTTTATTCCCCAGGGAATTGTGTTGTTGTCAGAGTTTAGATTTTTCTGGAACCCTGGGGCTTTTTCAGATTTGCAGAAAAATCTGTCTTGTTTGTTAGTGACCCCTATCTACAGATGGGGCAACGCTAAGACAGATATATAGATAATATAGTTTGAATAATTTGCATTTGTAACAGAATTATGATTCTTGTGTATTTTTTTTAAACTATTAAAATTGTTTTTCAGGCTTGCAACAACACTAGTGACAGGAAGCATGCAGACTCCATATTAGAGAAGTATGTGACGGAAATAGTGATGAGTATAGTTACAACTTTCTTCAGTTCTCCATTCTCAGATCAGAGCACCACTCTGCAGGTAAGAACCTGGAGTAGCAGGATATATTACTTCCACAAATACATTCTACTTTGAAAATTTGTTTCACCTGTGAACCAGAGGTATATCAGAGCATGGTAAAATTGGGTTTTCAGATGGCAGCGCTTTTTGTACTGCTTCTCAGTGGCATCTTCTCTCATTGGTTCTTGGTGGGGATAAAGTAAAACCACCATTTTGTGATGCGTTGTAGAGTGTCCTGTGAAACTGATGGAGCTATTCATAAGGAGCAAGATCTGATGTGTCTGTGTAGAATTTTTCTGCCTTCCCTCTTTTGCACATTAATGCTGAAGCAAGAGGAAGAACCATTTGGCACATTTCTCCCCTGCTCATGCAGATTCCATGTGTATATCCTGTGACTATCCCAGTCCACATTGTAGAGAAAAAAGAGCCCGCACGAACTAAACAGTGGAGTGTGCAATGTGTGTTTGAAAGAGAGAAAAATCTGCATTTGCTCAGAATCTTACCATTATGTAGATGAGCCCTAAGGAATTTGCCTTAGGAGAGAAAGAAGCCTCCATCTTCACACCCTCCCTCGTATAATTAGGCACGTGGTTGATTTCCTCCTTTTCTCCTTGCAGGGAGCCTTCACAGGCAAACCTCAGTCCCTGTCACAATAATAGTTAATGGCTGGATTCAGTGACACTGTAATAGTAGAGGAAGTTTTTCAAGCCTCTTTCTCATTAGTACTCTAAATAATTTTTCTCATAATGCCCGGCAGGATGGGACCATTTTCTTCTGCTATCCCCGCCTGCCTTCAAAATTTGAATTCTCTACAGTAAACAAATAGCTATACAAATTCAGTCTAAACAGATGTTTATAAATGGATGTTGAGGCTTTGTCGACATGCTGAAATTTTGTTCAAGGCAAAAAAACTGGCAATGAGGCTGCGTTTTCATAGAGTGAATATGCAGAATGGTTTTGTGCTGATGTCCAGCTAGCCCATGTAGTCTACTATTAATCACTTTTACTTGATGATACTAAGCTATCCAAAGCAGAAGTGTTTGTGTTGTACAACTGCTAGTATAATTGTTCTGTTGGTGTCTGCCCATTTTCCCCTCCCATGTCTTAAAAACCAAACAGCTTATTTTTTCTTCCCTTTTCTAACTAACTGAAATATGAAATGTGTGTATTTCACACACCTGATAGTATATATTCTTTCTCAACTTGGGGAAATATTATCCACTACCTGTTACAGATGGAACAATGGCCTCTGCAGCAGGACTGCAGAATGAAAAAGGAATTGGCCCAATTTCATTGGAATTTTGATTTTCCTTTTGAGCAGTTTGTTAATGTCATAGAGCCATTTCTTTTAAAAAATTTTTAATTGGAAGCAGGTTTACAAAAGAACATAGAATTATCTACTTAATCTTGCTATATTGACACAACATTAAACATTAATCTTTGCTTCTTTATTTCCTTTTCTTTTTTCATCATCACGATTACTGCTATGCTTAACTATTATGTAAGAAAAAAAACCCCTTGCATTTCAATCCAGGATGACCACAAGGGTTCAGAAGGGAAACATTGATCCCTCTTCCCAAGGAGCCATTTCTGAAACCTTGATCGGTATAGTTAGATCCTTGAGTTCCTTAATTGTCTCTTCAAGTCCACAAACTGAGGTCTTTCTTGTGGAATGCAGTTATTGGGATTTGTCCCCTCTATATCTGTTTCAGAACAGCATTCATTAATATTCCCAAAAGAAATCTAGGATTATCTTCATAAATACATCTTTGAAATGGAATTACCTGAGTAGTGGTGGAAAATGAAAGTTTTCATATTCTCTCTTCAGTGTCAAGATTTCAAAACAATTTTTTTCTTTTTTTCTACTCCCTTTACCTTATGCATCAGCGATCAGTCTTTATCAGTCAAGAAGAGGTATTTCCAAGTAGCTCCTTAGACCCACTATGGATTTTGTGTTGGTGTCCTCAGCTTTTGTTAGTCAGTTGCAACACATGATGTAGAGGATAAAATATGTTACTATTTTTCACTATTGATAGGAGTCACAGACTGGAAAAAATTAATATATAGCAAGAATATATTTATATTCTTGCAATATGGCACATAAACAATATTTTCTGGGTTATGAAATATTTGTGGCATAAGAGATTTAGCACAACAGATTCTTGTATTCTTATGGTATTTACCCTATCCATAGTGGAAAGCATTATAGGAAAATATAGGGTTAAGTTAAACTCTTCTTTCATGTTGGTCTGTGTTGGATGCTGCAGATGTAAAAATCTAGAGGCATTTAATATGTATAAGTAGTTTAAAATCTTCCTTGAGTTTGTGTAAATTAAGAACACCTAAATAAAACTGGTTTTTGATTGTGTGATAAGGTGTTACTTGCCAATAACTTTCTGCCTCCTCCCCTCTTTACATTTTAGTAACATTAGAGAGCCATCTGCTGGCTTGTGTTTTATCTTTCAACCTATCAGCTGTTCCTAAAAACTTGTTTACAGGCAAATTTCATCTTTCCCACTCCCCAGTTTAGAAATTTGTTCTTGAGGACATTCAAGATAAAGTCAGTTGTGTGATTTCGCATTCATCTTTTTTTTTGTGGGGGGGGGGATGTTGTGTACTATAAACAGAACTTGGAGCAAGACAAAAATGACTTTAGGCTCTTCACCAAATGAATTAAAATATTTGGAACAACCAAATAGTGACAGATTTTTTTACTATAGGATGAAGCTTTCTGGTCATTTTATTCACTCTTTGGATCTATATTTGTGGGTTTTTTAGACTCGTCAACCTGTGTTTGTGCAACTTTTGCAAGGGGTATTCAGAGTATACCACTGCAACTGGTTAATGCCCAGCCAGAAAGCATCGGTGGAAAGCTGCATCAGAGTACTTTCAGATGTAGGTAAGAAAACCGACTGTGTGAATTTTAGACATATTTACGAGTTCTTTCTGCATGTTACAAATCACTACAGTGTTTCGTTTCAGTTAATTCCTTGGTGTAACATGCTTACCCAAGGCATGTAGGGGAAAATGGGTCTGAATTGTCCATCACCAAAATGGTTTGAAATGTATAACTAGGGTTGCCTGGCTGGTTGGGGGGCCAGGGACATGGGGGGGGGGGGGCGTGCAATGACAGCAATGTCACTGTATCACTTCCCAATGCAACCTGGAAGTGATGCACCAGCATAAAGGCTGGTGACATTTTTAAAAAATATGTTTTCCTGCCACCATTCTGAGCAGTAGCAGTAATAGCAACAGTTGGCCAGGAGGCTTCTTGCCATAAGGCTTAGCAGCTATAGGCATAACTTATGTCCCATTCATTTGTGAGGTAAAACAAAAAAGTGAACTTTAAGTAAGAGTTGAAATAGTTGCAGGATATGGAAAATCAAGGAACAGTTTTCATGAAAGTAAACAGTTGGGAAGTCTCTGTCACACATTCTGTGATTGAAAAAAGACTGAGTATAAATTTAATAAATAAATTGGTGTGCTCTGTTTATCATTCTGATGTTTTCCCAGTGTCATTTTAACGCTGAGCAAGCCTTTTTCTATTAGGCATTTCTGTATCTTTGCATTTATTGCTAGTAGTAGCATGTGTGAAGACCTTTCTGTGGATGTCTTGGCCTTTCGACGCGATGAGTGTTGCAACCTCTGTGACAATTTGAATCACTATTATGGGTGTTTGTGTTAATGTCTTTTTTTCTAAGTGTCATGTGAATGTACAAGTTCTTGTAAAGACAACCAATTCCTTAGAGTTCTCATGTAGAGTTTGTATTTCCTTGGGATTATGAATGTATATCATGATCTGAAATAAGATTACAGTCACATTACATTCCCTCCTTCAAAAACCAAATCCATTTTCAATATAAATTAAGTTCCTCTGTGTACTATGGATATGTGAACTGATCTTAATATTTCATCTGAAATGCAGATCTACAGAGAACTAGAAGGGGAATTTGTGCTTTTCTCTATATATTGAGCTGTTGGGTTCTATCCATGAGAATGTGTCGTTTTCAGTTGTAGTGAGAATGCTGTAAGAGATAGCCACTAAACACGTTATGGAACATTTAAAGAATTTTAGAAATTAAAGGAGATAAAGAAGACGATTTTAGCAGCTAGAAAAGGCAGGGGTTAATGTAGTAATTTGTAAACTTTATGTGTGAGTGTTTTTAAATGCATCCCTAATCATAAATATTATATGTACCAAAAAAAAAAAAAAACGTGAAAAAAGGTAAAGTTAGTCCCATGTACAAGCACCAGTCTTTTCTGTCTCGGGGGTGATGTCACATCATGACGTTTTCATGGCAGACTTTTTACGGGATGGTTTGCCATTGCTTTCCCCAGTCATCTACACTTTACCCCCAGCAAGCTAGGTACTCATTTTACCAACCTTGGAAGGATGGAAGGCTGAGTCAACCTTGAGCTAGCTACCTGAACCCAGCTTCTGCCAGGACCGGATCTACATGTTTTTTGAAGGGGGGGCAAAATTAAAACATGATGCCCCCTTATGGGCCATTCTATCTTATGGTCCCATAGAATACAATGTATTCCATAACCAACTTGGCGCCCCCCTCCCTGTCGGCGCCTCGGGCAAGCATCCCCCTCTGCCCCCCCCCCCCCCCCCCCGATCCAACCCTGGCTTCCACTGGGATCAAACTCAGGTCCTGAGCAGAGCTTGGACTGCAGTACTGCAGCTTACCATTCTGTGCCATGGGGCTCAATAAAAGTAAAGGTAACCCCTGTGCAAGCACCAGTCATTTCTGACTCTGGTACCCTGTCTGCATGGTTTTGGTCTTCTGAGCTAGACAGGTCAGATATTTGGAAGCATTGCCCCTTTATGGAATCCAGGTTTTATCTTTCCATTCATGTTACCAATTTAAAAGATGTATAAAATCATCTGATCTGATTGCTTTTATGCTGAACGGGAGAGGGAAAAAGTGAAAGGTGATGCATAACTCACAAGCGCTGAGGAAGTAACAGCACATTCCTAAGCAGAAGGGTTGTGACTCAGTGGAAAAGCCTCTGCTTTGTAGGCAGAAAGTCCCAGGTTTAATCCCCAGCATCTCCATTTAGAAGGACCAGGTAGGATGTGAAGTGTGAAAGACCTTGGCCTAAGGACTGGCGAGAGTCACTACCAGTCTGAGTAGAGAATACTGACCTTTATGAAACAGTGGTCTGATTTACAATAGGGCAACTTCATTTGTGTTCAACAAGAGTTTACATTTTGCAAATCCAGTGAAGTTAATTAAATTATAATGCTTTAATTATGCTTAATATTGCTTTGACTTGTTCATAATACTGAGCAAGCATGACCTGAAGGTAAGGGAGCCAGAGAGAACTGCCTGACTTGTTCTGACTTATTGATGCCAGCTGACCTCTTTGCTGGTGTGGTGGTTTTTTCTGCAAATTCCTCCTGTGGCTACAGATAAAGGTGGCCCACTGGCTGAATCAAGCAGGTCACAGTTACCTGTAGACTTGAATCCTAACAAAAATCTGAGTTGGAAATGGAAGTGCACCAATGTTTCTCAAATATCTGTATGTAGGAATGTGGTTACTCTGGGAACATGAAAAGTCAAGATGATGATGCTCTCGTTAGCACTTTTTACAGTGGTGAAAAACAAAAGCCTTGGGACCTAAATTTGTATCTACTCCAAAAGAACAGCACCTTGGAAAAAATGTTCTGAAAACATTGCAAGGCATGCTGCTGGGTAAAGGAAACACTGTTCCTTATTTCTTTCAGCAAAGAGCAGAGCAATTGCTATCCCTGTTGACTTGGACAGTCAAGTCAACAACCTGTTCTTGAAATCTCATAACATAGTCCAAAAAACAGCAATGAATTGGAGGATGACAGCAAGGAATGCTGCTCGGAGAGACTCTGTAATGGCTGCTTCCAGAGATTACCGTAATATTATTGAAAGATTGCAGGTGAGTGTATGGCACAATTTCTATTCTTTTGATGTGCTGATATGGGTAAAGCCTGTTTAGAAGAAAATGGTTTAGTTCTATAATGGCCATATCTAAGAAGCTCCCCCTATTCAGATTTCACTTTAATTGCATAGTAGTTGGTGGTGGAAAATGCTGTCATGTCACAGCTGACTTACGGTGACCATGTAAGGTTTTCAAGATAAGAGACAAAAAGAAGTGGTTTGCCATTGTTTGCCTTTACATAGCAAACCTGGACTTTCTTGGTTGTCTCTCATCCAAGTACTGTTCAGGGCCCCTGCTTTGCTTAGCTTCTGAGATGTAGTAAGATCAGTCCAGCTTAGGCCATCCAGTTCAGGGCTGCTGTACATTCAAACTGCATAAATGCCACTGCATGAACTGCATGTTTCTGAAGTGACACTCCTATCCTACAATGTACAAGATGCAGCACATCAAAATGATGGAAATATCAGTAGTTACCTGCCGTTGTGATTAGATCCACAGTACTATAACGTTGGAACTGTCTGCTTCCCCTCTCCCATTAACAGAAGAGGCCTCAGTGTCCATTTCAGTGTTGATATCTACAAAATGATGTAGTACCCAGAAAACATCTTGCAGTATTAGTCACTAAGTCTGCTTCATCTTATAAACCCCTTTTTAACTGCTTCTGATAATGATACGAGAAGACAAATTCTGAAGTGTTGCTGTGGGCTGATTTCTACAAGTCTGCAATACGACAAAATGTAACATACCAATTGCCAGATTGTGCTGTTAGTTGGGAAAGTAATTATTGACTCTTAAATTTGCCCTTTGGGGGTATGGTAAGGAGGACTTTATTCTATACAGTATTTTTTCCAAATATTATTTTTTAAAAAATAACCGCCTATGTTTATTGCCTATGTCTGAAAGATTGTTTACTGTGCTGCTCCTGTTTCGTAATGTCTGTTCTTATTATATTATTTTAACTTTGTTGTTTTATTGTTGTAAGCCTTCCTGAGCCTGCTTGCAGGATAGGGCAGGATATAAATCTAAAAATTAAATTAAACCTAGAAATACCTGTGTTTGCAATTCAGGACATAGTGTCAGCTTTGGAAGACCGTTTGCGTCCCCTTGTCCAGGCTGAATTATCTGTACTAGTGGATGTCCTTCATCGGCCAGAGCTGCTCTTCCCCGAGAATACAGATGCAAGAAGGAAATGTGAAAGCGGAGGCTTCATTTGCAAGTGAGTACCAGGAGTATGTTCAACTGATGATTCGTTTTGACTCTTCAGATGTTGCTTGATTCACTTTTCCCCCTCAACCATTGTTTGAGTATGCAGTATGCTGCATTCAGTTCAGGTTGCCACAAGGATAATTATCTTCAGCAAAAGTATGGACTGCTTTCTACATGAATCAGATTGTTCTTTGATCTCTTACACAAAGATTGTGTATATAGACCACAGTTGATACCTAGAGGACATTGTAATACATTGGAGATGCTGTAACAAACACATGCTTAGTATGTCAAGGATCCTGACTAGACCACTGTCTGTAAAATGGGCCTTCCAAAAGACCAAAGATGGTGATGGAAGCAGAGGTTTACCTCACTTTCCTTCTAGCAAGTCTTGACACCTTCCAGTCATGTGAGTGTTATGTGGGGACTAGTAAGACAGTGTCTATTCCATTTTCCCACATTCCTGGAGCCCATTAGCTAAAAATATCTTTCCTAACTAGAAATTCTTGTACTGAAACAGACTATGATGAATTGATTTTTTCAGGTTGATAAAACATACTAAGCAGCTTCTGGAAGAGAACGAGGAGAAGCTTTGTATTAAAGTACTGCAGACGCTCAGGGAAATGATGACCAAAGACAGAGGCTATGGAGAGAAGGTACTTCGATAATATTTTATCTTCTCTGCTTTTCTGTTTATAGTAATAAAGTCTTGGGTAGGGATGGGCACAAACAGGGGAAATGGAAGTTTGTCCTGGTTCTTGGAGTCCTTCTTGAGCTTCCCCTTTTACCGAACTGGTTTGTTTATTGAGTTTTGTGATGCAGTGGGTGGTGAGATCTGAGATCTTCCCTCTGTCCTTTCTGCTGGTAGTACCTCCCTGAGGCCAGCAGAATGGAAGGTGGGGGGATGGAGTCTTGCAAAACACAAGCCGTGCACGAGTGAAGTCCAAGCAGTGAGTTCATACAAAATTGGGTGAACTCACCACTTTGACTTCATTCTCACATAAACCTCCATGAAAAACATGGAGGTTTGTTGGCGGTTCATTGTTGGTGTGATCGCATGACCCTTGGCTCACAAACCAGGTGATGTTCATCACAAAATTAGGTTCAATACGAGGTTCACGCCCATCCCTAGTCCTAGGACCTTATGTTTATTATATGTGCCTTTTTTAAAAAAAGGGTGATGCTCTTTCTAGTATTTTGGTGTTTACATTTAGATTACCAGTTGATTTACAGGTTTGCTATTATGGGATAATCGATCATTTAAAAAACATAGAAAATTTTGTCCTATCAAGAGCTTCACTATGCCTTAAGTACATACGGTCAGATTTTTGTACTAGAGTCCCCTGATATGAACATAGATTTAATTTTTTTTTAACCCTTGAAGCATGATAAGCCAATTGATTTCTAGGGCAGTTTCCAAGTAGGAACACTTAGAGTGCCATCCTATGCTTTGTATTGAATGTGTAGCCTTAGGCTTGCAAACAAGTTCTACTGGAAGTAAACTAAGTCTGATGAGTGCCTGTGCCAAATTATGATGAAATACTGGAAGAGAGTCTTTCACTGCAGGAGAAATGTCAAAATTCTTCATTACATATGAACCCAAACCAGAAGCACGAATTCTTTGTATGATTAATTCACTGTTTCTCTTTGGCTGCTTCTTCATGAGTTTCTAAAACCAAAGGAAAGTATTTAGGATTGGAAAATAATAGGACTAAGTCAATATTTTAAAAAGTGACTCCTGTAGTTTGATATGTTGATACCAGTATTATTTCATCTTCTCTCCACTATCTTGTTATTTGTACTCAGGAAGAGATTTCACTCCTTCTGAAGCTATCCATCTATTCCTTTTTACTAGTTCATAGATTAGATCTGCTGTGCTGTTCCAGGCTTATGTACTCTGATACAAACAGTGATTCAGTATGTATAAATCCCAAAAATATTCCTTCTGCTTCATACACAAAAGGAGGCTGATAATTATGTTTCTATTAAAATATAAAGTAAAAATGAAAATCCATGAAAGAAGACAGAGGATAATTGACTTTTAAGTTACAAATGGAGATGGTCGTAAAAGTAGCCTTCTGAAGTACTACTACAAAGGAAGAAGGTATTTTGTTTTCTGAGCACAGAAGCACAGAATGGAGACATAGAAGGAAAGAATGGAAAGCAAAGGAATGACAGCAAAGAGAAGAACACTGGTCTCTCAGAGTATTCATAATCTTTAAATGTGCCATAGTGAAGTACGGGAATTATCTAAGAAGAGCCTTGTATTGTTGCCATTTTTCAGGACTAGCTGCTACCATCTCTACCATTTTGAGGCAAACTTCTGTAGAAAGTTCACTTATTTTCAAAATGTAAGGCCCCCCCCCCCACCCTTTTGATAAATTCCATGCCTTGTAGGAAATATTCCAGAACCCTTGGACACTTGTTCACAAGGGAAGGGATCAGCTGGTCATGCTACATTCAGGTATTGCAGATAAGCAGCATGTGTATGATATGGGAACCAGCTGGTTTTTCTATGGATATTCCTGAAAGTACCATGCTCCAGAAATAGAGAACTAGGACTTCTAATCTAGGAGGCTCATTTAGGTTCAGTCACCCTTCCTAAGGCCAAATGCCCTATATTTGAATTTTCTGAACAAGTTTTTCTATGGTTCTTCTTTGAAAAACTTCAGGAGTTAAGGAGGAGAAGTCTTGCTCAATTTTGCAATTATCCTCCTGCATTCCTTCTCACCTGGGTTTCCCACACCCTCAGGGGTTAGATCCTCATCTATGCATAGGGCTTTACACCATAAGAAACATGATCTTTCACTTGCTCTTTCCGTTTTGTACATGGTATTGCTTGTATCTGGCAAGTGTATGGTCTTAAACTATAGAGGCTTCCAACCCTCATGGTTAGTCCATGTGGATATGCAATTCCAGGAATCAGTTTTCCTGCTGCTGGATGGGACTGCTGTGTGGAAATGGAAATGGGGAAATAGCCTCAATTCTTGAACCGATGAATAGTGTGATACAACCCAGTTTCTCGCCTGGGCAATGTGGCATGCAAATAGATGGACCATATTTGGTACCCACTTATCTGATTACTATAAAATGTCAATTTTGGAGTCTGTGACAGTTATTTTAAGAAAACCTGATTTTTTGTAAAAGCTTAGTGTAATGAGGTTATGTATCGTTTAGTTCCATTACAAAAGTTTTGAGGGCCTTTCAAACTAGGAATGATCTGACAGAATCTGTAGAGTTATGGACTAACTTGCCAGAAAGCCCATGTTAGTATGAAGCAGGTCTTTAAAGGTTAGAACTCATCAGTAAAAAAACAAACAACCTTGTGAATGAATGAAAGCAGATCTGTGAGTCCGATGCAAAGCAGAACCCATTCTGCTATCTGGCTGGAAAAATCTGCATCCTTTCCCTAAATCTTTTGACACGCTTACAAGCTTCTTGATCTTTCAGATTCAGTTCCCCATGGTAATATTCCTTAAGAACATAAGAGAAGCCATGTTGGATCAGGCCAATGGCCCATCCAGTCCAACACTCTGTGTCACACAGTGGCCAAAAATTTATATATATATATATATATACACACACACACACACACTGTGGCTAATAGCCACTGATGGACCTCTGCTCCATATTTTTATCTAACCCCCTCTTGAAGCTGTCTATGCTTGTAGCCACCACCACCTCCTGTGCCAGTGAATTCCACATGTTAATCACCCTTTGGGTGAAGAAGTACTTCCTTTTATCTGTTTTAACCTGACCGCTCAACAATTTCATCGAATGCCCACGAGTTCTTGTATTGTGAGAAAGGGAGAAAAGTACTTCTTTCTCTGCTTTCTCCATCCCATGCATTATTTTGTAAACCTCTATCATGTCACCCCACGGTCGACATTTCTCCAAGCTAAAGAGCCCCAAGCGTTTTAACCTTTCTTCATAGGGAAAGTATTCCAACCCTTTAATCATTCTAGTTGCCCTTTTCTGCACTTTTTCCAATGCTATAATATCATTTTTGAGGTGCGGTGACCAGAATTGCACACAGTATTCCAAATGAGATCGCACCATCGATTTATACAGGGGCATTATGATACTGGCTGATTTGTTTTCAGCCAGTATCATAATCCCTTCCTAATAATTCCCAGCATGGCATTGGCCTTTTTTATTGCAATTGCACACTGTCTTGACATTTTTAGTGAGTTATCTACCACGACCCCAAGATCTCTCTCTTGGTCAGTCTCTGCCAGTTCACACCCCATCAACTTGTATTTGTAGCTGGGATTCTTGGCCCCAATGTGCATTACTTTGCACTTGGCCACATTGAACCTCATCTGCCACGTTGATGCCCACTCACCCAGCCTCAACAGATCCCTTTGGAGTTCCTCACAATCCTCTCTGGTTCTCACCACCCTGAACAATTTAGTGTCATCTGCAAACTTGGCCACTTCACTGCTCACTCCCAACTCCAAATCATTTATGAACAAGTTAAAGAGCATGGGACCCAGTACCGAGCCCTGTGGCACCCCACTGCTTACCATCCTCCACTGCGAAGACTGCCCATTTATACTCACTCTCTGCTTCCTATTAATTAGCCAGTTTTTGATCCACAAGAGGATCTGTCCTTTTACTCCATGACTCTCGAGCTTTCTAAGGAGCCTTCGATGAGGAACTTTATCAAAAGCTTTCTGGAAGTCAAGGTAAACAACATCTATTGGGTCTCCTTTGTCCACATGTTTGTTCACCCCCTCAAAGAAATGCAACAGGTTAGTGAGGCAAGATCTTCCCTTACAGAACCTATGCTGAGTCTTCCTCAATAACCCGTGTTCATCCTTATGAACCATCTCCAAAGATCATTGTAAGGATAGGATTATCAAGATCTTTGTCTGTGTGGGAGTGACTACAAAAATGTTTAACCGTGGGGGAAATGATAGTGTAAAATACTACAGTAGTACTTCCTATTTTTAAAAAAGATACAATCTGGTAACAACTAACAAATCTCTTGCACGGAAGTGCTGAGGATAAATTTTGTTAGGAAGAATTCCTGATTCTTTCCCCTCAAACTTTCCAGTAGTTTTCTCCATATAAATCAGTACGTGAGTAATTCTGTTTATTTTATACAGCTGTATATTTGATGTAATGATTCGTGATTTGGGTTTCACAGAAGGAAAATTGTACTGTAATGAAATTCCACGAGTTCTTGGAAATCCCAGTTGCACATTCACAGTATAGATGACATATGCTGGGGTTGGTGCCTTGTATACATAACTTCAGGAACTGCCTTGTGCTGAATCAAACCAGTGGTTCATCTAAATCTGAAGTAGATAGTTTTGTACATTATACCCTAAGTTCCTTGAAGGAAAGGACAGATACAGGGGTGGTAGATTTGAAAAATGGTATTGTCTAAATTGAATATAATACACTGCCCAGGGCCTCAGGAAGATTTACTCACCAGCCTTTATACCTGAAATCACTTAACTGGAGATGCCAGGTACTGAACATGGGATTTTCTTCATGCAACTTATGCATGCACTTCCATTGAGCCACTGTCCATATATCTGACAAAGGGACCTTTGACTCTTGAAAAATTATACCCTGGAAATCTTCTTGATCTTTAAGGTGCCACTGGACTTGAATCTTGTTATTCTGCAGACCAACATGGCTATCCACCTGAAGCAGTATTAAACATAATACTGTTGTCTTTTGTCTGCCCCTGGCCCAAAAGAAGCCAGGCTGTGTATGACAAGATCCAGGGCTTTTTCGGTGGCAGCACCAGAACTTTGGAACACCCTTCCAGAAGCCATAAGGACCCTGCGGGATTTGTCTACGTTCCGCAGGGCCTGTAAGACCGAATTGTTTAAACAGGCTTTTGCGGTTTGATTGAAAAAGGGCTGCCACCGGACATCTTACAGAATGCTAGCGATCATAGTCAAGAATTCAATACCGACTATACTGTACTGAAATAGCGCTATAGAATGGTTTTAAAGCTGATATACGTAAATTATGGTTTTATATGTTTTATTGGATTGATTGTATTTTATGATGTTGTAAGCCGCCCTGAGTCTGCTTGCGGAGATTGCGGGATATAAATTGAAAGTAATAAATAAATAAATAAATGGTTTTAAACCCATTCAATGCAGGGAATGTAATGGCAAGACTAGAACAGATGTATGAGAATCTGTTATAAAGAATCCTCAGAAGTTTGATACAATTGGGGGTGTGGAAGAATTACTTTGTATTGGTAGAACAGATGTATGAGAATCTGTTATAAAGAATCCTCACAAGTTTGATACAATTGGGGGTGTGGAAGAATTACTTTGTATTGGTGGAAAAGCATGTGCATTATTATTTAATGATATGTACATATATAATTCGATAGAGATATCATGCACCTTAACATGTATACAAGACTTGTTTTTTCCTCTGCCATAGGAGGATGTACATAGCCTTATGCTGCCCTTACAATCTCTGAAGTTGACATTTGTGTATCTGAGATGGTGGCAAAACTGGGACTGATTCCTCACTAGCCGTTGCTCCATCCCCATACTTCTGATTTCCTCAGATCACGTGATCGATTGCCCACTAGTCACTGCTTGGCCACGTTTTCTCTCAGTTCTCTCCCGCTTTCCTTGCAGCTTCCAAATCTAAAAAAACCCAACAGAACAGGAAGCTATGAGGTAAATTGGAAGGAGCCATGGATCAAAATGTGCCTACACAGCAACTGGTGGGGAATTGATTGCTTGATCCGAGAAAAGCAGAAGCCCAGGGGTGGAGTGACTGCTAGTGAGGAATCAGTCTGAATTTACTGTTGCATTAGTAAGAGAAGCTATGGGACAATTTGCAGAGTAAAATATCCTACAGTTAGAGCTAGGGCAAGGATTAGGATTTTGTGTATCAGTACCCTTAGTTCTTGGGTTAGTTGTTGCTTCCTCTTATTAATATTTGTTTTAAACTTCTCTTTTCTCCCCTCTTTTTTTCTCTTTCCAGCTGGTTGCACTTGGTGAATTGGAAAATGCTGAGGTTTTTCAT
Source organism: Heteronotia binoei (assembly GCF_032191835.1). Lineage (NCBI taxonomy): Eukaryota > Metazoa > Chordata > Lepidosauria > Squamata > Gekkonidae > Heteronotia > Heteronotia binoei. The sequence goes on from NC_083227.1 coordinate 68,976,974, forward strand.
TTCTTTATGTATTCTGAAAGTTTACCATAGTGTTACTCTTGTGCTGTTTGTAGCCCTGTAGTCTGTCCTATTGTCTTGCTGTTGTTAAGCCTCGTGATAAATGTACTTGTGCTAGTTATTCAGTAGAGCACAACTTCCAAGGGCCTGTGTTGGAAGTTTTTAATGTTTTTCTAAATGTCCTTTTTCAATGCATTTTGTACTCTCAAAGGGTATGAAGAAGTGACTTGCCTGTCTCAGCCCCACAGATTAATGTGGAGATGTGCTTAAAACATGCATTGAAACTCTGGGTATGTAGGAAGTCTACTCCTTCATCCCATTTTGGACATTGTGAGCACTAAATAAGATGATGGGTTGAAGTGTGCTAAAATCCTTTAGTGGTCTACGTGAATGTTCTGGTGCTGTGAGATCTCTGGCTGCATGTATTTAATAGAGGTCCATTACTGATTGTTATCTTGTGTCTAAATCACATAATGTTTCTAACTAGGGAGAGCTGACAGGAATATGCCAAAAGCTACTTTATTACTTTAAAGACATTCATAAAGTGAGAAGGTTTGGTATGATTTTTGACTTACATTGAATTGCAGATACTTCCCTCCCCCTTTTCAAGCTCATTTTATCATGACAGTGTCTTTGTTTGCAGTTGTTGTCTTTCAGAATAGTGCAGACTAATATTGATTGGCTGCTTCTTTGGATTAATGTTCCTAGTTTACAGTGCAATTCTATGCAGTTACTCCAGTCAAAACCCGTGAATTTTGATGAGATTAGACTACAGTATAGGATTAGACTGCTGAAGTCTTAGCAGGTTTGATCTCTCAATGACTGGATAACTGAGTTTTTTTGCCCATTTGTTTGTTTGTTTGTATGTTTGATTGGATTTTTTCCTCACCCATCCCACCAAGGCAGTCTCAGAAAAAGAAGACTGCAGATTTACACCCCACCCTTCTCTCTAAATCAGAGACTTGGAGCAGCTTACAATCGCCTATATCTTCTCCCCCCACAACAGACACCCTGTGAGGTGGGTGGGGCTGAGAAGGCTCTCACAGCAGCTGCCCTTTCAAGGACAACTCCTGCAATAACTATGACTAACCCAAGGCCATTCCAGCAGTTGTAAGTGGAGGAGTGGGGAATCAAACCCAGTTCTCCCAGATAAGAGTCCGCACACTTAACCACTACCCCAAATTGGCTCTCAGGGGGGGTTTACAGACTTAAATATAATATGTCAGAATAAAAGCATAAACTTCAAAATGTGAACAGTATGCAAGATATAAAGCAATAAGATACTCTTTATAATAAAGAGTAAAGATAAGGGTCTTCAGACTCAACCAATGATTGAGCACTGTATAGATAACTTTAGTTTCACTATTATCCTACTTTCCTGTACTAAGCATTGCAAGGGACATTCCAAAGACATAAGAACATAAGAGAAGCCATGTTGGATCAGGCCAACGGCCCATCCAGTCCGACACTCTGTGTCACACAGTGGCAAAAAATTTTATATATACACACACACTGTGGCTAATAGCCACTGATGGACCTGTGCTCCATATTTTTATCTAAACCCCTCTTGAAGGTGGCTATACTTGTGGCCGCCACCACCTCCTGTGGCAGTGAATTCCACATGTTAATCACCCTTTGGGTGAAGAAGTACTTCCTTTTATCCGTTTTAACCTGTCTGCTCAGCAGTTTCATCGAATGCCCACGAGTTCTTGTATTGTGAGAAAGGGAGAAAAGTACTTCTTTCTCTACTTTCTCCATCCCATGCATTATCTTGTAAACCTCTATCATGTCACCCCGCAGTCGACATTTCTCCAAGCTAAAGAGTCCCAAGCGTTTCAACCTTTCTTCATAGGGAAAGTGCTCCAGCCCTTTAATCATTCTAGTTGCCCTTTTCTGGACTTTCTCCAATGCTATAATATCCTTTTTGAGGTGCGGCGACCGGAACTGCACACAGTACTCCAAATGACACACGTTTGCCTCATAGCTACTGTATTAAAAGTCTATGAAGTACAATGTGGGACCTTCTTAGCTGTAGTATATGCATTTAATCCCACTCCCGTGTGTAAATACGCACGCACACGCATGCACATACCTTCACCCTCATAATATAGGCTTATTCCATAAAACAACAGGCGGCAGCACATCTTAAAGTTTGAAGTGGGGAATCAAATCTAGATCACTGTTTTATTTAATTAGGATATTTGTATTTGTATCTGCTAGTCACTTTAATGGTTAAAACTGATTAAAAGTTAACCTTCTTATGCATACTTAGAAATATACTACTAACTGAAATTTAGTACTCACATAGGATTGAGCTGCAGTAAACGAAGTGTATCATGTCTCATACATGGGTAGCTGATAAAAGTTCTGTTTGGAAGGAAACAGTGACATCTGTTCCTAAGGATGACTGTCAGCCCACATTGGTTGATGGTGATTATATACAATGAAAGACGAAAGAAAATAGGGACTTCTTCTGTGTCACCAAAATGAAACTCTCCTTTGGTCACCCCACCCCAACAAGTTTCTGACCATTGTATCCTGCTGTGTTTTGCAGTAAATCAGCCAGAGTGATCTGGCTCAATTTAGAACTTGGGCTCTTAATTACAAGTAAGAACTTCGTTGGCTGCCTTCAGTGGAAGGATTCCATGCTTGGAGCAGGTGTGTTTATAAATATAGGAAATGAGCATGGCCTGTTTATTAAAAGTGTCTTCTGGCAGAGGCTTGGATTCTCTAAAAATTCTGTAAAGGAGCCACAGTGTTTCCCTTTAGATGAGTTTTATGGCCAACATGACTTCAAGCATATGAAGCTGCTTTACACACTGAGTGAATCTATTGGTCTCTGATGGTCAGTATTGCCTACTGTGGCTGGCAGCAGCACCAGAGCTCTTTCATGCCACCTGCTACTTTGAGCCTTTTAAGTGGAAATGTTGGGGGTTGAACCTGGGATCTTCTGCATGAGAAGCGGCTGCTCTGTCCACTGAGCCATGGTTCTTCTCTTCAGAAAGCTCAAGGGAGTTTCTACCTATTCCAGGCACCTGTTTGATTTCACACTCATCCACATGCACCTGCTGATGTGACCTTGGGTCTGCCACAAGTTCCCTCAAAGCTGTTCTGCTCAAAAGCAGTTCTTGGAGAGCTCTCTCAGCCCCACCTACCGCACAGGGTGTGTGTTGTGGGGAGGGGTAGGGAAAGGAAATTGTAAGCCACTCTGAGACTCCTTTGGGTAATGAAGGATGGAGTATAAATCCAGACTCCTCCTCCTCTTCCTCCTCATTTAAATAGTTGGGGGGTTTTTTTAAAAAAAAATGCACATGAGAACAGATTTTTGGGAATGAATACTCCATCTAGGTTGATAGTTATGTCATGGAAAATAACCAGCACTAGATGCTGTTCTAAAGATGTCTATTACTCCAGCAGGAATAGCAAGTGTTCTGTTTTCTTTTGCTCTTCTACACCTTCTGTCTAGTTAAGGTTTTAGATGCACTCTCAGAACTGATCTTAATATAACAAAGAAGTGGGGAAAGGGGCAGCATGGTGACTTTGTATTTCTTTTCTGTGGCAACATGTGGATAGGAATTCATGAATGTCTCCACTAGTTTGTCTGGGATTCTACAAATCCCACACCAGAGAAGCAAGGAGAGCAGAAGAATCAATTCTTGTTTCCCTCTTGCAATCTTGTATAAGAGCCATTAAAATTGAGTGCCAAATATACAATGTTGTTCTCAGTATCCAGTTCAACTGCCTTCTGAACTTGGTCTCTCCTGAGAAAGATCATGGTGTTTCATGCAGTCTAAGCATATGAGTACAATAATGTGTGTGTGATAATTTGTTCTAAATTTGTTGGCAATGACTAGAACAGTCCATTTGTGTCCTATCTGAATGAGTATCCAGCCTTTCAAGCTTTTCAGGTATGTGTAGGCTAAGATTTTTATTTATTTAAAACATTCCCATGTCACCTTTACATCCAAATGGGCTCCCCAAGGTGAAAAACATCAAAACGTTCCAATATTAAAAGAACACACACACACACACAAGCGTAGAAACTCACTTTCCCCCCACATATATAAACTCACTTAACACCAAAACAAAACAAAAAAGTCTTCACTCGCTGGTAAAAAAAAAAAAAAGGCAAAGGTAGTCAGTCCCCTGTTGTTTCCGACTCTGGGGTGATGTTGCATCACAATGTTTTCACAGCAGACTTTTTATGGGGTGGTTTGTCATTGCCTTCCCCAGTCATCTACACTCCCCCCCCCCCCCAGCAAGCTGGGTACTCATGTTATTGACCATGGAAGGCTGAGTCAACCTTGAACCGGCTACCTGAGCCCAGCTTCTGGGAGGGAATTCCAAAGTTTTGATCCCAGATTTGAGAAGGCCCATTCTTGAGTTGCCACCATTCTAGCTCCAGGGCCTCCAAAGATGAACACAGTGAACAGGTAGATTTATATGTGAGAAAGTAATCCTTGAAGTATGCTGGCCATAGAGTTCTAAAAATTGATACCAGCACCCTGAATTGGGTCAAGAAACATATTATGAGCCTGTGTAGGTGAAACAAGACTGGAGTTATATGGTCCCTGCGGCCCACTCCAGTCAGCAATCTGGCCACTACATTCTGAGCCAACTTAAGCTTCCACACAGTCTTCAAGGGCAGACCATATCACACTAATCTAGTCCAGATGTTACTGGAGTGTGCACCTGGGTGGCAAGATCTTTGCTGTTTATCCAACAGGAGGTCTGAGTCCAAGCTATGAATATGCTCCTTTAGTGTAAGCGAGATACATTATGGGGAGTGCATCCTCACCTAGACCCAGAGTTCTCCCAAGTCCTAGATCAAATGTTTCCTCCTCCAGTTGCACCTCCATTTTGTTGGCATTAACTTTCAGTGTGTTAGCCCCCATCCATTCCAAAACTGCCTCCAGGCACCTGTTCACAGTTTCCACCACCTCCCTTAAATCTGCTAGAAGCATTAGATGGAGCAGTGAGTCATCCACATATTGGTCTCCTGTAGTTCTTCAGTTTCATAACTGTCCAGTTGCCCGTCCTATCACTAGATATCTGTATGTTTCTGATTGGCCAGCAGTTAAAGAATGCCACAGAAATGGAAGTTCTCCCTGTCTCCCTCATGGGACTGCTTTCTGAATTTTCAGCTTCCATTTCCATAGCTGTAGTTGTAGCATGGGCCAGGACACATGGGCAGAGAGTAAAGGTGGATTATTTATAATAAAGCTGACCTCAGAATAATTAAGCTATTGTGGTTTCTGCTTCTCTGTTTCAACTTTCTCAAAAGGCATGTTTTAAACTTTTTAATTCATGAAGAGAAGATGGAGAAACAGGTAGATAAGAAATCTCCAGCTTTGGCAGGGGTGGAGTATGTATTCCCTTTTGACTGGTGCTGTTGGTACCTGACTGCAGCAAACTGCAGGAAGACCCTCTGTCACTCACCTTGGAGCTGGTAGAGGTACCCTCCCATGCTGAGTGTGGGGGGCACCCCGATGTTGAGGGGGGACACATCTCTTTACATACTGAGCTCTCACTGCTTGAGGCAGCAGAGTTAATTGAGCCCAAAATGCTCTCCAACAACTGATATTCAGAGGAACATTTCCTCTAAATATGAGGGTTCTGTTTAGCCACTATGACTAAATAGCCATTGATTGATCAGTCCTCCATGTCTGTCTAACCCTGTTTTTAAAAGCTATCCTTTGACCCTAATATTCTCCCTCTCTGCTTTCTCTACACCATGCTTATAATTTCATAAACCTCTATCATGTCCCCCCCTTAGTTATCTTTTTGTTCTGAATTGAAAAGTCCTGAATTCTGTAGTCTTTCCTTGTAGGGGAGGTTCTCTAACACCTTGATCATTTTGGTTTCTTTGTTTTGAACCTTTCCTAGTTCCTCATTGCCATCTTCAAGATAGGGCAATTAAGAACAGCACACCAGTAGCCATGTTGCTTCGTAAGGCCTGATCTCATACTAGGAAATGAAGAGACAGTGCAGCAGATAATTCTTAAACTTCTAAAGCTTGCCTGAAGGGGGCATACTGGTGATGTGGAATGGAACTGAGAGATGTCCTACTTATTATCTCTCCCCCCCCCCCTTCCCTCCTACATTGCAGTGAGCTGCTCTGTTGGGCACCTGCCAACATTCAAGCAGCAGTTACATAAGAGGAAGGGTTTTTTTTCCTGGAATTTAGGCTCGCTGCTGATGTGTGACCTTCAGCAGTAATTGCCAATAAAATGTGGTGGAGCTGTTTACTGTTAGTTCAGTCCAGACTCTGGCTGTCAGTATCCCAGACTATGCTGGCAGTTACTGCGTCTGTATGGTTGCTAAAGCCTTTTTTTCCTTTTCCCTTTTTTGTAAAATGCTAACACAACTGCCAAAGCAATATACAGGAAACTTTGCCAGCAACTGCAATAATTCTCTCTCTCTCTCTCTGTTTCTGTAAATAGTGTATATTATAAGAATTTTATTGTTACAGAAAAGAAGTGGGTTTGCATCTCTAAAGGGCTAGAGAGTTAAGTGGAATTATTTTGGGTCTGGGAGCAACCCTCAAGAAATATTCTCAAGGTTATAATATGAGCATGGCTAATTCTTCATGTGATGTTTGTTTGGGCATCTAAGATTTTCTAGCCAGGCTCCTTTGATAGGCATGTCAAAGCCCAGGCTGAACAAGTGAAGCTTGACCCATCCTTGCATTACTATGAGTTTCTGCCTGTTTGGTGGTAGTTGAAAGTACAGGAATCCTGCCAGAAGACAGGGTGGTAAACAAATTGGGCACAAGAAAGGGGGAAAGAGAAGCATCCCGAGCATGAATATAGTGGTGGCTGCTGTGCAACACTACTCATCTCCTCCTCCTAGTTGGCTACTCTTGTTGGAGAAGAAGAGGATCAGTGTTGGGATATTGGTATTTCCTGCCCCATTGTTCACAAGGGATGCCTGCTGTAGCTGGTTGTTTAGACAAGAGCGGCAGGTAACCCGTTTATTTCAGTGGAAGGCAAAATGAGTGTGTTTGCCTGTCTCACCAGTTCCTGACCTTTACTTGGCCATGAGAAGTGGTGAAGAAAGGGATAACTGCTTCTAAAGTACTGATTCAGCCCCTCTAAAGTATCACATCTGCAGAGGCCCTGAGCCTGTCTATAGACCTGCATTCAGAGCAGGATGCAAGATCATTAATTCAGAGAGCCCTTGCCAGTCACTCCTACCTCTTGCATGCATTTGGTACAGTATCAGGGAGATGACTAAGTAAAGCTCATTACATAGCCAGAGCTCTGAATAAAGACAGCCTGCTCTCCTTTACCACACTGTAGGAAGGCAGTCCCTATGTGAATGATGCCTTGTTTGAGATGAGGTGATTGCATTGGTCTGATGTTTTACTTAGGCCATACGTTCTTCAAAGAGAAACACTGGCAAGTCATCTTGCTGGGACTAGTTTTAAATACATACCAATGATGATGATCATGATGGTGATGATGATTTTAGAATGAGGCAACTAACAAACTAAATAAAAGAGAGCTACAAAATGTAACTCTAGTTAGGACAGTATTGCTATTCATACAATACTGTATGACAAATCTGCTTCTAAGATTCTTAATGAATAAAATCTTTCAGATATAGGAAGTTAATTTTCATTAATTTTATACTGAGAATTTTTTCTCTTTTATATTCTTATGTTTTAATGACATTGTATTTTACTTTGTAATCTGCCCTGAGCCTGCTTTGGTGGGATGGAAAGCCCATAATGAAATAAATAAATCTCCCAATAAGTTGCCTAGAAAAGAACCACAAGGAATGTGAACGCCCAGATAATTCTCTTCTAGGGATGTGAAGGGAATCAAAGCTTTTTGTGTGGACTTTGAAAATCCAGACTAATTTATGGCAGTCACAAGAAGTATGTATCAAGTTCCATATAATCTAGTTCCCATGTAAAATAGTAAAGAGTCCAGTAGCACCTTTAAGACTAATAAATTTTATTGTAGTGTAGACTTTTGAGAAACACAGCTCTGTTCTTCAGATGTTTGTCACAAAAGCTTATGCTACAATAAAATTCGTTAGTCTTAAAGGTGTTACTGGTCTCTTTTGTTGCACCAGTTTCTTGTGGTGTGATTTTTTTTAAAAGGCTGTCTTTTAAAGGCTAGAACTGCTGCTGTTTAATAGCCATTTTTGTGTGCTTTGTCCACTTTGCAGGTTGCAATAATTTGTCTCCTTTCTCTTTGCACATTTCCATGAGTATCAGTTCAGAAAGACAACTCAATTTTTAATAAATTAATAAAACAAGGTTCCTAATGTGCAAATGGGAGTGATGGCACTTTGGGGACATATTTATAATCTTGCTGGCTAACAGAACCTTAAGGAAGTTGCCATAAGCCAGAAACGGCCATGAGAGTAGCTCCAGGTGCGCTAGCCAGATTATGTTACCTTGAGAGTGTACTGTTCTCGTTTTAAAGGTCAACTAAATTGAAGAGTAATGAGGTGGACTTGTGATTAATTTAAACCTGTAGAGCCAACTCTCAGTTTTGTTTTAAATTGTATTGTTATGTTAACTGAATTTAGAAAATGGTGTTCTAATAGCTGAAAACGGTGTAGAGATTTAGTAAAAAACTTAATTCTGTATTAAGGCCGCTATAGTTGTCTGTTGCTTCAGGAGCTATGAGTTCTTTGTATGTATACTCTTCTATGAATGACATTTGATTCTTTCATGCTCTCTCCTACTCATTTGTGTCCTGTGAGTGTGTGCTATATATTTATCATTTTGTGTGTGTGAATAAAATCAGACTGAACACATGCAATGTGAGTGAATTTTGAGGCTTATAAATTATTCTACAACTTTTTTTTCCATTTATTTGAACAACAAATTTGCTGCTGCTTTTGTTCCTTTTTAACACTGCTGCCAACTTGTTGGCAGGATTGCATCTATAAGAACTGTATGACATGCAGAAATTCTACAGGTGTAGCTTCCCCTTCCTGTATTTGCACACTAGAAAGTTTGTTCTGCAGCTGTTAAAAGTGCAGGAACCCTTTAAAAATTGGCATCCCTAACTGTAAGATTACACCTAAGAAAGTTTCTCTGACTATCCACAGTCCAGAATCTCCTTTGAATTATATGATCTGGTACTATCAAGGAATGTTTGTTTGCATAAGGGTTTCCTACCCTTTTGCATTGTGAGAGGCAGTTTTTTCTCCATACTTGCCAATATTTGTCATGAGCCCTGATGAGGGGGAGCTGGAAGGGTTAACAGACCTGGAAGAATTGCCTGCCAATTGCTCAGCTGAACAACCAGCAGCTGGCCCATCAATCACTCTTCAGGCACCAGTGTCAGCTGTTGACTATCAATCTCCTCCCAGCTCTCCTCCTCCCATCACAAGAGTTTGAAGCAGGCTCCAGAAAGAACTTTCAGAGCGAAGACATGAGGCACGCCAATGCTTCAGATCTCTCAGCCTAGCAGAGTTCTAGCAGAGTCACTGCCACCCAGGGAGTAGGCTGATTGAGACTCCTATATAGCTCCCACCCAGGACCTGGTAACCTTGTGGAAGCAAGAAGTCTATTCTCTGACTTGCATCCACGCTCCTTCCTGATCCTGACCTGCTTGATTTCCTTGGCACCCTGACCGTTTGGCTTTTGGACATTAACTTCTGGTTCTGGTTTGTGATTCTGTATTGGTGACTTGGCTCCTGCTTGACTTCCTGGACTTTGACCTTGGACTGGCTTTGGACTCCTGCCTGCCTGCACCCTGAGAACGTGACAGATTGCTTCCACCTACACACCCACTCCACAAGATGGATGAGGAAGCAAGCGGAGGCTCTGGGTAGCTAGCAGCCTTTCTCACTCAGGTACAGCACCTCACTCAAATGGTGGCTCACCTGCAACAGCAGCAGCAAGCCACTGTCGCTGCCCCACCCAAGTGCCCAGTGCTTCCCCCAGAGAAGTTTGCTGGGAAGGTGGAGGAGTTTGCTGCATTCCTGGCACAGTGCAAACTGTATATTGAACTATGTGCCAGAGACTTCCCCAATGACAAGACCAAAGTATGCTTCATTGTCAGTCTCTTAAAGGCGCAGGCAGCTAAATGGGCTACCTCCTTGCTTCGAGCCCCATTGCCCCTGCTGACTGACTACCAGGGCTTTCTGGACCATACAGCAGTGGCTTTTACTAACCCCAGCAAGCAGCCTCCGCCAGACGGAAGATCCAGACCCTGAAGCAGGGTAGAGACTCGGTTCCCAGTACTCCACCGAGTTCAAGCTTCTGGCCCAAGACCTGGTCTGGAATGAGGCTGCCCTCATGGACCAGTATACGGAGGGGCTGGCACGAGTAGACCGACTGGCCACATTTTAAGGCCTAATCATGCTGTGTCTCTGCATCGATGGCCGCCTGGAAAGCCATCGACAAACGCGAAGCAGTTCCGTCCCTCTCAGCTGCCACTGCCGCCAGTAAAAGACCAGCCCCAAGACTGAGGGCACCCAACTTGGGGCACCTAGCCAGGTCCCCTGAACCCTATGTTACCGGCCAAGGCCCGTTCCTCGTATCGGTCACACTCAGCTTGCTGGACAGGCGCTGGCTGTTCATCTACTCCATGGTCAACTCCGGGGCCGCCCGCTGCTTCGTCAACGTGACCTTTGTAAAGAAACACCAGATCCCGGTGCAGGACAAAGACACCCCGACCCTGGTCGAAGCCATCGACGGGCGCCTCCTCCGCTCCAGTGACCCAGGAGACCCACCCAGTCATGCTCCAGATCTAACACCATCACGAGCAAGTACAATTCGATGTTGCTCGCATGCCCCACTTTCCCTTCATTCTGGGACTCTCCTGGCTCGTAAAGCACAACCTCCTTGTGGACTAGGCACAGGGAAAGCTGAGCTTCAAGGACTTTTGCCTCACCAGGCCCGGTCGGCCACCCTGGTTGCCGCCACCCCGGCTGCTGGTCCTCTACTTCCCCCCAGCCTACACAGACTTTGCCGATATCTTTGAGGAAAAGGGGGCTGACTAGCTCCCCCCGCACCGGCCTTATGACTGCGCCATCGATTTGGTACTGGGGCACCCCTGCCCATGGGGTGGCTCTACCCCTTGTCTGGACTGGAGCTAGCAGTCCTCGCCAAAAACCTGGACCGGGGTTTCGTCCGGCCATCCATGTCCCCGCTGTCCACCCCTGTTCGCTTTGTCAAGGCAGCGAGCTCTGGCCCTGCAATGACTACCGGGCCCTGAACAAAATCACCATCTGGGACCGCTGCCCATTGCCACTGATTCCAGAACTACTGGATTGCCTTAAGGGGTACAAGGTCTATACCAAGCTGGACCTCCAGGGCGCATACAACTTGGCGCGGATCTGCGCAGGAGACGAATGGAAGACAGCTTTCAGGACCCGCTATGGGCAGTACCATGATCTCATGATGCCTGAAAAGCACCCCCCGCCATCTTCCAAAGGCTGATGAATGACATCTTTCGCAACCTGCTCGACCGCTTTGTGAACATTTATTTGGATGACATTTTAATTTATTCCCAAAGCCCCACCCAGCATGCAGGGCACAACCGCCAGGTCTTGCAGCGCCTGCACGAGCATGGTCTCTATGCCAAGCTAGAGAAGTGTGCCTTCGACTTAACAGCAATCGAGTTCCTTGGCCACATCGTCTCACCCCATGGGACTTGGACGGACCCGAACAAAGTCAAAGTGGTCCTGACCTGGCAGACTACGTGGAACCGCAAGGATGTACAGCGGTTCCTTGGGTTTTCCAATTATTACCGCCAGTTCATCCCTGCCTATGCCGACGTAACCACGCCTCTGGCCCAAAGAGCCATTTCATCAGATTCCAGAGGCATACCATGCCTTCATCACCCTGAAAACCTGCTTCACCACCAAGCCGCTCCTGCGTTACCCAGACCCGCAGCTGCTGTTCATGGTAGAGACCGACACCTCCAGCGTGGCCCTCGGCGCAATGCTATCCCAACGGGAGGACCCCTTCCAGCCGCTCCAACCCTGTGCATACTACTTGCGACAGCTGATGCCCACAGAGTGCAACCACATAATCTGGCAGCAGGAACTCCTGGCTATCAAGACCACATTTGAGGTTTGGAGGCATCACCTTGAAGGGGCCTGCCACCCCATCCAGGTCCTGACTGACCACCGGAACCTGGAGCATCTACAGACTGCTCGATGCTTCACCCAGCGTCAGATCTGGTGGTCCCTTTTCTTTTCCCGGTTTGACTTCCGGATCACCTACATTCCGTAGAACCAGAATCAGAAAGCGGACACCCTCTCCCAAAAACCGGAGTACGCTGCGCCTCTAACGGAGGAGACCTCAACTGGGCTCATCCTTGCACCATTGGTCTTCGCTGCCATCATGACTCGCCTGACCTTGGCTGCAGACATCCAGGCCAGTCAGGCCCAAGACACCTGGGCTCAGCAACGCCTCCTGGAAGTGCAAGACGGCCCGACTGGGGACCTCTCTATCCATCAAGGGTGCCTATATGTGCCTCTGGGGTCCCTCCAGGCCGACGTGCTCTGCCTGACCCATGACTCCCCTCCTGTGGGGCGCTTTGACCAACACAAGAGCTTGCACCTGCTAACGTGGGAGTTCTGGTGGCCTCGCGTCCTGTGACGTCTGCTGGTGGGCCAAGGATGTACCTGCCAAGTCCCCAGGGCTTTTGCATCCCCTACCCATGCCTGCAGGATCCTGGGACACCGTCTCCCTGAACTTTATCACCGAGCTCCCCAGGTCCAAGGGGCACACTTGCATTCTGGTGATGGTGTACCTCTTCACCAAGATGGCTCACTTTGTTCTATGTCCCAAGCCACCCACGGCTCCTAAAACAGCCCAGCTCTACCTCCAGCACATCTTTCGCCTGCACGGGCTCCCGGCACACTGCACGGGCCCCAGTTCACCTCCTGATTCTGGCAAGCCCTGCACTCCAGCTTAGGCAACCAGGTGCATTTGTCTTCAGCTTACCATCCCCAAACGGATGGGCACTCAGAATGCACCAATGCCACGCTGGAACAATACCTGCGTTGCTACACCAGCTACCAGCAGGATGACTGGGCCGCCTTGCTACTTCTGGCTGAGTTTGCCTACAACAACGGTGTACATGCGTCCACGCAGCAGACCCCGTTTGCAGTCACCTATGGGTACTACCCTTGCTTCTTCCCCACAGTCCTGCCCCCCACAGCAGTCCCTGCTGCTGATGCGTACCTGCAGGAATTCCGGGCTCTCCAGGACTTGCTCCGAGAGCAGCTCCAACAGGCTAAAGAGGCCTACAAGACAGCCACTAACCAAAAGAGACGTCTTGCTCTCCACCCGTTACCTGCGCCGGCCTGGCCGGTCTTGCAAGCTGGACCCTCGCTTTGTAGGGCCTTACCTGATCACAGACAAAATAAACCCTGCTGACCACCCTCCGCATCCACTCAGTCTTCCACCGGTCCCTCCTTGTTCCTGCTACACCACCAGATCTCATCCGACCTCTGCCTCCACCTGTTCTGGTCGATGACGAGGAGAAATATGAGGTCCACTAGCTCCTGAACTCCCGAATCCACTGCGGGGACCTCCAGTACCTCGTGGGCTGGGAAGGCTATGGCCCTGAGGACAGTTCATGGGAACACATGGACAACCTACATGCCCCTGACCTCGTGCAGCAGTTCCATACGTCCTACCCTGACTGGCCTGTCTGTGGGGGGGGGCTGCGAGGGAGGATAGTGGTAACCTTGTGGAAGCAAGAAGTCTATTCTCTGGCTTTCATCCATGCTCCTTCCTGATCCTGACCTGCTTGATTTCCTTGGCACCCTGATCTTTTGGCTTTTGGACATTGACTTCTGATTCCGGTTTGTGATTCTGCATTGGTGACTTGGCTCCTGCTTGACTTCCTGGACTTTGACCTTGGACTGGCTTTGGACTCCTGCCTGCCTGCACCCTGAAAATGTGGCAATATTAATGTGCCAATGCAAATCTTGATCTAGTGATCTCTTTGTCTCACCAACAAAAAAAACATGATCCAAAAGGGAATCCTGATCTCAAAGGAATCCTGAGTGCTCTTCTATTGTATTGTACTCTGTGCTACTTGCGAGGGATACCATAGAACATAATAGAGAGCTGCTCTTGCTTTGTCCTGTAGTGTGTGTACATAGGTACTGTGCAAGCATGGGAAGGCCTTATGTACCCTTCATATGGCAATGAAAGAACATGAGAGCTTGAAGTTAGTGTTCCTTTGATGGATGAAGTGGGATGGAAGTGATTTGGGACAGAGAGCCTCCCATCACCAAACTGGTTTGCTGTGCTGAACGCTGATGTCTGTAATAGCAGAGGAACAGTGGCTATGAAGGCCTGTTTACACAAAGGCATTGTATCTGTTTAGTGTACAACATGTCCATGCTATGAGGACAAGCATAATATAATGTTATATACTTGCAAATATTAAGCTATAGCTGATATGAAGAAATGCCCTGAACCCAGTATTTTAACCATTGGAAGTACATTCTGTTTGAGTTGGAACCTATCTGTAAACATGTAGCTGTCAGAAAGGCAGAGGCTAGAGAATGAGCCATCAGGCCCCAGCCACAAATTACTTCAATGTTTACATATGTTAACAACTCTGGAAGAAATAGGGAATGCTGTACCGTCTTGGACCTGTGTGGGGCTGTCACCCCTAAGGTACAGAGATGAAAACAAAAGGAATAGAAAGTTTTATCTTCCTTTTGACCCAGGAAGATCAGAATGAACCTTGCAAGGGGCAGCAGGCTTGAATCTCTTGTGGGAAATTATAAATTCCCAGGACATGTGGAAGAAGCTTTGTTACTTCCATTGGATGGGCATACGCCATGAAGGACTAAGCTTTTATGCAGGAACTCCATCTTGGCCACATGGCAAGAAATAGTGGGAAGAAGTCCCAACTATAAGGACTAAGATAATGCTAAACTTTAAACTACAGAAATTTCAAGTAATAGTGCCCTATCCTAATTAAACATCATTTAGGATGTGGCATGAGAGAACTGTGTTCTCAACGTTTAAAATATATATGTGCCTTTGCTTAGCCCAATGCCTGTATTTCTTTTTATTCATTTTTTTTAAACTTCCTTATGTTTTAAATGCTTTAAGTTTGATCTCTGGAAACATGTCACACCTATTTGGCCTTACTGTCTGAAATGCATTAACACACAGGCAGTAGATAAGCTTGTCATCTCTGGACCCTGATAGCTCAAAATAGTGACATTGCAATATATTGCCCTTGCACTGCTGTGTAGGAGTGGGAGGCACAGCAGCTAGGCAGACCCTCTAAATAGCAACAATAAGAGATACTCTTTGATTTAATGGTGGTACCAATTACTACCCAGTTTGTTTTGGGTATCCCCCCCCATTTTTATTTTATTTATTATATTTATATTCCACCTTTCTCCCCAGTGGGGACCCAAAGTGGCTTACATTGTTCTCCTGTCTTCTGTTTTTATCCTCACAACAACCCTGTGAGAGAGATTAGGCTGGGAGTGTGTGACTGGCCTAGGTCACCTAGTGAGCTACCATGGCAGAGTAGGGATTTGAACCTGGGTTTCCAGATCCTAGTGCAACATTTGTATCATGATCCTAGTGCAACATTTGTATCATGCTGGCTCTCAGGTCTGAATGAAAGGGGCAGCATTGCTAAAGTTCTACTGGACTAAATTTATTTTCCTAAATCTTCAACAAATTGTTTATATTAGTGGACTCAGAACACATCTGTTTTCATAACAGAGGAATTAGATAAAATCTGATAAGATTCAGAATTTGTTAAGTAACAAATTTGTTAACAATATTGAACAGTCACTCATTGTGTTGCACAAGGGTTGCCAGGTCCAACTCAAGAAATTTCTGGGACTTTGGGAGCAGAGTCAGGAGCAAGGGTGTGACAAACACAATTGAACTCCAAAGGGAGTTCTGGCCATTACATTTAAAGGGACCATACAGCTTTTAAATGCCTTCCTTCCACTTGGAAATAATGAAGGATAGGAGCACCTTCTTTTGGGAATCGTAGAACTGGATCCCCTGGTCCAAGCATTTTGAAACTTGGGGTTATTTTGAAGAGAGGCACCAGATGCTATGCTCTACCTCAAAAGCCTCCCAGAGCCCCAGATACCCACATATTGATTCTCCATTATACCGTATGGAAACTGGTCTCTATGGGGGAGTAATAGAGTGCCCAGCAAATATTTTCCTCCCCTCCCCCCTGCTTTCTGATAACCCTGAAGTGGGGGGAGGGCCTCCAAACTGGGGATTGGCAACCCTATGTTGCACCCAGAGTGTAAGGATGAAAATAAGGCTTAGGTACACGTGTCTGTAGTAGTCATCTTCTAACTAGTGCATGCTGTGGTCATAAGTTTCTTCTGCAAGCAGTGTTATACAGTGTGGCTATTTTTCACCTAGATGGGTCTTAGCTATGTAATATTTCTTTTTACATCAACACAGGAAATACTGGACATACCTTATTGCTGGTTTTTATATAAGCCTCATGATTTTTAAAAAGATTTTCAGAGTATGATGGAGTTATGAAAGAGCCATTAAGCATGTGCAGTGTCTTTCCCTCAGCAAGAATTCTTGCTCCCCATGTCTGGCATTAGTGGGAAGTTTATTAACTCTCAAAAGCTATCCTTTCTGATACCTTCTAGTTCTACTGCTGGAGTGAGGTTAACTCTTTCCTTTTATAGGAAGGGCTACTAGACCAGAAAATATGATTTCTAGGCAGACTGCAACACAGTTATAAATGGTGCGGTCTCATTTGGAATACTGTGTGCAATTCTGGTCACCGCATTCGATGGTGCGGTCTCATTTGGAATGCTGTGTGCAATTCTGGTCACCGCACCTCAAAAAGGATATTATAGCATTGGAAAAAAGTGCAGAAAAGGGCAACTAGAATGATTACAGGTTTGGAACACTTTCCCTATGAAGAAAGGTTAAAACGCTTGGGGCTCTTTAGCTTGGAGAAATGTCAACTGTGGGGTGACATGATAGAGGTTTACAAGATTATGCATGGGATGGAGAAGCTAGAGAAAGAAGTACTTTTCTCCCTTTCTCACAATACAAAAACTCGTGGCATTCAATGAAATTGCTGAGCAGTCGGGTTAGAACGGATAAAAGGAGGTACTTCTTCACCGAAAGGGTGATTAACATGTGGAATTCACTGCCACAGGAGGTGGTGGCGGCTACAAGCATAGCCAGCTTCAAGAGAGAGATAAAAATATGGAGCAGAGGTCCATCACTGGCTATTAGCCACAGTGTGTATATATATATGTGTGTGTGTATATAAATTTTTGGCCACTGTGTGATACAGAGTGTTGGACTGGATGGGCCATTGGCCTGATCCAACATGGCTTCTCTTATATTCTTATGTTCTTAAATAGAGGGGCAAGGTTATCTGTTAGGTGTTCTCCTCATAACCATGACAAACGTCTAGTCATGTTTAGGAATGTGCAGTGAAGGATAAACCAGCTTAATTGGGAACAGAACCTTTTCCAAAGTTACATTATTTCATCATGCACAATCTTTTCTTCATAGGAATTCTAGTTCCTATGTCACATTTTCCCTTAAAGACTAGCTTAAAGGCTTTCATCAGTCCTCTTTGGCATTCTGAATGGGCGTTTTCGCACTAACCTTAATTGGCAGTGACGTCCCTCTTCACCGCGCAGGATCTGCGCGGATTTCGCACCAATTGCTGCGGAGCACCCGGAAAGCCGCAAAGTCCCGCGGCTTTTGCAGCGCAAATGGAAACCGCCAAAACCCAGTTTCCATTTGCGCCGCAGAAGCCGCGGGACTTTGCTGCTCTTCCGGGTGCTCCGCAGCAATTGGTGAGAAATCCGCGCAGATCCTGCGCGGTGAAGAGGGACGTCGCTGCCGATTAAGGTCAGTGCGAAAATGCCCAATGTTTCCAAGAATCTTCTGATAACTTTTATAGTTCCCATTTAGTCTTTGTTTCTGTTGTTATGTTTAGGAATGGTGCGCTTACAAGACTATATTACATTGTTCTGTACCTGCTCTCTGAATGGTTTACAGTAGCATCCTAAGCTTCCCTTCCGAAGCCTATTGACTTCACTGAACTTAGACATGTATAACTCTGTTTAGGATTGCACTGTTAAGAATAGTGAACACATATTTTGTTTTGTTTTTTTAAAGCAGTATTCCAGCACCTGTTTGTGACTGAAGAAGAGGTTCCAGTTACCATTACTGATGCTGAACTAGGAGATGCTTTTTCATGCATTCTTCTGTTTTAGCATTGGGTGTTTGGAGATGGTTTGCAAGAG
Organism: Heteronotia binoei; assembly: GCF_032191835.1. Lineage (NCBI taxonomy): Eukaryota > Metazoa > Chordata > Lepidosauria > Squamata > Gekkonidae > Heteronotia > Heteronotia binoei. Next base: position 68,995,205 of record NC_083227.1, read on the forward strand.
GATCCAAGAAAAGATTTTGTAAAGATCTCTGCTAGCTTGTTTCTTTTAAAAAACGTTCATTTCATAGGGTTTTTCTCTCCCTGTGTGTGTTGCTTAGCTGACAGCTTCATTTCTGGACCTCTTCCCAGTCCTTATGTAATATGATAAATCTGGGTAACCTGCTGAGGAGGAAGGGAGGGACTTGGGATATTTGTCATTACTCAAAATTGGCTCTCGTTAAAGAAAATACTTGTGACCCTCTGAAATATATATCCAGTAATAAGACTGTTGTGAGGCTGAAGTATGAACAAAGTCAGATAGTGTATCATCTCAATCTAGTGCAATCTGTTGTGAATGTAGAACATTGCCCAGTACTGGAGGATCTGAGCATACTGGAAATCTTTTGGCATGCAGGCCACATATCTGGAAATTTAATAAGTCCTGGACTTTAGAGAACTCTGACACCCCCCCCCCCCCATTTTGTTTACATTCACAGAATAAGTAGAAACTCTTTGAAAAATGATTTTAAGGGATGCCTTGGAAGTCAGAGAAACACCCACAAGTTGTCTCTGTGCTAATATTTAAGAATGTAAGCAAGCATCATTAAATTAGTATTTCGGCAAATGGAGGCTGGTTGGCAGCCAAGTAACCTTACTGTCTCCTTTATTTTCAGAAATGGGATTGTTGCTGGGTAGCAGTTTGGGTCCACAGAAATGCATAGTCTGCATCTAGATAAAATTCCCCAGTCCAGTAACCATTATTATATTAAAACTGATAGTTTGGTTTGTGGTATGTCTGAGACAGTGGGTGCTTTCACACATGCTAAATAATGCAGTTTCAATCTACTTCAGCATCTGTTTGCAAGTGGATTTTGCCATTTCACACAGTAAAACACATTTAAAAAGTTGCAAAGTTCAGTGAAAGTGGGTTGAAAGTACGTTATTTAGTGTATGTGAAAGCATCCAGCCAGTCTCCCTGCTTTTCTAGGTGTTTTGCTGTGTGTGAAGACTTGGTTTATGTTGGATGTTTTTGTTTATAACTGATTTTGTGAAATCTTGAGTGTATTGTTAAGTTGTGGTCTGGAATTTCACATTCAGAGCTGTGAATATTCTGTCTTGCTGCTAATGGCAAGCATTGTGGGAATCTGCATATTTATTTTGTGAAACAGAAAAGCATGGTTATAAAATGTAAACCTACAATTTCTACATATGTCTGTCTTGGAATGTTTTTTCTTCTGTTGTTTTGGGCTGGAAAGGTTAATATGTCAGTGCAGTTCAGTTATTAAAAGGAAACTACATGAATTGGGAGTGAGATATTTACGGTAACTAAACTAAGTTTAGTTACCGTAAACTCTGAAATGCCAGTGTCTACACAACGGGGGCTGGAAAACCGAAGTAAAGTATGCAAATAGTGGTGATAGAAATGTGCATCTTAATTAAGAATATGTATGTATTTGCAGGGATTTATTTTTGGAAAATGGTTTTCTTAATATAAAGGAAACTACATACTAAGATCAGGCTACCTCCATGTTTTGGGTTTTTTTGCCTTTTTAACATTTCTTAAGATTTTTATCATGATTTTAGAAGAGAGATTTATGACTAATACATCTTAAATTTTGCTTCAAATAGCTGGCACAGCCACAGGAAACGGATTGCTCTGTGCAGGTCTGTCATTCGCCTATATTTGGCAAACGGACAAATATTGGTGATTTTAAAAGTGGCAGTGGTTGAATATGTGTATGTTTTGGTGGCTGAAAGTTCACTTGTGTCTTTGCAGTTTAGTCATGATTTTCCATATGTTCGTGCTCACATAGTAGCTCAAAGGGAGCAAATTAGCCTGGTTCAGTAACAAAAGATAAGATTTGAAAAAAAGCAGAGAGAAAGACCAGGTCTGTTTTCTGGATCAGGTGGCCCTTCAGCTATATGTGTCCAATTTTTTTTTAAAAATTAGCTTTATACAACTCATGATGAGCCCCTTGAAGTGAACACATTTGTCATTGTTATCCTCTTACAATGTATGAGGATTTCTTTGTGCACGTGTCTTCAGCCTACATGTAACAGAACAGTGCATTGCAATGTTTTGTGCTTCAGATGTTGCAAAACTTTGTCGGGTTGTGTATGTATCTGTGCGTGAATTTCTATTTTACATGCCACATCAAGTTGCTTGGGGGGGGGCGTGCATTCTGCTAAGTGCACAATGGTAGCCCCATAATTGTCTGTAACAGAAATGGTAGGTTCCAGAGATCCCCAAAAGAGAGGCTATTGTAGTATTTGAATAATTCCTCAACCATTGCAGTCATTTTGCGGGAGGTAACAGTGACAGTGATCCAGAAAAAGCTTACCTGCAACTAGAGATGTAAAATTTCTGAAAGTTTTGATTTCCCCCTCAAAAAAAAGGAAAATTGGGGAAAAACTGAAATATTATTCTGTACTTGGTGTCCTATCAAACATAAACTAACCTTACTGCTTTGTCAACATGAAATGTGTCATTAAAACTTAACATGTCAAATTGCAATATTTGACATATTGGTGGAATATAAAAGTTGTAAATGATTCAATTTTGTGCAAGGAAAACTGCAGTATACCCAATACTAGAGAGAAAACTGCAAACTATTGCACCCTATGCTATCTTAGCACATGTGCCTTAATTTGCTATCTGGTTAGAAACAGTTAAGTTTTCAATGAAACTTTAAGTTTTCCTCTGAGGCTTTGGTGCCTTTTCTGCCCCCTCCCCCCAAAAAAATCTTTTTTCCTCCCTCCTGCAAGGCAGACCAAACTATTTTTTTAACCTAATCTGTGGGTATATGTGCCACAGTGGTTTGTGGAACCACAAGTAGTCTTAAGGACAACAGAAGGTATGCCACAGTTGAAAAGCAATGAGAACCCTGCATGCTCCTCTCATGAACATTAGGTACTCTTCTGGATACAGAAATCCATCTGTGTATATCAACGGCATCCCTTCCTTGCCTTTAAAAGTATTTTTAAAAGAGAGAAATACTTCATAGGCGGAGTGGGGGGGGGGTTCCATTACCCAAAATTTCCAATTTCCCCATCAGAAAAAACTCAGTCAAGTCCTCAGAAAAATCAGAAAGAAACTGCTTTTTTTCTAAATTTTCTGAGTTTTTCCCTAGACCTTCACAAGTGTACCAACAACATCTGTAGAGAGCACCCAACATTCCGAGAAGCATCCAACAAGCCATTCCCCTGTAATTGTTTCAGAACACTTCTTAAAATCCTCTACGTTCAAGAAATCACTTTGGAGGATTGGTGTAGAGAAGATGTTTAAAGAAAATTTCTCATGTGTATGCATAGTATTTTTCTTAGGTCCCTTTTTGAATGCTTTTGCACTAAATCCTTAATTTTTTTTTAAGTTTGGGGAAGGTCCACTTATTTTTTGCAGGGGAGAGAGGAGAGCTGCTGTCTGATAACAAGCAATGTTTCCATACAAAATTTAGTATTTAAGAGTCAATATTTCAATCCATAGGCCCCTCTAGGGGTGACCTTTCCAGAAATTGGAAGAATTTTAATTTGCAGCCATCCTGCTCCCTCAAAAAGCTATTAAGGGTTACAATTCAACTACTTAGTGTTTGCCCTTGCTTAGGAGAAAAATGAAAATCTTGATGGCAGGATTTCTGTTTCACTTCAAGGAAAAGAGGCATTTAAAAATCCTTCTCAAGCCTCTCCACATTTTGAAAATGAGATTTGGAAGAGACTGAATTGTGTCTGTGCAATAACAGCGCATTCAGCCACATGTACATATAATGTGTGTGTCTGTGTCTGTATGCATGAATGTCACTGATAGCAATTTCCTTTTCTGTTTCTTCATTACTGTCAGTAAATGTAAAAATAGATGGTGGCTTTTTGTATTCTCTGTGCAAAAAAATAAAATGGTGACACATGCTTTGTATGGCTGGATTATAACTTTTACTTTGACATTTAACTAGACTAGAAGAATTTCAAGCACTCATTAATAAAATGGCTTATTAGTACAACTGATTTCATCTTCATTGTTACTCTCAAACATAAAGCTCAACTAGCCTAGTTATTGATGCTATATCTATTTAGTGTCTCTTTAGTATCAGACTTTAAAACAGAATTTCTGCATACTCACCAGGAACTTGATCAAAGTCAAACACAGAGGCAGCTTGAAGACCGTAAAAGGGTATGTATATTCGGTGGCGGTCTTTAGGTTTAGTATGCTGCATTCACTAATTGCACGGGTATTTTCTCTGCTCTTCCTTTTTTGAACAACTTTAGAAAAATAAATAAGGTACCCAGTAGAAATGCTAGATTTGGCACTTCTTTAACTTTTCAAAGAAAAATACTATGGAATGAAGATAACAAATACATGTTCAGATTCCTTGGGAAAGCATTTGGATGTGTTTTCTCTTAGTATCTCTGTGTGGTTTTTAAAGAGCATGGAATCTGTCAGCTGGAAGAGCCTGGCTGACTCCATATGCCATCATAAATTGGGATCCTATGGACAGCCTCTTAAGGCAATGAATTGTTTTCCAAAAGCTATGGGATGAAGTATATGATGGCACAATGTATGGAGCTTTGATTGAATAATCTGTTTTGCACCATAGGCCATGATAACAGAAGTCTCTTCACTGAACCAGCATCAGTAGCCTTCTTCTCCAAATTTATTTTAATATTGTCAAATTGGGAAACTTTTGCAACCAATTCTGAAATTTTGTTGTTGTTCAGTCACACAGTCGAATCCGACTCTTTGGGACCCCATGGACAAAGTCACGCCAGGTGTGAAATTCTGAAATGTAGAGGGAGAATATGTGAAATGATCTGTGCTTTTGTAATAATGTCCAATCAGTGTATTGCAATGCTTGGTGTTTAACAGTATCATTATTCTAGATTTATAACTGGGAAAAAACACAGATGTCCAGTCTTAATTATTATGAACAGGCATTTCTTCTTTTTATGTGGGATGAGAATCAGTGCTGCTGTTCCATTGATAATGCAATAATTGGTAGAAGTACTAGTTACTGTGGCAACCAATAGTAAATATTGTAGAAATTAAGATGTACAACTGTAGCTTTTCTTTAGTTCTAATGAGTAACAAGTTTCTTTTCTAAAAGATGGAAAGGCAATTTCATTTGAAATATGTTTAACCTGTCTGGTAGATATTTTAATTTCAATCCTATAAGCATCAGGATTGATGTCAACGGTGATAGCTGACAGGTGGTGTGTTCATTTCCTTCTAAGTGACCTGCACCTGGAAAGATCTATGGTGATATGAACTGGGTATTTGTCAGGCTTGTATTATCATTACCCCATCTTAGTTTTGGTATTTCGTTCATATTTTGGTGTTCTTTTTAATAGCAACCAGGTGGGGCTTGTCCCTTTTGTGATAAAATCTCATCTTTAGAGACATGGTCTTGCTGAAGTCCATTCTAATTAATAGAACTATTTGGAAATCTTCTTTTGCTTATACTTAACGGGTTGGATCCTATCTGATATCATTTCATTTGCATAACAACTTACACTAGGAGAAGAAGGGGAGTGTGATTTCTGCCAATTCCCCCTTCACATTGCAAACCCCCATTTTGGTTCCCTCATGACTCCTGAGGATCTCTTGACCTTCAGGAGCAAAATTCCGGAGCAGAGTCACTAATTTTGTCTCTTGCACAGAAGGATGTAGATTATCATTCAAGACTCAGTAAATGTATTTATGCATAATGTTTTATATGCTCCACATGGTATTGGCTTTTGCCAGATAGTAGGAAGGACCCAGATGACTTTCCATTTATGAAAGGGCCTCTTCTGCAGTTAGAAAAAGTATTCTATCCATTGAAACTTCTCCCATGAACAAAAAGGCACCTTTGAATCCAGTCCCATAGCTTTCATCCAATCTTTTTTATTTTGATTGAAAATTATCCTTAATAATCTGCTTTTTGTCCCGTCCTTGGAAATTTGCTTCCAGTTTCCACCAAATATACTTACTGGACTATGTCAGAAATGTTCTAACTAATTTATAATTTATCAAAAGGTATGTGGAAGAACTTTGAAATGAAAGTAAATGTAGTAGGTAAAGAGATTTCTGTAACAGGTATTTAATGATATCTTGGGAGATGAGAATCAATTTAATTTTACAAATAATTTATGATACACTAGCACAGGGGTGGCCAAACTTGCTTAACATAAGAGCCACACAGAATAAATGTCAGATGTTTGCGAGCTGGAAGGAAGGAAGGCAAATAAATGGAGGAAGGAGGGAGGATGGAGAGGTAGAAAGAAAGCAACTTTAAATTTAAATGCATTCTCTAAACCGCCAGCTGGCTTGGCTTAAAGTGATTTAAAGAGACAAGTGCCTTCTCCAAGCTGGCCAGCAGGGTGGGGGCTTTGAGAGCCACACAATATGTTTGAAAGAGCCATATGTGGCTCCTGAGCCACAATTTGGCCACCTCTGCATCAGCATTTCACCTTGTAGCTTCAGTGTAAGCATCCTAATAGTGCTCAATGACAATGTTGCCCATCCACATGGATCATTGCTTCATCTTCCTTTTCAAAGGGTGCTCTTTATTGCTAAATGCAGATGATTCTGTACATGTGTGTGTGTAAGGGGCTGTGAAGTCACAGCCAACTTATGCCAACCCCAGCAAGGGGCTTTCAAGGCAAGTGAGAAGCAGAGGTGGTTTGCTATTGCCTCTGCAGAGTCTTTTCTTGGTGGTCTACCTTCCCAAGTACTGACCCAGTTTTCGCTTTCAAGATGGGATTATTACTATGCCACCTTCCCTCCTACATATGATCCTAGCAATGTCATATTAGCTTTCAGTTTTATTCTATTTAGTTCATTTCTTTGTCCACCTTTCTCACAAAGACTGATGGTGGATCCAGGTTATTGAAAACCATGTGGCATTCATTAAAAAGCCTACCATCTCATGTCTGTAACTAAATGGGGAGGTGATTATTTGTAGTCTTCATTCAGTTAAAAAAAAGAGTATTACTGTTGTTGTGCCCTTAGTTTCACTTTCTCAGAGGACAAGAAGAGAGGCCTTTGCCCTAGAGGACCTTACAATCTAAAACTATAAGAGAGATGACTGGGAGGGGGGGCGGGCGTGATAACAGCCAGAAAAGGACAGTATAAATTTTGATAGTGGCCTCTTTTATACTCCATGTCTTTTGCTCTATCTTCTGTTGCTTTGTATGGTGACACTGACGTCCAAGGGATGTAAAAAACTTGGGTCTGTGAACTACTCTTAGTATTATGTACAATGGCTTGTGTATAATATTTTCATAGTATTTTCTAAAGCTTGAGGAAGAAGCCTGTACCTGGCAAAAGTGCTTGTTTTCTGTCCTTCTCACTGAGATTCAAGGAGGATTACAAAGATCTCAGTGGTGTATTGCTTGAACATCCCATGTTCTTCTGTCCTGGTGATATATCTGAACTGAAAACAATTGACCTGTTTCTGTTTTTGATATTTGCTGGCTCATTATATTTGGAATTTGACTGTTATTAATTTCTTTGAATTAAGGGTGAGGCACTCAGACAGGTGTTGGTCAACCGTTACTATGGCAATGTCCGAACTGCAGGAAGAAGAGAGAGCCTCACTAGTTTTGGCAATGGCCCCTTATCTTCTGGAGGCCCTAGTAAAGCCGGAGGAGGAGGTAGGATATGCACTGTGCTAATTAATCATTTGTATGCCTGCAACCTTTTGAAAGCGTTGTTGCTATTGAACAAGTTGTATATTTGACAGGTCCAGCAGCTTTCTCAGTAGGTTCTTTCTGTTTCTTCGACCTGTTTGTCACTCACAGAAGAAATTAATCCCTAAAATAATGTGAACAGATCTGTTAATTGACTTCTGCTTCTTCCTGGTTTACCATACCTCCCCTGTTTACCATACCTCCAGAATTATCCTGGATTGGATTACTCTTGATTTCTTCCAGACTAGATTTTTATTGTAACAGAAATCTACTAAACCTAATACTACAAAAATGAGCTGACTGGAACCATTGCCGTCTTTGGCTATTATGGGCTGGGGTGTCACCAGTACGCTGATGACACCCAGCTCTATCTACTGATGGACGACCGGCCAGTCTGCGCCCCGGAAAATCTTGACCGGGCATTACGGGCCGTGGCTGAGTGGCTCAGACTGAGTGGGCTGAAGCTAAATTCTACGAAGACAGAGGTCCTTTGCTTGGGTCGCCGCGGCCCGGGGGGGGGGATCCCCCTGCCAGCTTTTGATGGTGCGCCGCTGATGGCGGCGGACAAGGTCAGGAGCTTGGGGGTGCTGTTGGAGCCTTCCTTAAAGATGGAGGCTCAGATAGCAGCTGCTGCCAAGTCCGCATTTTTTCATCTTAGGCGGGCAAGGCAGCTGGCCCCCTTCCTGGAGCGCGACGACCTAGCAACAGTGATCCATGCTACCGTCACCTCGAGGTTGGACTACTGCAATGCCCTCTACATGGGGCTGCCCCTGTCCCGGACTCGGAAACTGCAGCTGGTGCAGAATGCCGCGGCCCGGCTGTTATTGGGTCTCCCAAAGTGGGGACACATTCGGCCGGGTCTTCGGACTCTGCACTGGCTTCCAGTGATGTACCGAGTCCGGTACAAGGTGCTGGTTATTACCTTTAAAGCCCTATATGGCCTGGGACCTGCCTACCTGAAGGACCGTCTCTCCCCACATGTTCCCCAGAGAGCACTGAGGTCAGGAACACAAAATCTCCTCACTATCCCCGGGCCAAAAGAAGCCCGCTTGAAATCCACCAGAGAAAGGGCTTTCTCCGTTATGGCCCCCACATGGTGGAATCAGCTGCCGGAGGAGGTGAGGGCCCTGCGGGACCTGGTTCAGTTCCGCAGGGCCTGTAAGACGACCCTCTTCCGGCTAGCTTACACCTAGCTAGGATGAAAACTTGATGTAACTTGCCCAACCATCCGTTTATATGTAATTGAAATGTTACTGGTTTTTAAGGTTTTAATTGCTTAAATATTTAATTGTTTTTATACTTAAAATTGTTTAATTTTCATGTTTGATCAATTTTGGAAGCCGCCCTGAGCCACTTGTGGGAAGGGCGGGATATAAATCTTGAATAAATAAATAAAATTATTAGCCCTTTTGAAGGAAAAAAAAGTGTTCGGGGTAGATTTGGTGAAAACCATGCCTGATGATGAGTGAAATCCCCACTCCTCTCCCTGATGACACCTTCCAAATTGAGACCCCATGGCCTTGCAGTTTTCATTTTACATGAAAGAACATCTTTGATCTTCATATGTTTTGGCCATCAGATGCCAACCATGAACATCCTCCCCAGGGTCTTTTTCCCCTCTATGTCTGTTCTTCTCCCTCTTCTTGTGATGAGAGCCAGCATGGTAAAGTGTCAGACTAGGATCTCGGACTCACGTTCAAATCCTCACTCTGTCATGGAAGCTTCCAGGGTGACCCTTTCTTTATAATTAATTTTAATGTCGAGCAGGTCCTTCTTTTTGCAGCAATTTTAGCTCAAAACACTTAAGTGTATGGTTTCAAACATGCCAGTACTGTGCCTATCAACTACTGGGATACAGATGTGATAGGCACAGTACTTGCATGTTTGAAACCATACATTTAAGTGTTTTGAGCTAAAATTGCTGCAAAAAGAAGGGCCTGCTCAACATTAAAATTAATTATAAAGAAAATAAGAGCAAATGGCCATCTAAAGAACAGCTTGCTGAATATACTCATAGAGGGCTATAGGCCAGCAAACTCCAGAAGGCTTGAGCATCTGGTTAAATGAATCAGTTTGAACTGGCTCTAGCTCCTATATGAAAAATGTACACACTTAAGTGTCTTGGAGTGATTGAGAGAAAAGATGTGGTAAGAAGAATCATGAACATTGGTCAGTACTAGTGGCTGTTACACCTGGAAAAAACATAGAAAGGCATTACTCCCGACGAATTCTACTGATGAAATGGGCCTATATCCGGGTGTTCATAGACTTTTTTTACAATATGGAAATGTTAATATTGGACCTCTATTACAACATGAAGTATGCAAAATTTACAATATGAAATATATGAATGGATATTTAAATTGGATTTTTATTATAACATGAAGAATGTAAAATTTAAAATGTAGAGCATTAAAATATATGAAGGTTTTTAAATGGCTACTATAAACTTTGTTTATCATCACAGTAGTTAACTTCCATTGCCAGCCTCCAGGTGGTGGCTGGAGATCTCCTGGGATTGCAACTGATCTCCTGGAAAAATAGCTGCTTTGAAAGGTGGACCTTATGGCATTATACCCACTGAAGTCCCTGCCTTCCCCGGGCTCCCCCCCCCAAAATTTCCAAGTATCTCCCAATCCGGAGCTGGCAATCCTACTTCAGAACCAACCTTTTATAGATGTTGTTTCCCAAAATGTCACTTCCCAAAATACTAAGTACTATTCCTATGCCCTTTCCACAAACCTTTGTGACTTGCAAGTGACCCTTGCTATTTGTTCATTTCTGACCACACTGACCAAGTCTGACTGCTATGACTGCTATTTTAATGGTTTTTTAAAATGACACCCTAGGCATGTTGCTGGCACTTTAACAGGGAATGAAAGTGTGAATAAATGGGAGTATGTTCACAATTAAATTTTGTTCCTTTTTAATGGGAGAGTGAATTACATTTCCCGATAGAAATAATTAAGTGGGAATCTTGAAATCCATAACTTTCTCACTCTGTGCAATTTAACCTTTTTTCTAGGAGGAGGGTCTGGTTCCAGTTCAGCAAGCCGTGGTGAAATGAGTTTAGCAGAAGTCCAGTGTCATCTGGACAAAGAAGGGGCATCCAACTTGGTCATAGATCTCATCATGAATGCCACCAGTGACAGAGTTTTTCATGAGAGCATTCTTTTAGCCATTGCTCTCTTGGAAGGTGGTAACACTATTATACAGGTAGGGAAAGTACTGGTATACTTCTATTTATAGACTTGTGTATACATAAAAAGAATCGTTAAGCATAAAGATCATTGAATCTACTGCATTGTACAAAGGTAGGATCTATCATACTCAGTCTCTCACAATAGATGAAAAGGTCTTATTCAGTTTCCACAGACGAATTATTATTTGTGTTTTAGAGAATGGAAAACTTTAGGCACAGACTAAGTTGATTAACCACTCTATGGGATAATTCTACTCTGGTAAGAATGGTAATTCACAATTGGCAGTTAATAAATAAGCCAAATATAATTTCCCCTGGAAGATCTAAGAGATTATCTTAGCCAGACTTTCCTGCACTACTGAAGTATCAGTGTGGGTCACTGTAAAATTAATGTGTTCGACCTTTTATCTTCACGATCAAAAATCAGCTAGATAAACTGTCTTCCTTGCATACAACATGTAGGGCTTTTGGACATTTGTATTAATTTTGTTTTTCCAGTCAAGGACAAGTTTTCGAAACAAGTAGAAGTACGGCACAGACAAATATGTATTTATTTCCTTAGACTCTTCTCTGTCAGGATGGTTTGTAGTGGCTTATGTAATATACATTTATCATTTTAGAACCCACAAGGATTCACTGGTGAAAGGGAGTAAGTTATTAATAAATTCAACACCTCTGAACCCAAGTCTACTCCTCCAGGGTATTACAAATTCTTAGAGGCTTAAGTGGGTCAGTTTCTCCATCTTCTGCTTTTCCTACTGTCTTTTTAAAACAAAGTTTTCAGCTGTTCTGTCTGTTCTCAGTACATATTCTTTAACAGGCCAGTTCTTGTTTGTATGGGGTGTCTTTTTTAACTTTTAAGGCATCCCCTCTACGCAGAAACCTCAAACTTGTCTGCAGGTGGGCCCCTTTTGCGCCATCAGCCATGAGTTGTGCTATTGGAAGAAATTATTTCTTGTTGTCCTTACAGCTGTCCAGCTGGGTAATTTGTTTCTAAGATAATGACTTTTATAAGACAACTGAATTAACTTGAAATATCACTTTGTCTTTCCTATCTGCAAATAACCATTTACCAACATTTGCACGGAGCACATGTTGATGTACCCAGATCAACATAATCATTGTACAAGTTAGAATGATGGTGGACATGCTTTATATATCAGATTATGGGTCTATATAATCATATGAACATATCTGATATGGTCCTATGGTTTCTTTAAGAAATGCTGTTTCATCCTTGAGATATCTCCTTGCAGGCAGTTCAGTTTGTAATATTCTCCATCAAAAGCAGTAATTGAACTAGGATAGTTTTCATGCCTCTATTAGGAAACTATGTAGGCTATTCTAACTGTGTTTGATTGGCTTTTATATTTCATTATACTTTTGAGACTGATTAGATTATTGGAAAGATGGCAGGTGTTTTTTGTCTTTAAAGCTGAAAAGTACCTTTCCTCTGCCTTGTCTGCCTTTCACTTGAGAGATTACTAAGGTCAACTTCAACCTCAGAAAGGTTTCCACTGACACACCAGGACCTAACTATAGATACTTCTGTTAGATCTCAGAAGGGAAGTTCCATTATTATTTATATATGTAGATTATTGTTGTTACTGTTTTGTTTGACACTGGTGACAAATGTGGTGAGCTACATGGTAAGGAGATACTATTTTTGTTCTGCAGAAGTAGAGTGGTTTCACTAGCATTTTGTTCAAATTAACCACATTTATTAGTTGGCGTTGTGGGCAATGTGTTCTCTCTCTGTCTGCTCTTTTACCATGGCTAACACCAGTGTTACTAATTTATGTATGGATGCAAAGTATGGATGGATTCCTTCTCTTGCCCTGTCTCCTTGTTCTCTGTGTGTGTGTGTGAACTGGGAGAGTTCAAACAGGAAAGGTCCCCAAAACCTACAGCAAATTTAATTGAAAACCATAGATGTTTTTCTATAATTCATACGTGTTATGCCTTGTTTGAGTAAATTAGGATCAGCAGTTTTCCATCAGGGTCAGCTACATTAGGTATGTTGAAGGAGCAATCTTAAAAGACTCTTAAATGACAGGAATTTAATGATATTTTTGCCTTAATCACTATGGAGCATGCTGAATAGAACATTTGGCTTTTCAGACATTTTTAGCCATCCACTAGAGCAGAGATGTCAAACATGCGGCCTGGGGCCCCAATCAGGCCCCCAAGCAACTGGCTGTCATCTGCTTCCTTCTCCCTCTCTCTTGCTTCTGCATCACAGCTTGCTTTGACAAGCTTGCTCAATCGCACAGGAGCTACAGAACAAAGCCTCTATTTTCTCCATTGCTTGAGGCTCCTCCCTTAGGGAGGAAGGGGGGGAGGGATAGCTTGCTTCAAAGGAAGTTCTGGCTCTTTCCTTCCTTTCTCAGGGGACCAGGAGGGGGAGGAGCCTCAGCCAATAGAAGGAAAGAGAGGCTTGGCTCAGTAGCTCTGCTGTGCAACTGAGAGAACCTGGATTGTACAGGAGAGATACAAAGAAAGTACCTTTGAGACCAAAAAGTGCTAATGTTATAAACATGTTTTATTTTTAAGTTTTTAAAACATCTTTGTGTTTGTGTCCTTTATAAAGTTTATACCTTTGCTACCTGGCATTACATTTTATGACACACAGCCTGGCAAAGTCTCATTTATGTCAGATCCAGCCCTCATAACAAATGACACCCCTGCATTAGAGCATAATTTAAAAGCTAGTATTGTATGTCAGAATAGTATTGTTCAGGGCTTTTGTTGTAGGTAAAAGCCCAACAGGAACTCGTTTGCATATTAGGCCACACACCCCTGACATCGCCATTGTTCCACACAGGGTTTATCTACCAAAAAAGCAGAGCAGGAACTCATTTGCATATTAAGCCACACCCCTGACACCAAGCCAGCGGGAACTGTGTTTTTGTGTATTCCTGCAAAAAAAAAAAAGCCCTGGTATTGTTGGGCTTGAGTTTAAATTCATACTGTGCTGTGAATCTAATTTAGGGCTGCCAAGCCCCAGTCAGGGCAAGGATCCTCTGCCCCAAATTCCTGTTTCCTGCATCTGTGTGGAATGGAGGCAAGGGAGGGGATTTTTTTAAATTCATTGGCATCACAAAACTGATGTTGTCTTTTCCAGGAAATACCCAGAAACAACAGCAATAGCTTTAGGAATCACTAGAAAATCTCTGCTATAACCACCTTCCATTGTTCCACCAGTTGCCTGAGATGGCCTGGTGACCCTGATATAACTCAGTAGGCCAAAAGATAGTGATTTGTTAAGGCCTATCATATCCCCTATGGCTCTGCTGTCTTTTGAAAGAAGGATGGGATACAGATGTGATCAATAATAGACCTTTCTGCCAAGTGCGATGCTCATCTAAAAGCCATCTAAAGAATAATTATTGTTTGTTTAAGACAGACATTATAGTATTCTAGTAACACTATAATGTGTCTGTATGTGACACCTGCTGGTGGTGTTTCTTTTTCTTTCTTTTTAGGGTACTTGAAGGTACTTGCCGAAATATAAACTGTGCTATTTGCAATCTAACTCCCCATGAATAACAAAAAAACCCTTAGTTTATATAAAGTTCAGTACCAAAAATTCCTCTCTTTAAAGAAAACTTGGCAAGTGAGCAACAATGGAGGAAATTATTCTTCAACACTTGTCTCTCATCTGTCACATAAAAAGTATATGCCCTATCAGATTTCTGATATAAGCCTGACATGAGCTAGTGAGTCATATCCATGTAAGCTTCTAAAAGAGCAGTCTCATCCATTGTCATTACCTGTGTATCTTTTCAGAGGTGGCCGACTAATACTTCTTGGCTGTTATTTGCCTAATAAACAGCTTTGGATTTACTGCTGATGTTATGGTGGCCACTGTTGTGAAGAGGGAAAATGTTTCACCTGACTTAAACATAATTTCCCAGGATATGAAAGGCACAGGACCAGTGCGGAAGGGAGTAGGCAGCCAAACAAAAAGATGTCAGGGTTGCTTTTCTGTCTTTTGGCCTTAGAAGTTATGGCTCATAGTGGTTATAGTTTAGATCCACCAGAATATTTTATACATTTGATTTCCAAAATATCCCTCAAAGCGCTGTTCTTTGTGGAAGGGGAGACCTAAGGAAAAGCATGAAGGGAGAGTTGGAGATCTGCAGTGAGAAGGGGGATTCAGTGAAAATCACCCCCTTTCCATTTGCAGAATACTGCATGGAATCCATGCCAGAGTTACCCTAGCTCATTCTGGCCTTAGTCTGATGTTAACCACTATGCTACCCTGGTTCTCTGTCTCAAAACCTACTCATGAGGGTTAGAGAGAAGTGATAATGGATTGTATCAGTGTATAGCATTCTAACAGAGTAAAAGCCCTGGCTGTGAAAAAAAGCATTGATGCATTTACCAAAGGATATTTTGTCCTGCAAAGTATCCTCACAAGGCTTTTCTGAATCTGAAGAATATTTTAGTATGCTCTGACTTAGCAGGGTCAGCCCTGGCTAGTATTTGGATGGGCAACCACCAAAGAACACAGAGGACAACGCTGAAGCAAGCAATGGTGGACCGTTGCCTTGAAAACCCTGTAGGGTCGTCATAAGCTGTGAGTTGATGGCAAAAAGCAACAATATCCACAGTATTATTGCTGTAGGTGTTCTAGATTAGTTAAAGATGCTGCTTAAACACTTTCCTGATTTTTGCTTCCATACACATCTTCTTATATCTGTCCCTGCCTGTCAGTACAGTTGTATCTCCAGCTTTCTGAAAAGGATTTATCCTTCACTTTATCTGATGGTACTAGACTGAGGCTATTCATCTTTTTATGGAGATGTCTGGACTGTGTAAGTTACAGTTGCAAGTTGAAAGACAGTATAAATATCCATCCGAAAGAATGTATAAATTTATTTTACCAATACATAATTCTTCTAGTTGATAGCTTAGGTTTCTCACTAGGCCACTCTATTTCTGACCTTTCTCCTGTGTAAACAACTATGCAAATACAATTTCCTGAGCCCCAGACTTCCATTTGGAAGTTTTAAAAACTGTGTCAGAACAGGCCTTGTAGGTACCCCTCACTTTACTACTCTGTCTGTTATCAGTCCTGTTTGCAAGCTGCCTAGACAGTAATTGGGAGTTACTTTTTCCAGACTTTTTCTCCTCATCCCCCCAACACAAACAAAAACTTTTAGAGATATGCTAGTTCAGTTCCTCTAAAAACTGAATTTTCTCTTATCTGTTTAAAGGTGCTTCCCCAAATGAATGGAACAAGTTAGGCTTTTATGTGGGAAGAACCATCATAACTCCAAATACAAAAAAAGAGGAATGTTTTACTTTATTTGTAATGAAAGACATAGGTTACAAAAGGGAAAGCAACACAGATGAACAAAAATGTCTAACATATATCAGGGACAATGAGCAATAAATGTAATCATCTCTCCATATGTCTAAAATGTATCCCTCTGCAATACCAAATTGAGAAGTAAGCAGAATAATTTTAAAATTACCAGAGGTATGTTTTATTTCTTCTTCTTTAGCCAAGTCATAGCTTGACTTCTCTGGGAGCCTTCACACAATGACTGTTTGCAAGTGGATATTGCTATTCTTGAAGGTTTTTGTTCTTTTGGGCCCTGTAAGTAACTATGACCATCCTCTAGACCCCAGCAGACTAAATGCTTTCTGGAAATAATTTGTCAACCCATTTTTGCCTGCCTACCCATGAATGCAGTTTTAGTTTTAAAAGTAGGCAAATTAAATATTTATGTTCCAAGTTGTAACTTTTATACAAACTATCTATAGAGTGAGATGTCACTTTACCAAAAAGCCCATTCCACAAATGGTGTAAGTCACTGATTCCTGCCCTCCCCCCAATATTTCCTCGGAAATGGAACTTACTTGGCGCAAACCTAAGGCTCATTTCAAAGTGATTTTGTTACATACACCTCTTCCAGAATATTGCATCCACAGAACGAACAAAATAAATTGGAAAAATATTGTCACTGTTGATTGATACAACTCCTTAATGCAATGTGTATTTTTGTGTTAAGTGCTGTCAAGTCGCTTCCAACTTATAGCGACCCTATGAATTAATGTTTTAGAAAACTCCCTATTATTAACAGCCTTGCTCAGGTCTTGCAAACTGAGGGCCATGGCTTCCCCACTCCTTCACTTGCAGCTGCTGGAATAACTTTAGGTCAGCCATAGCTCTCGTAGAAGTTGTCCTTGAAAGGGCAACTTCTGTGAGAGCCCTCTCAGCCCCACCCACCTCACAGGGTGTCTGTTGTGGGATGAGAATTTATATTAGATTGTAAGCTACTCTGAGTCTCTGATTCAGAGAGAAGGGTGGGGTATAAATCTGCAATTCTTCTTCTTCCTTGATTGAGTCAATCCATCTCACATCAGGCCTTCCTCTTTTCCTGCTGTCTACAGCTATTCCTAGCGTTATTGTCTTTTCCAGTGCCTCATGTTTCTCATAATGTGCCTCAGTTTAGTCATTTTAGCTTCTGGGGGAATTCAGTCTTGATTTGGTCTAGAACCCACTTATTTTTCTTTTTGGCAGTCCATTGTATCTGTAAAATTCTTCTCCAACACCACATTTCAAATGAATCAACTGACTTCCTGTTAGTTTTCTTTATTGCCCAGCTTTCACACCCATGCACAGTAATGAGGAATGCCATGGCATAAATTAACTTGACCTTGTTCACCAGTAACACATCCTTGCAATTAAGAATCTTTTCTAGCTCCTTTATGGATATTCTTCCTACTAGCAATCTCCTCCCAATTTCTTGATTGCAGTCTCCCTTTGGTTGATGATGGAGCCAAGGAATAGAAAATCTTTTCACAATTTCAGTTTTTTCACTGTTTACCATAAGGTTCTGAAATTCCCCAGTGGCTATATTCAGCTGTAATACTGCTTTGACACTTTCTGCTTTACCTTCATCAGGAGCCGTTTCAAGTCTTCACTGTTTTCTGCCAATAATGTGGCATTACCTGCTTATCTCAAATTGTTACTGTTCCACCAATTGTCACTCCACCTTCATCTAAATCTAATTCAGCTTTCTTTCTGATATGTTCTGCATATAGATTCTGCATATTCTGCATGTAGATATATGTTTTGCATATAGAGACAGGGAGATAAAATGCATCCTTGTCTGAAATCTTGACAGTTGGAAACCATTCTGTTTCTCCATATTCTGTCCTAACAGTAGTCTCTTTTCTGGAGTATAGGTTGTGCATCAAAACAATCAGATGCACACCCATTTCTTTTAAAACCAACAGTAGCTTTTCCTGAACCTCACATTCAAAAACTTTTTTGAAACACAAGTTGATTTCCTTCTGAAATTCTCCTATATGTTCCAGTAACCAAAGTAAATTTGCATTATGATCTCTGATGCCTCTTACTTTTGGAATCCAGCTTGAACATTTGGCGTTCCTTGTTCCATGCATGGTTACAGTCTTTGTTGTAAGATTTTTTAGCATGACTTTACTTGTGTTAGAAATTAATGTGGTTGTCTGATAGTTGCTGCAGTCTTTGACATCTCCTTTTTTTAGGAAATGGAATGTATATTGATTGTTTCTGATTTGTGGGCCACTGTTTTGTTTTCCATATTTGTTGGCTCAAAAAGATTTTGATAGGCTCCATTTCTGTGGCTTGGAATGGATCTGTTGATATCCCTTCTATTCTGGTGATTTATTTCACCCAGTTGTTCTCACAACTTTCATTTGACTTTCTAAAATTGTAAGAAGTTCTTTAAAAAATTCCTCTTGGAAGGAATCTGCCATCCTTTCATCTCTTCTATATAGTTGCCATCTTTTCCTTATTTTCCATTTTGAAAATTTCTCAGGGCACTGTATTAACAGGAATAAATGCTATCTTCTTTCTCTGGGTGGCTTTATTCTTACTGACAACAGACATGTTTAAGTATTTAGGACTGATCATCCCCAAAAATATCTAGTCCTTTATCCAATGTATTGTGGTAGTTACAGTGATACTAGGATATGGGACAATGCAATGAAACTCCTGGCAAATCACACCTTCTCTCTCTCTCTCTCTCTCTCACCTTATAATAATAATAATAATAAATTTTATTTGTACCCCGCCCTCCCCTGCCGAAGCAGGCTCAGGGCGGCTAACAATACGGTGACCAATGGTGCACCAACAATAAAACAGTTATATTAGAAACATTAAATTAAACATTAATTAACCTTAAAAACCTGATTAAAACAATTAACTAAAACATATTATAACGCTATCCTTGACGCTCTTCTAGTTGATGCTGATGGCGGATTTTCTTCGTTGTCAGTATAATTCAGTTATTCATAAGCTAATTTAAAAAGGGTGGTCTTGCAGGCCCTGCGGAACTGATCAAGGTTCCGCAGGGCCCGCA
Organism: Heteronotia binoei; assembly: GCF_032191835.1. NCBI lineage: Eukaryota > Metazoa > Chordata > Lepidosauria > Squamata > Gekkonidae > Heteronotia > Heteronotia binoei. The sequence goes on from NC_083227.1 coordinate 69,014,407, forward strand.
CCTCCTCTGGAAGTTGGTTCCAGAGATGTGGGGCTGCGGCCGAAAAGGCCCGAGAGCGAGTGTTCCGTAGTTTGATTTGTCTTGGCCCAGGGGTAGTCAGTCTGTTCTTTCCTACTGACCTCAGTGCTCTCTGGGGTTCATACGGGGAGAGACGGTCCTTCAGGTAGGCTGGTCCTCGGCCATATAGGGCTTTAAAGGTGATAACCAGCACTTTGTACTGGACCCGGTATACAATCGGTAACCAGTGCAGTTCGCGTAGCCCCGGCCGTACATGTTCCCATCTTGGGAGACCGAGCAACAGCCTGGCCGCCGCGTTCTGCACTAGCTGTAACTTCCGGGTCCGGCACAGAGGCAGCCCCATGTAGAGGGCGTTACAGTAGTCCAATCGTGAGGTGACCGTCGCATGGATCACCGTTGCTAGGTCCCGACGCTCCAGGAAAGGGGCCAACTGCTTTGCCCGCCTCAGATGGAAAAATGCTGACTTGGCAGTGGCTGTTATCTGGGCCTCCATTGATAATGAAGGCTCCAGTAAAACACCCAGACTCTTCACCTGCTGCGCCGCCTTTAGCTGCACACCATCGAAGGTCGGGAGGGATATTTCCCCCCCTGGAGCGCCGCGACCCACACAGAGAACCTCTGTCTTTGCCGGATTCAGCTTCAGCCCACTCAGTCTAAGCCACGTTGCGATAGCCTGTAACGCCCGATCCAGGCCTTCCGGGGGGGAGGCGGGCCGGCCATCCATCAGCAGATAGAGCTGGGTGTCATCTGCATATTGGTGGCAGCCCAGCCCAAACCTCCTGGCAATCTGGGCAAGGGGGCGCATATAGATGTTAAATAACATCGGGGAGAGGACTGCTCCCTGAGGCACCCCACAATCTAGTGTGCGCCTCTGGGATCGTTCACCCCCGATCGCCACCCTTTGTCCCCGACCCGTGAGGAAAGAGGAGAGCCATTGTAAAGCAGACCCCTTAACCCCAATGTCGGCGAGGCAGTGGATCAGTAGCCGATGGTCGACCGTATCAAATGCAGCCGACAGATCTAATAACATCAGCACTGCTACACCGCCTCGATCCAGTTGCCGTTGGAGGTCATCTGCTAAGGCGACCAAGACCGTCTCCGTCCCGTGACCCGGTCGGAAGCCAGACTGGCACGGGTCTAGGACAGAAGCGTCATCTAGAAATCTCTGTAGCTGCAACGCCACTGCCCTCTCGATGATTTTACCTAAAAATGGTAAATTAGACACCGGTCGATAGTTCGCCAATTCGGCCGGGTCTGCTGTTGATTTTTTCAAGAGGGGGCGGACCAAGGCCTCTTTCAGAGGCGTTGGAAAACGCCCCTCTAGGAGGGATCTATTTATGATGTCCCGTAAAGGACATCTAAGCTCCCTCTGGCAAGATTTAATCAGCCAGGAGGGGCAAGGGTCCAGATCGCATGTTGTTGGGCGAGCAGCGGAGAGAATTCCATCAACTTCTTCCAGGCTGAGTGGGTCGAAGTGGTCCAGCAGTAAATCCGAAGACAGGCGCGGAGCCTCAGTCTGACTTACTGTATCTAATGTGATAGGTAGGTCTTGGCGGAGTGATGAGATTTTATCTGCAAAATATTTCGCAAATGCCTCACAGCCTATCTCCAATTCTCTAACGTTTGGTTTGCCTTGTGGCAGTGTTATAAGATCTCCAATTACCCTAAATAATTGTGCTGGGCGCGAATTTGCAGATGCAATCTTGGCTGCAAAGTATTGTTTCTTTGCAGTCTTGACTGCCATCTCATATGACTTCATAAACGTTCTATAGGATGTTCTCGTCACTTCGTCCCGAGTATGCCTCCACCGCCTCTCTAGTCGTCTGAGCCCTTGCTTCAGCTGGCGTAACTCCAAGGTATACCATGGAGCCAGCTTCATACGAGGGCGCAGAGGGCGCCGAGGTGCGATTTCGTCGATGGCCCTGGATAGCTGATCTTGCCAGACTTCCACCAGGTCATTGAGGGAATCGCCAGTGGGCCAGGGGTCCCTCAGGGCCGTTTGGAACCGTTCCGGGTCCATCAGGCCCCGAGGGCGAGCCAAAATAGGCTCTCCGCCCATACAGGGTTGGGGCGGCATCTCCATACGGGCCTTAAGGGCTAGGTGATCCGACCATGGAACCGCTTCATCTGCGATATCGTTCACCAGAATCCCAGACGCAAAGATCAAGTCTAGTGTGTGTCCGGCCTGATGCGTGGGTGTGGTGACAGATTGAGAGAGTCCTAGTGTCGCCATGGAAGACACTAGGTCCATCGCCTGAGTGGAGGCTGTGTCGTCGACATGGACATTGAAGTCACCCAGGACCATAAGTCCTGGGCTCTCCAGTGCCCAGCTCGCCACTGCCTCCAATAGTGATGGTAAGGCGCTGGCTGGTGCGTTAGGCGGACGGTACACCAGCCAGATCACCAACCCCCCTCCAACATCCCACCACAGACCGACACACTCGATGCCATCGATCTTTGGGGCCGGGAGAGCCCTAAAGGAGTAAGCCTCCCGTATGAGTAATGCCACCCCTCCCCCCCGCCCGTTACTCCGTGACTGGTGAAAGACCGAGTAACCTGGGGGGGTCATCTGGGAGAGAGCTACTGTCTCTCCATCCCGCACCCAGGTCTCGGTCACGCAAGCCAGGTCCACGTCCTGCCTAAGCAGGAACTCCTTAAGGGTCGAGGTCTTATTATTAATGGACCTGGCGTTGCATAACACCAGTGACGGAGACGAGCATTTCCTCTTAGGCCCACTACCTGCCACCGTTGGGATGGGCAATAGACTGGAAGGTGGCCGAGCACTAATTTGTCTCTGTCTCCTTCCCTTATATAATTGTCTATTCCCACCGTCATATCTTCCCCTCCCCAGGAGCACTGGAATCCCCTGGGCCAACATCTGCACTCACTTGGAGTGGACTCGCAGTATACTCCTCACAGTTGTTCCCAATTATCCTCACCTGGTTATATATAACTTATCATTTTCGTGAGGATAAAGCAAGGCAAGAAGAGCCATGTGTGCTGCTGTGACCTCCATAGAGAAAGTATATTTACTAGAATTTATTAGAATGTCCTGTATCACTTAACTTGAAGGCATCCGTGAACCCATGAGTTATCTCTGAGGTCCTTTTACAGTAAGCACACTGGCCTATCGAGAGATCGCCTGCTGCTTACCCTCCTTCCCTGCTGGTGCTTCCAAGGCCGGTGGGAAAAATGGAGAAAATTGGGGAGGGTGCCAGCATTGCACTGGTGTGTGACCTCACTTCTGGGAAAAAACAGAAATGGCATCATTACATCAGGGGCAGTGTTCAGGGATTAACCCAAAACTCTGTGGCTGGACCACAGAGCTTTGGGTGAATTCTAGAGCATCACCCCAAATAGCAACATCACTTACAACAAAAAGCAGTGTCATGTGCTGGCATGACACTGACACACATACCCTGTTTCCCCCAATTTTTCTCCCGGCATCCTTGGACTTCATACAAATTGGCCTGTCTTTCCCCTCCCAATTCATGAGAGGTTGCCAGCTGTGACTGGCAACTCTGTTTTATAAATAGCAATTTATTTCAATGACTATATAGGAAAAGATAATACTTTGAAGAATAATGCAGCCCCTTACCTAATTTATATCTAATAGAGCCTTCTAGTTCAAATTCTCAGAAATACATTTTACAAAAATAGATGCTCCTTTTGAATCTGTATGTATCTGGGACAGTGTAAGCAGGTCTAGGATCTCCTTTAATTATCTTGTTGGATATTTCTGAATACTAGTGTGACTTTGTTGTTCTGTTTCTTTACTTTGTTGGATAAGTATTATTATCCTGGGACTGTCTGCTGTAAACCCTTTTGGTATGAGTTCTGTTGGAGTAGGTGCAGTTAATTGCAATGTTATGCTTCTCTTCCATTTATTCTTCCTCTGTTCTTCACAGATTTTCTTGTTTTAATTTTGTCACCGTTTTCTATTTTCCATCTGTTTTTCCTTTGGAAAAAAAATCCTCATTTTCTGTCAAGTGCCAGGGTGCTGCTGCACTGGGGTAAATTGAGGTAGTTATTAGAGCTATTTTTTAAAAAAAAAAATCTGGATTTTATTAAGCAGCAGGTATTCTCACTTTGTTCTGTTGCACTTATTAAAACTCAACACAAAGTCTTCCAATTTTATTTGTAAAAATATGCAGCTTTTAATATGGTGTCAGAGCCTCTGATTTCCATGATCCATGAAAATTAATGCTGAGAAAACTGGCTTGTATAACTTCCCCTCTCTGGAACTTTACGTCCATTTCATTAGGGATCTTTTCTAAAGCTGGATTTTGCTGCTATTCTTTATTTTTTTTTAATCATTGATTTTTGTGTACGACTTTAAAAATATTTTTTTGTGTTCACAAAACATAACTTAGATAAATGAAATGTAATTAGACAACCTAGGGGGAGGGAGATACAGCCATACTTTATCCTACTGCTAATGAATAAAACATTATATAGTACTTCGAAGTGTCAAAAAAAATTCATATATGTTGCTTTGTTGTATACCTTAAATCTGCATAGAAGGACAGAATTATGAACATATGAAGCTGCCTTTACTGAATCAGACCTTTGGTCCATCAAAGTCAGTATTGTCTTCTCAGACTGTCAGCGGCTCTCCAGGGTCTCAAGCTGAGGATTTTCATGCCTACTTGCCTTTTTGGAGATGCCAGGGATTGAACCTGGGACCTTCTGCTTCCCAAGCAGATGCTCTACCACTGAGCCACCGTCCCTCCCCTAATTATTATCCCCATGTTGTGGATGGAGGACTGAAGCTGAAAGAGAGCAGCTTGCTTAAGGCCACAAAGGGTGTTTCCACACTAGAGTTGCCAGTTTCCATGTAGAGCCTGGGGATTTCTTGGAACTACAACTTATCTCCTCACTAGAGATCAATTGTAGGAATATCAGGCCCCTGTCAGGGACAGGGATCCCCAGGTCCCATCCCCTGCTGCTGATTAGCCATTTTTCAAATGTGTTTAATTATATATAGAGTCATCAAATTGTTTTCCAATAAAAGCTTTATTTTCTATGCTGACTGTTCACTGGCTGGGTAATACATGGTTTCACTTTGAACTTCACTATCTTCCTTAGAGACTGAGAGCTGTGCCCTGCAGTGATTGAATATTGTAGGGTAAATTCAGTCATCAAGCAGCATCATTTAGGGGTTCATGTGTTGCTTTAATTTAGTGAGAGGCTTTAATCATGTTGCTGTTTAAAATAAGGCCCCCTCACTAGGGTTGCCAATCCCCAGGTGGGGGAAGGGGATCCCCCGGTTTGGAGGCCCTCCCCCCGCTTCAGGGTCGTCAGAAAGCGGTGGGAGGGGAGGGAAATGTCTGCTGGGAACTCTGTTATTCCCTATGGAGATTTATTCCCATAGAAAATCATGGAGAATTGATCCGTGGGTATCTGGGGCTCTGGGGGGGGCTGTTTTTTGGGGTAGAGGCACCAAATTTTCAGTATAGCATCTAGTGCCTTCCCCCAAAGTACCCACCAAGTTTCAAAAAGATTGGACCAGGGGGTCCAATTCTATGAGCCCCAAAAAAGGTGCCCCTATACTTCATTATTTCCTATGGAAAGAAGGAATTGAAAAGGTGTGCTGTCCCTTTAAATGCGATGGCCAGAACTCCCTTTGGAGTTCAATTATGCTTGTCACAGCCTTGATCTTGGCTCCACCCCTAATGTCTCCTGGCTCCACCCCCAATGTCCCCAGATATTTCTTCAATTGGAGTTTGCAACCCTACCCCTCACAGGTGGGTCCCAGGGACCACCATAGGACTGTAGCCCCTGGAACAAAGCTTTCATCATCCATATGGAACAACCTGGCACTACAATTATATGAAAATAACTGTCACAAAGCAAATCTGAAACCAAAGTAAAATGTAAATATAGGGACTGCATGTGTTCAAGAGGAGTTGTATAAAGACATTTAGTTCTGTATCAGCCAGATGCCAGTAATATTCTGTGTGCCTTACCTTATCTAGCTTCCACAAGATGTTACATGTTACCAAATGATGCATGCATTGCCATTATAGGAGGACTTACTGCTGGATATGTTCATAGCTTCATTGGAGCTATCATGATTTCAAGTGATGCCGGATGATATGTAAGCCCTAACCATGATGTATGAGCTGAGGCAGCTGACTCATCATGTGGACAACATGCACTTAGATGAATTCCCCTGATTTTGGATACCAGCAGAGTATCTAAATATGCCAATATTAAAGCACACATCTAAAGCATAATCTTTCATTCTGACCAATGCTCAGGAACCATTAGTATTGTCTAGATTTTTCAGGAACTGTATGCAACAGGTATCCTCAAACACTGTTGTTATCAATTTCTACTTAACTCGCAATTGCTTTTTACACAGTGAGGTAGTATGCTGCTCTGATGTGACTATATTGTTGTGAGTTTCATGAAAGGAGAGGGAGAGTCTTGCTTCAGAAATTTTTTGAATATAAATTTCATACTATGCTAAAACTTAAAATCCCAAGGCAAAGCTTCTAGTATACATAAAGCAGCTTTTCTAATTGTGTTGAATGGTAGGACCTATTACAAGCACAAGCATCTTTTCCCCACTATTACCCATCCTTAGATGCTTGGGGCTGCATCGCTGGGTGGTGGCCATTATATATATAAACCATTCCCCCTTTCCTTCTCATGAACCTGTTCTCATTTGATTTGGAGTGCGTATGGTCCTTCAGCCTTCTCTTTCTAAAGAAGAATATTGTAATGCCTGCCATGCATCATTTCCTTCAAATGCTATCTCCACTTCAGAGACAAATCTAGCCACAACAGTACACTTGAGATAGGATATAATCAAAGGTTTAATGTTGCCTCCATGGTAAATGTCCGAGAGAGATAAAGACTGTGGTATCCTGCTTCCCTTGTAGATGAGAAGGTTCTAAACATGAACTTATATAGGGGATAATATTTTTCACAAATGCCGGACCCACATATTCCTATTTTATCTGAGAAATCTATATGCTACTTTAGACTTTTCAGATGATCCCTTATGGGATTAAAGTCCTTGACAAGCAGGCAGAGGCAAACTATTCAAGACAAGGTCATGCTACATTTTTTTTGTAAGCACAGGAATCAACAAAGATGTTATATAACTTCTATTTATATCCTACTTGCTCACTAGCTGCAGGCATACAAGAGAAGCTGAGGAGGGAATTTAATGAGCTCTCAAGGCTTGCTCACCTTCCCAAGCTGGTAGAGACAGCTTGAATTTTTTTTTCTCTCTCTCTTTTCAAGTGCGTCAGCAAATGAAGCTGGTGGGTGGTGTGGGTAGACGGACTGACTTGTTGCTATGGTTTTCTCTAATTCCCCTTCTTTCTAAAAAAAAAAAATCCTCTTTGAGGGTTCCTCGCTTCCAGGGTCCTGTTAAACATTCTTGTTTCTCACAAATACAATTCTGGAAGGAAGTAGGATCTCTCACCTGTACTGATAGCATGAATGCATGTAGTGTGTGTATTCATGGGATGACATGTTACATTATGAAGGGCTTAAATTAACATGTGGAAACTGTAACCCCACATCTTCAGAATCAGCTTTTCTGAAATGTTTATTCTCAGTGCAAAAACAGGACTGTTATTCCCTTCGGTAATTTGCAGACATTACACCCCCATTTGTTGCTTTGCAGCCAGGGCACCGTGGTGCTTTCTTTACTCTCTCACTCTTTACTCTTCTGTATGCTCGGATTCCTGCTTTAAATTGGAGTCCATCAGGATTTCTGATGTGGCAATTGAACAAACCCATCTGATGACAAGACCTTTTCAGGAACTGAAGGTCTCAGATGGCCCATATGACATCCCTTTATTGCTTGTGAGGAAAGAAAACCCAGGACTGCAGGCCTTTCCATAAGCAGTGCTGTTTCTGTGAAAAAGCCTACTTAATCAGGTTTCTTGTTAAAATGCCATGCATCCAGTTCTGAGGATTGGCCTTTTGGGTAACATCAGTAATACAACTGAGCCGTGTGTTAAAATCATATTAGGGCTACAGCCTCAAACTACGTGATGTCTCCAAGGCTCTTTCTGATTATTGGCAAGCCAAATTATAAGGCTAAGTTAACTCTTAAGGACTCACAGCACATACATTCTCTAATGAGATTCCTTTAAGCTTGAAGGATACCCAACAGCAAGCCATTTTTTATCTTTTCTGGAAGGTTACTGAAGAGCAGTGGAGTTTAGCCATCATAAAGTACATCTTCAGAAGGTGGTGCCCAATAAATGGTTAATGGGCAAAATTTCTAATAAAATGGCTTTTTGCATACTTTTTTTGTCAGAATATATATGCATGCAGATTATTAGAAGCAATCTAAGGAGTAAAATCCTACATTCATATATTTTCAGATAAACAGTTTTATTAGCAACATATGGTAGCAAAACTATATCTACATCTTATAAAAACTTAAAAAAAAAATTCTACCCCATAACTTACTTTTCCCCCACCCCTCCCACCATTACTTGACTCCCGCCAGTGTTATTTACTTAAAAGAAACAAATATTAAAGGTACCCTTAACTATTAAAAAAACCAAAAGTTATATTCTTGTTTTAAAAACTTAATCATTATCAAAGATTGTCCAATGTCCTTTTATTTTCCACTCTTTCTAAGTTATCTTCTGAACTTCTTCCACTCCAACTTAAAGAGCTCCAAATCATAGTCTCTTAATTTTCTTGTTAATTTGTCCATTTCACTCCATGACATAACTTTTATAATCCAATCCCATTTCTCTGGTATTTTTTCTTGCTTCCACAGCTGCGCATACAATGTCCTAGCAGCTGAGAGCAAGTACCATATTAAAGTTCTATCTTCTTTTGGAAATTTTTCCATTTGTAATCCCAGCAGAAAAGTCTCTGCAACTTTATTGAATTCATTTGCCAAAACATTTTAGCTCTTTCACAAGTCCACCACATATGGTAGAAAGAACCTTCCTACATTCATGTATTTTGAAGAAAAAGTACCACAGGATACAGTCCTGTTCTCATTGTTTAGATATGGACTGCATGTTCCCAATAGATAATTCCACTGCTGTCCTAAATTAAAAAGGTAAAGGTAGTCCCCTGTGCAAGCACCAGTCATTTTTGACTCTGGGGTGACGTTGTTTTCACGGCAGACTTTTTATAGGGTGGTTTGTCATTGCCTTCCCCAGTCCTCTACACTTTCCCCCCAGCAAGCTGGGTACTCATTTTACCAACCTTGGAAGGATGGAAGGCTGAGTCAACCTTGGAGCCGGCTACCTAAAATACTGGGGACATAAAATGATCTTTCTAATTAGAATCGTCAGTGTTAGTACAGAAGGTACAAACTTTACATTGCACAGAGCTTTTCAAGCAGTTCTGTTTGACATGAAAGCTTGCATACTCCTTTAACAGAAGTAGATCTAATAAAAATGCATTGTTTTTGCTAAAGTGTGTTTCATAATCTTTTGAACAAAGACCAGAAATTGCTGCTGAAACATTTGCCTGGAAGATGGAAACTCTAGGCTTTAAAAGATTCCCAGTGAGTGCTTCATTTAATTAGATTATTATTCCTTTCATCAACGGATATGAATAAAGGCTGCTATACTCTGTATGCAGCTATTGCCTGTACTCTTACAACATGAATTTGTCGAATCAGAGCTCAGGCAGTGAAGGAGTCACTAATTTGTCAACAGAGTCCCAAAGTCAAACCACCTGATAAAAATGTTCTTGGTTCCTGTTTCCTTGGTTAGCAGTATAAATAGCTGTGACTGCAGGGCAGACCTAGTTAACAGCTAACTGAGATTAATGAGTTTCCAATATGAGTGACAAACGTGTGCATGCACAGTTGTGGAGAAAGCTTTCTGCACTGCAGATAGGCAAGAGGCATCCACAAACCATGGTCCCCTATTCTTTGGTGCCTGTGGCTTTTTTACTTGACAATTAGAACAGTTTATGATCATTCTATACAAGTTCATTTTATCAGTTTCACAAATTTGTCATATAAATGTGAGCACAGTGCTTATTTTTCATTATGTAATCAGTTCTTCAGAGTTGTTTGCTGTGAAGACTTCAGTCCCACAGGACTCATGCCTAACCTTTCTACAACAACTCCATTTTCTCCTTATGTTGCAGATATACACTTGAAAGACTCATGGTATTATTCACACCAAGTCCACTGTAACCTTCCCCAAAAGATTTCCCTGGTATGATTTTCCCTTCACATATCTATCAGAAGAAGTGGGCTGTGACTCACAAAAGTTCATAATGAAATAAATGTTAAGTCTTCAAGGTACCTGTCACACAGCAGAGGACCAGGAAGGGCCTTCTACTGGCTGCCACCACTCTGGTAAGGGTCTATGTGGGAGGGCCCAGAGCACCCGCCCAACCCCTGTATCTTTCCTTTTAGAAAGTACCGTATTTTTCGCACCATAAGACGCACTTCCCCCCCAAAAAAAGTGGGGGGGAAAGTGTGTGCGTCTTATGGAGCAAAGGTACCATATGTACCTTCCTGGGGGCGGGGTGATCCGCTGCCTCCGTCCCGGCGCTTCCCCGCGCCTGCCTGCCTGGCTCCAGCTCTGACGCTTACAGCAAGTGCCAGGATCGCTCCCTCCGCCCTCCGATCTCAGCGCTGAAGCCATGCAAACAGGCAGGGAGAAAGCACGCCGCCCCCTCCACAGCTGGCGCTTGCAAAGCGCTGGGTTTGCGGAGGCGGGGGGGTGCTTTCTCTGTGCCTGTCTGCCTGGCTTCAGCTGCTGCTTATAGCAAGGGCTGGGATCAGAGGCAGCCAAGCCTCCGATCCCAGCACTTGCTATAAGCAGCAGCTGAAGCCAGGCACAGAGGAAGCACCCCCCCCCCTCCGCAAACCCAGCACTTCGCGAAGCGCTGGGTTTGTGGAGGGGGGGCGCTTCCTCTGTGCCTGTCTGCCTGGCTTCAGCTGCTGCTTATAGCAAGGGCTGGGATCGGAGGCAACCAAGCCTCCGATCCCAGCACTTGCTATAAGCAGCAGCTAAAGCCAGGCACAGAAAAAGCACACACACCCCTCCGCAAACCCAGCGCTTCGCGAAGTGCTGGGTTTGCGGAGGGGGGGGGGGTGCTTCCTCTGTGCCTGTCTGCCTGGCTTCAGCTGCTGCTTATAGCAAGGGCTGGGATCGGAGGCAACCAAGCCTCCGATCCCAGCACTTGCTATAAGCAGCAGCTGAAGCCAGGCACAGAGGAAGCACACACACACCCCTCCGCAAACCCAGCGCTTCGCGAAGCACTGGGTTTGCGGAGGGGGCGGCATGCTTTTTCCGTGCCTGCGTGCCTGGCTGGGAGACAAGCGGCGAGATCGCTCCCTCCGCCCCCACCGCAAACCCAGCACTTCACAGGGAGCGATCTCGCTGCTTGTCTCCCAGCTAGGCACACAGGCGCGGGGGAAGCACGCCAGCAGCTGCATGCCTGGCTGGGAGACAAGCGGCGAGATCGCTCCCTGCGAAGTGCTGGATTTGCGGTGGGGGCGGAGGGAGCGATCTCGCCCTTGTCTGCCAGCCAGGCACCTGCGTCTTATGGTCCGGAGCGTCCAATGGACCGAAAAATATGGTACCTTTTATCTGTGACTGAAGAGATGTGAGGACCCAAGCAGTATAATAACAAGAAGTTTATTATAAGTGCTCTAGAACACCGAGTAGGTAGTAAAATATTTAGTGCACAGAGAATATAGAAAACAGTAAAGGTTGGTATAAAAAATAAAAAGCCCTGATGCAACTAACTAGACGTTCCCTTCCTAATTCCAAATGGACTCACCCCTCCTTGGTGAGGGAACCTTCTGACTGCCTTCTCTCCAAACTGAAGCCTCTCCAGGGAGAACCACCTTTCTCTCTGTCTGCAACCTTTCCAGAGGAAATGACCCCATTGTAGCTTGGTCTATTTATGCTTTCCTCCCAGGTCCCACCCCTCTTTGGCCAGTTTTCCCTCAAAAATCTCTGCTACCCAATCAGAGGGACAGAAGGGATCCTGGGAGATGTAGGCCCATAGGCAACTCAAGGTAGGCTTCCCCCTGCTCTCTAGGCCTCATGGCATAGGCCCAAGGCATAACAGTACCACTAGACTTCTGTTGTATTTTGCTATGATAGACTAACATGACTACCCTTGCAAAAGCTAGTCAGCACAGCCTATAATCTGATACTCAATGCCTTCATGAGTTTGGAAGGGGCAGATGGCTTATTTCAGTTTACTGTTGCATCTGATGCTAGTAGGGAGCACTTCATAAACATTAAACTTGTGACATCTCATTGTATCCCACTGCTCTGAATTATTTAGCAGCAACAATGTGTGGCTATGGTACTGAAAGCAGAAGTAAAAGCTCTGCCACATTGATCTTGCAATATAAATAGTAGGCTGTGATGAAGGGACAGAATGAATGGAAGTACAGTATGTCACAGAAGTGAGTACATCCCCTCACATTTTGTAAATATTTAAGCATATCTTTTCATGTGACAACACTGAAGAAATGACACTTGGCTACAATGTAAAGTAGTGAGTCTACAGCTTGTATAACAGTGTAAATGTGCTGTTCCCTCAAAATTCCTCAACACACATCCATTAATGTCTAAACTGCTGGCAACAAAAGTGAGTACACTCCTAAGTGATAATGTCCAAGTGGGGCCCAAGTAGCCATTTTTCCTCCCTGGTGTCATGTGACTCGTTAGTGGTACAAGGTATCAGGTGTGAAGGGGGAGCAGGTTATCGCTCTCACTCCCTCATACTGGTCACAGTTCCACATGGCACCTCATGGCAATGAACTCTCTGAGGATCTGAAAAAACGAATCGTTGCTCTACATAAAGATGGCCTAGGTTATAAGAAGATTGCCAAGACCCTGAAACTGAGCTGCAGCATGGTGGCCAAGACCATACAGCAGTTTAACAGGACAGGTTCCACTCAGAACACCCCTTGCCATGTTTGACCAAAGAAGTTGAGTGCCCGTGCTCAGCGTCGTATCCAGAGGTTGGCTTTGGGAAATAGATGTATGAGTGCTGCCAGCATTGCTACAGAGGTTGAAGGGGTGGGGGGGTCAGCCTGTCAGTGCTCAGACCATACGCCGCACGCTTCATCAAATTGGTCTGCAGGGCTGTCATCCCAGAAGGAAGCCTCTTCTAAAGATGATGCACAAGAAAGCCCGCAAACGGTTTACTGCAGACAAGCAGACTAAGGACATGGATTTCTGGAACCATGTCCTGTGGTCCGATGAGATCAAGATAAACTTATTTGCTTCAGATGGTGTCAAGCGTGTGTGGCGGCAACCAGGTGAGGAGTACAAAGACAAGTATGTCTTGCCTACAGTCAAGCATGGTGGTGGGAATGTCATAGTTTGGGGCTGCATGAGTGCTGCCGGCACTGGGGAGCTACAGTTCATTGAGGGCACCATAAATGCTAACATGTACTGTGACATACTGGAGCAGACCATGATCCTCTCATTGTTATACAAGCTGTAGACTCACTACTTTACATTGTAGCCAAGTGTCATTTCTTCAGTGTTGTCACATGAAAAGATATACTTAAATATTTACAAAATGTGAGGGGGTGTATTCACTTCTGTGACATACTGTATATGAAAATTGCTAAATGAAGACGGCACAAAGTTAGTGAATCTGTAGTGATCCAAGGAAGAATTTAAATGCAGAGTGGGAGGTAGTTTGTTGATTACTTGGAGAATCCAAGGCAGAACTACCAACTGTGTGCCTTTTAAATGACTGGAGTAGGGGGGGAAACCAGTCAAGTGAGGGGGTAGCAATTATGTAATCCGATGAAGAGAAAAGAGGAATAAAGGAAGATGAGCAAAGAGTGGCTAAAACCTACATAAAAAGACTACATCCAAGCAGTGCTCAGAATCTGTATGCTAAGCATAAATGTCATTTCCAGAATTGCTGGCCATGACTCTAAAATACTGTTTATACCTGAACAGAATATGTCCCCAGAAAATTGGGCATAGTCAGAGTTTATTGAAAAGGCACTTGTTAATCCTCATCTCCTATTGAACCGAAGCCTAAGTATGCATAACATAACAAAAATATGATCTCCCCCAGTTCACTCTTCCTTTCCTTCCTTCTCTCTTTATTGTAAGGTTGTAAGTTTCTTGTGGCAGGAACCTGTTATTGTGTTGGTGTATAACAGGGGTGTGGAATCTCTGTCCCGAGGTCACTTGATGTGGCCCTCAGGAATTGCTGGACCGAACCAAGCCATGTAGCAGCCTCCCTGGGGCCTGGCTGGCCAGCGAGGATCATGGGGCCCAGCCATGCTGTGCAGCAGCCTCCCTGGGGCCTGGCTGGCCAGCCAGAATTGCTGCAGGGCCTGGAAAAGTTACTGTCACAGTTCAGGTTTGCACTTGATTATATCCCAGATGGTGTGGCCCAATATGCTAATGAGTGTGTGACCTAATATGCTATTATTAGGGGATGTGGTCTAATCTGCTACTGAGTTCCTGCTGGGCTTTTTCTACAAAAAAGCCCTGGACCTATGCATTTGACTAGGGCGGCAGGCCATGTGTGTGTGTGCCAGATTAAGCTCTCCCCACATGACTTCAAATAGAAAAACAGTTATTTGCATTAATTTTGCTGGCCTGAATCATTCTTCCTCAGCAGAGCACTGTTTTTTAAGTTGATAATTTTTTATGGCCTGCAAATGATGTTATAAATATCCATATGGCCCTTGGCAGAAAAAAGGTTCCCCACCCCTGGTGTATAAAGAACCATACCCATTGACCTATAAAGGAGGAGGAAGAGCTGGAAGAGAGCCAGTCAGAAGGTCGATTGAAGAAGGTTTCAGACTTAAAATATGTAACAAATTAGGAAGGCGTGCATCCACAGGATGCAAGTTTGATTAAATAGAAGTGCAGAGCATAGAAGGCAAGCACGTTGGTGGATATTCTTTTTAATCAAATATGTGACTGTCTGAGGCCTGTTCTGAAACTCTGTGGCTACAGCAATTAATCATAGGCATTATCTCATATGCTGTAACGTCAGAGAAAATTTTCAAAATCAGTTTATAGACTAGCAGGGGGAAGGGGAATGCTGTAATTTGGGAACGTGAGTGCACTTCAAATGCCCTGCTTACTGGTGCCTGACGTTTGCCTCATGACCCCTGTGAGCCATCATGTGATGCTCTCTGTTTAATGGCCAATCAATTTTGGTTGTGAAACAAAATACTGTCAGACTCTCAGAGATCTCACCAAAAGCAGGCTACTGATCCAAGGGCAGTCGGCTTGGCCTTATGTCTGACATTCACTCCTTTTTAAAGTGTTACCTCCTTCTCAAAAGTCATAAGGAACTGTAAAAAAAAAATTTCTAAAGATTTCCCTCTTTTCTTTTTGTAAACCAGAAGATTCTTGGAGGGGGGAAGTTGTCAAAAAGAGATGGAAAGTTCAGAGTGATGTGACTTTACAGGCAAAGAACAGGAGAAAGTAAATGTGCAGCAAAGAATGGGTTAGTAGAAAGACAGAAGGGAAGTTGTCCTTGCCTGACATTTAAGTCCTGTCAGGACCTTGTTAATAAGGGGATAGAGAGGATGACTGAGAAGAGTGCCAGTCTAAGTGATTGTGAGGTGACAGAGGAGAGCAGATGGACTGACTGCATGACCTCAGTCCAAAATGTAGAAAATGGTTTCAGGATGTTGGAACTGAAAAAAGTGATGAATGGTGACTAATGCTGCTGAAGCTTCAGGAAAATTCATAGAAAGGGTCTCGCTTCTCAAAAAATACAAATCATTTAGAAAGTCCAGGTAGCTATATTGGTCTAAAGAAAAATCCAAAACCAAAAGCCAGGTAACAACTTTTGCTAGGATCAATTGAAGCGGCACAAAACAACACAAGCCTTCCAGTTCTCCAGAGCTGTTCATCAGTGTGTTTAACATGGGAAAGAACTGACAAGGCCGGGTCATGGCCAAAAATATCTCACCCCAATGTTCTGTTCTTGCCTTTAACATCCAACCTGATTAAGAGATCTGGAGAACTTGGAAGTTTGCACATATTAATTAGTGGCCAGAAGTAAGAGTCTGCTTAGCGACCTCAAATACAATGCCAAAGTATTTTGGCTGACTGCTAGAAAATACATTTCCATTGTGAGCGCAGAGGTCCTTGTTATCAATGGGAAGTGTTCATATTCCTCTCATAATTCATATTGCAGCAGAGTGTTTTCCATTGTCAAGACTTGAGTGCTGGAATGCAATCCAAGGTTGCTAAAGGTAAATTACTTTTCATCTGCTACAGTTAAAAAGATACTTTATTTAGCTCTGACCGTCCTATGCTAACATCCTGCATGGGTGACCTGTGCCAGATACATTAAGGGAAATGAACAAGTATGCTGGTCCTTTTGGTTGACATTTAGACAATTTCAGGCTTAGATTTTCATATGCCCTTACTCTCTTTGGTTAAAAAGGCAGTGATAATTGTGTTTTATGTATTTAACTTTAATTATTTGTAACTCCCAAGTTATGCTGGTCACCAAATGTATACCTCAAATTTAAGAAATTGTTTCCATGGGCTTAATTTTTTAAAAAAAGTTGTATAGATACAGGAATCTGCTTACTCAAGGATCATAGGTCTCCATTTTCCCCTCACTTCAACAGTGCTTCTGACCCTAGCAAAGCTGACTTCCAGGTTTGTGGGGTCCATGTGGAGTAATAGCCCATGTGGTTGTTGGGCTGCAGTGATCAAGGGGAAGTGAATTAAATTGTTCCTGTCTTCCTTTTCTGTCAGAGCAGCTCTGCAGAGGGATGAATAGAAAGAATAGCACCTCCTTACCCCTCCTGGAATGGCTGTTGTTACTCGCCTGAGTCCTGTGACCTAGAAATTGATTTTCTCAGTCAGTAGCAAGTGCTAGGGTGTGTGTGTGTGTAAAAGTGGGAAAGATCAGAGTCAATGGCACCTACTTGTGATAAAATCATTAGATCAACCCAGTCTTTCTCTTCTTTTAAAAAAATTCATTACTTACCCATATGAAAGTCTTCTGTATCTTTTTAGTTTTTGCCTTAGGATAATGTCAGTCATTAATTGTAAATCATAAGAAGGTTGAAATGTAGTGGTAAGTCAACTTACCTGCCTTCGCCCACAGACACCATTGCCTTCTCCCCTGCTCTGCTCAACTTAACCTACATGGCCATCAGTCAGTTCAAAAGTGTGACAAAAGTATATTTAAAGCTTTCTCTCTCTTTTCACATGCACATTGTTGGATAAAGCAACTTTAAATGTTATGTGTGAGTCCTGTCTTACAGTGAGTATACGCAACTGCAGCTTTGTATGATGGATCAGTGTGAAAATATGTAGTGCACGTGACATAATTTTAAAAATGCTTTCTCATATGCTGTTACTCTTTTTTTTTGAGATGAAGAATCCTTATCTTCACATATGGAAGGTATTTCAAATGTGTCATAGATGCTGATGCATTTTTTCAAAAAGCATTACGATGACTCTTAAAACAGAGTGAAGGAATTACCGTACTAGTGGTGAGAACAGCTGCTTTGGGGCAAAGTTTATGCAAACTCAAAATGTACTCACAAATGTCCTACCATCAGCAGACATATTTTGTTGTTCTGAAGTGCTATGGAACTAGATCATTTTAGTTTCCAGAAAAGATAATTTTAAAACCTTGCAGCAAAAGCCTGTTTATATACAGATAACATTATGTGAATGGCAGTGTAGCTTTCACTAAGAGAACGTCTTGAAATAAGGGGGTTTTGACAGATAAAATCTGATACTAAATGCTAGAATGACTCTATGATCTTGCCATGTATCAGAATATAAGTTCTCAGTTTCCAGACCTGATACATTGTGGTTTAAAACATATTTAATGCTTTACATTATCGTTTACATCTTTCACTAATGATTTTTTTTCACCGTATGTGGCCTAGATACGTAATAAGGTCAATAAGAATAAAAATCCCAACAGAAATAGATTATTGTGTTCCATGCCAGTATGAACTATTCCTTGATGGCACAGTTCTTTTTTCCAGATAGATGTTATCAGCCGGTTGCTCAGGATAGACTGTTTAAAAATAGAACAGCTGAGTAAATCCGCCAGGTAGAGTGTAGTTACTTGTGGTTTGTACATCTTTAAATTGGGGTTATTTTTTTTCTTCCTCCCAAGGAACTTACTGCAACTAATGCTAAGCTTCTGAGGGTACATACATACATACAATTATGATTTTGAAAACCTTTAAGAACGTAAGAGCCATTGTGGATCAGACCAAAAGCCTGTCAAGTCCAGTATTCTGTTCACACAGCGGCCAGCCAACTACTTCTAGGAAGCCCACACACAGGAAGACTGTGACAGCATTATCCTGCCTGTGCTCCCCAGGAACTGATTTAAAGAGGCATATTACTTCTGGCACAGTCATGATAAGTACTTCTGGTACTTATCATGACTGCCCAGTCATCCATGAATTTGTCCTCTTCCCTTTTAAAGGCTTCCAAATTGGCTGCCGTTACCACACTCTGTGGCAGCAAGTTCTACAGCTTAACCATACACTGTGTGAAGAAATACTTAATTTCTCTGTCCTGAATCTCCCATCCTTCAGCTTCAGTGGCTGGCCTCGGGTTATGGGAGATAGAGAAGAAGCATAGAATTGTTGAGTTGGAAAGGGCCATACAGTCTGTCTAGTCCACCCTGTGCTCAGTGCAGGATCAAGCTAAAACAGGGATGGCCAAACTTGCTTAACATAAGAGCCAAATAAAATAAACATCAGATGCTTGAGAGCCACAAGACATGAACATCAAAGGGAGGGAGGCAAATGGGAGGAAAAGAAAGCAACTAACTTTAAATTCATTCTCCAAACCACCAGCTGAGTTGGCATAGAGAAGTGGTTTAAAAGAGAGAAATGCCTCCTCCAGCCAGCCAATGGAGCAGTTTGGGCTTTGACACAATATGTGTGAAAGAGCCACATGTGGTTCCTGAGCCTAAAGCATCCATGAGAAGAGCTCATCCAGCTACTGCTTGATTCCCAGTGAGGGAGAGCTCACCATACTTCTAGGCATCCAATTCCACTTCTGAACGACTCTTACTGTAAATAAAAATTAGCTTAATACCCATTATTGCAAGTTCTGTGCCTACTGCCAACAGGAAAAGCTCCCTGCCCTCCTCTAAGTGACAGCCTTTGAAATTCTTAAAGAGAGCAATTATGCCCCCTCTTCTCTGTATTCTCAAATTCTTCAGCCTTTCCTAAAAGGGCTTGGTCTCCAGGCCCCTGGTCATCTTCATTGCCCTCCTCTACACCCACTCCATTCTGTCCACATCCTTTGTGAAGTGAGGCCAATGCAGTGTTTAGCAGGATTATGACATCTTGTAATGTTTCTCCCTGCGCACTCTCTCTACACCGTGCATTATTTCCTAAACCTCTGTAATGTCTCTCCTTACTTGCCTTTTGCCCCCACTAGGCTAAGCAGCCCTAAACAGTGTAGCAGATCCTTAAGGGCAGCTGGTATAGTTCCCTGGTCATTTTGGTTGCTCTTTTCTGCACCATTTCAAGCTCTGCAATATCCTTTTTTCAAGTGCAGTAACTAGAACTGCACACAGTATTCCAAGTGCAGTCTCATCTTAGATTTGTATAAGAGCTATATAATAGTGTCGGTTTCATTCTCTGTTCCTGTTCTAATTATGGCCAGCATGGAACTTAATTTTTACACAGCAGTCATACACTGGATAGATATTTCCATTGAGCTATCCACTGCCACTGCAAGGCCCCTTTCTTGGCCTGTTGCTGCCAGCTCAGATCCCATCAATGTATATGTGAAGTTGGAATTATTTGCCCCAATATGCATCACTTCATGTTTTCTCACATTGAATGTCATTTACCATTTTAATGTGATTTCCCCAGTTTATAGAGATCCTTGCAATCTGTTTTTGTCCTAACCAGCCTAAATAATTTGGTTTTATCTGCAAACTTGGCCACATCACTACTTGCCTCTAATTCCAAGTAATTTTTGAACACGGGTATGGCTTGTTGTGTCACAGGAGGCTGCCTGGCCCTACCATTGTTGTGGGGGGGGGGACTCATGAAACACCTCTGCGTGTCAGGTCTTCGATAGTCCAGCTTCATTTTATAATGTTGAAATGGGGGAAGGGGTGCTTGCTTTTCCAAGCAACAGTGCAATGTGAGTGAATCTGGTGCCAGTATTCCTTCAGGGTACGCTCCCCTTGCTGTGAGGTGTATAGAGGGTAGATAGCCAATCCAGAACATGAAAGATTATTCTGCTGCTTGTTGTAAATTCACACAAAACGTCAGCTCAAGTTCCTTCATTTTCATAGAGATTTTGACAACTTGAATGAATTGTGCTTTTCTTGTCGCTTGTATTATGCCCCTCACACAATGATCTGCAGGATATCAGGCTTCTCACAGTCCAAAAGGCATGGTTTTAGAACAAGTGGCCCTTATTAACACCTCTTTTACTTCATCACTACACTGATCCACCTTTTACTTCACTGCTACCTCTGATCCACTGATGGCACCTTGTACAACTGCTCTCATTCTTACTCTCAACTTTCCCTGAGGAGTGTCCACAGGGTGCTCACTCAGAGCCAGTTCCATTAAAAGAAGCAAATAGATTTGTGAAGATGATTTGTCATGTATTTGTCTATTTTCATACTTAATTTATACTGTACTTTTCTCCCCAAAGTGGCCCATAACATTCTCCATCATTCTATTTTGTCTTCACAGTAGCCCTGTGAAACATGTTAGGTTGAGAATGTGGCTGGCCCAAGGTCACCCAGCAAGCTTCCATGGCAGAGTGGAGATTCGAACCTGGGTCTCCAAGATCCTAGTCTGGCACAATATCCAGAAGGGGAAGACCAGGCTCCCCATGTATTAGGTTTAAAATGTCATAAATCAAATAGTGATTTCCCACTTGTATAACCAACACAGCAGCTTCTTTGCTTTTTAAATCATATGAAAAGTCTATGGCTGTTGATTTTGTTTTTAATTTTTCAAAATACAAAATGCCAGAGTGCTGCTTCCCATGCAGCAGCCTCCCACTGATACACACACACACCTGCCTCTCCAGTTAGTAAATGTTGGTGTTCTATAAAAAGTTCACCCAGATCCAATTTGAGATTAAATGTGTTATTAAACATTTTAAGTGGCCTCTTTTTCCCCTAAAGATACTGTTACCACCGATATATTAATGCACCCTGTTGTATCTTCAAATGCAAGTATGAGATAGGTAGTATAGATTAAACCATACAGTTTACACAAAATTTGGAGAAATTATATGTAACCAAGTGGTTCACCCATCAAGTAGTCAACGTTTATTTATTTATTTATCTATCTATCTATCTATCTATCTATCTATCTATCTATCTATCTATCTATCTATCTATCTATCTATCTATCTATCTGGGATTTATATCCCGCCCTTCCCACCGAGTGGCTCAGGGCGGCTTACAACATATATAAAACTAACATAAAAATATAAAATTACACTTTAAAATTAACATTTCATAATATATAATTAAAATCAAACATTTGTTATAACTACGTTATAACAACCTTATCAATGTTATCAAACACCTCTCAAGCCACAAGTTAAAAATGAGAATGAAGGAACAGCATTCCCGGCAAGGCAACTTTATTTATATTGGACACATTTATGATATATGCGGAAAAGGGAGGACCAGGTTCTCAAAAAAGTGTTCACATTTGTTTGAGCCTAGTTGGCACTTTGAGATTCCCCCTCCCCTTTGCTGTGGTCGAAGATAGCAATGGTTTACCGTCATATCTGGCCCTGATCTGCCCCCTATAAGAGGAATTAATAATTTACCTATACCATCAGAATGTTCTTAAGATTTAATTTAAATGGGTTTTAGACTAATTTTATATATGCCTGTGAATCTGTGTTTTAAACAATGCTGTACATTGCCCTGAGCCCTCTGAGGGAGGGCAGTATATAAATTAAAAAATTATTTGTAAAAATCTTTCTATCTTGTCTTTGTTTTTTTGCTATTCTCTCTCTCTTTGCTATTATCTTTCTAAAAGCTTATACTTGTATTTAGTGTCCTGAAGGAGTATTATTGGTATCAGTGATTTTAGTTCAAAGGGGAGAGGACATTCCTATTTGTCTTACACCATTTGTTTGAAGGCTTGAGATTAAGGTTGCCAACTCCAGGTTGGAAAATGTCTGGAGATCTGTGGGGAAGGGAGGGACCTCAGGAGTGATAGAGCAAAATCCACCATGCAAAGCAGCCATTTTCTCTAGGGTACCTGATCTCTGTAATCTGGAAATCAGCTGTAATTCTGGGGGATCTTCAGGACCTACCTGAAAGCTAGCAATCCTGCTTGGGGTAGAAATTTAAAATCAGGAATTGTGAGGGCAAGGTGAACTGTATAAAACAACTTTTCTCTGCTGGCTACCTAAATGAATTGCAAACAGGAAAGGGGGGCTATTTAAAAACCTATACGTTCTCATTCCACCACCACTTAAAAATTTTTTTTTGAATGCACCCTAAGATTTGTAGATCATTGTGGTAGAGGGCATATGTCCCTGGTTAAGAATCACTGGTATCACAGGGGGTATTTGAGTATTGGTCTGTGGTATAGGATTGACGAAGTTACAAGTATGTCAGTCACAAGTTTTGTGTGTTTGTTAGAGAGAATGCTACAGTCTTTCTAAATTCAGTTTACAGGAAGGAAATCTTTACCAAATAAGGAGAAAGAGGAATTATCTTTTCCAAGAAAAATAAGGTCATTCTTTTGGGTCATCTATGCTGGGTCTCTGTTCCAGATACAAAATATCGTATTTGAGAAAAAAAGAAATATCTGGAAAGTTTTTGGTTTTTATCAAATATTCATTGTATGTGGTTATGTACTCCACTTCTTCATTCTAGCTACCTCCCCCCTCCCCAAGATGTTGGAGTACACCAGGTTCTGGGTGTTTGCATATGAATTCTGGATAATTGAGAGAGAGAGACTGCCAATTTGGTTAGTGTTGTCTAACACCTCTCTGATCAGAACTGGATTTGGAGGCTTTTGAAAAGCAGTTCTTTTATTGTCTACCTTTGCTTCTATCACTGGAGACTTGCAGATGGTCAGAGCCTCTCAGCACAAGTACTTCTAAGCATATGCAGTATGCCTTCATACCAAGTAACAAGAGCCATTTGGATTGGTTAAGAATTGTGAAGGTGTGGCTTTCCAGGTTGGCCTAAGTATTTCACCTCTTGTTTCAGAAAATATGTGCTGACAATAGGAGAAATCGTCTTGCCATTTTTGTGTAAAGTAGTCTCATGAATAAAAAATAACCTGGTTTTCTGGATCACAAAAATCCACCTAGCTGTCAAAGAATTGTGGCAACCAAATAGCATTGCCCTTGAACACAGAGTTGTTGCTGGTTAATATAAAATGATAAACAAATTATTCTATGCTAAACCTTTTAATACCCTGACCTGGATCTCATCAGATCTTGGAAGCTAAGCAAGGTTGGCCCTGGTATTTGGATTCCAGAGTTGCAATGCAGAGGAAGGCAGTGACAATGAACCTCTGTAAGTCTCTTGCCTTGGAAGCCCTACAACGTTACCATAAGTCAACTGTGACTTGATGGTACTTTACGCACACACACAAATTCTTTTTATACCCAAACTAATAGTCATCATTATGTAATAATTAGGCTAATAATCCTAACCCTTCTCTCAGCTTGTGCAGCACCCTTGTGCAGAAGTGATCCTCTGCTGTAAAGCATATTTCTTCAGCAATAGTTGCTTCCACTTAAACAAGACCAGTGCCTTTCAAGGCACCAAAAATGCCTAGTGCCAGAGTGACATTGTCTGCAGCAGCAGTTCACCTTTGACCAACTATTGACGAGTTAGTCCTACATTGTACCACAAGACAACTTTGGTGCATTGCAGAGATGATGTGGTAGAGCTCATTTGCCCTGAGACATCCAAAAATATTTACCTTATATTCCAGGAGAGGAGAGGGAAGGCAAAAAAAAAAAAAATCTGTTTTACCTTCAGTATCAGAAGCTTTTTCACAAGATTTCATGTAGAATCCTTATCAGCTACTTAACAACAAATGAAAAAGTGATGTTATTACTCATATTTCAAAGTCATTTTGCTACCAAAATTGCCATGATCAAAGGCCACCGTCCTGGGGACAACCTTGTTTGTCTGTGTCTCTGAGGATGTACCCCTCCCTCCCTCCTTCCCTCATTTTTTCAGTTTGTTTTTTCAATAAATCAGACTTTGTGTCTCACCCGTAGGAGAAGCTGTTGCAACATGAACCACTGCAGAATGCTAACTAATTTCATAATGCTCTGCATAAGGTGACCCACTTGCAAGTTTATCCTGCAGTCATGCTTTAAGCTCCGTTTCTGATTTATGTAACAGCATATTGGTTTCATCTGATAACTATCGAAACTATTCCCCAGCTATTTGTTACCTTCCTATAAGTCATCTCTTTGGTTTGTGCTGTGCTCTGATTTAAGAAAAAAGATAAGTTTTAGTTTGCTAATCAATATTAGAATAACAAATGCTAAGTAAGAAAATAAATACTATTTATACATGGAGAAGGAGAAGCAGGTAAATGTGTTTGGTATGTTTTGCCTTTATTTTGTTGTAGGGGTAGAGTTGGTCACAGTTGCTTTCCAGCCTTCAGTTCTTCATTTTTTTCTGGAGACAGAGTCTCGTTTTCTTTGTCCCATGCTTGTACCCCAAATATATATATAGACTATATATATATATACTAGATATACTAGATATATACTAGATATAAATATATACTAGACAGCTTCTGCCATGGAGTCTGTTTCCTTTCCTACTAGTGCTTTCTATTTGCATAAGATCAGTGCTTTTTTCAATGAGTCCATGTGCAGATGTGTTAATGGAAGAGAAAGTGCTCTCTATAGCAAACATTGTTTAGCACATGTGGAACTTCTCCAGAGCATCCAAATCTTTATTGACATAAGTGGAGTATACATTTGATTATTTAAATCACAGTTTTTCACACTCTTCCATATATCAATAGACAATGCCTTGTTCCAAGCTAAAAGGTATTCACAATGTGATTTGTGAAAACACCTCTAACAAATAAGTCTCTTATCTCCCTGCAAGATAGGTAGATGTTATATGGTGAACTGCACTGGAAAGTTATGCTCACAGCATCACTATTGCAAAATGACTGTAATTCTACAGATGGGTTTCTACTGGCTTCTGGATCCTCTGCAGCTATGATCAGTGCCTTTTATCAGATTTGGCCGATTGGCCAGCTGCACCCACAACTGGAGCAGAATGCCACTGGCATTTATTCTTTGGTGATTTCTGGGTTAGCATATTATACACTAATGACTATATGTTCCTCTACTCTTGAAAGCTGTTCAAAAACTACTAGCGTTCCATAGCGCTATTGCTCATCTTTGGAATGAGCAAAATACAGTATATAACATGGGCATTGTTCCAACAACTGTATTAGCTCTGTCTGTGTTTCCAGGTATATTCAAATATGAGTTTTGTCCTCCAGTCTGAAAGGTTTCAGCCTAATCTCTCTAGAAACACCCATTCTCCTATGAGCCCTTTGTAAGCAGAGAACAAGGTCTTTTCAGTGGTAGCTTCAGAGCTGTGGGATCTGTTTCCATTAAGACCTCGCTTGTCTCAACACTTTCATCTTTTGGGGGAAAAGTGAACAATTTTTAATTTTGCTGGGTGTTTGAGACTGAATTTAAAAAAAATTTTTAAATATTTTTTAAATATTTGTAAAAAAAATTAAAAAAATATTTAAAAATATTTCATTCTGGTGCTGAAATAGGATGTGCTCTGTGGTGGTCTAAATTTTTCTTGGGCTTTTATTTATTCATATTTGAGTATGTAAACTGGTTTGGAATCCATTTAACAAAAAAAAGAGTAAATTCTGGCTTTGAAAATAGGTCCTTTAGTGGAGTCCTGATTCTAATTAAACCCTGCTTCTATGATATTTTAGCTGCACAAAATCAAAGCAATAATCATGGAAGCAAATTTCAGAAGTAACTTTGGGCTGGCTTAGTTTAGTACCAAGGTGATTTAATTAATAGGTATGGATAAACTTAAAATAGTGCTGGACTTTTGATTACCTGTTATTGAATGTTCCCTGTAACCTTGATTATGTAAGTTAAAAGCGTAGAGGGAAAGCATAGAGGGAAAAATTTTCTTGGCAGTTTGATCCATCTGTTTTGCCCTCCTGCTGTTCTCTTAGATTATTGCCATTGAGCTACTGGCTAATAATTTCTTCTTCCCCACAACATCTTCATTTGCAACAAAGTACCCCTCTCATCCTTAAGCTCTGTAAAATTTTGCACCATCCTCCTTCTGTTTTGGCTGCATACCAGTGGCCCAATTTTCTGGTCTCCTTCTTTTTTGTGGCAATGTAAGCTCATTTTATCTCAAAGCATCTGTGAGGTTTTTCTCTATCCAGACTTGACACTTCACATCCTTCACAGAAGTTACCCAGTTTTTACAATATCTTGTTAGGAAACTTCTTTCCTCACCGTCTGCTCTAGGAGTTAATTTTATAGGAAGATCACTCTGAGGAGAAGATGATAGTGGGCTAGCACCTTTGCTCATCCTCCAGAGTTTGCTGCCATCAAATTCCGTTTCCCTTCTCATACCTCCATTCCCGTGGATTGGCCATTGTGAGGGGTTATGGTATTCTTCAAGTGGCTGAATTTACCATGGGGGATTTCAGTTATCAGTTTTTCTCCTAAGCTATTACAACTCAGCTAGAGACTGTGAGACTCTTGGATAAGCAACACAGGCTTTTTTAAAAAAAAAAACTTACTATATATGTGGTATTAGTAACCAGTACTCTTATTCTATTTGCCAACCAGTTCTGAATTTCTTCTCTTATAGCACTCATTTTTTTGTCGACTAACAGAAGATAAAAAATCGGAAAAATTCTTCAAAGTGTTTTATGATCGCATGAAAGTAGCCCAGCAAGAAATCAAGGCTACAGTCACTGTTAACACTAGTGATTTGGGAAATAAAAAGAAAGATGATGACTCAGACAGGGATGTACCTGCCAGGAGAAAAGGTAACTTTAGCACCACAGTTTATAAGGTAGAATGATGAAGTTCTTCCACTGATGTTCTAGTCCACATCATGGAAGTTCAAACCTGTTAGAACACCATTCCCATTTCACTCATTTGAGACATTGCTGAACAGCAGGGCTTTTTTTCTGGAAAAAGAGGGACCAGAACTCTCAAGAGGGAAACGAAGGAGAAACACACACATGCCCCTCATGAACTTAACATTTTTTGAGAATTTTGTTTCCATGAAGAGGATCCAGAACTCCACTCCGCCATGTTCCCCCAGAAAAAAAGCCCTGTGGTGTTCTTAAAATGAGTCTGCCAGCCAGACATGCTGCTTTGATGCCTCCTGCTCCAAAGGCAGTAGAATTCTGCTCCTACTTAGTCTTGAATACAGCATCTCCCATGTTCTAAATTTGGAATAGAGATTAGAAATTACTTAAAATGTGCACATTTAACCTCAAACTCTTCCCCACAACACTCCCCTTTTTTCACATTGATATACATGATGCATCAGTACATGTTTCTGTTTTCCAATAACATGTTGTTGCGCAAAACTGAAGAGGGTTGCTTCCTAGTGGCATGTTATCAGTAATCAACAGTGTATATTGATGCATATGAAACATGTATATATACTGGAAAATACAGCTTAGGCAACAAGTAACAAATAGCTGAATCCATCATTACATTTGTATTACCCCAGAATTCTTAACTTTTTGATTTTTTTAAATAGAGAGAGAAATAATTTATACAAATTCCTAACATGTTGAGTAAATAGGTGCCTTAAAATCAGTTTGGAGTTGCAGAAAAGGAACAATGAAACATGGGAGAACTTTTCTTCTTGACAACTTGAATTATTGCCCAGCCTCTGTAATTTCTGATCCCTCAGTGAAAACAGTTTGTATGTATGATACGATTTTTCCTAATGCTACAGCAAATAGCATGTAGTGTTTGCCACATACTAGGTCTTTTTCTTTGAAAAGTTCTAGAACTTTGGCAGCAGGTGCCTTTTAGCATTGTATATGATCATTTATTGAGACATCCAACAATGGATACTTAACATTTATTCCATAACAGATTCTTTAAAATTAAAAAGGAGGTTTATTCTACCAGTTTTCTATGCTGCCTCTTCAAGAGTCCTGCTCAAGGTGGCTTACAGTGATTTACACTGAAAAGCAGAG
The DNA here is from genome assembly GCF_032191835.1 of Heteronotia binoei. Taxonomy (NCBI): domain Eukaryota; kingdom Metazoa; phylum Chordata; class Lepidosauria; order Squamata; family Gekkonidae; genus Heteronotia; species Heteronotia binoei. The sequence continues at coordinate 69,042,575 of NC_083227.1, forward strand.
TGCTTGGTGATTATGTGTTAATCCTGCTAGAATTGGTGGATGTATTTGTTCAGTGACTTGGCTGCTAACTTGCTAATGGAATTTGATTTTCTAGTGTTGAGGGAACCCATGACCCAAATTGCAGAGGAAGTGCGGGATCAGTTGGTTGAAGCGTCTGCTGTTACAAGGAAGGCCTATAACACTTACAGGAGGGAAGCTGATCCTGATGACCATTATTCAACTGGGGACGGAGTACAGTCTGCAGCAGACAAGAACAAAGATGAGTTGGAGATGAGTCCTGTGATCACGATAATGCAACCCATTCTACGGTTCTTGCAGCTGCTGTGTGAAAACCACAATCGGGACCTGCAGGTATGCAAGACTGCATGCTTCTGTCTGCTTTATCCTTGGCAGACAAGTCAGTCTCTCTCTTTCAGCAAAGGACATTTTCTTAATGAATAGTATGCTGGCCTGGGCACTGAGTGAAAATATGGTCAGTTCTTTAGGAGGCAGAATACTCCAGGGGTGGCCTTTTTTAGCCTGAAATTAAAGTAATGCAGCATCTCTGTTCTGTTGCTTTTTCCTTGAGTTGAAACTTATTTGAAGAACTGACATACAAATAAACAAATGCATGAACTTTGCTTCCTCAGGGCTTGTTCCTGGTTATACTATGGATGCTGTCAATTTTGGATCCTATAGAAAAATGTTACACAGTGTTGGACTAGGCCAGGTTCAATCCCCCCCTCTACCATGGAAGCTTGCTGGCTGACCTTGAGCCATTTGCACACTCGCAGCTTAATCTGCTTTACCATGTTGTTATAAGGATAACTGGAGGAGAGGAGAAGAGTGTAAGCCATTTTGGGTCCCTAATGGGGAGAAAGGCAGGAGAGGAGAAGCAAATAATAAAGCATAACTGTAGGGAGGATACTTATTCTTGATTTGGTTTTATGAGCAATTCCTGACCTTGCCATGTTACTAAAACTTAATGTACCCAGTTAGGGTTTTTCACATACTCCCAGAATCTGTATGTCTGTTCCCCTTGAAATCTGCAACAATCAGATGGTCTAGACCATGTTTTTAGTGTCATTCATTGTAAGAAAAGCTTGTAGGGTGCTAAATAAATATCCAGGGCATCAGGGGTCATTTTGTATAAAAATAGATGATGGAGCTCATCCAGGGATTGTTATGCAGCTGCACATACCATTCAATGGACAAGGAGGTGGAACTCTCAGAAGGAGGTGGAATTCTCAGAAAAGTTCAGGAGTTGTGCTCCTGTGAGCTCCCACTGAATCTGAGGCCTGCAGGGCATCATCTGGGCTTTTGGAAGTCTTCGACTAAGTTTTTATGTACTACAGTAGAAGGGCTAAACCTATGTTTGATGTTACTGGTAGTTGTTCCCTACTTCAGGTAGCCCACCTGAATTAAGTTAGAGTTGATGCCTTTTCTGTAATAGTCCCCACCCTACAGCTCCCTAAGGAGAAATAAAATATGTAAAAAGATTGAACATAAGAGAAGCCATGTTGGATCAGGTCAATGGCACGTCCAATCCAACACTCTCTCACATAGTGGCTAAAAAAGGTGCCATCAGCGGTCCACCAGTGGGGCCAGGACACTAGAAGCCCTCCCACTGTTGCCTCCCACCCCAGCACCAAGAATACAGAACATCATTGCCCTAGTCAGAGAGTTCCATCAATACCCTGTGGCTGATAGCCACTTATGGACTTCTGCTCCATATGTTTATGCATATGTTTATTGCTTTGAAACAACATCAGTCTCCTATTTATTTAGCATAGTTCTAAGACGGTGGTAGGTTAGAATGTTTGAATGGGCCAGGAATATCCAGCTTCAAGCACTTGTTTGCCATGACACTCACTAGGGGGTCCTGAGATTATCATTCCCTTTCAGGAAAACCAGCCTGCCTATATTGTTGTGAGGATAAAATAGAGGCAAAGAGAAACATGTTAACTACCTTCATTTATTTGGGGGAAGATTGGGGTAATAATTTAATGAACTAGCTAATGTTGATCAAAAAAATGATTTGAGCCTTTTCCACTCCTTCCCCCCCCACCCCAATTCCCTTCTATAGAACTTCCTCCGTTGTCAAAACAACAAAACTAACTACAACTTAGTGTGTGAGACTCTGCAGTTCCTGGACTGTATTTGTGGAAGCACAACTGGAGGGCTTGGACTTCTTGGTCTTTACATCAATGAGAAAAATGTAGCTCTAATCAACCAGACACTGGAAAGTTTGACAGAATACTGTCAGGGACCATGCCATGAAAACCAGGTAATGCAATGAATATTGTGGGAAACATGGGGCCTTCTTCCGTTCTTGTGCTGGCCCATTAGGACTATAGAGAGAATTGGGCTTATTTTATTGGAAGTCCAGGCATGTATGAGATGATAGGGACATTTAATGGGTTGTACCAGGTATTAGTAGAAAAATTACCAAGTTTTATATGACTTTTGTGCCTGAGGCATCATTCTGGTAGGTGGACATTCTTTGAATATGGAAAGAGAAAACCTAGAAGGCAATGGAACATATTAGAATAATCTGGCAAAAAGAAAAGTGGTCAGGTAAAGGCACCACAACTTAATGGCTTATCTAAATCAGAAATAATTGTGTTCCAGCACATTTCATGACTGAAAATAGACATTCTTGTGTATGTCTATAGCCTGAATATCACAAGGGCCATCATAACAGTGGAGAATATATTTCTCTGCATCATGCATACATTTCCTTCTACAATAACTTATGATGCCTACTGGTTTCAGCGAGCTCAGATTGAGGTAAAGATTGTCCAAACTAAGTGAGACCAGTTCTTGGGCTACTGTTCAGCTAAGGTTGCCAGCTCTGGGTTGGGAAATTCCTGGAGATCTTTGGGGTGGAGCCTGGGAAGGTTGGGATTGGAATGGGGAGGGACCTCAGCTGGGTATATTGCCATACAGTACTCCATCCAATGCAGCCATTTTCTCCAGGAGAACTGACCTTTGTCATCTGGACAGTATCTCCTGGCTCCACCTGGAGTTTAACAACCCTGTGTACAGGCAATGCAGAAAAGTGCAGTATATTGGTTTGGATCCTATGTGACACAATCACAGTTGCACTGTCTAAATCCCCGACCCCTTCCCAGTCTACTGTTTCCCCTGAAAATGTGCCCCTTTGTGCTAACAGGCCCTAAGGAACACTATAGGCATATAAGTGAGGGTTAGGAATCACCAAACATTTCCTTCTCTACTGCATGGAAGTGCCTATTGTGAGTTGAAAGGGTACTTAGAATTCACATCTATATTTTTTTAATATAGTGCTTCATTCTCTAGTGAATGTAGTGGTTTCAGTTATTACAGAATAGCTGAAATCATCAAGGTATTCTGTCTTTAATTATCTGAATTAGTGGTTATAGGAGGGGGTAGAAGTGAGTATTAATATTCACTACTGCACATGCAAACACGCCCTCAGACTCTACAAAATCCTTCCCCAAATATCCTCAAGACAGTGATTTATGAGAGGCAGGATATAAAGGAACTTTTCTGGGCATTTCCCCCCTCCTGCCTCCATCAAGCAGAGAAGTAATAAAGGATAGACAAAGATTTCAGGTTTTCACGGCTGGTAACATCATTAGGGTTTGTAGACTCTTTCGGGATCAAGTGCCGTGTTCTACTGGAGAAAGTTTTCCTTCCAGCTGAGAACGAAACGTCTGGAAGGAAAACTTTCTCCAGTAGAACACGGCACTTGATCCTGAAAGAGTCTACAAACCCTAAAGGATAGACAGGTTAACCTTCCCCCTCCCATGCAACCCTCTTGTGCTTTTTATCACCTTCTTGAATGTGATTGGAATAGATCGAGCACTGGGGTTACCAGGTTCCAGGTGGGGCCTAGAGTGCTCTTGGAATTACAACTGATCTCCAGACTACAGAGATCAATCCCCTTGGAGAAAATGGCCACTTCTGAAGGTGGTATCAGTGGCATTGCAAGCCTGCTGATCTTCCTCCTCAGTCTATACCCCCAAGTTTCCAGGAGTTTTCAAATCCAAAGTTGGAAACTCCATCCAGGAATCTTGTGTGTAATGTGACCTTTACCCTCGAATTAGTTTGTAAAAGTATTTGCTTCAAACTGTGGTGACTCTAGAAATCCTTGGAGAAGAACACCTTCCCCCTCCCCCATGAAGGTAGTACTTACACACCTAATTGGCCATTTCACTGTCAATTACGACTAGGATTGCCAGACCTCTTGGTGGAGGTAAGGGTCTGTTACCACATGGCCCTGCCCCCCAGCCCCCAATCAGCTGGCCAGTGGGGGAACTTACAAGTAGAAAGAGGAAGGCCTATGCCATGTTGCCAGGGTTGCCAGGAAGTGACATCATGTCATGTTCAGGGCCAAACCTGGTGTTACTACTCTACCCACAGGGTTGGCATCAGGGTGTCTGGCACCCGAGGCAAGGCCCTGCCTCGTCCCCAGCAGTGGAATGGCTCCTGTGCCTCAGAGTACATACACTGCCCAGTCACCATCAATCAGGCTCCCAGGTCTGTGCTTCTGGAAGCTATGGCAGTATGGTGAGCAAAATTGCTTCCACTCCAGGTAAAAGAAGAAGTCATTGGATTTATATCCCACCCTATACTCTGAATCTCAGTGTCTCAGAGCCATCACAATCTCCTTTACCTTCCCCCCCCACCCTCAAAAGACACCCTGTGGGGTGGGTGGGGCTGAGAGAGCTCTCACAGCAGCTGCCCTTCAAAGACAATTCCTACAAGAGCTATGACTGACCCAAGGCCATTCCAGCAGCTACAAGTGGAGGAGTGGGGAATCAAACCCGGTTCTCCTAGATAAGAGTCCACACACTTAACCACTACACCACACTGGCTCTTGCTCAGCATGTTCTTTTTATCTGCCTCCTTTGCTGACTCATCCCCCAAGGCCCAGACGTTGCTCCTTACAGTCACATTCACATTCCTACAGGTGCAGGTCATCACTGTTTCCCTATCAGCCTGTCAGTCTTGGTCCTACAAGTATTCTGCTCCAGGAATTAACACTAATAGTTGCTGAGCGCTTCTTCTTTCTCTAGAGCTGTCAAGCATTCTCTCCTTCTTCTACGCTCTGCTGGTTTGGGAGAGGATGGAGGAGATGGAGAGACTGGCTTCTGTGGCATCTCTTTCTTCCCTGGAAGATTGAGCAGCCTGGCCATGACTGGGAAGTGTTCTTACTTCCTGATGCTTCCCCTGTTGGGTCTGTTGCTGGACCCAGCTACTCAAGTCGGGACTCCATCACTGTGGGGCCCAATTCTTCCAATACTGAGGAGGAGGCCGATGCTCTGTTATTTGGGCAGTTTTAACATAGAGTTTTTGCTCAAATACCAGAATGTTGTTGGCACAATGACATCACTTCCTGTGTGATGCTGGTGATGTGTCCTGGGTCTTTATCTTTCTCCTGGTAAGCCCCCCTTCCATCACCCAACACTTGCCAGGAGAGACCTGGAAACTCTAATTACGATTGATCCCATCTACTGTAGCTGAAATCATATCCAATATGTTGGCAGTCCAAATGACCACAGGAGGGGAAAGAGAAAGAATGAATATATCATCTCAACGGTTATGGGTACCTGTTTCTAGCAACTAGTATAATACTCCTCTGTGGATTGGTTTGGCAAAACAGAAGGCTTCAGCCTCTGGTTCTTCTATTCTGATCCATTCTCCTTGATCAAGTATCATGTCCTTGGATCAGTCATGGCATTCCTGGGTCAGGGTCTTTATTCTATCCTGGAAGCCAGAAGGCAACCAAGAAGGCTCCAGAAAAGCAGCTATGGTATTGCTCTTTGTGAAACACTCTTGCTATGTTCAAAGTCCTACCAGGCTAATAAGTATTAACTTGGGCAGTGGGTGCCATTTTCTGCTCCCGGGCATTCCAGGGCCAACATAGTTTGACACACACAAAATCTCTCTCTCTGAACACTTTGATCCTTTACAGAGGAATATGACTTTTCAGTTACTCCTCTTAAATTTGCATGTGGGGTGTTATTAATGCTCCTCCTATGATCAAAGCTGTTTCAGCTTTGAATAGAAAAAAAGCTGGGATGAGTGGACATTTTTGTATCTCCTGCATTGTTTGTTCTGTTTTTGTAAAAATGCATTTAAAAAACAAAGGTTATGAAATAGTAATGGATTGGCCAGCAATTATCTGGCATGTCTGTTTGAATGAATAAATTATTGCCTGTTCTGTATGCGTAGAAGTAATGGCAAATGAAATCAAAACCTAAGCATCCAGCGTACCAGAATTTACCATTTAAAAACAAAAACAAGAAACAGAATGACTGGCATTTAAAAACTGTGCTTGCTTATTCATTTACAACAATAAAATGCAAATTAATATATTGACCTTGACAAAGAAAATAGATGGCAACTGTTATTGTTTTATAACTATGAACAATTGTCCATGTGTGTGCCTGCAAACACATGCTCACAAAACTAAAAGTCATTTCGCTGTTTAAAAAGAAGTTAACTTACAGGGAAAAAATAACATTCAATAAACCTTCCATGAAACAATGCAAGATGTTGTCCTTGAGAGTGAAATTTGTTTGAGCATTGTACATGGACACACCAAGCACTGTTTTAAAGGACCCTGTGGTGCTCCCAGCCCACTTTATAATCTGAGGTCATGTCTGATATTAAACCAAGGGGCACTCTGAGATAGCAGATCTGAATGTTTCTCATTTCCTTGCTTTGAAGTGCCTGAGGCTTGGCATGTTTTTTTTTTAATGTATATATACAGAACTGCATTGCTACTCATGAGTCCAATGGTATTGATATAATCACGGCATTAATTCTCAATGACATAAATCCTCTGGGAAAGAAGAGGATGGATCTTGTATTAGAACTGAAGGTAAGTGGCTCCTTAGTGACAAAATTGGGCATAGCCATAGTGGCAGTACAGAAGCTTTTGTCCAGAGACTCAGTAGTGATGGGGAAAAAGTCAGCTGGGTTTGAAAGATTTGGATAGAAAGAGCGGGTCCACTTGGTGTCAAGTGGGGGTATTTTCTTTTTTCAATTGTATAAAACATTAACATAATGTTATGTACTTTCTCCTGGTTTTCATTTGTGAGCTAAAATATGAAACTTCACCTAGACAAAAACCAAGAACATGATTTTGACTGAGTTAATGACATATGGTTGTGTTATTGTTATAAAGATAACAATAAGGCAAGACAGTGGCATAGTACGGGTCTTGGTATCATGTCCACATAATAGAGACCTGGAACGTCAGATTGTCAGAACAGTACAAGTAATCAGTTGTGCACCAGGAGAGGAAGCATCAGGGCCAAAAGGTAAAATGTATTGGTCCAGCACACACAGCTTTTTCAGAAATAAGACATTTGGATGAGCCTGCACAGTGCACTGGTTAGAATGTCAGACTGACCCTGAGGATACCTGGGTCCAGATCCCCTTTCAGCCATAAAAGCATGCTTAAAGTGACCTTGAACCAGAAACCAATTACACGTTCTCAGTCTCTTTACAGAGCTGGAAAAAGTACAATGGAAGGCAACCAAGATGATTAAGGGTTTGGAGGGTAGGGATGTACAGTTCCCCATTTCCCAGTTTGGGTCTATTGGACCCTCCAAAAATTCGGGATTTCAGAAAGATCTCATATTCTGAAATAGGCAAAGTATTTGGGATTCTTTAGAAATTCCAGGGTTTTTTTTCACTCCAAGGGTACAGTAGAGGACAGGCTGAAGAGTCTGGAACTTTTCAGTGTAGAAAACAAAGAGGGCGTGACAGAAATTTATAAAATTGTGTTTGAGATGGGAAGAGTGAATAGAGAGAGCTTTTTCACCCTTTCCCTTAATATTAGCTCTCAAGGGCACACAGTGAAATTTATTTATTTATTTATTTATTTATTTATTTATTTATTTATTTATTTATTTATTTATTTATTTATTTATTTATTTATTTATTTATTTATTTATTTATTTATTTATTATGTTAGATTTCTATCCTGCCCATTCTAAGAAGACTCAAGGCTGCTAACAAGGGCAATAAGTTCAGGGCAGACTAAATAAAATACTTATTAACTCATGGAGTAATTAAACTGTGGAATTCCCTGCCAGTGGATGTGTGGATGGTTGTGAGCTTAGATGGCTTTGAAATGAGGTTAGACAGATTTATGCAGGATAGGTCTATCGATGGCTACTAACCATGGTAAGTAAAAAAGAACCGTCATATACTAAGGCAATATATCTTTGTGTACCAGTTTTAGGAGACAACATCAGAGGATAAGCTTTGGTCTCTGTGCTCAGTTTCATAATTCTTTAGGGCAACTGGTTGGCTCTTTGTGAAGCAATATGCTTCACTAGATGGACCACTGATCTGATCCAACAGAGCTCTTCTTGTGTTCCTGTGGTCTCATTGTAATGGTAAAATATAGAAGAACCATGTATGCCATCCTCAGTTCCCTAGAGGACAGGTAGGTTAAAAAGTGATAAAATTGTTAAGGAAATGAGTCTAGAAGCTACTCAGCTAAAAATCGTGAAATTCAAAATAGCATTTTACGTATGTGTCACTTTCAGCATTTAAAGGACTTTGCATATGATATGTTGTTGAAGCCTTACAACAGACCTATAGGGACAGCTAGTGTTATCACCCCGTATTGTTGCAAGGCTGCCAGGGAGCTGAAGGCCATGCAGTGAGTTTGTAGCAGATGCAACATTTGAACTAGAGACCACACAGATTATTTTGTTTTAATTCATTTATAGTCTTTCTCATGGAGAGACTCAAGGAGGTTTACATGTAAGAACAATGCATTAAAAACAGTATATACACTCAATCAACAATTACTCTACAGTAGTAAATCTAACTCTTATAGGAATGTTTCTTCTTCTTCCTGCTTTGTAATCCATGGAACTGTTCATGAACTGTCTTTCCTTCGCTTCCATCAGAACAATGCCTCTAAGTTACTTTTGGCAATAATGGAAAGCAGACATGATAGCGAGAATGCAGAAAGAATCCTCTATAACATGAGACCCAAAGAACTGGTAAGTTTCCGTGCATATTTCCAGAGTCAACAGAGTAAGAATTAATTTAGCAACATAAAACTGTCATGCTGCTAATTGTCTGACTAAGATCATATTGTTGGAGGTCTTGTAAACCTAGCTCTTTCATTAACCGAGTTTTTTCTACACCAACCTTAAATTGGAAGCACTTTTGGTAATTTAGGCAGTTATAAATTCTAAATAATGGCACTGAGCTTTTTTTTTGCCGGGGGGCGGGGCTCCAGAAGGAACATGGGTTACGTTCTTTTGCAGTTAGCATTTTGGAAGAAATTACTGGTTCTTTTAGCATGTAGTAGCAAAAGCAACCAAATGTCTCCTGGTATTCTTTAAAGACTAGTGCAAGAGCAAGTTTTGTATACACACCTGCACAGCAGGGAAGGGGAAAATACGATTTATAATAAAAAGATAAAATACCTTCTTGTAAGCAGATCTATTTTATAATTATCATCACTTAAGAGAGATTGAGAAAGATGGGAGCCCATAGGCTGAGCAATGAGCTGTTCTCTCCTCTTTTGATAAACCGCTGTTAATAGTTCTTTCCCTCCTTAGAAGTCTGGGAGAGGTGGTGGTAAGATCTCAATGGTTCCAAAAGGCCTTTGATACTGTGTTTGGCCAGTCTAGGTATCCTCTCTGCCTGCTTCTGTGAAAATCAAATAATAGAGGGGAAGGAGAGCTTCTGTTGCTCCATGGAAGTTCTTCCTGGTCGCTTCTTTGGCTTCATACAGGGCAATGCTAAGAACACTTTACTGAGTATAAGCCCCATTGACTAGATCTGCTGCAGACTGTGCTGGCAATATATCAACAAGAGGCAAAGGTGAATTATTTCAAGTCATTTAATGCTATGTACCAATCAACAAAGCCTTAAGGTATAATCAAATGTGTTTAAAATAGAGGCCAAGTGTGGTATAGTAGTCAGATTAGACCTAGGAACACCTGGAATAAAATCTGTATTCTGCCACAGAGGTCACTGGTTAGCTTCAGGTGAGCTACTGTCTCAGCCTATTTTTTGTGATGTGGTTGTGGTTCATCTGGTACACCATCTGCTTCGCATGTATAAGGACCCATGTTCAATCCCAGCACCTCCAGTTAAAAGGATCAGGTAGAAAAAAATATGGAAGACCTCTTTAGTTTGGAGAGCCAGTTCAGTGTAGTAGTTAAGAGCAGTGGACTCTAATTTGGAGAACCAGGCTTGATTCCCCACTCCTCCACATGAAACCTGCTAGGTGACCTTTGTTCAACCACAGTTCTCTCAGATCTGTTCTCTCAAGAGCAGTTCTCAAATAAGCTCTCTCAGCCCCACCTACCTCCCAGGGTGTCTGTTGCGGAGAATGGAAGGGAAGGGGATTGTAAACCACGCTTGAGACTTCAAGTGAAGGGTGGGGTATAAATCCAATCTCCTCTTCATCTTCTCCCTGACCCCCTGGAGAACTGCTGCCAATCAGCAGACAATGCTGACCTTGATAAAACAATGGTCTGATTTGGTATAAGGCAACTCCATGTGTTCATGGTGACTTTTGGGGCATTGTTGTGAGGATAAAATGTGGTGGCAGGGAGGCACACTACCCTGATCTCCTTAAAGGAAGTGTAGGATAAAAATAAAATAAAATAATAATAGCCTCCAAGAGGTTTTTTTTTGCAGTCAGAGTTAATGGATGACAAAACAGAAGCCTGAAATTCCAAAGTGCAGGCTAAAAGTTTATAAGCTCAACACATTGTGCCTGTTTATGGCAGCACTCCGAGACAAGAGTGTGATGCAACGTATTATCCAGCAACAATAGGGTGAGCTGAGGATAAAGTTTTGTTTTGGCTTTTATTCTACTGAGTCAAGTGATTCCTAATGTAGGCCAAATTTGGCAGCAAATACCAGCTTCTATTTAAAAAAAAAGAAAAGAATCAGGCTTGAATCAGCAACCATTGTCTCAAAGGAAAGGGGGAATCAATGTGAAATTCCTCTAGACAAGTTTCCATTCCCAGAAAGCCTGTGGTGGCATCAAAATATACCTTTGCCTTTTTTTGACTTCACATGTTTCGGTCTTGGTATTTTCCAATTTTGATCTCTATATGTCTCCCCCCCCCCCCCCCAGGTGGAAGTGATAAAGAAGGCTTATCTGCAAGGAGAGGTTGAGTTTGAAGATGGAGAGAATGGGGAAGATCTTGCTGCATCCCCCAGAAATGTGGGGCATAATATTTACATATTAGCCCATCAGGTATGATTACATTTATAAAAGAGCTGGGGTACAGGTGATCAGTTAGTCGGGTATACATGGGCTGGCTATTCAAGCTCAGCCCAGTTCAGGCACCATTTTATTGGGGCTTTAGTGCAACTTCAACAAATCTGATCCGTTTTGCACCTGCAGTATATTTACTCTGCACACTGATCTTACTGGCCCAGACAGCTGACTGGATTAATGGTGAAACTATCCATATTTCCATTAAAACTCTGTTATCTCCAAGACTTAAGAAACAAGTGAGCACCAGAGAAACACTGGTGGCAATCACGTTGCCCTTGGGGGCTACATTGGTACAGGTAGAGTGTATCTTCAAAACAAGCACTTAACTGTGCAAATATTTTCACTAAGACCTTTGTGCTGGTATGTATGCACTATGTCTTGATAATAAATACTCTGGAGGCTTTCAGCTGTGCTAATAAATAATAATAATAAAACTAGTACAGTTCATGTAACAAAGCTCAGTGCATTCCAAATAATACAGAATCAGGGATTTCTCTTTGTCACAGCCTGGGATTCATGGTCTCCCCTTACCCTTGGCCATAAAAATAGAAAGGGTTTTTTTTAATTGTTCTTTTATTTGGTGGGTAGTGTGGTTTGCTGTTCTGAAAGTTTTGTTTTGACTTTTTGTTTGTGTGTTATGCACTGTGGACTTTCCAACGTTTACGAGGAAGCTTCATGCTCTCAGTATTAATGGGGACAGTCAATTGTATAAAATCTTTCAGTACTACCCCTGTATTCACAAAAAATTCATTACGTCAAGGATCCTCTTCTGTTTTGTCCTGTGTAGTTCTTGGAAGGTCAGTGTCCAAATAGGAATAGAGATGTAGAATGATGTTACCAGACAGTAGTGTTTTTTAGTGAATCCTTGTACCGTAATGCAATTCACATGTTTCAGCAGTATTGTGGTACAGGGATAGAAATATGGCCTGATCTCTTCAAGCTGGGCAATCAGAGAGACTTGCATCAAGGAATATGCAGCTTGAATAGATCTGTAATAAGTCATATGTGGGGGTGAAATGTTTTTTTTAAAAAAAACCCTGCTTTTAAGGCATAGGCTCCCATTCACCATCCCACCTTTATCCTTACCAAGTGCCCTAGTCTGATATAAATCAAGGCTGCCACTTTTTAAGCTCTGTCAGTAGATTGTTTTGTTTTTTTTAAAAAGGAGCCACATGATGGTTTCTCCCCTCTAAACTGTCCATTTGTTTCAGCTGGCTCGTCATAACAAAGAACTGCAGAACATGTTGAAGCCTGGAGGTCAAGTAGAAGGAGATGAAGCTTTGGAATTCTATGCCAAACACACAGCTCAGATTGAGGTAGAAACTAGGATGAAATGTGGTTATCTGATACAGTTAACCCAGTTCTTTCTGGCATTTGATATTATAATAAAAATAACCCAAATGTTATGATATTGAATTAGAAATCCAGTTTCTAAACGTTCTTCAGAAAAGAGTCAGACACGTTACAGTAATGAAAACCATGAAAAGCTTGAGTTCCTACCAGTTATCAAAGTGACATTTCAGTGTATGAAGAAGTTACATGGTTTTAATTTTTTTTTAAAAAAAAACTGCAACCCTGCAAGTTAAACTAAGTCCTCTTTCTTTAGATTGTTCGATCAGATCGTACGATGGAACAAATAGTCTTCCCTGTGCCCAGTATATGTGAATTCCTCACCAAGGAATCGAAACTACGGATTTACTACACCACAGAAAGGGATGAGCAAGGCAGTAAAATAAATGACTTCTTCCTGAGATCAGAAGACCTATTCAATGAAATGAATTGGCAAAAGAAGCTAAGAGGTAAGCTAATTCTTCTCAGGATGAAATACACATAACTATAGCATCTCATAGGGTTTTCTTTTATTATTCGAAACCAAGATTATTAACACAGAAATGTGCTTTCAATAATGCAAATGTCTCCAGGAAGTCTTGGGTAAACATTGGCTGTGCCTGTTGTCTGTTTCCAGACAACATTTACTAATTTATCTTTTGAAAACAGACCTAGGGAAGCAACCAGAATATTATGCAGATGGACATATTTGTAGCATTAGAGGAGTTGAGTGTTAATTTGAGGTGGCCAAAATGTTCCCTGGATTCTTGTATTGCACATAATGCTCATAGTTACAAAAACTTCCATACAGGGTCATTTTTGGACCCTTTCAAATCTGTTTCAGGCCTCGTTATGAGACTAAAACAGCCTTGGTTGGATGATCTATGCTGGGAGATGGACAGAGAAAGTGTGACTCTGTTAATTCTCCTCAGTCCCTCAGCTTTTGAAAACATCAATTGTGGTATCCTTCTGGACCACCTTTCTGGGTTGGGACTGGTAGGCAACAGTTTCTATATTAGGAAGACTTCAGTTGGTGCAGAAAACTGCATCCAGAATATTGACTGGAGTGGGGTATGGGGAGCATATCACTCCAGTCTTGCCCCATTAACATGGGGTCCCAATCTGTTTCTGGGTGCAATTCAAAGTGCTGGTGTTGACCTTTAAAGCCCTATATGACTTGGAGCTAGCATACTTGAAGGACCACCTACTCCCTTACAAACATACTCAACCGCTACTAACATCTTCCAAGGCCAAACTTTTGATCCCGCTGTCTTCTGAGATTAGGCAGGTGGCAGCCCTGTAAAGGGCCTTATCAGCTATGATACCCAGACTCTGGATCTCGCTCCCCAGAGAGGCCTGTAGCCTTCTGTTACAGTCTGCTGCCAGGGAGGAAGACTGTTTCATCTGGCATTCCCTCGGTAATCTCTTCATAATAGGAGTTTTTAAAAAATTATATCAAAGAGATCAACTGAGAACAGGATGAAATTAAACTTAAAACCATTTGGAAGCAGAGCATTTTGGAGCTTTTGTGGGCAAAACCTTGACAGTAGCTGTGCAAATGTTGCAGGCATCTATTGGCTGATGTCTGCATCTCTAGTAGAATTGCCAACCTCCAGGTGGCACCTGGAAATCTCTTAGAATTACAACTGATCTCCAGGCTTTAGAGATCAGTTCTCCTGGAGAAAATGGCTGCTTTGGAGGGTGGACCCTGTAGTGTTATACCTTGCTAAGGTCCCTCTCCTTCCCAAACTCAACCCTCTCCAGGTTCTACCCCAATATCTTTGGAGATTTCCTAACCCAGATTTGACAACCCTGATCTCAAGTATTAATTTGTCCTGCTCATCTAGCTTTTTAAAATACTGTGTGTGTTGTGTGTGTTTAAAGAGCTCTAGCTATTAAGAGAATGCACTAGCAAGCCTGCTCCCTCTTCCTGTAGCATTTTCAGAACCATTTTTCTACCTGCCCTGTCTCCTTTCCCAGCAGTAGAGTATACATGAAAATGGGGGAGGGGGGAAGCAGTACATATAGGAAGCGCTCTCTCACAGGATGGCAGCAGCATGGCTATTTATTTATTTTATTTATTTAATAGGCTAATATTCTGCCTTTTCCCGTTATGGGCTCAAGGCGGATCACAACATATAAAAATAGCAATAAAAACCTACATATCAAAATTAAAACACCAGTTTAAAATTAACAGTAAAAACAATAAATAAAATGCACCATCGGCAGACAGGGCATAGCATATCAATAACCAGTTGCACTGTAATAAGCATGATGTTACCACACGGGAGGCCAAATGATGGAATAATAGGACGCCCACTGCCTCAACCATAGACTAGCCACTCCTGTGTCCATTGCAAGGGCATTTGGTCTTTGCACTGATAAATCTGGCAAGCTAGTCACACAAGGTCAAAATGTGTGAAGTACTGTGGGATCCAGCCAGCCTATTCTGGCCTTGTAACTAACTTTTGCTTTTTGTGGTGCTAGTAAACAGAGAAGTACATAGAAAGCTAGTTTCTGTTTCTTTGTGACCATTGGCCTAAAGGAAAGTCATAAATGCCATGAACTTACAGACTCTTAAAGAGCAATTATACGAAAAATAAACCTACTATGGAACAGATAATAAAGTTTTTACTGCGGCTGATAGTGTGTTTCTAGGAAAAGTTGGCAATACTCTGGCTTTGGGGCATTTATTTCCTTGTTAAAGGTATATGATATCATTGCATCTCTTGTAACATTCTTTTCTTCTTTTTTCAGCTCAGCCTATTTTGTACTGGTGCTCACGCAATATGTCCTTCTGGAGCAGCATTTCATTTAACCTTGCAGTCCTCATGAATCTACTTGTAGCATTTTTTTATCCATTTAAAGGAATCAAAGGAGGTACTACTATTTTAAAATTATGAACCATATATCAAAGCACGGGGTGGGGGGCTCCATTAAACATCTCTTAGTTTTGGGGACTTTTATAGAATATATTGTTTGGTTCTCCCTGAGCCTTGTAGAACTTCATTTCCATTGGTTGGGAGAGCAGTGAGGACTTGTCTTTGTAATACCTGTTTTGGTTACAGATACGTAAACAAGGGATAGAGGAAACAAAGACACTCCTACAACAGGAAACAAAACTGCTGATCTTGTCTCTGACTCTAAAGCTCCCCACTAGTTGATTTCTGTCCTGTTAATGTTCACTGCTGTCATGCTCCAAGTTCAGATTAATTTATTTCTAACTGACTTTCATAGCCAAGTGGCAGCTAACGATGGCCCCATAGGGTTTTCAAGGCAAGAGATGTTCAGAGGTGGTACCAACCCTAGACTTTTTTTGGTGGGGATCTGACCAGATAGTTAGATGAAGCTAAAGATGTACACAAGTAAGTGTGATATATATATAAAAATATATAGCTGCTTTTGACAAACTAACCTGAGTTCGATCCCGGTGGAAGCTGGTTTCAGGTAGTCGGCTCAAGGTTGATTCAGCCTTCCATCCTTCCGAGGTCGGTAAAATGATTACCCAGCTTGCTGTGGGGGAAAGTGTAGATGACTGGGGAAGGCAATGGCAAACAACCCCATAAAAAAGTCTGCCATGAAAACATCATGATGCGATGTCACCCCAGAGTTGGAAACAACTGGTGCTTGCACAGGGGACTACCTTTACCTTTTGTGACATACTAAGCATGGCTTATGACCTGCCAAAAGCTTCACAGACTGACCTCTAGAATGTCTTCAGAGCGTCACAAGATTCAAGTAAGAGCCAAAGTGAATATGATGGTGGGAAATACATGAACTGATTCCCTAGTTTATTTTGTCTTTGTTACTATCACTGCCTTTCCTTAACAAATTGCTAGATTCCCTTCTTGGAATTCTATGAATTCCAACTTTCTCTCATGTTAACACAAGTTTCCAACTTTCATCATTACTGCGGTTTGGAAAGGTAATAAGCAAACTGCCCCACCCAAATAAAATCACTGATAGTTTTATAATTCTTTGAATTACAGACTATGGGCAAATGGGGCTACCCCCCACGTACCTGAGACTTAATATATCCGGGTGTGTATGAAGAAATAGTCCCATGTGCTCATAGAGTGACAAGAGCTATTACTGCAGTCATTATTCATATCTGAATATCAAAGTTTTTCAAGATTGATTTTTTAAAAAATGTTATAATAGCTTGCAAAGAGGTTTTCCAGATGTGGAAAGTGGAATGAGTGTACAACCACAGTAAAAATCTTCTTTGAAACCAACTCTTGGGGGGTAGGGGAGGAAGAAGACTGTGTCCAGTCTCATAGCACATGTTATTTTGAATTAGGCCCAAATAAGACAACATTCCTCACTAGGTTTTTATGATATATTAAAGACGATGTATTTTTACCAGATGCTTGCTAATGATACCTAACCTGTCTCTAAAAACAGAGAAAGGAACAACAGAAATACCAAAAAGGTGAATATAGTCCCCTGTGCAAAGACCTAGTCATTTACTCATGGGGTGACATCACATCATGACATTTTCTTGGCAGACTTTTTGTTATAGGGTGGTTTCCCATTGCCTTCCCCAGTCACACTTTACCCCCAGCAAGCTGGTTACTCATTATACCAACCTTGGAAGGATGGAAGGCTGAGTCAACCTTGAGCCGGCTACCTGAACCTGACTTCTGCCGGGATCGAACTCAGGTCATGAGCAGAGCTTGGACCAAAGTGGTACATTTATTCAAACACACATTAGCTGTGTATGCCAATAACATTTGTATTATTTAAAGTGTACATAAGGGATTATATTCAGCCATTTGTCACCCTGAAAATCATAATATCTAAGGCAGGTGAGTAAGCCATATTGTATAATGATAACAGAAAACAGAGTTTATGTAGGGAAATTTTAAGATAGATGCACCAAGTAGGTAAGAGTGCAAGTGAGCCAGGCTATAGTTTGGATCCTGTGAATGTGTTTTATGTGCACTAGACAAGCTCTACTGTGGAGCACCTTATCTTTTCCATTAAAACTTCTGTTTGTGCAAGATCAGTGGTTTTACATGAACCCTTGTACAAACAGAAGTGCTAGCAGAAAAGGAAGCACATTTCATGGCATGTCATGGGTCAGCCTGATCAAACCAGCCCTAATGATGAAGACAGCAGTCTGGAAACACCTGACACCAGGCTCTGCCTGCCTCCCTCGGTCAACAGTGGGACTTTGAAAGCTACAGCTGTCCCTTCAACAGAGGGGTCGGCACCTGTAACTCAGGCTCAGATGTCATCCCCCCCCCCCATGCTGTCTCACCCCCAGAGCCACAGGAACACCGGTGGCGAAGGGTGCAGCTTGAGTTGCAGAAATGAAGACATCTCATGTGTTTGACAGCTCAACAGCACCTGGAGCTAACAAGCCAGGTCTCTCAGCCACTCGTGAGCTCAACTCAGCCTAGCACTGCACACTTATCATAAATACAGATGCAGAGGACTGGCTAAGTGTGGAAGCAACAAGTCACCATGAATAAAATGAGTGAAGCCATGTTGACCGTCAGAGTATAAAATAATGTATTTGGGCTTTTCTCCTTCTTAGGTACTCTAGAGCCCCACTTGTCAGGCTTACTGTGGACAGCCATGCTGATATCGTTGGCCATTGTTATTGCCTTACCCAAACCCCATGGCGTTAGAGCTTTAATTGCTTCCACAATACTACGGCTAATATTCTCAGTAGGTTTACAGCCAACATTATTTCTCCTGGGAGCTTTCAATGTAAGTATTTAGCTTATCTGACTTTTCGCTGCCTTGTTGCATTAAAGATTCTCTTAAGTATTTATTTTAAAAAATGTTATAGTGTCCCAAGTTATTAGCTGTGGAGAAAAGAAACTCTCTAGTAAGGTTTGGAAGTTGTTAAGTTGTACCAATTGGGATGGATCCAGAGTACCATGATGAGTACAGCAAAACTCATGAAAAGGAACCATTCCGTCCCTCCGTGCAGCTCACTGGTTCCCCTGAACTACTCCATCTGGCTTCTATGCCAATAAAGGTTTTGATTGGTTGGTTGATTGATGCTTCTTCTAGCAGTCAGGAGAGAGGAGTTCTCAAGAACAGAGAAGGGGGCAGAGTGGGGGATCTGCAGTGAGGGGTAGGAGTGGCAGGTTCACTTCCCTCCTTTGCCAACAGAGGTGCCATTATGTGTGACAATAGCTTGTTCCATCCAACCCAGTATGTTTTCTGAAATGTATTTAGGTGAGAATAATTTAATTACGCCTAATTCTCTTCTCAGGTCTGTAATAAAATAATATTCCTGATGAGTTTTGTTGGTAACTGTGGAACTTTCACTAGAGGATACAAAGCCATGATCATGGATGTTGAATTCCTTTACCATCTACTGTATCTTCTTATTTGTGCAATGGGGCTGTTTGTTCATGAATTTTTCTACAGTTTGCTGGTAGGTATTTAGTGATGTCTTGACTGTGCTTAGTGATTGTATAAAGCAGTTCTTTAGAGGCAGGACTCTACCAACTCCTGTTTGGAGCTGGGAACTGTATGCTGCTTATTGAGACTAAAGTTTCTCCTGTTTGGATTTCTGAAGCGGTTATTGTAGATTTTGCAGTGATGAATTTTTCAAAACTGTAATTTTTGTATGTTTTGTGACATATATCTTGTAAGTCTCCTTGAGCTTGCAGGAGAGGAAACAGTGTAAGCATTTCTAAATAAATAAATACCCTTGTTACCATATGTTATCAATAAAATTGTTTAAACAAAATAAATACCCTTAACTTTAAACAATGGTAAATTTTAACATAACTTTAAAGGAACCTTATAGCTAAACAATTGCATGTAAGCTTGCAGCCCGTGGCATTTGTGATTATAATTATGCTTTAGCACACCTGAAACACATAGTTCACCATCACTAGGATGCAAATAATCATGCAATTAGTTCTGTGCTGCCAAGAAAGCTACTGATAACCAAATGGCAAAATGCTTTTTAAATGGAGGGAACTTTCAAAAGCAGGTTTTGATATGGCATAGCTAGTTTGCCATTCACCAGGGGGAAAGGTCAAAACATCCACCAGGTATACCCCCATGCTTTTATGTAAGCCAGTTTGGTGTAGTGATTAAGTGCATGGACTCTTATCTGGGAGAACCAGGTTTGATTCCCCACTCTGCTTGCAGCTGCTGGATTGGCCTTGGGTCAGCCATAGCTCTTGAAGAGCTGTCCTTGAAATGGCAGCTTCCGTGAGAGCTCTCTCAGCCCTACCTACCTCACAGGGTGTCTGTTGTGGGGGGAAAAGATAAAGGCGATTGTGAGCTGCTTTGAGACTCTGAGATTCAGAATAAGGGCAGGATATAAATCCAATATCATCATCTTCCTCCTCCTGGTTTCCATTTGGAATGGCTGCTGTTCAGAAGGTCAAGTGCAGCTCCATACTTCAGAAAAAGAGAGAAGAAAATCAGCCCCATTTAGACAAAATAAATGGAAGAGATTAGTTGCCACTAACTTAAGGAGAGAATTACATGCTGCATTTCTGAATTTGTGTTAACCTTGAAAGGCATGTATTGAAGGAAGGCTACTTGCAGGGGTCAATTGATGGGGCTGGAGGAGTGCTATCCCTCCCTTGCTTATTCTAACCTGTAAATGCCACCAGATGGGCTCTGAGAGAAGAAGGAAGTCCCACTGATGAGAAAATAGCCTGGGTGGCATTCAGAAGAGAGAACTGGTAGCCTTGTGGGTGTGTGGGGGGGGATGACCTTAAAGCATTCTCCCATACAAATGCCTGTTCCATTCATGCTTCTTTGGCATATACAGGCTTGGAAATATGTGTCAAGGCAGCATGCAGTTCCACTTGAAGAGCAAATAATTTCATTTTGACTTGTGCATGACCAACTTGCTTTGATTTGGGGCCAGTTTCTCCAAAGATTAGCTCAGTCACAGAGGATGCAGATCTTCTGTTAGGCCACACTGACACTTTTCATTGATGTCCTAATTATTCAGCTGGGGATTTCCATGTCAATTTCCAATCTGCAATTACATTGCATTTTAGCTGTTTTACCACATGATGGGTGTGGAGCAAGCAGAAGAAGGGAGCCCAAAGGAAATGCCCCATACTCAGTTGAGGGAACAAGTGATCACAATGCTCTGACTTTGGTTGTGTGTCTTGGCAGCATTGCTCTAGTTTTGGAACTAAATCAGGAAGTGTTGCATGCTATACAACTGTACTTTGTAATTTTTATGTGCATTTTGAAAAAATAATGCTGACCCCACCCATAACACTACTTCATTGTATTTTCCATTCAGATGGTTTTATAATGCTGTTGTTTTTGTTTAGGTTGGTTTTTGGTTTCAATTTTTCATAGCCACTTCAAACAGCATTTTTAAAATTGTGATCCACAGATATTATTAGGATTTCCCATTAAAAACTGTGCCTACGGCCTTAATAGGTTATATCTCTCTCATGCTTTACAAAGGTATTCTAATAAAATAGTTTCCTAACTGCTTTTAATTTGAACTCCTTTTGAACTCCTCTTTTTCCAGCTTTTTGACTTGGTGTACAGGGAGGAGACTTTGCTTAATGTCATTAAAAGTGTCACTCGCAATGGGCGTTCCATTATCTTGACTGCTGTACTTGCTCTTATCTTGGTATACCTCTTCTCAATAGTGGGCTACCTGTTCTTCAAAGATGACTTCATCTTGGAAGTAGATAAATTACCTAATGAAACCTTATTGCCAGGTTGGTACTGCACATACTGTTTTTTTTTTTTTCTTTTAAAGTAGGCTGATTACCACTTAAAATGCATCAAGAGCTGTATCTAGGAAGCTGCATTTCTTCCACTGGTGATGGCTGTTTTGTAAAATCAGACGTCCTTCAATGAGATCTTGATGTTTTAAAGCAGTAAAGCTGAGGCTGCTGAATAAAAACTGAATACTATTGGAATGTAAAAGAATGATAAAGTACTCTAGCATCATTTTAAGCCACATTTTTGAGACCTAAGCTTACTTATGTTACAGATCAGCACACTGAAACGGGTGAAAAAATGACCAGGGAGTTTCTATATTCTGATGTGTGTAGAATAGCAAATGGGGAAAACTGCTCTTCTGTTGTTCCTTCAGCAGGTAAGTATCTTTCACCATTTGGTTTTCATACTGTAATGTTAAACTGCTATTTTAATTGCTTGATACATCATTTACTTGGCCAAGAATCCTTATGTTTCAGTTCCACCAAAATCTACAACAGCACATGTGTATATATGTGTATATAGAACCTGTGAGATTCACAAGCATGTACTTTCCCCCCACTCCCTAATCACCTTCTTTTTTCTTCCCAGCCCTCTTACCAATCTGACCTTCAAGCAGCTGGGCACTGGGGGAACACAGGGCTGAAGCTGAAATTTTGTCTTTTATTCCTTCTGCCTCAAACCTCTTGTTGCTACTACTGTACCCGCTTGCTGATGGGGGTGCTCTTTCACACTGGTCGCAGCTTCCTCCTACTTCTCTCTATGCCCTGCTACTTTTCTGCCCCTCAGCCTCCTGTAACTACCACCTCTTATTTGTGTCCATTTCTTTCCCCACCCTGGCTGCTTTGCTCATCTTTTTCTCCAGTACTATGCAGTGGCCAGCATCCATTTAAACCTGACAGCCACCAGGCATCTGTTGTGTTTAAATGGCTAGCAGCCATTTCACCAGTGGGCTTTGCTCACCCCTGCTTCTGGGGAGGGGGGGAAACAAAAAAATATCCCTGAAAAGGCTTGCATAGGGTATAATGGACCCAAATATATTCAGGTTTCCCAAATATTTCCCCAAAATTAATATCACACCAATATTGGTATTTAGGTATATTTTGAAATACTGAAGTTTTTCGAGTCCAATATAACCAAATTTTTAAAAGCTATTTTTTCCTTGCACACCCCCATTCACCACTACTGACTCCTGCCTACCTGACTTATTTGCTCACCTGTGCCTCCCTTGCCTCTTGCCCTCTGTTAGATTGGCATCACTCCTTGATGCTCCTACCACCATGAACTGCTTTCCTGGTTGCTAAGTAACTCTCAATGTGGCTGCCAATATCTTGTGATGTAATGTTGTGAGGTCTTATTTCCCCACCACCACCACCAAAGTTTGAATTTTGGAGATTTTTAAAAGTCTGCTTTTTGTTACTCCCATTATGCTGTCACTCAGCCCCTCTCCCATGGTAATGCTATCTGAGTCTGAGATCCCTAGCAAAGTTGGTTATGGGTTGCCTAGCACCCATAGGATGCCACTTAAGATACCTTGAGTGTAGTCTCATCATATTTAACTAACATATATTCTTTAACAAAACATTCATTTTATAATGTTTGGCTTCTTCTAACCCCATATTTAATTTAATTCCTTTAAAAAAAAGATTTCTGGGACATAGTCTGTGGATCAGTATACAGGACAGTATTTTGATGGAAAGACTGCACATAAATGTTTAAGATAAATGTAATACATAATAATGATGATATGTATTTGAATTTTGTAATGCTTTCATTTTCAATTATTCTAAGGTTTTAAAAGGTCTATTTAGGTATTACACTTGCTATAAAATCAAAGACATAGGCATATGAACAAATAATTCTTCAATGAGAAATACATACCTATATTTCTCCTTGTTCCAGAATATGGTCATAACAAGGGATAGAACAGCTGTTTTCATATTTCTAGTGTATAGGGAAATTTGTTTCCTTCACAATATGACATGCAGAACAACTCTTTCCCGAAACAGTAGTACCAGAGAGGGAAAGGATCGTGGTATTGTGTCTTGAGTACTCTCTCAGGGTGGCTGTGCAAGTTCAAGCAGAGAAGGAATGTGATAATATGGTTAAATGAGACTGATTTTCTTGCCTCACCACAGTGTCCCCACTTGCTGTGTTTAATAGAGTTGATTTCTGCAGAAGCTGAGGAAGAGGATAAAGAGCACACATGTGAGACATTGCTGATGTGCATTGTTACCGTGCTTAGTCATGGCCTGCGGAGTGGGGGTGGAGTAGGAGACGTGCTCAGGAAACCATCCAAGGAGGTAAATAATTATTGGGGGAAGAGAACCAAGTAGCATTAAATCTCTAAGAAGGAATCAAAATGTTTTTCCATGGGAAAATGTTTTTCCGTGCATCATGTCACTATATGGTGTGAAGCGCAACAAGGTTTGAGTTGTTGACTTTATTTAAATGTAGTAGAAGTGCTGATGTTTCTGTGGCTCATTCAGACATGTAGTTTTTAAACATTATCTCCCCCTTTATAGTGCGCTGTTAAACAATGTAAGAAATAATAGATTTCAATGTAAAACAACGCATAGAATGAAATCACGCACAAATGAACATCTGGAGGAAGCAACATTTTACAAACACAGTTAGCCCTAAGTGAAGGTTAATGAAACAAATGTGTCTTAACAACCTTCCTGAAAGCTGCAAAAGAGGATGCCAAATGGCTTCATGAGTGGGAGAACATTCCACATGTTAAAAAGGCCCTGTCTTGAGTTGCCACCCACCAAACACTCTAGTTGTGGAACCCAAAACAGGGCCCCTCCAGTGGAATCTCAATGTAGGCAATATTTCTGTATGTTGATTGTGGTCTCAACTGAGAATGGGCACGAATCTTGTCACAAGCCTAATTTTGTGATGAACATTGCCAGTTCATGGTTCACGAACCAAAGATTTGTGCCCATCCCTATCCATGACCTTCCATGTGGTTTTGTGAAGGTTCATGGGGGTTCATGTTGGGAAGTGGGAGGGGGGGGAGAGTTAGCCTGCTAGACTGAAATAGATGCAAGCCATTTCAGCAATCCCTTTCACTCCTCCCCCACTTCCAAGTGTTCCCTTTAAATTACTTTTGCAAGATCTTCTCTCCCTTCCATTCTGCTGGTCCTAGGGAGCCACTGCCAACAGAAAGAAGGGAGGGAAGATTTTAGATCTTCACATAAACTGAACCAGTTTGGTAAGCAGGGAGGTTTGGGGAGAGGTTCATGGTTTGTATGATCTCATGGACCCTGATGAACCTCCATTTCCCCAATTTGTGCCCATCCCTAGTCCCAACCCATTTAGGATAGTGTGGTATGGTGATTAGAGCATTAGACTGGGATCTAGGAGAGATCTGGTTAAAATATTTGCCCTGAAACTTACTGGCTTAGTGCAGGCACATCATTCTCTCTCAAGCTGTCCTACCTCATAGGATCATTGTGAGGAAAAACTTAGGAAGACCTATATACATTGCGCTAAGCTCCTTGGAGGAAAAATGGAATAAAAATGCACCTTAAAAGGTTAAAACTAGCACTTTGAGTTATGAGGGGAGGAATTAGAAACCAGTGCAATTTGATCAAGATAGATTTGGTTTGTATTAATAAGGCAAATTTCTGGTTTGATGCTACATGAATGAGCTTTATGCTATTTCTTCCTGATGTTGCACAATGCAAATCAATTTGTAACTTTCACTTTAGCACAAATCATAGTTTATAGATACATCTGAATCAGCAAACCGTGACTCGGGCCTGCACTTCAAACCAGGGTTGCAAACCACATTTTGAAATAGTGCTGCTTCAGAGGGCAAGCACAATCCATTATTTTCTAATTTGGGTGTAACAGTAAGCAATGACTTATGCTGAAGAGGATGTTAATAATTGAACTGCAGTGCGTGAGGTGAGAGGGAAAAGGGGAGGAAGCAGCAATCTGAGTTTAACAACTCAGTTCATTTAATCCAAACCACCCTGTATGTGTGATTGCTTCTGGTAATTGGTTAGATCCTAGTACTGTGAACAGTAAGGGCATGTCATGCTTTCTTTTCTTTTGTTAGAAACAAAAGTACTTGAAAAGACAGAAAATAAAACTACTCTTTTAAAAGCAGTACTCTTGAAATACAGAAGTTGATAGTGAAGAAGTAATTAAAGTTTCTTATCTGTGCAAGCCCTTACCAGCAAGACTATTGGGTTACTTTCTGTGACATATGAATACCTTTTGATCATACAAAAAGTCTATTATGACCAAGCAGGTTAATACGAGCATTACGACTATAATTTTTTAAAAAAATGCTTTTGCTGTAGTAATTGACAGTATTTGTAGTAGTAGAATAGTAGTAAAATTTATTGTGTAAAGCCATTACAGAATGGTAAAGCTGCAGTATTGCAGTCAGAGCCTTCTGGCTCAGGTCGACTCAGCCTTCCATCCTTCCGAGGTCGGTAAAATGAGTACCCAGCTTGCTGGGAGGAAAGTGTAGATGACTGGGGAAGGCAATGGCAAACCACCCTGTAAAAAGTCTGCCGTGAAAACGTGAAAGCAACGTCACCTCAGAGTCGAAAAATGACTGGTGCTTGCACAGGGGATTACCTTTACCTTACAAATTAAAAGGACAGTATTTATAAGGCCACAGGTCGGAAATAGAAAGTCCTCTGAAAAAGAGAGGCCATGCCCAGTTATTCTTCTTCCAGGACATGTTTACATGTGCAGCTCCTTGCATTTCTTATTATTATTGTTTTTTTCCTTCTCTGCTTCACATACTATCCCCTAGCACCTTCCATCATACCATGCCCAACTATAAATTAGTTCATGTGTTTGAAAATTATTTATGTTGCAGGAGCCCCTCTTTGCTGCAAGAGTGATCTATGACCTTCTCTTCTTCTTCATGGTGATCATTATTGTACTCAACCTGATTTTTGGTGTTATTATCGACACCTTTGCTGATCTCAGAAGTGAGAAACAGAAGAAAGAAGAAATATTAAAAACGACTTGCTTCATTTGTGGTAAGTGTAAAAGCAAGTGCTATAAGACTACTTCCTCTTCTGATTCAATACAAAAAATGCAGATTTAAAAACGGAATATGGCTTTGGAATATGGCAAAGTTAGTAGAACCAGTGTCTCCAGCCAGCTAATTATTTTGGTCTTGGTGCAATCTTGTTGTACAATGAAAACTTTTAAAAGGTGTGGTATATTCAGACATTCTTGCCTTCATCAGTGTGCTGCTGTGGACATGCACTCTCCATGTCTTGTGGTCACAGGTACATTCTCCTTTGTCAAGTCCATCTCAGGTGAAACTTGTTTTTTTCTGCCTGCAAACATCACTGACTGATTTATCCCACCCCCGTGCAGGTTCAGCATTTCAAACAAATGCAGTTTTTATTTTGAAAAGGGAGGGGCAGAGTGAGGGTATATATAACTGAGTGATCACACATACAGTGCTTTAAAAACTAAGAAAAGATAAGCAGCGAAATTGAAAAAAATAAACAGCCAAATATGGGGAAGGAGAAGAAAGACAACTGAATCAGTCTTTGAAATGGGTTATTATTATATTTGATTGATTGATTGATTGATGAGATTTATATCCCTCCCATCCCACCAAGGCAGGGTCAGAGTAGGTAACAACATAAAAACGCATACATTGGATTGATCCATTAAAATGCCAAAATCATCAAACCAATACATCACAATTCATAACATTTAAGCACGATGGCTATAATCTGTTGCAGAGAAGAGGTTGATGCCTTGAAGTACATGAGGGATGACTATACCAAAGTCATCCATAGATGCTTGGCTTTGGACTCGTGGTGCCAGAATTTGGGGTTGCCTGTTGGACAGAATAAAAACACCCTGTCCTGTTAATAGAGACTTAATGTCTGAGATGGACAACTGAAGCTTTTCATGGCATGGAGGAAAGTAACATCACCTGCTATTTGCTGTAGGTCAGTTTAAAAGTTGGCAACCCTAGGCCAAGTGCCTTGTTACATGTGTATCCTGTACTCTCTACAAATGTAGGAAAAATAGGCACTTAAAGTCATTTTTAAAAATTCCTTTGTTTTGATGTTTGCTCCAGCCTAGATAGCCTGGGCTAGCTTGATACTGTCAGATCTTGGAAGCTAAGCAAGGTCAGCTGGTATTTGGACGGGAAACCACCAAGGAATACCAGAGTCGTTACACAGTGGCAGGCAGTAGCAAACCACCTCTGAATGTTTCTCACGTTGGGGCACTTTCCACCACCACATTTTAATTGTATTTTATCTTATGAAATAGGAGGGTGCTGTTCTGTTTCTGCTTCTAAAAATCTAATGGTGACATTGTGACTGTGTTATCCTATTAGGTTTGGAAAGGGACAAGTTTGATAACAAGACAGTCACTTTCGAAGAGCATATTAAAGAGGAGCACAACATGTGGCACTATTTATTCTTCATTGTCTTAGTCAAAGTAAAGGACTCCACTGAATATACAGGCCCTGAAAGTTATGTGGCAGAAATGATAAAGGTAAGTCTGGAATACTATTCCTGAAATGTTATTTCCAGATGACTCTGCTTTTGACTAATCGATTGCAAGCCCAATTTTGCACTGTTGCATAAGAATGCACATACACTCCCCTACCCACCAACCAAACCACAATTCCAACACATTAAGACATGTCTACATGGTTTCCTTTCATCATTGATTGAACATGAATAAGGCATTAAATGGTAGTTAAACAGCTGGGAAATATTTTCCAAAGACATATCCAGATGACAGTATTTTCTCTTACTATTATACTCTCTCACGCTCCCTGTCCAATTACTGCACTGCGATAACCCACCCCAATGCAATGGCTGCTGTCTGCCTTTTTAACCCCCTCCCAAGAAGAAAATCACTATTGTGCACTCCAAGCTTGGAGGAGCAGTGAACATTCTACAAAAGAGCATTGTGGGCAGTGTGGCAAAGAGATACCCCCCCCCCCCATTTTTAAAGGGCACAGTGCATCATGTTTCTAAAGGACCTTTTTGTATGACAAATTAAAAGTGAGAAGGTGTGGGGTGAGCAGGTGGGTTGCTTCCAGATGGTGATGACTCTCTCTGGAGCTCTCATTATGGGAATGGAGCATCTGCACAGCAGCATTTTCTCTGCTCTTGCCTTGCAACAGCCCACCTCCCACCCCATTGCCATTCCCTCTCTGCTCTCCACCAGGTAGGCTTCATATTGCTTCAGTTTAAAATTGGTAATTGGCATGTCACTGTAGACTAACACTACAGTGGCCTGTCAATTACCATTTTTTAAAAAGACTCCAAAAGCCCTGGTGATTTGGGTAGAAATGGTATCTGCAGTAGCCTGGGGCAATAAAAATGACATGGTGTGTGCAGGACCTATAAAAACATGTGTTTTCCTGTCCACATTCCATACAAATATGCTTTCACTGCAGACTTTCTTTCCTTATGTCACTGACAACTTGAGTCTGATTCTTTATAACCAAATTAGATCAGTCTGGTAGTCATTTCCATTTCTTTCACCAGGAATCACATTTCTGGCTATAACCCTCCATCCCTGAATGGGGATAAAATTCTCAAAAGCTGTACCTTTAGTGCTAAATTTCAAGCAGATAAGAAAAACATCCCCTTCTATACATGATTTTAAATTCTAACTTTCACAGCAGGGGCAAGGAAGCATGATCAGAGTTTCCCCTATTTTCTCAGAAACTTCACACAAGCATGCAGAGGACTATTTTTAAACAAAACTCAACAAGAAAAAAGAAGCTTAAACCCACTGTTTCCTCTGGGACTATCAGTATTTTTCCTCACCTTTTTTCTGATCCCAGAAGTTTGGTATGGTTGGAAGAAAAAATGCTGAAATGGGTGGAGTAAGACTCACCGATTCATGTGTTCCTGTCTTGTTTGAACTGAGCCCCACTTTCTTGGTGTGCAAGTGAACTAGAAGGATTGCCTTTCTCTTTCCTTTACAGACACTAGCAGCCTAGAAAAGGAATAACTTGTATCTGGAAAAAATATGTGATTGCTTTTTTATGGAATTCCAAACAGTAGTGATTCTCAGGTCCTGAATCAGCAGTTCTCACACATTCTTTCCTCTTCACTAATCTTTCATTTCTTGTCTAGTCTGTGTGTTTCCTATTGGAAGAAAGACAAAACTGCTGACTGAATCTCCCCCTTCCCCAGTCCATCAGGTGAGCTGCCTCTTGATGGGTGGCATGTGGTAAAGTCCAGGCTTCTGCCTCTATTTCCCCCCACCCATTCTCTGCAGCCATGCTGGTCAATATGCAGAGCAACTACCATTGTTTCCTGCAGGGTATGCAGGCTGGTTGAGCTTTCTACCTTTCATGGGGCAGATGCTTCAAATGCAACTGTGGTGTTTTTCAGACTGCAGCTGTCTTCCATATTTTCATCAGTGTCATGGCAGTCCCGATGATCGCGCTATCGGTGCAGTCAGTTCACGCTGACATTTCCACCTTGGTTTTTCCCCACCAGTCTTCCATCCATTCAGATTCACATTTAAGGATTGTTTTTCTGCTTTTTTGTTTTTGTTTTGCACATGCTCTGAAGCACTGCAGCAGCCTCTAGGAGACAGTCATGCTTAAAGAAGCTGCCTAATGTTGGATAATAACCTATCATGACTTCTCTCTTTCTCTATTCATCCCCATGGGTCGGTCACCCTCTCATCATTCACTCTGAGGTCCCGAACCCCAAGCTTGCTGATGGATGATATCACTTGTTTCCACCCCATTCCCCCCAAAAAACCCAAGGGCCAGGATCTCAGCGGTGCCAGCTAGCTTCCCCAAGCAAACTTTTTCTTTGGGGTGGGCTGACAGGTGGCAGAAGGGGGTTGAAGGTACAGGTGGCATCTATCACCACTAGCCTTGCTGTGCTCTAGATTTGACACTGCCTCCTCAGCTCCACCTCACCTCCTTCCTCCTGGTTAACTATGCCTGCAGAATGACCCCTCTGTGAACGTCAGAGGTATCAGTGAGGATGAACTGAGCCTCCTTACCAGGCTTGCCTTTTAATGTGACTACACGTCCAAACCATCTGCACTAGGTATCCTTTGTTGAATTTTTCCAGCCTTGCCAAGAAAGACTGAAGAGTGATGCTAAAAAGTGTTTGAAAATGGCACCCAGGGATGTGCAATAATTTGCTCTGGAGTCTGAGTGAAATAAAGAGGGCAATGTTTGTCTGCTGGTGTTGGAACTCCTAATGGGAATGACTGTTTGTTTCAGCATAGGCGCCTTCCAGTGCTGAAACATTTCACTGCTGGCATACAGATTTTTTAAAAAATGCCTAAACCTGCCCTTTCTAGGTAGGTTTGGGCAGCAATCCTCAAGGCTGGGGGAAATGTTCACATTTCGAGGAAGAGGCTTTCTTGTGAATTCATTTTTCAATTAACACTTTTAAAAGTATGGGAGAAAGTGGTTTTCAAAGGAACAGGGGGGGGGGGAATGGGAAAGAACTGGGACAACGCTGGGAAGTTTGCAACACAAGAAAAAATGGTAACATTGGGGCATGAAAGTGGAATATTAAAGCAGCCTGGGAAACACCTGTATCTCTGTCACCCTTCCCCAGCCATTCTGCTTGTTTGCCAGCATGTTCAAACATACACTGTTTACCTATAATACACTGTTGGAGGTGGGGGGTAAGCAATAGATTTTACTCTTTAAGCAGGCCAGTTACCTGTCCTGGGGAAAGGAGAGGTTAAAACATCTTCTTTGCTTCAAACATCAAAGCCCTTCCCCTGCCTGCATAGCACTTACATATCCGGAGGCTAGTGGAATAGCTCATGGAAAGAAGACCTATGCTTATATCCTGAGGCTAATGAAAGAACTCATGGAAAGAAGACCTGTGCTTATATAAAGTCAGAACATCTTCCCAAAGGAAGTGAAAGAATGCTGTGATTGGCAGGAAGTTGAAACGCTGTGGATAGAAACACCAATCAGGACTATTGTATTTCGTGGGAACATATGACAGCTGCCCTGAGAGGATAATAAGCCTGTCATTTAGATTCTCTCTCTTTTCTATCTTTCTTACTTCCTAGATAAATGAAATATGCCAGAATAAATGTTGGACCTGAAGGATTCTTCCTACTCTTGAGTACTGAAAACAAGGTTGTTTGAATTCAGAGGAACTACTATCTTTCTGAAATGGGTGTGGGGCAGATTAGATTATGATGAGCAGAGATATTCCTAGTTGATATCTGATTAGTTTGTTTGCTAGGGCTAAATCCATTTAAGATAAATAGCTGATCTGAAGATAAATTATTTCGTCACAGGATTTGTCTGTAAATTCTGGAGTTTGTTTCAATGATCAAGGTTGAGTGCTATATAGATCTTTTTGTTTATGGTTATTGAGATAATTCATTCATTCATTCATATCTTGTGTTCTGAGGCTAGCTTCTTAGTAGAAGGGAGATGGTGAGACAATATGTAGTGAAATAAACGAACTTAGTATTCAGCTCAGTAGTTGGTTTCCTGATCTGAATTTTATTTGGCAATTTGTGGTCTTAAAAATTCCTCTTTTGTAATTCTACTGAAAAACCACTGGATGATGTGGGGGGAGGTGAAAATCCATTTGCCTGTTTTTAAACCTGTATTTGCTGATTAGAGGTCTATGAGGTAACTGCAAGCTTCCTTTTTTCCCCTGTGAGGAAAGTTCATCTGAACATTGACCTCCACTTTCTGAAAAAGGCACAGAATTGCCCTTTTAAGGTGCAGTATATATTAACTTTTAGGGGATATAAATCCCACTAAGATAGTCTATTAGGTAACATAGTATTAGTTTGGAGTTACTGAAGCCCCACGTCCTAGCTTTGGACCCCTTTCTAAGTAAGACAAGCTTAAAGAAATCTTGTGAGCAGTCACCTGACAGAGGATTAATGAAGTGTGGTGGTGGGCACGTTGCTGCCACTCTCTGTAGGCACACTCTGATATATGTTTCCACAGTGTACTTGGATGACTAATGCTTGAGAAATTCAGTGTGGTGTTGGGATTTAATTCCTTCTGTGCTGGCAGTGGAATGTTAATATTCTGTGTCTGTAGCATGCATCAAACACTTTGTTGAGACACAGCAGTGTCTTTCCTGACAAAACAACTAGGTTTAAGATTTTGCCTGCTGTAACCCTTTGTGATGTCTGTCAAAACAGGAATATTGGTACAAAATCAGGACTTGGAAATAATTATATCATAAACTGAATCAAATGTAGGGTAAGCCAGCATGGTGTAGTGGTTAAGAGCAGCAGACTCTAATTGAGAGAACCGTTCCCCATTCCTCCTCCACATGAACCAGTCACGGTCCTCTCAGAATACTCTCAGCTCCACCTAACTCACAAGGTTTCTGCCGAGGGGAGAGGAAGGGGGAGACTCCTTAAGGTAGAGAAAAGAACCATCCAAACGAATTAGTTGGATACCCCCCACACATTACCCCCCACATGTTTATGCTTTGCATGAGTATTTCTTCGAGTCCTGCTTCAAAGACAACAGTTGTCATAATTTATCAGGTTTTGCTGAGCAAAACTACTTAAAAAAAAAAACCAGATGTATTATCCAGTGCCAGAGAAGTGGAGTGAAAACAATTATAAAATAATTATTTGAGAAGAAGAGTAACTTGGCTGGTTTGTATGAAGGGTTACAGGACCAGTTTTCTGCCTGGTTCAGAAACCACTTAATCTCTAGATACTTTTTATTATTATAACAACAGCAACTGTATTTGTGGAAAATCATATCCAAGGCATCAGCCATTAGATGCTTCTGACATTCATACCACCACATTCTATATAGCACTTGCAGTAGCTTGGACTCAGAAGTGATGCACCTCGTAGCTCTACCACTTACTTTTGCCTCATTTTCCTGCACTGTGAACTAGAATTACAGAAATTCTGCAAGTTAGAAGTTCCCTCTAAGCTGAGTTAGTGTGAGCAAGCTCATAGTTTTTTTAGCCTCCAGCTCACTCTTGTTTTAGCTCAGGAAAAATGGCCCCCAGAGCAAACTGATTTATGCAGTAGCTCACAACTTTAATGCCAGTAGCTCACATAGTAGATTTTTTGTTTACAGAACTCCACAGCTTAGAGGGCATATGAGTTAGAATAGGTTCACAGGGATATTAAACATATCAAAAAGTGGTGAAGGGTGGTTTACTGTGATCATTACTGCCCAGGATACATGGGTAGGTTTCTTGCTTTTCTTTGTGGGCTCTGTACAATTCATACTGACTTCTGGTATACTTCACACTGAAGCTATGAAAACCTGGCTTCCTCCCCAGAAGGAAGATGGAAGGCTAATTCCACAGCTGTGAGCATGGCTTACATCTGCAACATCTGTAAAGTATCACCTGGAAACTGTGAAAGAAGTTATGCTTTCCTAACAGGCACACTCTCTCTAGAAAGTGAGATCTCTTGAGGGGATTCAGTAAGTGATCTTTTTGAAGATTAACTGCAGAGGGGTAGCTGTGCTGCAGCTATAATGATCAAGCCTTATAGTACCTTAAATGCTACCATGTTTATTGTGCCACATATTTTTGTATCCGGTGTCAGGTGATGAGAGCTACCTCACATGATTAGAGGTGTAGACATAACAGGAAGCTTTTGCTAGTGCTTCCTGTTCTCCCTGCTCCTCCAGAACACCTAAACTTAACTTATCTTTGCAGTGAGATGCAAATGCTCAAAGTGTAGAGGGAGCTTTGACGCCTGACTGTGGGATGAAACATGAAAGCTCCTTGTCAGGTGATATGGAGAAACGATGGAACAGGAAGCATGAAGCAGTTTTCTGTTATGCTTCCAGCTCTGAAAGTCCAAAGTCATTCAGGGGCTGAATTTCAAATATTACAGCATGGTTGAAAGTGAAAAGCATAGCCTCATGGCCATGGGTTTCATGGAGCTGAGAGGATGCTTAAAAGCATTTTACCATTCAAGTCTATAAAACTGTGAAGGAAATAATCACTGGGCTCTAGGAAGGTTCATTTGTGAGTGTAGTCATTTCCCTTGTGTTTTGGCAGATCCATGTGAGATTCAGTTGTCCTCATAGCCACGTGGAGTCTACCTATATGTCTTCCAGCTGAGAGTGCAGGTTAAAAGGATTTAAAATAACATTTTTAGTAATAATTGGACTGAAAACAGAATTTTTGGCTCAGAAATAGTATTAGGGGAGAAGGTGGCTGATTGCACTGTACAGATGACCAAGTACCAGGGCTTTGCTGTTGTTAGCACTGGGAAGTTTCCACCATCATTTCTTTAACTGCTTTTTTGGACCTTCCTTTGGATCTGAGTAGATAAAGATGCTGAACTCTCTTAATAGTGGGCAGCCTTCTGCAACCATGTGGTGCAAAAGCTGATGGACACTGAAAAGACCAGGAGCACGCAGGTTTGGTTTGAATTACCTAGATAATTATAAAAAATTGGGCTTTGCAAGGATTAAAGAAGACTAACTTTAAAGAAAAGGTTGAAAGCAAGGATATCAACATCACTGTGCTTACATGCTGTATTGGATTTGTGTACTAACTGCAAAATTATCACTTTATTGGAGCTGAAGAAGTAGTGGCTGCTGCAGATGTCATTCTCAGGGTATTGTACTGGAACATGTTTGTATTTTGTCCCAATGTGCTTGTCTTTGGTATATGTGGCATATCTTTAACCGGGAAGGACAGCCATCATTGTGCCCATGCAGAGAGGAAGGACAAGCAACTGAAATTATCATTGGCTCCAAGTTTAACCAGTGTAGTGTCTCCATACAAAGTGTGTTGCCAAATGCCTAACTAATTAGCTCATGTGATGACATAGTTTAATAATAGCAGAAGCAGGGGAAAGCTATGCTGTGTATTTAAACCAGGTCATGGGCTGCCAGAAACTGGGTGTTGTCAGGCCTGGAGGTTGAATTTACGTAGATAATTTGAGGGTTGGAACAAACAGCATAAGAAAGTGGGTGTACCTATCTGTACATTAGCCACTGTTGTTGAAGGGAAGTCCATCCTATTGACGTATAGTATGTTGTATCCTCTGGAAGCGCACCTCGTGCCTGCTTTTGTGATGGGTTTGAAATGTCATTGAGGGTCTTCCTGTTCTTTAGTCATCGCTTCTGCTGCTTTGAGAATAAAATAAGACTGAAATTTGAAAGTTAGCATCATCAAATAGAACGTTGAATTTGGATATGGAAGGTCCAAGTTCAGGTGGATGTTCTCAATCACCATAAATGCCCCACCACCCAAGCAGCCATGAGAATTAATGGAATTAGAATGGTAAATATCTCTTTATATTAAAATAGATCAAAAGAGAAATGCTAATGAAGTCTACAGAGACTTACATCGGAAACCCTATGATGAAGTTTTGCTGTGCAAGATTTGAAGGGATTTAATAACTGCAGCTTGAGACCTGTGTGTCTGCTTGACTTGGCCTTCTATCCTTTGCTGATATGTGAACTTTTATCTGTTACATTCAAGTGCATGTATCAGTCTCATCAGGTCTGCCTTCCTCCACTTCCTGCAAGCCGATTTCATGTCACTCTTTTGTGCTTACCAGCTGTTGTAGTGTTTGATCAGGAAGCCTGAATGTTAATCCCTTTTCTAAAGTTGCCTGTGCTTTTATTTGATTTGTGCACAAGTGTGTTTCCTTTAGGCAGAAAGGGCTTAAAAGTTCTGTGACTGGGATCCAAGCATGGCCTTACGAACATGCAAAAGCACTTTTGCACTTATAGGAGGACTGAACCATTTCCTTGTGCCTCGCAGAATGCCTCGAACTAAGGCAGGGCAGGTCGCTGTAGTGGGAAGGGTGGGGCTGCAAAGCTTCCGACCGTGCATGTACCGTAAACTACAGGGAGTACTATGGATCCCAACCAGTCATTGGTCATAAAGATTCTCTGTTGGTCTAGAAAGACTGGGATGAAGAAACTGCGGTGCATGACAGTATTGAGTCCTTCAGCTTTTGTTGGATTTACAAACACAGCAATCAATTATAGCACAAAAAAACCACCCTATTAAAATGTTGTGACATCTAGAATTATACTTGTTTTGTTATTAACAGATTTATCTAACTGTTCCATTTCATTCTGCTGTTTTCTAAACTGGGTTAGGAAGCAGTAGCTAAAGAAACCCTGTAGGCTGAAAACACATGGCCCATGGTTTTTGGACTTGAACTTCTGATATAGGCTTTCTTTATCTTTTTTGAGTGAATATACTACAGAGGAGCACGTTTGGGACCACATAGCAGATGCAAAAGCTGGCAAAATAGCTCTGATGAAATTGGGGGGGGGGGATCAAAATTGACCACTGTAACACCAGCAGGTTTTGTTTGTGCTGACTGGTTGAGAGCCTCTGCCCTGTTCCCATTGGGTAAGTAATGACTGTAATAAAAGACAGAATAAGTGGGTGGGGGGACCACAACATTTTGACCCACTAGAAAGTCCTAACAGATACCCTCTGGAATTTGTGCCATTTGCAGGTTGATTTTCTTGCAGGCATGAGTGCTAGAAGTTTAGTTATTAAGGGAGCTTAGATTTTGAAATGCTTCCAAAATCAGGGCTGAAAAATTCAGCGTTGCAATTTACAGGAAATGTCCCTTTTCATTGATCTATATAGACAGTAGTCTCATGTTCTGTTTGATTTAAAGTATCTATATTTGAAGAACAGTTTAGAAACCTGTGTATGTTTTAATCCTGTCTTCAGTCTGTGCTCAGGTGTGTATGCTTTGGTCTTGGTCCACAGTGTGCTGTGCTGTCCCAAGAACCCGATCTAGAGGTTCTGTGATGGCTTCTTAGTCTAAATGCTGTCCCTGGGGCTCTGCATTATCTGCTTCGCTCTTCCATGCAGAGGACGCTTGCTGATGTGTTCTGTAGCCACAGCACAGTAATTAGGGTGGAGTTCATTACCACGAGCAGGTTGTAGAGTATCAGCATGCGTATGTATGTCTGCTATAATGATACATTTTACGCAATCCTTGGCCAATTAATTCCAGCCCAGCTGCTCGTGATATAATGTGTCCTGGTTTACTTACGTAATCCTGTAGAACCAAACAAGGAGGAGAACTAGGTTAGCGGAAGGGCTGGCATTGTCGTAGCATGAAAGACAAGAGGGAACCTCCTTTGGGCAACCCTTCAGTAGTTTTTCATCACCAGTTATGTAAAAGCTGGGCAGTATTTGCTTGTAAAGAGAATTTCTTCATCATGGGAAACAACTGGTGGCTGTGAATTTCCCTGTAGCCACTGAACTATTTTGAAATACATATATTCCTTTTTGGCATTTGGCCTGCTCTGTCTTCCAGCAGGAAAGATAGGTTACTGAGGCACCTACAGTTGCTTCATCTTCTCCTGATGCAGAAGGGTTGCTAAGGTACATTTCCACCAAAATAGATGGCAGACTGTATCATTTTGCCTCTTTCTGCAGTGCCTGGGCATGTATGAAGAGGCTGAAGACAGTTGTAGTTAACAGGAAAGCTAAAATAAACTCCAAATAGAGGAATAAGTTGATAGGCCTTTTCTAAATATCCTCGCTATGCAGCTACAGGACAAAATAAGCAAGGATTAGTTCATTCTCTTTTTAAACACATTTTTACTTTACCGGATCTAATCAAACAAAGTTTTCATTTAAAGAAAAGTTCTGGTGAGTTGAAGGAACTCTAAAAAGTTGTGTCCTATGAAGCACGGGTACAAATCACTTGCAGAAGCAGATCTTTCCTGCCTGCCTTCCTAGTTTCTCCCCTCCCCTGGTTAACCTTCCAAAAGCCAATGCTGGAGGACATCATGGAACTCTCAGAAAATATGCCAGTGTGGCATAAGGGATACAGCAAGCAGAAGAAAATCCTTATTCTTCTTCCACTAATAGAAGAAACTCCATCAAGCAAGTTTTCCTAACATGAGGAGAGGGGTAATTTTTGTGCAGTTTCCGCCTATGCCGGAGTTACCATGCTAGTAGCTCCAATTGTGGAGTTCAAGCAGTTTTTGTCAGAGAAACATTCACTGCCACCTTCACTTTATATTTGTATATATTTTCAAAAGCTGCTTCAATTTTACAGGTGATTATTCCCAGAACTGCACCCTCAAATCACTCCCTGTGCTACAGCAATATGGAGAGGCCTTTGACCGCTTTCTCCACCACAGTCATGGCAGTAGGTAAAACTACAGGGATCTTAGGCTCACTTCTGGTCTAAGCTGTGAAGTGGCCTTCTTTACCATATCAGTTTTCATTATGGGAGTGCCTTGTGCACAAAAATTGAAATGTGAGTAAATGCCCTTGGATATAGATGTTAGTCATAGAAAAGTTTCTAGCTGACCAGGTTATAGTGCCCATGACCAGTTATTCATTTGTTGTTGGGGAATCAGATAACTTTCTTTCAGGCAGAGACATTGTACATTTCCAGTACCCCAATATTTTCTTAGTGGCAAAAATGGAATTTCCCTGCCTCTACTGGTATGTCCATTGCAGGTGTTAACTGCTATGTAGAATGTGGTTCAACCAAAATTGCCACTCATATGACCCATGGCATCCTTAGTAACATCAAAGGCTTGTGAACACTACAGTTTCTTTTCATTTTAGATTTTTGCAGCACTTGCAGTGTTTTCCAAAAATAAAAATGGTGCATGTGAACAAAGTAACTATTTCACCCTCCACAGCAGTTCTCCACCCTATCATGAAATTTCTGATTCTCCCCTTCCCCCATTTTTAAAAGTTTCTTGAAGGATGAGCATGCTGCCTCTCCAGTGGAACAGGGTTCCTCTGCTTTGGTTAAAAAAACAACAACAGGAGAGCAGAAGGGCAGTAATCCTTGCTTTCTTATCCATCAGTCACAAATTGGGATGGAGTATCAAGATATCATTCTGCATGGCTGCTTGTGTGGGTGAAAACATTAAAGAGAAAATCCCAGGCCTTTTAATCATCTGGAAAGGCCCACAGAAAGAACTTTGTGAAAGCAGGGAGCTGTTTCTCAGAATGAAATACAGTTTCCATCACACGGAACAGCTTCCTGTGAGGGGGAAAAAAATTACCAATC
Source organism: Heteronotia binoei (assembly GCF_032191835.1). Taxonomy (NCBI): domain Eukaryota; kingdom Metazoa; phylum Chordata; class Lepidosauria; order Squamata; family Gekkonidae; genus Heteronotia; species Heteronotia binoei. The sequence goes on from NC_083227.1 coordinate 69,081,801, forward strand.
CTGGACACTTTTAAGGCTCTGGCCATCTCCACCCCCATGTCTGAGATTCTGATGATAGTCACTTGAAAGGGACTTTTCCAACTTTACCTAGAAAAGGGTTAGCCAGAAACACAACCCTTGTGGTTAGCCAGCATCCGTCAGTGGCTTTAATTCAGTTGGGCTCTTTAAAGAGAGGAAGTTACTGCCGTGACGGGAAGAGGGAGCTGACAGCACAATCAGGCTTATAGGAGGGCTATAGCAGACGGTGCATAAGGAGATTGGTATGTAGGACACCAGGAGGAAAGAGGTGTGTCGATGGAGTCAGGGAAACAGACCAAAAATGAAGGCTTAAAGTTATAGCTCACTGAATGGGTGCAGAAAAGCTGCAGCAACTTAACATCTGTTGCATGCAAGGCTGGACACCTGAAGGGTGAAGCTGATCTTTAACTGCAACCGGTTCCTTTATTCATCCTGGAATAGAATGCTCCCAAATTGGATGTGCCGCGGGATTAGGGTGAGAGACAGGTTGAGGTACCTGAGAAGCAGCACACTGATGATTCTCCCCTTCCCCAATTTCTGTTTCAGAGTGGTTTCTGGTGTCTGTTGAAAACACCCATACGTAAACACAGAGCGTTAGTTTATTACTCTTACCAATCCAGGGGTTTTGCTGCTTACTGGGTTATGACCCAGAACAAGGGTGTCCTTACTGCATACCAAATTATATTGCCAAATTATAGATGTTTTAATGTCTCCTATAACAATACAGGTTGGTTCTATTCCTCTGAACAATTCCTCCTTCACAAGGAATAGGTTTCAATTTTATTATTTCTGTTTTCGTTGCTGCCCCATTCACATGACAGTGAATAAGTTCTCTTGTACAACCATTGAATTCAATGTGAATTGTGCTAACACGTGTCTCCTCCTTGTCCCAATGAGACTTGCACCAGATAATTACTTGCTGAATTGTGTACAATGCTATTTTGCTTGGGCATGGTACTGGACTTTTTACCCCTTTCTATAAAAATTATTTTATCCTGCTTCCTGACTGAATACATTCCAAATGTAGCTAAAAGATTTTTTAAAATTGATCTTGAATTGGGGGTAGGGGGCTGGGGGGTTTATGAATGGATGCCATTACGATAGCTCAAATACTTTGGCCACCAAATGAGAAGGGAGCACTCACTGGAGAAGATCCTGATGCTGGGAAAAGACAGAAGGCAAAAGAAGAAGGGGACGGCAAAAGATGAGATGGCTGGACAGTGTTACTGATGTAACACGAATTTGAGCAGACTTTGGAGGATGGTGGAAGACAGGAGGGCCTGGTGTGACTTTGTCCATGGGGTCGCAAAGAGTCGGAATCGATTGTGCGACTGAACAACAAAAGCCATTACCATGGTAGTCAGTCATCCTCTGTTTTAAGCCCTAGATGTCAAAATCTTTGAGGTGAGAGGATAGAGAGGAATGTCAGGCAGTGTCAAAGAGCTCTGTAGTATGATTTAGTCCTATTAAACGCTTTAAACTGTTGAATTACTGCAACTAGTGGAAATATCCAATGTGATAGAGTTTTTGTTACAGGACAGTTACATTCTTATATTTTCCCTGTGTGCACAAAACCATGAATGCTTAAACAGCTACCTATGTTAAGAAAGTGTTGCAATTAGATAGATTTTACATTATATAACCAGAGCAGCTTAAGGAAATCAATATAGTTGGACTTGGTCTCTGTGCAGGCCAAACATGGGCTTTGCACCAATGCAAACTGAGATTTTGGAATTCTTTAGAGTGAAGATTTTCAGTGCCAGCTCCACCCACCACAAGCAGAGAGTGTCTACACATGTGCTTAGAGTGGCAGAGCTGTGCCATCCTTCTCAGTTCTCTTTCATCCAACATCGCAACAATGCCTCTGAGAACTTTCTCTTCCTTGGACAGTTAGAGCTAATAAGATTTCCCATTTTTTTCTCATTTTTTTCCTCTGCAGTTTTTTCCTATGCTTCTGCCTTATTGCATGCTTCTGGCTGTCCTACAGGTCTGTGGAGATCCAGCTGCACCGCCCATTCTCCCCACCCACATGGTCACAGCCCTTAACTGATCTTCTCATGGCTAATGAAATATCCATTTGAGCCATTAGTAGTGACCTTTGCCTCTTAACTATTAAGTGGCAATCGTAGTGGCCATATCTTTGGCAAGGTAGGCTAGTCAGCTCTACATTCTCTGATGACACCCTCTCTATCTCCTTTTTGAAGCTACCCTTCAAGTAGATAATTTAGGGTTGCCAGACTCCAGGTGGGGCCTGGAGAAAATGGCAGCTTTGAAGGGGGGACTCTATGGTATTGCACCATGCTGAGGCCCCTCCCCTCCCCAAACCCCACCCTCTCCTGGATCCACCTCCAAAGTCTCCATGTATTTTCCAACACAGATTTGGCAACCCTAAGATAATTCCTTTTACCTAAAATCACCTCTGAGTGCCATTTCATCTAAGAACTTGTGCTACCTACTCTTCAGTATGTGTTGAAAGTACAGCTACACTGCTTAAATGTTCATGAAGCTCTTGAATTACAGATGAACAGGTCCGCTGCATTCAATAAACCATCCATTGTGTGCTACAGAGATGCGAATAGGGGTCACAGCACATCTCCTAACCACTGGGTCACAGGTGTGATTACACTCTGCTGTGAGCCTGCAAACAAATTTCTTCCCACTGAACCCATGCAATGACTGTGTCCACAACCTTCAGCAGGGCATACCTGTTTTAGAACTATGCAAAGCAGCCACGTGGTTACAACCCTCAAGCATTATAACTTGTTTATTGAGGCCCAGTCTGATGCACATTATAACAGTATGCTTGCTCTAGAGCAGAGGCATGTAATAAAAGCAAGTTAGATTTTCTGAGAATGGAAACAATGGTTCTAGAAATCTGTTATAGTGCTGTCTCCCTCGATGGTGCTAGCTTACATTAACGTATACACCTACTGAAAAGAGGGGTAATTCAGGCTGTAGTTTTCTGCTGGTCAGAGGAAATGTGCTTTTTTAAGTTTATAGAATGCTATAATATATAGTGAATCTTGATGGTGTTAATATAAATGCTAAGTACATTTTAGAAACACATTCTAATACCCAAGTTCACTTGGCTTTGAAAGAATCCAAAGACACCTTAGGAATTGTGGGGGCTAAAGCCAGAATTGCGAGTAGTACCTCAGAGTTCGTTACCTAAAGAAGTGAGGATGGGAACTTACTCTCTCAGCCCAACTCAAGGGCCTAGCCGGACATTAAAGAAAGCAAGAGGTTGCTGCACAGACATACCCCACCACACTAATCTGGCTAAAAATAGTTTAGCATGGTATGCCATCGTGTTCAGTGTTTCTTAGTCTCAAATGCTGATGTTATTTTCAGGCCTTTCTTTCACCAGACATTACCACAGAGATATGGCAATATGGTGGGTTCCCTCCTTTAATCTATAGTTGAGCCTCCTAGGCAAAGTTTGGAATGGCCTTTGGAGACGGCACAATAATAAACTCCTAGCTTCTTCAGCGTAGATTGACCAGTAATAATAATTTCAAAATGATTATGGTTCTGTGGAGCACCAGCTGAGTGGAAAAGGGCAGAGCTTTCCTATTGCCAGATCATGTTAAAATAGCTCTCATGATTTGTTTTGTTCCAGTGAAGGTAGTGTTAAGTGTGTGTCTCTGTTCACGCCTAGTTTTTCTTAATTCCGCTTCCTCAAACTGTTCTTTGAATTTTAAAGAATAAGTCCCCAGTGTGGGAGGAGAGGGAAATTGAATGGTAGCATTGAATCGTTCTAGCCTTAGCCTTCAGTGAATTAAGAAACTGAAATCTGTTCCCCCTTCCTCCCCCTTCTTTCTGCTCCCACTCTTTTCTATGGGTTTTCTTTCAGTCACTGTACTTTCCTTCTGCAACTCTTAACTGACTGCATCAACATGTGTACAAACGGCATTTAGTTTTACGTTTACAGACAGATTTATGTGTCAATGGATAACTGTCTCAAAATGAGGTTTTGTAATCAGACTCATTACTTGGCCCACTGAATTCTACAAGGGCCAACACAGAGAGTGGACCTTGGGCTTGCAAACGTCATCCTGTGGTGCAAAAGGAATGAGTCCAACAGGAAACCCCACAATTATCTGAACCTGGTTCCATCTGACCCTCAAAACAGAACCTGCCTTTCTAGTGGATTCTGTCTTACTGGGCCTGACAGATTATGCACTGAATTAAAGGTGGCATTTTGCAGTTCTGTGATTACTGTGTGGTGAGGGGAATGGTGTAGGAGGGGACATGTGACTCTTATATCCACTCTTCCATCTCACCTGGGATGGAATCTCTGAAGCTACCTAATGAGTAAACAACTCAAAGTTTGTGTTGAAAGTGTGTGCCATTGTTTTAGTTGAATCCTTTGAAAGGGCATTAGAACATGTGGCTGTTGCAGTAGGAATGCTAGCATGGTTAGGTTCAGCCTTCTTTACTTAAATTGGAAATTCCAATACTCCTATGTTTTTGTCCACAGTAAATATATTGGCATTGATACTAATGACTATATTGTTCCATTATGGTAGTTCAAAAAGAGTTCTCAATAGATTTGTGGATGGAGGGGATTAACATTGGAGACCTACTGCCAGGAAATCAAAAGCAGAGGATGCAGTTGAGCATGAGATGGCCTCACAAGTACGTCATGTAAAGAGTTTTTTTTAGTGTAGCTTTGTTTTATGACTTATAAGCTGTAATCAGCTCAGGAGTCAAAACAGTCATGTGCAACTCAAATCTTTGAGCAGAACATCTTTTGAGTTGCATTCAAAAGTCAGACATGCATATTGTGATTGCAATATAATTCTAAGGAAAAACAAAGAAGGGAAAGAAACTTAACTCAAAAACTGGAGTAAGAAACCTGAAAGGTTAATGTGCAATTAAAGGGCCAAACATTAAAAACAAAGTGTAAAATAATCATAAACCAACATACATGTTTTTATTGTAAAAAGCTAAAATCATTTAAGGGCCCATCATAAGCCTCTATCCTATGTACAATCCCAAAACCACAATGGGAACCCACTCAATTTGACCTGACGTGTTTTGACCTAGACTGGTCTTCAGAGGTCAGAAAGGTAAGAAGTACACATTTTGGCTCATAATACAGAATAGAATAAAACAACAGAACAATGCTGGACCACAAGGAAATTTAATGAAGTGACAAAGGCTTAGAGATATTCTTGAGACCTCTTATTCTACAGCCTTATGTCTTAATCAAGGGCATACATATTGCATCCAGTGTCTTATTGTGTGCTGCATGGTCCAGAATTGATCAAGATAGGTGTAAGGTCAGAGCCTATGTGCCAAGAGTTATGTATCTGAAGAAGACCAGTCTAGGTCGAAATGCATCAGGTCAAGTTGAGTGGATTCCCATTGTGGTTTTATGATTGTACATAGGATAAAGGCTTATGATGGGCCCTTAAATGGTTTTAGCTTTTTACAATAAATACATGTATGTTGGTTTATGATTTATTTTACACTTTGTTTTTAATGTTTGGACCTTTAATTGCAATATAATTCTGACCACGTCTGGCATTGATCTCATATCTGAATTTCAGGAAAGAAATCTGGATTGGTTCCCCCGGATGCGTGCCATGTCACTTGTGAGTAGTGATGCTGAAGGAGAACAGAATGAACTTAGAAATTTGCAAGAAAAGCTTGAATCTACTATGAAGCTGGTATCCAATCTTTCTAGTCAGCTGTCTGAGCTTAAAGATCAGGTAAGGAACATTCCTAAAACTGTTACTGCAGAATGTGGCTTGAATCTCTGGGGCATTTCTGTAGATGGAAAGTTTTCTTTATGCAGAGAATGGCTTTCTCACATCCTTCACCCACTGCAGTCCAAAATGTCATCCCCTCAAAATTCTGCCCCCCCCCAAAAAAAAGAAAAATAGCATTTGCAGGGAGGCAGTTTAGGCTGTAGTTGTAGAAAGTGAGATGAGATTGTCACCAACTGTGGGCGGAAATTCTTCCATCCATGGAAACTCTTCAGTGGATCCAAGCTACTATGCATAATTCTTTATGAATAACTGGGAATGGTTGCAAATTTTGGAAAATCAAGAATTTCTGTGCTGCCTTTCTTAATGTGCAGAAACATAATTTCCTGTGAAATATAATGGGATGGGGTTGGATGAGTGTGTTCAGTGCATCTGATCTAGACAAGGACCACTGCTAAATCTTCAGTGGTGGTCTGCCATCACTACTTCTGCAAGGGCATCAACTTTCCTGTGCTGTCAGGAAATGGCAGCTCAGAATAAGCTCAGCAAATCCCTCTTGCTATCTGATGTAGTATAGCAAGGATGTTCAGCAGCAGTAGTGTTCTTGGCTTGCTTGGAAGTGTAGTTGCCATTAGTTCTCTTGTTAGAAGACCGAGCTTACATGTGTGCATGTACCCTGCTTGAGGTTACCATATACTAGACTTGTTTAAACTGGCACAGAGAAAATTTTTCTGTATTGTGGTGTGGTCCAGTTTGCTCCCAAATGGATTTCTTTTCTTTCTTTCTTCTGGTTCACCTGTGTCAGTGGACAAATGCAAATAAGCAATGCCTGTTTCTTTTTCCCTGGGAAGGCCTAATTCCTCCTCTCTTTGGTAAATATTTGTAGCACTTACCAAACTACGTACTCGCAAACATTTAGGTGCTTCCATCCTGCCTCTTAGCATGCGCTGTTCTTCTAATGTGCCAAGGATTTCAATGGAGCCTCCTTTGTGGTCACATTAATACCATTAAGGGATTTTAAAAAACATTTATTTAAGCCATTTAAAGCAACACTATAAAGGCTCAGAACAAAAATAATGCCCTTCTCAGATCTCTTGTTCAGATCTTAAGACACAAACCACACACCCTTCCTCTCTTTCTTGTGTGTTAATAACTACAAAACACTTATCCATCCCTTTTGATTAGTAGCTAGTTATTAGTATGCATGTGACTTAAACAATTCAGAATGGAATCATAAACATTCCATGGGAGATCCCAACCTTAGACTCCCGTCTTTGCTTCAGCAGTCTTTATCCAAAAAGCATTTTAAGTCTAAATTGTCCCACTTTTTACTGGCCAACACTTCCAATTTTGTATTGCCCTTATGAATATGAAGAAAGGGTGTTGACTTTCACAGAGCTTTTTTGCTGCTAAGAAAGGGAGGGAAATGAGATTCATTAACATGAGAGAATTCTTTGGAATTTCCCCTGAGTACTATCAGGTTGCAATGTGTACAGATTATGTGACCAAACTAACATGAAGGGATTTTTTTGAGCAGGAACACACAGGAATGCAGTTCTGGCTGGCTTGGTGTTAGGGGGTGTGGCCTGATATGCAAACAAGTTCCTGCTGGGCTTTTTTCTACAAAAAAGCCCTTTGTGAATCAATGCTGCCATCAGGGGGTGTGGCCTAATATGTAAATGAGTTCCTGCTGGGCTTTTCCTACACAAAAAGCCCTGCCAACATGTCACTTGCTCATTAGAAGCAACCTTTTCTGGAAAGAGGGAGCTTGACTGAGTGATGTGTCTGAACCAAGTAAGGGTCAAATTGTGCTTTCAGAACTGTCTGTTCGAATAGGTTTCTAGAGATGAAAGCAGCCCTTCATGGTGAAATTCAACACATCCACTTGAAATCAGCATTGATCTAAAACAAATAATGTAAGCATTCCTAGGGAATGATTTAAAACATGACCACGCTTGGAGTTTATTAAACCAAAAGTGGATGTTAGGGAATTTGGGTGTCAACAATTGAAGTCGCATGCATGGAAAGAGAGCTAGCTGTGGTAATAAAGGAGAACACTATTTCACCATATTTCACCATGTTTTGCTTTGGAATAGCTTGTCTCTTTCCTTTTGCCCAGTGGGGGCCTTGGCTTCCTGCTGGTCACTGCACCCCCATAGTATTTTTTTCCACAACAATTTTGATGTGGGTCTATGACTTTTCCATGTGCAATATTGGAATTAGGGATGGTCACGAACTGGTGGAAAGAGTGGTTTGTTTTGTTTCATGATTCCTTTGATTTCACGAATCAAACAAACAATGAACGACCACAAACCATGAATCCCTGAACAATTCACGGTTTGCTATGGCTGGGGGAGGGAGGGGGGGGGATTTAAATGCTCTCCATTCTATTCTATGGGGCCATAGGTTGCAATGGAGAGATTGGGCCACAGCTCTGGCATGACTCTAGAGAAGGGATTTATCCTATGGACCCACAGGATACAATGGAGAGATCTCTCTCTGATCTTTCTTCCCTTTCCCAGCCAGCCCTGGCAAGCTGGCTGGGAAAGCAAATAAAGATCAGGGAGACCTCTCCCCAGCTCAGGCTCTGCTGGAGTGCCCAATTGAAACAGGGCAGCACAGCAGAGCCAGCAAAGCAGCCAATCCTGCAGGGGGATCTTCTGCTGCACTGCCTGGTTTCAACTGGGCACCCCAGCAAAGCCCACAAAAGAGCCAATCATGCAGGGCAAGCTCTTCCCACTGAATCAGCTGTTCTTTAGGCTTTGCTGCAACGCCTGGTTGAAACTAGGCAGTGCAGCAGAGTCCCCACAGGACTGACTGTTCTACAGGCTCTGCTGTGATAAAAAGAACTGTGAGCTAGCTCTTACTAACTCAGCTTAGAGAGAACACTAGTTATAGTTCTCTAATAATTCCGCCTCTGTCTTTTAAAAAAAGTGCCTTCTGACATTTGTATCCAAATGTCCATCAAAATGGGCTTTTCTGATTAACTTTTTCGATAGGAGGCCTCTTCTCAGTTAATGTCTTTTTGTATGTGTTTCTGGGATAAATGCCTCTTATATTTTCATGCATACGATAGTGCTTTGCCTTCATCTGTTTTCTGATCCAGCAGCATGTCTGCATCAAATTGCTCCATGGCAAGCAGGTTTCAGAGCTCACAAATAAAATCCAAAAGAAAAGAGAGCATCCACATGTAATGTGATTCTCTCTAACCAGAGTCCTCCCACTACTGTTACTGCACAAACAGAACAAGCTAAGGAAAGGGGTCAAAAGTTCTGGAAGATGGAGGAAGTTGCTTATATTTCATCTTTCTTGCTGCAGCTCCCTGCACCACATCCAACGCCATGCTTAGGAATCCCGTGATCCTAAGGAGCAGCTATGGGGAGGGGGCTATACTTGGAGGGGGAGTGAGGGAGGCAAAGATCCCTTCCTCAAACTCACTTCATTCACAGAAGGGCTTGATGCATCTTATACAAAACAAACAAGGAGTCTCTGTGACTATGGTTTTTGTTTTTTAAAAGCAAACTTTAATTGTCCAGCGTGATGAGAATGTAGCTAATCCTTAACAGGCATTCATTATTGTTGTTATTTGGAGAATACGTATATGCAGGGCTTTTTTTCTGGAAAAAGAGGTGCCAGAACTCTCAAGAGGGAAATGAGGTTTAAACATTTTAAAAAAAGAATTTTTGTTTCCACAAGGAGGTTCCGAAACTCCTTTCCACCACATTCCCCCAGCAAAAAAGCCCTGTGTGTACACCACCTTTCCAGAGATCTGCTCTTTAAATGTCCATACCAGTTTTGTGTAAACTTCAAAATATTTGAAAAACCTTGTAAATGTCTAAATAATAAAATGCTTAGACTTGGTACAAAAGTTACTGGAAAAAAACAGTTCACAGTGTGCACTGTTCCCTTCAGGTGAAAATAGGGTGAACTTTTTGACCTCCAGAGTGTGCAAAGTTTATAACACCACAAAAAAAAAGTTAAACTTGTTGTCTTTTCTGTTATGATTTACAGCATTTTATTTATTTTATTTACAGCACTTTGTTGATTTTATGATTTACAGCATTTTATTTATCTTAAAACATAGATAAGGTGCTGTTCAATGCTGCTGAGCTGGAATTGCTGTTGGACCAGGGTGGGGTTGCCCCATTCGGTAGGGAAAGGGCAGAATCCCTTTCAGTGCATAGGAAGAAGAGACTGCTAGATAGCTTTGCCAGCCAAACCATAGGATTATCACTGTGTACCTTTGTTGATGGAATCTTTCATGTGGTGGTGAACTGTTATTCCCACAGAGCTCCTATGAAAAGCAGTCTTCCTATGGTTTCTCTTACTGCAGCCGCCAAGCAAGCTTTTTGTTTGTTTTAACAAGATGTTGGGAAAACTGTGAATGGATCTCTCAAAAGTTTACTGGGCTGTTGTGGGGGAGGGATTATTTAAGCCTGTCCCCCTATACAATTTCCATGATCAAAAATGGTTTCCTGGAGCCAAAGCATGGGCAGCAAGGGGGACAAACTGCTTCAGGACCCCACAACAGTGAGGGCCCCCAATATTGGCTCATATTGCCAGGACCAGATCTCCATGTTTTTTGAGGGGGAGCAAAATTAAAAAATGATGCCCCCTTTTGGGCCATTCTATCTTATGGTCCCATAGAATACAATGGACTCCATACCCAATTTGGTGCTCCCCCTCCGTCGGCGCCCAGGGCAAGCACCCCCCTCTGCCCCCCCCCCCGATCCGGCCCTGCATATTGCCAAAGTTAGTGGATAGAGTTGCAGCTGTCTGAATTTCGACCTTCACAGTCAAATAGGAAAACCTATGCTTATTTAGGAAACCAGGATTCATTGTTGGTAATGAATTTATTATCAATCACTACTGCACTATTGGACATTTATATAGTGTATATTCGGTGTATTTAAATACATTATGTTATCTACTGACACCATAGCAGGGGAGTTAAGGAGAATGGCCCTAGGTTACCTCTCTCTGGCCCTGGCCGGAGTTGCTAAGGTGGAGGGAAAGTTTTCCTCTGTGTTTTCCTCAATAAATCAGAAAGCAGCTCCAGAGGACCATTTGAGGTCACGGAAACAGTGCTGTTCACTTGCTTCCTCCATGCTGGGAACCTGAGGTGAATGCCCCACTTGCACAATTTAGTTCACTAATAAAAAAGGTGTTTGGGAGATCCATTCATGGGTCTCATTTAGTTTGACTGTGAGTGATTTGCTTCAGGCTGCCCTATGTCCCAGCCTATCCATTCCACCACATAGCTTTTTTGTTTTCACAGTGAGTAAAAACCAGACTTCGCACTGGATTGCTCAGTTCCGTCCCTTTCTCTTTGGATTTTCCAAACTCACGGCTAAGTACATTTTTATCTGTGTTTAGTGTATCAGACAAGAGTTTGCTCTGTTGAAAATTGCTTTCAGAATAAGCCTTGACCACAATGTAACAGCAAGAGCTTATTCTGTGGTCTGACGTACAGGAAATGCTGATGCCTACTGAGTAAATCTTTCATTTTTCCAGATGACAGAACAGAGGAAGCAAAAGCAGCGTATTGGTCTCCTAGGACATCCTCCTTCCATCAATGTGAACCCACAGCAGCCAGCATAAATCGGATGGGTGGCTATTCCCCCCCCCCCCCCCCACACACACACACCTTCATAACAGGAGTGAGATTCAACCCTTAAAGCTGCTTCTGTGTTATGTGTAGATCATGTAAATAACCCTGGGTTTTATACTGTATGTGTAGGACTACCATGGGAAAGAATGGGTTTATGTATACTGGCACATCCAGGGTAGGGGGGGGTACATTTGTGCCAAAAAAAAATGCCTTTTATAGGAAGGAGTATGGGGCGGATCTGACTTGCACTTGAAGAAGATTTATTGACTAAAATAGTATGTGATCTGTATTTTGTATTTAAAAGCTTCAGATAACTAATATTTATGGGTTTTATACAGTTGTGCAATATGAATTATGCAATCACACTATATGTGTTACATACTCCTGCGTGTCCTGAAGGGAGTGCACATCTTTGGAGTCTGGTGTTGTCTTATAAATGGCATCAGATGACAGCCAAGCAAGGCTGCTGCCAAACTATGGTCTGAGGAAGGATTCGTTCACCAGAGCATTTTTGTAACACAGAGAATTCCAAGAGGTTGACACATCTTGTGGGTAGTAGCAATCGTGCCTCTTCTGTCTGCCACCGCCATCCTCCAAATTATATTTCTTTAAAAATAAAAAAAAGTTTCCTAAATATTCTACTTGAGGATATTTCTCATTGTTTTGAGTTGGCTTCGTCAGCAGTTCCGTTTAGATCCGAGAGAGGCTGTGGAAGAAATTCACACATTCCTTTCATGAAGAAATCAGAGTTCTTGTAAGGAACTTTTCCTCTTTGTGCGGAAGAACAGTTGGGATCATTCTGTGCTGCTGGCAGATCTTCTGCAGGGGTTTTGTGCCATATTGGTTTCTAAGAACTTAGAAGAGCTTGCAGGCTCTACCAATTCAGACCATAGCTATACTATTGTGTGTTTGGTTTTCTGTTGTGTTTGGTTTTTTACAGAAGAGTATCCCCCTCAGCCATTCACTGCACCTACTGAAGTAAACTATCCCTTTTAGGACTCCTAGCTGAGCACTGATTTTGTAATACTTGCAAAAGAGCCACTGGGTTTGGATCATGTTTCATTTTTCTTCCATCTTGATCACTTTTCTTTCATTTTGTTGTCCCTGACAGCTAAAAATTTGAAATGAATTTTTTATATACATATATGTACAAATATATATAGATATATATATATCTGGCGCCTAGTTTTGTACATGGTCCTCATTTTACAGAAGCAAATGAAAAGAGTGCTTATTAAAGTTTGTAAATGCATAAATACATAGCTATTTAAATAAATGATGATGTAATAATGTACAATGCTTCAATACTGGTAGTCTGATTCTTTTCTATAGTAATCTGTTGTCTACCCCAGAAATTCTTAACCTTTAATCCACTGCAGTCCACCAAGTATACAACATGTTAATACCACCCCCGCCCCCAGCATTAGGCCATAAAAACAGCACTCCAGACAAGTCAACTTTATTTTATGATATATGCATTCAATATGTTGATATCAGGCATACATGCCATCATACCTTTGTACCTTCTGGACATCTGATACCTGCTTTATGTTAAGTTGATGGAATTCCCGTTTGCCATGTACCACTTTTCTGAGTGCCATGGAGAGAAGTACAGGATCTGGGATTGTATCTACAAGGTAAAATGAGCAATATACCAGTTCTTCATGTACTTTCAAGACAAAAAGCTGCCAAGTATCCTCTTTGCCCACAGAAAGTATTTAAATTTTTGCAAGATTGTCTTGATTAAGAATCACTAGGTCCTGCGGCTGCCCTGGTTCTCTGTCTCCATTCTTTCAGTCATCTGTATGGGAAATTTATCAAATTGGGTTTCTAAAAAGCCTTTGAAGCTAAGGTCCATTCTTGTACAGAAAGGAAAAATTTGGGTTGTGCTAGAATACGGTTTTCTTACAACTAGTGGGCAATGATGCATCAGTTTTTCAGGTGGGATCCATTCTGGCACAATGGCATTTCTCCTGTATTTTCTCAGGACTCCTTTCAGGATGTTTTGTCATTAGGAAAATGCATGCTTTCCTAGAAAGTTGTAGTAGAAATGTGGTTTTAACTAATGTAAATGGGATCTGACATTACCAATGCCCCACCATTTTTGCTAGCCTTTTTCTTTTTGGCTGTTATTTTAAAAACAGTATTCTTGAGGCGTTGCACTTCCATCATGCTGCACAGCTGGGATATGCAAAGACAGAAAGGCTCAGTTCAGAGTGCAATCTGGAATACAACCAAGAGTGGGTGAAACGTGTACATTTCAACTGCAAAAATGTTTTGGTTGCTCACTGCTGCATTATCCATACAGAGAATGGTGATATGCCTTCTTTTAAGCCACCAAGTAGTACCAGTTTGAAAAGGAAAATGTTTTAATGCCTTTCATGCTTTCAGTTTGTTACATTAGTTGCTATTTTGCTCAACAAAAACAGCTATGTTCCTCTTTTGCAAATCACTTTAATTTCATTGAAAGGTCTAAGAATCAAGTTAAACTTAACACTGATTTCCTTCCTTATTTGAGTTTCCCGTTATTTAGCTTATGTGTTACAGATAATACAAACCAAATTTAGAGTTCTTCCATTGTGAAAAGGAACAGAAGAAAACCAGCACTGAAACAATTATTTTTACAAATTACACTCAAATATAATTTATGCCAATTAATATAAACTGGAATCCACGTAAAACCCCATAACAATGGCAATAAGTATAAAGTTTAAATATATATCCTGCACCACCTGTGTCAGTCATTTGGTGTTTGAATCTTGTATTCTGGAGTTGAACGAGTTCATGGATAGGTTCACATTGCACAGTCCTGGATGCGGAAATTGTTACTGATTAAATTTTGTGGCGCAAAAGCAGTAAAAAAAGACTATTCATAGTCACTCCATCAGGCCCGTAATTAAAGTGGGGCATTTGGGGGTGGGGACCCTGACTTACTTCAACCGGGGGCCATTGAGTGGTGGTGGTGTTGAGTCCAGGGGCGCAGGGGCCAATCAGTTTGGGTCTGTGCCTGCCCCTGAACACTCAGACTGTTTTGAAAGGGCATAGGTACATCTGGTGCCAGCCTTGTGCCAGGGGGAGGTCATGGCAAGGAATGATCCTGGGAGATCTTTAGCATCAGTTACCTTATTCTTCTGTAGCAAAAAAAGAGCGAGAGAGGAAATAAGCACACTTGAAACTTTTCAGCCTCCATTTAGACGAGGAAGCAGAGGGCGAGGTAATTACATTACCACTGTGTTAATTGAATTAACCTTAGTTAAATTAGTGTGTGTCCCCTACAAGAAATTACAATCCCCACCCCCCCCCCGCCGACTTAAAAATTCTGTCTACGGACCTGCACCCCATGATTTGAGAATATACACTCTATATTTCTGGCTTCATGTTCAGTCGGCAATGTATCACAACCAGTCTTTCCTGGACAGTTACAAACCAAAATATTCCAGATGACATCATTCATGCCAAGGTATGTTTTACTTCTCCAGTTAGTAAGCTTGTTTTTTCAGGAACATTATATAAGTTTTGAATACCAAATAAGATAAATGCTACAGAACATTTTGTATCTTGCTGACCAAGGCCAGGAATCGACTAGCTCTTGAACTAGGGAAAGTTCCCAGAGGGCCATTACCCTAGAGGACCGTTACCCTTTTGAAGCAAACCAAGCCAGGCCCCAATGGCATTGCCAGCTCTGCAGGAACCACTTAGCGTGGACCTGAAAGCGCTGGAGTAGTGATGGGTGAGTCTGTTCCTGTTGACATTGTTGTTTCTGGCTGCTTGGCTAAGTCCAAGCTGCTGAGCAGTCTGTGCTAGGGCTGCTCAGGGTCAGCTTGCTCCTGACTGTCCCAATTCTGCATAGCTAGCTGCAAGGAGGGAAAGAAGAAGCCATCATATTAGAAAAGTATTATAATATACTGGAGATGATCAAGAGATGGAGTGATTCTTCTAAATCAGTATCTGCCACTATAAATTCTTGAATTAATACACAGTATAGTATGTGCAAATCCTTTTAATTCTACATCTCCTTTTCAGTTTGTAGCTGTGTTAATTGCAAGGAAAGAAGCATTAGAAAGGCTAGTTTGCTATTTCATGAAGACTCCTAGTATTAGTATTGGAGCCTCACTTCCCCAGCAAAGTAGGATTATAAAGGGACAAGAGGGTGAACACTGAAAATCTGTATTCTCAATACAGCAGTTGATGGATTCCTAATTGCATAATGGAGCCTTGATTGATAGCCTAGGACAATTCATTCTGATAGACAAGTTGAATTGTTATGTACAGCTATATTATGACTTTTCTGACAGTTTCTCTGTAGGATGTTGAACTTTCCTTTGTGTTTCTGAACAGGGGAAATTTATTTAGAGATCTTAATCTTCTGAACACAGTACTTTAGATCATCTCTTCAGCACCACTGTCACTTTTGGAACCTGGTAAGAGGAAATGGCAAATAATCTCACAAATGGCATGACACTTCTGGAAAAGTCCAAACAGTCAGCAAAAAGGTAAGAGTGCAGAACCATTCATATACACATCACATTAATACTTGGACACAGAATGCCTTTTCAGGCAGGGGATATAGATTAAGGTGTTTTCCACATAGGGACAGGATTGTGTGGTTTCCCTATTGCTGCTGAAGTTGCCAATATAGATTTCCCTCTCCAGTCCTCAGAACAGCATATGATATGGTAAACTTCTCTGAATGCTGTTGAGTTGTCTGTTTTTAAAATGTTTTTATTGTATTTTATTGTTTTATCATATGTTGTACTCTGCCCTGAGCCCTAGGGGAATGGGTGGGATTGAAATATACTAAAATAAAATAAAATAAATATCAGCTGCCACCAGAGAGCTTTTAAGAAAACTGGCACTTGGCATATCATTATATTGTTATAGCAATTATTTATCTTTTACAAAATATATGCCCTGCTTTTCTGCCGTCATCAGCACCACCAAGGTGGCTAACTGATTTAAAACATACCTAATAAAAATGTGTCTTAAGCACCATTAAAACCAAACAAAAACACATTGGGAAGATAATTAAAACCAAGCTGAAATACACATGTAAAAACATAAAAATAGCAGCTAATTTGCATAGATCAAGAAGATCCAAATATTCCCATCCACATGGGTGCCAGTCTGGTGTGAACCGGACCAAGGAGATTTAAACATTTTAGCAGTGAACACTCACAATGAATTTGGGAGGGATTGTAAGTAAAGTGGACATTATTAAAGAGGCCAAAGGATCTTGAACCCTGTGCCGAGGGATGATCCTCCAGGCATTCAAGACAGATTGCAAGGCTGTGCCAAAAGCAGAAAATACACATGGAAAAGGCATTCTGTGCTGAAATATGCTTAGGGAAGTGGTACCCTTCTGGTTTTGCATATATGACAGGGCACATTGTAAACGAATAGACTCTAGGATTGAAAATTCCACCCCACCCCCCCAATTTCTTAGATTATGTACACAGAAGAAAATCTGTTCCAAGGACCAGTTCAGCCTATCCAACATTGAATTCTTGTTGCTTTTTAACAACTCAGTTGAAAGTGCAGAGAATAAAGGGCAATTTTTAAAATATTATGAGTCAGATTTGTGGTTTAGGATTGCCAAAATCTGAGCAAAGCTTCCATGTTTTTGATAACTGCACAAAATGACAATATAACAGGTAACATTTTCAAGTTCCAAGGAATGAATTTTAACTATTGTTAGCCGCCCTGTGCCCATTAGGGGAAGGCAGGATATAAATGTAATAAAACAAATATTTTCATCAATGGGAGAACATCATACTTCTCAACATAAAAACTTGCACTAATCATCTTTTACTGTACATTTGTGAATAAAAACATTAGTGTACTTTTCTGAAGCACCTTACTGGTGTACTATCATTTTACTCCATCAGCACAGGGCACTGCCCTTCTCAAAACAGTCTGCATTTCCTCTTTCCAGGGCATTTTCTCCACTCACCACAGAGAGTGGGGCTACTCGTATTTGCACCCAGATGGGGTTATGCTATTTGCATGTAGAGTGCTTCTAGACAGGGAAGTGTCTGAGAGTTCAGCATACTGACTAAATATATCTGCAGGCAACCTATGGATAAGAACATAAGAGAAGCCATGTTGGATCAGGCCAATGGCCCATCCAGTCCAACACTCTGTGTCACACAGTGGCAAAAAAATTTATATATACACACACACTGTGGCTAATAGCCACTGATGGACCTGTGTTCCATATTTTTATCTAAACCCCTCTTGAAGGTGGCCATGCTTGTAGCCGCCGCCACCACCTCCTGTGGCAGTGAATTCCACATGTTAATCACCCTTTGGGTGAAGAAATACTTCCTTTTATCCGTTTTAACCTGTCTGCTCAGCAATTTCATCGAATGCCCACGAGTTCTTGTATTGTGAGAAAGGGAGAAAAGTACTTCTTTTGGTACTGAATCCAGAGTCTCTACTGATCAAAATAGCATACCATCCCTAGAAAATCTGGTATTGGTGCCAAAGCCCCTCCAAAGTAGCTGCTGACTAAAAAGCCCACCTAGCTGCATGTTTCATTCTTGTGAAACGTTTAGCACTGCTCTAGCCCTTTATCAGCCAGAGTGATGTTTATAGCTAGAGAAGCCAGTATGGAATTCCAGTGTCTTACTACATGCACTTTCTTTCAGGTTAAAATATTTTAAATGGATTGTCGAGCATACCCAGAGCAACAACATGTCTCTCTCCTCCTCCACTAACCCCAGCTGATTTGTTTTTTAAAGCATGTATCTAAGATGCTGGAAAACCCCTCTAAAATACTTTTGCTTTAAACAGAAAGCACCAAAAACTCCACTAGTTTTGCATCGCAAAGCAGTGGGTAAAAGTTTGAGTAAAACATCATGTCTGTGGCTTTTGTGGGTGGATGCTTTTCAAAATGACTTATTCTCTATCAAAAGGGAAATCTGCATGTCATGTCTGAATGAGGCAAGGGAAATCTATGCTAAGAAATATCTTCCCATCAGTTAACACTCTAAACCACATACCCCAACCTTCCAAGCGACAAACATTGCACACTAAGCATTAGAGGCACAAAGTGAAATGTACTGGCTGCAAAGAAAAGAGTTAACACAAATGTAATGCCTGCCAGTGTGCATGGCTGTGTACAGGGGCTAGGCTTACAGTTATAATTTCAGTAATATTTCAAGTCCCTGGCATGAATGGACCTCTGGCACTTAGAAGATGAAATCACTTACTTTACCTAGAAAAATTTAAAAGATCAAATTATTACAATTAGAGTGTTAAAAGTTAAATTACAGTTCCACTTCAAGTGTTGCTCTTTCTTCTTCTGGTATTTTTGTATTTGTGGGTGGGTGGGTGTCTATACCTGGAAGTCATGGCAACCTCTGGTGACTGACCCCTACTGGGGGCCTGGAAGATATTCACAGAGGTAGCTGAATAAAGCCTGCCTCTGTCCTCTTAACTGTCAGCATTTCAAGTTCTCCCATCCCAGTACTTGCCAGATTCGGCCCTGCTTAGCTTTTGAGATCTGATGAGATCAGGCTTGCCTGGGCTGGTTAAGTCAGGTCAGGGAAAGGATCGGTCTTTCTTCATTTTACTTCCTCTTTTAGTCCATGGTCCCATAAACCACTGCTTTCATTTTACAAGTCTGTGTGAAGCCCTAATGCTCTAATCTTTGCTGATAGAACAAAGTGAGGGAGTCCTAGAAGTGAGAGGGCTTCCCTTCAAGGAACACACACACACACACACACCCCGCCGCAATCTCTACAACTTGTTCTTTTGAATGTTCGCTTAGGGCTTCCTCTTCCCTTGCTCAAGATGTCTCTGCTTGCCACAGAGTATATGGCAGCTTGTATTACAATAAAACGCTCAGCCAAATGCTGGCATCTTTCCACACAATTACACTGAATACAATATATGGTGGTGATGGTAGAATATCTACTTTGGTGGAATCTCAGGGGTAGAATATTTACTTTGCACACAGAAGGTCTCAAGTTCATTCCCTGAACTCTCCAGTTAAAAGGATCAGATAGTCAGTGATGGAAAAAAAATTCTAGAGAGTCACTTCCAGCCATCTGACTTTGAGAGATTAGTAGCTTGACTCTATCCCTATACTGCTGTAAAATTCAAACGTATGTTAACTAGAAAAATGGAATACATGTACTTCTATTACCCACTCGACACATGTTTTAAGTGCACATTGACCCAAATTCTATCCCTGATATCTCCAGTTAAAAGATCCCAGATATCTGGGCTAGAGAAGACTTGAGACCTTAGAGAGTCCCTGGTAGGGATGTCAGCCTCTAGGTGGGACCTGGGAATCCCACAGAATTACAGCTCATCTCCAGGCGACAGAGATCAGTTCCCCTGGTGAAAATGGCTGCTTTGGAGGGTGGAGACTATGGCACCGTACCTCACTGAGGTCCCTGTCCTCCCCAGGCTCCATCCCCAAATCTCCAGGAATTTCCCAACCTGGGACTGATAACCCTAGCGTTCCCTTCTGCTGGTGGCCAGGAGACCTGGCAACCCTAGTCCCTGCCAGGTACAGTAGATGGTACCAGAATAGATGGATACATCATTTTATTTGATACAAAGCAGCTTCACGTGTTCATATGAGGAAAATGGGCTTCTATCCTGCAACTCTACTCAGCAACATTTGAAGTCTTCCTTCTGCCTAAAGAGTGGAACTCCAACTCAGTGGCTGGTCCAATTAAGCTGGAAGGAGGCTTCAGACTTTATTCAGTGGACCACTAGGAAACCAGCTACATTGTTATCTTTTTTGTGCATATGTGAGATAATTCCAGGTTTTGCTTCTTATTGCAGCTGTATGAGTTGTCTAGATGCTGCACTGAACAGTCCTCCAAGTTTCAGAAGGAGCTTTCCAGGAAGCAGTGGGAGAGAGTGGGGGGGGGGGGAGAAATGCTAGGGTACCTACAGAAGCAATCTTGCTTTCCCCCTTATTTCAGACTAGGAACCTTCATGTGCTCAGCTGTTTGTATTTGTGGGGTGGGGAAAGGGGGGTCTAGTCCATTCAGCATCCTGTTTCTTGGCTCACATTCTAATTTCCTCATGCAAAATTGTGCACCGGGTTAAAGATGCATATTAAATGATGGATGCAGACAATTTCCAGTGGTTTGTCTTCGTGTACTGCTGCCCCTCCCCATCACTGATCTTTTAGCAAGTGCTGCTCATTTTGTGTCTGTGTTGCTTCAACTAAGGTATTCTAAACCTCTTTTCTTCCACCACTGATTTTTACAGCATCCTGCTCAAGAATTTGCTGAATAGTGTTATAGGTGGAACATATCAACTCACAAATTCAAGCGTTTGATTCTTTATAAAAAGAAACAGGAAGAGGAAATGCAAGTTTACTGAAAACCTGCAAACATTATTTTGGGCTGGGGAAGAACTGAAATATGAAATAAAATTAAAGGAAAGGTGATATATTGGAGTAGAAAGGGCCAGTGAACTCCGGTGGTTATTGCTTGTGATCAAAGCTGGGGGCAAGTTAGAATTAAGCCTTAATTATATAACTAGCAAAGGACTGCATGATTTACCACCCCAATAATAGACTCTTCCATTGGGAAGTAAATCCCATTAATTTCAAATGAACTAAATTCCCACAAAGTGTGTTTAGGATTGCAGCATTAGACAGCTGGGAAATCTACAGAGCCTTTTCTAGCTCTGCAAGAATAGATTTTCCTCATAAAGCATAAAGATGGAGTATACTACGGCGACTTTTGCATACCAATCCCCACTGTGCACTTGTCTAGAAAATATTAGTAACTCAGTAGCTAATTCTGCATGCAAAAAATGCTTTGAAAATGATGCTTTATCATCCTCTGCTACAGCTGTACTTGGGGGGGGAGGGGTGGACCTGTTTTGCGGTGTGTATTAAATAAGCATTTTTTAAAATATATGGATTTCTCCCAGCCACTCAGATCAGCAGATGCTTCATACAAGTGACCTAGGATGCTGCATCTCTGTTAGCTAGGGAACTTCTTTGAGCTTCAAAATCCAGCATTCCAGGGCTTTTTTTCTGGAAAAAGAGGTGCTGAAGGGTATCCCTTATGAACTTTTTTAAAATGTGGCTTTTTAAAGAATTTTGT
The DNA here is from genome assembly GCF_032191835.1 of Heteronotia binoei. Taxonomy (NCBI): domain Eukaryota; kingdom Metazoa; phylum Chordata; class Lepidosauria; order Squamata; family Gekkonidae; genus Heteronotia; species Heteronotia binoei. The sequence continues at coordinate 69,103,226 of NC_083227.1, forward strand.
TTCCATAAAGAGGTTCCGGAACTCCGTTCCTCCACATTCCCCCAAGGAGAAAAAGCCCTGCAACCTTCCATCTATGTTTATTTTATTCTTCTGTACAAAGGAATTGAGGATTGGGCTTGCCATCACTTTATTTCCTTTATTTATATAATAAAAATTTCATGTTGCCTTTCTACCTGAACTGGATTTCCAAGGTAACAAACATTAAAACATTGAAAACTGCATTTAAACTAAGGTATATGTGAGATATTAAAACAGCACTTATAACAACACAATGAGGGAAAAGGGCCAGTACACCAAACAGAGCAAAAATATCTTCACCTGCTGGCAGAAGATGACAACAGAGGGGATAGATTAATCTCCTTGGGAAGGGAGTTCCAAAGTCTGGCACCACAACCAAGAAGCCTCAAAAAGGGCAGGCACCCAAAGCAGGACCTCTGAAGATGATCAGAGTGGATGGGTAGCTTTGCAGGGAGGAAGACAATTTTTCAGGTATGTAGGTCTCAAGCCATATAGGGAATGAAAGGTCAACACCAGCACCTTGAATTGATCCCAGAAGCAAATTGAGACTCAGTATAGATAGAACAAGGCTGGGGTGATAGAGGGACCAGGCTTACCAGGTTCCCCATAATGGCATGCAAACACCTAGTAATTCTTTTGTATACCTGCTGACACTATCTGGTCTGATCGCCATTCCATCCCCCCCCCCCCCCCGCACAGTATGTACCCACCTCCCCTCTATCTCCTGCTGGTTGCCAGGTTGCCTGGCAACCCTACCTCTTGAACTGACTATGGTATGCATGGCTGACTTGATGGTTAGTCTCTGATCATCATCCTTAATGTGCTTTTAAACATGTTTTGTACAGCCCCTTTCCTTAATTATTCTTCTGGGCTTACATGTTAGATCATCTTTGGAATTTTCTTTGTGAAATATGACTAGTTTCAAAACCAGAAACCACTGTGAGCCATTAACATGACTGTACTAAGGGAAAGTCATGATGTGTTTGGTGGTAACTATCTATGCCCAATTAAAATGCAAAGTTTACTCTAGACAATTTCCATCACTATCACAAAACTGGACCTAGGGGGTTGTGAGAACTTGTTAAACTGTTTATGAAGAAGAAAAAGAAGAGCTGGTTTTATACCCCACTCTTCACTACTTGAAGGAGTCTTGGAGCAGCTCACAATCATCTTCCCTTCCTCTCCTCACAACAGACACCTTGTGAGGTAGGTAGGTGGGGTTGAGAGAGCTCTGAGAGAACTGTGACAGACCCAAGGTCATCCAACTGGCTTCATATGGAGGAGGAGTGGGGAATCAAACCTAGTTCTCCAGATTAGAGTCTGCTATACCATACCGGCTCTATCCTACCTGGGGAGTGTGTTTCAACCTGGACAATGCTCCTGACCCAAATGTTTGTGCTGATTCAGATGGCTTGGTTTATCCGTGAGGATTTAATGACAGTGAAATAATGTATTTGACTTCAAGGTCTGTTAAACTGCTCATTTTATAACAGCTAGATGGCTTCACAAACAGAAGGTGGGGGGAAACCCTGGAAGAAGAAAAAAATCAAAGTCTACTAACCCTGTAACTCAATATTTTATGCAAAGTATTGATTTTTAAAATGAAGCTACTAGTTAGCCTTCTGTTGTGTGATTAATCTTAGTAATGGTGTACTTGCTAAAAGTAAGGTACTTATGCACAAAATCAAACTCCATCACCTTTGAAATTGCTCAGCTTCTGATTATTCTAATCCTTATCAGGTGTTTTGTCCTCCTGGGCTGGGGAGAGGCTGTAATTCTCTGGTAGAGAATCTGCTAGGCATGTCAAAGGTCTCAAGTTCAGCCCACAGCATCTCCATTAAAAGAGTTGGATAGGAGGTGATGTGAAAGACAAGGATGCCTGAGACCCAGAGCTGTTGCTTATCTGACTTTAATAGGCCTAGACTCTGTTACAGTGTAAGGCAGTCTCAGGCATCCATGTCTTCATGGATTCTCCAGTTCCATGTCTCTTTATCATCCATTGTTTCCTAAGGCCACTGCTTTTCAGCCTACCTAGCATACAACCTTCTTAACCTCAGCTAGTGCCCTTTTTTGTAATAAAAAGGTGCTAGTACTTACTTGCCAAGAGGGCAGTGCATCTAGTCACACCCCAGCTGTCAGCAAGCTCTTCTGTACTCCTTGGTCTACCACCACCTTCTTCTTGGGTTTTCTGAAATGACTGCACCTTCTGTGCGGGACCCATGAAGTAGTCCATGCTCAGACTGAGAACTAGGGCCAGGAATATGCAAACGCACAGTAAGCGGTGGTGGTGGGTGCAAGAGTAAAGGGAGTACATGCTTATATGTATGTGAGTGTGCCTGTCTGCTTGCTTGCATGTCTCTCTTCCATCTGCTGCCCAAGGCACCTCCCCTTCCCAGCTTCTCACCTGAGGCTGGGGTTTATAGGCTGGGCTGCTGGGGGCCTGGGTGGACTGATCAGGTACAACTTGGCCCATTTTTTCTGCTGGGGCCCAGGCCAGTTGCTCAGGCACTGCAACTTAGACTGTCTTTTCTGCTGGGCCCTGGGTGCGCCAATTGTTCAGGAGCCATGGCTTGCATCATTCTGTCATCCAGGACTTGAGCTGATAGTTTGGGAGCTGCAGCTTGACCTGACCCATCCTTTCCTGCACCCTCGTGTGCACTGCTTTGACTCCCATCATTGGGTGGGCCCCATCTCCCTGTCCTCAGGCCACATACACGTATTATTTATTTATTTATTTAGGCAATTTATATTCTACCCTTTCTCAAAAATGGGCCCAGGGCGGATAACAACATTATAAAAACAGTATAAATAACAGTTAAAACCAAATCAATATGAACAACACAATTTTGAAACCAGCACCTGCTGGGGAGTCCAGGACAGATTTCTGGGCAATTCCTAGGGTTTCCAGGTGGTGCTTGGCAACTGATAGGAGGGAGCTGTGGGAAAAATCATCCCAAGAGCAAAATTTTAAAAGAAAAATAGGGCCTCATCAACTTATAAGAAGTGCTGACCATAGATCCTGGTGATTCCTAGAGTCCCAGAACAGCCCTTCTGGGTAACTTTAGGAATCTGCAGGAACTCTACAGTTAGAACTCCCTGTAAGTAAATTAGGCCTTATTTTTCTTTGTAACTTTTCTCCCTAGGACTATCAGTTTTTTTGTACCACTCAAGTGAACATCAGCAGCAAGGACCACAATTACCTGGAAATCTTTTGCCATAGGCAGGCAAATGGGAACCCTACAAATGGACCAAGGGGTCAGACATAGGGGCTCCCTAGAGGGGGGTTGTGCTAGTCTTGCCACCACCATGAACCAAATTGGATGCCAGATGCTCAGTGGCATGTAGGTGGATCACCGGGTGGATCCCAGCCGAGGAAGAAATATGCCAAAAGTGATATGACTACAAGAATGTACACACAGCCTCTGGCCCAAGTGCACCTTCAGGGTACTGAGGCTGCCTCCACATGCTGGTCAAGCCAAAACAGGAGGGGGCTACAGCTGCAACATAGGACAATTCTGGGGATTCAGAGTTGGACAAAACCCCAAAAGATCAGCATTTATATTGGCCATGGTGAAGAGGCTGCACAAAGTCTAGTGTTTTTATTGGCCACACAGTGAAGAGGCCGGGATCTGACTGGGGGGCCAATGGGTGCTGGCTGAGGTGCTGGTTGGCCTCCTGTGTTCCTCAGGGCACCAGGGTCATGGTGGCTGGTAAGGGGGCTATTTGTTCCATGGGTGCCTTCAGGCTAAGCCACAGGTTTTGCAAGTCGAACTCTCTGGCATTGCTGAGAACATTTCAACCTGGGATGGTTTAGAGAGTTTATTAACTCCTGCCAAATGCCCAGGCAGATTGTGCCAGTGGTGCTCTAGCAGGGGACCACAGTATTGCTGCACCAGCACTAACATGGGAGCACCAGGGTGTTGCATCAGCATATATCCAAGTTGTGCTGATGTATCCCTGAGATATGCTGGCATGGTAGCTCATCAGGTTCATTGGTGTTTCCCTACCCCATTGTGCTGTTAAAAATCTAATGATGAACCTTTTAATTTCATGTTATTGATACTTGGTAGTGTTATCATTTAGCCTATTATAACCTCATAGGAAAGCGAAGAAGGGCTAACAAGAAATGGGCACAATTCCTGTCACAATGTTTTTCAAGTAGGTAGGGAAACTGATAGCAAGCAGGGATCTTTACATATTTATTTTTGGCAAATCGTAAAAAAAAAAATCTCAACTGGAAGCTTTGATAGCAATAGAGGACTGAGTGTATACAAACTTCAGAAAAGCTGAGCTTTTGTTTAGCTCAGCATGTTGCTTCAAAGGGTGACAAACCAGATGCTTCCAGGCAGCGGCGTCACTAGGGCGGGGCCAAGGGGGCCATCGGCCCTCCCCCAGAGCATTCTCATTGGCCCCAGGCACTGACCCATGACCCCCCCCCCCAACAGGAAGGGGCTGGCCCTGGGACTAGAACGCTGCTGCTGTGTTGTGGGCTGGCCGGGATTCTGAAACCGGGGCTGTGCTGCCACCGGCTCAGCTAAAAGCGTGTGAGTGAGTGGGGGAAACTTAAATGCTGCAAAACTGGTATCTTGGATTACAGGGGCTGGTCATGTGACCAGAGGGTGGATGAGGGAGGGGCCATGTGAAGTGGGCGGGGTTGTGTGCGGAGGGGGTGACGCAGCCCTCCAAAAGGGGTGATGCCCAATGGGGGGGGGGTGACTTGAATCAGTTACACCCCAGGGTGCAACCCACCCTAGTGACGCCTCTGCTTCCAGGAAGCCCACCAACAGACAATACATGAATGTACCAGCCCTCAGCTATAGAGGCAGACTACCTCAGAATATGGAGGTTCCATTCAGCTAACATGAGTAATAGCCAGTGATATCACTTTCATCTATGAATTTGTTTGACCTCTTAATTTTTTTTAAACCCCTCTTTTTAGGTCAAAGATGTCTTATCCAAACCTAGATCAACATTAGTATAACCAGTTTTTTAAAAGCCACAGGGAGCTCAGAAACATAACAAAACAAAATCAGGGAGACATTTTAAAAATATTGCTGGTCTTTGCACAGCCAGGTCAGATACTAAGCTGTGCAGCAGGGGCTAAGTTGGTTGACACCATGACTTAGCGTCTTGCACCATGATGGTGGCTCAAACACACACATGGGGAATCGGCACACAATATTGCATTAAAACCAGTTTTAACCACACACTGAACACCGGGATAAGAACTCCTTGCCAGGGAGTTCTAAAGATTAGATACCATTGCACATGCTCTAAAAGATCCAGTTTGGTGTAGTGGTTAAGAGTGGTGGACTCTAATTTGGAGAACTGAGTTTGATTCTCCACTCCTCCACTTGAAGCCAGCTGGGTGACCCTGGGTCATTCAGTTTTCTCAGCCCAAATAATAAACCTAGCTCATCACAAAAAGAGCTAGAGTTTCAGGCTGCCAATCTTCAGATCTCCTGGCTATACTACACCCACTTGCCATACAATAATTATTATGCAATGCTCTGTTCCCTGTACTCCCTTGCTGTATGGCTGATTGCAGAAGAACCTGCAGACGACACATTTTAATACATCAGCAGATGTGACCAGAAGCTCTTTTACAGTACAGTTATCTCGCAATAATTGTAAGCGGCAGTCATTGTAAGCTGGAAGACATTTTGAAAGTAGAACTTCTCCCATGGTGAAGACTGATGCAAAGAACTTTTGTTTTCAGACTTTTTTCTTCTGTCAGTAATTCTTTCACACTTTTGTTATCTAATGATTAAGCCACCTCCACCCTGGTTTCCGATTTCAGATCCATTTAAAGATTTTTTAAAAGAAAAATGTTTATCTTAATATTTAAAGACATGCTCAGTTTTTTATCGCATTGTTTAATTATATTTGTTCTGCCAGTGTTTATGTTCACTCAAAGCAAACCCCCTTGCTTTTATAGCCTCCCTAATTGTGCCCCTTAACTATACTAGCATCTTCTCAAACACATTTCTGTCTTTCCTAATCCATGTACTACATTATATCTGTAAAATTAAAGCATAATTTTGCTTTGAATAGATACCAACCATCTCAAGCCAGTTTGGTGAAGTGGTTAAGTGTGCGGACTCTTATCTGGGAGAACCGGGTTTGATTCCCCACTCCTCCACTTGCACCTGCTAGCATGGCCTTGGGTCAGCCATAGCTCTGGCAGAGGTTGTCCTTGAAAGGGCAGCTGCTGTGAGAGCCCTCTCCAGCCCCACCCACCTCACAGGGTGTCTGTTGTGGGGGAGGAAGGTAAAGGAGATTGTGAGCCGCTCTGAGACTCTTCGGAGTGGAGGGCGGGATACAAATCCAATATCATCATCATCATCATCTCAAGAGACATGACTCCCCTGATTCTGTCCTTCAACTGCCTCTTAAATTATGCCCTCATTTTTTAGTGTTTCTTGTCTTGAATCTGACTGTCTTCCTTAGCTACATACATGCTGAATTTGATAGCCCTATAGTCCTGAGCAGATCAACAATCCCCTACCACTTAAAATCAGGTTCTGTATACTATTCAGGGTTAAGCCAAGAATGATATCCCTAGATTATATTAGCTAGAAATGTTATCTCTGAACATACAATAGATGCAAAGGCACACATGCATGTGCCATCAGGTCACAACCAGTGTTCCCTTCAGGGGTGTCAAACATGCACCCTGGGGGCCAAATCAGGCCCTCAGAGAGCTTCTATCAGGCCCCTGGGCAACTGGCTGTCATCTGCTTCCTTCTCCCTCTCTTACTGATTCTGCATAAGAGCTTGCTTTGCAAGGCTTGCTCAATCACACAGGAGCTACAGAACAAAACTTCAATTTCTTTATTGGCTGAGGCTCCTCCCTTGGCAGGGGGGAGGCAGACCTTGTTTTGCCAGGCTCTCTCAATTGTACAGCAAAGCTATTGAGCCAAGCCTCTCTTCCTTCTATTGTCTGAGGCTCCTCCCCCTTTGGAAAGGAGTGAAAGAGCCAGAGCTTTCTTTGCCCAATTCCCTGGAACCCATGGGAGAAATACAAAGAAAGCACCTTTAAGACCAATGAGTGCTATGTTTTAAGCATATTTTATTTTAAGCTTTTTTTAAAAATTAATTTGTTTGTCTGTGTCCTTCATAACATTTATATCTCTGCTACCTAATCTTAAATAGGTACACACATGGCCTGGCTCAACATGGCCCTGCCCAACAAGGTCTCATTTATGTGCAATCCGGCCCTCATAACAAATGAGTTTGACACCCCTGCTCTAAACTGACTTAGTGTGAGCTAGCTCACAGATTTTTAGCCTCCAGCTCACACATTTTCGTCTAAGTTTAGGAATTTATGCAGTAGCTCACAACTTTAATGCCAGTAGTTCACAACTTTAATACCAGCAGCTCACAAAGCAGAATTTTTGCTCATAAGACTCTGAAGCTTAGAGGGAACATTGGTCACAACCAACTTATGGCAAGCCCGGCAAGGGGCTGTCAACACAAATGAGGATAGGTGGTTTGCCACTGACGTCCTCTGGAGAGCCTTCTTTGGTGGTCTCCCATCCAAGTACTGACCCTGCTTAGCTTCTTATATATTACAAGATCAGGCTATACCATGTCACTTGCCCTCCTGCATGTGAGGGTAGTTTCTCAGTATTATACCATTTTCTCCATTGACTGTCTCCCTGATTTCTTATTCCATCTCAGGTTCTCCTAGGCTGAGTTTTGTTGAGGGAAGGCAACAAAAAATACCTAGTAATAAATACCTAGGTTTACATTACTTTGTATCTAATATTTCCAGCTATAATGATTCTTTACAGGACTTATTTTTGAGCAGGAACACAGTTCCGGCTGGCTTGGTTCAGGGGGTGTGGCCTACTATTCAAATTAGTTTCTGCTGGGTTTTTTCCTACAAAAAAGCCGTGTGAAATAATGATGACATCACAGAGTCTGGTCTAATATGCAAATGAGTTCCTGCTGGAGTTTTTCTACAAAGCCCTGATTCTTTATAGGTGGTTTTGTTTTTAACAGAGAGAGCAACACGTTCTCCAGTCCAATCCATCCTTCCATTAACTTTGTATATATGTTACTTATTTTTACCCCACTTGTCTCCCCAGCAGTGATGCAAAGTGGTTTACAAGTCATTCTCCACAAATACAGAATTACTTAGTATAGTATTTAAATGCAGAATAACCAAAGTTCTCATATGTCCACATAATCTGTGCTCACCTTTTTAGTATCAAACATTCCAGTTTCCTCATGCTAGCCTTCAGGCTTCTGGCATTAGCAAAACACACTGTTCCTCTGTCCGAATGCCCCCTTCAGTGTGTGCAGTTTTTCCCACTATTATTTCATCCTTGCAAACAGCTGTTGTTGGTTTCGGTTTGCTTATTGCCAAGCTTAACCCTGTCTCCTTTAAAGACCTGAAACATTAATACCACCATTGCTAAGAGATGAGTCATCCTGAACCGGATGCTTTCCAGCTCATGAGCGTTTCCCCAGAAGTCAGCTTAAGGCTGCCCTGTGGCAGTTTTGCTATTAAATACTAGCACTGGTTCCTTTTCAATTCAAGTATGTATCATTATCCACTTGTTCCCAAATGTTCCTAATGCAAACAAATCTAAACCTTTCCTCCTGACACCAGTGTCTTATTCAAAGTTGATTTGTGGATAAAAAACCTCGTCATCTTTAGCTCACCAAAATCAACAGGTATTTATTAAGGATTTAGATATGATAAGTAGAATAATTTGTGGAATGTTACAAAATAATTTGAGCAAACTTCCGCAAAGCAGGTCTGCCTTTCATGGAAATTGCTGCTGTGAAAAATAATGAGTTGCATCCCATGGAGCATTTCTCCTGGTAAGAACTGGGGATAACAACTCCTTCTTTGGAGGGTTTTAAACAGAGTCTGAATGACCATCTGACAGCAATGCAGATCCTGTGAATTTAAGGGAGGGGGGGGCGGTATTTGTGAATTTCCTGCATTGTGTGGGGGTTGGACTAGATGACTCTCGAGGTCCCTTCCAACTCTGATTCAGCATACAGTCCAAATAATCTATTATAAGTGGAGTCTTCAGGGTTATTGTAGAGGGTTGCATGTCAACCCCCAAATAGGGGCCAAGATGTCAACATACTGTCTTGTGTGAGATGTCAGGAGCTGATCTGAGATGGTCCAGGAAACATAAACAAGGCCTCCCTTGTCTTAGAAGGGGGGGGGGGAGCAAGAGATGGAGCCTGAAGGACAGGGAAGCCAGAGCAAAGGAATAAGTGACAGAAATGTGGGGGAGGGGAATAAGGGTTTCCCACTTATATTTCACATCAGCTGCTAAAAGAAAGTCCTCATGGCGTTTCTATAATATAGTGGGTTCACAGCATCGAGAAGACAAGGCAACAGTGATAACAGCTCTTTATTAGGGACAGCATGGTAAGGGCTGCTCCCAACAAAACTGACCAAGGCCCTATGGGCCAAACCTATATACAACAATAAGTTCCCGTGAGCCTGCCTCGGCGGGGAGGGCGGGGTATAAACAAAATTTTATTATTATTATTATTATTATGCATGCCATTGGTTCATTCAAACAAGCAGGGGTCTGCGATTGGTGTTGGGCAGCAGGTATTTGGATCTTCAGGCCCTGAGCTCTGCTCTCCTGACTCCAATGAGCCCAGCAGGAATCGTGTATGACAAACCCTATACATAACAATTTCAAAGAAAAAACTGATGCTTTGATTGTGGAAATGTCCATATTCCTTTGCTCAGGGGATATGCCCTGCCCCTCAACTCAAGGCCACCTTCTCTGTATACACATAGCATGATTTTGACACATCAACCATGACGAATTGCTATGCTATACCCAGGGCTTTTTTTTTTAGCAAGAAAACACAGGAACACAGTTCCGGTTGGCTTGGTGCCCGGAGGTGTGGCCTAACAGGCAAATGAGTTCATGCTAGGCTTTTTCTATCCCCAAAACCATGTGCGAAACGATGGTGATATTAGGGGGTTTGGCCTAATATGCAAATAAGATCCTGCTGGCCTTTTTCTACAAAAAAAGCCCTGAGTATACCTATGTCAAAAGCATCAAAATGCATCTGAAAACCACGGTAACCCTTTCACAAAAAATGTATTGTTGGAGGTAGAATAGCAACTGCATAGATATTGAAATCAATTATATATTTCCATTTGGGTTATATAAGGAATACCAGACCATGTACTGCATCCTGCTAGGTTGAGGTTTTGGGATACCCATAAAGAGATCTATAAAGGATTTAATCTGGTGGGGGAAACCATGGATGTCCTAGGAACTAAACTTGCTGCACCTACTTTTTTACAGCACTCAATAAGCTTTACTATGCAGCTGTATCCCCTTAGCATATCAATTTCTCTTTGTAGTACAGTGTAGAAAGTAGACCTGTATCTTAAAACACTTAACACACGCACAAATCACTGGGAACTAATGGCTTGTGGTCCCGACTTGATGAACAGATTCAAAGCTGAATAGAACACTTCTCTACAAATGTAGTTCTTAGATTGATCTTTTCTTTCCTTCTTTAGAGATTGACTGCTCCCTACTGTACAATTCCAGCTTGTGTATCCATTAGAAAGACTATACAGCAAAAAGCAAGGCTAGTTTTCAGAAGACACATTCCCCTGTTCCATGTCCCCTAGCTATTCTTTTTTTTAAATTTAGTTTGGGCTTATGTGTAGTCTTAAAACAAAACAGTGGGAGCAGGCAATGGGCCAGGCCCACTACAGAAAGTCTAATCTCAGCTGTTCTCTAGGTAGGCTATCCGTATTGATGCATGTTATTGTTCTTGTGAAGTTATTTTCTTTTTTAAAAATCTATAAAGCTCCTTACTTAGAAAAGGGCATTAGAAATAATTTGAGTTATGGTACTGGTTAGGAAAAAAGTAGTTGTATGTCCAGTTTTGAATGTTTCAGGTATTTACAAGGCTCTTGTTAATACAAAATCCAAGCAACTCTCCTTCCCTTTAATACTTTAACTAGTGCAAGGGTGGCCAAGTTTGCTAATGTAAGTGCTGCATAGAATAAACGTCAGATGTTTGAGGGAAAGAAAGAAGGAAAAGAGATGAGGAAGAGGTGGAAAGAAAACAACTTTAAATGCATTCTCCAAGCCCCTGGCTGACTTGGAAACGTGATTTAAAGAAACAAATGCCTTCTCCAAGCTGGCTGATTGGGGAGGGGGGGGGAGCTTTGAGAGTCTCAGAATACCCGTAAAACAGACACACATGGCTCCCCAGCCAGTTTGGCCACCCCTGATCTAGTGCATTTTTCTCTTATTCCTCCTACAAAAATGCGGAGGGAAGCATGCATGGCTCTTATCTGTATGTTATTTTCACAACCTCATGAAGTAAGGTGAGACTGACTGCCCTAAAGCCACCCAGGGAGCTCCATGGCAAAATGGTGAATATGCATGTTCTACTGGTTCTGAATGTGTTTTCGGTCGCTTTCAAAGGAAGAGCTCTTTGATTCAGTCTTCCTGAAGCCAGCTACAAATACGAGCGATTTCTACCGCCTGCGTGAGACACTGGCAGGGCTGACGTTGCATTCCCAGCGGCGGGGAATGGGGGTGGGAAAGAGTTGCATTCTCTTCCTCGTGTGGTTTTTTGTTTTAATATTTTTGTTTGCTTTCTGGCTTGGAAAATTCCCCAGGCGGTCTGGAACGGATGACAAGACAAGAAAGAGCCAAACTGGCAGTGGGCGAGAAGGGAGGTGGAGAGGGCGCGGGAGACACGGGAAGAAGAGAAAGGATGGGCTCTGGAGAGAAGGCGGAGAAAGAGACGCCGCAACCTGCGTCAAAAGCGAGGCAGAGCGCCAAGAGGGCGGACAGGCAGAGTGCGGTGGGGGAGGAGAGAGCGGAGGGAAAGCCAAGAGTCGCGGAAGGGCTGGCCGGGCAGGGAAGCCGGCGCTTCCGAGCGGGAGCGTTGGGCGCTCCAGCCAGAGCCCAGAGAGCCTCGTGGGGGCACATCCGGCTTGAGCAGCGGCGTAGGCGTCCAGACTCCAGCAGCAGCAGGACCGAAGCACTTCATGACGTATCCGCGCCCGCGTTTATTGCAGCACCCGCCCGCCTCCCCCGGGTTGCCCAGAGAAAATGGTCCCCTGGCTCCCTCGGTGCGCACTAAGGGAGGAACGGCTCTTGAACAAATGCGTGTCGTGCAACAACAAAAGCTTTCGCAGCCTAATTAATGCGGCGTCTGTTCCCTTCAAAACCCTGTGGGGTCCCCATAAATTGGCTGCGACTTGCGATGAGCATATTTGTTCCATCCCTGCCACTTTGCATTACGGCAGGTCTGCAGCGGCGGTTAGTCCCCCCCCTCCCCCAAAGGCGCGTCTGCTGCGCATTTACTCCCTCCTCCCTTGATGCCATCATCCTGACCCCCTTTCTGATTCACGTGGGGAGGCGGAAGACAGGAAGGCTGCCGTTGCGGGATGAGGAGAGAAGCGGGCAACGCAGGACTTCCAAGGGGCAGCCCGTGTTGACTCTGTGGCCCTAAAAATAAACCAGGAGGCATTGGGACAAAACGATCCGGCGCAAGCACTTAAAAAACCTGATGCTTCCGAGCGGGTCCACAGGATAGAGAAAGGGTTAACTAGCACCCCTCCCCGACCGTTGCTTGGCGGAAGTTGGCTGCCTCTGCCCATCCCCCGCCTCGGCAAGATTTCATTTTTTTTTTTTAAGTCGGGGGTGGGAAGATCCAGTCACGGATCTTCCGCATCATGCGGCGCGTGGCCCTCCCGGAGGGCCACCGGCTTCTATGCTGGCGTTCGCTTCCGACCGCCACAACAGACTCCCTTCCAGGCCCTTTTCGCGAGCCCCGCCTGCTCCTCGCCCCGTTCTGAGCCAGGCTTTGGCCGCTGGGAGTCGTGACACACACACCCAAGGGCGGGGCCTGGCCGGACTGAGACTAGGGAACGAGGAAGAGCACGAGGCGGTCAGGCATCCTCCGCTTCAGGGCAGAGGACAGGCTCAGGCCAGGCCAAATGGGAGGGGGGGGGGAAGCTCCGAGGCCGCGCCCCGAACACGTTCCCTTCCGCGTGGGCCCTCGCGCGCTGCCCGATACCGCCTCCCTCACGTGGCGCCGCACGCTGGCTGGCGGAACCAACGGGTGCCAGAGGCAGAGCGCGAGAGGGACGGCTGGGGCTGGAGGGACGTTGCTGCAGGCGCGCGGGCAGGAGGAAGTGGGGCGGGAGGATTATTAGGAGGGGGAGGGCGGCTCTGCTCCTGATTCCCCCCCCCGCTTTCTCACGCGCTCTCGCCCACCTTTCCCCGCCCCGTCTGTCTCCCTGGCAGAGGGGGGGAATGTTCTGCCGCATGAGGAGAATCAAGCTAGACGCCTCTTTCAAAGAGGCTGTGTCTGTGTGGTTCGCTTTTTGAGACGGACGAGCAAGCAGCTGGAAAGTCTTGAGACTGTCAAAATAGCAGGGAGTCTTGTTAGAAGAAAGGAAGTTTTGAGACACCCTAAAGAAAAACAAATTTTTATTCCTGCGTTACATTAAGTACCGTGGTAGAAAAGTCACATTTTCAGATAGCACAAAGTGGCATCCGTAGGAATACGATTTTGTTAGTCTCAAGGTGCCCAAAGTCTGGGTGACTTGTGGTGCAGCAAACTAACAATACTATCTTTTGACATTATTACCAACGAGTCTTACAGTGCCCTAGAACACTGAGTTATGGCACAAATGCCAGAATCTACCAGAGAGGCATTTATGCCAGAAACTATCTGAACAAGTGCTACAGGACTTATTTTGGACCCAGCAAAGTAACGCAGACCCCTTTCCAAGTTCAAACAGGAAAAATTCATTTTTTTAAAGAAGTAAGAGTGGGATGCAAGAGGATCCATATTGTTATAAAACTTGAGTGCCTAAATTGTGTACTGATGTTGAAAACTAAAGGTTTTTTTAATAGAAAAAATACAAGGGGGGGCTGAGCCGAATTTTGTTTGCTTTAATGATATTGTGGTGACAAGTTATTTCAAGAGTTTACTCATTGGCAATGTTTTTGGTTGTTGCTATTTGAATTTTTTTCTAATTGTTCCAGCTAAACCGCAGGTAAATATTTTTCTTTCCTGAATGAGAAGGGAAATGCTTTACATACATATACGAGGTATTTTGTGTGCTACGTTTATGCTGCCCTAATCACATATGCAAAATCATCTAATAAAGCTGTGTGCATCCACATTTCACTTACAACCAGAACAGAAAGCCTTCATGGTATTAATTTCCATAGCAGCGTTAAGCATACGAAGTGCGTTGTTGCTTTTCTTTTAACCTCGTGAAGATTTCCAGTTAGGTAAACTAGGTAGAAAGATAATGATGTGCTCAAAACCACCTGTACCACCACCTGTGAAAATTGCCAAAATCTTGACGATGGCTACTGGTTTACATGGCTTTAAAAAGCGAACGCAGAGTTAGAGAAGACAGATCTAATGGTACAAACAGAGCCTACGTTGTCATGGTCAGTATTACTTGAGTGACATGCTGCAGACAAAGCAATAGTTGAAGCCCTTCACATATTATACTTGTGAACTTTTAGGGCATCTACAAGACATCCTAAAATAGGTTCTGTGGAAAGGATCCTTTTAAAATTGGGAATTTCTAAATTGCTGTCATTTATAGAAACTTAGACACCAGAGTCTCCAGAATCTTGGGTGTTATTTGACAGTTTCAGAACAAATCCTGGAGTGGTGAGGGTTGGCTTTGTAGCACAGATATGGGTTGTCTACCTGAATCAGTGTGCAAACCAATGAATGCTCACAAGACATTACAAAAACAAGCAATTGGCTTTAATTTTTTGTAAGATGCATGTTTTAGAAATTCAGGGAACAAATAAACCTGGAGGGGGGATATGAATATGTGTGTCAGGGGTGTTTTCTCCCCAGCAGGTAGTTATGAAAGGTTTTCTGAGGGACATTGCCACCAATGAAGGAGGTAATTGGAGACATGGTCTGAATTTCAGATTGTATAATGACCACTTGACAGAAAGATTAATAGCCACAAAGTGGCTTGGACTGACTACAAAATGCATGTTATTTATAGTCAGCTCACACATTTTCTTAGCACTTATCTGGCTCTCTCAAATGAAGAGCCCCATGGTGCAGAGTGTTAAAGCTGCAGTACTGCAGTCCTAAGCTCTGCTCACAATCTGAGTTCGATCCCCAATGGTAGCTGGGTTTTCAGATAGCCGGCTTGAGGTTAACTCAGCCTTCCATCCTTCTGAGGTTGGTAAAATGAGTACCGAGCTTGCTGGGGGGGAAAGTGTAGCTGACTGGGGAAGGCAATGGCAAACCACCCTGTAAAAAGTCTGCCGTGAAAACATTGTGAAAGCAACGTCATCCCAGAGTCAGAAATGACTGGTGCTTGCACAAGGGACCTTTCCTTTCATAATAAAATACTTGGTTTGAAAAAAAAAATTTTTTTTTAAAGCCTTACAGTGACCCTGTTCATTTTAATATTTGTGTTTTAAGACAAATATTCCAATCAAAACAGGAAAAGTAGATGAGCTAATATGGTATAGCTGTTAGATTGTTGGACTCTAATTTGGTAGAGCTAGGTTTAAATCCCCTTATGACCTTGAGAATTGCTAGGTGTCCTTAGCCAGTCACATAAGGCCTGTGCAGCTAGTATTTTCATATAAACTGGGAATCTACCAAGTGCAAATATTTGAAGTGTGTGGTCCCTATAATGCACCTGGTGTGTACAATTGCCACATCATGTGACAACACATGGATTTTCCTCACATGTTCAGAAAATGCACACTCCTGGTACATGCAGTTGACAGGCTCCCAGTTTGCCTGAACATAACATCTCCCTAGGGCTATAACCTTAGCATAACCTACCTCAGTGGGCTGTTGTCAGGATACAATGGAGAAAGAGAACCACATAGGTTGTTCAGAGCTCCTTGGAGGAAGAGTGGCATAAAATATATAGAACAAAGTTTGAGTCCCATGGCATCTTTAAGAATAGGGTTGCCAGGTCCGACTCAAGAAATTTCTTGGGACTTTGGGGGAGCAAGGGTGTGACAAGCACAACTGAACTCCAAAGGGAGTTCTGGCAATCACATTTAAATGGATTGCATGCCTTTTAAATGCCTTCCCTCCATTTGGAAATAATGAAGGCTAGGGGTACCTTCTTTGGGGGCTCATAGAATTGGACCCCATGGTTCCAATCTTTTTGAAACTTGGGGAATGCTTTGAGGAAAGGCACCAGATGCCATGCTGAAAATTTGGTGACTCTACCTCAAAAAACAGCCCCCTCCAGAGCTCCAGATACCCATGGATCAATTCTCCATTATACCCTATGGGAATCAGTCTCCATAGGGTATAATGGAGTGCCCAGCAGACATTTCCCTCCCCTTCCACCACTTTCTGATAACCCTGAAGCAGGGGGAGGCCAACAGATCGGGATCCCCTGACCTCACCTGGAGATTGGCAACCCTAACGAACAACAGAGTTTTATTCTGGGTATAAGCTTTTGTGTGCATGCACACTTCTTCAGATATATACTAGATATTTATTTATTTTATATCCCGCCCTCCCCATCGAAGGCAGGCTCAGGGCGGCTCACAGGCTGGGGTCAAACAATGACCGAACAAGGTAAAACAGCGATAAAAGATAAAGATGTGTTCTGAATCTTTTGGTAACCACATTCTAAAATATATTTTTATTCAGTCCATCATGAAAAAATACATATTTGCTTTCCCCCCTAAGATCATGAAAATATCTGAAACTTAAAATAGTTTATATACTTAATGATTACAACTGACCTGGGTTGATGATGAAACAGAGATCTAGTCTACTGTGGAATTGAAAATTCAATTGTATATCTTGCAGAAGTGGAATCTGCTCTAGTGTTTCTGATCATATGCCAATGTACGTAAAATACTTTCTTCCCTCTGAAATTCTAACAACAAACTGGCAGCTAACTGGGGAAAGCAGTTAATGAGCTTGTCTAGAGGAATTTAGAAGAACAGCATCATGCATTTTAAATAATTGTAAACAAGCAACACTTACTAATGTATTGGTTCCTGAATTTCTCATCCTACCCACACAACCCCAGGAAAGAGTACAACACCTCCTTAATAGGCCTATGACTGTCAGTCATATTATTAAGATGTTGTTATTTACTTAGATTTCCAACAGTGTGATCCTAAACAGAGCTGTATCCTTCTGAATCTACTGAAGTGAACAGAGATATACCCTTCTAAGCTCATTGACTTCAGTGGATTCAGAATGGTGTAACTCTTTTCAGGATAGCAGTGTAAACTGCTCTAATTGTTGTTGAATTGGATTTTTAAACTGTGCTCCCTTGCAAAAAACAGGGTTCAAGGCAGTACATTCAATCATATCCAGGATTGCCACGGATAGTAAACATTCAACATGTGCTGCATCAGCTACACTGGCTTCTCGTTGAGTACTTAGTCAGATTCAGGGTCTTAGTTATGACCTTCAAGGCTTTGAGTGGTCTGAGAGACTGACGTATCTATGGGACCGCCTCCTCTGCTATGTCCCTGGAAGAGCATTATGCTCTACTGGTTGAAACTTGCTGGTGATCCCTGGCTCTAAAGAGGTCTGGCTGTCCTCAACGACCTGGTGGAACTCACTGCCAGAGGACATCATGGCCCTGCAAGGTCTTTTACAGTTCTACAGGACCTGTAAGGCAGAGGTGTTCCACCAAACTTCCGAATAAGGACAGTGCCAGTTGCTGAGCTGGAAATCTGGTTTAGAAGAATTTTATTAGAATGCCATCAGGGGTTAAAAGCATTTGTTATTTAATTGATTTTATTGGTTTTAAATTGTCTGTATTATTTATTGATGTACATCACTCAAAACCCAGCAGTAGTTGGAATGGAGCAATTAAGTCTAATAAATCAAATCAAATATAATAAATACATATTAAAACAGTTAAAGTACAGTGAAAAGAACCACAAGCAGCCTAACAGATGATGCCGGAAACTCCCAGTTGTGCCACTGCCTCACAGGGGAAAGCTAGAGAATAGGAGTACCAGACAGATGAAACTGTTGCTGTCCTCACCCAAACAGTTGGCGGAACATCTCTGCCTTGCCGGCCCTGCTGAACTGTATTAGGTCCCACAGAACACAGATGTTCAGCAAAGAGTTCTACCAGGTTGGAATTGCCCTGGCTCTGATTGAGGCAACTGGATACCTCTCGGGCCAGAGACCACCAATAAATTCTTGTCTTGTATATTCCCAGAAGAGCACAATGCTCTTCTGGGAATATACCAGGAAAGGCAGTCCTGAAGATATGTGGGTCCCAGACCATTAAGGACCTTTGGTTAACACCAAAACCTTGAACCTTATCTGGTACTCCTTTGGGAGCCAGTGCAGTTTGCACAGCACAGGTTGAATATGTGCTGTTTGCAGGGTCCCCAGGAGGACCCATGCCACCACAATCTATACCACTTAGTATTTCCAGGTCAGTCTCAAGGGTAGTCCTATGTACAGTGAGTTACAGTAGTCTAGTCTGGAGGTGACTGTTGTGTGGATTACTGTGGCTAGATCAGGGTGAGACAGGTAGGGAGCCAGTTGCCTGATCTGGCATAGCTGGAAGAAATGTCTGGCAACATTTGTGATCTGGGCCTCCATTGACAGGGAGGCATCCAGAATCACACTCAAACTCTTGACAGTTAGTGCCAATCTAAAGAGCTCACCATCAAGAGCTGTGAGTTGGCACTCCAAACCTGAATCCCCCCCCTTCCCAGCCACAGAACCTCTGTCTAAACAGGATTCAGTCTCAGCCGACTCTGTTTCAAGCATCCCACCACAGGCTCCAACCCTTCAGCCAAATTTGGTTGAGTACTAAGATTCAAGGTCTTAGTTATGACCTTTAAGGCTTTGAGTGGTCTGAGAGATTGACGTATCTACGGGATAAAGCTGGGTGTCATCAGCATGGCGGTGTCATTCCAGTGCAAAACCCCACACCAGTTCGGCAAGGGAGAGCATATAGATGTTAAACAACATTGAAGAGAGAATTGCCCCCTGAAGAACCTCACATACTAAGGGATGCCTAGTTGATGTCCACTCTCCCAGCACCAAGTCCCTGACCTTGGAGAACTGAGTTAAGTCCAGGGCTGATGTGTTTTCCAAGAAACTGGAGCTGTTCTGTGATTGCTTTCTCAATTACCTTACCTGGAAATGAGAGATCTGAGACTGGGCATTAATTGGAAGGATCCATAGGATCCAAAGTTGACTTCTTTAAGAGCAGTACAACCACAGCCTCTTTCAGTCCCTCCAGGTAGACCCCAAATCCAGGTACAGGTTGAAAATGTCTACCAAGGGGGCTTGTATTCCCTCACCGCCAGCTTTCATTAACCATGAGGGACATGGGTCCAAGAGGTATGTGGTCAGCCTAACAGTACCCAGAATCCTGTCAACATCAGCTCAGGAGAGTCAGCTGAAGCTATCAAGCACTGAATCCAAAGATAACCAAGGTGCCTCCAGTTCATTTACTGTATCAATGTTGTCTGGGAGGTTGCAGCAGAGCGGCACAACTTTATCCACAAAAAAAGCTCACAAAAGCCTCACAGCTAATGGCCAAATCCCTAACATGTTCCATTCTCTCAGTGACATAAGTTAAAGATCTCATTACCCTAAACTTGTGCTAGGTGAGAGCTAGCAGATGTGATGGAGGTTGTATAAAACTCCTTTTTAACAGCCTTCACCATCATCTCATAGGATTTCATAAACATCCTAAAAGATGTTCATGCAAGTTCTTCATGAGTATGCTGCCAAATTCACTCTAGTAGTGTAAGTTTCCATTTCATTCCCCTGAATTTTGATTGGTAAGCTGCAGTACAGCAGTCCAAGCTCTGCTCATGACCTGAGTTCGATTCCGTCGGAAGCTGGGTTTAGGTAGCCGGCTCAAGGTTGACTCAGCTTTCTATCCTTCCGAGGTTGGTAAAATGAATACCCAGCTTGCTGGGAATAAAGTGTAGATGACTGAGGAAGGCAATGGCAAACCACTCTATAACAAAAAGTCTTTCAAGAAAATGTCATGATGCACTCTATGGGTCAGTAATGACTTGGTGCTTGCATAGGGGGCTATCTTTACCTTTTTACCAGTAGGACAGTTTGGATCTGAAGTGAAGAGGTTGTCAGACAGTGATTTCATTGATGGCTTCAGAGAGACAGGAATTCCAATAATCTATCAGTGCATCCAATGAATCACCAGGGGGAATTGGATCCTGGACAGCTTTCTGGAACCCAGTTGGGTCCATTTGTCTCCACAGGTGAGCATAAATCCACTCACCACCTAGATAATAATAATAATAATAATAATAAATTTTATTTATATCCCGCCCTCCCCGCCTAAGCAGGCACAGGGCGGCTAACAACATATTCAAATAAAAAGTTATACAGTAATTTTAAATCAGCATTATCTTAAAAACCATTCCAATTTACATAATTTAACAGTAACAGTGATGTTCCTGGCGCTATTCTGTCTGTTTGCATAATGGCGAAGATCACTGAACAGAGTCACTTTGGCAGGTCCATCAATTCGGCCATCCTTAGTCTGAAAGCCTAAAAAGGCTTTCATCCTTAGCCTAAAAAGGATGGTCTTGCAGGCCCTGCGGAATTGGTCGAGACTCCGCAGGGTCCGCACCTCTTCCGGGAGCTGGTCCCACAGGCATGGAGCTGCAACAGAGAAGGCCCGTGCGCGGGTGTTCTGCAATTTCGCCTCCTTTGGCCCAGGGATAGTCAGCTTGTTCTTCCCTGCTGACCTCAGTGCTTTCTGGGGCTCATATGGGGAGAGACGGTCCCTCAGGTAAGCAGGTCCTCGACCATATAGGGCTTTAAAGGTAATAACCAGCACTTTGTAGCGAACCCGGTATGCGACTGGCAGCCAGTGCAGTTTGCGCAGCCTTGGCTGTATATGCTCCCACTTCAGGAGTCCTAGTAACAGCCTAGCCGCCGCGTTCTGCACCAGCTGCAGCTTCCGGGTTCGACACAAAGGCAGCCCCATGTAGAGGGCATTACAGTAGTCCAATCTTGAGGTGACCGTCGCATGAATCACTGTTGCTAGGTCCCGACGCTCCAGGAAAGGGGCCAGCTGCCTTGCCCGCTTCAGATGAAAAAACGCCGACTTGGCAGTGGCTGCTACCTGGGCCTCCATTGATAATGAAGGCTCCAGTAGAACTCCCAGGCTCTTGACTTGGCGCGCTGCTTTCAGCGGCGCACCGTCAAAAACCGGGAGAGGTATTTCCCTCCCTAGAGCGCCGCGGCCCACGCAAAGGACCTCTGTCTTCGTCAGGTTCAGCTTCAGCCCACTCAGCCTAAGCCAGGTTGCCATGGCCTGCAGTGCCTGGTCCAAGTTCCCTGGGACGCAGTCAGGCCGGCCATCCATTAGCAGATAGAGCTGGGTGTCATCTGCATATTGATGACAGCCAAGCCCAAACCTTCGTGCAATCTGGGCAAGGGGGCGCATGTAGATGTTAAATAACATCAGAGAGAGAACTGCTCCCTGGGGCACCCCACCCCTGGGGCACCTCTGGGAGAGCTCGCTCCCGATTGCCACCCTTTGTCCCCGTCCCTTGAGAAAGGAGGAAAGCCATTGGAAGGCCAACCCCCTAACCCCTATGGCGGCAAGGCGGCGGGTCAGTAGCTGATGGTCGACCGTATTGAACGCCGCCGACAGATCTAACAGCATCAGCACCGCCATGCCACCTTGATCCAGTTGCCGCTGGAGGACATCTACCAAGGCGACAAGCACTGTCTCTGTCCCATGGCCCGGGCGAAAGCCAGACTGGCAAGGGTCTAGGATGGAAGCTTCCATCCATCCTAGATAAGAGGGGACTGGAACACCCAACTGGGCCTTCAAGATAAAGTGATCAGACCATGGCAGTTCATCTTTAACAATCAGATCCAGATCCATCCCCATGCCAAAGATCAAATCTAATGTGTGGCCTTCTTGATGTGTGGGACCTGATACAATCTGGGACAGTCCTAATGTTGCCATGGAGGTCACCAGGTTGCCATGGAGGTCACCAGGTGCAGAGAGGCAGCAGCATCAGTGTGGATGTTGAAGTCCCCCAGTATTATCAGTCTCAGGAACTCCAAAGCTTAGCCTGCTACCACTTCTAGCAGGCTCAGTAGGCTATCTGCTGGCGTGCTAGGCAGTTGGTACACCAGACAAATAGTCAAACTCTCCTTAATATCCCACACTAGGCCTTCACTGGTAATCTTTGAAACTAGAAGTGCCCTGAAGGAAAAACCCTTTTCAGTTAATATTGCTGTCCCACCTATCCATCTGTTCAGGACTGACAGAGGAGTGGGAAACTTGATGGGGTCAGCTCTTTTAAGGTGACAATTTCGCATTTCTTTGTCCAGGTCTTGGTCAAGCATGGCAGGTCCACATCATGCGCTGCAATATGATTTTGCAGCATTGTGGTATTATTAGTGGTATTTCAGTATATCAGGGCAACTAATAAGAAGTCATTACAGTTAAATGCACATTATATATAAATAATGTGTGTGTGTGAGAGAGAATGTATATATCTAGAAAAATATGTGCCAGTGTGAAAATGTTAAGAAGGTTGTTAGAATGTAGATGCCTGAAAATGAAAATCTCTTCCAACTACAGCATGCACTTAGAGTTGAAATGACATACACGAGAGAGACCAAGAATACTTAAGCAGAAACAGAGACATTGTAGTCCACCTGCAAAAGGCAACTCAGAATCAGTACATCCCAATAAATTCAAAAAGTCAGTTTGTGTTTCTTTTACAGTAATCACTTTCTTGTTTTCCATAATATATCATTTTGTTAGTCCTTTTTTTTTTGCTTTTCTTCACTTCAACTTTAATGCCAAGGAAAGCCATGACATGGCACTGCACTAATATTGTACATTGTTCAAGGATATTGCACAGGCATAACAGTCCCAATTAGCTCTACTACTACGTTGGAAGAAGTTATCTTGGAAAAAACATGCCAGCATCTTGCAAATTTGAATTTGCTATGTAGCATAGAAATGGGCACAATGCCTGCAGACTTTTTTACATATGAAGCAAAACATCAGACAGTTTTGTGACAATTAGGAATGGAGTCAAAGAATTACTGGCCTTTCAGTTCTTTGGTAACACCTTGCAAAACAAAGAACTCCAGAATTTCAGATAGTAAAAACATAACATAAGAGAAGCCATGTTGGATCAGGCCAATGGCCCATCCAGCCCAACACTCTGTGTCACACAGTGGCCAATATGTGTGTGTGTGTACACACACACACACACACACATATATATATGCATAATCTTGCATAATCTTGTAAACCTCTATCATGTTACCCTGCAGTCGATGTTTCTCCAAGCTAAAGAGCCCCAAGTGTTTTAACCTTTCTTCATAGGGAAAGTTTTCCAAACCTTTAATCATTCTAGTTGCCCTTTTCTGCACTTTTTCCAATGCTATAAAATCCCTTTTGGGGTGTGGTGACCAGAATTGTACACAGTATTCCAAATGAGACCACACCATCAATTTATACAGGGGCATTATGATACTGGCTGATTTGTTTTCAATTTCCTTCCTAATAATTCCCAGCATGGCGTTGGCCTTTTTTATTGCAATCGCACCTGTCTTGACATTTTCAGTGAGTTATCTACCACGACCCCAAGATCTCTCTCTAGGTCGGTCTCTGCCAGTTCACAACCCATCAACTTGTATTTGTAGCTGGAATTCTTGGCCCCAATGTGCATTACTTTGCACTTGTCCACATTGAACCTCATCTGCCATGTTGACACCCACTCACCCAGCCTTGACAGATCCCTTTGGAGTGCCTCACAATTCTCTCTGGTTCTCAGCACCCTGGACAATTTAGTGTCATCTGCAAACTTGGCCACTTCACTGCTTACTCCCAACTCCAGATCATTAATGAACAAGTTAAAGAGCATGGGACCCAGTACTGAGCCCTGTGGCACCCCAGTAGAACTGAAATTGTTCCATGGAGGAACTTTGTTGTTGCAAGCCTTCCTGTTCACTAGAACTGTGAATTCTGACTGCTAGGCAAGAAATGTGAATTCCATCTATTAGGCAAGAAATGTAGATCCCCTTTTAAATCAGGCAAGCCAGCAGTTCATGTGATAAGGGGCAGGTTATTTTACTATTGACATTTATAAGGAATCTGCATAACATTTGAATTCTGCTGTTTATGTTCCTATCTCATGATCATGTTTCTTGTGCTTGCTTTGGCAGTACATAGACCGTACTGTCATCTCCTTATGCTGATTAAATTATGCAAGAAATAAATCAATGCCCTGTGAAATGTATGTAACGAAACAGATAAGTTGTGCATTTCACCCTTGCCTCTCTCACTCCCACATATGACTGCAGCCTATGCCTTTTTTCCCCACTCTAATGCTGCAATTAATCACATTATATAACCAGCCCACTGCTATTTTTAATTACATTTGTAAAGTGCATTTGAAAGGCACAAGGGGTCTTTCTTGAAACGAAAGTACCAGTATACTCATGGGGGGAGAAGGAGGAAGCAAAAACACCATCTTTCCCTCTAGCGTTGTGTGCTTAAGAAACACAGCACATGCAGTGGGTTATGTAACATCACACAATCATTTCTGACTCACATGCACACTTACCTCACAATGGACCTGACTAAAATTAGATTTCCATTCTTAAGAGTCAACGCTTCTCTCCTTCCGCTCAATGAGATGAAAATATAGCAGATTTGATTCTTTGCTCCTTTAGCCACTTTAATCTGATTGGATTTTGCAGTACTTTTGATTATATAGTTTGTATTGATTTCTAGATTCCAGAAAAAATCCCAGTAGCCTCTAAATGCAGGTACTTGTCAAAGAGAAACATACAAAAAAACTTTTTATACATGATACATGGGGAAAGGTCCCCATTTCCCCCTCCTCCCCAGTACCTGTGTGAGAGAACTGTCATTATCCAGTAGAGGTTGTAAGTCACTGATGATGCACTGAACTGTTTTGAGTTGAGACCTCTTTGTGACCACTAGTGGTGTTCTGTTAGTGTCTCTTTTGAGCCTGTATTGCAACAGGTTTTCTCTAGGTACAATTCTAGCTTTGTTGATCTGTTTCCTAACTTTATCATATGGATACTTTAGTTCCAAAAAGGTTTGCTGTAGATTCCTCAGGTGAGAATCTCTGTCTGCAGGATTGGAGCAGATGCAGTTGTAACATAGTGCCTGGCTGCATATTGACACGTTGATGATGAGGCGAAAGTTGTTGAATACCTGGTGGAATATGTCCACAGCTTTACCATGTGTCCAGACAATAAAAATGTCATCAGTGTAATGCAGGTATAAGAGAAGTGGGAGTGGGTGGGAGTTTAGGAAGCATTACTCCAAGTCAGTCATAAAGTTGTTAGCATACTATGGGGCCACACAGGTTCTCATGGCTGTACCATTGATCCAGGGGGCAATCTTTTTCTTGCACATAGACAGACCCCCGATCTCAAACAAATCCACAATAATACAACATCTAATCTGGACATGGACACTGGTAGCAGAGCTTGCAATAAATCCAAATGCCATCTTTGATGCCCCATACACCCATACAACACAATCAGGGACCTGACAACATCAGTGTCACCATCTCAAGCTTATTCATGTGCTCATCTTCTAAAATATTGTATATGCCATTAAGTGCCCTTTGGTTCTCTACATAGGGCAAACAGGACAAATCCTATGCCAAAGAATAAATGTGCCCAAGAATCACAAGAATGAGAAACCTGTATGCAAACACTTCAGCCTTCCAGGACATTCAATGGGTGACCTCAAAGTAGCTTTTTTATTGGAAAGGAACTTTAGGAACAGGCTGCAAAGGGAAATTGCTGAATTACAAGTTACTACAACATTTGAAACAACCACCCTCTCAGACTTAACAGAGACATTGGTTTCATATCTCACTACATAGCTAAATGCATTGTCTTTACATCTGTATTCTCATCCAGAAGGACTATGCATTCTCTTTATTTTAGTGTATTTCTTATTTGGAATAGTAGATTAGAATAGTGTAATGTAATGCAATGAATATTAGAATGGTATGTTGGAATGTTTTTATCTGGTCTGGTAACAGAGGAGCCATAACATTGTACTACAAATCACACCATCTGAAAGAAAAAGAGGAAACAAATGGAGCATAGCAACAAGGTCTCCATTAATAATTGTTAATATTCCACAATTTAGAAGGATATATTTACCCATCTATCTCCAGTTCTGACATATTGATGTATTTTGTTGGTCTTAAAGCTTGGTGGGATGACACTCACAACTGGAATATTAGGATTCAGGGGTACAACTTATTTAAAAGGGACAGGCAAATGAGAAAGGGCAGAGGCGTAGCAGTATACGTGAAGGAGGTATAGACTTGTGAGGAAATATGTGAGTCTGAAAATGGCAGCTCAGTTTTGAGTCTATGGGTAAAAATAAAAGGAGTAAGAAAAAACAGTGATATTATTGTGGGAGTCTGCTATAGACCGCCAAGCCAGGCAGAGGACTTAGATGAGATACTCCTACAACAGTTTGCAAAGTTTTCCAAGAGAAGGGATACAGTGATCATGGGAGATTTCAATTACCCGGACATCTGTTGGAAGTCCAACTCTGCTAAAAATGAAAAGTCAAATAGATTCTTAACTTGTCTTGCTGACAACTTCCTTTTCCAGAAAGTTAAGAAGGAAACAAGGGGATCTGCTATCTTGGATTTGATTCTCATCAACAAGGAAGAATTGATTGAAGAAATGGAAATAGTGGGCACCCTGGGCAGTAGTGACCATGTGATTTTGGAATTTACAGTCTTAGGGAAGGGGAAAGCTATATGCAGTCAGACTTATAGGTTGGACTTCAGAAAGGCAAACTTTGATAAACTTAGAACTATGCTAGGTAAAATCCTATAGTCAGAAATACTTAGGAAGAAGGGGGTTCAGGAAGGGTGGGAGTTTCTTAAAGCGAAATACTGAAAGTGCAATCACAGGTGATTCCTATGAGAAGAAAAAATGGAAAAAGCCTAAAGAAGCTGAGCTGGCTCCATAAACAGCTCTCTAAAGACTTGAGAAATAAAAAAGTCTCCTTTAGGAATTGGAAGGAGGGGCTTATAACCAAGGATGAATATAAACAAATCACCAGTGCTTGCAGAGAAATAGTTAGGAAAGCTAAAGCTCAGTATGAGCTTACACTGGCCAAAGATGCTAAAAACAATAAAAAAGGGTTATTTTCTTATTTCAGAGTAAGAAAAAGAGCAAAGACATGGTAGGCCCATTGCGAGGGCTGGAAAGTGAAATTGTAACAGGTAATGAAGAGAGGGCAGAACTGCTCAGTCTTCTCAGTCTTCTCTTCTGAAAGTAACGGTGCTCAACATGACAAAAACAGAAAATATAAGGAGGGTATGAGGATCAGCATAGGGGTAGTACATAAACACCTAGTTTCTTTAAATGAAACTAAGCCTTCAGGGCCAGATGAACTGTATCCAAGGGTTCTAAAAGAGCATGAGGATATAATTTCTGAGCCTCTGTCTATTATTTTTGAGAATTCTTGGAGAACAGGAGAGGTGCCGGAAGATTGGAGGCAGGCAAATGTTGTCCCCATCTTCAAGAAGGGGAAAAAAGACAATCTGGGTAACTACTAACACGTCAGCTTGACATCTATACCTGGAAAAGTTTTAGAACAAATCATCAAACAGTCGGTCCTGGAACATTTAGAAAGAATGGATGTGATTACTAAGAGCCAGCATGTGTTTCTCAAGAACAAGTCATGTCAGACTAACCTGATCTCTTTTTTTGAGAAAATGACTACCTTGCTGGATCAGGGGAATGCTGTAGACGTCGTTTATCTTGATTTCAGTAAGGCTTTTTGATAAGGTTCTACAATCTTTGTTGACAAGTTAGTAAACTGTGGTTTGGATCCTGTTACTGTTAGGTGGATCTGTAAAAGGTTGACAGATCGCACTCAAAGATTGCTTGGAGAGCAGTGACAAGTGGAGTTCCTTAAGAATCTGTCCTGCGATCTGTTTTGTTCAACATCTTTATAAATCAAAATAGGAGTCAAGTTGCACCTTTAAGACCAACTTAGTTTTATTCGGAATGTAAGCTTTCATGTACTCTCTAAGCACACTTCATTAGACGAGGAATCTGGTACAGTGAGCAAAGCCACACATAGTGGTAGTCAGTGGCTCAGAATGCAAACTGGTACAAATTTAAGAACCAATGACAATATAGTAAAATTATCTGGTAAGGAGTGGTTTAGAATGCAAAATGGTAAAAAAAAATTAAGATTCAATGACAGAATAGTAAAATTAACAAATTGAGCAAACCTTTGATCTGAGTAGCATGAGCATGCAAAAGAAATAAAACAGTAATATGTTAAAATGTGAGGGTGTCTGTTAATGACTATATTGTATTAAGCCTGGGTCAAAAGGAAGGTATTTATATCTCAGAAGATTTCCCATCCAACTAATTTACCTTTTAACATGTCACATACATATAGTTTGCCATAGGAGAAAAATTCATTAAAATTAGTAGGAGATGGGTTCTGTATATGTAATGGGATAAACAGCCAATATCCCTGTTTGAGTATGTCAATACAGCTAAAAGAGAAATGCATTGGATAGTGATGTTCTTGTCCACCTAATTTACTTTTTAACATGTAAACATCATTCTAGTTTGCCATAGAAAAAAAAGAATACAATAAAATATAATGGAAATGGGTTAAGTATATGCAATGAGATAAACAGCCAATATCCCTATTTTGAGTATGCCAATACAAAAAATCATTCTGATACACTATTCCAATACATTGGAATACTGTGGATGTATAACTTATTCAGTGAGAGTTGAATCTTAATTTTTTTTACCATTTTGCATTCTAAACCACTCCCTACCAGATAATTTTATTATACTGTCATTGGTTCTTAAATTTGTACCAGTTTGCATTCTGAGCCACTGACTACCAGCTACATGTGGCTTTGCTCACTGTACCGGATTCCTCGTCTGATGAAGTGTGCTTAGAGAGTACATGAAAGCTTACGTTCTGAATAAAACTACCTAAGTTGGTCTTAAAGGTGCAATGACTCCTATTTTGTTCTACTACTTCAGACCAACACGACTGACTACTTGGATGTATCTTTATAAATGATTTGGATGAAGGAATAAAGGGAATGCTTATTAAATTTGCCTATGATACTAAATTGGGAGGGGTTGCAAATACATTAGAAGACAGAAACAGGATACAGAATGACCTTGACAGGCTGGAAAACTGGGCTAAAGCCAATAAAATGAATTTTAACAGGGATAAATGTAAAGTTCTGCATTTAGGTAGGAAAAATCCAATGCATACTTATAGGATGGGGGAGAATTGTCTTAGCAGTAATATGTGCGAAAAGGATCTAGAGGTCTTAGTGGATCATACGCTGAACATGAGTCAACAGTGTGATGCGGTGGCTAAAAAGGCAAATGCAATTTTGGGCTGTTTCAACAGAAGCATAGTGTCCAGATCACTTTACTCTGCTCTGGTAAGACCTCACCTGGAGTATTGTGTTCAGTTTTGGGCACCACATTTTAAGAAGAATATAGACAAGCTGGAACGTGTCCAGAGGTTGGCGACGATGATGGTGAGGGGTCTGGAGACCAACTCCTATGAAGAAAGGTTGAAGGAACTGGGGATGTTTAGCCTGGAGATGAGGTGGCTGAGAGGTGATATGATCACCATCTTCAAGTACTTGAAGGGCTGTCATATAGAGGATGGTGTGGAATTGTTTTGGGGCCTCAGAAGATAGGACCAGAACCAATGGGTTGAATTAAATCAAAAGAGTTTCCGGCTCAACATTAGGAAGAACTTCCTGACCATTAGAGTGATTCCTCAGTGAAACAGGCTTCCTCGGGAGGTGGTGGGCTCTCCTTCCTTGGAGGTTTTTAAAGAGAGGCTAGATGGCCATCTGACAGCGATGAAGATCCTGTGAATTTGGGGTTGGTATTTGTGGGTTTCCTGCATTGTGCAGGAGGTTAGACTAGATGACCCTGGAGGTCCCTTCCAACTCTATGATTCTAAAGGTACCACTAGACTCAAACTTAGTTCTACTACTTCAGACCAATACAGCTACCCACCTGGGTTTTCCCAAGGCATTAATTACATTAAAAATGCCACATCTTCCCCTGGAGATCTGATTATCCATTCCAGAAACTATATTTGCATTATTTTAACATCAGACAAACCCATTTATAACAAGGTGGACACAGCCTTGGAAAGCAGGAGGTAATCATTAGGCAATGAAAAATTTAAGCATCCATGTCCAAGCTACATACAAAAGCTTCCCTACAAACACCTTGCATTTGTGTTATATCGGAAAATATAGAATGGGAAGCGTGTAGGTTAAGATAATGTACAGTTCCATCCCAGATAACTAACAGCATATACATGATGTACAGGTTGCAATATTCTCTTTTAAAAATCCAGATTTAATAGAAAGGGAAGGGACTCTATCATTTGCTGACATGGAAAGGAAAGGTCCCCTGTGCAAGCACCAGTCGATTCCAACTCTGAGGTGACGTTTTCACAACATTTTCACGGCAGATTTTTTACGGGGTGGTTTGCCATTTCCTTCCCCAGTCATCTACACTTTCCCCCCAGCAAGCTGGGTACTCATTTTACCGACCTCGGAAGGATGGAAGGCTGTCAACCTGAGCCGGCTACCCTCGCTGGGATTGAACTCAGGTCATTAGCAGAGGGTTCCAACTGCAGTACTGCAGCTTTACCACTCTGTGCCACGGGGCTGTTTTGCTGACATGAGCCAATAGATTTGTTTGGGGGTTTTATTAGTTATTGTTGACATGAAGCAATAACTAATAAAACCCCAAAACAAATCTATCGCATTCTTTAATATAATTAAACAATCCAAACTGAAATGCAATAATAGTCCACAATATTACGAAGCATTCCAATTTTGCCATTTATCTTGGTGCCTAGCTGATTGGTTGAAAGTTTAAGATAGGTCAATTGTTCCAAAATATTTGTTCCAGGGGTGTCAGCTCTGGGTTGGGAAATTCCTGGAGATTTGGGGGTGGACTGTCACTATTATGTGTAAACAGACAGCTTATAGCATGTGCTGCATGTGCTGCAAAACAGAAGGTAGATCTAGAGGCTTAGATGATCTACCTGACAGCAGGTGGCTGGCTGCCAGAAGTCTTACATCAGCCAGCAGAGTCAGCATGACACAGCAAGTTGCTGATTGGCTGTCCCATGTATAAATGTACAGAGCAACTGTGGTGAGTGTGGGTTTAAGGAGTTGGAGTGCAGCGGAGCATATTGTCAGTAAGGAGAGTGAGCTGGTGTAAATAAATGTATATAGTGGTTTTACAGCTACTGTGTACAGCCTTCATTCTTGCGTCGCTAAGCATCACCCTCTGGGTCTCTCTACGCGCATCGACAGGGTTATGGGCCCAGCACGCTTCCGCTGCGCCTAGAACCTGAGACCTGAGAGAGAGGTGGTAAAGGAAGGACGCTGACTTGCTCCAGAGGCTGCCCAGGAGGTGAGACCAGCAGTGGCTGAGAGGAGTCTGAGCAGGATGGCTACAGCAGCAGCTACAGTGCTGGTGGATAAGCTCACCACTACCAACTACAACACCTGGTCGCTGAGGTTAGAGCATTTCCTGAAGAGAGAGGGGCTTTGGGACTGTGTGTCAGCTCCTCCAGCTAATCCCACAGCGGCAGAGACCGTCAAGGATCAAAAGGCTCTAGCCAACATCATTCTAAGTGTTGCAGACGACCAGCTCGTGTATGTCCGTGGGCACCAGAAAGCAAAGGAGGCTTGGGAAGCTCTCAAGGCTGTGTATGTGCAAAAGTCAGCCGGCACGCTGATATCCCTATGGAGGAGGCTCTACAGGAAACGTATGCTGGCCGGGGAGTCGATGAGGGACCACCTCGACGGTATGTCTAATTGTTTCCAAGACCTTGAAGCAAGAGGGAAGGCCGTGGCTGAGGAAGATAAGGTGTACATCTTATTGAGCTCTCTGGACGAGACATATGATATGCTGGTGTTAGCATTTGAAGGGCAGGATGCTGACAAGCTAACTTTGCCTTATGTGACTGGCAAACTCCTGGCTGAAGAGCAGAGGCAGCTGGAAAGCAAGACAGAGCAGACTCGAGCCAAGAAAGAAGAGAAGCCAAGGTCTGTCGGGGCTGGTTCCAGCTGGCGAGCTAAGGAGGAGGAAAAAGCCTTACAGGTGCGGAGGAGGCGCTGCTATCTGTGTAATCAGCTCGGACATCTACAAAGATTTTGTCCTCAGCAGCAGCAGAGAAAGAGCCGGCAGCAGTCTTCAAGGACTCCCCAGGTGACTCTAGTAAGAACTGGTCCGGGACTGCAGAGTCAGCCTTGGGTTGTGGATTCTGGGGCTACTCAGATATTCTGCTGCTGTGAAGAAGAGCTGCAAGACTGCAAGCCAGCTGAGCAGAAGACTGTCAGCTTAGCTGATGGGAGACAAGCTAGTGTTCTTTGCCAAGGAACGGTTTATTTTCCTGGACTTAAACACAGGTTTGAAAATGTGCTATGTGTGCCAGAGCT
The DNA here is from genome assembly GCF_032191835.1 of Heteronotia binoei. Taxonomy (NCBI): domain Eukaryota; kingdom Metazoa; phylum Chordata; class Lepidosauria; order Squamata; family Gekkonidae; genus Heteronotia; species Heteronotia binoei. Next base: position 69,135,769 of record NC_083227.1, read on the forward strand.
AGAAACTAACTTGTTAAGTGTCTCTGTTCTAGCAAGAGCTGGGTTTACCGTAGTATTTGATAAGCAGGGCTGTGCAATTTTGAAACAAGGTAAACAGCTGGCTAAAGGCACTCTAAGAGCCAATGTGTATGAGCTCATGCAAAATGAGGGGAAAGCTCATACTGTGTGGAATAGACAGCCACACAACAAGTGCATTCACAGGCTGCATAGAAGGCTGGGCCACGCCAGCTATAATACAATAAACAAAACTCTAGAAATATTAGAGGGAGTGGAGGTTGACAAATGCAATGCCTTTTTAGACTGCAATGTATGTAAAGAAGCCAAATCAAGGGCAGTTCCATCGACCAGAAAGAGTGAACGAGTGTCGGAGAGACCACTCCAGTTAATACATGCCGACCTGGTGGGGCCGTATGCACCCAGTGTTTCTAAAAATAGGTTTGGCTTAATTTTGGTTGATGACCACAGCAGGTTTGTGTGGGTATATGCCATTAAACACAAAAGTGATGTCTGTGCCACCTTCAAGTACTGGGCAAAGAGAGTGCAAAAACAGCTAAATGCTAAGATTGCCTCAATCCAGACTGATCAGGGGGGTGAGTTCCTGAATAAAGAGTTTGCCAATTATTTGAGGCAAGAAGGCATAGAGCACAGGGTGGCCAATGTTTCCTTTCCGTGGGAAAATGGGATTGTGGAACGGAGAGGTGGAGTACTCCAGGGTATTTGCCATGCTTTGTTGCAAGATAGTGGGCTAAGGCAGGCATATTGGGGTGAAGCCTTAAAGGCATCCTGTTATATTTCTAACCGTTTATGGACAGAGGCTATAGACGATATACCCTACAGGGTTCTGTATGGGAGAAAGCCATCCCTAGATCACCTCAGAATATTTGGTTCAAAGGCTTGGGTGAACATCCCTCTGGATAAGAGAAGAAAGGGAGGTCCCAAAGCCAGAAAGCTTGTGTTTATAGGGTACCAAAATGGCATGAAGTCCTGGAGGTTTGTGGACAATAATGATTTGATAAGGCTGAGTAGGTCTGCCTCGTTCTGCGAAGATGAAAACTGGTCAAAGATTCATGCCAATGAAATGCCTGGGGAAAATAAACTGCAACTATCTCTAGAAAGTGAGGAGGGGCAAAAGCCAGAAAGCTCACTGAAGCGGGAAAAAGACAGTATGGGCGGTTTAGCAGGCAGCAGTAAACAGCAGGAGACATCTGAGGCTGTAAAAAGGGAGCCGGTCAGAGTCTCTGCAAGAGAAAACAAGGGTGTGCCGCCAAAAAGATATGGTTTTGATACTGATGTGAATTATCTGGGCAAGGGAAATAGTTTGCCAGATGGAAAGCCAAGGGGCTGTGTAAGTGCACCAGAGGTACACGTGGATACTTCCTTCACTAGGGAAGAAGGAGGATATACTTATGTATATGATGACCATCCTAAAGCTTATCCCAGTGTGGTGGAGCTGTTGAATGAGATGTCTCTTGGAGAGGAAGGAGACACCTGAGCAAGCCTGGAAGGAAAGGCTGTAAGCAATAATTGAATTAAAAGGTTGCAATGTACAATGCATAAGTGCTGGCAAGAGACAATGCTGTAAAATAAAACAAACTTACTGTTTGAAAATGTATGATAAACTATGTAACTAAGCTATGTGACTAATGTAAAACTGGACTGAGATGTAACAATTTCTAAAAAACTGCAAATGTTATGCGATATGTAAGAAAAACCTGAAATCTGTAACAAGTCTGTAAGCAAATATGAATTGAAAAATATGTGCGCTTGTATTGAAATGATACGGTACTGTGTGTTAAGAACAAGTCTGGGAAACAAGCCAGCAAAAAAGATAAGGCAAGTGCTCAGTCTGGGCAGAGAGCCAACTGAGGAGATATGGTCAGTCTGGGCAGAGTGCCAACTGATAACAATGTGCTTGCAGGTTAATTGGCAAGCGGAGAAAAATGTGTGTGCGTTAACACAAGTGTTCAGGAGAACAAAATACTGAACTGAACTGTAATGTATATATGGAAAGCTATGTAATCAATATATTGATGAAGAAATGATCAATATGTATAAGCAATGTTGTAATGGATGGATGTCAGCACCGCTATAACCTGAGGAGGGGTGTCACTATTATGTGTAAACAGACAGCTTATAGCATGTGCTGCATGTGCTGCAAAACAGAAGGTAGATCTAGAGGCTTAGATGATCTACCTGACAGCAGGTGGCTGGCTGCCAGAAGTCTTACATCAGCCAGCAGAGTCAGCATGACACAGCAAGTTGCTGATTGGCTGTCCCATGTATAAATGTACAGAGCCACAGTGGTGATTGTGGGTTTAAGGAGTTGGAGTGCAGCGGAGCATATTGTCAGTCAGGAGAGTGAGCTGGTGTAAATAAATGTATATAGTGGTTTTACAGCTACTGTGTACAGCCTTCATTCTTGCGTCGCTAAGCATCACCCTCTGGGTCTCTCTATGCGCATCGACATGGACCCATGAGGGGGAGGAGGCTATAGGGAGGGGAGAGACCTCAGTGGGTTATAATGCCATAGGCCACCCTCCAAAGGAGCCATTTTCTCCAGGGACGCTAATCTGTATTATCTGGAGAATAGATGTAATTCCAGGCAATCTCTAGGCCCAAACTGGAGGTTGGCAACTCTCTGTGTTACTCTGTTACACCAAAATAAACAGGCCATTGGCATCTTAAATACTACATTTTATTCCAGTGTAAATGTTATTTATTAAGGAATCACAACATTGCTGTGTTAATTTCCAAGTTATTATTTACTTATATAAATGATTGGCTAAGGGAGGGCTTCAGTTCAGTTCTAGATAGTGGCACTGAAAATAGTTGGGATGGGAGTTGAACTTTGATGGCACAGGACATACTTCTTTAGAGTCAAAATCCTCCCCCTTAAGTGTTCCATTAGGCAGCAAAGGGAGGGTCTAACTTAATCTTTCAGGTAGACTGAATAATATTTTTCATAAGGCTAATGAAGCACTACAAAATTAAAAATGTGCATCCAGGATCTGACTCTTTGCATTTCCACACAATCCAAGAGCTGCACTACAGCATTGCACTACATCATCCATCAGATAAATCAGAGCAGCCACTTTGGGGAAGAGAAATGTGTGAGACGGGGTATGTTTTGAATTAACATAAATGGTTCCTGCCAATGCATAATAATCCAGTCTTGGAAACTTCAGGGGCATACAGCAATACAGAGCAATTTTGGAGGCATACAACAATACAGAGCAATTATCGCCATTCTCTGAACCCTGGTTATTCAAATTCCACTGTATCACTAATGCAGCTCGGTGAAATAGATTTCTTGTTCATCCAGATGATCTTCCAAATTTCAAAAGAATGGGAATGTATAGTGCTCTTTTCTCCCCCCTCCCCCCCCACCATTCCCTGATGTTTCTCCCATGATCTAACACAAGACAGTCATAGGACAGAGCCATGGGACCTGCAGTACTTTACTTGAGTATCAGTAAATTAGTTTCCCCTTTTCTCTTCTGAGACAAATGTTCCCTCCATTCATGCAGAATGCCTTCACACCTTGGTGCTATTTTGTAAATAGTGGATTATCACAAGGGAGTTTTAAGACTGCACTTTGCAAAGTAGGGAAGGGGATAGTTACCTAAAGGTTACGTTGGTTGTATATTTATTTTTAAAGATTGGGAGAAAGCCTGGCTTTATCCCACACTGCTTTCAGCTGCATGCATTAGAAGGTTCTGGGAATCATCAGCTGATGTTTTTGTTGTGTGCAATTGCGTTAAAACAGCATGATCAGAGGTCAGTTCCTGGCTGGATAAATGGATTTGCTGAACTTAACTGTGAATAGATGTCTTATTGTGTGTGCGCAAGAGAGGGAGATAGAGAGGTTGTGCAAGAGATAAAACACTTTAGAATCATAACTAACTGGGAATAGATCTATCAAAGAGAAGAGAAAATATCTGAGAACATATTTTCTTTGATCTACACTGGTACACTTTTTCACAATTTCACATACACGAGATACACAAGGTATTCTCTCAAAGCCATTGACGCAGGATAAACTAAAAATAATACTCTAGAGCAATGTATGCCAGTAATACCACTTAAAAGGCTGGTTATATTCAAAACTGTAATTGACTGTTCATGACTAATGAATTCATGGAAAGTCCCAGCCAAATGTTTGGGGGACTGATACTATTGACGCTAAAATGCCATTGCAGGTGACATCATAGGAGAAAAGCAACCAATAGGGTTTCATAATTTTGCCACCAGGCAAAAAATGGCTCCAGTAAATAATAGTTGTTCTCTTATGCAATCTCCCATTATTCTATAGCTAAACTACTTCAAACCAGCCCCGTGGCACAGAGTGGCAAGCTGCAGTACTGCAGTCCAAACTCTGCTCACGACCTGAGTTCAATCCCGGTAGAAGCTGGGTTCAGGTAGCTGGGTCAAGGTTGACTCAGCCTTCCATCCTTCTGAGGTTGGTAAAATGAGTACCCAACTTGCTGGGGGGAAAGCGTAGGTGACTGGGGAAGGCAGTGGCAAACCACCCCATAAAAAGTCTGCCATGAGAACGTGAAAGCAACGTCACTCCAGAGTCAGAAATGACTGTTGCTTGCACCTTTACCTTTAAACTACTACAATTACTCTTCCATATTGCAAGAGCATGATTCCAATTTAATTATTACGCTTCTAGACTATTACAATAAAATAAGTTTATGACCAATGGCTCCTATGGTCAATTTTGGTTACATAGGCAAAGTATGGTGTTGGGTGTTAAGACATGTCTTTAGACTGCAGGGGTGGCCAACGGTAGCTCTCCAGATGTTTTTTGCCTACAACTCCCATCAGCTCCAGCCATTGGCCATGCTGGCTGGGGCTGATGGGAGTTGTAAGCAAAAACATCTGGAGAGCTACCGTTGGCCACCCCTGCTAGAATCTTGAACAGTCTTCCCATTGTTCACTGTTTTGTAAATTTATAATAGAAACAAATACACCTTTCTTGAATGCCTATATTCCTCCATAAAACTTTTATTAATGTAAAAATAGCTTTGCTGGATCAGGCTATTTAGTCCAACATGCAGCTGTCAACCATTTGCCCTGTTGGGCCAATGAACAGGGCACAGAGACCAGATTTTCCTCTTATGCTACCTCCCAGTACTGGTATTTGGAGGTTTGCTGCTTCTGTACATGGAGGTTCCTTTCAGTCATCATGGCTAGTAGCCATTGATGCACCCTTCATCCATGAATAACACCTGTTTAAAGCCATCTACACTTGTGGCCATCTACACTATGTCCAATTTAATTACTCATTAAGTTAATATGTATTTCCTTTTGGCTGATCTGAACCTATTTCCCATTAACTTCACTGGGTGCTCCAGCGTCCTGTTGTTATGAGAGACAAAGAAAAATCTGCTCGCCCCATTTATCCACTTGTATTATTTAATGATATGTTTAGGCATAACTGTCAGATATACAGAACAAGATTCGTATCTGTTTAATAGTAATATTGTTCTAAAGTTAGTCAGGTTTTTAGTGTAAAACGAAAAGAAAAATCTGATCTTTGAACTTAGGGTGCAAAGTAACCTTAGCATATAGTGCTGATTTTAGAAAACTCTTCTGCTTTTCTGTTCCTCAAGGAATATTGAGGAGTGAGTTTCCTTTAGAGATAAGAATACTGTAAGAATAGGAGGGTAATATTGGGCAGAAATTGGCTAGGTAAGAGGAAGGTTCAGAGTGAGAATTTGTGGGGAAACTCTTGTACATTAAAAGCCATGACAACCAACAAGGTGATAGATGTCACATGCAAAAAATACATTTTTAAATTGTCACTGCAGATATTGGACTCCACATTGATAGTATTTTTAATTAGTTGTCTTCAACTGTGGGGAAAAGCAGTTTAGTGGAAGCAAATTAATATGCTCTGAGCCTGGGGAATAAGAATCTGTACCTAACTTGTCTTTGAACTACTACTTCCAGTGATGGCAGGTTCCAGTGCTTTTATTAACATCATTTTCCTTTAGTCTACAAATTAATTACTAAATAAATTTTGCAAAGATAACTTAGGCTACAGTCAGATGACAGGCTTTGTGTGGTTTGGTCACACCTCTAATTTGATCCTTATTTTTTTGTGCTGGAGAATTTTGTCTAAACATCCATACTTAACCTACTGCTTTGCGTGCTCACCCCATGGTTGACTGTTCAGATTGACTGCCACACAGTAACCACAAAGTGGGTGGTTGGGTGGCATCTTTTTTCATTTGTATATTTTTCATGCACGCACATAAGTGTGTATCCAAAGCTCTGACTCCTTTTTTGGCAGCTCCACAATCCCTCCATCAAGTACTGTGAAGATTGGTTCCTATACAACTGTATATCTCTGCCAGAAATCACTCCCTTTTCTGCCTGATCTTACTTCCTTTCCCACTCATTTCATAGGGATTTTTTCTTTTTCTCTCTCCCCATAGAGCTTTCCCACCAGAGCAATATTATGAAGTGGCTTGCCGTAAAGTTCCAGGGGTGGAATCCTGGCTGTCGATATGGGAGTCTAAATAAGGACTATTTTCAGTGCTATCCCATCCCAAGAAATGGCAGAAAGGGTCATTTTGCTTGAATTTGTCACTCAAAAACCCTGGGGGGTCCTAATACCAACAAAACATTGCAATGCATAAGCATGCATAAACGTGCAAGTGGTGCCTCATGATCCTGTGGCAGAGAGCCACTTATGTGCATATTGCTCTTTAAAAAGGAGTAATAATGGAAGGGAAGGTTCAGACTTCCCAAACAGCTTGATATCACAATGGAGAGTTCAGAGATCCAGATATGCATGGTGAAACCAGAGAAATCCATAACCCCATACTTTCACATGTGTCAAAAAAACCTGAATCAGAGAGGTGTGAGACTGGGGAAGGGAATAAGGAGGCTGACCTGAGAAACAGGATACAATAGCAACAACATCAAACCAAGCAACTCATCTGATTGCAACCTTACTTATACAATTTATCCCATATTCGTATTCCAATTCATTCACAGAAACAAGTCTGGAGGTCCCTTATTTGATTAATTGGCCTAGCTATGACAATATAAATCTTTGCTTGATGCAACCTTCTTTATAAATTGTTGTGAAGTTTAATGCTAAACTTTAACTGGGGCAGTTTAATGCTAAATTCCTTAATTTCAGGGGGTATTTAACCAACTGTCCTAAATGAGGCAGTCATTGGAACAAGTCTTATAAAAAGTCATGTTTAGATTTTACCTACCTAGTTTTGAATTTGGCAAAAATATTAAGAGAATGGTTTCTGACTAATCCCAGTATTCCTGGATAAATTCATTATCCATTTCCACTGGGTTTGGCCTGCTTTGGTTTGGGAATGGAGACAGCTTTGATTGCTGTAGTGGATGACTTGCACTAGAAGAATAACAGGGACCACAAGCAGGGAACCCAGAAGGATTTGCGGGAGGCACCTGACTTTCCCCATATCCCTCTCCCACATTATTTTATCTTTCCCTCTTTCTAGCAACTGCCATATTTGATCCCCTTTTCCCTGCTTCTTTCTCTCCTTCACACTCACCAATCTTATCTGCCCTCCCAACTCTTCAGCTTTATTTATTATTTATGTATTTCATTCATGTCTCAGCTTTTTCCCCAGTGGGGACCCAAAACAATTAACATGTTCTCCTCACCTACGTTTTATCCTCACAACAATCTCATTAGGATTGTTAAACTAAGAAAGAGTGACTGCCCCCAGGTCACATCAAACTTCCTTAGTGGACTGGGGATTTGAATCTGGATCTCCCATATTCTAGTCTGACACCATTTCTGGAGGAAGCTTTCAGAAACCTGTCTTGGAAATCTGCTGTTCTATTTCCATAGAAATTTCTCTGAGATTCTAGAGGGATCAATTTAGAGAGTGTCAAGTTGCACTCCTTAGGTCAGTTCATTCTTGCTGTCTCTTTGCCCAAAGTTGGCAGTTTGACCTCCACTAGAGCTTGTACATTTTCTGTGATTGCACCCATGTTCTGGAATGCACTGTGAGAAGAGGTGAGGAAGGTGCCCTTTATCCCAGTGTTAAGAAAAAGATGTTAGGTAGTGTAGTTTGCCAGAGCTTTTTATAGGGTGTTAACCATCACTGGTGGTACATGCCATGGTTATATCTAGATTAGATTATTGCAACGCATTCTGGGTGAGACTGCCCTTTACAGGTTTTTACAAACCTCAGCTGGTACAGAATGCTGCAGCCAGGATGTTGACTGAAAAGGGTTGTAGGGGCCATAGCACTTCAGTCCTGATCTATCTATTCTGACTTCCAATTTGTTTCTGGGTACAATTCAAGGTGCTGGTCTTCACCTTCAAAGCCCTGTGTGGTTTGGGACCAATATATCTGGACCACCAAATCCCCTATGAACCTGCCTGACCATTACAGTCATCTTTGGATGTTCTGCTTCAGGTGTTCCCACCTTTTGAGATCAGGCAGGTGGCAGCCCAGGACAGGATCTTCAAAGTCATAGCACCAAAGCTCTAGAATTCTCTTCCCAGGAAGATTTATCTGACACCTTTTCTTGCCATCTTCCACCAGTGAATGAAGACTTTTTTGTTGTTCTTGTTTGGCGTTCCCTCAATGATCCCTCCTTCCTGACCAATGTTTTGGATGTGTTTTAATTCTTTTCTAACTCTTTCTAAAGTTGGTTGAATTATGTATGTTTGGGAGGAGGATTGATTTTAATGATTTTATGTAATTTTATCTTGCATGTTTTAAATGTTTAGTCACCTTGGCAGCTCTTATAAAAAGAGAAAGCAGGCTATATATATATATAAATCAATCCTGGTAGTTGAGGGATTCTTGGTTTCTCTTGCTATATAAACGACAAACCATGTTGATGACAACTCACCTTCCATTGGCTGAGCTGTGTGTTGCTCAATCTTGAGGAAGAGCAACTCCACCCTCCAGCCCCAGGATAGATGAGAATTGGGCCACTGGGGAAGCTGTCTCCACCAATTACTCACTTTTCCCTCAGTGGCTGTTGCTAGGCAACCATAATATTCCAAAATTGGTTCTGTCAGTAAAAGGCGGGGGGAGCAGGCCCTTTCCAGGACTTGAGGAAGAATTCATCTGGGCCAGTCTTGACTAGGGTTGCCAGTTCCAGGTTGGTGGAAAATTCCCGGAGATTTTGTGGTGGAGTCTAAGGAAGCCAAAGTTTGGGGTGGGGAGGCTTTCAGTCTAACCTACACCACAGGGTTGTTGTTCAGGTCAAAAGGGGGAGAGGAGAATGATGTAAGCTGTTTTGGTCCCTTCTGCGGTGAAAGACTGTACTTTTCCTAGGTAAAGGCTGCAGGGAGGAGATGGAAAGCTGAAGTCAGTGGGGCAGATAAAGGTAGGTTGATGTTTAGCTGGGAAGCAGATAGGGTTGCCAACTCCAGGTTGGAGAATTCCTAGAGATTTGAGGGGTAGATGGTGGGGTAGAAGAGGGTGGGGTTTGAGGAGAGGTGGGACCTCAGACAGGTACAATGCCATAGACTCCACCCTCCAAAGCAGCCATTTCTTCCTGATGAACCATTGTTGTCAATTTCCAGGTGAGGCTGGAGATCACTCAGAATTACAACTGCTCTCCAGATGGCAGAGATCACTTCCCCTGAAGAAAATGGCTGCTTTGCAGAGTGGACTGTGTGTCATGATACCTTGCTGAGGTTGTTCAGGGTAGCCTATTAAGTAGCATTTCCCAGTTCCTGCCTTTTTACTGGCACTGCCTTGTTAGCAATTTTATGTATTATTCTGAGTTCATTTTTAATTGATATGGAGTTTATTTTTTTAATTTTGAACTTCATTTTGAAATGCTTGAAAAGTAGCTTGCAATTGTAAATATAAATAAATAAAACAGAATCTTTATCTCCTATGGGGAAAATGAGGATCTCTTGATTGTCTTCGGGGGGGGGGGGGGAGAAGTAGCTGAGAAGAGGACCAAAATAGCTTTTAGGACCATGTAACTAATGTGCTGGCCTTGGGTTGAGGACCTGAACTATAAGTAATTAATATTTTTTGATAATGATACTCCAAAATAAGTGACTGTAGTGAATAGAATGTCAAAATCAGGAGAGTGCACTATGAGTCAGAAAGTGTCACTGGAACAAGTGAAAGAGTATTTATTCAACTGCAAATCAAGAAACTGGGTCAAGGAACTGTGAGGAGCAGAAAATGTAAGTGATCAGGAATGAGCCTTCCTTCATTTTCTTGGGTCATCAGTGATGACCCAGAGCTCACTTCTGTTCTAGGCTAGGAAGTAAGTCATGCGCTCTCCTCATGAAAAGAATTGCTCATAATTTAATTGCATCAAATTAGATTTGTTTCTCCCTTCCTCTCCCAGTAGTTGGAATATGTTGTGGCACACCTTTCTGACACCCTAGCCTATTAACTGAAACACTGAGTCAATGGAATGGATTAGCTTAAATGTATGTATTCTTACACCTTACTTGTGTTTTACTTGCTGAAGCAAATAGTACCTCAAGGGAGATTGAATTTACACTGGGAAAAGGGTTCTGGAGAGGACTCAAATGTTCCCCTGTGCAGCACCACAATCTTGATATATATTCCCCACTCCCATGTCTGCAATGTTTAAAGACACTTAAAGAACTGGGCGAGTTAGTCACCGATCTACAATTTCTTGTGTAGTTTGACCCTGAGTTGCAATCAGAAGAATTAAACTGAGAGCTACTAATTAATTGCTTTGTGTCAAAGTTATGCAAAAGAAGTCCGAATGTCTGGCATTTATGCAGACTGAAGAAACTGCTCTAGGGCCTGATCAGAAATATAGTAATGGGCTAGGAACATGCACTGTGGGAAAGGAATATTCCTCTTGGTATAATCATCAGGTGTCTCTGTAGCTAACACCATAACATGAAGAAAGGCAATGAAATACTGTCTCAAGCTTCTCATCAGGTTGCCAATAAATGATGTTCGGGATGCTGCTCTGAGTCTGAGATTAACACTTTGCTTTAGAAAACAGTGGGAAAGCATTTATTTTCATGTTTGTTTTAAAAAGAAATTATGCCCCAAAGTTAAAAGGTGTCAAAATTAATTGCTGATAATTTCTTTTTTTTACAGTTTGAGGGCAATAATGCTCATCTTCAGACTTTATAACTAAGTGGATGCTTTCATCTTTCTAAAATAAAGTAGAAAATGGTGCGATGATCTGGAAAAGCATGCATTTGAGGGCACAGATTTTGAAATGGCCACTCATATGATAGACACAGAGCATTTCTTTTAAACACACTGGAAATGGTTAGCCTCTGACTAGAACTAGCAATTTCCAAAGAAGAGCAATCATAACTGCTGGGTCACAGTTGAGTGAGGGCAAGCTGGGAGTCATAGCCAGGAACTGAAGACATAATAAGGTCATGAAAAAGGCAGATATGTGGTCAGAATGAGAATGGTGGAAAACCCTGTTGGCAGCCAAGGAATAAAGCTTAAGGGCATGTTTGCATGGCAGCTAGACCAGTCTGTACTCCCCAAAAAGAATATGCCCTCCTTGTTGGCTAAGCAGCACAAATATCCCACCCCCCAAAATAATTCTGTGAATTTTCTTAAAGCATATTTTTAGGATATACAAAATAATTTTCTTCTCCCTGAGTTCTTCTGATATAGCACAACACACAGTAAAGGATAGGAGTGTCTTGGTTAATGGCCATTGGTGACTAGTACTACTCCAGTTTCCCAGCATACACTCTTGACCAGAAAATTGACCTGGTAAAATTGGTGCCCTGTGTATGTTCCCTTATTTTAAAAGAGCTAACCATTTATTATTTTTGACGATAGGAACATGAGCTGGGAAAACGTCGGTTCCATGGATGTTACCATTGAAAGTCAAGATAATGTTCAAAGGGACTTAAGAAAGGAGTATTGCCATTGAGACATTGTATCAAATGTTGACAGAAAAGGCCAGTTTATATAAATACTGTGCATAGCTGACTGCTTGTATTTCAGCCTGAATAGAACTGTGTTGAGAGAAAACTCACCGTCCAAACATGAGCACACGTTAACATTTTTTCTTTATAGGAATGATATTTAGATAGGGTAGGAAGGAACAAATTGCCTCCCCTCCCCCCCCCCTTTCAGGAATGTCCTGATCTAATGGTTTACATACTTGTTCAGTAAAGCGAGTGGCAGAATATTGGCCATCCACCAGAATCAGAATTGGCTGTTCTTCCTCCTTCAGTTTTCAAAAATGCATGTAGAATAGCAGATCTCTTGAGATAAGAGGCCCCGAGAGGAGTGATGTTGCATACATGTTACTAACCACTAAAATCTATAGAAAGAGGATCAAAACGGAAGGTTGTGGGACTTTTCTCCCAAATTGGTTGCAGCTAGAAGCTTTGCCTCTAGCCACTATGCGTATGAATGCTATCTGATCCAGGGTATCCAAGTACAGCACATGACAACTCTTGAACTGCATGTCTCTAGGGATGAGATGCTCCGTTTTAGACATGTCAGGCATTTAAAAGGGTTGCACTAGACAACACTTCCATCTACTTCCAGATTTGTTGTGCCTTTATTTTGCATCTTCACTTTTTTTGTTGTTTTATTAAAAATAAGGCTTCAACATTCTCCAGAATTATATCTATTAAATGTCTATAAAGGGAATTTACCTAAACAAGAAAAAAACTGTTGCTGCATATAATAACTGTGGCAAGAATTCTGTATGCCAAATACTGGAAAGTCTCTAAACTACGAGACAGGGAAGAGTTTTTACAAAAATTATTAGATGCAGCTGAGGTGGATACCTTAACTGTGAGATTAAAAGGAGGTAATATACGAGATTGTAGAAAGACTTGGGACTATTTATATGATTGGATAAAAAGTATGGGTCTTAGTATGAAGAAATTGGAACTCTGTTATGGTGATGCCTATTAAGCTCCTTGGGTGGAGGGTTGGGTGATGATTTATGTATGTATTTGTGTATTTATATATATGTATAACCTAGTTCTGTACAAGTAATTGATAAATAAAATGTTGTTTTGTGTTAAAAAAAATATTTTGCATCTTCACTTTTTACAAATGCAGAACAGCAAAACAACCCCAAAACATTGCAATACTATGTGCTCTGTATGCATGGGTTCTGTGATAAAAGACAGTCTTTTAAAAAATACTGGGGGGAAATGAAAGAGGATTTCCTATCATGTACTGGTCCCTGTGTTTTGGTTTATTCTGACCTGTGCTAGTCTGGGTTGTGGAAAATATACCTTCTCCAAGATGATCTTTGTACTTTGTATGCTGCTGACAAGAAAGATAGACTGGACCTTTCAAGAATTATTGCACTTTAATGCACATACCATGTTGTCCACACCACCTACGTGTCTCCAGGAATACTGCTAAATAACAAGCACTAAATGTTTAGTCATTTCCTGCATCACGTTTGCAAGGAGTCAGTCGCTTGACGCGATTAACATATGTAAGTGCATTGCAGTTCAAACAGTTGGTTTCCATATCAGCAGCTGTTTGTCTTAATCTCCTTTTGAGAAGGGAGCCACAGGGAACATTTCAGTGTGGCTCAGGTTAATATTTCAGTTTGCTTTCCTGAGAATTCTCACTCTGGGTGACTCAGTTCCACTGGCAATTCAGCTTTTTTTTTTTTTTTTATTCTTACTTAATGCTTTCCTAACAGATTGCAAACATCTTTCTGTGTATAGAGATTTACTCTCAAAATGCATTGTAGAACCCTCTGAGACATAACCTGGGATGTGCAGCTAATTCACATGGAGCGCTGTTCAACATAGCCTTGTGTGAACTGAGTGTGCAGACTGAGCTTTGTTGGGGGAGGGGTGGAGAGAGAGGATCGTTTTGGTGTTGGGGGACTGGCAGCTAGGGAATGGGCCAGTCACTAATTACTCACTCCATCCCACCACTTCTTCACTCTCAGTTGTCCCCTTTCTGAAAATGTTTTTCTGGTTCTACAAGAGCCACCTGGGGTTATTGTTGCATGCGCTTGTATGTGTTTTATCACAGCACGGTACCATTCCTATATAGCAAGGAGAAATATCTTACAGTGTTATCCTAAGCAGGGTTACCCCCAGTGCTTTCTTTTGTAGAAAAAGCCCAGAAGGAGCTCATTTGCATATTAGGCAACACCGCCTGGCCTGGGAGTACATGGCTGCCGCATGGCAGGTTGAGCCAGTCTGAGCCCTGGCCAGCCCAGGCAAAGCTCCGCTCCTGTGGGCTCCGGCAGGGAAAAAACAACAACCCTGGCTTCAATGGACTTAAGAAGGGTATATCTCTCCTTAGGATGGCACTACTGCAGTCTTATTACCAGCATAGTGTGGTGGTGTGAACCAGCAAGGTGTAGGAGTTAAAATGTCAGAGTAGGATCTGGATGACTCAGCTTCAAATCCCCATTCTTCCTTTGGACTTTGGACCAGTCACACACTCTCAGCCTAACCTACCTTGCAGGATTGTCCTTAGGATAAAAAGAAAGGGGAAATGTTGTAAGTCACTTTGGGGAGAAAGGAGGGGTGTACATGAATTAAATAAGTAAGTAGCAGCTACTAAATTTTCTGCAGGGAGCAGAAAGAGCCAGGGGAACAAGAAAGCACTTTTTTTTATTGATCTGAAGGGAAGAGAAATCTTTGATACTTTGGGGGCAGGGAACTCTCTGGTTTGGAGGCTCTCTCCTTACTTCAGGGTTATCAGAAAGTGGTGTGGGGGATGACTCTATGGGCACACTTTGGAGACTGGTCTTCATAGGGTATAATGGAGTATCAATCTGTGGATATCTGGGGCTTTTTTATTAGGTAGATGCACCAAATTTTCAGTATTGCATCTGATACTTCTCCTAACCCCCACTCCCTCTCCAAGTATCAAAAAGATTGGACCAGCGGGTCCAATTCTATGAGCCCCAAAAGAAAGTGCCCCCATTCCGCATTATTTCCCATGAAGGGAAGGCATTTAAAAGGAGTGTGGTCCCTTTAAATGTGATAGCCAGAACTTCCTATGGAGTTCAGTCATGCTTGTCACAACCTTACTATTGACTCCATCCCCAAAGCCTCCTGGCCCCACCTCCAAAGTCCCCAAATGTTTCCTGAGTTAGACCTAGTAATCCTAAAGTAGTAATCAATAGGCCCAGAGCTAAATCAGATTTTCTGTTCTCCTACCACCAATAACTTTAATCCAAATATGCTGGAGCAAAAGCATTAAAACACTTTTTTCACAGTGGTTGTCTCTTGAGTTTGAGTTGGTTCCATTAAAGGTTCTCAGGATTTCTACTAGCCAGACTCGCTCATCGCTTTATTTTGTAAAAAAACCCCAAACTATAGCCCTGACTGCTATAAGGTTGCAGATGGGTATGCTGAAAACATTAATTACATATATTGCCTCTGTATAGGTAGATTCCATTGAGTTATCTTGGCTAAGTTTGGTGTAGTGGTTAAGCGTGCGGACTCTTATTTGTGAGAACCAGGTTTGATTCCCCACTCCTCCACTTGCACCTGCTGGAATGGCCTTGGGTCAGCCATACCTCTGACAGAGGTTGTCCTTGAAAGGGCAGATGCTGTGAGAGACCTCTCAGCCCCACTCACCTCACAGGGGAAGGAAGATAAAGGAGACTGTGAGCCACTCTAAGACTCTGAGATTCGGAGTGGAAGGCGGGATATAAATCCAATATCTTCTTCTTCTAATGGTCTCATCTGAGGTCATCCAGACTTGTCCCTACATATTGTAACAAGGTCCTGTTTACAGATCAGGGCTTCCATTTACAAGGCAACTCATTAAGAGTCAGAGCTATACTTATGATAGGTTCAGGGCTGGCACGTAGGAGTAGGCCAGGTAGGTGCCCACTTAAGGTGCCACGTGGCCTACAGGGGTGTTGCTGGGTGCCCCCTCCCCCCATGCCTCCGAGCCCTGGCCATGTGTGCACTCCTCAAATAGGGAGTGCAGGCTCCATGGAATGCACACATCACTCAGCAGCTTTTGCATTCCTCAGGTCTGTACTTCCAAAGCACAGACCCAGGGAATACAAAGGCGGCTGGGCAGCGCCTGCGCAATGTGCTCCTCGGAGGAGTGCACTGCACAGGCACCACCTGGCTGCTTTCTCATTCCCCAGAGAATGCAAAGGTGGGCTCTCCCAACACTGCCCAGCCTTCCTTTGTATAAGGCTGGGCGGGGTCAGGTAGTTACACAGCAGCGGGTGTGCCCAGAGCCAGGCTCTGAGCATGCCTGCTGCCACACCGCCCCCCTGGCTGGAAGCCAGGGCAGGGGGCAGGGTGTTGCCTGGGGCAGCAGAAGCCCCAGAGCCAGCCCAGGATAGGCTGACTCATGTTAACTAGCTCCCAAAACATTGCTAGGGAACCTGCCACTTGCTTCCCCTAGAAAAATTTCCATACTATTCTAGAGTCTTTAATTCCAGTTGGCTGTGAGGAGCACTGCATCAGTAATGGAGCTATTAGCTCGATCGCTCATTTTCCCGGCCCTCTGAAGCATACAGGTGAATCTTCTGAATGTATATTTTTGGGCTGTAGTACAGGCTTACATAACTGCTTGTGTCTGCTGTGCTGAACTGCATCATCACCAGACTCAATTAATGGGGAGAACAAACAGAAACCTCACAGCTCTTGTAAGAGTGTGTGCTCTGGGAGACCTCACGCTGCTGCATTGTATAAGCCTCCCCATTAACAGGCATATGGCTCTTCGAGCGCAGAGCATGAGTCAACAGCACAGCTAGACTTGTAACGTGGGAGTCACACCTCCTCCTGGCTGCAGAATTAGCTGGAGAAACAGAAGGTTAACCGGAACAAAATCAAGACCGAAGAAGCCCTTAAAGGTTAGCGGCAGGATTTTATTCCGTTGGCAAGAGTTAACACAGGGAGAAAGATGAAGCCAGGAAGAGGTCAAAGCAAGGGAAAAAGAAAAGTAGATACAGAAGAACTACCTGGATGTATGCGTCTCTCATGAAAATCTGTCTGGAAACAGAAAAACTCTGTCAAGAAGAAACCCTTCCCCCACATTAGATCACTCAGAGAACAATTGTAACTGCCTAAGGAAAGGAGAAGCCACTTGACTAATAAGCAAATGCATGGTGCTAGCTTCAGGGTATCTGGAAAACATTAATTACATTTATTTTTACCTTGCTCTCCAAGAGTGCAGGTTTTTAGCTTCAAAAAGGGAGCTGAAGCAGGCAGAAAAATGCTAGAACTAAAAGGGGAAAGATAAATCACCTAAAGGACTTTTAATTCCAATTTAGCTTCTTTAGGAAAGGGGTCATTAAAAATGAATGCCAGATGGGTATGCTGAAAACATCCTCGGTCCCCCTGAAGAGCTCATCCTTCTGAGTCACAATCAGGGTCCTTCAGTACAGTTTTACACTCTAGGAACCTCCTTTCCAAGCACTTTGAAGTGATAAACTGTTTACATAATTTGTTTTCTTGGAGTAATTACCCCTTGACCTAGTTTAACCTCTGATTCATTTACATAATCAAAGTTTTAGAGACCTGGCAAAACATTAATAAACCCTGGCAAAGGCCTTCTTTCCTAGAATAAGTAATCATCCCAGGGCTGGATTAACAATTGGGCCAAGTAGGCACTGGATTATGAGCCCCCAAGCCTTTAGGGGTCCTGGGCTGACCCCCCCCATTTCCCCCCCTCCCTGCTTGCAGCCCTCCCAGCTTGCACGCAGTCAGCAACTGATCCGCTCTTTGCCCCACTTGCCTGGTGCGGCTGCTGCTAGCATCATTGCCAAGTTTGCCTCTCTCCGCCTCTCCCCTGCAGCTTTGCCAAAGGGGCTTTTGAGAAGATGCCTGCAAGCTGCAGCAGGGCTCTGACTCTGAGATAATTTGCAAGAGACCCCTCGAGATTTTGACTGCCTAGGGGCCCCCACAGGGTTTAATCCGGCACTGAATTATCCTTCTCCACTATCATATTTGCACAGTGCTTGTCCAATGGATCTTTTTCAGTGAGGGTTTTTTGCCACTAACCCCCTCCCCATGTGAAATGAAAGAACTGTCTACAGCCTTCTCTGATGTATGTAAAATCACTAGTTCCTACTTTGACATGGATGCTATTTTAGAAGAAGAGTCTGGACCAGAACTCTGCTTGACTTATTCAAGTCACAATTGATTGGATGAATTTCCATTTTTGAACCCTAATTTGGTCCAGAGCACATTTTTGTCTATGGTAGGCTACGCTAGCACCTACAATTACTTTCTGTAATGGAAAAGACCCATTAAGTCTGAAATGAACAGAACTGAACTTGCTGATAAATTGTAATTTAGCAATTGCTTGTCAGAGTTCTGTGGAGATATACAGTGACCTGTGAATCACCCATGATGCATGAGGAAGGAGATGAGGACTGGTTCTCATAAGATGCATTTCTGCCTTGAAACAGGGAGCTGAGAACAAAATACAGACCTTCCACATCTTTGCACATTTCAAATGCAGCTTGTCCTTTTGACATATATGGAAATGAGATCTATCCCTTGCTGCAACTACTGCATATTTTTTTTTAAAGACATTGCAATTGTATCTTTTTTAACTGATACAGTTATAAGCATATTTTGTACTTGGGTATCTGTACCAAGTACAGCGTATCTTATGAGGGGCAGTTTTAACACACCCTGGAATAGCATGTAATTGTGACTAAAACTGTTTCTTTGGGATAATCCTGAGAGGAACAACTGCAAAATATGTTGGGACACCCTAAATCTGCACAGTGTGATCCTGCTACTCCAGTCAGCCAAGTGCATACCTTTCAACTGGCTGAAGAACCTCTCATGCAGATGTTTAGCCAGTTGAATACAGCATTTCAGACACTTTCCAATGATAGGGCTGTATTACTGTTACAACTTCAATCTGTACTCCAGCCATCAGTCCTTATAGAATGTTTTTGGCAAAACAATATAATCTTTGAGGGTTATCTTTTTATCCTGAAAACTTACTGACAAATCTACATGACTGCCTCAGCAGGGAAGCTTCCTTTCTGCTTTGTCCTGCCCTTCTTATGATGTGATTTAAGAAGCTGGAACCAAGAACTAAGGATCACAACTTCTTTTAAAAATAATAAATAATTTCCTAAAGGGGCATTTTGCTAATCACCTTCTTGGGTTTGGTACTAGGCACGCATTAGTTATGTAATGACTGGCAAACGCCAGTTAATTCAGCTAGCAGCCAATTACTGAGGGAGAGATCAGTGTTCTATCAGCCATGTTTTGCTGTTAATTCATAACAAATTGGTCAGACTCACTGTCCTGGGTCAGACATTGGCTAAGATAGATACCAGAGGCAAAAACATAATGACATTTATGGATTGAATATTTGCCTTTCTGTTCTTAATTTCTGGCAGATCCAGAGTTTGTATGTCTCCATCATTGTGGCTGAAAACCTATGATTCCATTCGCTAAAAAGCATAATTCTTACCAGTGATCCAACTGTCATCTTAACACTACCTGGCAAGCATTTCTTCATGTTCGTTTATGTGCTGTAAAAAAGAGCTTACTCTTTTGTTGTTATCCCTACTTCTTAACTTCTTCTGAAAGCTCAAGGGAGAGAATGCAAGCCTCACTTGCAGCCAGCACATGATGTGCAGGCGTAGGAGATGTTTCCTCTACTCTGAATAGCTTCAGATCCATCCAGAAGAGGAGCAATACTTTTGTGATAGAGTCAGATAATGTGGGTTGCATGGAGGATTGTGTTCCCACTGTATGCAGAATGCTCTGAGGTCCGTTAGTCAGTTTGGAATTATTTTTAAATTAAACTGTATTTCTATGAAAAATGTCGGTTATGGGCGGAATGTGAGCACAAGATCCCTTTGAGTGGTGCATTGAACCTCCCTGAGGGATCCTTGTCAGTGTGTGGAGGGTAGGATTTTTTTTCCCCCTCAGTAGGACAGCAGCTCAAGTGCAAAATTTACCTGTTCCCTTGGGCTATAATCAGGGATGCCATTTGGGTAGGGATTAAGCCTGATTCCTTCCCCTGGTGCTCTTGCCATTGAAATTCATGCCTGCTCATATCTGCATGAGATGTTTGGGGTTCTCATTCTGAGTCTTAACGTACTAAAATATCCAGAAACTGAGCAGGATATTTAAGGGGGAGAGTTTCAGTCTCCTTCACCATACTGCAGTGCCATGGTGATAGGGTTGCCAGCTCTGGGTTGGGAAATTCCAGGAGATTTGAAAGGTGAACCCTGGAAATAGCAGGGCTTGGGGAAGGGAGGGACCTCAGCAGGGCACATTGCCATAATGCCTATCCTCCAAAGCAGCCGTTTTCTCCAGGGGAACTGATCTCCAGACTTCAGAGATTAGTTGTCAGGTGTTTTTTTTCCCCAAACAATTTTTTATTAGTAACATATGGCAATAGATTCAATTTCTTATATAATTAATAACTACTTTTTAACCCCATATATTACTTTCTACCTCCCCCTCCCCCCTTTACTTGACCCCCGCCGGTGTACTAAATTCAAAACATCATTTTAAAAAGTACCCCTAATTAATAAGAACCAAAGTTCATATCTTCCCCCCACTTATACTTAATCATTATCAAAGATTGTCCAATGTCCTTTTATTTTCCATTCTTTTTCTACGTATCTTCTAAACTTCTTCCACTCCATCTTAAATACTTCTAAATCATAGTCTCTTAAAGTTCTTGTTAACTTATCAATTTCACTCCATGTCATAACTTTAACAATCCAATCCTATTTCTCTGGTATTTTTTCTTGCTTCCACAACTGTGCATACAATGTCCTAGCAGCTGCGAGCAAGTACCAGATTAAAGTTGTGTCTTCTTTTGGAATTTTTTCCATTTGTAATCCTAACAGAAAAGTCTCTGCAACTTTGTTAAATTCATATCCCAAGATCTTAGAAATCTCTTGTTGAATCATCTGCCAAAACATTTTAGCTCTTTCACAAGTCCACCACATATGGTAGAAAGAACCTTCATGCTTTTTACATTTCCAACATCTGTCTGGCATCTTGTTATTCATCTTTGCCAATTTTTTAGGAGTTATATACCATCTGTACATCATCTTAAAACAATTTTCTTTGATATTCTGGCATGTTGAGAGTTTCATAGAGTTCTTCCACAAATATTCCCAAGTTTCCATCTGTATTTCTTTATTTACATTAATTGCCCATTTAATCATTTGAGATTTTACTACTTCATCTTCTGTAGACCATTGTAAAAGTAATTTATATACTTTTGAAATTAATTTATCATTGTCTCCAAGCAGAACTTTTTCCATTTCCGTTTGCTCCTTCCTTATTCCTTAATATCATTCTCCACCAAGCTCTTTATTTGTTGCATTTGAAACCAATGATATTTATTATTCAACTCTTCAGCAGTTTTCAGTTCTATTTTGCCACTTTGTATTTTTAACAGTTGACTATATGACAACCACTTTTCTTCCCCTATCTCAGCTGTTATTTTTATTACTTCCGCCGGTACTATCCATAACGGTCTTCTCTCATCTCCATACTTCTTATATTTCATCCATGTACTTAACAAATTATTTCTTATATAATGGTGAGAGAAAAAACCGTCCACCTTCTTTTTTCCATAATACAAATATGCGTGCCAGCCAAATTTATTTCCATGACCTTCCAACACTAAAAGTTTTCTGTTTAACAGCGTTATCCATTCTTTTATCCACACTAAGCAAACTGCTTCCTGATATAATCTTAGATTCGGTAGTTGAAATCCACCTCTCTCTTTTGCATCTGTCAAAATTTTCATTTTAATCCTTGGTTTCTTCCTGGCCCACACAAATTCTGAAATTTTTCTTCACCATTTATCAAATTGTTTACTGTCCTTCACAATAGGAATAGTTTGAAACAAATACATTATTCTTGGTAGAATATTCATTTTAATTGCAGCTATTCTACCCAACAATGACAAATTAAGCTTGTTCCATTTTAACATGTCTTCATCCATTTTACGCCATAACTTCTCATAATTATTTTTGAACAGATCAATATTCTTCATTGTTATCTCCACCCCCAGATATTTTACCTTGGAGGTGACTTCGCAGCCCGTTAATTTCTGCAATTCTTGTTGTTTATTTATCTGCATATTTTTACACAGAATTTTGGATTTTTCTCTATTAATACAAAGTCCCGCCAACTCCCCATATTCTTGTATTTTAGCTAACAACAAAGGTGTAACTTGTATGGGGTTTTAATTTATAAACATTATATCATTAGCAAAAGCTCTGTATTTGTAAGTAAATCCTTTTATTCTTAATCCTTCTATATCTTTTTCTTCTTGTATCTGCATCAATAATATTTCAAGAGTCATTATAAACAACAATGGTGAAAGTGGACAACCTTGTCTAGTACCTTTGCTGATTTTCATATCTTCTGTAAGATCTGCATTTATACATAACTTTGCACTTTGTTCAGAAAATATTGCTTTTATCATCCTTATAAAGCTTTCTCCAAGCTCCATTTTTTCCATTACTGCAAACATAAAGTCCCAGTTTAAATTGTCAAATGCTTTCTCTGCATCTGCAAAGAATAATGCTACTTCTTTTTCTGGATGTTTTTCATAATATTCTACAATATTTACAACAGTTCTAATGTTGTCTCTTATTTGCCTTTTGGGAAGAAAACCTGCTTGATCTTCCTTTATAAAATTTATCAAATGCTGTTTAAGAATTCGTTGCTGTTTAAGAATTCGATGTAATGCATTACCATCTGCTATCCTATTTGGTAGATTTAACAGGATTGAATACTCCAATAGACACTGTCTTTGTAATTCCAAGTGTATTGAAACTATTTCCCATGTATTATTGAACTGTCCTCTTTTTGATGATATTCGTTGTATATACCTGAAAGATATCTTAGCAGATATGTTGGGCTGTGCTGATTCAGGCAAAGTCCACAAACTTTTAAATGACACTTGCGCTAAGGTAACTTTAATGGTGGCTAGATTTCTCCAACAGGCCATGGAAATATGACATAGAATGGTTCTGGAATGACCACATTTTATTTGTTTTAATTATTTAATTTGGCTAAACTTGACTCATATATATTTTACTTATTTTACGTATATTAGCTCCCTATGTACTCTATAATCTAGGATTTTATATTATTTATATTGCTATTTTACTGCTAAATCTGTTTTATGCCAATAAAGGCTTGCTGTTTGCTGTTTGAAATGCTGTTTAAGCCGTTCTGCCAGGATTCTTGTATAAATTTTATAGTCATTATTTAATAGCGAAATTGGTCTATAATTTTTTACATTTGTGACATCTCTATCTTCCTTAGGTATCAACGAAATAACAGCTTCCTTCCATGTGTTTGGTATTTTCCCTTTCATTCTCATCGTATTCATCAACTTCTGCAACTTTGGTATTAATTCCTCTTTGAAGATTTTAAAAAATTTAGTTGTATATCCATCTGGCCCAGGTGCTTTTCCATTTTTCATTGCGTTGATTGCTGCTTCAATTTCTATTTTTTTCAATTGGATCATTCAAAACTTTTCACATATTTTCAGTTAAGGGCTCTATTTTTACCTTTTGTAAATATTCATCCATCTTCTTCTTTATTTTAGCACCTTTAAATAATTTGGCATAATACTTAAAACATTCTCTTTTTATTCCCTCTTGGGTAACCACTTCTCTTCCATCTACCACAATTTTATTAATAATTTTACTTTCCCTCTTTTTTTCAATTGCCAAGCCAAATACATTCCAGGTTTATTTGCTCCCTCAAAGGTTTTCTGCTGCAATCTTTTCACACTCCATTCCACTTCTTTATTTAACAAATGTCTCATTTGAGTTTGTAATATTGTAATTTCCCTTATAATTTTCTTTTTCCCTGGCCTTTTTCTCAACTCCCCTTCTTTTTTCTTTATCTCATTTTGAATGTCCAACATCTGTTTCTCTTTTACTCTTTTGTCCTTATTATTCGAAGTAATCAACATTCCTCTCATTACTGCTTTGTAAGCATCCCAGACCGTCTGGAAATCTATGTCTTCTTTGTCATTCATTTGGAAAAAGGCTTTAGTTTCATTTTCTAGGTATGTCACTGTTTCATTATTCTGTAGCAATTCTTCATTCAATCTCCATCTTCTCAACTTTTTGGACAATTTTGTAATCCACATTATTGGGTTATGGTCAGCCCCAATCTTAGATAAAATCTCTATTTTCCTTGTTATAAGACCTAAATCTTTAGTTCCCCACAACATGTCAATTCTAGAAAAAGTTTTATGTCTTGCTGGAAAAAAAAGTATAGTCTCGAACTTCAGGGTTAAATTTCCTCCATATATCTTCTAGATTTTCTTGTTTAACCAATTCAAAAAAAGACTTTGTCAGTTTTCCTTCTTTACTGTTGTTTTTTTTCCCTCCAGACCTGTCTAATGAGTTCTTAACTGTTCCATTAAAATCTCCCATTATCAAAACTTGATCATAGGTCAGTTCATCAAGCTGTTGTATATTGTCATTTAAAAAAGCATTCTTTGCACCATTAGGCGCATACAGTCCCAATAGCAACGTTTTCTTTCCATTTAATATTGTTTCTACTGTTACAAATCTCCCATCTTTATCTTTAAACACTAATTTTGGCTCCATTTCTTGTTTAATATAAAAAATCACTCCCCTTTTCTTCTGTTCAGCCAATGAAAAAAGTTCTAGTCTCAATGAGTCTCAAGCCTAATTTTGCCATCCTCCAAGCTCCCAAAATCAAGATATTTATTTTTAAAGTCTTTAAATGTTTCAAAATGGTGGTCATAACTATTTGCTGCTCCTTACAATTTTTTTCCCTTTTAAAAACTTCTAAAGTCCACACACATAATATGTCCAATAATACTTATCTTCTTGTCCTCTTCTGAGTTAATTCCAACAATTTTTAATGTCCCAAACACTCTAAAAACCTTATTTTAATTTTGACCTCCAAGCAATGGACACCGCTATTTCTCAATGGTGTTATATTCCTAGAGTAGGTTTTCCATCCACTACTTCCTGGTTTACTTGTCACGAAGTCTCATTCACACTAGTAAGGAGATCTCACGATACTTGACGTACTTCCTGTTTTGCCTGAATATGCTGCAGGTCTGTGACAATGGTGCTCTTTTTTCAAAACTGCAAGTAGACCAAACAATAAATTCCTTTCCACTTTTTAGCACTGTTCTTTATATTTACAAAGTCAAAATTTCACCTCTTTTTCCCTTCTTCTTCCAAGCTTTCTAGATTTTCATTTCCCACCTTTTAAATTTACTCCATTAAATTATAAATAGTCCCGGAGTGAAAGACAGTAATCTGTACCTTCTCATCCAATTATCCAAGTTCCCACCTGTCTTGTGTAGCTTTAGATGTTTAGCAATGTCCAAGAAGGTTAGGATTCTGTCAAGCTTATGTCAAATAAATGACTCTGAAAACTTCTGCAGATGATGAAAATGCAACTCTTCCGGAGACCCCTCAAAGCCTCAAAGGAGCCCCCCCCCCCGGGACTCCCTTTTAGCCAAGGTAAATCTCCTCAAAGTTTTCTGTGCATATCTTGGACTAATCTCTGACTGAGAAAAGTAGGCAGTAGGCATTAATTTGCCTTCCACTACCCCGAACAGAAGTTCCAGCCTGCTCCCGTTATGAGAAGCAGCTCAGCTCGACATTTTCCTCCCCCGGATGTTTTCGAGATTAGTTGTCAGGTTTGAGTGCTTATTGAACATGGTAGGCTGGGGAGGGGGTGGCTGACTCTTGGGCCAGTTCTTCTTTCACCTTGCTTTCATCCTTGCCAAGTCTTCTAAAGTTGTTCTTATGGGAGGCATTTGTGCATGTGCAGACTCTGCTGGGAGAGAGGCATTCATTTAAATAAATGCTTAATATCTGCAAACCTCTTCTTTATGTGTGGTCAGTCTTGAATTCTTATGCTACTGGTCAGCACACGTCCACCAAATTTTCCATTTGAGGGAACTGTTAGTTAAATCCCTGTGCACACTAGAGCACAGTTTGATGAGGGAATCCATCCATGCTATAAAGAATGCAACTTTCTTGCACCAAGTCAGGTAGCGCATGAAAATTCCAAAAAGTCTTGCCTTCATTTTAAATGCAACATGTTTATTTTCCCCATATTGTCCCATTGCCTCTACCTATCTATCACTGAAACTCAGTACACTGTAGAACAGGGATGTCAAACGTGGCCTGGGGGGCAAATTAGGCCCCCAGAGGGCTCCTATCAGGCCCCCAAGCAACTGGCTCTTGTTTGCTTCCTTCTCCCTCTCTCTTGCTTCCTTCTGCATCTCAACTTGCTTTGCAAGGCTTGCTCAGTCACACAGGAACTACAGAGCAAAGTCTCTATTTTCTCCATTGGTTGAGGTTCCTCCTGGACCCCTGGGGAGGGAGGGAAAGAGCCAGAACTTCCTTTGCCCAGTTCCCTGGATCCCACGGGAGAAATACAAAGAAAGCACTGCAAAGACAACAAATCCAGGATCGCCCTACCCCTGGTAGGTTCTGTGACCATCTGCTCCATAGCACAGTCATTGAGAGCATCTAGAAACTCAATCTCTTTCTCTCAACCTGAACACATATTGACCCAATCAATCTGCAGGTAGTTAAAATCACCTATTACGACACAGTTTTTACATTTAGCTGCTATTGTTAATCCTTCCATCATATTATAATAATCCTCTATCTTTTGATTTGGTGGGTGATAACAAACTCCCATAGTTAAATTTCCTTTTGGGCTCTCTATTTCAACCCAAAGCATTTCTAGAAGGGAATCTAATTCTCTGACCTCAGTCTTACTGGACTGTATACCCTCTCTGACAAACAGAGCCACCCCACCTCCAACCCTTCCCTCCCTATCCTTCTGATATAACTTATATACAGGAATCACTGTTTCCCACTGATTCTTCTCATTCCACCAAGTTTCTGAAATTCCCACAATGTCTATGTTTCCCCCCAACACTAAACTTTCCAACTCACCAATTTTACTTTGAACACTTCTAGCATTTGTACACAAACATCTATAATTTCCCAGGCAAGTTAGGCCCACAACCTTCCTACTGCTGCCTCAAGACTTTGGCAGACACTCCATACTGTTTGTCACCATCTCAGTGGACAACTCTGATCCATTACCCGGTAGAAAAGTAACAGCTAACTCTTCATCTCTTTGAGATGAGTCCTCCTGAACCAGAAACATTTCATCTCCTGTCAGCTTTCCCCCAAGATTTGGTTTGAAAACTGCTCTGCCACCTTTTTGATTTTAAATGCCAGCAGCGTGGTTCCATCTGGGGACAAGTGGAGACCGTCTCTTTTGTACAGCTCCTGCTTGTTCCAGAAAGCATCCCAGTGCCTAACAAACTTAAAACCTCCCTCCCTACACCATTGTCTCATCCACACATTGAGACTTCTAATTTGTGCCTGTCTTTCCAGCCCTGCATGTGGAACAGGAAGCACTTCTGAGAAGGCTACCTTGGAGGTCCTGGCCATAAGTCCTGGCCATAAGCCTAGCAGCCTAAATTTTTCCTCCAGGACCTCATGACTGCATTTCCCCACATTGTTGGTGCCAACATGCACCACGACCACTGGCTCCTCCCCAGCACTGTCTATCAGCCTATCTACAACACGCGTAATGTCCACTACCTTCGCACCAGGCAGACAAGTCACCATATGGTCAGTACACGGTTTTGCCACCCAGCTGTCTGCTTGCCTAAGGATCGAATCACCAATTACCAAGACCCCCCCCCCTCTCTCCCTGCCCAGGGATGGTTCCTTGGCACGAAAGGATACCCGCTCACCAACTGAAGAAGAGGTTCCTTCTGAGAGCCCACTTCCCTTATCCTCAGCATGGTGCCCTGTTCCCTCTTGACCCTCATGCTCCCTGGCAGCAACAGGGCTGCCATGTTCAGAGTGGGGCTCATCTAATACGTCCCCAAGAGTCTTCTCCAAATGCCTAACTGACTGTCTCTATTTCTCCAGGTCAGTCACCTCGGCCTCAAGGGTACGAACTCGTTCCCTGAGTACCAGGAGCTCCTTGCATCGAGCACACATCCAAGACTTCTGTCCTGTGGGCAGATAGTCATACATGTGACACTCAGTGCAAAACAATGGAAAGCCCCCACCCCCCTGCTGGCATTCTACCTTCATGATAGCTTTTTAAAAATATACAGTGCCTTTTTAAATCCTGTTTGTTTATGTGGCTCTCCTTCTGGAGGGTCTACCTACCTTATTGGGAACACAAGGACAATAGGGATTTGGGTTACTGGTCCTTACACAGCAGCCAGGCTAAGAGCCACAGGCCAGGAGCCCTTTAGCTCTTGCCCTTCAGCTCGCGCCAAAGGCTCGCGCCTCTGGCAAGGCGCAGCTTAATAATGTAAAGAGGGTGGGGCCTCAGTCTGCCCCAGGAACACAGCCACTCCTAATCAAGCAGCAACAATCACCTTCAGCCCACTCAAACCAAACAAACAGCAGTTCCCCAGCAACTACAAACTCAGAATTTTGAGCAATCACAGTCACACAAACTCAGAAATTCTCAGCAACTCCCCCAGCTGTTTAGAAAGCCAAACCTCACCCTTATAGCACTTCTTATCTGCTCTCTCTCAGAGCTCTCTGAAATGTGCTCAGCCTCTGGCAAGGCGCAGCTTAATAATGGAAAGAGGGTGGGGCCTCAGTCTGCCCCAGGAACACAGGAACACAGCCACTCCTAATCAACCAACCACTCCTAAGTAATGCCCAAGGCTTGGTGAGAGATGTAAAAGTGATCGCACCGCTTGGGAGCAGTGACCATAACGTTATTGATTTCACCATTTGTATAAATAAGGAGTTGCCCCAAAAGACCCGCACAACCACGTTTAACTTTAAAAGGGGTAAATTCTCTGAGATGAGAAGGCATGTGAAGAGGAAACTGAAAGGAAAGGTAAATATAGTCAAAACCCTTGGGGAAGCTTGGAGGCTATTTAAAACTACAATCCTAGAAGCTCAGATAAAATACATACCACAAGTTAGGAAAGGAACAAACAGGTATAAGAAAAGACCTGCATGGTTAACAAACAAAGTAATGGAAGCTGTAAAAGGTAAGGACTCCTTTAAGCAGTGGAAAGCTAGTCCAAGTGAGATTAATAAAAGGGAACACAGGCTGTGGCAAATCAAATGCAACACTGTGATCAGGCAGGCAATAAGGGAGTATGAGGAGCATATTGCAAAAAACATAAAGACCAACAATAAAAATTTCTTCAAATATTTTAGAAGCAGAAAGGTCTGGAACACTTTCTTTATGAAGAAAGGTTAAAACGCTTGGGGCTCTTTAGCTTGGAGAAATGTCGACTGCGGGGTGACATGATAGAGGTTTACAAGATTATGCATGGGTTGGAGAAAGTATAGAAAGATGTACTTTTCTCCCTTTCTCACAATACAAGAACTCATGGGCATTCAATGAAATTGCTGAGCAGTCAGGTTAAAACGGATAAAAGGAAGTACTTCTTCACCCAAAGGGTGATTAACATGTGGAATTCACTGCCACAGGAATGGTGGCGGCTACAAGCATAGCCAGCTTTAAGAGGGGATTGGATAAAAATATGGAGCAGAGGTCCATCAGTGGCTATTAGCTGTGTGTGTGTGTGTGTGTACACACACACACATATATTGGCCACTTTGTGACACAGAGTGTTGTGTTGGACTGGATGGGCCATTGGCCTGATCCAACATGGCTTCTCTTACGTTCTTAACAAGTGCTAATGTTTTAAGCATGTTTTTATTTTAAGTTGTTTTTTTAAAAAAAATCTTTAGTTGTGTTTGTTTGTGTTCTTTAAAAAGTGTATATCTCTGCTACCTAATCTGGGCCTACATGGCCCAGTCCGACATGGTCCAGCCTGATCCAACAAGGTCTTATTTATGTCAGATCTGGCCCTCATAACAAATGAGTTCGATACTCCTGCTTAGAGAATAATTGGCTCTGGCTTACATTGCTAGTACCAAATTCTGCAAATTGCATCCTTTGTTTGCCTTCAGCACAATGAGCTTGTATGTAGCTTTCTAAGAGCTATGGTTTGATAGAAGAAAACAGAAGCACACCCCTTGCTTCCCTAGGACTAGGACTTCAAGCCTCATCATATGATCTACAGGGCTCACACAATGAGTTTTGCAATCAAGATACTGTTTGTTATTGAGATGTCATTGTTCATTCCTGCTGAGGTAACTATGATTGTTGTTGAATACATGATGTTCAGGGAATTTGAGAACTCCTGATTTAGAATTAAGATGTCCATAATTTCATTGGGTGTTTAAGATACCTGACAGTCTTTTAACTATTCTCGTTACCCCACGGTTTTTGCTCTGCTGGTATTTAAGAGGCGCCACAGATTTGTACAATAATTTTGCTTTAGGCATATTCCCAACTATGTCCAACTTAAGTTTACATGCTTGTTAAGCTTCTGGTCCCATGATATATATGGCTTCTGTCTTATGATTTCTTTCTTTCTTTTTTGTTTCTTTGTACTTTTCTAGTACTTTCTTTTGGCACGGTGCTAAGGTTTTTGAAGCATTGCCAAGCTAGCTGCACTGCCATGGAATTTTGGGGATGACAAAAGTACTGGTAAAATACAGCGAAAATCTGAACTTGTAATGCATAGTGGGAAATGTACATGTCCCAAAAAGATTTACGGCTTTTTTATTAAAAGAAAAAGTATATTTATCTCACATATTCACTACATCCAAGCACTGAATGTATTCAACAACAATCATTGTTACCTCAGCAGGAATTAACAATGACAGCTTAGTAACAAATCAATTAACAGTTTTATTATATTATGCATATAGAACTGGTAACAGAGAAGAACTGGTAAGTCAAAGTTACTCCTCTGAGATGACGGAAAGAAATTAAATTATCACCATGGTTTTTCACAGTTTAAAATAAAATAGAAATATCTTTTGACAACTTTGGTAACTCTATAAGTATGCATGTCATAGATTCACAAAAGTTAGTAATTCACAACCTCACACCCAATGGAGTCTAATCCACAATAACAATTCTCAGACTGTTATCCAAAGGGTGCAGCCCTGCATGCTAACTTGTGTGTATGAATCAGCCATTGATTAAATACCATAGGTAAATTTTTAAAATCATTTTATTTAACCTTGGCACTTGGTTTCTTGGCCACTGTGTGACACAGAGTGTTGGACTAGATGGACCATTAGCCTGATCCAACGTGGCTTCTCTTATGTTCTTAACCTGAAACACAGTGTTTTATTTTAGTAGAATTTTGGTAGAATCCATTGAGAGTCATTAAAGGCGTGAGAAATCAAGTGCATGATATGAAGTCCTCTGAAGACACACAATTTCCAATGTCTCCCCTTAAAATCATAGAAGGGGCAAACAGTTTACCTGGTTCAACCTCGTACTGTACCATTAGAAAATACCATTCAGCCATTAGCCCTGCCCCCCATTAACCCATATAACAAATTCATAATTCCAAAGGAGTAACTGTGCTAATCTGTTATCACAGAAAATTTTTTTTAAGGTTTTATTAGCCCCTTACAAACTAACAAGACCTCAAGCAAATCAGTCAAGCTGGATCTGCAGAGTCAGGCAACCCCATTCAACTCAGTAGAATAGTTTAGCAGAAGGAAAATGTTTTCCTGATCTGAGATTATCAGGAAAGTAATCAGACACAAACCTTTACCTCTCACCATGGAAAAGTCTTCAAGGCACAATTGTGTATTACCCAACAATTTGCTTCTGGATGTGGTAGTCATAGCTTTGAGTAAAAATGTTTGAGTCTTGTTTTGGTATTAGTGTTTGCAAAAGACAAATGAGACAGGAGCTATAAAATACTTTGAACACTGAAAAGTGCTACAGAAATTCTAATGACAACAATAAATCAATGGACGCAATCCAGCCAAAATTCTATGGGCAAGATATCCCCACAATCTTGCCTTGATCTCTTCTTTATTGCAGTCCTTGTTCCTGTTCTTTATTGCAGTCCCTGTGGCTTTTGTCCACATGGCTCCTGTGATCCCCAGAATGGGCCTTTTGGGTGGTCAAAGAGGACTTCCTTTTTCACTGGCAATGGGATACAATCCATTGACTTACATGTTTCACTGTCTTGCATTGAAATGTATGTGATAAAATTTGCTTCACTTTGGTTTAATCACATCTAGTATTATTAGCAATCCTGAAAACAATAGACTAGTCCAAGTTTAGACTTGACTTGACAAGGGAAAACACATCTGAGATTATTATAACAGTATCTGGAATGATCAGCAAGCAGCAACTAATGCCAGCATGATAGAACTGTGAAATTATCGTACAAATAATTCTGTTAGAATGTATTGGAATGAGCCAATTTATCTTAAACATAAAGGGGGGAACTTCAACCCAGATTGACAGTTTAACACTTTTTCTTCCCTGAAGGCCTCATTTTGGGCAGGAGCTCACAGGAGTGGAGCTCTGGAACCTCTAAATGTTATTGTGCTCTTTCTTTCTTACCCCCCCCCCCAATACTTGCTTCTGGGTTCCATTTTTCATACCCCCCGTGAGAATTTTGCTGAACTCTAAGATCTGACAAACTTTCTAATATTTTCCCTCACAAAAAATTGGGAAAATAACCAAAACATATTAAAGCAGACAGATGGAAATCTTCATTCTGCCACTATGGGCACAACGGAGAAAATAGTTTTAAAAGTATAATGGGAGCAAGGTTTTATTATGACAATTATAATTCAAGAAGCATTTGAGTTGATATAATTTAGTACACCTTCTGGTGATGTCAGGGGTATGTGGCATATGCAAATGAGTTGTGCTCTTTTTCTGCAAAATGACCCTGTTCCCTGTATCCTAAGTAGAGAACTTTCCTAAAGTGGATCAGACCATATCAGTTTCATACCTATATTTCTAAGAAGTACACAACTCAGTCTTTCTTAAAGGGCCAAAGTAAATGAGACACCATCTCCATGTTGGAAGTAAAGGTACAGGGAAAAACAGGAACTCTCTCTCTCCCCCCCCCCCTCCCTCCTTGGATCCCATGCTGCATTTACTGCAAAGTTATAGATAGATTCTGATCCACTAGTAACTTTCGCTGTGGTTCTTGTGCAGCTGTGTATGATGTGTCCTTTCTGTTTATTGTATTAGGTAGGGCAAGTTGATTATATTAGTTATATTAGCTAAGGCAAGTAAACTAGAACAGTTCTGATCATTTTTAGTTTGAGTGGAAACATTTAATAAGTTGTGTTTTTGTCACTAAACCAATGAAAGCAAGATTTGTGCAGTCTGTTCTGACAGCGTTTTACATATTCAGTTAGCAGAACTATGCAAGGGGGGAAAGGTTTAACCTTCCCAACTTGTACAGCTCTGAGCTGAATTGGGGTTTTTCATAGCTGAGCTTCTAAAGACAAAGATTGGTGACAAAGATTTCCCCCCACCTTATCTAATATGTCCCTCACTCTAATTAGGGAATCTTTAGAACTTCAGCTGTGATATAAATATTTCTTATTCTCACGATTGCACCAAAAATGTTTTAAAATGTCATGGAAGTGTCTGCCCTTAAATCTCAGGAACAAAAGAACAAAGAACCGTAAATTCAAATGCATAGGTAAAATATCTTTATTTGTAAGCAAATTTCTCTTGCTTTCTTTGTTACAGGAGAGGTCAGTAAACTGGGATTTAGCAGAGATGTACCTGCCTTCCATGAATGTAGGCATTTTCTCCTGGTGTTTGCAGGGCCGGCCCTTCTACTAGGCAAATTAGGTATTTGCCTAGGGGGGCCAGGCTGGGGGGGCAAATTGGGCACTCCCCCCATCCTGGTGCCCTAGGCAAATGCCCTGATTGCACAGCAGCCAGCTAGCTTTGCTTTAAAGGGAGGTGGAGCGAAGCTAGCAGTTGCACAGTGGCCTGCTGGCTTCGCTTCACCTCCCTTCCAATCGAAAGGGACGTGTAGCAAAGCCGGCAGGCTGATGCACAACTGCTGGCTTTGCTCCGCCTCCCTTCCAATCAGAAGGGAAGCATAGCAAAGCCAGCCAGCCAGCTGACTTGTACGCCTTTGCCTCTCTTCCTGGTAACCCTCCCTGTCTTACTTCGCCACGCAGGTGGTGGGTTGCAGCACCACAGGGCAGCAGCATGGAGGAGGGTGGTGGCGGGCGGGGGGGGGCAGGCCTACCTAGGGCACTGCACACCCCAGGGCCAGCCCTGGGTGTTTGTAAATAAACAACTTTGGCTCCAAGGGCTGTTACTCTACCAAGTTCATTATGCATATGAGAGAGGGCCAAGTTAAGCATTATATGCAAGTGACAAAACACAGGTAGCTACTGCTTTGCGAGGCGTGCATGTGTGTGTGGAGTGGAATGAGGAAGAGGCGGGCAAGGGAGGTATTCTGCCTCCCCCCCCATTTATTTGTTGCAAATCACTCCCTCCCAGTGCTGCTTTGCATGAAAGAAGCATCTGGTGCTGATATATTACACATTTTCTCCCATAATGTGCAGTTTGGCGATGAGAGGAACCTATTTTCTAACCATAACTCTGCAAATCAGAACGTGCAAGTACGAACATACATTTTTAAAGTACTGATATGAGGAGATAGGTTTGACTCATTAGCAATTCACATAGCAATAATTTGCCCAGTATAACTTAATGATACGCAAAACAAAATAAAAATGAAATATGCAGACTTAATTATGGTTTTATATCCTTCAGAATTTAAAGATTAATGTCTTGGTTTTGCTTGAACTTTGGATATTTTTTTTTTTTAAAAATGCTCAGGAAACAGTAATTCCTCAAACAGCTATGAAAGGCAAGAATACTGTAGACACTGGAAGGTTGGGTTTGAATGGGAGAAGTCCAGGTTTAAATTCCCACTCACCTATGAAGGTGACCAGGTGAAATCATCATGTCATAGTCTTACCTACTTGATAGCACTGTTGTAAAAACTCTGGTACTGCTCCAAGGTGCTTAGGGGAAGGATGGGAAGATAGCCATGACATAATAAATAAATGTGGCAAGAGTATTAATGTGATGGTATTGCTCCATTTGCTAATGCTATGGCGATAAGGTGTCATGAGGTATAAATGGGGCACATAAATTAGGTGCTTCAGATCATCTACTCCTCTTTCTTATTCCATTACCTTAATTTTCACTTCCTTCCTTTCTCATGATTCGCCGCAGCAAGGAAAAGAGTTTAGTCTTGGCTCCTGCTGCCCTGTCTGGTAGTCTCTCCCTCCGCACAAACGTCTGAGTCATTTCCTTTCATTAGATTTACCTTGAAACCTTTCTCTCATATGTATGCAAATATTCAAAGGGAGTATCCTAGTGGAAGGACGTTAGCAACATTTCCTTGCTCTCATATCTTCCTCACATACTTGGTGTATGGCTTCATTCCAACCATTTGTATGCTGCCGAAAACAAATGGAAGACCTGTATTCCACATTCACAAGTGAAATGGTTGTCTAGGGGTAATGATTCAGAGACCTCTTGTGCAGATAAACTGACCTACTTGGTTATTCACTAGTGTATATGATCAGTAAATTACTCACTTTACATGAAGTAACTTGGAGTTACACTCTAAGTATTTGTGCTGTGATTGTTGAACTGATGAAGCTGCGTTATACTGAATCATTAATCCATCAAGGTCAGTATTCTACTCACATTGGGCAGTGACTCTCCAGGGTTTCAGGCTGAGGTCTTTCACAACATCTGCTCCCATATAATTTTAACTGGAGATATCAGGGATTGAACCTTGGGTTTATGCCAAGCAGATGCTCTACCACTAAGCCATGGCCCCTCCCCAGTCCTATGAATCTGAGCCCAAGTAACTAGCCCATCATGCTTTAACCTTTACAAAAATAACTTTGCTCCGAATCATTGTTATGACAACTGCTTGCTTTTGCAACTACAGCATTAATAAACATAAGGTAACACTATATTAAAAACTTGGGTTAAGCTGCAGTGCTTGGAGTCATTTAACACATGCATTTATTTGTCAGGAATGTGCACTGATGAGAACTTTTATGCATGGGTGTCTTCCCTCACTTTCACCATGCATGTCTGTTGAGTCTTCTTCGTCATTCTGCATTTGCCCTTGCTTTCACCATGTATGTCTGTTGGGGTCTGGGTTTGTTCTGCTTTGATTTTTGAGAAGGAAGGAGGGAGGGAGGGGGGAGGGAGGGGAGGGAGGGAAGAAGGGAGCAGCCGGGGACACATTGTGCTGGAAGTACCCCCTACCCAGCTTGTGAACGACCTAAATATTTGAATAAAGCCTTACTGACTCTACTCCAGTGAAGATTAGAAGTAAGCTGTGCGTGTATAATGGGACATACTATATGAGGCTGTCTTATACTACCCAGCCAAACATTTCTTCATTCTATCCAGCCCAATACTGTCAGCTTTGACTATTAACTGTTCTGTAGGGTCTCAGACCCATGCAACACTTGGTGTTACAAAAATTTCCTACATGAGTATTTTCCTCAGGCTCATTCTTGCCCAGGGTCATTTGAAGTCAACATCGGGCAACTAGGAAGTTCATGCACACCTAGTTATGCACAACTTGTGTGATTCTAGCAATTATGACAGCTCTCTAAATGGCTACTGGTAATTGCCAAGTACTTGCCCTGTGACCTTATGAATCTCAGCCCGAGTAACTGTCCCATCATGTCTTAACATGCTCATTCGCTCTGTTCAGACAAGAGAAGAGGAATAGAAAGGTGTGATTTAAAAAAGCAAAAATGTCTGAGCACAGAACAATGCATCAATTTATATCAGCACCTAAATCAAGCTGCATGTTCGAGCTTTGAAATTATACTTTTGGACATAGTTGTGGGCCTCTTACAGCTGCCTTTTAGATGTAAGAAATTTCTCCTGTTAAAATCTCCGCTTTTATTCTCCACCCCAATTTATTCTTCACTTATCTTCATTTATACCCTGCATTTATTGTATGGAATACAATATTGTAGAATACAATATCTTCATTTATACACAAAGCAGCTTACAGCTTTCTCCTCTTCTGCATTTTATCCTCCTCCTCCACAACAACTCTGTGAAGTAAGTTAGGCTGAAAGTGTGTGACTGGACCAAGATCACCCAGGAAGGGTCCATGGCATAATGAGGATTCAGACCTGTGTCTCCAAGATCCTGGTCTGACACTCTAACCACTACACCACATTGGATCCTAATGCAGGCATGCACAAGCACAAGTTTGGCAGGCCCATAGGACGTGTGAATTGGCACAATAATGCTTTTTGACATCACCAACTCAGATCAGTGAAGGAAAATTTCCCAATGGATTTTACTCTAAAGCCAGGGTGACCAAACTTGCTTAATACAAGAACCACATAGAATAAATGTTAGATGTTTGAGAGCTGCAAGACATGAACAAATATTTCACACATCTTTATTAAAACTGTTAATACTTTCTTTGTACAGAAAGATAAAATACATATGTATGCACTTTACAACATGACCATGCTATAAGGAGACTAAAAAAAAAAGCTGGGAATAACACTCCACATAAGACCAGCATAGTGAAAGGTTAGAGCATTATTTTTTGGCTCCAGAGGGAGAAGGAAACACACATATACATCACTGACCATTTGCATCATTATGCATCTCTCTTTGCCTTGACACCAAGGTTAGTAAATAAAGCTCCTACAAGAGCTATGAAACTAAGGGTGAATTCTGCACGGAATTCCGTCCCTCCTTGCAGTGGCTCCCTTGGCTCTTGCACACTCTTTCCCTGCTCTAGGCAACCTCTGTGGTGAAGAAGAAGAGCTTGCCAGCCTGCCTATTTTCCCCTCCTTTCCTGCTTCACACATGGTAGAAATAGTTGCCTGCCTATGGGCCAGCACTCAGAGGCTGACTGAGATTCTGATACTAAGCACACTTAACTTGAGAGTAAGCCTGCATTAAGTTCCTCCTCAGTCTCCAGGAGCTGCATAATATGTGTGAAAGAACTGCATGTGGCTTCCAAGCCACAGTTTGGTCACGCATGCCCTAAAAAGTGTAACTAGTAGGGATGGGCACAGATCTGAACCCAAGCCAAAATTTGGTCCAAACTTTGGCTAGTTTGTGAATCCTGGATTGAAGTTTGGGGAAAGAGCCTTCCCCAAACACTCACCAAACTTCTACTTAGTTCAGGTGTTCAGCCCCCACCATGTGTGCATGCCACTTCTGGATGATGTTGGGCACCACCCCCAGTGTGCCTGCATTATCCAGAAGCGATGCGAGTGTATCGCCCGATATGTCAGTTCTGGGCAATGTAGGTGCATTGGGGGCAGTGCCTGACACTACCCAGAAGTGATGTGTGCGTGTTGGGGACCAATGAGCTTGCATCACTTCTGGATGATGCAGGCATGCTGGGAATGGCACCTGATGCCACCCAGAAGTGACATGCGTGCATCACCAGGGGGACCCCAAACAGGTTCAGTACAGGTAGGCTTTGCTTGGGGGTTTAGTTTGGGACTTGCGAACCCCAAACTGGGCTTTCCCAGTCTAGTCCCATCCATAGTAATTAGATTAATCACCACACCTGTTTCTAGGGTAGGGCTGCCAAGCTCCTGCTGGGGGCAGGGGATCCCCTACCCTGGAGGGCCCCAACCCACTGGCCCTGAAGAGCCCCATCAGCACTCACGTCCCTGGCGCAATGACATCACCCAGAAGTCATGTCATCATGTCCAGGACATCGCGCTGGGGATGCTCTAGGACTCATGCTAAAAACTCTATAGTACCATAGTTTTATTGTGAGTCCTAGAGTGTCCCTGGCATGATGTGCCTGGTGCGATGTCCTTGGCATTGCGCACACAAGGAACAAGTCCCTTGCCACAGCAGCAGAGGGACTTGGCAACCCTATTCTAGTTGTAACGTACTCGAAGCGGAGACGAGAGTAGGGCAACATAGTTTATTAGGAGCACGTTGCAAGAGAGGGAACACGCGGGCCGGGCCCCGCTTATGTACATTTACCCGGTTCAGCCTCCTGTACAGGTCAGGCCAATCCTGGCCTGTTAAACTTCCCGCCGTGGATGTAGTAGGCGGAGATTCCGCGCCCCGCGCTAGAGATGCCTGGGATACCCAGCCGCCTCTGCGCGTGGGCGCGTATTTCAGCCAATACATTACACTCCTCCCCCCCTAGTTAATGAACATAGTCTTTAAGATACGCGGGCGGGCGGCTCTCCCTGGTGGACCGTCTGGGAAGGTCCTGTGGGGGGGGCGCTGCTTCCCTGGCGGGCACGTCTGGGGGTTGTGGTGCCGCCAGAGGCGGCGGGTTTGGTTCCTCGGGCCGGTCGGGCTCGGTGGGCCCCTGCACTTCGGGTGGCGGCCCTGCTGTCGTTGGGGGCGCGTCGTCTGGCCGGCCTCTGGTTGGCTCCGCCTCCTCTATGTCCGCCGGGTCCTCGGGCAGCGTCCGGCGGCGTAGCTGGTCGATGTGCCGCCGTAGGACCTGGCCCCCCTCGGTTGATATGTCGTAGTGGCGGGACCCCGTTACTCGTAACACTCTGCCCGCCACCCATTCGGGTCCCCTAGCATAGTTCCGGGCATAAACTGGGTCGCCTGCGAAGAACCCCCTTGCCGCGTCCCGGACCTCGGGACTTCCGCTGGGGTCAGCGGTCCTGTCGGGGTGTAGTCGGTCCAGCCGTGTTATGAGTTTGCGTCCCATGAGGAGCTCGGCCGGACTGACCCCGGTGGCCGTGTTGGGGGTGACCCGGTTATCGAAAAGGAACGCAGCTAGTCTGTGGTCCCAGTCTCCCTGAACAATGCGGCTTAAGGCTTCCTTGGTTGTGCGGACCATCCGCTCCGCCTGGCCGTTGGTGGCCGGGTGAAAGGGGGCGGAGCGAATGTGTTTAATCAGGTATCTATTGAGGAACCCTTGGAAGTCCGCCGCTGTGAATGCTGTCCCGTTATCTGAGACTATGGTATCCGGAATACCGTGTGTGCACAAGACCCTGCGCAGCGCTTTGATGGCGGCGGCCGCTGAGGTGGACCCTACGGGAATGACCTCCAGCCATTTGGAATAGGCGTCCACAATGATCATGAAGATTTGACCCTGGAATGGCCCCGCAAAATCGATGTGGAGCCTCGACCAGGGCTTCCGGGTGGACTCCCACCGTGTGGCGGGGGCGCTGGGGGGCTCAGGCCTTGACTCCTGACACGTTTGACACCTGCGCACCCACGTCTCAATCTCCCCGTCCATTCCCGGCCACCAGACGTAGCTCCTGGCTAACGCCTTCAATCGGACTATGCCGGGATGGGTCTCGTGTAGGGATTCCAGGACTCGCTTTTGCAGCGGAGGCGGGACCACCACCCTGCTTCCCCATAATAGGCACCCCTTGTGCGCGGCTAGTTCCTCCCTCCTGGTCGTGTATGGTTTGAATTCTTCCCCCATGTTCCCCTCCGGCCAGCCCCTCATCACCCAGTCGAGCACCCTCGCCAGTGTTTTGTGTTTCTGTGTTGCCTTGGCGACCTCCGCCGCGTGGAGGGGCTGCTCCAGGAGGCTCTCTATCATCATGACTTGGTGTGCGGGGGTGGGGTCTGGGCCTACTTCTGGGAGCGGCAAGCGGCTGAGCGCGTCCGCGTGGCCCATGGCCTTGCCTGCCCTGTGCACCAGTGTGTATGTGTAGGAGTTGAGGAATTGGTTCCACCTCAACACGCGCTGTGAGAGAATTTGGGGGGTTTGCCGGTCAGGGGCCAACAGGCCTAGGAGAGGCTTGTGGTCGGTGGCAATAGTGAACCTCCGCCCGTACAGATATTCATGGAACTTGCGGACCCCTGCCACGATTGCCAGTGCCTCTTTGTCTATCTGCGCGTAATTGCGCTCGGCTGGAGACAGCGTGCGGGAGTAGTATGCCACCGGGACCTCCCTCCCGTCCGGGAGTTGGTGCCCCAGGACTGCCCCCACTCTGTAGGGCGACGCATCGCACGCCAAGATGACGGGGAGACCCTCGTCAAAATGGTGGAGCACCGCATTAGATACTAGGATGTCCTTGACCGCCTGGAATGCGGCGGCTTGCCTTTTTCCCCACACCCACGGGGCCTTTTTGTCCAGTAACCTGTGGAGGGGCTCAGCGAGGGCTGCCTTGTGGGGGAGGAATGAATGATAAAAGTTCAGCACCCCCAAGAAGCTTTGGAGCTCCGCCTTGCAGGTGGGAGCCGGGGCCTGCAGGATGGCTCGAGTTTTTTCTTCTGTTGGGTGGATTCCCGCGGAGTCTACGGCGAAACCCAGGAACTCCACCCGTGGGACCCCCAGCAAGCATTTTTCCCGTTTGACCTTGAGCCCCGCTGTCTGGAACCGGCGGAGCACCTCTCTCAAGCGATTTCCGAACTCTTCGGGGCCGGGGGCGGCGATTAAAACGTCGTCGAAAAACGGCTGCACTCCGGGGATCCCTTTAAGGAGAGCGTCCATTATACTCTGAAAAATCCCCGGAGCGACGCTTACCCCGAACTGTAGCCTCTTCACCCGGAAGGCCCCCCTGTGTGTCACTATGGTCTGGGCTTCCGCCGTCTTGGCGTCTACTGGGAGCTGTTGGTAGGCCTGGGCCAGGTCCAGCTTCCCAAAGACCTTAGACCCCGCTAGCGCAGCCAGGACATGGCTCACCACCGGCACTGGGTAGGGGTTGTCTTGGAGCGCTTTGTTAATTGTGCACTTGTAATCTGCACATATCCGCACGTCCCCATTGGGTTTGACCGGAGTCACTATGGGGGTCTCCCACATGGCGTAATCGACCGGCTCCAGGACCCCTTGTGCTACTAGGCGGTCCAACTCTGCCTCGATCTTGGGCTTCAAGGCGAAGGGGACCCTCCTTGCCTTGAGCCGGATCGGTCTGACCGTCGGGTCGAGCGGTAGGGAGATGGCCGGGCCCTTGTAACTACCCAGCGACCCATCGAATACGTCGGGGAACTCTCTGCACACCTCCCCGAACCCTCCCGCGGTGGTCGTGCGCGCCACCTCTATACGGATTCCCAAGGGGCCAAACCATGCAAGACCCAAGAGGGTGGTAAGCGGCCGCCTGACCACCAGAATGTCTAGGGGGCCTCTGAAGGACCCCCGTTCCACCTGCACCCGTGCCCACCCCGCTATTTGGACCGGGTTTTGCTGGAAGTCCCGCAATATGAAATTTGCCGGTCGCAGCTGCAGCCCCTGGCCGGGGCGCAGCCTTCTCAGGGTCTCCTCCGCGATTATGGAGATGGAGGAGCCCGAGTCCACTTCCATGACGCAGGGGGCCCCGTCTATGAGGACCGCCATCTTTATCTTGTTGGGGGTGGTCAGGGGCAAACTCAGTACCTGAAGTGAGGTGGAGGCTGTTGAGTGGGACTCTGTGGCCTCGTGGTGCGCGGTCGGTCGCGGGCGGTTGTGCTTGGCTCGGCAAGCTCGTGTGATGTGGCCAGTCTTCCCGCAGCTCCTGCAGTCCCAGGTCCGGTACTGGCAGTCCCTCCGATCGTGGGGGTCGCCGCAGCTGGCGCATTTGGTCCTTTCGTTAGTTCGCTGGTTCGGCCGTTCACTGGCTCGGGGGCGCTGTGGAGCTCGGGCAGCTGGTCCTGCGTCGCGTCGCGTCTGGAAGGCTTCCCCCTCATCCTGGTGCTCGGGGTCCAACTCCTCGTGGTGGGCGGTCTCGGTCTTGACCCGGGGAAAGGTCCAGGCAGCCCTCTCGAACGCGACCACCTCGCTGAAGGCGCCCTGGAGGGTGAGCTCTTCTTTGGCGAAGAGCTTCTGCTGGAGCCTTTCATCGCGGAGGCCCCACGTGAATCGGTCGGCCAGGGTTTCCTCCAACCAGGGGAAGTTGCAGTTCCCGGCGAGTTTGCGGAGGGCCGCCAAGTAGTCCGCGGCTGATTCTCCAGCGGTCTGGTCCCTTTTGTGGAACAGGAATCTGCGGGCCACCCGTGAGGGCTGCGGCAAGAAATGGCCCGTGAGGAGCCTGATGATCTCCTCGTAGGATTTCTCCGCGAGGCGGGCGGGAGCTGAGAGACCCTTGGCGATCTCGAACGTGGCTGGCCCGCAGACGCTCAGGAGAACATCCCTCTTTGATCCGGCGTCGGTGATCTTGTTGGCCCGGAGGTAGAACTCGACCCGTTCCGAGTAGGACTCCCAGCCCTCTGGATTTGCAGGGTCGAAGGGCTCGATGTACCCAGTGTTCCCGCTCTGGTTGGCGGCGGCGGTCGTGGCCGGTCGTTCGTTGCCCAAGGTCTCCAATTGTAGCCGATGAGGCTAGGATCCCATCCTCGTCGCCAGTGTAACGTACTCGAAGCGGAGACGAGAGTAGGGCAACATAGTTTATTAGGAGCACGTTGCAAGAGAGGGAACACGTGGGCCGGGCCCCGCTTATGTACATTTACCCGGTTCAGCCTCCTGTACAGGTCAGGCCAATCCTGGCCTGTTAAACTTCCCGCCGTGGATGTAGTAGGCGGAGATTCCGCGCCCCGCGCTAGAGATGCCTGGGATACCCAGCCGCCTCTGCGCGTGGGCGCGTATTTCAGCCAATACATTACACTAGTGATGCCAGGAAACTATAACTCTGTGAAATGGGGAGAAGTTTTTCAGCTTCCTTTCCACAGTGTGATGCTCTTCAAAAACTTAAAATGATTTGAGATGTATTCAATAAGCAGTATGAGACAGCAGCAGTTAACCAGGCTTTGGCTGTGCCTGCATAACGGAATGAGAAGTAAGAAGTGAAAGGGCTCCCTTGAGTCAGCAGCAGGACATCTGCTGTGACATGGGATGCCCTGGAAATCTGGAGGAGGTTCTGTGGTGGAAGATCAAGCTAAATAAAAACAAACCTCCTCCATAGTTCCGGCAGACAAATTTCAACATGGTATCTATTGCAAACATGACATATCCTATCACAATAATAAAAAAACCTCCTGCCCCCACTGATAGTTTGTGTTGTGAGAAGTCAAGATGAAAATGATTGATGAAGTCATCTCTGATTAAGCAAATTTTCAACATATGACAGTAAGTCTGCAAAACAGTTTCCTAACACAGCTCAAGCTGCCCAAAGGACCCTATTCACTTGGTTCGTAACTACTTCCATACTACTTTTGCCCTGCTTACCCATGCACTTTTTGATCCTCTGTGTTGCCAAGTGGGAAACTCTTCAGGGGCTCAAATTTCATCCTTAGACCTTCAGTTGCATATCATTGTTTGGTGCACTGACTCTGGGCTGTCAAAAGGATTGTGTGGCCCAGCACAAAATTTACAAGACTGCTGATTCACCGTGGCCCCTGTGACAAAGATTATCTAGACCCAATCCAAACATCACCTGAAAACATCACCGGACTGGTTACTTATTTTTATGGCCCCAGCAGGTAACCTGGATCC
Organism: Heteronotia binoei; assembly: GCF_032191835.1. Lineage (NCBI taxonomy): Eukaryota > Metazoa > Chordata > Lepidosauria > Squamata > Gekkonidae > Heteronotia > Heteronotia binoei. The sequence continues at coordinate 69,179,928 of NC_083227.1, forward strand.
CCTGAAATTTCTCTCCCTACCTTTTCATGGTCCTAAAAATTTGCTCCAGGTGTGCCTGCTTCTCTCTTATGGCCTGTTTTTTTTTTTCCAGAGAAGCCAGTCCAACAACCCCCATCCAAACACAGTCCAACAACCCACATCCAAACTCTCCCTGAGTTGCTTATGCATCTCTCTGTCTGAGGCTATATGCATTTGCAGTGCTGACCTTTGCCATCAGGTATCAACCATGAGAGATTCTCAGTTCTGAACATCCAGCCACCGCCCATTTATTACATAAGGATTCCACCAAACACAAATCCATATTGAGACCATTCAGGACCCAGTTTTGTAAAATTTATTTTAAAAATATTTTCCACAAGATATTTAGAAGACAGCATTTCAGTTTTTAAGATATTACACTCGTTTTATCTCCAAGACAGAGCAGTAATGTGTTTCTGTGTATATAAGTCATAGTATTTGAGCAGGTTAGCTGTGGTTGGTTCTGCTCTACTTGAATTATAGTTAGCCAGATGGTATACTGGAAAGAACGAGTTGGACCAAGAGTCTGTCTCACTGGTGTGATCCCTTGTGTAGCATCATCTAACGGTCCAGGAAGTAATCAGCCAGCTATTGTAGGTCTTAATCCATCTGTACTGAGACAGAGGCAACGCTACAAGAAAAGGTTTAAAGTGTGTGTGTGTGTGTGGGGGGTATTTCAAACTGAACTTATAGTGTACAGCATCAAATGACAGTATGTCACCAATGATCCCTCAAACCCTTAAAAATGGGATACCTGACTATTTCCAAACATGGGTTTCTGTGTGAGCCAATTTCTATGACAATGAACCATAAGGATGTGATTCAGCAGCTTTCTAGAAATGCCACAGAGGCCAGAAGGAGGAACTCTTCTCTCTGTGCCCCATGCATTTTGGTGAGGTTGAGAAATAAGATTTTGTTGTTCTCTATTCAGAGAAAGATGAATCTGACCTTACAAAAAAACCCTACAATCCACACTTGACTGATACCTCTCCCCCACCTAACCAGAATTGTTACTTGCTTGTTACTTCAGCCAAGCTGACAAAATAAAAAAAAAAAATCCCCCCAATGCTGTTCAAGAATGTCCAGTTGCTAATTCCTCAGAATTCTTATAACAATTGGAAACAATCCTATGCCCATGTGTGTTTTAATTTTCTTACTATGTAGCACTATAGTGAGGAGGGCAGATCTTGCCTCCCAAAGTAGGCACAGTTTGGGTGGTATATAGGACTAGCTCCCTTTTCAGTATAGATCCAGTGCTAATGGGGTCTGAATTTGCTGAAATTGAGAGAGAAAGATAACTTGGATTCTTAGTGGATTGCATGATTAAAATGTTGACCCTGGTGGCTGCTGTGGTGAAAAGGCAAATTCTACGATGGAGATTATTAGGAAACAGATTGAGAATAAAACAGCCAGTGTTATGATGCCCCTGTATAGAACTATGATGTGGCCTCATTTGGAACATTGTGTGCAATTCTGGTCACAGTATCTCAAAAAGGACATCACAGAGCGGGAAAAAATACAGAAGATTAAGGACTTGGAGTACCTTTTCCCTAAAGAAAGGCTGATGAACCTGATATTTTTCAGTTTAGAAAAGACAAAACTATGGAGGCACATGATAGAGGTTTATGAAATGATGCACAGGGCAGAGCTAGTGGACAGAATGCTTTCTCCATCTCCCAAAATACAAGAACTTGGGGGAACTCAATAGAGTTGATGGGCAGTAAGTTCAGGATGGACAAAATAAAACACTTATTTACTTAATGAGTGATTAAACGTGGAATTTGCTGCCACAAAGTAGTGATGGCACATATGGCTTTAAAAGTTAACCTCCACATTCAGAGGCAGTAAACTAGGGTTGCCAATCCCCAGGCGGGGGCAGGGGATCCCCCGGTTTAGAGGCCCTCCCCCTGCTTCAGGGTCGTCAGGAAGCAGGGGGAGGGGAGGGGAGGGAAACGTCTGCTGGGAACTCTGTTATTCCCTATGGAGATTTATTCCCATAGAAAATCATGGAGAATTGATCTGCGGGTATCTGGAGCTCTGCGGGGGGCTGTTTTGGGGGGTAGAAGCACCAAATTTTCAGTATAGCATCTAGTGCCTCTCCCCAAAATACCCCCCAAGTTTCAAAAAGATTGGACCAGGGGGTCCAATTCTATGAGCCCCAAAAGAAGGTGCCCCTATCCTTCATGATTTCCTATGGAAGGAAGGAATTGAAAAGGTGTGCTGTCCCTTTAAATGCGATGGCCAGAACTCCCTTTGGAGTTCAATTATGCTTGTCACAGCCTTGATCTTGGCTCCACCCATAATGTCTCCTGGCTCCACCCCCAAAGTCCCCAGATATTTCTTGAATTGGACTTGGCAACCCTACAGTAAACCTCTAATACCAGTGCCAGGAGGCAATACCAGGAGAAGGCATCAGTCTCTATGCCCTCTATTTGGCCCTCCAGAGTAACTTTTTGGCCATTGGGTGAGACAGGATGCTGGACTAGATGTACCACTGATCTGACCCAGCAGGACTCTTCTTATATTCTTACCATATGCTGGTGTGCAAAATCACATATTATGCTTGAAGAATGAAAAACAGATGTCTTGGTCACAAAAAGGAACCACCATAAGCAAGAGAAACAAGAGTTATGATTAGACTGAAGAGTCTATCTCTAAAGTAGGTTTATATTTTGTTTGTGAGCCACACATAAGATTATCAAGAGATGAACACAATAAAAATAAAACATTAAGTCTACAAGACACTGCCACAAAAAGAATGAATCTGAGAACACACACTTTCTTGTCCTGAACTACTCTATTTAAATACTTGTGCCACAACTCATACAACTTTCCTTGGAACAGACATTCCAGAATGTTCCATAGTGACATTGAGGGCTTTCTCCTTGGCATATTTCTGCTTTATTCAATTCAGTTACCATGCATTCTATTTGGGGATCAAGAGCAGCTGAAGCAGCCCTTATCAACCATATTGTCCTTCCCAAAGCAGCCCTGAGTAGGGAGGATTGGAGTTTAAGACCTTAACTGTACAATACTCAAGGCTTGTGGCAAACACACAGATGAACAGGTTTATAGGCACTGTGGGATCCTGAGGGAAATGATGCCTGTCATCCATAATGCTTCCTCAAGTAATTATTACATGTTCTGCACTCTAATGAGAACCTGTAGTGTTTTCTAATCAACTCCACCATACTGCATTTTCCCTCCCATCTTCCTTTTCAGTTCTGCTTTTTATAAATTATATCTGACAAGGAATAGGGCAGGAGAAAGCATTTAATTTTTTAAATATTTGAACCTGGAAATACTGTTTCATGTTGCAGTGTAGATCACTAGAAATAATACAGCCACGAGTGTCTCATTATATCCGTTTGGAATGAGAAATAATCCACACTCTGACACAGTTCCTATATACAGCAGATAGCCAATGTATGTTAGGACCTGATGGCGTTCCCACAAATGAAGGAGTAACGATGCCAGCCTCCAGGTGGGACTTGGGGATCCCATGGAATTACAGCTCACCTCCAGACTACTGAGATCAGTTTCCTTGGAGTAAATGGATGCTTTGCAGAGTGGTCTCCATGGCACTGTATCTCACTGAGGTTCTTGTCCTCCCCAGGCTCCATCCCGATATCTCTGGGAGTTTCCCAACCTGGATCTGGCAACCCTACCCCTAAACCCCCACCAGTGGCAAAGGGGATCTGGCAGGCAACCCTATGAAGGAGCCATAGAAGACATGGCTGAACATGAACTATGTGAACATATGTTATTTATAACCAGTGTGATGTGATGTAATGGATAGAGCATCAAAATAGAATTAAGGAGATTTTGTTCTTACTGAGTCCTGAAGCTCAGTAACCAGTAGTTACCACCTTTTCTTACTCTAACTTGCTCAACATCATTGTGAGAATGAGAGGCAGAGAACTATACATGTCAATCTGAGCTTCTTAGAGAAGGAGCAGAATAATATGAAGGATTCATGAAAATGCTAAAATAAATGTGGTTGTGAAGTAGAACAAACAGCCTATGAGGTGACTGATCAAAGATGAAGCACCTTTTCATCTCTCTGATGCGGTGTAATAGCTCAGATGCCTCCAGGAGCTCCTCTTTGCTTCCATTTGACCTCAAAAATGCCCTAAAATCTTCAGCACTGTTCCATCCAAAGGAAATGAAACCTGGCTACTGCTGGCTATCACTTGTGTTTTTCATGCGTTACACTAAGAGGGGCACATGTTAAACAATAAAATTAAAACTATGGTAGCAGAACTCACATGGAACAGGAAATGCTGTTTCTGTACTCTATGTGAAAAGACCACCTGGTTGTTTTAAATTGAATAGAAAAGTAAATAGCAGTAAAGCAAGCTCAAAATTTATTCTGGGCTGAGACAGTTCAAGGGTTTATCAGAAAGGAGATCACTATTGAAAAAGCTCTAATCCCACTGGATGATGAAGAGTGGATCTTTGGGAAGATCTTGGCAACTGGCCAAACTGTCAGAAAGTGTGGTTACAGCTGTCACCTAAGGCTAAAAAATTAAATTTAGTAAGGAATCACAGAACTGGGGGACAATATGGATATCCCTCTGGTTCCCATCCCATCCCCTCCAGGAGTCTATAAACTTTAAATGAGCAGGCTAATTTTACTTCTTGTCCTTTTTAAAAAAATGGCTCAACTGCTCTCTACATTCTGTGGTCTAGGAACAAATCTCATCAGGATGTTTATTGTTTCTTTAATGGGGAGTCTTCCAGGTGTGCAGACTCATACCTTGTTTGTGGGCAAGTTAGTTTTGTTGCTTTCATGATTGGCATGTGGGTACCAGCCACTTTGTTATTAGTGCTAGCAATGTGAAATACAGCTGAGGCCAGTGTATGTATGTGAATGATGAAGACCTCTTGTTATATTCTTTGTGACTCTTTCCCAAACTCTATGAACAGTTACCATAATCATTGTATTGCCTCTATAAAGTCTTTGTAATGCTACGTAAAAACTAATGAGAAGAACAGAGTGCAGGTGGACAGTCAATAGACATTATGATGGTGAGATAACAACCAGAGAGATACAGACAGCTGACCGAATGGGTGCAGGACTCATTGGGTTCACTGGAGAAATGTACAATTATGTGAACAACGTCTTAAACTTGTCTCTATCATCTGAACAAATTAATTTACAAGCCAAAATTCCCATCCCATTTTTTGCATTCTTGCACCAGCAACTTAAAAAGCTGAATATGGATGTTTTTATAGACCTGCTTTTTCTGAGTAGGACTGAAAGTCATTTTTTGTGAGTTTGTAATACTTACATCTAATGTTTGGAAATCTCAGTGCAGATCACATTGGGTGTTCTTCTGTATACTGCTTATTAATTTAAAATATTTATGTGTCATCCTTTATCCCAAACTGTTGGGACCCAAGGCGGATAACAAGAGTGTTTTTTTAAGATACACATTTAAAAATTCAACAAATGTGGAGCCAGACCAGATAAACAGTGCTGTTAGGAACTCACACTCGTGAAAGGTTGAATATGGCCTTTTAAATAACCCTGGTTTACAGTCTTGCCTGAAAGCCATCAGAGTAGGGCTCTTCAGAGAGTCAGTTTGGAGTAGTGGTTAAGTGTGCAGATTCTTATCTGGGAGAACCGGGTTTGATTCCCCACTCCTCCACTTGCTCCTGCTGGAATGGCCTTGGGGCAGCCATAGCTCTGGCAGAGGTTGTCCTTGAAAGGGCAGCTGCTGTGAGAGCCCTCTCCAGCCCCACCCACCTCACAGGGTGTCTGTTGTGGGGGAGGAAGGTAAAGGAGATTGTGAGCCGCTCTGAGACTCTTTGGAGTAGAGGGCGGGATATATATCCAATATCTTCTTCATCATCATCATGCCCTGAGCAAGGCAGTTCTGCATAACAGGAACTGCAACTGATCAGATTAAGTTTTTGACCTAACAGACCAAGAATGTATGCGTAGCACAGCCAAGCCCTCTCAGAAAAAAATCTACAATCACAGTTGTCATTTTCCCAATACTTTTCAGTGCTCAGGGTCTTATGAAGGATTCCAGTTATCTCACTTTGATACAAAAGGAATTTAACAAAGTCCAAAGACTTGCACACCCTCATAATGTTTTAGGACATTAAGAGTACCATCCAAGTATCTTAAGCACCATTTCACCCTTCTAAGTTTAATGACTTCAGTGGGTGCTGCATAATTCTTGATAGTTTTTCATTTCTTGCAGCTTTAAATCTCAATTTTACTAAAAGTGGGCAAAGAACAGGAGAAAAAGTAAAGAAAAAAAGCCAGGCTTTTGGCGCCTGGATAACACAACATGTGCTAGTGAGTCACACCTTTTTTTTTTAAAGGGGGGGGGGAGACCTAGTCTCATGATTAGATATGAATGATCACAGTAGCTAATTGTTTGGATTCTGCAGAAATTGGCTGTCTAAGGCAGAAAAACAACCTTGTCTGCCAAATCTACAGTCTGTATGACTACCGTTAATTTTCACCCTACTGAATCTTATAAAAAATATTGTATCATTCAAATGATGACACTGTTACATAACTGCAAATTGGCAGAGACATATGCTATAAACTATCAATGAAGCTTGGGATTTGGCTGGGGGAGGGGGGAAGAGAAAATGTAAGCCTTGAAGAAGGGTGAAGTTAACTCTTAGTACCAAAGATCTTGGGAGGGAAAAGAGGGCTTTGGATCTAGAACAGGGGTCCCCAACCTTTTTTGAACCTTTGGTATTTTGAGAAGGGATGGTGAATATCACCTCAAAAAGGCTGCCACAGGAAGCAGAGCTAAGCACAGTACACCTCTCCTCACTTTGTCAATGAATCACAGAAAGGGGAACAAAAATGAAGGAAAGACTGGGGGAAGGAAGGTAGAAAGAAAAGGGGGGATAAAAAGAAGGAAAGCCTGGAGGGCAAATGGAATCTCAAGTCTAGATGCTTACAGGTCCTCCTGATCCTACAGTGGGTGTTGCTGCTATTACATTTATGGAAAATCCTTTAATTTGAATGAGGGCAGCCAATAACATAGGACCTGCTCCCCTTCTGTAAAGCTCAGCAAGTGCTAGGGGTAGTACTGGTGTGTGCCATCTTGGAGAACCCTGATCTAGAAGACAGATGCTTTAAAATCAATATTGAGGCACTCCTAATTTGCTATAGCATAATACTAAGAACTTAGCGCCCACAAGTCATAGAGTTCTTCTAAATTCAGCTTTTGTCAAGGATTGGCTACTTCAATCTCCATCTGAAATTTGGGGATAACAATACCCACCTACATAGCAAATTTATTACGTTATACCCAGCTGGCTTTTTCAATGGTGAAAAAGAAAGGAAAGGCCCCCTTTGGCAACCAAAAAAGGCCATATTGGGGGTCATGGTATCCCCAAGCCATGTGGGTTGGAGAGGAATTGGGTCAGTCTGAGTGAAAAAAAGCTACCTGGATCCAACCCAAGGATTGCAGATAATATGTCTGAATCACTCTGAACACTCTAAAATGCTATATGAATGCTAAGTGATAAGGTAACCACTATTCTCAGGGATTTCAGCTACATTAATGTTTGCTACCTGCTTTGAAAACAATGACATATAAAACTAAACACGAAGGCAGCAGCCACATAACCTGTTTACTGTGTCTGTGTGATAGAGCTGGAGGCTGGGAGATGCTGTGGCCTGTGGGCACAAGTGGGCATAGACAATGGAGCAATTGGAAGTTCCCCTGAGAGAGGGGGCAGTCACTCAGCCACACTGGCCAGGTGTGGCTGAGAACACTATCAGCTGGAAGAGGATGGCTAATCTATGCAGTGATTGTTAAAGGAGAAGGGATAGCACTGGGGTTGTGAGGGACTAGAATGGTAGCCAGAACATCTGGGGAGGAAGGGCTATGCCAATCGCTGGGGAGACAACATAAACTGGTAGGTCAGAGGAGTTGGGAAGCAAGCTGCGCTTGAGGGGTTCACGGCCTGACAACTTGGAGTGAAGGAACTTCGCTAACTAAGAAGCATAGGATTCGAGTGAGGTAACTCTGCCAGGGAGCGCATTATGATGTAAGCAGTTGTTGGAGGGAAGAATAAAAGGACTGCTGTTGTGGTTGAATTCTTGTCTGGTGTATTTCTGATTCTGGGGAAGAAGGATGAAATCATACCAAACTCCCAGCTTGTTGTGAGACTTCACCCTTCCTATCCCATGCCCACCTGCCCCTGAGCAGACGCACACACCAGTCTATCCCATTCTTATATAATTTCAGAAAGCTCCACCCTATTCTCATTTTTAGTGGCAGAACTTTCTGAAATTAGCTCATACCCTCTGATTACAGCAACAGGACTAGAGTGGGAGTGGACAACAGCTGTCAGAAGCAGCAGCAGCCGCTAAGCCAGAAACAGATTTTTGTTTATCAAAAATACTAGGTGGTAGAAATTCTAGGCACCATGAAGCCCAGCACCTGGGATTTGCCAAGTCCCATTATATCTAGTAGTGAAAGGCATAAATGCATATATTTTTCACATTATTTTTATTTTTTCAGCTTCCCCCCATTGTTCATAGAAGACAAGGCAGCATACATGAGGTACCCACACAGTGTCCCCTCCAGGCTGATGTGACCCAATCCTTGCATATCTTTTATTAGGTTACTACATCATCTGCCTACAGATAATAACCTGGGCACAGTCATTCTCTTTATTATCAGAACAACATAATGTTGCTTTAGTGTTATAGGGAACTAAATGCTGACATATATACTTACTTAACATGGCAGATTCATATTCTTTCCCAAACCATGAAACTTTTTTTTAAGTGGCATTCAAACGGTTCTGATTGGAATGCTCTAATGCGAGTGTAAATTCTTTCCACTCTCTGAGCAAGAGGCTCTTTTTCTAAGCAATTATCACCTCCATGCACTGACATGTGCTCTGTTTACATTGTGCCACTGATAAGCAGCAGGAGCAGCTGCAGCAGCTCTCCAACCTGCTGGTCTAACAGCAGGGCATCGAGAACAAAGGCAAAGTTAGTCCAAAGAGGAATTCTGCTCTATAAGGCTCAGATATCTACAAGATAAAAATGGGAAGAGACAAAATTATTTTCAGTACCATTTTACCCTGGACTCTACTGGAATAAAATTTAGGCTGGAGTATAGCCAAAGTCAAAAGAACACACATCCACCCACCCTTTGGAGATCAGTGGGAATGCTTGTTTCTCAAAACCACGTCTGGATGGGAACCACAAAGTGCTGACTCAGACTGGGGGGGAACCCAGACACCATATGGCCTCAACAATGAAATGCATTCCATTCATTTCCAGAGTCAAATGATAATTTATCAAACTGATGATATACCACATTGATACAGTCAGTCCTTATAAAAAGAACATATCATTTTGACACTTGGTGGAAATTCAAGCTGTGGTTTCTGTGATGGAAGTGAAAGCTTCAACAATATAGGAGTGTGGTTCAGTCCTCTTTCCTGTAACCAATGCTGGTACCCATCCCATAAATGTCTGCATCCACACCCTCCCCTCCTCTTGCAGGGGTGGAAGGGACATGGCCCCTTGTCATGGCAGACCTTTTGTCAATGCTGAAGGACCTTCAGCTTCTGTGGAACTCAGGATGGCAGCCTGGGTGTTAAAGCTGCTGACATATCTGGCAGAATGCTGTGTAAAAACCTTCTCATAAGGAGCTGTGGGGGGGGGGGGGCATACTCTAGACCTGAGACAGGCTTGTTCCTCAAGTTGCATAAGGTCAAATGAAGATCTGAACCATCCAGTAGTTTTTTGAACATGTGTTTGATGGTTTGAACCATGCATTCAGCCTGATCATTGGATTGGGAATAGCCGGAACTGGAGTCATAGAGATACCTCATTCAGATGCAAATTGTTTCATCACTGAACTAGCAAATGGGACATGGTCACAAATGAGCTCTTTAGGAATACCATGGTGAGTGAACAGTGCTTTCATTTTGGCCACAACCATGTCAGCTGTCTTATCAGACAGCAGCAAAACCTCAGGGAATTTGGAATAACAGTCAACAACTATAAGGTAGGACTGGCCATTGAAGTAAAAAATGTCTGTTGCCAACTCGAAGCAGGGCACTTTGGGGGTGTCATGGGAAATCATTGGTTCCTTGCAGTTGCTAGGCTGAAATTCCTGACATGGGGCATAATACTCAACCCATTGTCCTATGTGAGCATTAATGTAGGCCAACACATGATTTGACAAGACCATTCTTTCAGCCTCTGCATTCCTTGACGTTGAGAGTGAAGCAGGGCCAGCATGTGTACCCTGGGAAAACCAATATTTAAGGGTCAATCAAGAGTAAGTCATTTTCAATCCTGATTTGATCCCTAAGAGGTCAACAAGGTCTAAGATCTGGTTTAACTTGCTTTTGCTGATGTGGCCATCCATGAAAATACAGGTTGGAGCCTGTAATTCGTGGTCCAACCACACGTGGTCTTGCAGCTACTTTAGCAAGGAATCAATAGCTGCCAAACTCTGAATTATTCTGTCCTCATAAATGAGATCAAGTGGAGGGAGTGTAATAGCTCTGGAAACAGTGTCTGCCACAGTGCCACCAGAATGTCTTTGCCCTAAGTGTAAGCAATTTAGAGGTCATATTTTTGGAGCTGTAACAGCATATGCTGGAGCCATTCCAATAGGCTTGGCAGAAATTGCTTCCAAGGGTTTGTAGTCTGACTGGACTATCACTTGGGCACCAAACACATACTAGTGGAATTTAGTCATGGCAAAAAGAACTGCTAGAAGTTCCTTTTCAATATGTGCATAGTTTTGCTTGGCCTGTGTTAGTGGTCTTGATGTGTAAACAATAGATTGTTTCCACTGAAACAGGCATGTTTCCAAACCATCTTTAGACACATCTGCTTGTACCTCCAGTTGTTCTCATGGATCAAAGTATTGGAGTACTGGAGCAGTCATGATGGCAGGGTTGAGACTGTTTAGGGCTTCCTGCTGTCCAGCACCCCATTACCATAATGCATTGTTTCTCAACAGGGCACACTGAGGTGCAGTCAGACTTGATTCATTTGGTACACTTCAGAGTCTCTGAAGGCCTTTCTTGTCCACAAGTAGGGTATTTTGTTGATAGCTTCTACTTTTGTCATCATTGGGTTGGATGCCATCTTTGGAAAACACGTGGCCCATATACTTGACCTTTTCTACAAGGAACTGTATCTTATCCTTGTTGAACTTTACACCCTTCTGTCATGCTCCCTGAACAACATACTTTAAAATGGTGTCATGCTCTTCTTTGCTGCTGTGATGATCATGTCATCTGCAATAATATGGACACTTGAGATGTCACCAAACCGTTCATAATTTTTCTGCTGAAATACTTCACTTGCTGATTGTATATATCAAAAGGAAGTCTGTTAAAGTGGTGTTTTCCTCATGGGGTGTTAGATACACAGTTCTGCTAATTCTTTGTCCAGTTTTACCTGCCAATAGCCATCCTTTTCATCTAGGATGGTAAACAGCTTCTTCCCACCCAAGTTTTTCCTGTGGGAATAGGGAAATGTCTCAGCATTGCCTTCTAAGCAAGAAAGAATTAAGAGAATTTTTACACTAAACTTGATCAATGAGACCTCAATAACGACAGTTTGGGAAGCAAGTAAAGCTTTTATGAAGGAAAAGGGAAGCAAGTAAAGCTTTCCAGAAGGAAAAAAAAAGAGAAGCTGGAGAAAATATCGAAATTAATGGAGAAAATCCAGATTTTAGAAGTTCAACATAAAAAGACATTAAAAAGGCAGACATTAATAGAAATTAAGCAACTGAGAACCCAACTAGGTACTGTATGTTACAGACTAAAGATATGCAGAAAAAATTAAATTTTATAAACCAAAAGCATTTTGAGCAAACAGTCAAAATATTATACTGTGACAAGGTGGGACAGCCAGAGTTCTTCAGCAAATAGGAAACATATTAGTAGGGTGGCTCAGTAAGTAAAGGGAAAGAAAAATGGAAGGAAGTGGACAGGTCTATCATAGGGGTCTTTACAGAAAAATGGAAATAACCAGTGGAGCTGGAAGCAGACAGGTAATTTGTACCCCTTATTCTGAGCCAATTTATTGAGAGAAATACAGTGGTCATTATTACCTCAGTTAATGACCCAGAGGATACAAGAAAGAAAAAAATTCCAAAGAGAGACAATGAACACAGTAGTTTTTCTAATTCTCTTTGGAACGGTGGGAATTTTTCCTCTGTCTGTATCAAGATCTTAAGATATCTTTGAATGAATCATGATTTCTTCTTCTAAATAATAAATGTTTTTAGCTTGTTACCTGCCTTGTATCCCACTCATGGGAGAAACACAGGATTTGGAAACATTTCAAATAAAATAAATACATTACCATGAGCAGAAAAGGATCATAGGATCCAAGCTCCTATTTAGTGGCTCCTAGAATGTTTCTGCTTTCTGCCAGACATTGCATCATCTTAGTAGCTGTCAGAGGTTTTTTCAAGGCTGTGAATATACAGACTTGTTTGCACGAGCCACTTTGTTACTTGGGCCTGCACTTGTTATGGCAAGGTCAAAGCTTTGCTTCCATCCACTGGCAGGCAGGCAGGCAACACTGATGAGAGGGTGAGGTAGATGAAGAGATCCAGGCTTTCTTGCCTTCCCCAGTTAAAAAAGCAGGAGGCAACCAGTTTTCTTCTACTAACTATTGAGCAGGCTGCGAAACCTGCAGAGAAATAAAGAACCCTGTCCATCCCTGTACCTCACATCAGTTCTTGATGCCTGACTAACTTCTGGCACTGGAGTCTCAGCGGGAGAAAAATGCTTCAGGCTCCGAGTACAACAACAAGGCAGGAGGCTTTAGCTCCCCTTGCCAGTATGCTTTGGATTTGTTTCACTCTAGGCATCCTCAGTTGCAGGGGCACATTGTAAGCTCATGGATCCATGGAAAAGGATGAGGCAAGTATATGAGATTGCAGAATCCAGCTGGCAACTTCTTTTTATTGGCTACAGGCCTGGCTTGAATGCAAATCAGCCTGACCTCTGCATCTCCTGAACTACACTGCCTTCTCCTCTGACTTTTTTCTAACTTACTTTGAGGAGGGAGGAAAGATGTGGCTGCTCTGGCATCTGGCTACAAATACCTCCTCCCTTCAGTCCCCTCCTTAGCATTCATTGGGCAACCCCCTTTCTCCCCCTGAGCATCTGTAATTCCTCCCATGGGCCAACTAGCCTTATCTCAGGGAGAGATGTGTCTGGCTATGCTTACCCAACTGGCCTGTTCCGCTGTAATTGGCCAGGCAAATCTCTTTCCCTTAATAAGTCAGGGGAGCCCATCACCCATTTCTCTTTGACTGATGGACGAGATCTCTGGGTCCAGTCCGAGGCAGCCTTCCTCTGGTGGGGGACAGCTGTCTACAATGAGGTATTTATCTTGTCATCTCCCCCCACACCTGGACATCCCAGGAGAGGATAGAGAGCTCATCTATATTCCAGTTCTCATTGCCTTCAGCCTACTGTGCTAGTCAGAAGTCCAAGAGTCTGTGAAACACGAACTTTTTCTTCTATACGCCTGAAATCTGGCCACAAAAATCCCTGGCTTGAGAGGAATAGCCCCTGAGAATTTCACCCTAATGAAAATAAAGAATAGCAAATAGAAATCAAACCTGAGTGATTAATAGTAATGAACAAAGTGACTCAAATGCATCCCTAATTCTCCCTTTGTAAATATTTTTATTCAAATGGAATTATGTACATTTAAAAAATTCAGCTCATGGTGTGAACCATATTAAACTCAAACACTGTGGATTAACTGGATTCATTTGCCTGGCTCTTATCCACAGTTGCTGGCAGTGCCACAAATGTAAGTTCAAGCATCAGGTAACACTTATTCAGCATATGTGAGATACAGAAGCCATATGAGGCCTGAGAACCCCTGTGCTGATTCCTGCTCATCTAAAAAGCAGGTTGGGGAATCACAGGATCACCACATATGACAGTCTAAAACAATAATTTTTGCAGAGAATAAAATCCACCTAAGTTCATAGCTCCTTCTTGTAGTATAAGCTGGTCATGGGATACTCTACTGTTTGCCCTAGTTTAGGACTCCTGACAGCCAGCCTGTTTGGTTCACTGGATCACAGTAGCTCTCATTGCCACTCCTCTTAAATTTCACCCACATCTGTCCATTTGAGGTTAGTGCCCTCTATCAATAGTCTCTTTCCTCTTATGTGATTTCTCAACTGCACCTACATGCCACTCACTTTTCTGTGACTGGACCTTTAAAGCACTGCAGGGGTAGTGACAAGAATAACATGTGCCCCTGAAACTTGATATAAGCTGGAGTTCTTCTGCCTGTGTTAGAGGCATAGGTTACAGCAATTAAAGCTTGTGAAGCCAACCAGCAAGGACTATAAACTTCAGTTAATTTTCTTCCTACAAGCCCATGTTTGAATTTATATGAATAGTCAGGGTTAAGACCATAATCCTATCCTGCACATAGTGATGAGCTTGTAAGGATCTGCCTTCATAGTGCTCTCAGCCCACTGCTGATGGGCATTTTCCAAACCTGTACAATGTCACCTGCGTGGTGAGGTGCTTATCATCAATACTCCCTCTCAGTTGTGGAGTCTTGTGAGCAAAAATTCTACTTTGTGAGCTCCTGGCATTAAAGTTGTGTGCTATGGCATAAATTAGTTCGCTCTGGGGCCATTTCTCCTACGCTAAGGCAAGAGGCTAACAAACTGTGAGCTGTTGTTGTTCAGCCACACAGTTGAGTCCAACTCTTTGCGACCCCATGGACAAAGTCACATCAGGCCCTCCTGTCTTCCACCATCCTCTGAAGTCTGCTCAAATTCCTTATGATCCAGCTCTCACAGCCGTACATTATTATTGGGAATACCATCACTTTGACTATACGGACTTTTGTTGGCAGGGTGATATCTCTACTTTTTATTATACTGCTCAGGTTCACCATAGCTATCCTCCCAAGGAGCAAACGTCTTTTAATTTCATGGCTACAGTCACCATCTGCAGTGATCTTGGATCCCAGAAATGTGAAGTCTGTCACTACTTCCATATCTTCCCCTTCTATTTGCCAAGGTGTGATGGGGCCAGATGCCATGATCTTAGTTTTTTTGATGTTGAGTTTCAAGGCTACTTTTGTGCTCTCCTCTTTCACCCTCAACAAGAGGTTCTTTAGGTCCTCCTCACTTTCTGCCATGTGAGCTAGCTCACACTAATTCCGCTTAGAAGTAACATTGATTGTCATTCCATTTTCCTTGAACTCCAGTTGTATAGCACCATGTGTACACTTCCCAAGTGGAGAACACAGGTTTGTTTTCCCAAAAAGGTGGTCCATATGCAGGCTTGTTTCTGCACAGAATGACAGTGATACCCTCTGCTGTGCTATACCACTGCCACCAGTGGACTAATGAGTTTCCATATGCTTTAATTTTCAGCTGTCTATTCTTGGTGATGAGACCAGTCTGGTCTTATTGAAACAACAACAATAATTCGTAACAAGCCATTTTGCCTCTTTTGACCCCTTCTAGTGTTCCCGTTTCTTCACTCAAAAATGCCTTGGATCTGCCTGACTGAGGAAAAGAATACTGCACCAACCAGCCAAAGGCCAGCAAAAGAGTTAGCCTCACATTCAGTGCTGCATTGTGCAGACAAAAATACATGTTACATCAGAATGAACTAGATCCCCATCTTAAACTCTTACTCCTGCACATTAATTAGGCCCCTAGAATAGATCTAACATGTGCTAAGGAGCTGCCTACTTACATATCACTCCTCCTACTCTGGATAACCTTAACTGCCACAGAGCTGCTGCTGTTTGGCCTTTGATGCCAGCAATCCAAAATGCAACGGTTGGAAGTGAAACCAATGCTCAGTTTGTGCATTTGAGGAACCCTCCTCATGAGAAGAAATTTTTAGGAGGCATCAATGCACCTAACTCTGCAAGAATACCAGCACCTTAGCTTCAGCCATCTAATATCAAATCTTTACTTGGTAATGGATTCTGAAACCAAGAATGCGACGTTCCTATTGTATTACACATAAACACTCTAAAAGAATCCTTTGAACTGCCAAAACCGAGTGTTGCCAGTTCTCACCATTTTTATCATGAGTTCTGTGACATATAATAGCTTTGGCTTTTCTAAAAATTACAGAGCCTAGAGCTGTATTATTGCAAGAGTTTCTTAAAATTTATTAATTTAAAAATGATGGTGACTCTCATAAAATCCTGAAGCAGTATGCTACAGAGATATGCAGAAAAGTTAAAGGATGACACTCATAACAGATTTAAAAATGAACTTTTCTAAAGTGGAGGAGGGGTGCTATAGCAGTATAGGATGCATGGAAAAACATAAGATCTCTTCATGCTTCTAAGATGTTTTAATCATATATCTAACAAAGTATTATACCTATGTAACCAACATGCTCCCAAACATGCCTTAGGACTTTTTTTGTAGCAGAAACTCCTTTGCATATTAGGCCACACACCCCTGATATAGCCAATCCTCCTGGACCTTACAGTAGGCCCTGTAAGCTCTTGAAGGACTGGGTACATCAGGGGTGTGTAGCCTAATATGCAAAGGAATTCCTGCTCCAAAAAAGCCTACTACAGCCATAGAATTATAGAGTTGGAAGGGACCCCCAGGGCCATCTAGTCCAATCCCCTGCACAATGCAGTAAATTCAAAAGTACCTCCCCTCCCAAACCCCGCCCCCCAGTGACCCATTCCATGCCCAGAAGATGGCAAAAAACAACAACAACCCTCCAAGATTACTAGCCAAACTGGTCTGGAGAAAAAATGCTGCCTGACCCCAAAGTGGTGATCAGTATTTCCCCGGGCATGTAAGAATGGGCATGAGAACTAAGCACTGATGCAACCCTTCTTGCCCTCCCTCTCATGAGTTGCCTAAGGTACAGAATCACCATTGCTGTCACATGGCCATCTAGCCTCTGTTTAAAAACCTCCAGAGAGCCCACCACCTCCCTAGAAAGCACGTTCCACCAAGGAACTGCTTTGTCCGTAAGTTCTTCCTAATGTTTAGCCGAAAGCTCTTTTGATTTAATTTCAACCCATTGGTTCTCATCTAGCCTTCTGGGTCAACAGAATACAACTGTGTACCATTGTCTATACAACAACCTTCAAGTACTTGAAGATGGCCATCATATCATCACCAGGGATGAGTATATACATGTTGCATGCTCAAGTTTACTGTTCTGTTATGGGTGAAATGGTGAATCGATGCACAAATGGCTTCTGCAGTTCACACTTTTCCTACATTGTAGGTCCAAAGGGTCACTTGCCCTGGGGAAATGATCAGTTTCAGCATGCAGATATAGCCTGTAGATTTTCCAGATGATTAGGCATGGCCATTCCCATGGTGGGTTTGAGATAGGTTACAAACTAGCAAACTTTTGGAAAAATGTAATTCAACTCAACCTTCAGCTTAATGGTGCTAAAAAGTATTTATCATGAGATACTCTTTTTCTTCAAACATGTTGAAACATTCACTTAAGGCCAACTTTAAATCCAACAGTGGTTAGATCCTCATCTCATTTCCATTTCTGCTGGTAGAAAAAGAGCAATTTTTGAAAGTTACTTCCCATTGTGTGTGTGTAAAGTGCCAGTGATTTGCAGCCAACTTATGGCAACCTGAGCAAAGCACTTTCAATGCAACTGAGAAGCAGAGATGGTTTGCTATTGCATTCCACTAGTCATCCTTGGTCGTCTCCAAGTACTGACCCTGCTTAACTTGTGAGATCTGACAATATCAGGATATATACCATGTCATCTTCCTTCCACTTCTTATTATAGACCCTGTTACTAGGGGCCTGGTCACGACTCTCAGGGGCAACATACAAGTATCATATGATAAGCTTGAGGGGAGAGTTTAACTAGATCCAGTCCATGGAACTAACATGAAGATGTTTGTTGAAATTGTGGAACATTCCTTCTGACAGTGTCTTCCAGCTCCTTGCTGACTCAAGTAATGGATTGTCTGTAAGATGCAAACAACCCCAGGAAATCCATGTTTTTTCACAACTGACAATTCACTCCTCAATCAGGCAAGGAATCTCAGTCTAACGTATTAGATTAATATTAGGAGATATGGATGTGCAACGCTCATGTGAAAGTCTGTGAATTGGCCCACAGCTGAATCATTTCGGAATAAAGGCCTTGGCTATAATCTAAATAACTGTACAACTAGATGTGTACTTAGCAAGACTTCAAACTCGTGTTTAGCTAACAGAAAACTGCATAAAACACGAATAGGAGTCCTGCAGTTCCTTGAAGAGTTAACAAATTTATTGTGGTTTAAGGTTTCACAGACTAGAGAACTCTTCTTTAGCTGCATGAGGAGTATCCTTAGTTGGTAGGCACAGATATGAAGGCAATGAAATACAAGAGACGCAGGCTGTGATGCTTCTTGGTAAAAATCAAAATTATTCCAGCAGTGACTTCTTTTTATTGGCAATGACACAGTCTCCTTGGTTTTAGTAATCTAATAAATGCCTATAGCGGATGATAAATTCTTCACTTTTTAAATATGCAAATCTTGTTAACATAGTGAGATTTCCCAATAAATTCTTATTCAGCAATTTCATTTTGGAGTCTGGACTCTCACTTTGAAATGCTTAAGAATAGGGGCTTCCAGGTCAACAATAGTATGTTCTGAGTGATGGAAGTATCTCCTCACTGGTTTCTAGATATAGCTTCCTGAATCATTCTCTTTCACAAGTAACATTGTAAAGCTTATTTCTGGTGTCAATAACAACATGTATATAAGTGCTCTTTACTTGCATGTTTTCCCTCTTAAAGAAAAAGGAAATCTGCACTCAGAACCCTACAGCAGATGCAGATGCTTATGAAAGAGAGGCAGTTGCCTTGAGGAGCTCTTTAAAAGCCCAGTAAAAGGGTTGCATGTGTCTTTTCATGGTTATGGATGAGCACTTCATCCAGACTCACTAACTGCTGCATGGAAACAGAACAGGATGAGAGCTTTTGAGTTTTGGACATCAAAGATGGCCAATATAGGCCGACGTCAGACACACATAAACTGACAAGATGGACATGGATGAAAGCCAGATGCATGTCGGATTTTATGCTGTTGTCCAAACATCAGCATCTGGCAATGGTCGTTGGCTCGTTTGTGTCCTGAACTGCCATGACTGAGATGCGGACTTTTTTGACAGTACATTAAATCCGGAATAAGAATGCTTCCGACGACTCCCGCGCATACTTTCTATGTTTGAACGCTTCATTGTAGCCGACTCGTCACAAGCGCACATCCGCTTCCCTACGAGAGCCCACTCCAAATTATATCATTGCGCCAGCAATTGTTGACTCAGCCTTCCAACCTTCCGAGATTGGTAAAATATATACCCAGCTTTCTGGGGAGGGGGAAAGTGTAATGACCGGGGAAGGCAATGGCAAACCATCAGCATCTGAGATTGGTAATCTGAGCATCTGAGATCATCTTCCGAGATTGGTAAAATATGTACCCAGCTTTCTGGGGAGGGGGAAAGTGTAATGACCGGGGAAGGCAATGGCAAACCACTCCGTGAAAGGTCTGCCGTGAAAACTTTGCAAAAGCAGCATCACCCCAGAGTCGAAAATGACTGGTGCTTGCACAGAGGACCTTTCCTAAATGGGGCGGGAGGCAGATCGCCCACCTTTGCTGTCTCCCTGCCAGGGGATGACCCACCTTTGCCATCTCCCCGCCATGCGGAGAGGCAGCAAAGAGAGTTGTCGTGCTTCCCCCCCCCCATTTAAACACCACGGCGGGGTGTTTAAATGGGGGGGGGGAGGAAGATCCCCCACCTTTGCTGTCTCCCCGCCAGCGGAGAGACAGCAAAGAGAGTTGCCATGCTTCCGCCCCATTTAAACACCACGTCGAGGTGTTTAAATGGGGGGGAGGAAGATCCCCCACCTTTGCTGTCTCCCCGTCAGGTGGAGAGACAGCAAAGAGAGTTGCTGTGCTCCCCCCCCCATTTAAACACCACGTTGGGGTTTTTAAACAGGGGGGGGGAGATGACCCACCTTTGCTGTCTCCCCGCCAGGCAGAGAGACAGCAAAGAGAACTCCTGGGCTTCTCCTTCCTTTCCGGGTGTTTAAATGGGGGGGGGGGGCAGATTGCCCACCTTTTCTGGCACCTTAAAAAAAAAAAGCCAAGCACGGTATCCCATGGTACTGCGCTTGCATGAGTGTGGAATGCCATCTCAAAAAATGAGATCCGGTTGAGACCTCTGATCAACCAATGACAGGACCAACGCTGCTTAGAACTGAAGGATGGAGTGATGTCTGATCAGGAAATTCATTGTAAAAAAGCTGCGGGGTATAATAGCGAAGGGTTAGGGATGGATTTAATGGAGAGTGTGACCACGGCCATAGTTGTCTTTGTTAACTCACTCCATTAACTATTCTGAGTTTGAGTTATTGTGATCCCGTGGCTGGCAAGTTGGTTTTGGTTCTAGGAGACCTTCCTTCAGCTCAAACCTCCATGATGAACTCAAATAAGCTTATTTTCCCAGTAGGTCTAATATGGAAATAATGGTGATCTGTTTCATAACATTGTTGCAATAGACAGTGACAATAACATTTATAAAGCACTTTGAAAATTTAAAAAATGACAGACACAATATGATGGGCAATAGCTATTAGACTTTTACCACAAATGTTGATGCAAGCTACCATCCTCCCAAGTGTGCTTTCCTAAGAGTATATCCACTGAACAAAGCAAATTCCATTCCTTTTATATTATGGCTTTTTTGGCCAGTCTTCAGCCTAAATAACGTAAATTTTATTTCTGAGTAGACCAGCTGAGGATTGCTAAATGCACATGAACTGCTTGTTTGCATAAAAGGCATACATTAGTATGTACATCAATCAGGGGTGGGTGGTGGTAAAATTAAATGGCATTCTAAGCAAAGTAAGATAGTTGTGAGTTCATTAAAACAAGCCATGTTGTGTGACTCTGGGAGCTCATCAATAGTTCTGAAGCCTCTTACTCAAAGGCAGAATCAAGGACTTGAAACAGAAATATTTATGAGTAAGCAGATTCAGGATTTTATTCTCTCCCCATTATTTTCTTTTGTGTTTCTAATAACAGCTTAGATATTCCAAAGGATATAAATTAAAATGACAAAAGTTAATTTTTTTTAGCAGTTTCTGTATTTTAATACATATTTCAGATTGATCTTTTAGGAATCTGTAGCACCTTTGCAAAATGGACATGACCTCTTTGTAGCTGTGGTAGTCACTTTATATAAAGACTAATTATGAAAAAAGGGGTAGCTGCTTTTGCTGACAGTAGGGCCATTCCTCAACAATGCCATACCTGTCTCCTGACATGTTCTAGGAGTTTCCTGTTGTGCTTTCCAGGTTAGGAAAATAGCATGGGGAGAACATGTAAAGTGACCCTCCCCATCCCAAACTGTACCTGATTACGTCTAAAAATTCCTGGAAACTTTGAAAATGGAACTTAGGCCCTGTGGTATTTCTGAGATCCAAACCAGAGGTGCAGCGGATTATCTGTGCTCATTTTAACTATTACTGTGCTCATTTTAGCAATTCTCCTGTGAAAGAGAGAAGCAGGTCAAAAACCACAACTTCAAAGTCCCATTACCTGACTGGAAACTGTTGTGACCCAACAGCATCAATCACAGCAGTCTCCAGTTATGGAATATAAAAGTGTGGGATTGGTTTCAACTGTGTGGCATATGCTTCAACTGATTCCCCCTCCCCTTTTATTAGAACATTTTAAAATGTTCCATTAAAATATACTCAAATTGGGTCATAACAACAAAACATAATCACACTCACATGTAGGAAATAATTTCTTGAAACCAAGAAAGGCAAGATTCTATTTTTTTTAAAGTCTTCAATTGACAGGAAGGCCTATGATGGAGCCAGATATAACTCCTGAGGGAAAGAATTCTAAAATCTAGAAGTGGCTACCAAGAAGGATATTTCATTTATTTACTTACATATTTACTTCATTTATAGTCTACCTTTCTCACAAAGACTCGAGAGGTTTCCCCTGCCATGCATACTTGAGATTGTGTGGGATCCTGCAGCTGTGTCTTCTCAAGAGGATCTCAGAAAAGTCAGGTACAAATTCAACCCTATTACAACACAATTTACTTAGTTTTGCTATACTAATTTGCTATTAATGTGTGTTATATTTTTAAAACTGTGCTACTATATGGATGTGGTCATGTATACTAAATAATGCACTTTCAATCCACTTTCAGTGGACTTTCCAACTGGATTTTGCCAGTTCACATTAAAATCCAGTTTGAAAGCGCATTGGTCTGAAAGTGCATTACTTAGTATGTAATTTACTTAGTTTTGCTATACTAATTTGCTATTAATGGGTGTTATATTTTTAAAACTGTGCTACTATATGGATGTGGTCACGCATATTAAATAATGACCTTTTAACCCACTTCCAATGCACTTTCCAACTGGATTTGACTGTGTGAATTAGCAAAATCCAGTTGAAAAGTGCATTATTTCATGTGTGTGATCACAGCATGTATGTCACTTATCAGTGGATTTTACACCTGGAACTTTGGTATTTACAGAGTTCTGAGAATTCTGGGTTTCGCTGGTCAAAATCACTGCATGCACCAACCATATTCAACATCTGGTTGAGACAGAAAAATGAAAAAGAGATCAGACCTTTCTTGTTGGTTTGGTAACAGTTTCTTGTTTAATAACAGAATGAAAAAGAGAAAAGGGGTGAAGAAAAGCTGTCATAGAGCAGAAAGCCCTGATTCTGAAACCAAACATGCTCTTCCCTACTTAGTTCACACACAGTCAAGCTCTGAGGTGACAGAAGGGATTGTATCTATTCAGAATGCAGGTGAGGGATCCATCTTTGCATGCTCTTTGCATTAGTTTGCTTACTAATCAGTTTCCACTTTGCGGGGAGTTTTTTAACACAGGACCACCCCAAAATGTGATTCTCTCCATGACCTTTCACCCACAGTCCAAACTCACCTAATTTCTTTGCATCTGTAAAACAGTTATGGAAGGAGGCGCAAAAGAGGTCTAAATTCCTGCAGCTTCACCACTATGTCCTGTGGTGTTGGCTTAGCCTTCTTGAGGACAGTGGACACGCATATAGATTGCCTTCTCAAATGAAACATAAGAAAAGCAAATTAACACTTTTAAAAAATCTAAGTCTGCAATTATGTAGACCAGGAATGGCCAAACGGTGGCTCGGGAGCCACATGTGGCTCTTTCACACATTCTGAGAGGCTCTTGAAGTCCCCACCAACCTGTCAGCTGGCTTGGAGAAGACATTTGTCTCTTTAAATCACTTCTCCAAGCCAAGCCAGCTGGCAGTTTGGAAAATATATTTAAAATTAAAGTTGCTTTCTTTCCAGCTCTCCTCCTCCCATCTATTTGCCTTCCTTTCTTCTAGCTCTCAAATATCTGATGTTCATGACTTGCAGCTCTCAAACATCTGATGATTATTCTATATGACTCTTATGTTCCATTACATATTGCTTAAGTTTGGCCACCCCTGATGTAGACTTTTATTCTCCCTCCAGCTTACTCTTGGTGTCCCCAAGCAGATTCCAAGGTTTTATTTCCTGTTTCTTAAAAAGATTGTGTATAAGCACTGAAGCACATATTTTAACTGAAAAATGAACAACTCTCAATGTACTGTAGAAAGTGACAAGACTGTTTTACTCATAGGCAAGGCAATTAGCCATCTTGAGCACCATCTGATGGGACAGGTATTCAAGTGTAATTGCAAGGCATGATGGGCCAGCAGGTAGAATAGGCAGGTGTAGGAGGGTCTCCTGCTGTACTGACTGGAGCAAGGTATGACAGCATTTAAACTAACAGAGCTTACCTCCTGAAGTGTGGGAAGATTCTCAAGCAATAAGCTTTGAAATGCAAATGTAATGTTGGCCTAATTATGGGATCAAGTATTAATTTAACACAAAACTAATACTGGCCAGGTTTCAACTCTACAGCACAAAGAGTACAGTATGCCAATGATCATCTGTCAGTGCAATCAGACTTACAGTAAATGTTCTACAGTATGCCATGTTAGACATTGAGAGATTGGGTCCATCAGCCTGCATGCAGTTGGTATTCATTTAAAAAGGATCCCTCCACAAGCTTGATAGGAGACAAATGTAGCTTCAGCTGCAGTGGAGAGAACTGTACTTCCAGTATTTCCAGCAGTTTTAACATGGTGCAGTGCTTCAGGATATGATCATATGTGCCTGCACTGGTCCACAGCAAAATCCAAAAAGAGCCCTATAATTATTATAACCAGCTCAAATATCATAAAGATGGTGGTTTTGCTTGCATGCTGTTATAGTGTTTTGGTTGGTCCTACTAAAATATGACTTTTGTTATTTTTTTTTAATGCTTCACTGCAGTTCTTTGACCTTTGGTATTAGTTCCCCACCTTTTCTTCTATCAGCCATTCCCATCTACAGCACTGTATTTGCTGACTTGCTGCCAGCCAGATTGACCCTGTTCAGGAGACAGGGAAATCTTGGACAAATTCTGTGCTAAAGTTCTGTTATCTTATCTGGTAAACACACCAATCAGGCCTCACCTCATTTAACATGGCACACAAATTGCCACAGCTTCTGAAAGACAAAATAGTCTACTAGTTAAAATTATTATACACAAGGTGAAAATACACATGAATCTTGTGACATCCTAAAGATTAACAACCTATTTATCCCAGCATAAACTGTCATAAATTAGAGCCCACGTCTTCAGATATGAGTGGATACTCACTAAGCATTTTAGACAGAAATTATGAAAACAATCAACGGGGTTAAGGGATCATAAAATACAGCAAATCCTGGATAAAATGTCATTGTCATCATATAAATTTCAATTATAATCAAGAAAAATATATAAACAGCATAATAAGGAGCGGGAGCTTTTTTTGAGCAGGAATGTGCAGGAACACAGTTTTAGCTGGCTTGACCAGGGATCCGGCTCAATAAAAGCGTCTCTGGCAGAGAGAAGGCACTAAGCAGCCATGCGCTCCCAAACCACGTACTCCATCCTCTCTGCCACCTCCATCCTCCAATGGACTTGCAAAGAGAGTGAAAGATGCAGAGCCGCCCACAAACGCTCCCTCCCGGAAGAAGCTGGGCCTGCCACTGTCCACTCCACCACACATGGCTTGCTCTCTCTTTTTTTTGGGGGGGGGGCAAAACAAAGTCTCTCTTTGGGCTGTGTGAGAACACACATCCATGAAATGCCACTGATAGCATTGTATTGTGTCAATATGCAGAAAGTAACCTACTAAACAGGTGATGTCACTTCCGGCGATGTCAGGGGGTGTGGCCTAATATGCAAATAAATTCCTGCTTGGCTTTTTGTACAAAAAAAGCCCTGGTAAGGAGGTGGCTGGATGGCTCAGACTGAGCGGGCTGAAGCTAAATCCAGCGAAGACAGAGGTCCTTTGCTTGGGTCGTCGGGGCCCGGGTAGGGAAATCCCCCTTCCAGCTTTTGAGGGTGCGCCGCTGACGGCGGCGGACAGGGTCAAAAGCCTGGGGGTACTATTGGAGTCCTCCTTAACGATGGAGACTCAGATAGCAGCCACTGCCAAGTCCACTTTCTTTCATCTTAGGCGGGCAAGGCAGTTGGCCCCCTTCCTGGAGCGCGACGATCTAGCAACAGTGATCCACGCCACGGTCACCTCGAGGTTGGACTACTGCAATGCTCTCTACATGGGGCTGCCTTTGTGCCGAACCTGAAAGCTACAGCTAGTGCAGAATGCCGTGGCCCGGCTGTTGTTAGGACTCCCAAGAAGGGAGCACATCTGGCCAGGGCTCCGGGATCTGCACTGGCTGCCAATAGCTTACCGAGTCCGGTACAAGGTTCTGGTTATTACCTTTAAAGCCCTATTTGACCTAGGACCTGCCTACCTGAAGGACCGTCTCTCCCCACATGTGCCCCAGAGAGTACTGAGATCGGGAACTCGAAATCTCCTAGTTATCCCCGGGCCAAAAGAAGCCCACTTAAAATCCACCAGGGACTGGGCCTTTTCTGTGGCGGCCCCCTCCTGGTGGAACCAGTTGCCGGAGGAGGTGAGGGCCCTGCGGGACCTTGCCCAGTTCCGCAGGGCCTGTAAGACAACCCTCTTCCGGCTGGCCTATGACTAGCTGGTACAAGAAATCCAGGTGTAGTTATATTAGAGGTTGCTGTCCCTAATGTTTTAAATGTTTTATAATTTTAAATATTTTATAATTTAAACGTATTAATTAACTTTAACTGTTTTATGCTTAAATGTTACTATGTGAAATCTTATGCTGTGAGCCGCCCTGAGCCACTTGTTGGGAAGGGCGGGATATAAATAACACAACTCACTGTACCACGATGGCTCTCTGAACTGAAATAATCTATGCTGTTTTTCTTCTTGGCATGTTACATTCTTCTAGTTTTGCTCTTCTGAAAACAATGGATTTATACAGTCCATTCTTCAGCCTGGGCTTAACTACATTACATGGGAAGATCTTGCAAGTGGATCGACCTAGACCTATTTTTCATGTTAGAAAGCAGTCATGGCGAAAATGGAGGTAATTTAAATCAGAATTGCAGTGTGGGGGAGTTTCTTCTCTGGCACTATTTTCTTGATAGATTGCACTTCCCAAGCTATGATTAGCCCTGGTAGAAGGGGAAAAATTCAGGTGCCTGCCTTATTTCCACACCAAGGCTAACAGCAGCTGTTGGGAAGGCACTGTATAGGTTATTTCAGTTTAGAAAATTGTCCTCCTTGACTCCATTAATTTTTGTTAATGTATTAACACCACAGGTCATGAATTTTCCATATAGTATGCCATACAGCCCTCAGAGAAAGAAAAGGATTCTTAAGCCCCACTTTGGAGTCAGGTCCATGCCCAGTAAGTTGCTTTTCATGAAACATCTCCCCAGCCTCAGCTGTATCATAAACGTTCTGTGAAACTGTGCTTAAAACTGCCGGCTTTGAAATACATGTGCATGGGGAGAGAATCTGGTAGACGACACAGTTCCAAAGCCCACTTGGGCACATGAAACTAGGCATGCAACAGATAAGGAAAAGGATTTTTTTCCCTCTGCACACATCAGCATGTACAAACAGGGGTAGCATCAGAATATTCTCAGGTAGGGCAGCTGCTATGGGCCAGGGCTTCTGCTGGAGCCCACTGCAGCTGACTCCCCAACATGCTATTCCCGTGCCTGCTCACATGAGTGTGCTCCACTACACATGCATCCAGCTGCATACATTGCCCAGTGCCACTGAGGAAAGGGCTGTGGGCAGTGCACTGGCTGTGAGCATGGGTAGGGAAGGATGCACAGGCAGATAGTGAGACATACGGGTGAGTGGGTGGAAAGGAGGCCCCTTGGAACTCTCTGCCCAGGGCACCCAAAATCTGGAACCAGCCCTATGCACAAGAACTAACACTTCTGTTTGTGTGTGTGTGTCTGAGAGAAGGAAACGATGTGTATATACCTGAAAAGAAATGTGAGCAAACAGGATGGGAAAAGGAGAAAATCTCCTTCATCACTGTACCTTGACAGTTTTCTTTCATTCGAATTTCCTCACTGGTCCCTGTATATGAATAACACAGCCTATGCACCCCTGGCTTCTTTTCTCCTATCCCAGAGGCCACATGAACTAAGGTCACTGACAAAGGCAGCCTTTGTGTCACTGGGACACATCATACTGTGCAGCATTTTGATCCCTAACTCTTCTTCTTAATTTATTTTTGCCCATCAAGTCATAACTGAGATATGGTGACCTTGTAGGGTTTTCAAGGCAAGAGACATTCAGAGGTGGTTTGCTATTGCCAGCCTCCATGTCATGACCCTGGTATTCCTTGGAAGTCTCTCATCCAGTATTCCCTCTAAGCTGTGCACTTGAGTGGCTGCTCATTACTGCAGGAAGCCCTGCTAAGCAGCAATCTGGAGCCACACAGGTCTTGCACTGCCCGTTCTAAGATTACAACAGTTGTGTTGTTCAGGATGTGAACTGCTCTGCTCACCACCCTCGGGGGGGATGGTGTTTAAGTTGAAGAGAACATTGCTCCCATCCAAAAACTAACCCAATCCTGCATAGTTTCTGAGATCCGATGAGTCAAAACTAGCAAAACCTCTGAAGTCTTCAAAGTAAACCTCTTTCACAGGGAAGCTAAAAGGCTGGGCTTGATGAATTTCCATTAGCTTGGAATGCACTGAACCTTCATGCAGGCACAGTGCAGTGGATTGCCTGGCTGCTTTACCGTACATCCTGATGCCCAGCAAGCCTACAGAGAACCATATGAATTACAAACACAGCTGTCATCTTGCAGAGTTGCAAGGAGTCAGATGGAAAGAAAGAGATGGCCTCACTTGGCACACAAGTTCAGTTTCACATCCCCACTGTGTGCAATAAAAGGTCTATGCACAGTACACTAGACTAAGCTCAAGGCAGGATGTTATGAAGCACTACACTACTAGAGTTGAGGCCAAACACATATTTTGCATGTGCCAAGCACATGGAGAGCAGATGCAGCACATCTTGCTCTCTGGAGTTCAGCCAACACCACAGCTGGGAGGAAGCCTTTGGGTAGGTGGTACAGTATACAGTTTACCTACTATGGGTCCAAGGTTCACCTGATCAAGAAATTCCCTTGGCTTGCTGCTTGTGGGAAGTTTCAAGATAAAGAGTGTCAAAGGACAATGCTTTTTCTGCACTGTATTTTATTAATGGCTCTGCCTCCACCCAGAACTCCTCCATTCGATACGAATACTGAATTATCCACATGTATCATAGTCAGGGATATGCAGCCAGTATAATCTGCCTCTACTGTGCCTAAACCTGGTTCACAGCTCATGTTTAATGACTTCATGCAGACTGGAGCCAATTAATGCAAACAACCCTCTCCTGAGATAGGTAAATTACAGGGATATTAACATTATCTTTATTTCTCAGATAAAGGACTCCAGAGGTCCTTTTATGTTTGTATCTTACCTCTGGAACCACCTCTGGAAGCTACTATCATTGCCATTGCTTATCATTTTATATGTCTGTATCAATGGTGCAGAGTGTTAAAGCTGCAGTACTGCAGTTCTAAGCTCTGCTCACGACCTGAGTTTGATCTCCGGTGGAAGCTGGGTTTTCAGGTAGCCGGCTCGAGGTTGACTCAGCCTTCCATCCTTCTGAGGTTGGTAAAATAAGTACCCAGCTTGCTGGGGACGAGGGGAATGTTGATGACTGGGGAAGGCAATGGCAAACCACCCCGTAAAAAGTCTGCCGTGAAAACGATGTGAAAGTGATGTCACCCCAGAGTCGGAAACAACTGGTGCTTGCATAGGGGACCTTTCCTTTCCTATCAATCAATTACTCTACTGAGGATACCCACTCTTAATCTCCTTCAGATGAATCTATATTAGAAAAGATAATTTATAAGGGATACAAAAGAAAAAAAGGGTTATATAACAATATATAAGGAATCACTACATTTTCAAAGTGGAAAAGTGAAACTGAGAGATACAAACTAACATGCAGCAAAAATAAGCTGGTGTCCTCTGGCAACTAACACATTTTGATTCAAAAACCCACAAATGGGACTTACTCATAAGGGTGTGTGCAAAGAAGGATTGCTTGCAGCCCTCTGATGTTCATACTGTATTTCTACTTCCTCTCAAGATACCAGTAAGCACTGAAACTGATTTACCAATAACATTTTCAACCTACCTTTTTCCAAGACTAAATTCTGCAGGACATAGCTGTTAAAAAGGTATGGTGTTAATGCTACTAAATTCAAAATGAACCCCTCTGTCTGCTCCAGTGGAACTGCATTTGTACTTATTTATCTTGGATAACTTACACCTTGGAAAGCTTACCTTGCATGGTAACCATTTCTCTTTTCTGGCAAAGGTAGCCTGTAGCTACTCACAGGAAGCAAGAATATATTGCTTTGGACAAACAAGATATTGCAGCCACCCATTTTTGTCCAAGACAGAAGCAATTACAACTTTTGGAAACAATCTATAGTTAAATATATGCTCCCTTGGGATGCTTAAAACATTGCTATATTTTCCTAAGCTGAATGTATTTTCTTCAACACTGAGAGCTTCTCCCCATCCAGTTTCCTGTTTCAAGTTGCTACCATCAAAGATGCATGAATCTTATGGGGCAGGGATTCTCTGAAGTAGTAAAATTGTGATAAAAAGCAACATAGCTGCTTTGAGCTGTTGCTTATTTTGAAATTATACCAGGAATGGACTTACAGTTCTCTTAAGTCAAGCCAAAAATTCACTGCAGCACCTGTCAACATATGACAAAAAATGAATATCTTGCTTTTTTGCCAATAGCCCATCAAGAGGAAGCATGTTTGTCCTATAAAACTACAAATGGGCTATATTAGGAGGAAACAAATAATTGTGTCTAGTCTATAAACTCGTCTACCCCACTCCCCAAGCTAGCAGCCACCAATGCAGATGCTATTAAAAGGTCATAGTAGGTCTGGGGAGTTTCATGTACCTGACGAACACACACCCTTACAGAACACAACAGCGAGTAGCTTCCCAAGATACAACTTAGGGTCGTACAATTACATTGCTAAAACTTTGTATAGCATATAGAGCATGTGCAAAGTGCAGCCTGGCTCACACATACAATTGTGATTGGAGACCAAAGCTGCCACAGTTAAAGAATGCTGGTTCAAGTCATGAGCTTCACTACTGTTTCGTGCTAAGGTACTGCTTATTTCTGAATCCATTGCCCCAATTCCAGGAAGGGTCCATGGCTCAGTGGTAAAGCATCTGCTTTCTATGCAGAAGGTCCTGTTTCCTTTCGCAAGATCTCCAGTCACAAGGATCAGGAAGGTGATGTGAAAGAGCTCTCTATAAGATGCTGGACAATTGCTGGTGGTCAGAGTCAATGGTACCACTGGTCTTGATGGACCGTATGACTCAGTAGAAGGTAGAGTCAAGTTGCACTAAGACCAACAAGGTGCAACTTGACTCTTGCTTCAGACCAACACGACTGCCCACCTGGATCTATCAGCAGAAGGTAGTTTCATGTATCTGCACACAACTTCAGGCTGTCTCTTATCTTTGGCAGTTGTATCTTGGAGGGAGGGAGAGCATGTGGTGTTGTAAGACCAGAACACGGATGTCAGCTTCCAGGTATAACCTGGAGCTCTTTGGGGATTACTTCTTATTTTCACACTACAATGATCAGTTCCCATGGAGGAAAATGGGCAGATTCTGTGGTCTACCATAGAGTCTATGACAAAGAGTGACATCACATCCCCAGAGCTTCCTCCTTTCCCCAAGTACCATCTTCCTGTGGCACCACTTGAAACCTCCAGGAATTTTCTAAACCAGAATCAGCAACTCTGTCAGGGACACTTCGATTCAAATCGCCACACGTTATTAAAACGTACTTGGTGACTTTGTATCAGCCATTCTTTCTCATTCTAATCTACTTCACAGGATCGCTGTGAGTGATGAAAGAGCAACTTGTATGGGATTCTCATCTCCTTGGATAAAGGGCAGGATAAACATGCACTAAATAAATATGCTTTTAATGTCATGCCAGCTCAAGGAACTCAGGTTGCAAACCTCCAGGTGGGACTTGGTGGCCTCCTGGAATTAGACCTGATCTCCAGGTGATGAAAGATTAGATCCCTTGGAGAAAATGCCAGCTTTGCCAGAGTGGAACCTATGGCATTACACCTTTAAACCCTCCGTCCCCCAAATCTCCATATATTTCCCAACCTAGAGTTGGAACCCTACACAACGAAGAAAAAATGTCTCGGAGCAAGTAGCAGGTATTCGGGGCAGCCCTTTAAAGTGTTCAAAGCACTTCACACGGGTCACTCTGTAAGTCCTACAACCCGACCACGACTACCGCCAAGCTGCGGGGCCTGGAACGAGGGCTGAGAAACCGTGGCCGCTACAAGTGAGGTCATTCCAGGGGCGAGAAGATTCAAGCCGGGGACTTCCTACTGCGTCGTTCTCACAGCCACTCCACGAGGGCAGCGCTGGAAGCGCTTTTTCCCTCAGCGATGACTAACCCTCATGTCTGGCGCGCTCGGGGTCAAGGGCGCAATTTCCAGGCAAGGCTGGAGCCCGCCCTCCCCCCCAACTCCGCCACCGCACTTCTCACATTAGCGGCGGGGGCGAGAGCTCTCCTGCTGGTTCCCCACCCGGGCTTGCCCACCTGCTTCCTCTTTCCAGCCATGTGCCCCGCAGGGCCTTGCACGCACGCACGCCAGCCGGCCGCAAAAGAGGAGCCAAGCCTCGGCGGCAGAGGGATCACCCCATCACGTTTCGGCGACGGCTTGAAGCCGCTCGGCTCGGCTTTGTGTTCCCTCGCCTGCTTGTGTGGCCAGGAGCGGCGGGAGCTGCGGAGAGGCTGAAGCGTTGTCCAACACGTGAGGCTCATGTGATGTCGGCGCGGGGGGGGGGGGAGGAGAGGCAGCAGGTCTGTGTCCCTCCCACCGGTAGCAGCCAGACGTGCCTGGAGTCACAGGGTAGAACACGTAGCTCCAGTCCACCCACTCGCTCACATTTAACCCAGCCTGCAGCCTTCCAATTACTTTTCAACTCGCCAGCTCCGGCTCGCCCCATTACAGCCGCCGAGTGCTGCAAAGTGGAAGGACATGAGCCGTAGCAGCAGCAGGACAAGCGGTAGCCGCTAACTCTCTCTTGTCTGCTCCAGCAGTCGGGAGACAGTCACGCTGCCCTGTGACTTTTGCTTGACCAGCGACGTGTTTGGTGCCCACCGGCTGGCAGTGCTTCTCGCTGGATTCGTCGCTGTCAGCGCTGTGAGCAGCCATCCCGCCTTAACCCCAGGAGAGATCTTGGGTTAAAAAAAGGAAACCAGGAAAAGTGCAGATTAAATGGAAAGGATCACCAGCGCCCAGCCTCCTCCACCTTGCCTGGGCAAGCTGCCTACCTTAGAGAGCAACGAAATGCCGGGGTAAGACGACCCAAGCATGCAGAGAGCATTGGCTTTTTTAAAAAAAATCCTCTTTTCAAATTCAGTGGAGCAAACTGGGTTGCGGTGCAGGGTTTCTTTTGGATCATGGGCTCTACTGTTTTAATAAGTTTTGGACGTGGGAAGGTTGTCATCTTATATGTTCCTAATTAATAACCAGTGGCTTTTTAAATTCATCTACAGGTTGGATTTTACTCACATGTATCAAGTTTATAAGCCTAGAAGAGGGTTAAAAAGAGGTGACGACAGCAAGGTAATTGAAGTTCTTGTGTGTTTTTTTGCATCATTGTCTAATAATCTGCATTAATTTTAAGGTAGTATTGCACACCTGGGATGCTACTATAGACCAAGTTATCCTACAAAACATATGTGTGAAAAAGTCTGGAATTTATTTATTTTAAATGTCTCCATTAATATACTTTTGGAGGATGAGCTATCTTTTGATTTATTTGCACAAAATGGTTTCTTGGAAGTGATTAAAATTAGTAAATTGCTTATGGAAAACTTTAGGTCTGTGCTAGTTACGGGGATTTTTGTACTGATTTAAAAAAAAAACATTTTCTTCTCCTACCTATATGAGTTTTGTAAGTTCTTTACAAAAAATTGTCTGGATAGTGTAAAGTAATCATTTTTATCCGGAATGATGAAATTGTGTTTTTTCCTCTGTTTTGACTTCCAGGAGACTTACAAGTTGCCCCACAGACTGATAGAAAAGAAAAGACGCGATAGGATTAATGAGTGCATTGCCCAGCTGAAAGATCTTTTACCAGAACATCTCAAACTTACAGTAAGTGAAAATTTGGCCACTGTCCAAACTCTTCTTCCTTTAGGGGAGCCTCTTAACTTTGATGGTTTTTTGTGCAGCTAAAAGTGCCACCTAGAGGCTTCTTGGAGCACTGCAGATCAACGTGGAAAGGGTTGTGGTTGAGGGCAGGCTAGCCACTGAGCCTCCTGCTAGTACTTGGCTTCGTTGCCAAGGTGACGAATTTCTCAACAACTTACATGCATGAACTGGAGTAGATGATATGCTAGGGCCAACAGGGCAAATATATATATATATATTTAGTTGGCCTTTAATAAGGATTTTGTGGAGCCCTGTTTCCGTGTCGCTATGCTGTTGCTTCAGATCCCATTTTAGACTTCTGGTTCATCCAAATGAACCAGAAGACTAAAATGGCTCTGGGCAGCCTGGGCATAAAGACACCCACACCTGGATGTGTGAGATGAACTGTTTTTAAGTACAGATCCCGAACCATGCACATTTTCATTTAGGAGACTGTTTTTGCCTGCTTCAAGTTTACTGGACTCCTCGTTTTGTCAAAACCCCCCCCCCCTTCCTGTTTGGATGCTGTTTTGATGTCACAATGCCAGCAGTCAACTGAAGGGAGAAATGAAAATTCATCTACCTTATTTTTTTCCTATATATTCCTAAAGATGAAACGATAGCCTTTTATATTCTTCTTAGAAAATCTTGCCTAATATGTATAGTTCTCATTTAAGATTAAAAAACAGCTTTGCCATTTTTAATGCTTCTCCTCCTACGTGTCTTCCTCCCTGAACCCTTTTGATATTCAGCGCAGTTGTTTTCAGTCTGGTGTTCAGGCACTGAGACTGATGGACTCAACCATTTATTTATGTCTTTCCCCCCTCCCTGCAGACTTTAGGTCACTTGGAAAAGGCTGTTGTTCTTGAACTTACCTTGAAGCATGTGAAAGCACTCACCAGCCTCATTGAACAGCAACAGCAGCAAATCATTGCTCTGCAGAAAGGTTTACATGCTGGTGAGTCCTCAGATCATTCTGTGCACCTGAAAGGGCCTGGGCATACTGCAGTGAATCATGTTTCTGAATGTGTCCTTTGAAGGACTGGCTTCTCTTTTGAACACTACCGACATTTGAGTAGTCCTGTTGGTTTCAATAGAACTACCTCAGGGTGTGGAACCTCTGGATCTTCCTCACCTCTGGTTTTATAGAAAGAAGATAAACCTCAGCCCTTGTTGCCCTTTTATGTAAGTTGTCTGTCTTACTTTAAAACTAGAACTTTATTTGAAATTGGACCAGGTTTTAGAAGATCAGACTGCCCACCCCACCCCAGTATCACTTTCAGGTTAGGAGGAGAACTTGTGGTTGGAACAGCTTTTCCCAACATGGTGTTCGGCAGGCTTGAAGCCTGGAATAGCAAGACGCTTTTCCTCTCCTCCTTCAGAGCCCTGCTCAGAACCTGCTTCTTCAGCATACCATTCGGCTAGTATTTCCAACCTTTCCTAAGCCATGTCCTCTCCTTACACCTTTGTCCAATCTTTCTACCTTAGAATTTGTAATCTGTTTTCTGCAAACTGACTCCACGCAATGTTTGGCTGTGAGATCTAGAACGGCTTATTGTATGAATCACAGCTATCGTGAGGAGAATCTCCACACCGTTGCCAGCCAGCACCAGGAAATTTAGTAGTGGCTTGGAATATTTCCATATGGTTGGGCGGATACTTGTAATAATGAACTCCTCTAGATGTCATAGCTGTGGTGCGGTGGACTGTACCAGGCGGGTGTAACGTAGCCCTTAGATCAGCTTCTTTGCAATTAAGTTGACTCAGTCTCATTGAATTTAGTGGATTGAAGGTTGTGGTCTTAAAGCTTGCGAGATAATTATAGAATTTGTTCATTTTCAATATCTTTATTCTAGTTGCTAAAAAGAGTCACTGAGGATAGCTAGTAATACATAAAAATGAAGGGAATAAGGGATTCCCCCCCCCCCAAAAAAAGGTAAAATGACAATACAGCCTCTAAATCCCACTGTTGAAAGCAGCAAAAAGGAGGGCAGGATTTATTAATAAAATATCTGTTTAAGCTAATTCATAGACTTTCTAGAAGAAAACTCGTCTGCTCCGAAAGGCCTAAAGAGATGGTGCCACAAATGGTGCCAAGGGCATTTGTGTGTTCTGTACTGGCTGAAGCTTCCAAAGGACTGCACATTGAACACATATTGAATGGTCTAGTCTGAATGTGATGGAGGCATGTATGGTAGTAGCCATGTCAACTCTCTTCAGACACTTTCTCAGTAGAATGCTATTCTAGGAAAGGTCAAACAGTGAATTTATTTTCACCCCACCACCACGCATTACACTGAAGGCTTCCATCATAAAAAAAAAAAAATGTTTTTTGTCACTTTTGTCTGTGGGATTTAAATGCTTTGACTAGACTGAAGGTGAAATTCCACTGCAGTAGGTTTCCTGTTGACTTTAGTGTAGTTGAAATTCTAGCTTAAGTTAGCTACTCAAACTTCTTTCTTGGGCGTAGGCCCGGAAACATGAGGCTTTATAAAATGCTAAATAATTGTGTAATTGTTATCACTTATCAATTTTCTGATACGAAGCTTTGAACTTTTTTTCTGGTTCCCCCCTTTCAGATGAGCTGCCACCAAGGAGCCTTGAGTCTAGCCAGGAGATGTTTCGATCTGGTTTCCAGATGTGTGCCAAAGAAGTGTTGCAATACGTGGCAAAACATGAGACTAGCAAGGATCTGAAATCTTCCCAGCTCATTAGCCACCTACAAAGAGTGGCCTCTGAAGTTCTTCAGAGTGGAGCCAGCAGAAAATCTGGAGAGGCTGTGCCTAAACTGATGGACTTGAAGGAGAATTCTGGCACTTTGACCAAAGTGGCTGAGGCACATGGGAGAAACTGTGTGCCAGTGATTCAGAGGACTTTTGCTCATTCCAGTGGGGAACAGAGTGGCAGTGACACAGATACGGACAGTGGATATGGGGGAGAGCTGGAAAAAAGTGACTCCAAATCTGACCCGCAGTATTTCAAGAAGGACACTGAGCTCAAATACTCTGTCCAAGAAAGACTCAGTTCTATCAAACAAGAAAATGAGGACCCCCCTGCCAAAAGAACCAGGATGGAAACATCAGAGGATGATGGCCACTTTAGTAGTGACGTCCTGGGATCCCCAAGCAGTTTCTTGGGCCCTCACCCTCATCAGCCTCCTCTGTGCCTGCCTTTCTATTTGATCCCACCCTCTGCAACAGCCTACCTGCCTATGTTGGAGAAGTGTTGGTATCCAGCCTCCGTGCCCGTCTTGTATCCAAGCCTCCCAGCATCCACTGCAGCTCTTTCGGGGCTAATAAACCCTGATAAAATTTCTTCTCCTTTACTGATGTCTCAACGGCTCCCTTCTCCAGTCCCATCTCATTCCCCCATGGACTCTACTGCTCTGCTTCATGCCTTGAGGCAGATGTCTCCTTTGAATTTGGAAACCAAAGAGTAGATATGGGGAGGGTGCAGATTCCTGTTGGGATTTTTTGAGAGGGGGCAGAGTTGAGTTTGAGATTATTTCAGGGTCCCCCCCCCCCCCGTGGGCTGAATTGTGACAGAGGGGTGCAGAGGTCACTTTTAGTGTCTATGTACGGAAATAAAATCCTCCCTTGTTTTGACTGCCCAGGAAGTTTAGGAAAGACCTCAGAGGTATTATCAAATTAATACACAGAAGAGCAGGGGTGGGGGGCTGCAATTAAATATTTTGAAATGCTTTTTAACTTTTTTTTGCCATCTTCAGGTCAACACATGACTTTAGCTAGCTGAGATAACATTTTGAAGCTGTGAAGGAGAAGGACAACAGTAGTCAGATGTGGTGGTGGAAAGTGTTGTCAAGTCCCAGCCAATTTACAATGATCCTGTAGGGTTCTTAAGGCAAGAAGCATTCCAAGGTGGTTTGCCATTGCTTGCCTCTGCGTAGCAACCCTGGATTTCCTTGGTGGTCTCCCATCCAAGTACTAACCAGGGCTGATCCTGCTTAGCTTTCAAGATCTGGTTAGCTTGAACTAGGTTATCAAGGTCAGGGCTGTCAGATATAGGGTCTGATTATATATTTTTTTAAAGCATGGTACTATTTGTGAGGATCCTTGGCTTAGAACCAAGAATTGGCTTCCCCATTCTGCTCCTGCCAGTGTTGACAGTCTCTAATTTAACGTAAACACATGTGCATAAATGGTGATCGAAGCATTGGTATTAAACCTGCTAGTAGCAGTCAGTGGCTGATTGAGCACAACAAGTGATTCAGGGAAATGTTGAGACTGGCTTCTCACAGCGTAAATATCCCAATGCTGCCTGGAAATTTTTATAGAGTGCAGAATGAATGAATGAATTTACCAAATTTGAAGTGCAGCTCTATTTCACTTGAGTTGTTAGGTTGGATTCCTCTGGGGTAGAGATGTCTCGTTGCTTCTCACACTAGACATTGGTTCTTGCAGCTGCTGGGCAGGAATCTGGGACTATCCTGTAGCAGAAAAGTATGAGTAAAGAGGCAGGTTGGGGCATGAGCCAGGTCTGCCTGATGAATAATAGTACAAAATTGATACATTTTATAGGGGAAGGTCTGCCACCAGCTGCTCACTCTCTGTATCCAATCCTGTTTGCAAAGATACTAGCATAGTCATGCTATCAGACATCAACTCTGAATTTGTTCCCTGTATTACAGAATATGAAGAAAGCAAACTCTGGCTGTTACATGAGGAAGTTTTGTGCCTAAAAGTGGGTGGGTCACTTTCTCCCAAATACCAGTCTAAACTACTCTGTAAGTGAAGCCCATAAGAAATGTTACCATTGCCTAGATTAAGGGTTTACCCAGATCTCTCTGGTGTAGTTGGTGCCAGCACCTTGGCAAGACTAGGCAGCTGCCTGGGGCCCATGAATGTTTGAAAGACCCACCCATCCCCTCCTGAACAAGCCCTAGCCCCCTCCTCCCTGCTTCATCC
This sequence comes from Heteronotia binoei, assembly GCF_032191835.1. Taxonomy (NCBI): domain Eukaryota; kingdom Metazoa; phylum Chordata; class Lepidosauria; order Squamata; family Gekkonidae; genus Heteronotia; species Heteronotia binoei. The sequence goes on from NC_083227.1 coordinate 69,218,630, forward strand.
CTGGTGTCCGAAGGCAGAGGATGAAAGAAGAGAACAAAAAAGTCAGACTAGCAGTTCAAACCTCATCCTTGGTTCAGAATAAAGCACTTTAAAGCAAACTGAAATATATGGAATTTGAAAGCAGGAAGATGGAGGGATTTTTCCCTGGAAGCTGCTGCCTGAAGCATCTTCCAGACAAGTGGATTAAGGATCGTGGAGGTGAATTAGCAGTACATTCTCAGTGAAGCAAATGCTGGTTTCTTGTCCAGGTGGCAACAGCAGAGCTGGCCATGGGCTCTCATCTGAGAGGGCAGATGTGTGGGAGTTTTTGTTTCATATCCCTGTAGAAAACTGTTGCCCACAGCTGTGTTCCCCAGCTGATCCGCACGAATTGACTGAGACTAGCATGTGCTATGCAGTTATCATAGCTAGACTGCTGTATTATGTAGGAATGTCACAGTGGAAGACGTACCCACCTTTCCATGAGATTTCCCATGCTTATGGTTATGGAGTACAGCACCAGATTACGGTGCCATTATCTAGCTGATTCCAGACATCTCCCCCCAAACTGCATACATTCTGCACTGAACAGTACTCCACCTGATCTGGCTGTTTAAAATAGTAATTATCAACATCAAATGATGGTGTCATCTCAGTAGTTCTGATAAATTCATAGAGTAGCTGTCCTATGAACTTTCCTTACACTATTGCACCAATTGCTAGAATGCACTATGCTCAATTGCAAATTGTGTCTGACCATTTATTTTATTGTTCGTTAAAAAATTTTGTACACAGTCGTTGCCTTTATTTGTAAAATCTGTTATAAATATAAATGTGTACATAGAAATATATATTATATGGATATGTAAAATATGTTTCAGGAGTCTATTATTTGTAAAACTACTTCAGTACAAAGAAAGTAGGAGATATGAATGTATTTCTGTTTGTTTTTCTTTCTAAAGAGGAGACTGTTTTGTTTTGTTTTTCTCTAGGGAGAGGTAGAGTGTTTATATTTTTGGAACCTTCCTGAAGGTTGTAAATATTTTTATCAGAGTAAGTGTTGAGTAGTTGTTTTAAAAAATACTTAATAAAATTCTTTTTCCTGTGGAACAGGAGTATTGTTGCACTTTGTGTCTGAGGGACTGCCTGATCACAGTAATAAGTATCTCATTGCCTGCATACAGAGACTAATGCTAAACAGAAACAGGGAGGCACCAAACTTAAATTGCAATCCCAAGGGGGTTTAGAAGGCTGCCAATGGGTTTAGAAGGTTGTAATTTCCTTTAGGATTGTGCTGTTAAGGTGGTATCCTTGGATTTAAGCTGCTTTATTGTTATTGAAGGGCCTGCTGAATCAACAGTCAATAAAATTTTGGGCAGCCTTTGTACTAGCTAAAAGGACTCAATCCCAACTCTATCTGAGCTAGCACAGTTCCCTTTTATGGGGTATATGCAGGACAAAGAGTGCCACTTGAACCCCATCTTATGAATCATATGTTGGCATACAAAAGCTCTTCCATTGTTAAGGGTGAGAACACTGGAGTCAGGCAGAGTGGAAATCCCCTGCCTTGCTGCCAGTAAAGGATGCTACTTTGCTTCAGTGAGTCTGTCCAGCTGCGGTTTTCAAAACAGTCACTAAATCAGTTCCCATTGGCTCGTACTGCCCATTACCTTCTTTTGAAGTACTCCAGGATTGCATAGAATTGAGGATCATGCTGGGTGCTAGTAAATTGCCAAGCACTTTGGATTTAAGTGTATTAACAGTGGGTCATGTTAGTATGCAACATTTGCATGGTTTACGTAAAAACTTGCAGATTTATTCTTCACTCTGCATATGCACTGATATCAATAGTCACAGTTCCTCAAAAAGTATTTGCAGGTTATAGTGTCTAAAGACTTTCCTCATAAAACTGCCTCAATGTTGATGTGTTTTCTTTAGAAGCTTGTTCTGAAGGCTGGAGCACAAGCTGGGGCTACCATATGGAAGTAATTTTAGGTTGTTCCACTTGGTAACTATCAATATTCAATGAAACACGTGTGAACAGTGGGTGACTATGCAAATCAGGTGACTTTTCTTTCCCATTGTGCCTCTGGAAACCACAGCAAAGGGGGAAGAGTGTCCAGTGCAGTTCAAGTAAGTAATTTTAGACCCTGGACTTACTGGGGAGAGGGGCTTTAGATACTAATGTACCCCAAATGCAAAGTACAGGTCTTTCCATTGAACCCATGGCCTGGGGCACTGGGCCCACCCTGAAGCCTGGTCTTGATAGCATCACTGTTCCAATGGCAAACATTAAATTTTCCAGTTCATTTTATGAGATGCAGAGAAATGGTGATAATTTCCAGGTGGAACAATTTAAATAGGGTTCCATGTTGTGGTCAAAATATGCACTTAGCCTAAAAGGACACCTTGATTCTTGATTAGCTATGATCTAACACCCAGTGATTGAGCTTACACTTTATGAGCAGAGAGCTGATTCTTTAGAGAGTTGTTTGGATACATCTGAATGAATTTGGGTGTGTCTACACTTATTTGTCTCACAGACATTCTCATTGCTGTCACCCTTGTCACCCATTTGCTGCTGCTGCCACCATCTCCAATTTGAAAAGGCCATATATTTAATCAACCTTGAAAATAACCGCTGACTGAATTAGCTACCCTTGGTGGACTTTTTGTGGCAGAATACAGAGAAAGGTAGGTGTAGAACCTTTCCCTCTTAGGACACTGCCACCTGTACAGCAGTAAACAATGCCCTCAAAGTACAGACACTTCCCATTTACAGTTTACTTTCTGTAAACACAAAACACTTGAGGGTAGAAAACAATCACTGAAAAATAGGCATCTTGTCATTGGGGGTAGCTTTTTAATCCCAATTCATGTAACACATTAGAGTTAAAAAAATACTCCCATGAGTTCCCCCCTCTCCAAAATATTGCTCTAGGAAAGCCTTTTAAATGGGCTTCCATGCCTTCTGAAAAGATATAGCCCTTCAGGACACACATAATTACTCTTCCTGGTGACCCTTCGTTTCTACATAGAGATATATTCTTGGGGTAGAAAAAATACCTTCAGTTTAAAAAATTAGTAATAATTTTATATTTTAAAGTATTTTCCTTTAAAATTCATGGACGTTTTTCATTTTCTAATGTCTTAAATTAAAAACACAAGTTTTATTGTTTCAAATCACTGGAAATTGGCTAGGGGTAGAAATATGCTCCAAAATGCAATATATGTACGGTTCCCCCCCCCCCAAAAAAACCCCGAGGTTCATTTGAAGGTAGAATGGAAATGGTGGTGGGGGGGATCAGTTTGAGATTTTTGACTTCAGACTTAACAGTTAGTGTCTCTGTCTCTTCTCATGAACTCAGCTGACCTTGCTACCAGTTCCCGTGATCAGGTCTTGAATAGATGCTATTGATTGCACATGTGCAAAATATAGGCAGCATGTTCTGTCTGATGCTAGCCATCTAAAGGGAATGAGTGGCACGTGATTTTGTGCTTTATACAAATCAGTCAACTTAATTACCCCAACACTGAAGGTATTTGTTTCTTAAAGCTACAGGAACTGTTTTTTGGGGGGAAATTAACCCCCCCCCCCCCCGCTTTAAAAAATGATTTCAGATTTTTATTTAAACCTGGAACTTTATCAGGCTTGTAGAAATCTTTGTCTTGTCTCTTCATGGGTCCAATGTCCAGATTTAAGTATCTGCAGACTAGGGTTGCCAGTTCCAACTCAGGAAATATCTGGGGACTTTGGCGTTGGAGCTGGGAGACTTTGGGGGTGGATCCTTGAGACTTCCCATTCCCCCCAAATAAATTAAAAAATACAGCAGAGCAGTTCCCCTGAATACTCATTCAAATAGTTTCACAGCATCTGCACTTCCACTAAAATGAAAGTGAACTCACACACATACTCATACTCACAAAGCAGCCAAAATAAACAGTTTGCATGCCCACACTTTTGTGATCTCCCTGGGGCAATGGTATAGATAGCTTTACTCATTGGAGTTGCTCAATGTAACAATCTGCTGTATTTCAACCAACTTATGGGGGGAGAGGTCTAGGGGGTGGAGTTTTGCCTCTATCCATATTCAGGTTCTAGTTAACTCTACTATCCATTTTATTACACAAATAGCTTCTGAAAGGAATGCAAAACAAACTGAGGGATTGGGCTCTCTTGCTTCCTCTCTTTTTCTCACACACCTGGCTCTTCCTGCTTTTCCCCTCCCCCACAGCACACACATACCTTCCAAAACAGAAGCAGCCAAAACCTTCTGAACCTGCCTAAGATCTAAAGGCACATCTTGGCTGCTGGGGCCAGGCTTTCCTCCACCAACAAGCTGGCTGGCGGCAGGGAGGAGCCTGCAAAACTGGGAGATCCCTCATCCAGACCTGGGGACTGCTGACAAGCCTACTGCAGATGGGTTACACTGAGAATTAGATATGGTGATTTCATGCAACCAAAGCCTAACAATATTCTTAGTAAGGCCCTCAGTGCTGAAAGAACTGAGCACACTTGTATAGGAAAAAACTGCCATGTGTCACAAAACTCCTGACCTTTTCCAACATTATAGCTACAGAAATAAAATAATCAGGGAATCTTTGTGAAGGGAGTTTCCTCACAGAATGTTCCTTCCAGTTTGCTTACCTCTGTGGGGTTTTTCCCAGGAGGCTATCTCAGCCAAAAACATTCTAGTCAAAACTTTCACTGAGACGGGACCACCCCAGGTTTTTTGTTTTTTTTTTAAAGTTAAAGAATCCTATAAAGAAGCTTCTGAAGACAAATGCTAGATCTGTGAAAGACTGAGGTAACAGGTGCCCAAAAATGAGAGTTGTGAAATTCCTGGGTCAAATCTCACTTCCATCTCAATCAGGTTCACTTAGGGTTGCCAAGTCCAATTCGAGAAATATCTGGGGACTTTGGGGGTGGAGCCAGGAGACTTTGGGGGTGGAGCCAGGAGACACTGGGGTGGAGCTAGGAGCAAGGGTGTGACAAGCACGATTGAACTCCTTCCCTCCACCCTCCCCTTCTCCAATTCCACCCCGGAGGCGGAGCAGGCGATGCCGCCACGCTGCTGCCACCTCTTCCCCGCCCCACCGCAGCCACTCCTCCAAGATGGGCCCAGCCTGAGCCCATCTTGGAGGAGCAGCCACGGAGCAGCCGAGGCGAAACCAGAGAAGGGGAGGGTGGAGGCAGGCCAGGAGCACGGCGAGCCGCGAGTCCAGGTCCTAGAAGAACCCAGACTCGCGGCCCGCCACGCTCCTGGCCCGCCCCCACCCCCCCGACTCCACCTTAGAGGCGGAGTGGAGCTGGCGATGCCGCCATGCCGCCCCCTCCCCGCCCCATCCCAGCTGCTCCTCCGAGATGGGCCCAGCCTGAGCCCATCTCGGAGGAGCAGCCACGGAACAGCCGAGGCGAAACCAGAGAAGGGGAGGGGAGGGTGGAGGCAGGCCAGGAGCACGGCGAGCCGCGAGTCCGGGTCCTAAAAGGACCCGGACTCGCGGACCGCCACGCTCCTGGCCCGCCCCCCCGACTCCACCTCAGAGGTAGAGTGGGTGATGCTGCCGTATCGCCGCCGCCCCCTCCCCGCCCCATCCCAGCTGCTCCTCCGAGATGGGCCCAGCTTGAGCCCATCTCGGAGGAGCAGCCACGGTAAAGCGGAGAAGAGGCGGCAGCAACTCAGCAGCGTCGCCCGCTCCGAGATGGGGCGGCTCGCCACGCTCCTTGGCGCTGTTTCCCCCCTCCCCCCACTTCCATTTTTTTGGGGAGCGGGGGAAGAGGCTGGAAATCCTGGGGTCCCCTGCCAGGGTGGGAAGGTTGGGAAGCCTAGGTTCACTCACTAGTCCCTCAGCCTATCAATCTGGAAATGATTCTTGCCTTAGAGGGCTGTTGTAACATTACTATTGTAACATTACTGACTGTTTGCACACGCTTGAAATGCAGTACATAAATATCCACATTAGTGTTGTTAATAAGATACTGGTCACATTTCCCTATACTTCTCCAGACCTTTGTACTGAGTCCTCACTATTCTTCATTGCCAATGGCCTCCCCCTCCCCCACATCATCACTCCAGTCACATGTCTAATTCTATGTCAGTTCCTATTCCCAGCTTCCTAGCAAAGCAAGCAAATTCCTTTTCCTCTAAACAATCAGACAGATAGGAAAGATAACAAGTGGGCCACTGAGCCTTTCTGTAGCATTCTATAGCATGGTTTGAGAAAGAGAAACCAGAGATGTCGTGTCAACCATCTTCTCATGTATATCAATTTATCATGGCTAAGGAGGCCCTCCTAGTGTCCTCCTTCTATAAGCCTTTGCACACACTTTGTAAAGTCAAGCTTTTGCTGCTCCTCTGTAATTTAAATAGCACTGTTCTAGAAGTCAACAAAAGAAAACACCTTTTGATTAAAGCATCAGCAGGGTTGGACTCAGCCTGATGAAAATGGCACACACATGCCCCAGTTGAGGGGGTAGCCAGGTTTATACTCCAGGTCACTTTTGTTCTTTCACTCAGGCTTTGCTGCATGCTCCAACATGCTGTCTGGGCGTAGCTGGTGTATATCTCTCTGAATGGAGGGATTCTGGCTCCAGAGACCTCTTGGCTTCCTGTAGTGTTTAATTCCCTCTTGAAAGTGCTGAGTCTGTTTTGCAATCTTTCTTTAAAGAAGGGTATTGAACAAGAAATCCATTTTAAAACCTAGGATATTTTTTTTTGCTTTCCCCAAATATCTTGCCATTTTATGACACTTTTATGGTGCCAAAAAGATGCATAAATGCCAATAAGCCAAACTTTTATTAATATCGGCCACAGTTCAGAAAACCTCAGGACGGATTGCTGCTGAAACTGCAGGGGCCTTACAACAAGCTTGTGTGTATGTGTGATCATGTGTACATGCATATGTGTGAGGTGATGTAAAGAAAAGAAAGTCCAGCTGACCATGGTCTGCCTGATGCAATTTATACCCAATGAAACCTTCTAATGAATTAAGAACAACAAAGGTGCACAATGTTTCAAAATGCTTTTTAATGTTTTGTAAAATTAATCTCGCCTTTCATCAGCTCTAGTTCTGCCCCAAAATGTTGTTGCTTGAGGTTACTGTAATAAAATCAAGCAGTAACTCACAGAATTGAGACCATAGCTTTGATGTTTTTTCACAATTTTGGGGGTTGTAACTAATTAACTTAAATAGTATTAGTGTTTTGTCTGGGCTCAGACACTAACCCAGAACTCAGACACTCAGTTTTGGATCCTCACTCTACCATGAAGTTCATCAGCTGACCTTGGGTCAGTCAATCTCTCTTAGTATGACCTACCTTACAGGAGATAAAAGGGGGGAGGACTGTATACTCTGCTCTGAGGTTAATGGAGGAAGAATGGGATAAAAATGTGACAGATAGCTACTCATAGTCAACCTACAGTATGGGTGCCACTATATAGATGCTAGGCCTCCTGGCATCGCTTCCAGGGAAAAAAACCAGAAGCAACATGGTGTATTTTACAAAATGCATTTTACAAAACTGTAAATGTTGGAGCATCTAAGGATGTTGCTTTTATTTTTTACCAGAAGTGATGTTGGCGCAGTGGAGGCCAGTGGAGGCCCCTAGGCAGTCAAAATTGGGGGCTCCTATGCAAATTATCTTAGAGTCTGAGCCCTCACCCCACCAGTCACAGCCCCTGCTGCAGCCTGCAGGCGCCTTCTTAATAGCCCCTTTGACAAAGCTGCGGGAGAGAGGCAAACTTGGCAACACCAGCAACAGCTGCACCAGGCAGGTCATGCAATGAGCAGCTCAGTTGCTGGCTGCGTGTGTGGGCTGGGAGGGCTGCAAACAGGGGGGAAATGGCGGGGAGGGGGGGAAGCTGGTTTAGGGCCCCTAAAGGCATAGGAGCCCATAGGCCAGTGCCTACTTGTTAATCTGGCTCACCCCTCACCCCACCCCCTAATTTCTCCTTGGCATTGCTAGCTATGGCCTGGCAATCCTATATGACAAGTGGTTCAAACAGCAGAAATGTATGGCATTCCAGGACAGAGGGGTGTCCAACCATATGTCGACTTTACAGAATGGGACTTTCCTGCTTCCCTCTTCCTGCAGCAGATCACTGAGTTCTTGGTGGTTAGACCTTTAGGAACAGCACAGGTAGCAAAGTAGGAGTCTGCAGTGGCACAGAGGGGGATTGTTGGAAATTACTACACCCCTTCCACCATTGGAAATGCCATTCCATCCAAGTCAATGGCATCCGAGAACCAACAGTGCATGTAGCTGTGGTGATGGTGATCTTCCCAATTCAACAAACCAAAGCAGCCTTGCACAAGTTGAGCGTAACTGGGCCGGTCATCGTTGCTTTACCACAATATGTCCTTTGCTCCTGCAATCAGGGAGGGAAGGAATGATAAAAGGACAGATGGTTTTCATTGTTTCCGAGATTTTTTGAAAGGATGAAGTAGGCAATTGTATTATGCATTAGTGATTGTGAGAACAATCTAAGGTCATTCACTCTGCCATAAAAAATACAGATTAACAGGCACATGACAGCAATCTCATAAACACGAATTAAAAGCATGGAAAAATCCCCTCGCTACCATGGTGTATGAACAAAAGGGAAGTTCAGTTGGGTTGGGTGCTACCTAATCCACATTAAGAGAAGCTGAAAATGCTCTGGCACGCATAAGTATAATTGGTGTTGGAGAGATACGGGAAGGTGTTAATGCAGAATGAAAGACACGTTGACAAAGGACCCCTTACATTTCTTAATCTGCAGGAGAAATCGTCTTTCCACACCGGGGTTTGAGGATATTAGGCATGAATGTTATTTGCAGGGTGCTCTGCTTTCTTCCCATGGAAAGTCCTACATAAACACACTCAGTTATATAACTTGGCTATGCAAATGTGCATGCTAGATTGCCTCCCTGTATGCTCTCCTTCCTTGGCTTTGAAGCAGTGTTCATCTCCCCACCCCCCAAAAAACCCGCTCTTAGGCATGTGAGCCTACTCTGCCCTGGCTGAAAAACAAATCTCACATTAGAAGGAGGAGGGAGGAGGGAAATCATCAAAGAGCCTCTGTGCAGCTGGAGTTATCAGCTTGTGACGGGGGTGCTTCGCACACTGCCTCCGCAACTTGGACTGTTCAGACAGGGTGTGTTGAGTTCCCCTCCCCTGGCTTGTTTTCATGGTCTCACCCAGCTCTGACCTGCCTCAAATGTTGACACAATGTCACGTTTCCGACTGCAGTCTTTCATGTGCAGCCTGAGGCTAAATACGGCTGCTGGTTCCTGGAAACAGACGTGCTTGGCACCCTTTCAGTAGAAACCCAATCCCCATGCGGGCTTGGCACAGTGAGCTGAATAACATGGCAATAACTCTTTCGGCGGCATTTCAGCCCCATAAATAGGGCTCCCCAAGCAAACTCCTGGAAGCACAGAAAATAAACGGACACTTTCTTTCAAGAGACAAACGAGGCGGTGCAGAAAGCGTATGTGGGAATGAGATTACCTAGCATAACGTCGAGTGCAGTAATCCGAGGGGCGGGTATTTGAGGGGGAGTGGAGACAAGTGCTAATTATATTCCTACCTTGTCTGCTTGAGAGGGCCAGCTTGTGCCAGTCTGAAATCACTGAGAAACCAACCAACGGCCCACCCACTGCTGAAAAAGCTTCAGCGTACACTACACTAGGCTGTGATGGAAGGAAGCAGCTTAATTTTCTATGACAAATGCTACATACGGTGGTCTTTCACAGCACTGTTTTAGCCTTTCTCCCTTCTTGCAGATCTTTATTCCCCAAAGAACTTTACCACCCCACCCTCTCCCTTCCTACCTCATGTATTACAGTAACATCCTTACAACTCTAGGGGTGTGTGTGAAAGTAGAATTGCCAACCTCCAGGCTGGGCCTGGAGTTCTCCTGGAATTATGACTGATCTACAGAATATAGAGATCCTTAGGAGAAAATGGCAGCTTTGGAGGGTGGACTCTATGGCATCACATCCCTACTTAGTTCTCTTTCATCGTCAATCCTGCCCTCCTAATGCTCCACGCCCAAATCTTCAGGAATTTCCCCAGAGGTGGCAACCCTAGAGAGGCAAGTTCAAGGTCCTTGTTGAGCGGGAATCCGGCCCTGGGCTTCTTGCAACAGAACCAAATGTTACAGTCAGCACCCTGGCTTGCCTCAGTTTTGTGACTGCTTCTCTCTCCATCATCCATCCAACACCTGGATATCCTGAGTTCTGCTATGCTATCTCCCTCCCACCACTTCCCCTGGTTAGATTCCTGCTTCTCCCCTCTTTTCTCTCCAGACTTGGCCTCAGATACCAAATGACTCTCAGTGCTATTGCTATCCATGCCATATGCTTCTCCTTGCTCCCTCAATGACTGTATGTGACAGGATGAGGAACTTAAGGAGAAAAAAGGGGAAATATTTTATTGCTGGCATGCACACTCACAATGGCTTCTTTTAATTCTTTATCTGTTCCTATTTATTCAGCAGCTTGGGAGCTGTACTAGAACAGCTGCATGCAAACGCATTAAGCCAAATTTTGTCTTGGCTTGTGTTTATATATAATACAGTTGAATCAATACAAATATAGAATCTTTTTTGGTGGATGTGAAGAAAAGGTGTCAAAAGAGGCAAAGCAGATGATGGATATATTTTATTAAATTTTAGCTTGACATGTTGTACCACCACCCCAAAAACCTGAGCTCTTTCCCAGAAAATAGATGTATTCTTATCCAGTGCAATTGAGATGTAATTGCGAACCACTTATAATTTTAGTTTTTAATCAGCTGTTTAAGAGGCTACTTAGCCATTCCCAGATGGTGTGTGCAAGCATGCAGGGTCGGCTCACCCACTAGGCAAACTAGGCGGTTTCCTAGGGCAGGGTCCCCAACCCCCGGGCCGGGGATCGGTAGTGGGCCATGGCCTGTTTTCCATGGGCCACGCAGCCTTGCCGACCCCCCATGGTGCCTCTTCCCCCCCGTTTCCTCCTCCCTCCTTTGCCCCCTGCACAGCCTCCCCACCTCCTCCCCCTCCCACCAATCGGCTGGGCAAGCCCCTGCAGCAGCTTCAAGCAATTCTGCCCTTGCCTCCTCCTCAAGTGGGAAGGAGGCAAGGGCAGCATCACTTGCTGCTGCTGCCGGCTGCTCTTCCTTTCCCTTCCCGTCCCTTTCCCTCCTGCCCCCCTGCGCCTGGGCTCTGCAGCTGCAGCGTGCCTGCCTCCTCCTCTGTCACCTCTTTCGCTTCCCTTCCTGTTGCCTTCCAGCCCTGCCGGCCACGGCATGTCTGCTTTCTCCTCCAAGCCCACCACTGCCCCCTCCTTCCCTTCCCTTTCCTTCCTGTTGCCGCCCCACCCCTGTCCTGATGGGGGTGGCGTGCTGTGATTGCGGGCGGGGGGAAGGCAACAGAACGGGACAGAAAGGGAAGGGAAGGAGGGGGTGAGCGCCGTGGGCCGGGGGAGGGGTTTGAAGCGCTTTGGGGGGGTGCCTACCTGGGGCGTGACATGCCCATGGCTGCCACTGGCTGCTACGGTTTTTCAAAGCATCAGATGGCATGCTGGCCATATTGAAGCCGATAGGGCCCAGCCTTGGCGTGGCGCATTCAGGGGGGTGTTCGGGAGGTGACAGAGTGCAGCTGCATTGCAGTGCCAGGGAGGGAGGGAAGGCAGGCGGTGGGGGGGGGGGCGCAGCAGGGGGGAGCCAAGCCTCATCACACCGGGGGGGGGGTGATGGAGTGTGGCGAGGGTCGGGGGTGGCAGCGGCAGGGGGCAGCGGGCAGGAAGCCTGCCTAGGGCGCTGTGCACCCTTGGGCCAGCACTGCAAGTATGTACTTCAGAAGTTTCCTGTCCTTGTGTCTAAAGCATAGGCTGGGGCACACAGGATGACAGAAACCTTGAATCAAATTCCAGTTTGCTGTGATGTCCAAATGACAGCACATGGATACACAGGAGCTTATTTCTTCTATACAAATCAGGGTTCTAAACCACAAAAATCATCCTGGTTTGTGGTAAGGAAATCAACTTCAATTCTCCCAGGTGCCTGCATTTCAGAATCACAGCAAAATGGAGTTTGAATCAAGATTTCTGAAACCAGGATGCCTTCAGCTGAGAGAAAGAGCAGTATAATGGTTAGTGTATCACTCTCTGAAAGATCTGGGTTTAAATCCCCATTTTGTCATGAAATTTACTGGCTTGATAATGTTACCATGATGTAGCAATATGCTTCCAGGGAATAACCCCCAAATGGTTTTACTACTTTTTTTTTGTTACATAAAATGTTTTAATTCCCCCACCCTACTCCCACACACTGTGGCAGTGAAACTGCGTGGAGAAACAGTGTCCCTTCATCTTTAAAGCATGCAACTGCAAGTGCTGAGTGTTTTCAGCAGGCTTTGAAAGATCTCTTGAACTGTGTCCTAGTACAAAAGAGGCTTTGAAATGAGAAGCACGTTGTCATGGCATGTTCCAGGCCAGCAGCCCTAGAATGAACCAGATAATTGCAACTTTGGCTGCCTCAGTGCAGGAAGAAAGCAGTAGAAGACTAATGTCAGCTTAGTCATTTTTCTCCTAAACTTCTGAGATGATGCTAGAGGCTTTACATTCTGAGGAGGAGAGGTGCACTTAAGGGAAAAAGAAAATGAATGTTACAAAGAGTGAGATGGTTTCTTTCAGTGTGGCCCATGCCTTTCTCTCTAGCCCTGAGAAGCAGGGACAGAAAATGGCTCCAAGCTGATACCTTTCTGCCAATTCAGTTGAAATTAGTTTGCCGGTCTGTGGCCATGTAACTGAAGCCGGACCAATGTCAAGGGATATTTACCCTGCTGTGTGACATAGGATACTGACCTTTGCTGTGTCATATGATGGTAGCTAACAGTTTCTTATCAGCCACATCAGGAGTGTAAGATAGACACTGATGATGGGCGAAGAGGGTTTTGTATATATTTACTGAAGTATTCTATCAGCCATGTATACAGCCACGTATTTTCCTTCCAGCTGTATCATGAAATGTTTCAAAATAATCTCTCTTGAGAATTCTGACAGGATTTTGTTCATATTCTGTCATGTAAAACCACACATCCTCTGTTGACAACTTAGAGTGGGAACTCTAGGAGGTAATTAGGGCAGCAAGTATTACTGAATAACCACTCATTAAATTAAATAAGGTATGTGAAAGATGGACATTTGGGTCTCATCTTCAGGGAAAATGAAATATGACATCACTTTGAATTTTAGTACTGAAAGAAAGAGATGTTTTATTGTTATGACATGGCTGCCACTGAAAAAGTGCTTCCATACGGCCAGAGGTAAGATGCAAGCCATGACTATATATGGATCAACAGGATTACATTTAGTTCCCTCTCTAGTACTACACTATTATGGATGCTAGTAGAAGTAGGCAGAGCTTTTTTTCTGGGGGAAGCAAAATTATCAAAAATGTTGAAAAGTTCATGAGGGGGCACCCACGTGTTTCTTCTTCATTTCCCTCTTGACATTCTGGGTCCTCTCCCCCCCCCCCCCCCCGAAAAAAGCCCTGGAAGTAAACATGATCTGGAAGGTACACATGGTAATTGTCTGGGTGCAATACATAGAGCTCTAATGGTGCAGAATTTGCATCTCAATAGAGCTCTTGAGATGCCCCTACCACTTGAAAGGAGAAAGAAGGGTGTTATGGATTATCTGGATATGCAGGAGGTGAGAGAAGGAACAAGGCAGCAGTTTTAGTTCTGCATCACTTGATTATCTGAACTCTGGACAAGACAGACTGTCCTGACCAGCAAATTGGCAGATCATTCAGCTCTTCTAGTACAGAACAGATCTCTCATTTTTCAGGCGTTAAGGCACAACTTAATTTTTTTTAAAAAAAAATAGGATTTCCACCTCTTTTTAGCTGTTTTTATGATCTACTTCTAGGCTGAACATTGTTTTGGGCTGCTGAATGCTATCTTGTGTTTTTGTATGTTTTGTGTTTTTGATATCATTTTTATTCTTGTTTTTATGACTTACAATTTTATTATATTCTTTTCACTTTGTAAGCCACCACAAACTTGTCTTTGGAGGGGGAAGCATATGGTACATTTTCTAAACAAATGTATACACTTGCTTCTATTGCCACTTCATAGCTGTAAGATTCTTGAGGTGGTGTAGAAAACAGTCCATATAAGAATCATAATTACAAACAGAAGATTTGTGATTTAGTATATATTAAAACAATTAAGACAGCAGCAGTACAGTTAAAACTCAGCAATTCAATTAGCAGAAATTTCAAAACAAAATAGCTGGAGCTGCTTACACAAGGATATCTTCTGGAAGATAGAAAGCTGGAAGCCCCTGTATTAAGGGGAACAACTATGTGACACTGTGCTAATTCTGAGCATGAAGGATGGCATTCCTGCTGTTTTCTTGGAACTGGAGAAAAGATAAACCTGGTTTTCTCCAATTTAAAAGGGGATCTTTTGTACAGGAAGGATGGAGGAGAGAGGAAGAACAGAGATGGCTGAGGGGCTATAGCAGAGAGGATATAAGAACATAAGAGAAGCCATGTTGGATCAGGCCAATGGCCCATCCAGTCCAACACTTCTATCTATCTATCTATCTATCTATCTATCTATCTATCTATCTATCTATCTATCTATCTATCTATCTATCTATCTATCTATCTATCTATCTATCTATCTATCTATCCATCCCTCCCTCCATCCCTCCCTCCATCCACACACACACATATATATATACACACTGTGGCTAATAGCCACTGATGGACCTCTGCTCCATAATTTTATCTAACCCCCTCTTGAAGCTGTCTATGCTTGTAGCCGCCACCACTTCCTGTGGCAGTGAATTCCACATGTTAATTACCCTTTGGGTGAAGAAGTACTTCCTTTTATCCATTTTAACCTGACTGCTCAGCAATTTCATCGAATGCCCACGAGTTCTTGTATTGTGAGAAAGGGAGAAAAGTACTTCTTTCTCTACTTTCTCCATCCCATGCATTATCTTGTAAACCTCTATCATGTCACCCCGCAGTCGACGTTTCTCCAAGCTAAAGAGCCCCAAGCGTTTTAACCTTTCTTCATAGGGAAAGTGTTTCAACACTTTAATCATTCTAGTTGCCCTTTTCTGGACTTTTCCCAATGCTATAATATCCTTTCTGAGGTGCAGTGACCAGATTGCACACAGTATTCCAAATGAGACCGCACCATCGATTTATACGGGGGCATTATGATACTGGCTGATTTGTTTTCAATTCCCTTCCTAATAATTCCCAGCATGGCGTTGGCCTTTTTTATTGCAATCGCACACTGTCTTGACATTTTCAGTAAGTTATCTACCACAACCCCAAGATCTCTCTCTTGGTCAGTCTCTGCCAGTTCACACCCCATCAACGTATTTGTAGCTGGGATTCTTGGCAGGTATGGATATGTGTAGTTGCTGTTCCATTCCTGCACCACTTGCTGCTGTGGTCAGTGAACAATTTTTTCAAAAATCAAAGTCAGCATAAAAATATCTTGGCAGAATGTAATATTGAAATAGTTAATTATAATTTCATACAGATACCAAAGTTTTGTTTCCAGTTCCATCTTTGTCCGATCATGAACACTGTGTGTTGATTGAAGCCTGGGAGTTCACAGTGCATATTAAAGAAGGCCTCACTTTTCATGAAATAGAGGAGCAAGCTCAGGGAGGTGCCTAATTCATTTTCAGAAGCTGAAAGCATTTCTTTTTCTCTAAAAGGAAGGGTCAAACTCAGGGCAAGAGGGTGCTTCCTAGTAATTAAAGCACCTTCTGGTGGGTGAGCAATAGTTGTGGTGTTTAGCAACTAGCCAGTAGATGCCCTTTAAAATGGAGTCTGGGGTTTTAAATGGAATCCGAGAGACAGATATGATACACACTGTATGTTAATGGCAGAAGCAAGAGCTTCTGCTTCTTAAGCAGAAGGTCCCACCTCTGTCCTATGTATCTTCACTTAAAGAATCTCAGCTAGTGAGCACTGAGGAAAGCCTTTCTCTGTCTGAGATTCTAACTTCCAGACAGCAGAGAGCATCAAGTTCGACCAATTCACACAGCTTCATATGTTCATATGCCTAGTGTGAGAAGAGTAGTAGGTTTAATTTGAAAACAAAAATAATTCCTGGATCCCTCCACAGCTATCCTCAATAAAAGATGTTCTCCAGCTTGTAAGCATAAAGCCTTTATTTGACAGACAGAATAGGGAAATGTCAGAACTAAAGATGTTTACAGGTGTCATAGGTTATATAGACTGGGTAGGGCTGTTACCAGGGTCCTGCCAGAATTTGAGTTGTTAAAAACGTGCACTTGCAAAGACAATTGATTCTTGGAGAAAAAGGAAAACAAATGGTTTGTAACAACAAGTACTTTCACCATTAGCTAGTGCAACCTTGAGAGCCACCTTGAGCCAGCTTCTTAAACTGGGCACATTCTTAGTTTTGATACATGAGAGACAATATAACAGAGTAGGTTAGTTTAAAACATCACAGGAATAATATTGCATGTTACAGAAATAATAACTCGTAGCAAGGAATATTGACATACTGGCCTCCTTAAGCTGGGGCTCCTGGTTTGTTGGGATATTTGGCATAAAACTCGTGAATGAGAACAGGAGCCCTCACAAATGATTCTTGGACCCATTCATTATGTAAGGGGCGGAAATGAAGCCACTTAATAAAATAATACAGTTTTTCCCTTTGCACTCTGGAATCTAAGATTTCCTCCACTTCATGGAGATTCTGGTCTCCCATAATGATAGGTTCTGGAGCAGTGGGTAGAGGATGCCACTTGCAGGAATACAGGGTGGATTTTACATAGTGTTTTAGGCAAATAAAATTCTACAGTCACTTTGTTAATCCCTTTCTTTAATTTGAAGGGTCCCAGGTATCTATAGCCCAGCTTCTTGGATGGTTGGAAAGAAGGAAGGTTTTTTGTTGAGATGAAAACTGAGTCTCCCACTTTTAAGTCCCAAACTGGAGATTTTTTTTTTTTTGTCAAACTGAGCTTTATAAGTCTCTTTAGCTTTGACCAAGTTTTCTTGGATTAGGTCCCAGGATTAGAAGAGTTTAGACCACCATCATGAGAAGTCTGTTGGGAGGGAAGGGCTCACTCCCCCTCGCAGTTTGGGAAATGGTTTGCCCTCATAACCATTTATAGTTAAAAAGGGAGTAGCTTGAGTGGAACTATGTAAGCTGTTATTATAACCATAATCCGCAAATGGTAGTAGCTCTGCCCAATTGTCTTGTTGAAAATTACTGAAGCAATGTAGGCATTGTTCTATTAAAGAGTTAAGGTGCTTCTTCTGCCTGTCCATTTGCAGATGATAGGGAGAGATGAGACCTTGTTCCATTTGAGTCAATTTACAACATGGTTTCCAAAAAGTGGCAACAAACTGAGGTCCCAATCAGTGATCACTATATCTGGAAACGAATGGAGCCTCACTATGTGCTGGAAGAACAACCATGCCAGGCTGAAGGCATTTTGGAGCAGGGGATGAAATGCACTTGCTTAGAGAAAGTGTCTACCACCACTAGAATGACCGTTTTTCTTTTACTTAAAAGCAAGTCTGTGATAAAGTCCATAGTCACAATAGACCAGGGTCTGGAGGCCAACTCAAGAGGCTGCAACAGTCCTGGGGTTTTACCCCTCTTTTCTTTGACATCAGACAAATGGGGCAGGTTGCTATGTACTCAGAAATGTCTTTTTTCATATGCGGCCACCAAAACTGCCGTTGTACCAGATGTAAAGTTTTTACATAGCCAAAATGACCTGATATCTTGTTGTCATGGCAGTGTTGTAAAACCTCCTTTCTCAAAGCCTTGGGGACATACAGTTTCCAATTCCAATTTAGTATGGTCAATTGACCAGCAATAACAATATACAAAATCTCATAGTCACAGACCACAATATCTGATTACATAAAAGCATTCTCATATTCAAATTCCACCAATGTTAAACCTTAAAAATGGCATTATTAACCATCTCTACTTAGTTAAAAACTTTCGCTTATTTATGGCTAAAAAGCAATATTTTGCTACTGCCTGAGTTACAGACTTCTTAGTATCTTCCAATAAGTATTTCAGTAGAATGATATCTGCAAATTTCAGATAATTTTCCAAAGGTTTAAATTTAGAGAGCAATGGAAAAATTAACTGAAATTTGAAGTTTGGTGTCTTTGTACCAGAAATCCCCATCACCCTGCATCACATCTGCAGGGTGTTTTGCTTCCCCCTCCTCTTCTACAGCATGCTGTAATTTCTTCCCGCACTGAACATAGTCTTGTAGGTGTGCTTTTTGGATGTGTGTCGTCACTGCTCCTCCCAATTGGGAGGGAGTGAATAAAGAGTCAATTATCTCCTCCCTTTTGTTTTCATGCTGAGGGAGGCAGGACAAGGCATCAGCAAGAAAATTACGTTTACCCAAATGGTGTTGTAGAGTAAAATTGAATCTAGAGAAAAATTGCCCATCGAACTTGCTTGACTGATAGCTTTCGATGGGCTTGTAGGGCTTCTAAGTTTTTATGATCAATCCAGACTTCAAATGGTATCCTGGTTCCTTCTAGCCACTGTCACCATGTTGTTAAAACGAATTTAATGGCTGTGGCTTCTTTATCCCACACTAACCAGCTGCGTTCGGTGGGTGTAAATTTTTTAGAAATATAAGTGCATGGGTGAAGTTTTCCCTCATCATCCTCTTGGAGCAGAACTTTGCCCATCGCTGCATCACTGGCATTACATTGGACCACAATCCCCCACCCCCTCATTTGGGTGTAGCAGGATGGATTCGCTAGTGAATAACTTTTTTAGGCCATAAAAAGCTTTTTGGCAAGTGGGGTCCATTTTGTTTTTGTACATTATAGCCTGCCCTTTCCCATGAAGGGCTCAGGGCGGATTCCAACAAGCTAAAACATAAAAACCAACAATAAAACATCAAAATAGTTAAAACAATTAAACCAATACATTAAGTCAATCATTTAAGATGGCATGGATGGTATTTTGGAGCAGGTATAAGCACTTGAGGCGTAATTATCGTGGGCAGCCTAAGTTGTCCCAAGATGTCAACAGTATTGGCCCCAAATTAAGTGGCAGTCATTGCTGGGAGGCCAATTGGATGGTGTAGTAGGGTGAGGACGTCCACTTGCCTCAACCATAGACCTGGCAGAACAGCTTCGTTTTACAAGTTCTCCAGAATGGTAACAAATCCGGAAGGGCCCGAATCTCTGTAGGGAGCTGATTCCACCAGGTTGGGGCCAGGGCTGAAAAGGCCCTGGTTTTGGTCAAGGCAAGTCGGACATCCTTTGGGCCAAGGATGGTCAAAAGATATTGGCCGGCCGATCGCAATGGCCTTCGGGGCTCATATAGGGAGAGACGGTCCCACAGGTATGCAGGTCCCAGTCTGCGCAAGGCTTTTAATGTCAATACTAGAACCTTGAAGTGGATCCGGTACTCAATAGGTAGCCAGTGCAGACTGCACAGCATTGGCTGACTGCTTACCCATAAAGGCAATTCAGTAAGCAATCGTGCTGCTGCATTCTGCACCAGCTGGAGTTTCCGGATCAGTCCCAAGGGCAAACCTGCATTGAGCGAGTTACAGTAGTCCAACCTGGAAGTGACTGTTGCATGGATCACTGTAGCTAAGTCCCGAGGAGACAGATAGGGATAGGGTGCTAGTTGTTTGGCCTGCTGAAGATGGTAGAAAGCAGATTGTGCAACAGCTGTGACCTAGGCCTCCATAGAAAGGGTGGCATCCAGTATCACACCCAGACTAATCACCTTCTGAGCTGGCACAAGAGGTGCACTATCCAGGGTGGGGAGCCGGATGCCTAGTCTTGGCCCCCCCATGATTCATGAACAGGACCTCCGTCTTAGTTGGATTAAGTTTCAGTCGGCTCAGTTGTAAACAACCAGCCATTGCTTCCAATGCCCTGGTCAGATGGTCTGGGGCAAAGTCTGACTGGCTGTCCATCATTAGATAGAGTTGGGTGTCATCTGCATACTGGTGACAACCCAGCCCAAAACCTCTGGCAATCTAGGCAAGGGGGTGCATGTAGATGTCAAACATCATTGGCGAGAGAATAGCTCCCTGTGGTATACCACATTCAAGTGGATAATGCAGGGTGTCACAAGCTGGGGCCAGGCCAGGTGAAGTCCAGGGGCAGTCCAAGGTCTGTAGCTGGTGAGCAAAGAGGGTTCAAAGCGCCAAAAACAAATCACAGTCCAGGTATCGCAGGTCAGAGGTTCAGAAGCTGGAGGGTCCAGAAGTCAAAGCCAACATCAAGGGGTCCAGAAGCCAAAGTCAGAAGCCGAAGTGGATGCTAGAACGTCAGGTAAGTGACTAGTTGCTTCCATGAAGCCTTCTCCCAAAGCCCACAGCTATATAGCCCTCTGCTGTCTGTTGTCCATTCGGACTAATTGCTGATTCAGAGGGCGGCCAGGATCCTGCTGAGACTCAAGCATCCTAGAGGGGCCAGGATCCTTTTAGAACTCAGGGCTCAGGGAGTGTCTTGCTCGTGAGCGTGCCGCCCTCCTCCGATCCCTGAGGTCCTGACGAAGGCGGTCACGCACACGAGCCACCCGAGAGGGCGAGGCAGGGGGGCTTGGATCTTCTTCAGTAGGAGGCAGGAGCACTGGTGCTGGTGGCAGGGGCACTGGTGCAGGTGGCAGGGGCACAGTTTCTTCTGCAGGGTCCCCAGCACCCATGACACAGGGAGATCTGCTAACCAATTGCCACCCTTTGTCCCTGACTACGGAGGAAGGAGAAAAACCACTATAAGGCTGACCCCTGAACTCCAATGACCCCTGAACTCCAATGTTGGCAAGGTGGTGGGTCATTAGGCGCACGTTTAACTTTAAAAAGGGTAATTACACTGAGATGAGGAGGCATGTGAGGAGGAAACTGAAAGGAAAGGTAAATATGGTCAAAACCCTTGGGCAAGCTTGGAGACTATTTAAAACTATAATCCTAGAAGCTCAGATAAAATACGTACCACAAGTTAGGAAAGGCACAAACAGGCATAAGAAAAGGCCTGCATGGTTAACAAACAAAGTAATGGCAGCTGTAAAAGGTAAGAAGGACTCCTTTAAGCGGTGGAAAACCAGTCCAAGTGAGATTAGTAAAAGGGAACACAGACTGTGGCAAATCAAATGCAAGACTGTGATCAGGCA
This sequence comes from Heteronotia binoei, assembly GCF_032191835.1. Taxonomy (NCBI): domain Eukaryota; kingdom Metazoa; phylum Chordata; class Lepidosauria; order Squamata; family Gekkonidae; genus Heteronotia; species Heteronotia binoei. Next base: position 69,239,767 of record NC_083227.1, read on the forward strand.
GGCAAAAAGGGACTATGAGGAGCATATTGCAAAAAACATAAAGACCAACAATAAAAATTTCTTCAAATATATTAGAAGTAGAAAACCAGCCAGGGAGGCAGTGGGGCCCTTGGATGACCATGGGGTAAAAGGATTATTGAAGGAGGATAGGGAAATGGCTGAGAAGCTGAATGAATTTTTTGCCTGCGTCTTCACTGTGGAAGATGAGAACGTTTTGCCCGCCCCAGAACCACTAATTTTGGAAGGGGTGTTGAAAGACCTGAGTCAGCTTGAGGTGACAAAAGAGGAGGTCCTACAACTGATAGACAAATTAAAAACTAATAAGTCACCGGGTCCGGATGGCATACATCCGAGAGTTCTGAAAGAACTCAAAGTTGAACTTGTGGATCTTCTAACAAAAATCTGTAATCTTTCATTGAAATCTGCCTCCGTTCCTGAGGACTGGAAAGTAGCAAATGAACTGGCAGAGACTGACCAAGAGAGAGATCTTGGGGTCATGGTAGATAACTCACTGAAAATGTCAAGACAGTGTGCGTTTGCAATAAAAAAGGCCAACGCCATGCTGGGAATTATTAGGAAGGGAACTGAAAACAAATAAGCCAGTATCATAATGCCCCTGTATAAATCGATGGTGCGGTCTCATTTGGAGTACTGTGTGCAGTTCTGGTCGCCGCACCTCAAAAAAGATATTATAGCATTGGAGAAAGTCCAGAAAAGGGCAACTAGAATGATTAAAGGGCTGGAACACTTTCCCTATGAAGAAAGGTTGAAACGCTTGGGACTCTTTAGCTTGGAGAAACGTCGACTGCGGGGTGACATGATAGAGGTTTACAAGATAATGCATGGGATGGAGAAAGTAGAGAAAGAAGTACTTTTCTCCCTTTCTCACAATACAAGAACTCGTGGGCATTCGATGAAATTGCTGAGCAGACAGGTTTAAATGGTTAAAAGGAAGTACTTCTTCACCCAAAGGGTGATTAACATGTGGAATTCACTGCCACAGGAGGTGGTGGCGGCCACAAGCATAGCAACCTTCAAGAGGGGTTTAGATAAAAATATGGAGCAGAGGTCCATCAGTGGCTATTAGCCACAGTGTGTGCGTGTATATATATATATATATATATATATAAACATTTTTTGCCACTGTGTTACACAGAGTGTTGGACTGGATGGGCCATTGGCCTGATGTAACATGGCTTCTCTTATGTTCTTAGTCGACCATGTCAAACGCTGCTTGAAGATCTAGAAGCAATAGCAGTGCTGACCCGCCTTGATCCAGATGCCTTCTAAGATCATCTGTGAGGGCGACCAGAGCAGTCTCCGCTCCATGACCAGGATGGACTGGAAGGGGTCAAGTACGGATGCATCTTCCAGGAAAGCTTGGAACTGTTCTGCCACTGCTTTCTCAATTATCTGGCCCAGAAACAGTAAGTTCAAAACTGGTCAATAATTGGGCAGGACCGTTGGGTCTAAAGATGGCTTCTTTAAAAGCGGTCGAACCACTGCCTCCTTAAGCTTGGCTGGGAATACCCCTGATGACAGGGATAAGTTGACAATCTCAGGCAGGGGACCCTGAATGTCATCTCCACCTGCTTTAACAAGCCAAGATGGACATGGGTCTGGAGGGCAAGTGGTAGGCTTCACTGGAGCCAAGATCCTGTCCACATCCTCCTTGGAGAGACCACTGAAGTGGTCCAACATGGAACCTAAAGACGGACAACAGGCTTCCAGTTCCTGTACTGTATCAATAGTGACTGGGAAATTATAGCGAAGAGTTGAGATCTTATCTGCAAAGTAAGTCACAAAAGCCTCACAGCCAATGTCCAATTCCCTTACCTTTTGGTTGCCTATTGGCACCGTAGTCAATGATCAAATTGTTCTAAACAATTGAGCTGGGTGTGATTTTGCAGATGCAATGGAGGCCGCGTAGAACTCTCTCTTAGCGGACTTCACTGTCTTCTCATAGACCTTCATAAATGTTCTATAAGAAGTTCTAGACTCCTTGTCATAAGATCTCCGCCACACTCATTTTAGCGGTCTAAGATGCTGCTTCATCCTCTGCAGCTCCAGGGTATACCATGGAGCTGCTTTGGTGCGGCAGTGAAGAGGGCACCAGGGTGCGATATCATGATAGCCACAGAGATTTGGGAATACCAATCCTCCACTAACTCATTCAGCAATCCACCAGGGGGCATCAGATCCCACAGAGCCTCCCGAAGCCACTCTGGATCCAGTTGGCTCCATGGGCGAGCAAAAAAATCTGCTCACCACCTATGCAGGAAGAGGGCTACAGGTCCAGTCAGACTTTCAGGGCATAATGATCTGACCATGGAATTGTATCAACAGTTATCAGATCTGGTGTTATCCCAGCCCCAAAGACCAAATTGAGCATATGGCCGGCCTGGTGAGTGGGAGCCGAAACAACCTGGTTGAGTCCTAGTGCCTCCATGGATGACACCAGGTCCTGGGCCTGCAATTTAGGCAGGCTCCTGGTTTTTGTGCCTCAGGCCTCTTACCTTTGGTCGTAAGAAGATCGGTAAGGGGCAACACTGTTTGAGCAAAGTTATGGATGAACGAGCGATAGAAATTTGCAAAGCACAAGAAACTCTGTAATTGCTTCCAAGTTGTAGGGGCTTCCCAGTCAGCAACTGCCTGTGCTTTAGTTTACCGCCTCCCCCAACACTCTAAATCCCCGATAATTGAGTTTGGTTTTATGGAATTCACATTTAGACAACTTTACAAACAGTTTGTATTCATACAGGATTTTCAACGCTTCTCCCACTAATTTCAGATAACTCTCTAGATCATCCAAATACAGTAAAACGTATAGGTGTTTCCTTAATACTTCATTGATTAAGTTCATGAAGACCCCCGGAGCCCCTTGGAGGGCAAACAGCATAAACAAATACTCAGACTGTCCCATAGGGGTGTTAAAAGTCATTTTCCACTCATTTCCCTCTTGGATTCTCACCCAGAAATATGTGTCCCATAGATGTAACTTGGTGAAAATTTTCCCTTTGGCCACTGTGCTTAATAAGTCTTTAATCAGTGGCAATGGGTAGGCATTTGTCATTGACACTGCATTAATTCCCCAATAGTCAATGCACAGTCATAGCCCCCCATCTTTCTTTTTGCAGAATAGCACTGGAGCAGCATGTGGGGAGGCGCCAGGGCAGATAAAACCCTAGGCTAGATTCTTATCCAGGAACTTGCATAGTTCTTCCTGTTCCTCCTGCCCCAAAGAGTACACTTTGGCTTTGGGGAGAGGTTGTCCCAGAATCAACTCTATAGCACAGTCAGTGTTATGGTGTGGGGGCAACTCATCTGCCTCGCTTTCCTCAAAAACCACTTGTAAGTCTCTATACTGAGGTGGAATGCTATACACCTCATCAACAGTCAGACACAGTTTCTCATTTATTGGAGGTGGATTGGGGTCCCATTTAGGATCCCAGACATGGGCATCACATCACATTTGTCAATTAAATTTATGGGTTGGCCACTCCATCTCACGTACAGCTTATGTTCCGCCAGCCAAGAAACTCCCAATACTACCTCGAATGATGCAGAGAGGGCTATGATGAAAGTATTTTCCTCTCAATGGGGCCCCAGTCCCACTGGCAATGGTTCTGTCTCATGGGTACAAGGGTCTCCACGCATTGGGGTCCCATCCATCTGCTCAAATTGGATGGGATTGGATAGGGACACAGATTGCAATCCCAAAGTGTCTATAATTGCAGGGATCATTTAGTGCAGCCGGAGTCTGCACTAAATACATGTATGAAATGCTTCAGTTCAGGGTTCAATAAGGTTAAAGGTACAAAAAATAGGGTCCCCACTGCAGTTGCAGTAGGTGACAGAAGTCATGGTTGCAGTAGTCAAGACAGAAGACTAAACTTTAATATTTTTGATTGAACATTCCCCTGTGAAAAACTGTGAGGGACTTCAAGAATGATCCAACTGGCTTCCAGTTGACAATAAACAGACCTAATGCAAATGCGTGCTTCTTTACTATAGTAATAATGGCAGTGATAATTTTCACAGTGGTAGAAAAACATTTCTGACTAACAAGGAGAGATTTGCCTATCCTCATTATTGCTGTCTTCCACCAGTTTTTTTTTCACTTGGTGTTCCTTTCCTGCTGATCCTCCTTCCTGTTTTTAAAGTGAAATTCTAGTGTCTTTTAAAACTGCTCATTGCTTTGAGAGCCCTAACTGCATGGGAAGGAAGGATAAAAATAGAAGGAAGGAAGGAAGGAAGGAAGGAAGGAAGGAAGGAAGGAAGGAAGGAAGGAAGGAAGGAAGGAAGGAAGGAAGGAAGGAAGGAAGGAAATATGCAGGTAACCATTTCCTTAAAAATACAGTTCATTGCATTTATGAGCAATGTTGTATAACATACTTCTCGTACGCTTTATGAACTTTCAAGGATATGATAGTTTTCACATGGATGGTACATAGACCTCTTATATAGCTACCTCAGATAAAGATAACAGAGACCACAGAGTCTTGGGGAGACTTGGTAATTTAGAGCATCACCCAAAAATGACAATACATCTTCTCTGAAGTCTGCCCTTTCCAGGCCTCCCCAGCAAATCTATCAAGATATCCTTGGAAACTTTAACTGTGCTGTGTTATTAATTGAAGATTTTTTTTTTATTATTTCCGTAATACTTCCTTAGTTTGGGATTCTATTATCATGACAAATAAATTCAGGCCAGGTCTTTGGTTGATCTTTTTTGATCTTTTTGGTTGATCTTTTAAGATGGTGACGGCGGTAGAAGCCTAGTGCTAGCGCAACCGCCGATTGATAGCAAACTTAAGTTATAGCAACAACTATTGATAACAGCATAACAACAACAAACGAAACAGCAGATTACCAGCAAATTGTAGTGCCAAGCTGTGGTTGTCGGTGGTGTTGGAGACGCAAGCGGCAAGCTGGAGGGGCTGTCGGAGCGGAGACGCCGAGACAGGGCCAGGATGCGGCCGCGGGCTGGCGTTTGGTAGAGGCTGGGAGAGATCGGGCCGGCGCTGAGAGGGAGAGCACGGAGGGCGCGGCGGAGCGCGGAGCTGGTCGGGGCCGTGGGAGGGCTCCTGCTGAGCACCGTGGAGGAGTGTCACTGCTGCCCGGAGCATTGCTGCTGCCCGGAACATCGTTGCTGCCCAGAGCCGCCGAGGAGTATCACTACTACCCGGGCCGACACCGAGACTGAGAGTGGGTGTGGTCACGGGCGAGCGGCCGGGACAGGCCGACACAGTATTGGAGAGGACTGGGGTGCGGATCGGCACGATGAGGACTGAGAGGGGTGAGTGGAGTGAGTGGGGTTGTTGCAGAGGAGACAGAGCTATGGGGGTGTGAGTGGGTGGAGGAGTGGATTGGTCCCGGGGCGTAAGTCTCGGTGAGCATCCCGGCCTCTGCTTTCACCCCATCCCCCCCTCTTGTTCCTTCTTGCTCCCCCTCTCCCCCACCCCCTCGCCCCATCATGCCCCCCATCCATGGCAGGGCTAGTAGCCGAGAAGTTCTCCTGCCAACGAAGCTCTATACGGGGCTCGAAGGCTGGGAGACCCAAAACGTGGACAGAGAAGTGTGACCATCTCCCACACCCGTGCCTCAAAGAATCGCCTTAAAGAACGGCTCTTTTCTTTAAAAAAGAAAAACTGCACCTGCGCTTTAAGATCTTTATGAAGCACCACAGACGCCTGTAAACTTGGACACTCAATTTTTAACTTCCCAATACTAACTAACAGCACTTTAAGAACTAAACCCTACTTCACCCTCCTTAATTTTTATCCCCGCCACCTAACGACTATTGATCACCAATTAAGATTGTTATTAATGAATTAACTTATAAATTGATTAGTAATTGGATTTTTTCATTATGTATTTATGTATTTAAATGCATATAGAATTAACTAATTAACTAATTATTTGTTTACGTTAGCACCTTAAATTTAACTTTAGATAGAAATTGGATTTTATTACAGTGCTAAGTAAGAAATTACCTACTAATCAAGTATAGGAAGATATCAATTAAATTATGGTGAATTAGATAATCGGGAATCGAGGATGAGGGTGGGCTAGGGACCCACGCTGTGTACCTATATAAACTAGTTAGGTGAATATGGCCATCCTATTACAACTATTGGAGAATAGGTGTGGATGCCTGGCCAGGGGATTCCAGTGCTCCTGGAGAGGGGAAGGTATGACGGTAGGAATAGACGGAGATGTGAAGGAAGGAGGCCGAGACAAAACAGGGCTCGGCCCCCTTCCAGTCTACTTCCCATCCCAACGGTGACAAGTAGTGGGACCAAGAGAAGTTGCCTGCATCCGACATTGGTGTTATGCAACGCCAGGTCTATAAATAATAAGACCGAGACCATCAGGGACTTCCTGCTTCGGCAGGACGCTGACCTGGCTTGCGTGACCGAGACCTGGGTTCAAGAGGGGGAGATGATGGCGCTCTCCCAGATGACCCCCCTGGGTTACTTTCACCAATCGTGGATTAGCAGGTGGGGGGAGGGTGGCACTATTCATACGGGAGGGTTACTCCTTCCGGGCTCTCCCAGCTCCAACGATCGATGGCATTGAGTGTGCCAGCCTTGTGTGGGATGTCGGAGAAAGGTTGGCGTTCTGGCTGGTGTACTGTCTGCCTAATGCACCAGCCACCGCCTTACCATCCCTGATGGAGGCGGTGTCGGGCTGGGCGTTGGAGTACCCAGGGCTTGTGGTCCTGGGCGACGTCAATGTCCATGCCGATGACGCGGCTTCCACTCGGGCGATGGACCTAGTGTCTTCCATGGTAACACTGGGACTCTCTCAATTTGTTACGACCCCCATGAATCAGGCGGGACACACATTAGATCTGATCTTTGCGACCAGGATTCAAGTGAACGAAATCGCAATTGAAGCGATACCATGGTCGGATCACTTAGCCCTCAAGGCTCATATGGAGACGCTACCACAACCCTGTAAGGGCGGAGAGCCTATTTTGGCTTGCCCGCGGAGCCTGATGGACCCAGAACGGTTCCAAATGGCTCTTTGGGATCCTTGGCCCCCTGGCGATTCCCTTGACACCCTGGTCAATGCCTGGCAAGATCGGCTATCCGGGGTAATCAACGAGATCACACCTCGACGTCCTCTGCGTCCTCGTTCGAGGCTGGCTCCTTGGTATACCTTGGAGCTATGCCGACTGAAACAGGGACTCTGACGACTAGAGAGGCAGTGGCGGTGCACTCATAACGAAGCAACGAGAACATCCTATAGAACGTTTATGAGGTCTTATGAGATGGCAGTCAAGGCCACGAAGAAAAACTACTTCGCGGCCAAGATTGTGTCTGCAAATTCGCGCCCGGCACAATTGTTTAAAATAATTGGGCATTTAACCACACTGCCTCAGGGCAGACCAAATGTTAGAGAATTAGAAATAGGCCGTGAGGCTTTTGTGAAATTTTTTGCAGACAAAATCACGTCGCTCCGCCAGAACCTGCCCATCACGTGGGATACAGTACATGAACTCGAGGTTCCGTGCCTGTCTTCCGGTTTAATCCTGGATCATTTCGACCCACTCAGCCTGGAGGAAGTTGACAGAATCCTCTCCTCTGCGCGCCCTACAACTTGTGATTTGGACCCATGCCCCTCCTGGCTAATTAAATCTTGCCCGAGGGAGCTCAGATGTCCTTTACGGGACATCATAAATAGATCCCTCTTGGAGGGGCGTTTTCCAACACCTCTAAAAGAGGCCTTGGTCCGTCCCCTCCTAAAAAAAAGTACAGCAGACCCGGCCGAATTGGCAAATTATTGACCGGTCTCTAATTTACTGTTCTTAGGTAAACTTATAGAGAGGGCAGTGGTGTTGCAGTTACAGGGCTTTCTGGATGACGCTTCCATCCTAGATCCTTGCCAGCCTGGTTTTTGCCCGGGCCACGGGACGGAGACAGTACTGGTCGCCCTGGTGGATGATCTCCAACGGCATCTGGATTGGGGTGGTGTGGCGGTGCTGATGTTGTTAGACCTGTCGGCTGCATTTGATACGGTCGACCATCGGCTACTGACCTGCCGCCTTGCCGATGTGGGGGTTAAGGGGTCAGCCCTACAATGGCTCTCCTCCTTCCTTGAAGATCGGGGACAAAGGGTGACAATCGGAGGCGAGCTGTCCCAGAGACGCACACTGGATTGTGGTGTCCCTCAGGGAGCAGTTCTCTCACCGATGTTATTTAACGTCTATATGCACCCCCTTGCCCAGATTGCCAGGAGATATGGGCTTGGGTGCCACCAATATGCGGATGACACCCAGCTCTATCTACTAATGGACGGCCGGCCTGACTGCATCCCAGAGAATTTAGACCGGGCTCTGCAGGCTATGGCAACTTGGTTAAGGCAGAGTGGGCTGAAACTGAATCCAGTGAAGACAGAAGTCCTTTGCCTAGATCGGGGCGCCCGGGGAGGAGAAATACCTCTCCCAGTCTTCGACAGGGTGCTGCTGAAAGCAGCGTGCCGGGTCAGGAGCCTGGGAGTTTTACTGGAGCCTTCACTATCAATGGAGGCCCAGATTGCAGCCACTGCCAAGTCAGCCTTTTTCCATCTGAGGCGGGCAAAGCAGTTGGCCCCCTTCCTAGATAGATGATAGATGAATTTATTGTCATTGTTCTCAACAAAAAGAGAGCAACGAAATGAGGTGCTCTTCCACAAACATACCAACACATCAAACACACATATTCATAAACCATTTAAATACATCTAAAACCATTAAACCATTTAAACCATTAAAACCATTTAAATACATCTAAAACGGATAAACATTCATAAAACCATTAAAACCATTTAAACCATTAAATAAACATTCATAAAACCATTAAACATTCATAAAACCATTAAAACCATTTAAACCATTAAATACATCTAAAACAGATAATCCTTCATAACCCTGCATTTAACCTAACCACAGCACTTGGATAGAAACTGTCCTTAAATCTGTTTGTCCTAGCCTTCAACACTCTATATCGTCTACCTGACGGTAAGATCACAAAAAGCAAATGGCCCAGATGTGTATGGTCCCTTAGGATCATTTGTATCTTCCTTTTACATGCCATATTATACAGATCCACCAATGAGGGGAGAGAACATCCACAAATCTTTTGTGCTCTTCTCATCACTCTTTGGAGCACCCTTCTCTCTGCTTCCGTGCAGCTCCCAAACCACGCACAGAGGCAATAAGATAAAATGCTCTCAATGGAACTACGATAAAAGGCAACCAGCAGACTCCCTGACAGTTGTAGTGATCTTAAGAGTCTTAAGTAGTATAGTCGTTGCTGGGCCTTTTTCTCTAGAGCTAAAGTATTTGCCCCCCATGTTAGATCCTGTTTCATGGTAATTCCCAGAAACTTCCATTCTGTCACCTGTTCTACCATAACACCATCAATAAACAACGGCTGGGTGTCCAAACTGCTCTTCCTGTAATCCACTAAAATTTCCTTCATCTTATTTATATTTAAAATAGAGCATCAAGATCTGGCAACGGTGATTCATGCAACGGTCACCTCGAGACTAGACTACTGTAATGCCCTCTACATGGGGCTGCCTCTGTACCGAATCCGGAAGCTGCAGCTAGTGCAGAACGCGGCGGCTAGATTGCTGTTGGGGCTCCCAATGTGGGGTCACATACAGCCTGGGCTGCGCAAACTACACTGGCTGCCAGTTGTATACCGGATTCGTTACAAAGTGCTGGTTATTACCTTTAAAGCCCTATATGGTTGAGGACCTGCCTACCTTAGGGACCGTCTCTCCCCGTATGAACCCCAGAGAGCACTGAGGTCAGCTGGGAAAAACCTGCTGAACATTCCCGGGCCGAAAGAGGTGAAGTTGCAAAGCACCCGCAACCGAGCTTTCTCTACTATGGCTCCACACCTATGGAACCAACTTCCAGAGGAAATGCGGGCCCTGCGGGACCTTGAACAGTTCCGCAGGGCCTGCAAGACTACCCTCTTCCGGTTGGCCTTCATTGATTAAGAGGGAAACTGCTAAAGAACTCGCCATCATAAACGTAAACGTAATCATAGCACCAGTATATTTTATTAATTTTATTAATTTTAGAATTTTAATCAGAATTTTAATTAAACTATCAATGTAGTTTTATTGATATTGTATGACCAATGTATGAAATAATGCTGTTAGCCGCCCTGATCCTGCTCCGGCGGGGAGGGCGGGATACAAATAAAAATTGTTGTTGTTGTTGTTGATCAGGGCTTTTTTGGTAGAAAAAGCCCAGCAAGAACTCATTTGCATAGTAGGCCACACCCCCTGGCACCAAGCCATCTGGAACTGCGTACCTGTGTGTTCCTGCTCAAAAAAAGCCCTAGACCTGATAATATTATTTAGTTTATTGATTTTATAGGTTTTTATTTGTATTTTTCTTACCCTATTGGTTTTATCTGTAGTTGTTTTTGATTGTCCCTGCTGTTATTAATTGCTTTTTATATTTTATGATGCTTACATGATTTTTTAAATAGTTTTTTTTTGCTTATATTGGCTGATGCTGTTAGCTGGATGTATTTTAATTTTTTTAATTGTATGCACGTTGTTTTTGTGCTTCCTGTTGACCCTCATATTATTGGTGTTTTACGTATCTTTCTTTTATTATTTTATTTTTAATTGTGACTGATTCACTTCTAATCAGTTAACAGACTAATATTATGATTTACCAGGGCATGGTTACCATGGAAGACATTCAAATTATTCAAGCATTTTGTGTCTGGAAACCAGGAATTCCTTATAAGTGAAAGAAACACAACTCTTCCCAGTCTGTACAGGCTTTAGCAGTCACCCTATTGCCTTTCTCCTACCGGTGTACCATACTCAAGTTCCTAGCATTGGGCCAGTATGAAATGAAGGAGCAGTATGGTACGTGATGCTTTTTAAATCCATTCTGCTCACGGTCTTAGCAGATACAAAGGAATGGAACATCAGGTCATGAATTTTATAGAAGATAGGGCTCTGGGAAAATTTTAAAACCACAAATTTATCTGTTATGGCTAATATTTACCTTCATTTTTTATGGCTCTGTAAACAGTGCTTTAGCTGTTTGTATTTTTGAAAAAACACTGCTTTGTATGACGAAGTGAGCATCTGACATTGATGGTATTATGCAACTTGTAGGATCACTTATGAGTGCTCCCCTATGAAATGCAATCTAGCCAGTCTTTTCATAAACATTGCCTGAGCATGCCACTTTCTTGATCTTTGAAACTACTTTATATGCATTTCTTCATGGATTGTTCTAAATGCAAGAACATAGTGGCCACTGGTGTGAAAATCCTGTTTGATTACAAGAGCTCAAATGTTACTTTCCTTATCAGAGAGAATAGAGCTGAGCTTATGTTGCATTACCATCATAGCATCCATTATTTGCACTTTGCCCAGAGAAGCCACACAATGCAAGTATGTTTTAGAGAAGCTTATGGGAGATTTGCCTCTTATTTCTGTTCTTGACATCTAATCCTTAATAAGGCTGTATTAAGAGCCTTTCCCATTGTTCCCAGTGAAATAATTCATGGTTGAGCAACATATAGTCAAGTAAGGTAGGTATAGTCCTTAAGATACTTTTGAAGTTCCTATAAATGTGTAAGAATCTTTTCACTCTTGAACACTTTCAAGCCTGCATGACTGCCAAGAAAAATAAAGCAAATCTGTATGTTCAATATTAAGATATGCACATTTATTTTGTTTTTCAATGACCTTGTTTAAGACCACTTTGTGATTTTGAAACACTTTTGATTTCTAGAATCATCATTATCATATGTGTATTAGATAGGAAGTTAATCTAGCACACATCAATGAAACATTTCTCGGTAAACACATTTAGGATCAGGGTATAAATCAAAACAACTTAGAGTACTATATACTGAAGTTCCCTCTTTCTCAATGTATGGGTTTGTTGAGAAAACAATTTCACAAATAAATAACTATAAGTGGGATTTTTGTTAACTGATCATTACCTTTGAAAAAGCAAATGTTAAATTGCAAAATGCACAAATAATGTAAAAGTTTTACACTGTCCACTACACTGCCATGGAAATTCAAGTAGCCACTTAGACCACCACAATGGGACAAAAGCAGTGTCATAGGAGCAAGCTGCGTTTCACACATGCTGGCTACTGTAGGTTAGGGTGTTGAAATACCTTAGAACCCTGCTTCTTAGGTAATTTATTGTTATCCTTGATATACAGTTTTGAAAAATGATAATATTGCTTTAACCCAGAAGGGAATTAGAGGAGGGTTGTAGCTCAGTAGAAGAGCCTCTGCTTTGCATACATAAAGTCCCAGGTTTAATCCCCAGCGTCTCCAGCTAAAAAGGAATGGGCAGTAGGTGATGTGAAAGACCTGAGAGCCTGAGATCTGCTGCCAGTCTGAGTAGACAATACTGACTTTGATGGACCAATAGTCTGATTCAGTATAAAGCAGCTTCATGGTATTTAGAAAGCATGCTGTGCCTCCCAGAATTACAACTGATATCCAGAGATCAATTCCCCTGGAGAAAATGGCTGCTTTGGAGGATAGACTCTATGGCATTATACCCTGCTGCAGTCCTACCTAATGTTGCGGTGTGGGGATTTTGAGGGTATTCCAAGGTGATTTGGAGAGTGTTCCAGGGCGGTGAGGGGGGGGGGGAGTCATCCAGAAATGATGTGATCACATCAACTACACCTGAGATGACACTCTGGTTTTTGGGCAAAACTCCATGGTGTTTTGACTTCAAAATGATAGCATTTGCCCCAATACAAGATTGTTGCCACAAGACATCCACAGCTCAATGACATCACCCAGAAGTTATGTCATTTTGTTGGCACTGCATGATGGTGTCACTGTCTGGGGTGGGGTTTTCTCTGGGCCAAAGCCCCCCAAAGCAAACCCTGCCAGGACCCGGGGGCTGGCAACTCTAGTCCCTCTGCAAGCCCTGCTCTTCTCAGGATCCAGTCCCAAAATTTCTAGAGATTTCCAAACCCAGAGCTGGCAACCCTACTGCTGAATACCCTCCATGCAAAAAAGGACTTTGCTATATGCAAATTAATTGGGCTGCACATAGTGATCATTATCAAGCAAAAATGGCTATCATTAGAAAGAACTTCATGAAGTTTGAGTGGTTCCTCAGTGAAACAGGCTTCCTTGGGAGGTGGGCTCTCCTTCCTTGGAGGTTTTTAAACAGAGGCTAAATGGTCATTTGACAGTAATACTGATTCTGTGAATTAGGCAGATCATGAGAAGGAGGGCAGGAAGGGTTGCATCAGTGCTTACTTCTCATGACCCTTTCTTACATGTCCAGGGAAATACTGATTACCACTTTTGGGTCAGTCAGCAATTTTTCTCAAGGCCAGTTTGGCAAGGGATCCTGGAGACTTTTACCATCTTCTGGGCATGGAGCAGGGGTCACTGGGGATGTATGTGAGTGGAGGAAATATTTGTGAAGTTCCTGAATTGTGCAGGGGGTTGGACTAGATGACCCTGGAGGTCCCTTCCAACTCTATGATTCTGTGATTATGGACAAAAATGGTGATCTGCTTAGAGGAGTGGTCATGGTGAATCCAGAGCTTCCTTGTCCTTTCCTCTCACAAAAAGTGAACATTGGTGTCAGAGTACTGAGTATCTTATTTGAGGCTGTATGACTGAAGATATTCTGTGTGGCAGTGTGTTCAGAGTTGCACACAAGGGTCACAGAGTTGGAGATAGATCATAGCTTATATGGGAAACTCACCTCCATACTTACATTGATAGTGTTGTTATTATTTTACCTGCTATGCCATTTAGAGTTTTAACATCCACTGTTAAAAAACCCACCCCAAAACAACACAGGATTAAAAATGTGTATTCTAGCATGACTAGAACAAATGTTAATCTTTAAGCCCCTGGACTTCTGTCTTATTTTGCTACAATAGGCTAACAAAGGTAGCTCTCTGGAATTACAATTGCTCCTCCATATCCAGGTAAGATTTCACACCAGAATAATAATTTTTTGCTGTCAAGTCCCAGCTGATTTATGGTGACCCAGTAGGGTATTCAAGGCAGGTGAAGTTCAGTGGGGGTTTGCCACCATCTGCCTCTGTGTAGCAACACTGGATTTCCTATAGCAGGGGTGGCTAATGGTAGCTCTCCAGATGTTTTTGCCTACTACTCCCATCAGCCCCAGCCATTGGCCATGCTGGCTGGGGCTTATGGGAGTTGTAGGAAAAAAACATCTGGAGAGCTACCATTGGCCACCCCTGTCCTATAGGGTTGCAAACTCTTGGAGATTTGGGGAGGGCATGGACTTGAGGAGGGTGAGGATTAAGGAGGGAGGGACCTCAGCAGGGTATCTTCCTCTACAGTCCACCCTCCAAAGTGCCCATTTTCTCCAGGTTAACTTATCTCTGTTGCATGAAGAGCAGATATAATTCCAGGAGATCTCTAGGCTCCACCTGGAATCTGGCAACCCTTATTTTCTAGGTGGTCTCCTATCCAAGTACCTGATTTTATAAATTATGAATGATGTTAATAGATTATGTAATCCACTCCACAGCTGTCAAATTAAGCCTTTTAGAACCTTAAGAAAATAAATGTAGCCGAGGTCAGACTACCTACTGGCCTGGAGGAACATTTGCTTCAGATGTCTGGCTTCCGAGAGACTGTCTGAAAATTGCCGGAAAGAAGGGAGTGGAGACTGTTGATGTAGTTCTTGGAGACGGAGCAGGGAGTGGTGGAGAGGCAGCTTGGCTTTTGGGAACAGAAGGACAATGAGGAAGTGGTGAAAGTCCCAGAATGAATAAGAGGGAGGGGATGCTAGCCTCAGAGCATGAGAATATCCTTCTACCTCCCACTCCTTGGAGGCACTCTCTGTAAGAGGTGGTTTTTGTTGTGCAAGAGTTAGCTGGAAAAACCAACCCTTTCCTTGGTGGGATTCTTCTTCCTCTTAACAGAATAGTTTGCCAAAGCAGGACATGCATGCCGTACACATCAACATGCCCACTCGTGCTCTTTGCCTGCAGGGCTTCTTTAATGCCCCATCTGGCTGGAGCTGTTATGACTCAGGAACTTCTTGCAGCAAGTGCAGAGAAAGAGAGAGAAGGCGGAGACCCTTCTGGATTTTGCTTGGAAACAGAAGCAATCCATGTTATCATGGAAAAACAGGGCCTTTGTGGTTATTCGAAAGGAAATTTACCAGAATGACTGTTTCAGAGATTTCCCCCTGAGTTTCTGGAGCTCTGAAAAACAGCTTTAAAATCATTGCATTTAAGAGAGAGCTTTTATCTCTTTTATTGGCTTCAAGGATCAGGCTATGATTTCTTGTTGGGGCCAGGCCCACTTTTTCTTCTGTGCTAAACTGGGCTTACCTTGTACTTCTTATTTTAGTGTTTTCCTATATTCCAGCATGTTTTTACTTTGGCAGAATATGTTGAAGGCTCCTAATTTCCTATCATTGTTCCTATGAAGAATATATAAAATCACATTAGGGTTTCCAGGACCTCTGGCCACCAGTGGGGGATAGAGAGATATGGTTGCCAGATCCAGGTGGGAAACTGCTGGAGGTCTGGGGATGGACCCTGAGGAGGACAGGGACCTCAGTAAGGTACAATTCCATAGAGTCCACTCTCCAAAGCATCCAGTTTCTCCAGGGAAACTGACCTCTTTAGTCTGGAGAAGAGCTGTAATTCCCAGGGGATCCTCAAGTCCCACCTAGAAGCTGGCATCCCTAAATCACATGAACTTAACAATGTCACTTTTAAAAGTACATTCATCTGGCAAATGTGACAGCCAGGGCTATTTTTGTAGCAGGAACTTCTTTGCATATTATGCCATATACCCCTGATGTAGCGAATCCTGGAGCTTACAGTAGGCCCTGTAATAAAAGCCCTGTAAGCTCTTAGAGGATTGGTTATATCAGGGGTGTGTGGCCTAATATGCAAAGGAGTTCCTGCTACAAAAAAACCCCCCTGGTGACAGCAACATAATGGTTGCTTCCACACAGACAGGACTTTTCCTGCACATCTCTCTCCTGCACCCTCCACCAAAGTTGCAGTGTGTTTTTTTTCTGGGGGAGGCTCTCACATGACATAATCCTGCTTTTATTCACCTTTCAGGTTTTTTTCTGGCTCTGCAGCTTCTCAAACCTTTTTTCCTTCAAAATCACACTCAAGGCCAGTGTGAGGAAAGTGTGGACTGGAAGGTGTGGATTTCTGCACCTCCTGACTCAGATCTGAAGCTATTCCTGCCCATTTCCCCTTGCAGCTGCCATTTCACAATACTGATGGACACAATTGTAATATATCCATTACTGATTTGTTTAAAAGTACTGTCAAAAAGCAAGCTGGAGACAAGACCGGGGGCGGGTGGGATTGTGGTCATGAATTGAAAGCATGGGGAAAATCCTCATTTAGAGATTCCATTGCAGTTACAAATGCCTTTGCATTTGCATCAGCAGTGACAGAAAATGGCACTTTGATTGTTCCTTCTGCTCTGAGGTTAAGAGGGCATCTTGGAATGGGTGATTCCTACCAATTGCTCAAGGAGGCAGGACTAAACTCATCAGCTTCCTGTCTCTTGGGTGGGAGTCACCCTTGCTCAGTTAGATTACTTTGCAAGCTAATGAACCCAAAGACAGGAAGGAACAGAACAGAGATAAAACAACCATAACAGGTGAAGCATAACAAATTATAACCAGAGAAGAGATATGAGCAGGGTTAAAGAAGGATTAGAGCCAACAGGCATCTTCCCCCGCAAATTGATAGTTTAGGTTTGATTGGACTCAGGATCCTGCTTTTGTACACATTCCTTTGTTCTTTCTGTTTTTTTGAGGAGTGGGTGAGACAAAAAGCCCCCACTAGCCTCAGCAGAAAGAATCCTCATAGTGAGTATCCAAGGTTCTGTTTTCTCTCTGAGGAGGAGGACATCTTGGAATTGGACCTCCAATAGCAGTGATGGGTGGAAACTGACCATCTTCCGCCATATCCTAAAGCACTGTATGTCCAAAGGTGTCATCAGCTGAGGGGAAGGAATTAAATTTTCATTGTCTGATGAAGGTCAAAGTTGAAGACCATGTCACTGCCTTAAATATTTCCTCCACTGAGGCATGATGATCAAAGACTGTGGTAGTGGCCACACTTCTACTTTTGTGGACTGTGACCTAAGAGGTAAAGGTAGTCCCCTGTGCAAGCACCAGTCATTTCTGACTCCAGGATGATGTCACATCACAACGTTTTCATAGCAGACTTTTTACAGGGTGGTTTGCCATTGCCTTCCCCAGCCATTTACACTTTACCCCCAGCAAGCTGGGTACTCATTTTACCTATCTCAGAAGGATGGAAGGCTAAGTCAACTTTGAGCCGGCTACCTGAACTCAGCTTCCACTGGAATCGAACTCAGATCACGAGCAGAGCTTGGATTGAAGTACTGCAGCTTACCACTCTGCCCCTAGGTTTGCCAAGTCCAATTAAAGAAAAATCTGGGGACTTTGGGGGTGGAGCCAGGAGACTTTGGGGGTGGAGCCAGGAGACACTGGGGGTGGAGCCAGGAACAAGGATGTGACAAGCATAATTGAACTCCAAGGGAGTTCTGGCCATCACATATAAAGGGACAGCACGCCTTTTAAAATGCCTTTCTTCCATAGGAAATAATTAAGGATAGGGGCACCATCTTTTGGGGCTCATAGAATTGGACCCTCTGGTCCAATCATTTTGAAACTTGGGGGGTATTTTCGGGAGAGGCACTAGATGCTATACTAAAAATCTGGTGCTTCTACCTCAAAAAATAGCCCCCCCAGAGCCCCCAATACCCACAGATCAATTCCCTATTATTTCCTATGGGAATCGTTCTCCATAGGGAATAATAGAGTGCCCAGTAGACATTTCCCTCCCCCCCCACGCTTTCTAAAGGGGGGGAGGGCCTTCATACCAGGGAATCCCCCCTCCCTGCCCCCTCCCTCTCTCTCTCACACACACAAACACTTACCGTACTTGGTCTTCTTCCAGCAGAATGTGCTTGCTGGGAAAACGAAAGCAAGGCTCCACAGGAAAAGAAAGGGAGGGGCCGTTCTCCATGGAAACTGTTACTTTCCCATGAAGCCCTTCCTGTTTCCTGTGCAGCCTTAAAGGGACACATTTTAAAATGGATCAGAAGCTTTACAACATGATGCCTAAAGGTATGTTCTCTCCCCCCTCGCCCCCAGATTTTTTGAGAGCGGGGGAGGAGGACGCAATTTCGGGGGTCCCCCGCCAGGGCGGGGGGGTTGGGAAGCCTATCTGTGCCACCATAATGTTGCTTGTCTTGTAGACATGGAAGGTGCACTGTCAAACAGGGTAGCTGATGGCTGACGTGGACATCACTTTCCCTTATTTGAGGTTGTTAATGAACTGAAAAGACAGTCCATCTTTCTGATGGATTTTTTAATGTTATTTTGAGGGCTCTCCAGAGGTCTGAGAAATGCCACTCTCTCTCTGGCTAGGGTTCAGACAGAAGGGAGGTGAATCTCCAAACTTAGGAAATAATGGAAGCTTTGGATAAGTTGACAAAAGAGGATGAATCTGTAGGAAGTGTTTAAATGTACTTTATTGGTGTACAATGTATATATTTGATAGTTCCAGACAGGGTTTCCCCTCCCCCCCCCCAAAAAAAAACAAGAGGTGCTGGAACTCTCAAGAGAGAAATAAAGGAAAAACACATGGGTGCTCCTCATGAACTTTTAAATATTTGTTGAGAATTTTGTTTCCACAAATTGGTTCTGGAATTCCATTCCACCATGTTCCCCCAGAAAAAAAACCTTGGTTCCAGATAAAAAGAGGTTCTAAAAGCGACTTTTGAAGAAGATTGCATAAACGTGCTGTGATCCAGATGGCACATAAACTGCTGACAATTGGGACAAAGCACATCAGTAAGAGAAGTTATAAGGAGACATTTAAAGGTTTTCACACTGTTCATGTATGAACTGTTTATATATTGCACAAACAGAGGAGGTGCACCCCTGTAAGGACATTTAAGAACCTTATGTCTTGTAAATTGGAAGAACACTGTTGATTGGAAGAAGTATTTCGACTAAATGTTGAGAATACATATGGTTGTAAGAGAAATATAATATTATATGCATAAGTGTACATTACTAGAATTGTGACAGTATAATATTGGAAAATTTTACATGGGAGAATTGTTGTTTACTACCTGGAGACTGGCAACTCTATGCCTTTCTGCCCAGTCAGGGTCATCAAGGCAGCAATGCAGAGACAAGAGGTTGAACCCTTTCTACATGCAGTTACAATGAATTAACACATACACTGCATACTACTGTTAGCTCTAGGAGGGGAAAAGGCAGACAGGGGATGCAGATATTCAAGGGCTAATGGGGGTTGATTTTGTTAGGAAAAAAGACATGCAGAGAAGGGGGTTAGTCACCTCTACTCTGCTGCATCATGGCCTCAGTCCAAATCATTGGGGAAGTCAGAGCAATGTTGTCCCATCAGCTGTTTCCACATTGGAGGTGTTCTAATGACGTAGCCCTAGTATGGGGTTGCTTGTGTTCTGACATTTAAAAAACAGCGAAAATTTGGACCTCACCAATTTCAACTTCAACTACCAGATTCAAAAGAATAGGACTTGCCTTTTATAACAAGCCTAATTTCGCCATCCTCAGAGCTCCCATAGTCAAGATATTTTTTTTAATTTTTTAAATCTTTCAAAATGGCGGTCGCGACTTTTTACTCCTTCTTACAATTTTTTTCCCCTTTTAAAAACGTCTGAGGTCCACACAACTAATATGTCCAACAATATTTATCTTTTTATTCTCTTCTCAATTAATTCCAACAATTTTTAATGTCCTGAACACTTTAAAAACATTATTTTAATTTTAACCTCCAAGCAATGGTCGCCGATGTTTCTCAATGGTGTTATATTCCTAGAGTAGGTTTTCCATTCACTACTTCCTGCTTTACTTGCCACCAAATCTCATTCACCCTGGTAAGGAGATCTCACGATACTTGAAGTACTTCCTGTATTGCTTGAATGTGCTGCATGTCTGTGACGATGGTGCTCTTTTTTCAAAACCGCAAGTAGACCAAACAATAAATTCCTTTCCACTTTTTGCCACAATCCTTTATATTTACAAAGTCCAAATTTCAGCTCTTCCTCCCTTTTTCTTCCAAACCTCCATCATTTCAGCCCATCAGTACCTATGCTACAAGAATCTTGTTAGGGTGTTAGCAACATGGAGGGGGAAAATACTGTTCCTCTGTAATAGATTTATCTATCTATCTATCTATCTATCTATCTATCTATCTATCTATCTATCTATCTATCTATCTATCTATCTATCTATCTATCTATCTATCATCTATCTATCTATCTATCTATCTATCTATCTATCTATCTATCTATCTATCATCTATCTATCTATCTATCTATCTATCTATCTATCTATCTATCTATCTATCTATCTATCTATCTATCTATCTATCTATCTTATTGGATTAATAAACTCAGGGCGGCTTATAACAATATTTACAAATATTGAGCACTAACTAATTAAAACCTTAAACAGTATAACAATTAAAACATATTAAAACAATTTGATGCGAATGGTAGATTCCAATAACTTCTAACTAGATGCTTAACATGTGGAAATGGATAGGTGAAGCTTTTCATCTCATGGAGAGAAACATGGTAAATAACATGCCATTGAGTTTCTATCAAATGCACAAAACAATGAAATTGCTGAGCAGTCAGGTTAGAATGGATAAAAGGAAGTACTTTTTCACCCAAAGGGTGATTAACACATGAATTCACTGTCACAGGAGGTGGCGGCAGCTGCAAGCATAGACAGCTTCAAGAGAGGATTGGATAAACATATGGAGCAGAGGTCCATCAATGGCTACTAGCCACAGTGTATTGTTGGAACTCTCTGTCTGAGGGAAGTGATGCTCTGTATTTTTGGTGCTTGGGAGAGGCAACAGTGGGAGGGCTTCTAGTATCCTGGCCTCATTGATAGACCTTCTGATGACATCTGGGTTTTTGGCCACTGTGTGATGCAGAGTGTTGGACTGGATGGGCCATTGGCCTAATCCAACATGGCTTCTGTTAAGTTCTTATGTTGTGCCTTTAGCAGCAACATGATGTATAGCCTTTCATCAGTACCAGAGTTTACTTGTATGCTGTCAAAGGTTTTGCCTGCTGATAGCGATTCATCAAGTGACTGTTAAAGGCAGAAGAACTGTTCAAGCTGTGGTTTTTTCCCCTCTGGTCAGTTGGTTACCCTATTTTAAAGTGTCAAAAAGTACCTGAGTCAAACTACTCTAGACCCCAAAAAGAATCACTACTATCATTTCAGTTATTTATGGAAACTTCTGATACTACAGCTAGTCATGATGAAGCTATAAGGGTTTCCCAAATAACCCTTCCTTCCTTTTTCTCTACTATGCCTTTATCTATCCACAAATGTATGTACGTGTGTGTATGTGACTGAGGCGAAGATAAAAAAGTAAAGACATGGCTATTGATTTCACTGCTGCAACACCTCGGATAGCTTAACTGTATCCTGGGACATTTAACTGTGGTAATCTGAGTGCTGAAACCTAAAAGGACCTTTCTAACCTCCCAGTCAAATGCAGTACATACTATCACACTGTTCTTGTTCCTGAAGGGGTTTTGAGCACTCTTGAAATATATCCTTGACAGAGTACACGTCTGCAGCTCACTCATTCCACTGAAATGAGAAAGAGAATTCCCTGGCAAAGTCCTCTTGCAGATCCTTATAGAATAACAAGACTTTGGAACAGCGTTCATAAGTAACATTTTAAAAACTCTTTTTTAATTGGATCAACCAGATGTTAAAAGCAGGTTGCAAGTTTTTAAAGCTTACCAAACTCCAGTTGTGAAAGTCATGGTTGTTCTGAAAAGAAAAAGAGAAACAAAATTTAAAAAGATTTTTAAAAGATAAAACAAATGTTTTTGCTTCTTCAGGTTTAGCCATTGGTTCAGTGTTTTAACATAAATAGAATTTCTGATATACTGATTCACTTTCAGGACATTTGGAGGAGAAGCACATTTGGCATAAAGAAGCTAGAATCCTCTTTTCTAAAATAGTGGACATGTTTTAATTTGAATATAACAAATATTTTTGCCCAGCCTTCGTGAGTAGTAGGACAGCTTCTAAGTGAGTGAGTAGGCTAATCCTAAGAACACTTTCCGGAAAGTAGACCCCAATGAACAGTTCTGAGTAGGATTCTGAGTAGGATGGCCATGAATATAAATGCTTCTGTAGTTATAAAAGAATGAGCCCCATGACTGCAGTACTACAGTCCGAGGTCTCTGCTCATGACCTGAGTTGGGTGAAGAAGTACTTCCA
Organism: Heteronotia binoei; assembly: GCF_032191835.1. Lineage (NCBI taxonomy): Eukaryota > Metazoa > Chordata > Lepidosauria > Squamata > Gekkonidae > Heteronotia > Heteronotia binoei. Next base: position 69,262,109 of record NC_083227.1, read on the forward strand.
GCGGAAACTGGGTTCATGTAGCTGGCTCAAGGCTGACTCAGCCTTCCATCCTTCTGAGGTCGGTAAAATGAGTACCCAGCTTGCTGGGGGGGAAAGTGTAGATGACTGGGGAAGGCAATGGCAAACCATCCCGTAAAAGGTCTGCCGTGAAAACATTGTGATGAGACGTCACCCAGAGTTGGAAATGACTGGTGCTTGGCAGGGGACTACTGTTTTTTAGTAATAAAAGGATGTATTTACCTGTCTGTCTGTCAGCAGAAGGCATAACTCTACAGAAAATAAAGCTAGAAGTCTCAAAATTGGCCTCCAGATTCAGGAGGAACCTTTGAGCTGCAATGTGGATCTAGAACATGCTGGCCTAGGTTATCTCCAGAACCCCCTGCCCCATTCTGTCTGATATGAAAGTTAAGGTTCTCAGTTTGTGGCAGGCATAACTTAACATAAAATACAGCCAGGCATTTGAAAATTGGCCACCAACTTCAGGATGATCATGGGAGCTGCAGTGATAAGAAACAAAGGGGTGTGGTGGGGAGAGAATTTAACATCCTGGACCAGATTAGCTTTGAAACATCCGTATGAGATTTACAATGGAAACAAAGACGAAGCCAGGAAGGGGAGAACATAAGAGAAGCCATGTTGGATCAGGCCAATGGTTAATCCAGTCCAACATTCTGTGTCACATAGTGGCCAAAAAAACCCAGGTGCCATCAGGAAGTCCATCACTGGGGCCAGGACACTAGAAGCCCTTACACTGTTGCCCTCCCAAGCACCAAGAATACAGAGCATTACTGCCCCAGAGAGTTCCAACAATACGCTGTGGCTAATAGCCACTGATGCACTTCTGCTCCATATGCTTATCCAATCCCCTCTTGAAGCTGTCTATGCCTATAGCCGCTGCCACCTTCTGTGGCAGTGAATTCTATGTGTTAATCACCCTTTGGGTGAAAAAGTACTTCCTTTTATCCATTCTAACCCGACTGCTCAGCAATTTCATTGAGTGCCCATGAGTTCTTGTATTGTGAGAAAGGGAGAAAAGTACATCTTTCTGTGCCTTCTCTATCCCATGCATAATCTTGTAAACCTCCATCATGTCATCCCTCTGTCTATGTGAAAGGGAGAGTGAAAAATATCCCCTCTGATACAAAACAAAGACCTTCCTTGAACTATCAGAGCCAGTATGGTATCATTTCAGGAGTTAGCCATGTTGATCTGGAGCATAAGAGCTACATTTGAGAGACCAACAGGGTTTTTGAGGTAATAAGCTTTTCAGGAGTCTAAGCTCCCTTCATCAGATACTAGTAGAAATGATAGGTGGGAGGGAGTGTTGCAAAGAAAGGAGTCAGGATGCAAAGGTAAAATGTAAAATGTAATCAACCTGATGATGTCCTTATTCAGCCCGCTGCTGACCTAAGAGTGGTAGTCCAACAGAGAAGGAGAGATTACTAAGAGAGACTGCTGAACTTCAACTAATTCAGTAGGAAAGGGCAAGAGTCCCAATAACATCTTAAAAACTAACAAAATTGGTGGCAGGATAATGAGCTTTTTTTCATGAAAGCGAAACATGCAACAAATTTTGTTAGGGCGTTTTTGCACTGACCTTATTCAGGAGCGACGTCCCTCTTCACCGCGCAGCGTCTGCGCGGATTTCACACTAATTGCTCCGCAGAACCTGGAAGAGCTGCAAAGTCCCACGGCTTTTGCGTCGCAAATATAAACTGGCCAGTTTACATTTGTGCCGCAAAAGCCGCGGGACTTTGCGGCTCTTCCGGGTTCTGTGGAGCAATTAGTGCGAAATCCGCGCAGACGCTGCGCGGTGAAGAGGGACGTCGCTCCTGAGTAAGGTCAGTGCGAAAACGCTCTTAGTCTTTAAGAAACTACTGGACTCTTGCTCTTTTCTACTGCTACAGACAGACTAACGTGGCTATCCATCTTAAGTTCATTCACAAAATCAGAACAATTGACCTTCCCCCCAGCTGAATACTAAGCATTTCTCACTTGCTTTAATCAAGGTAGTTACATTTCACATTGTACCTTTGCATTCTGACTCCCTTCTTTGCAACATCTTCTAACTGAGATATAATCTCCAGGTGGGGCCTGGAGATCTCCTGTTTTTACAACTGATCTCCAGCTGGCAGAGATCAGCTCCCCTGGAGAAAATACAAATAAAACAGCCTTTGGTATGTAACTGGAAAATGTCAAACAAACTGGCACTGAATAATAGATATATTAAAGTATGGATACAGTACACAAACAACACATAATATCAAATACAGTGTGTGCACACTAGCAACAATATAATAGCTGCCTCATCTGGATCGGGGTGGCTCGGCGGTGCTGATGTTGTTAGACCTGTCGGCTGCGTTCGACACGGTCGACCATCGGCTACTGACGTGCCGCCTCGCCGATGCAGGGATTCAGGGGTTGGCCTTACAGTGGCTTTCCTCTTTCCTGGAAGGTCGGGGACAAAGGGTCGCAATTGGGGGGGAGCTATCCCAGAGGCGCACACTCGACTGTGGTGTGCCCCAAGGGGCGGTTCTCTCCCCGATGTTATTAAACATCTACATGCGGCCTCTTGCCCAGATTGCCCGAAGGTATGGGCTGGGGTGTCACCAGTATGCTGATGACACCCAGCTCTATCTACTTATGGACGGCCGGCTGGTCTGCGCCCCGGAAAATCTTGACCGGGCATTACGGGCTGTGGCTGAGTGGCTCAGACTGAGTGGGCTGAAGCTAAATCCTACGAAGACAGAGGTCCTTTGCTTGGGTCGCCGCGGCCCGGGGGGGGGGATCCCCCTGCCAGCTTTTGATGGTGCGCCGCTGACGGCGGCGGACAGAGTCAGGAGCTTGGGGGTGCTGTTGGAGCCTTCCTTAAAGATGGAGGCTCAGATAGCAGCCGCTGCCAAGTCCGCATTTTTTCATCTTAGGCGGGCAAGGCAGCTGGCCCCCTTCCTGGAGTGTGACGACCTAGCAACAGTGATCCATGTTACGGTCACCTCGAGGTTGGACTACTGCAATGCCCTCTACATGGGGCTGCCCCTGTCCTGGACTCGGAAATTGCAGCTGGTGCAGAATGCCGCGGCCCGGCTGTTATTAGGTCTCCCAAAGTGGGGACACATTCGGCCGGGTCTTCGGACTCTGCACTGGCTTCCAGTGATGTACCGAGTCCGGTACAAGGTGCTGGTTATTACCTTTAAAGCCCTATATGGCCTGGGACCTGCCTACCTGAAGGACCGTCTCTCCCCACATGTTCCCCAGAGAGCACTGAGGTCAGGAACACAAAATCTCCTCTCTATCCCCGGGCCAAAAGAAGCCCGCTTGAAAGTCACCAGAGAAAGGGCTTTCTCCGTTATGGCCCCCGCATGGTGGAATCAGCTGCCGGAAGAGGTGAGGGCCCTGTGGGACCTGGTTCAGTTCCGCAGGGCCTGTAAGACGACCCTCTTCCGGCTAGCTTACACCTAAGCTGGGATGAAAACTTGATGTAACTGGCCAGCCATCTGTTTATATGAAATGTAATGTTACTGGTTTTTAAGGTTTAATTGTTTTTATCAAATTGAAATGCTACTGGTTTTTAAGGTTTTAAATGTTTAAGTATCTAATTGTTTTATACTTAAAATTGTTTAAATTTTATGCTTGATTAATTGTTGGAAGCCGCCCTGAGCCACTTGTGGGAAGGGCGGGATATAAATCCTGAATAAATAAATAAATAAATAAAATTTCTGTGACTGTCTCTTTAAATGCGTCTTCAGTTGGATCCACGTAGTGTTCTCTTCCTTATAAATCGCCCCAGCGAAATTACTAAAAGTCTGGAAGATAACATGAGAGAAGGTGCACCTGGAAATCCACGGTAAATTCACCATAGAAGAAAGATAAATGGAACAGGATGGCTCTTCAAGACACAGTTTTGACTCTTTGTCAGCCTGGACTCTCTATTTACACAACATTCTGGGGGAGCCACAGAGAAAAATCTTCACATTCAGATCAACATATGTGTGCTTCCAGTCTCTGCACCCGGCTCAAAAAGGTTGGAGAAACCTAGCTTATGCCCTGAAAAATTTGTTGGTCTCAACAGTGACACTGGATTAAAATGAAGCTCCTCTATTGAAGACCCGCACTATTACCCTTAGGGTTGCCAACATTCAGGTGTGGCCTGGAGATCTTTGGGAATTAGAATTCATCTCCAAACAACATGCATCAGTCCCCATGGATAAAATAGCTGCTTTGAAGAGTGAACTTATGGCATTTTACTCCACAGAGGTCCTGTCCCACACCCCCAAACCCCAAGCTCCACATCCCCAAATCTTCAGTTATTTTACAACTCAGAATTTTGATGCCACAGAACATCCACTCGCAGAGGACCACCATTTTGGATCATTGTACACATGCATATTTTAACATGGGCCTAGCAATGGAAAACTGAATCTGGATCAAACTGATATCAAAATGACAGTGAGTCATGCTGAGAGCAGGCAAAGAATGTGAATCATGTGATTCATGTGAACCATTAATCATGTGAAAGCCACATCTCGCAGGAGTCAATGGAAGGGCCTTTTCCTCCAAGGGCCTAAGCTTTAGATCTTAAGGGGCACCCTCATCTGGCGTTACTTAGGGCTTTTTTTGAGCAGGAATGCAGTTCTGGCTGGCTTGGTGTCAGGGTGTGTGGCCTAATATGCAAATGAGTTCCTTCTGGACTTTTTCTACAAAAAAAAAAGCCCTGACCTTATTAATGACTCAAATAATCAAGACAGTGAGCAAAAGGCCAGCCTCAGCCATTTCCTCTTTATCTTAAATTCTGGAAGGGAAACGTTCTTCCCCTACACCATCATATAAAGTACTCAGCCATCTACTTGCCTATCTAAACTCTCAAAGAACATTTCTAAAAGAACATTTCTCCTTGATACTTTTACCTGAAGTGCAAAAGAAGAAAAACTCCCCTCCACAGTGCACCCCCCCAAAACCCTTTTCAAATTAGCTCATCTCCAGAGAGATGGACTTTTCATCATTCTTGCATCTCAATGCCAACTCTATTCTCCCTCCTCAATCTTACCAATATAAATTTATATAAAAATATATCCTTCAGTCCATTCAATTTGTAGCAGGCTACCCCAACTGTATGGTTGACTTTTCTACTTTTCCACCCCATTCGGCTGTGCTTCTCCAGTCTGGTCCAGTTCCCTCTCCATATTTGCTCCCCACCCCCCAATCTTCAGGAGGCATGCGTGTATGCCTTCAATTTCCCCCTTTTATTTCCTCCCTTAGTAAAAGGTAGTTTGTTAGGGAAAGGGTTTAAGTTATATTTGTACTTCAGATATGCATTTGTTTCCTTTCTGTAGCACCTCTGTTTTTATTTTCCTGATTTAACTTGTCCCCCCCGCCCCCGGTTAATCCATTCCTTTTCTTGTTTAAGCAGCTTATTCCCCTTCGTTTGTTTTGAGTGCTGGTCTTTGGCAGCAGTCAGACAGGCAGTTTGGCCCAATATAGTTACTGTTACCTTACGGATTAAATAGGCTCATTCACACAGCCACATCTGGCATCCATTCCCCAGTTGTACTCACCCTGTCATATGATTAGCCGCATGCAGAGTAAACAGCCACTAGAGAAAATTTGGTATTCACAGATGCCCATGCATTCATCCCATGTTTCTGGATGTCTGAACATATGGGAGTGCACACAAAATGGATGGGAAGTCTGAACTCTCCAATCAGTTCCAGGTGGGTTCCTCCCCATTTGCAACATGTGCATAAGCATATGCGCCAGGAAAATGTTTTTAAAAAACCAACCTGAACCATGCTGTAAAGGTGCCTCAGGGTACAATGTCTGACCATGATTCTCTGTTCCCAAATGAAATGGAGAGATTAGAAGTGTGCCCATACTGTGCCGACCTTCCAGTCTGACTGCAGCCTCTATCGTGACCCCTGTATACACAGGTTATGGTCTTGATAATTATTACCCCGTAATATACATGTTTCTTCTTTGCTAGTAGGAGGGCGTTTTTGCTGGCTATAAGGGGCTGCACATGTATTAATGATCTGGGTAACTATTGGCAACCCTGGCTACTTCTACTGAATCTACTGGGGATAAAGGCAGCAGAAACAGGAAGGGTGGAATATATGCTCTCCTTTACAAAACAAAAGGGGGGTTAAAAACTCCCCTGAGGCATCAGAGCCAGTTCAGAGTGGTGGTTAAGTGTACGGACTCTTACCTGGGAGAACTGGGTTTGATTCCTCACTCCTCCACTTGCAGCTGCTGGAATGGCCTTGGGTTAGTCATACCTCTTGCAAGAGTTGTCCTTGAAAGGGCAGCTTCTGTGAGAGCCCTCTCAGCCCCACCTACCTCATAGGATGTCTGTTGTGAGGGAAGAAAAGGAGATTGTAAGCCGCTCTGAGACTCTGATTCAGAGAGAAGGGCGGGATATAAATCTATGGTTGTCTTCTATGGTCTTCTGTAGTGTTTAGAATGTTGGACTAGGGTCAAGGAAACCCAGTTCAAGTCCCCAGTGTGCCCTGAGAGGCTGCTGAGTGTCCTTGGACCAGACACACAATCTCAGCCTCCTCTAGCAATGATGTTCTAGTCTAATAACAGACTTCCCCTAAAAACTTTATTATTATTTTTTTTTTAAAGCAGATGATCTATCATGAATCTTTTGAATTGTGTGTTTATTCCTTAGTGGATTTTTATTCTGCCCTTCCTCCAAGGAATTTAGCAACATACACAATTTCTTCCTCTTCCATTTTGTTCACACAACAACTGTGTGAAGTAGGTTAGGCAGTGTGTGTGTGTGAGAGAGAGAGAGAGAGAGAGAGAGAGAGGAGCAAGATCACCTAGGAGGTTTCATGGCAGAACATATATGCACATATGAATCAGACCCTTGGTCCATCCAAGTCAGTATTGTCTTCTCAGACTGGCAGCGGCTCTCCAGGGTCTCAAGCTGAGGTTTTTCATACCTATTTGCCTGGACCCTTTTTTGGAGATGCCAGGGATTGAACTTGGGACCTTCTGCTTCCCAAGCAGATGCTCTACCACTGAGTCACCGTCCCTCCACCACACCAGAGATTTGAACCTGGCTGTCTCTTATTGTACTCTAACCCCTGCACCACACTGGCATGCCATTTGACCCATAGAACTCCTAGTGATGGGGATGCCAGAGTTGCTGCTGCTTTTACTTTGTGGAACATTCATTGCTCCCAACCAGTGGGACTTGTAAAATGCTCATTAGGAAAGTACCAAGGCAACCCCAAGCTCAGCCCAATGTGGTGACAGGAACCATCCCATCTCCAATGCTTCAGATCTTTTTTTTCACAACATCACACCACAAAGTACCATGGGAATCAAATCCCAGCATACTGTATTTACAGTGCAATCCTAAACTGAGTCACACCTTTCTAATGCCATAATGCAGGGGTGGCCAACAGTAGCTCTCCAGATGTTTTTTGCCTACTACTCCCATCAGCCCCAGCCATCAGCCATGCTGGCTGGGGCTGATGGGAGTTGTAGGCAAAAAACATCTGGAGAGCTGCCTTTGGCCATCCCTGCCATAATGGGCTTCAAAGGGTGTAACTCTGTTTAGGATTTGACTGTCAGTGCCCTTCTCCAGTAATCCCCATCAGCAGAAAGGTCACAGAACCTGAATGTGGACAGGAGGAAAAAAATAGTTATGTAATGTCAGCTTCTCATCACTGCTGATGTAACAGCTCCCAAGCATGGCTGTGCACACCTTCAGTAGCCTAGATCTCCATGTCCCTGGAGGAGCTACAGTAATGCCCACTTTAAATGCTCTACCTGCTTGTCAAAAGGCACACCTAAGAGTAATTATGCCTTGACAGAAGTCTGTGAATATTTTCTTCCAGTTACATAAGGGGAAACTGGGTTACATTCTGAAGGTGGGGGAGATCACAGGAATGGGTATGGGGGGAAGGGAGTGCAAAAGACACTGTGCCACATGGATTTGACAAGTAAATTCTTCCATTCTGAGGGGGGAAAAAACAGCTGACTTCATTTCTCTCCCCTTGGTATTGAAATAGTTGGCAAGGAAGGAATATAAAGGAAAATCCAGGGATTCTCTCTTGCCTCCTCAAGGCCTCTGCTCTGCTCTCCTCTCCTGCAGCAAAACCATACCAGCAATGGTTCTCTCTTTGCTGGCCCTATTGGGAACACCTAGCAGTTAACTACCCACACGAGCATGCTTTACAGTATGATGCTAAGGAGGTGCAGCAGAGACAGGTATAAATAAAAAAGGAAGAGCCGAAGGTACAGTAGGAGTCTTTGTCCTGGAAGGAAATGGTATGTTGTATTGGTTTCTCCCTTGTGGTGATGTGTATACATAACCATAGCAGTTGGACTAGGATCAGGGAGATCTGGATTTGAATCCCTGCTCTGCCATGGAAGTGTGCTGGGTGACCCTGGGCTACTCATTCTCTCTTCATAAATTATAGATAGCACAGATTGTGTCTGAGGTCTCCAGTGCAGGTTCTCTTAAATTCCTTAGGTAATACATGATTTGGATTTAGGGTTGTCTTGGCACTGCTTCACAATCAATGGGACTCTGGTGGGGGGCACTGTCAGGCACCGGTGTAAAAACCCAAATGGGACCTCATACCTCTGAAGGAATTGTCAGAAGCTCTATGGTAAAACCATAGAATTTCCAGTAATTCCTGTGGTGGACTGGCATCATCCATACAGTTTCCCATAAATGATTTCACGCTGTTGCAACATGACAGTGATTTTGTAAGATTATTTTTCTCCTGCTGGCTGCATGACCAACTGCAGGAAACAAGGGAGGGGGCAGGACATTCCCTGCCCCAGCAGGCAATTGGCAGTCTTATTTGCATTGGAGTTGTAGCACTTATGAAGAAGGGGCTTGGGAGAAAGGGGAGATCCTAAAGTGCACACAATTTGACAAATAACACATATGTAACTGTTACAGTAGGGCCAGGGTGGGGAACCCAGACCCAAACTGCACTCTCCACAATGTGTTGTTTGAAGATCAGGTGGAGAAAGGGAGAACAATGTCAGAAGTTGCTTTTGGTTCCGGTTGGAGAGAAAAGGGGGGCATAAATAAATAATGTATGCCCCTCAATATTGGACAAATGCAAAGAAAGAGAGGGAGAGTTCAGTGCAGCAGATCCAAATTTTAATCTCTGCAGAATTTGCCTCAGAGCTGTTATGGCTGGGGCTGCTGTAGTGATTAACCACACCCTTCCACTACCCTGTTAGCTTCACCTTCCCAGCAAAATACCATAGTTTTACTACAGGTGTGGTTGGGACAGACAGCAGCCGAGATGAGAGAGAGGGCAGAGCTGAGCCCTGCTGGAACACTGGCTGCTCTGCCCTGGTACATGTGAGGCCAGAAGCTGGATTTTAGAGGCCAGTCCTTCTGTTGTGATGTAAGAAACATGGGAAACTCATAGCAGGTAAGTCAGCTCACACCCACTAATGAGAATGCTCTCCAGTCAGTTGAAAAAATAGACAATGAGCAAACTCAGCTATGGTGTAATTCTTCAGGATGTTCATTGCATGAGGCACACTGTCATAGGGTTACCAACCTCCAGGAGGTAGCTGGAGATCTCCTGCTATCGCAACTGATCTCCAGGTGATAGAGATCAGTTCACCTGAGGAAAAGGGCTGCTTTAGACGTTGGACTCTATGGCATTATGCCCCAAAATCTGCCCTCCGCAGGCTCCACTCCCAGGAAATCTCCAGGATCTCCAGGTATTTCCAGACTCAGAGTTGACAACCCTAACACTGTGGCATGGATTGGGGTGTGATCTGGTGAGAAGAAGAAGACTGCAGATTATACCCCACCCTCAGGGGAAAGTATAGATGACTGGAGAAGGCAGTGGCAAACCACCCCGTAAAAAGTCTGCTGTGAAAATGCCGTGATGTGACGTCACCCCAGAGTTGGAAATGACTGGTGCTTGCACAGGGGACTACCTTTACCTTCTCTCTGAATCAGAGACTCAGAGCGGTTTACAATCTCCTATATCTTCTTCCCCTACAACAGACATCCTGTGAGGTGGGTGGGGCTGAGAGGGCTCTCACAGCAGCTGCCCTTTCAAGGACAATTCTTGCAATAGCTATGGCTAGCCCAAGGCCATTCCAGCAGGTGCAAGTGGAGGAGTGGGGAATCAAACCCAGTTCTGCACACTTAGCCACTACACCAAACTGGCTCTCAGGGAATAGGATGGGGAGGTGCAAGTTTTGGAAGATCTCACCCATACTGATGCCATTTTCCTTCTCTCAGCTGCCCATGATCACCATTCCCCCCCACTATGTTACCAGAGGGGTGGGGTGAGGCTTTAAAAAATGATTTTTTCTGTAGCACTATAACAATGAGAAGTGCAGCCCAATCTTATGTGGGTTTACTTAGAAGTAAAGCACATGGCATTCGGTGGGGTTTATTTGACCACAACAGCATGGAATTGCACTTTATTTCAATCCTCATAAAGTGTGCTTTTTCAGTGTCAAAAAATGTTATCTGTCCATGGCCCACTGCAAAAATTTGCACATTTTCAGAATTTCGCACAGCAGTACAAACATTATAGACAGCCATGTAGAAAAGTTTTTCTTTTAAAAATAACAAACCCAACTGTGTAGCTCTTTCCTAGGACCAACACAAATATCACACAATAAGCGCTCACACTCTTGAACTCCCCAAAATGCTTCAAAAAGATGGATTATAGTACTAGAAAAGTGGAGAGCGGGAGGGAATGTTTCCCCCCCCCCCATATGCATTCCTAATCTACAGTTTGTTGAGAGTTTTAAAGAACATGTGACAGACTTTATTGGACTAGATAGTAGCTGCAGTGAAATAGGCCTCAAGGCCCACTGAATTTAACAGAAAAATAAAAATTCAATAACCAAAGCCAAAAGTCAACAACTTTATACTAGAAGCAGAACTCTTTGTCAGGGTGGTTTAAAAAAAAAAGAAAGAAAGAAGGGAAATGTTCTAAGCTCTTATCTGAAGGCCACATAGATTAAAATCACACAATTCCATAGAAACATCATAAAAACATAAAAAAGAATAAACAGACTCAAGGTGTTTGGAAGTACAGCAATACAGTGATCTCCTAATTAGAATATACTGTGCTATTAGGTGATCAAGATCTTTTCAGATGACTTCTCTGAGGCTGGTTGCCAACTTCCAGGTAGGGCTTAGAAATCTTTGAGAATTACAGCTGATCTCTACACAACAGAGATCAGTTCCTGTGGAGAAGATGGCTGCTTTGGAGGGTGGACTCCATGCTATTATACCCTAGGGTATGATCCCCAAACTCCCCCAGGATCCACCCCACCCAAATCTCCAGGATTTTATGGACCTAGAGTTGGCAACCCTCCCCCTCTCAAAGGACTTTATTATTTTTAAAACTTTATTTGATGTAGACATAAATCTTTATTCTATGCAGAAATACATTTCTTAGGGTTGCCAACTCTAGGATGGCAAATAGTTGGAGATTATGAGGGTGGAATTTAGGGGGAAAGGGGTTGGGGGAGGGGCAGAAACTCAGTGGGATACAATGTCACAGATTCCAGTCTCCAAAGCAGTCATTTTCTCCAGCGGAATAGATCTGTCACCTGGAGATAGATTCTAATTCTAGATCTCCAGGTCCCACGTGGAGGTTGGCAACCCCATCCTTACTGCCTCTGCAGCCTTAGTGCTCCATGAGCCTTTTCCTTGCAGCTACTGCTCTTTGAATGCCTTTGGTCTCTCTCACCTGCTCCAATGCAAATGGTTAATGCAAATAATTCCTAGGAGCATTCCCTGTAGGAGTTTCAAGCTGCAATGCTCAGCGTGCTTAAATCCTGTTGAACTCAATAGGATTGATTCCTGCATATTTTTTTTTAAAACAAGGCATACTAATAAGGATATCTCTTAAAATGTTTTTCAAAAGAGCTGTGCTTCTGAGGCCTCAGTGACTGAAGCTGGGTGTCAAGGCAGCACACACAAGCTGCAAGGGAGATAGGGAGTGCCTCGCCTTCCTCAACAGGGTAGGCTAGGAAGGAGGACTCGCCCGTCCTTCCTTGCTGGGGAGGATAATGCCTGTTAGAGTGGGCAGAATTAATCACAGGGAGGTGAAAAGCTTGGCTGCCTTGGGGTGGAAAATCTCTGGCAGTTGCTTGCGAAAGGTCTTTCGCTGCCCAAGAGCAAGGCACATGTGCTCAGCGTGAGTGCCAGCAACTGCTTTGCATGTGACAATTGCAAGCCAAGACTACTGAGGTGTTTCCCGCTGAGGGGAGCAGGGGGAGGGTTTCCAGTCAGGCTCCAGAATGAGAAGAACCTTGTGAAACAACAGCGTGCAGGTTGCAAGGGAACAGAACTTAGGTCACCTCAGTCAAACGCTTTCTTAAAGACAAAGAAACGCTTTCTTAAAGACTGAACTTTGCACGGTGGTGTTTGTGGATTGAATTTTATTTTGTTTCACTTTTTTGCAGATTTCAAAAAGCCTAACAATTAAGTTGTCCCCTAGATTCCAATAGGATTTACTACCAAGGAAATAGGAAGAAGACCAATGTTTTAAGCAGGGCTTTTGGGGTAGAAAAAGCCCAGCAGGAACTTATTTGCATATTAGGCCACACACACACACAATGTCAACATTGTCTCACACAGGACTTTTTTGTAGGAAAAGCCCAGCAGGAAATCATTTGCATATTAAACCACACCCCCTGACACCAAGCCAGCTGGAACTGCATCCTGCTCAAAAAAAGCCCTGGTTTGCACAGATAATCACTGCCTTCATTAGCTAGGTTCGTGGTAGCCTCCAGGATTGGAATTGCCTGAGGATGTTGCCAACTGCTTGGAGAGAAAAAAAAATGTCCTGTCCCTTTAATAGAGGCTTAATGGGATATTATTTACTTGGCAATATTATGCCCTGAAAATGGTTGCCAGTCCTGGGTTGGGAAATACCCAGATATTCTGGGGGTGAAGCCTGAGGAGAGGAGAGACCTCAGCAGTGTATAATGTCATAGAGCCCCCTCTACAAAGCAGCATTTTCTCCAGGGGAACTGATCTTGGTCATCTGGAGATTAATTGTAATAGCAGATCTCCAGGTCACACTTGGAGGCTGGCAACCCTATCTGAAAAGCCTCTGCTGCTCATTTCCACACATTAAGCCTCTATTTGGGCAGAACAGTTTTCTCTGGGCCTGAAGGCAAACCAGACATAGTGTCAAGCAATATTTTATCTTACTATGACTGTCTATGTTTATCAGAATATAACTGCCATACTGTAACTACTACTAACCCTAAAACAAAGCTGAGGCACATCAAAGTAGAGAATTAACTGGCACCTCTTTTGAGCCTCCTTGCTTTACTAACAAATGCAAGAATGTGCCTTTGAAGATAAAGCCTCCAGGGACAATTTCCCAGGCAGCGCCTGGACCCAGGAAGAGTAACCACAGGGGAGATAAAGAAGGGAACCGTGTGAACTTTCACACGTGAATATAGAAATGTTTAGTAATTGTAGCAATGTTTAGGGAACCTTTGATATGCCACATTTAAGTATGCATTCTGCTGTTACTCTGCATCAGTTTCAATTCTTGGTTCAATAGAAGCACATGGATTATCAATAAAACCATACTTTGTTTCAACTCAAGGACTGGTTACTTTGAGATCTGCTTGCTTGACACATAGTCCCATAACAGTTGGCCCTGGGAGGTCACTGGTGGTGGTGGTAGGGTCATCAGGTCCCAACTCTGCACTACGAAACAAAGGAGAAGAACGAACAAAGAATCCAATCGAAAGGCAAGATCTGTACAAAATTACTAATGAATTCACTTAATATAATACATTTCACACATAATTAATGTAAATTCATAAATAATCTCATCAATTTCTGGAAAATATACACAGTATCTCTTCACAATTGCATCAATGCTGTGAACTCAAACAAAGTGCTAGAATAATCGCAAAACCCAACTCTGCACTGGCAGGGGATGGGAAGGAGCTTGCCAGGAGTGGTGGCTTGGGACCACATCACCAATGTGATGCTGTCATGCAAAAGTAATATCATCATGCCGTGGATGTTGTGTGATGAAGCTCTGGTTTTTGAGCAAACTCCACGGTAAAATTGGGCTCAAACCATAGAGTTTTGCCCCAAAACTAGAGCATCACTGTGCAACATCCCCAGCATGATGACATCACTTCCACACAATGTCATCATGTCAGGGACATTGTGTGGGATTGTGGCTGTTGAGGGTATGGCTTTCCATGCTGGCTGGCAACAGGCAGGAGTCCATGACATTTGGGAATCCCCCGCTCCCACCTTGGGACTGGCAACCCTAGATGGTGGTGGTGATGGCAATTGCCCTCCAGTCACACAGTGTTTTCAAGGCAAGAGACAGTCACAAGTGGTTTGCCATTGCTTGCCTCCGTGTCGCAACCCTGGTATTCCTTGGAGGTCTCCCATCCCAATACAAGCAAGAGCTGCCCCCACTTAACTTCTGAGATCTGATAAGATTGGGCTAGCCTGAACTATCCAGGTCAGGGATGGAGGTCACTAACGCCGTGCTAATCTGGCCCACTCTTTGCCAGGGACTAAGGTCTGGGACTAGGAGTTCTTAGCCAGGCATTGAAACCCTCTCCAGGAACAACATAAGGGACAGTGGATGAGCACTAGCAGTCCCTGCAATTGACAGGCAGCACAGAACCTCTGGCTTGGTCAGTCCTGCTCTAAATAACTAGGAGTTTAGCTTTCTGCCTTTCCTAGCCAAGAAAGCATCACATCATTTATTTCTCTAGCCCTACAGCTCACACCACTGACTTCAGGATGTATGGACCTGGATTTATAGGGTTGGCAACCTCCACATGCTACCTGGATATCTCTTGCTATTTTAATGGATCTCTAGACTACCAAGATCAGTTCCCCTGGAGGAAATGGCAGCTTCAGAGGGTGGACTCCAAGAGACTATATCCTGCCAAGGCCCCTCCCTCACCAAACCCCACCCTCCACAGGCTCCACCCCCAAAATCTCCAGTATGCCCCAACCCAGAACTGGCAACCCAATGAATATAGGTACATAGTCCCTGGCCTGCATGGACATGGTATTCCTCCCTCCCTCCTCCCAGATTATGAATGGTAAGCAATGCATTCCAGTATAAGGTTTTGTGATGTTGCCAGGCATGCCCCTAGTCAGAGCTTCACTGCCTTGCTCTGGTTGGGTTCCCCATAATGTGCAGGTCATCATGATCCCTTTGTACAGTGGAAACTGGCTCAATTCTGTTCCAAATTAACATTTTTTTAGAGCAAGCATTAATTATTCAAGGCACTGGTTTAGACTATGTGAAATTCAGACTTCCTTCCATCCTGTATTCCCTGCTAAGGTATCTTTTGAGGAAATGTATTGCTGTTCACAATTTACATTGAATGCACATACAATTCACGCACAGTGTACACTTGATTTTTCTTTATATGTGCATTGAGTAATTTTCATTCACTTGTGTGACTTGAACTACACATTTATCAAGGCATTGGCCATCAATTTCATTTGTACAGTGACTATATGTTGCCTCTTTCTTCCAAACAAGATATATGCAGATACGTGCAAGATATACATGTGTTCGCTGTAATGTGAACAAGGCTTATGCTGTCCAATGTACATATGAAAAATGTCATGTGTGGCTAGCAGCAGTGTGTTGCAGTACTTGGTAATGCTTTTCAGCATATTCAGAAATTCACATAGAAATGGAATTCTGAACCTTAGAGACAAATTTTAATTAAAGTTGTGATTTTAAGTGCAAGCTATTTAGCCAATCTTGTTGAAAATGGAGAATAAATATATTAAATTAATAGATAAACTAAGATACGAAACCCACAGAGAGACTCTAAGAGCATATCTGAGCGAAGGGACTCTGGCTTCTCCTCCTTATAAATCTTTTTACATGTGTAATATCTGTGTCTTGCATCCTGGGGGATCAGTAGACCCGACATCATACAGAAGGCATGGTCTTCAGTTCTAAGTTGCCAACCTCCAGGTGAGGCCTAGAAGTCTCCTGGAACTACAGGCCACAGAGTCCAGTTTCCCTGGAGGAAATGTCTGCTTTGGAGGGTGGACTCTATAGCTTTACGCCCTACTGAGGTCCCTCCCCTCCACAACCTCCCCCCTCCCCAGGCACTCCCCCCCAAATATCCAGGAATTTCCTAACCTGGAGTTGGCTACCCTATAATCAGTGCACATTGCTTCACCTTTCAATAAACTACAATAAGGAACTGACTGTGCAGACAGCTCAGAGCAACAAGAACTCTTGTGCTCTCTTCCCTTTCTTAGCAGAAGACGAAACAAGACTGGGCATGATTTTGCCCACAGCTGCAGAAACAGTTCTGGTTCGATCGAATGATTTTCTTGTTCTTTTTTTTTTAATTATTATTACTTTAAAAACCCTCATTCACTGCTAAACCACATCCTTCCCTGGCAAGAGTCAAGGATCAACACAGTGAAATCAAAACTAGGTCAGGCCTTCTAACTTTCCCCCTTCTATCTCAGAAATCTATATACTGATTGTGTCACTTTGTACGTACCAAGTCCTCTTGATGTTTCAGGTAATACTCTATCTAGATTATAGACAATCCTCTCCAAGTCCCAGCATCAAAGTAAGATCAGCTGTAGTTGACTAAGCTAATGCAGTGAGTGCATAAGTCTGCACTGACTACCAGATGAGGAGCAGTGGCCTGGAAATGTGATCAGTGAAATTATCTTTAGAACGACTCAGGGTCAAATCAGACATGATACTAGAAGAACTGTGAACATGCCCCTAGTGCACTTCTAATTGCTGAACAGGGGAAAGGGAGTGCCTTGTATTGGAGTTCCCTCCCAAGCCATTTGGAAGTGGAAACTGCCATCAAGTTGCAGCTGACTTACAGCGAGACCTGTCCACTTGGAGAAAATGGCCACTTTGGAAGGTGAGTTCAGTGGCATTGCACCCCATTGAAATCCCTCCCCTTCCCAAACCCTGCCCTCCTCAGGCTCCACTCCCAAAATCTCCAGGTGTTTTCCAATTTGAAGCTGGCAACCCTACCTGTAGGGTTTTCAAGACAAGAGAAGTTCATAGGCGATTTTTACCATTGCTTGCCTCTGCATAGTGATCCTGGCATTCCTTGGTGGTCTCCCATTCAAATACTGACCAGGGCTGACCCTGCTTGGCTTCCAAGATCTGGTGAGATCAGGCTACTCTGGACCATGCAGGTCATAACCCATACCATTGACTTAATTTCAATGAAGCTCCTTTTTTCCTTGCTGGTGAAAACAAAGAAACACTGGACATTTTAGGTTGTAAAACAAAGAGTTAAACCCTCCCCCCCCTGCAATTTCTGAAGAGAATTGGGAACTCCTAAGACTGCTATTTAGCAGTTTTAAAAAATGTTGGTGATCCCTTCATGGATGTTCCAATATCTCATCTGGTTTGATCCTGAGTAGATGGGTCTTGATTGAATATGATCACCACAGCTGGGCTCAGGAAGGCAGATTGGCTGGTGATCTTATGAAGGGATGATGGAGAGAATGTATAATAAGCATGTTTGTGCTACAATACCAGCATTACTGCAAGCATTGTGCTAAGAGGGAAGCTGAAGTTATCTGGAGGTCATTTATAGCACCAGGAGATCTTGTGGAAACACCTGCAGGCTGCCAATGCTATCCATAAACCCAGGGCTTTTTTTTTTTAAGCAGGAACACAAAGGACACAGTTCCAGCTGGCTTGGTGTTGGGGGTGTGGCCTAATAGGCAAATGAGTTCCTGCTGGGCTTTTTCTACAAAAATAGCCCTCCATAAACCATCCAGGTTTGTGTACTGACACCCTCTAGAGAAGACAGAGGGGATAAGGAAAATGATTTACAAAATGAACAAGGCATTATCATCATAGGGATAGCAGTCATATTTTTCAAAACATCTACAACAGTGATCAAACTTCACAGATTAACTCCCCCCTCCACAATTTATTAAAACAACCCTGTTTAAAAGTGCTAAAATGTTTAGGCTGTGTATATTAAAGGATAGGTACCCACAATATGCCCACTTCTGTTAGAGATTTTTGTTTTGCACTGCCTTGTGAGAAAAGTTTGTTTTCTCAGGAATCGCAAGCTGTAGTTTGAATGCTGAGAAAGTAACCAACATTCCAAGAATGGAAATGCAACATCTGTATTCCCAGCAATCAGTGTTGCAGATGTGGAGTGATCTGCCCGTACAAGATCTTAGTCAGTATTAAAAAAACAAACAAAAAAACCCAACACCAACAAAAACCTTGTAAGGTTATGATAATAATCATACTTATTTGGAATCACAATTTGTTTGAGAAATACAAATTTCCCTGAAAACTGTGGAATATACTTCATGGGAGGTCTTGAGGAGGCTGCATTCATTAATAGTGATAATTTAAGCTGATGTGCTATCTCTGTAAGGGCTTGGAACAGGTAATCCTTACCATGTGGAACATATTCCCAAACTGTTAAGATACGTCATAAATGAGTATGCAATTACAACAGCAGACATCTCTGCATTTGAACAGATGCTGAGACCTTTCAGGTAGCAAATTTTGAAAAGAGTGGGTGACTATCTTGTTGGACTCAGTTTCATAAATTGAAGCTACAGTGATGTCTGGTATGGTATTATAACAGCTCCTTCCCTTGTTAAATACTTGTGCTCAGCCCCAGCAATGATACAATATGGAAGCAAGTTCATATGCTCAGAGTCTGTAAGACAGAGCTCTTCTGCCAGGCTTTGAATTGATCCAGCGGGTGTCCCCTGAAGTCATCGCTTCCCCCAGCACCTTATCAGCATCTTACCATTTAGATGCTTAAGTAATGTTGAATACTACTTTGATAATTCTGTAATTTTATAGATTTTGTAATTATGATATTGTCCAGTCTGAATGTGGTTTGTTTAATGTTTCTGTAAGGTTTTAATGTTGTAAGCTGCCCAGAGCCCGCTTGCGGAATAGGGCAGGGTATAAATAAAAACATTAAAATAAAGTTTAGGAAATAGTACCGAGCTGCTGAATAGTACTGAGCTAAGTTATGCCTGCTCATAACCCAGCTCAAAGAAAGTACAGCAGTCACATTGTGTGATGTTTTACAAACAGAGAGGGGAGGGGGCACACAAAACCAGCAGGGAGTTTCTGTAGTGTCTGCCATCCCCAGGGAGTTGTTTAGTCATCCATGTCTCTGTGTGTGCGTGCAGGAGTATGCCTGCATGCATGTGACCAGGGATTGGAGGGAGGGAGGGAGGAAGGGAAGAAAGGCTTTTGGGACTTCACAGAAGATTAAAGATTTACTGTGACCCCTGAATGAGCTCCCAGCCTGCTAATCTTGCCCTGATCCTATCTTACACCTAGGGCGGTTCCATTTCACTTTCTTTATAGCACTTTCCTGATTCAGCCTACGCTCCCAGTCCAGACATGCTTTGGTGGGAATGCTGAAAGGCCACAAGCCTCATCGGCGAGCTGAGTTCCAGAGAACTGCATGGGGCGGTAGCTCACAAAGGGAGCTGGTGTGGGTAACAGATGGGTGAGCAGAATTCTTGGAAACCACTCCCAGCACGCTGCAGCTGCAGTGGTTGTTCAAATCACCGCGAAGGTGAGGTAGACAGGACAGAATGCTTGGCAGCTACACCCAGCATGTGAGAAAAGGACTGGCAGGCAAAGGGAGGGGCTCTAGGCAGACTATCAAGCAACTGGTTACAGCAGCATTTGGGACCTGGGCCTGGCAAAGCTCCTGTCCTAAAAGAAGAAGACTGCAGATTTATACCCCGTCCTTCTCTCTGAATCAGAGACTCAGAGCAGTTTACAATCTCCTAGATCTTCTCCCCCCCACAAGAGATATCCTATGAGGTGGGTGGGGCTGAGAGGGCTCTCACAGCAGCTGCCCTTTCAAGGACAACTCCTGTGATAGCTATGGCTAACTCAAGTCCATTCCAGCAGCTGTCTGGGAATCAGCTTTGTTTCAAATCCTCTGACTGGGAATGGATCCTGACTGGGAATCAACTTTGTTTCAAATCCTTTGCAAGCTATTCTTCTCTTTGTCTCATGCTTAACAGCATCCTTCCTGAACCTCAACAGTGGCTAGTTCAGCCCTGACCTGGATAGCCTAGGCAAGCCTGATCTTGGAAGCTAAGCAGGGCTGGCAACTATTTTATTTTATTTTATTTTATTTATTTTATTTTTATTTACATTATATTTATATCCCGCCCATTCCATACAGACTCAAGGTGGCTAACAGCACAAAATAGACAGTAAACAAAACAATATTAAAACAATAAAACAATCAGATAAATAACAACGGTGCTACTTCAGGCGGATTATATAACTACTTGGATGGGAGACCTCCTTGGAATACTAGAAGTCAGGAGGGCTGGGGCAGGCTTTATTTAGCCATCTCCCTGAATATCCTCCAGGCCCCCAGTACGGGTCAGTCACCAGAAGTTGCCATAACTTCCAGGTGTACACACACAAACTGCACCCCCCCCCCAAAAAAAAAAAGTTAATTTGATATGTTAAAGAAAGTGGTATAGCATTCACAGTGCTGGGCTGCCTGTGGCCCTCTTACATTGTCAGAAAATCTGTTGCAGGGACATTATATTTTGCAGTATCCAAGTGTCTGACTGAAGAATGATATGGTTGAGACTGAGAGCCAGTGTGGAGCATCAGACTAGGATCTGGGAGACCCAGGTTTGAATCTACCATGAATCAACCATTCTACCATGAAGCTTGTTGGATTTTCATCCAGTCATACACTTTCAACTTAACCTACCTCACAGGGTTGTTATGAAGATATAATGAGAACAATGTTGTAAGCGCCTTTGGGCCCCCATACATGAAGTAAATAAAATGCAACCATGCGGCCAAGGTGCGCCACCTTTCTGCTTCTCCCATCCAGGGCTTTTTTTTTTTTAACAGGAACACACAGGAACAAAAAAAGCCCTGCTCCCACCACATGATGTCCCTAGTAACAGCTGGGCAAGGCCGCCTTTCCTAGTCTTGTCGCCCCCCTCCCTTAGTGGTGACAGCCAAGTCCTACTGTCTGCTACTTGCTTCTGCCGGGATGGATATCTTGCCACCTACTAAGTAAGATAAGGTCATTTCACAAAAACTGATTCATTGTAGCCCAGTGAGCTGAATTTAGGCTTAATCCCTCATCTGTAATCGCCTCACTGGGTGGCCTTGGGAAGATCTCCTTCTTGATATCAAACATACATATTTTCCCCTTTCCATAAAAGACAGAAAAGGCATTACATGTGGATATATTGTTTATTTAAAATATACGCTTCCCCCATGGGGACCAAAGCAATTAACATCATTCTCCCCTTCTCTGCTTTATCCTTAGTTGTAAGAATAAAACGGAGAAGGGGCAAATGATGTTGTAAGCCTAACCTGTAAAATAGATTATTCTGAGAGAAAGTGACTGGCTCAAGGTCACCGAGCAAGCTACCATGGCAAAGATGGAATCTGAACTTTGGTTTCCCAGATCCCAGTGAGTCACTCTAACCACTACATAACACTACACTAGACGGCACTACACAGGCTCCTATCATGCCTGTGGCCCTGGTTTAAGGCTAGCACCAGTAGAACTTGAAAACTTAAAAGCATGTGTGTGGGGGGAAGGCACATGAAAACATCTTGGCAAAAAACAGGTAAGTCTGTTCCATATCACTGGAGATCACATTGCTGTACTTCTTGCTCTTATCAACAGTTTTGTGTTTGAATTCTTCTGCCTGGGAAAATGCTCAACTGACATCTCAGAAGGCAGGCTGTCCCCTCCCCCTCCCTACAGAGAACACGGCCAGAGGAGTGGCAATACATACTTCACAATGCTGCCCCTTAGCAACATACCTCAAAGATGAGGTGACAAGGAGTTGTTTAAGTCCTGCTGCTGGCTGAATCACTGTCCTATCTGATAAGCCAGGTGCCAGGAATGGCAGGTGATGCTTGTTCCAGTGACATGGAAGGCTCCATCCTCTGCACAGCACCCAAACTCCTTCACATATCAGAGGGTCTTGCCCCTTCAAATATAATCATGGGCTTCACATTCATTTACATTGTTTAAATACTGAGATTTGGTTGTCAGTCAGTGCAATCCTAATCAGAGTCATGCCCTTCTAAATGCATTGAGGTCGATGGGCATAGAAGGGTGTAACTCTGATTAGGATAGATCGGGTAGCTGTGCTAGTCTGTCTGTAGCAGTAGAAAAGAACAAGAGTCCAGTAGCACCTTAAAGACTAACACAAATTTGTGGTAGGATATGAGAAGGGCTTTTTTTGTAGCAGGAACTCCTTTGCATATTAGGCCACACACCCCTGATGTAACCAATCCTTCTACAGGGCTCTTCTTACAGGGCCTACTGTAAGCTCTTGGAGGACTGGCTACATCAGCAAAGTGTGGCTTATTATGCAAATGAGTTCCTGCTACAACCCCCCCCCCCGCGCTTCCGTGAGTCACTGCTCACTTCTTCGGATACTTCTTCAGAATGGATGGCACTGTAAATTCACTTCTGGGCTGTAAGTTATCATGTTGCAGACTATTTTTAAGCTTCAGCTACCCAATGGGATGTCCCCCTCCCTCTTTTAAAGTAAGCTCATCCCACATTGGAATAGAATTGGCCTTTATGAAAAGAAAATCTACAGTTGCTAATCTTGTGAAAACTATTTCTTATGAGAGTCATGGTGGTGGTGTAGTAACCAGAGTGTTGGGCAAGGATGTAGGAGAACTGAGCTGGAAACTCCCCTCTGCCATGGAAACTCCCTTGGGTGACTTTGGGCCAGTCACATTGTCAGCCTAACCTACCTCACAGGACTGTTTTGAGAATGAAAGCGAGGAAGCAAGAATGGTTTTGTAAGCTGCTTTGGTCCCCCATTGGGGAGAAAAATGGTGTATAAATAAATAATAAAATTGAAAACAAAGGTTGAAGCTTCATGTCTCATTCTGAGCCCAGCTTATCTTTCTACTCATTGCACAGCTCTCCCATCCACACATTTCCATGGCTTATATTCACTCTTTGACCTTTCCCCTTCCCACGCTGCCTGTAATGTACTGAGTGACGAGGTGTGTTGAAGGCAACATGCTTTATTAGCGAGTACATCACAAGGCAAGGCAATGCAGGCCGGGTCCCGATTATATACATACCCCGGAACAACCCTCAGTCTGGCCAGGTCCAATCCTGGCCAGTTAAACTTCCCGCCACAGATCTTGATTGGCAGAGCATATTTGCGGAGCTACATCCAGGGACCAGTGGACTTCCACTGGTCACCTCCATAGCGTCCGCTGTGTTGTAATTCCGGGACTGAAATGCAAGACACAACACTCCTCCACCCTAGTTCAAGACACAAAGTCTTTCAAGTAGGCTGGCGCCCTGCGTTCCCAGGTCGACCTCCTCGGGGTTATTTGGGGACTTGGAGCAGCCGCCATGGCTGGCGGGGCGGCTGGTTCCTCGTGGTGGGGTGACGCCAGAAAAGGGCTGTCCATCGCCTGTTGCTATTTCGGAATCTCCTCTCTGGGGGGGGGGGGGTGCTCCCTCCGCTGTGGTTTTCTTCCGCCCGCATAGTCGGTGCGGCCGGCATAGGCTGGGCAGCTTCCGGGGGTGTTGCTGTTAGTACTCCCCTGCTTCCTGCTCCCCCGCTCGCTGTTGGTTCTTCTGGCAATGTGCGATGGCGCAGCTGGTCAATATGCCTCCTTACATTCTGGCCCCCCTCCGATGAGACCTCATAGGAGCGGGACCCGGTGACCCGCAGCACCCGGGTGGCTAACCACTCTGGCCCGCTTGCAAAGTTCTTTGCGTATACTGGATCCCCTGGAAAGAATCCCTTAGCGGCTTCCCTGGTTTCGGGGGAACTGCAAAGATCCGTAGCCCGGTCAGGATGCAACCTGTCTAGCCTCGTAATCAACTTCCTCCCCATTAGTAACTCGGCAGGGCTTAACCCGGTGACAGGGTTGGGGGTGATTCTGTTATCAAATAGGAAGGCTGCCAGGCGGTGATCCCAATCTCCCTGTACAATGCGACCCAGGCCTCTTTTGTGGTGCCCACCATGCGCTCTGCTTGGCCGTTGGTGGCTGGATGGAAAGGAGCGGACCAAATGTGCTGGATCAGGTACCAATTCAAGAACTCCTGGAATTCCCGGGAGGTGAAAACGGTCCCATTGTCCGTGACGAGGGTCTCGGGAATCCCATGAGTGCAAAAGACCCTTCGCAAGGCTCTGACCACCGCCGCAGTGGAGGTTGAAGCTACGGGAATCACTTCCAACCACTTGGTGTATGCATCGACTAAGATAAAGAATATTTGGCCCTGGTATGGCCCCACAAAGTCTAGGTGTAACTGGGACCACGGCCTCCTGTTGGACTCCCAGCGGTGGACAGGGGCACTGGGCAGATCAGGTCGAGACTCTTGGCAGGGTTGGCATCTTCGAACCCACCCTTCTATCTCCTCATCCATCCCTGGCCACCATACATAGCTACGTACCATGGCCTTTATGCGCACTATCCCCGGGTGTGTTTTGTGTAGGGCTTCCAGCACTTGCTTCCGCAATGGGGGGGGGGGAACCACCACCCTGCTACCCCAGAGAAAGCACCCCTTGTGCATGGACAGTTCTTCTCTGCGTGATGCAAATGCCCTGAATTCTGCATCCAGTTTGCCCGTGGGCCACCCCCTTCCCACCCAGTCTAAAACACGTGCGAGGATGCGGTCTCTACCCGTGGCCCTAGCTACCTCAACAGCATGGAGGGGCCTCTCTGGTAGAGTCTCTACAAGCATCACATGGTGGGTGGGGGCAGGATCCGGGTCCACAGAGGGCAGTGGCTGAGGGCGTCCGTGTGTCCCATAGCTTTGCCGGGGCGGTGGACAAGGGCATATAGGTACGAGTTGAGGAACTGGTTCCACCGCAGGATGCACTGTGACAGAATTTGCGGTGTCTGGCGGTCTGGGGCGAGGAGGCCCAGTAGCGGCTTATGGTCCGTGGCGATCATGTAACGCCTACCGTACAGGTAGTCGTTGAATTTATACACACCCGCCACTATTGCCAAGGCCTCCTTGTCTATCTGGGCATAGTTGCGCTCCACGGCTGTCAGGGTCCTCGAATAATAGGCCACGGGAACCTCCCTCCCGTCCGGGAGTTGGTGCCCCATAACGGCGCCCACCCTGTACGGGGAAGCATCGCAAGCCAGAATCACTGGTAAGGATTCGTCAAAATGGTGGAGCACATCATTGGAAACAAGGAGGTCTTTGACTGCCTGAAAAGCGGCAGCCTGCTTCTTTTCCCAGACCCACGGGGTGTTTTTATCGAGGAGCTTATGAAGGGGTTCTGCGATGGCTGCTTTGTGGGGCAAAAATGAATGATAAAAATTTAATAATCCCAAGAAACTTTGTAACTCCATCTTGCACATGGGGGCCATGGCGTGGACAATAGCCATGGTCTTGTTGGCCCTCAGGTGGATTCCCGTGGCGTCTACTGCAAACATCAAGAACTCGACCCTTGACACCCCGAGGGTTCGAACACTTCTCCCGCTTTACTTTAAGTCCCACCGCCTGGAAACGGCAGAGTACCTCACGCAGACAGCTGCTGAACTCCTCAGCGTCCGGGGTGGCGATCAAAACATCAAAAAACGGTTGCACTCCGGGGATCCCTTTGAGAAGAGACTCCATTATGCTCTGAAAAATTCCTGGAGCCACACTAACCCCAAATTGCAACCGCCGCACCCGAAAAACTCCCCTGTGAATCAGAATGGTCTGGGCTTCTGCTGTCTTGGCGTCCACTGGGAGTTGCTGGTACGCCTGGGCCAAGTCCAGTTTCCCAAAAACCTTAAAGCCTGCTAGGGCTGCCAGTACGTGGCTGACCACCAGAACGTGGTATGGGTTGTCCTGAAGTGCCTTATTTATTGTGCCCTTGTAATCAGCGCATATGTGCACATCTCCATTCGGCTTCACTGGAGTGACTATGGGTGTTTCCCATGCAGCATAGGATACCGATTCTAGCACTCCCTGGGCCATGAGGCGGTCCAGCTCCGCTTCTATTTTTGGTTTAAGAGCGAACGGAACTCACCTGGCCTTCAGCCTTATCGGTCTCACGTGGGGATTGAGGGGTAAGGTGATGGGAGGCCCCTTGTAGCACCCCAGGGACCCATCAAACATTTCTGGGAATTCCCAGCACATGTGCTCGAAATTTTGCATTCGCATTTGTTGCACCCCCACTATTTGAATACCCAGCGGTCAAAACCAGGCCAGCCCCTTTAATGTGGTGAGCTGGCCTTTGACCACGAGAATGTCCAGCTTGCCCTTAAAGTTCTTAAACTCTACCCTTACAGTGGCCCAACCCAAAATCTGTACAGGGTTTTTTTGGAAGTCCCGCAGTATGAAGTCCGCCGATCGCAGCCAGGGCCAGCCACGGGGACAAAGTTTTCTTAGAGACTCCTCTGAAATTATGAAGATGGAGGAGCCTGAGTCCAGCTCCATTAGGCATGGAGCGCCCTCGATTAGGACCGACACCCTGACCTTATCTGGGGTGGTGGGGGGCAAGTTAATTACCTGCAGGCTAGTCGATGCGGTCAAGTAGGCATCAGTCGAGTCGTGGTTGGTGGACTGGCATCTGTGGGTGGTCTTGGCCTGGCAAGCCCGTGCTATGTGGCCCACTCTTCCGCAGTTCCTGCAGTTGTGATAGGGGCAGTCCCGGTGCACATGTGGATCCCCATAGCTGGCGCACTTGGTGCTGTCTGGTCTTTCTGTTGCTCGTGGCCGAGTGGGTGCTCTTGGCCCCATTCCTGGTTGGTGACGTAGCTAGTTTGCCTCCTCCTTCTCTGGGTTGCCCGGTGCCATCTCCTCCTGGTAGACGGCTTCCGCTCATGGGTTGTTGTAAGCTTTGGTTGCTCTCTCGAACGCAGTGGCTTCGTTGAAGGCGAGTTGGAGGGTGAGCTCTTCCTTTGTGAAGAGCTTTTGTTGCAGTCTTTTGTCTCGGAGGCCCCAGACGAAGCGATCCCTCAGGGCTTCATCCAGCTTGTTGAAGCTGCAGTTCCCCACGATTTGGCGGAGGGCAGCCAGGTAGACGGCGGCTGTCTCTCCTGCCCCTTAATCCCTCTTGTGGAAGAGGAATCGGTGGGCGATGATGGAAGGCTGGGGCAAGAAGTGCCTGGACAGGAGTCTGACTATTTCCTCGTACATTTTCTCTGTGATTTTCGTGGGGGCCGAGAGACCCTTTGCGATCTTGAATGTGGCCTCCCCACAGACACTCAGGAGCACATCTCTCTTACGGCTGTCATCTGTAATCATGTTTGCTCGTAGGTAGCAGTCGACCTGCTCCGTGTAGGTATCCCACCTATTGGGGTTGGCGGGGTCGAACTCTGCAAGGTGGCAAGTCGTCCCACTTGGGTTAGCCATGGCGGCAGGCGCTTCCGTCTCCCTTGAATGTGTGCCTTCCTCGTCTCCAGCCAGGTCAGCGAAGTCCCGCTTGGGGAGTTACCTGGCTAGAATCCCACCTTCATCGCCACTGTAATGTACTGAGTGACGAGGTGTGTTGAAGGCAACATGCTTTATTAGCAAGTACATCACAAGGCAAGGCAACGCGGGCCGGGTCCCGATTATATACATACCCCGGAACAACCCTCAGTCTGGCCAGGTCCAATCCTGGCCAGTTAAACTTCCCACCACAGATCTTGAGTGGCGGAGCGCATTTGCGGAGCTACATCTGGGGACCAGTGGATTTCCACTGGTCACCTCCGTAGCGCCCGCTGTGTTGTAATTTTGGGACTGAAATGCAAGACACAACACTGCCTTTCAAGCAGATAATACTATTCCAGTCATTTTCAGCATTCCAGAGTCACTGATCAGGGCATTCCTCAAGGAGGACAAAAGCAGACCAGACAAAAATCATGCCTCTCATCCTGTCCATGAAGAACAAATTGCAAGTTCATGCTGCAGCCTCTCTTTGCCTTGAATATGCATGGGGAGGTTTATTCCTTCAACCTCCAGTTGGTTTTGTCTATTTGAAATTGAGCATTTTAAAGGAGAAAACATATGACCTATGAGCATTTTAAAGGAGAGCCATCATGGTGTACTGGTTAAGAGTGGCAGACTCTTATCTGGAGAACTGGGCTTGATTCATTACTCCTCTACAGGAAGCCTGCTGGATATCTTTGAGCCAACCACAGTTCTCTCTGAACTCTCTCAGCCCCACCTACCTCACAAGGTGCCTGTCTGGAGAAGAAGAAGGGAAGGTGATTGTAAGCCACTCTGAGATTCCTTCAGATAGATAAAGGAAAAGGAAAGGTCCCCTGTGCAAGCACCAGTTGTTTTTGACTCTGGGGTGACACTGCTTTCCCAATGTTCAATTTTTTTAAAAAAACAACTCCTTTACAATGCTAATGGCAGAGTGTGGAAGAAAGCAGAAATGGTGGCCATGATGGTATGTCTGCTTCTATCAATCTTCCTTCACAATTCACAGCCTTGGGGGAAATCTGGAGGTTGGTCTTGGTCCTGTCTACATTCACTGAGAGTGACTGCAAGGCCCAACAGGGCTGGCCATTGCCTCATATGAACTTGCAACTTCAAACCAGTCCCAAGAATGTAGTGCAGTGCAAGAGAGTTCCATGACAAACATGAAGAGGTTTCTTGATTGTAACGTACTCAGTCCGGAGACGTGAGTAGGGCAACATTCTTTATTGGGAGCACGTTGCAAGAGAGCGAACATGCGGGCCGGGTCCCGCTTATGTACAGTCCCCGGTACAGCCTACTGGACAGGTCAGGCCAATCCTGACCTGTTAAACTTCCCGCCGCGGCTGGTGATTGGCGGGGGATTTCGCGCCCCGCGCTGGAGGCGCCTGGGACAGCCCAGTTGCCTCTGCGCATGGCGCGTAAGGCTGCCGATACACTACACCCCTCCCCCCCGGTTAATGAACATAGTCCTTAAGGTACGCGGGAGGTCGGCACTCCCTGGTGGACCTTCTGAGGAGGTCCGGTGGAGGCGGCGCGGCTTCCGCTGCTGGTGCGTCGGGGGGCTGTGATGTGGCCGGAGGCTGCGGGTCTGGTTCCGTCGGTCTCTCGGGCTCTGACGGTCCCGGCGCTTCGTGCGGTGGTGTAGCCGGTGTTGGGGCCGTGTCCTCAGGTTGGCCCTCGGTTGGCTCCTCCCTGGGCCTCGCCTCTTCAGTGTCCACAGGTTCCTCCAGTAGCGTGCGGCGGCGTAACTGGTCTATGTGCCGCCGTAATACCTGGCCCCCCTCGGTCGATATATCGTAGTGGTGGGACCCCGTTACTCGTAACACCCGGCCCGCCACCCATTCGGGCCTCCTGGGATAGTTCCGGGCGTATACCGGGTCGCCCACGAAGAAACCCCTGGCTGCGTCCCGGACCTCGGGACTTCCGCGGGTGTCTGGGGCCCTGTCGGGGTGTAGCCTATCTAGGCGGGTGATGAGCTTGCGCCCCATGAGGAGCTCTGCCGGACTGACCCCTGTGACCGGGTTGGGGGTGACCCTATTATCGAAAAGGAAGGCGGCTAACCTGTGGTCCCAGTCGCCCTGCACGATTCGGCTCAGGGCTTCTTTGGTTGTGTGGACCATCCACTCTGCCTGGCCGTTGGTGGCCGGGTGGAAGGGGGCAGACCTTATGTGCCTTATCAGATATCTCCGGAGGAATGCCTGGAAGTCCGCCGAGGTGAACGCGGCCCCGTTATCCGAGACTATGGTGTCCGGGATACCATATGTGCATAAGACCCTGCGCAGCGCTCGGATGGCGGCGGCGGATGAGGTGGACCCTACAGGAATGACCTCCAGCCATTTGGTGTAGGCGTCCACGATTATCATGAAGATCTGCCCCTGGAATGGCCCCGCGAAATCGAGGTGGAGGCGCGACCATGGCTTCCTGGGGGACTCCCATCGTGTGGCGGGGCGCTGGGAGGCTCGGGCCGCGTCTCCTGACATGTCTGGCACCTACAGCGAACCCCAGGAACTCCACCCGTGGGACCCCCAGCAAGCATTTCTCCCTCTTAACCTTGAGCCCCGCTGCCTGGAACTGGCGGAGCACCTCACGTAAGCGGTTGCCGAACTCTTCGGGGTCCGGGGCGGCGACTAAAACGTCATCGAAGAACGGCTGGACTCCGGGGATCCCTTTAAGAAGAGCGTCCATTATACTCTGGAAGTTCCCCGGAGTGACGCTTACCCCGAACTGTAGCCTCCTCAACTGGAAGGCCCCCCTATGTGTCACAATCGTCTGGGCCTCGGCTGTCTTATTGTCTACCGGAAGCTGTTGGTAGGCCTGTACCAGATCCAGCTTCCCGAAGATTTTAGACCCCGCGAGGGCAGCCAGGACGTGGCTCACCACCGGCACTGGGTAGGGGTTATCCTGCAGTGCCTTGTTTATCGTGCATTTATAGTCTGCACAGATCCGCACCTCCCCATTTGGCTTGATTGGGGTTATGATGGGGGTCTCCCAGGTGGCGTAATCCACTGGCTCCAGGACTCCCTGGGCCGTGAGGCGGTCTAGTTCGGCCTCTATTTTTGGCTTCAAGGCGAATGGGACCCTCCTTGCCTTGAGCCGAATCGGCCTGACCGTGGGGGTCTAGTGGTAGGGAGATGGCCGGCCCTTTGTAGCTCCCTAGGGAACCATCAAATACGTCAGGGAACTCTTGGCATATCTCCCCGAACCCTCTGGGCGTTAGGGTTTGTCCCATCCCCTCCAAGTGGATCCCCAGGGGTTTGAACCATGCTAGTCCTAGCAGGGTGGTAAGCTGGCGCTTTACCACCAGGATGTCCAGCGGCCCGTAGAAGGACCCCCGCTCGACTTGCACCCGCGCCCACCCCGCGATCTGCACCGGGTTCTTCTGAAAGTCCTGGAGTATGAAGTCCGCCCGTCTTAGTTGAAGCCGCTGGCGGGGGCACAGTTTCCTCAGGGTCTCCTCTGCTATAATGGAAATGGAGGAACCTGAGTCCACTTCCATTTGGCAGGGGTTCCCTTCGATGAGGACCGCCATTTTAATTTTGTCGGGGGTGGCGAGGGGCAAGTTCAGTACCTGAAGGGACGTGGAGTCTGTGGAGTGGAACTCCGCCGACTCGTGATGCGTGGTCGGCCTCCGGTGGTTGGGCTTGGCTCGGCAAGCCCTGGCGATGTGGCCGGTCTTCCCACAGCTCCGGCAGTCCCAGGTCCGGTACTGGCAGTCTCTCCGGTCGTGGGGGTCGCCGCAGCTGGCGCACTTGGTGGCAGGGACCCTCTCTGGCGCTGGTGGTCGATCGGGTGCTCGGGGGCACTGGGCTGCTCTGTTGGGCGGCCCGGCGGGGCGACGCAGCTGGTAGGCTTCTCCCTCCTCCGGGCGGTCGTGGTCCAGCTCCTCGTGGTGGACGGCGTCTGTCCGGGCCTTGGGAAAGGTCCTGGAGGTCCTCTCGAACGCCACGGCTTCGTTGAGGGCGCTCTGGAGGGTGAGCTCTTCCTTGGCGAAGAGCTTTTGCTGGAGCCTCTCGTCGCGGAGGCCCCACGTGAAGCGATCGGCCAGGGTGTCTTCCAGCTGGGGGAAGTGGCAGTTCCCGGCGATCCGCGGCCGATTCGCCTGCAGCCTGGTCCCTTTTGTGGAACAGGAACCGGCGGGCCACCCGCGACAGCTGAGGCAAGAAGTGGCCTGTGAGGAGTCTGCTGATCTCCGCGAAGGACTTCTCCGTGAGGCGGGCGGGGGCCGAGAGACCTTTGGCGATCTCGAATGTGGCCGCCCCGCAGACGCTCAGGAGAACGTCCCTCTTCATGCTGTCCTCCGTGACTTTGTTGGCCCTCAGGTAGCATTCGTCCCGTTCCAGGTAGGACTCCCAGGCCTCTGGATTCGCGGGGTCGAACGGCTCGACGTGACCGGTGGTTCCGCCCTGGTTGGCCATGGTGGCCGCGGCGGCGGTCGTGGCCTGGTGGTGCCCTTGGTCTCCTACGTAGCCAATGAGGCTAGAATCCCATCCTCGTCGCCAGTGTAACGTACTCAGTCCGGAGACGCGAGTAGGGCAACATTCTTTATTGGGAGCACGTTGCAAGAGAGCGAACACGCGGGCCGGGTCCCGCTTATGTACAGTCCCTGGTACAGCCTACTGGACAGGCCAGGCCAATCCTGACCTGTTAAACTTCCCGCCACGGCTGGTGATTGGTGGGGGATTTCGCGCCCCGCGCTGGAGGCGCCTGGGACAGCCCAGTCGCCTCTGCGCATGGCGCGTAAGGCTGCCGATACACTACATTGATCATAAAGTAGATAAAGAGAGACAGAAGGTTTAAAGCCACAGTTCTATCCAGTGTCATGTATCCTATTGGCCCTAAATAAATATCCAGTAGTAGCAGCATGAGTTAGCCAATGCTGGTGGAATCAATCTTTTTTATCTTGGAAGGCTTGAATGAAAAAATGTAGAGGGAGATTCACTGTGGAACAGCTGGTGGTTTTTAAGACCCTGGTTGTCAGTGAAAAGAAATCAGTCTTCATCTGTGAAGTGTGGTTTAGGAAGGAACAGCAGAGGCAAATATGTCAGTCAAGCTAGGCCTTGAATATGTTTGAACTGGTGACCTGGAGGTAAAAGATTCAGCAGGTTCTATTTCAAATCCCTGGGACATCCAGTTCTAATGATAACAGACCAATGTGTAAATATAGGAATTGCTGAGCGGTGCTGTTTTCTGCGATGCTTCTCTTCTGCTTCATACAGACAGGGTTGTTGTGAGGATAAATGGAGGAGAGGAAAATGATGTAAGTAGCTTTCAGTCACAACCTGCCGTTGGGGAGAAAAAACAGGTAAAATGAAGTTAAATAAATAAAGAGAACAGTCTAGAGCTGTCACATCTGTATATGATACCTAAACCCTGGTCCTAACCAAGGCACTAAACCCTGGTGCTAACCAAGGCACTAACCCTATATGATACCTAATACAGGAATTCTGTATTAACACAAGCAGCAAAATAAAGGCGATAAAAGCAAATGATTTGTCCATCTCCCAAACCTAATTTATGGGGCTTAACATACATACAATTGATCGCTCTGCTGGCATAACTAACTGAGAAAGAACCGATGGCTTCTGCACAGGGAAGTTTTGTTTTTACCAACCTTCTTCATTCTTTGAATGTGTTAACAGGTATGATAAGAACATAAAAGAAGCCATGTTGGATCAGGCCAATGGCCCATACAGTCCAACACTGTGGTCGTTTTCGCACTCACCTCCAGCCGGCGCGACCCCCCTCTTCACCGTGCAGGATCTGCGCGGATTTCGCACTAAATGCCGCGGAGCAGCCTTTTGCGCCAGAAACTCCCTTCGCAAAAACCACGCAAACGCCAAACTGCTTTTTGGCGATTTACGTTTGCGCGGCTTTTGCGACGGGAGTTTCCGGCGCAAAAGGCTGCTCCGCGGCATTTAGTGCGAAATCCGCGCAGATCCTACGCGGTGAAGAGGGGGGTCGCGCCGGCTGGAGGTGAGTGCGAAAACGACCTGTGTCACACAGTGGCCAATATATGTGTGTGTGTGTGTATATATATATATATATATGTGTGTGTGTGTGTGTATGCATATACACACACACATATATTGGCCACTGTGTGACACAGGTCGTTTATATATATATATATATATATACACATACACACATATATACACACACACGTGTCTATATATATTTGTAGCCGCCACCACCTCCTGTGGCAGTGAATTCCACATGTTAATCACGCTTTGGGTGAAGAAGTACTTCCTTTTATCCGTTTTAACCTGACTGCTCAGCAATTTCATTGATGATTCAGTAGACATGCATTTGTGGACTTCCCAAAAGTATCTGACAAATTCCCTTATGAAAGACACCTGAGTAAAAAGCCAAGCAGAGACCCAGGCTTGAATTCCCACTCTGCCATGCTCACTAGGGTTGCCAACACTGCCTTGGTTAGCACCAGGAATTTTTGAAGATGGTGTTCAGGGATGGTGGTGTTTGAGAAAGATGTGGTCACTTCTGGGTGCCTTCCAGGAATTTTTTTTTTAATCTCTGTGGTAAAGACCATACAGCAATGAAAAAGACTCCTAGCATACCATAATGAAAGCCATTTCTAGAATTTTTTTCTCTTGTTCCTTAATTTCTTGAGGGTAGAGGTATACCCACTGGAAACAGGCAAATGGCAAACCTCAAGCCTGCTGGATGACTTTGGGCCACTCACTCTTTCTCAGACAAGCCTAACATGGGGTTGTTGTTGCAAGGATAAAATGGAGGTGGAACAAATGGAGAAAGGAAGAAGAGAGGCATATTTGCTGGCATATTTGCTTCTGTGTATTGATGCTTTTTAACCTTTATCACTTTGTCTGCAATTTAGCTTCCTGCCATTGCTTCACAGGTTCTGAGATGCATTTGTATGTGACTCTCTGCTTCTGTAATTGCCATAGAATTTAAGAGACATCCATGTTCTTATTGCAATGTCTTATTCTGGCTCAAAAAAGCTGACAGCAGTCTTTGGAGTCTGAGTGCCTTCCTTGCCTACACGTGCACATAGCCAAGGGATCTTGCTTTACATTATTTGTGCCCTATGGGTTAATTCCACCAACTTTTTTATTTCTTGCTTTCTACCCATGGCACTGTACCTGATTCACACCCCTACTGTGCTCACTGGAATTTTGCTCATTGGGTACCATCATGGACAATAATCCTTTCTTGGGAGCAAGCCCCATTGAATTAGACTGCATGATGCAATCCTATTTACACCAATTTGATAGTAAATCTCTGAGGAACTTATTTCTGAGTAAATGCACATAGGACTGCAATGGGGGGGAGTCAATTTAATAAGAGATGTTGATTTTGTATTAACTCAGCTAGCTCAAGAAAATGATCTCTTGTCCTTCCCTAAAGGACTCAAGACAGCATCTGCGATCCTTACAACATCCTCATGAGGTTAGTTGGGCTGAGGGCCAATTCACGCATTACAAAGTCCATGTGGGCAGACATGTGGCCATCACAAGGACCTTGGGTCAGGCATATGCCTGGAGTTCCTCTTTGGAAACTTAATCCGTAGGCATGCACAGCTCCAATTTAGACTGGGTGTGTGTGAAGATAACGGGCTTAAACCTCTTCCGTACACAGTTCTCGTGGCCAAAAATAGCCGCATGGAGTTGCTATTTGCCCTGTGGTGGAAACTTTCATATACCCATTAGTACAAGTAATTATCCCCAATAGGCAAATAGTGGTTCTCTGAAGCCATTTCAGGTTGGGAAAATGGCACAAGGGAAGAATTTTTAAAAACCCTTTCCTTGCATAATGTGGCCCTGATTTCAACTGGATCCATGTGCATCTGGGAATTCAGTTCCAAGCGATGAACTCTCAGGACACAATTTCTGAAAGACCATTTGGGGAACACATACGGTATATCAGTCAGCCAGAGTATGAGAGAATGATTCTGCATGATCCAAGAGATTAATGGCAGAATGGAAATTTGAACCCAGAACATCTGAGTCCCACACTGGTCTAACCACTACAGCAACCTGGCTCTCCAAAATCCTAGAAATCAGAACATTAGACCCACTTTGGCTATATTTGATTGTGTTGCTATGACTAGGCTACAATTCCTCTTCATCTGTGATCTGTAAGTTCTATTTTTTATTTATACCTCACTTTTCCCCCTAAAGGAAATCAAAAGCAGCTTACAAACATTATTTTTCCTCAAAACAACCCTGTGAGGTATGTAGTTTGAGAGAGAATGACTGACCCAAAATCACCCAGCAAGCTTCCAGGGTAGTGTGGGGATTGTAACCCTACTCCAAGCACCACCACCACCAAGGATTGTGAAGAGAGTGGAACCCAATGAAAACTATAAAAACCATTTGCAATTTTTAAAAAGAAAAGTGATAGAACTAGTAATAGATGTAGAGTAGTACAGCAATACTTCATGTTGTTTCTATGACAAAGAAAATATAAACAGGGCTTTTTTAAAGCAGGAACACACAGGAATGCAGTTCTGGCTGGCTTGGTGCCAGGGGTGTGGCCTAATATGCATATGAGTTGCTGCTGGGCTTTTCCCACAAAAAAGCCCTGTGTGAAACAATGGTGATGTGAGGGGGTGTGGCCTGACATGCAAATTAGTTCCTCTTGGGCCTTTTCTTTTTAAAAAGCCCTGAATATAACTAAACATTTTCTTTAAAATTTATTTATTTATTTAATGGACTTATATCCCGCCCTTCACACCGAAGTGTCTCAGGGCGGCTCACAGCATAATAAGTCATACAATTCGATTTAAAACATTTACAAATACAATTAAAACCATAATTAATAAAACAAGATAAGATAAAACCAGCGGTCTATAGAAGCATTTTGTTCCATCCAGAGATGTTCTCATTATCAGTTAGGTGTTATAGGCCTGCCGGAAGAGGGCTGTCTTACAGAAGAAGAAAGAAGAAGAAAAGGACAGTGCAGGGAACCAGAGTTGTGTAAGTACTTGCTAGCAAGTGAGGGCTGCTCTGGTTTTTTGCCCTCAGACAAATCCCAAGCAACTGAAGATACCAGAGACTTCTAAACAGGCCTGCCAGTTTATTTTTTGTTTCGAGTTAGTACATGCTCTGAAATGAAGGCACTTCTGTCATGCAGATTCAGCCCTGCCTCAACAGCTTCTGGTTTCCTTTCCCTTTCATGAGGCTGCTGAGCTGTCCAGCTCCTGCTAGTCAGGGCAACGGTGAGGAAAAGGTCACTCGGGGGACTCCTTTTGCTGTTGAAGAAAGAGTAAGAAGGGCTCTGTTTTAGATCCTCCTAATCCGCATGTTGTAGCTAATTAAGCACAACTAGCTCCAGTCTGGGTTGAGCGGGCCTGTGGTATTTGATCAGGCCAAGTCAACCCAATGAAGCCTACCATCCAGTGACAAGAAGTACTAATTAGTCTATTATTAAATCCATTGACTTCAGAATTCCAGCCCTAGAGGTCTTCCCTCCTTTCAGGTCATTTCGCTTTAAGGAACCAAAGTCATGAGGGTAAATTCTGTTAAAGGGGCCAGCTAGACTTCTGGTGGCAGACCCATGTGACAGAATTGTGCTGATGGCAAACCTGTAAAAAGCAGCTGTTGATGGACTGAAAGTACAGCATGGACAGCTGAGAGGGAATCTGAACCCATTTATTTGATTTATTTTCAAGATATTTAAGAACACCCAGTGTGGTGTAGCAATTAAGAGTGTCAGATTGGTATCTGTGAGATCCAGGTTCAAATCCCCACTCATGCAATGGAATCTTGTTGGGTGACATTGGGCCAGTCACACTCTCTCAGCCTAACTGTTGTGAACATAAAATGGAGGAGATTAGAACAACATAAAGCTGCTTTGAGTTTCCTGTGGGGGGAAAGGCAAATTACAAATAAAGTACATAAAGCGTATTTGTATCTCACTTTTCCATAAGAACAAACACAAAGCAGCATACAAAAATAAGAGCGACATCACTCATGCTTTTCCTACCAAAACTGCCCCCTGCACTTTGAAAGGCCTCTGCTTTAGAGGAATTCAGCACCGGCTGCACATCTGTGGGAGCCGGGAGGGCACTTTTGAGTGAAATGAGGAACAGAGAATGCTTTATGAAGAAGAAACTGTAGGGTCAAGAAAGTAGCTCTCTCAATGAAGGGGAAGATGTATTTGTGGGTTAATGTGGACCAGGAGCATCTCTCTACATTGTGCTCATTGTAGAGTTCAGCATTTTGAAAAAGGCACATTTTTTTTTGTTTCTATTTATATAAAAAACCCTGGTCCCTGAAAGATTAGTACATTTAGGTAATTGCAAGCCAGATGCATTTATGGGACGTTGGTTCTGGTTGTCTGATTTCTATAAAACAGACCCACACATTGTAAAACCATCTGATTATCATTTGTTTTATGTTTTTGATTACTGATAATTCTATAATGGTTTTGTAATGACTGATCACATCTCTTTCCATTTCCCTTGGGACAAGAACTTTGTCACTGGATTCATTTTTGTGTGTGGTAAATTCCTATTCAAGAAATATTTCTTATGATTTATTGGGATTTTCAAGGTAAGCTTTCATCCTTTGTTTTAATTCACATTTAATACCAGTGTAGGGGAGGGGGAAAATCAGTGCTCACACATCCTGACTAACTTTGTTCTTCCTTTTGAAGCAACTGTAGATAATCCTGATTCATTTAAAACATTTTTTCCTTATGCTCCAAGCTGGATCAATCATAGGCAGGTACTAAAAACTGGTTTACAGGATTTGCTGCCTTACAGCTGCAATCCTAAAGACACTTTCCTGTGAGTAAGCCTCATTGAAAACCATGTGACTTACTTCAGGGCAGATCTGCTTAGGATTGCTCCTGTGGGCTCCTGTAGATGATGTCCAAGGGCTACATAGAAGCCTTTACCTTTGTGGCAACATGGTGGAAGGGTGGGAAGCTGATAGAGGTAGGCTGGCTCTTTAGGGCATTGGTACCCAGTTTGCTCCCTAACTCATCTTTTAAAACATTAGCACCCCATTCTCCTACCCCTTTAAGGTAAAGGATGGCCTATAGGAATGGAGGCATTTCTTCCTGGCTGGACTCTGTGGATTAAGGTTGGAAGCTGAGAGAACAGAGGGTTTTTCTTTGGGGGTGTTTTGAGAAAGTATGCTATGGAAAGCCTCAGATGCCCATTTTTATACATTAAGTCACTATAAAAGGGATGGGGAATTTTTCTCCAGCTCTGTTGGCAACTCTAGGGGTCAATGAAATAAATAGAAGAAATGAGTACTTACAGGCATACTTGATAAGTTTCCAGAGACGCTGCGTGTCAAGCACAGAGATTTCAAAAGAACCAATCGATGATTTTGAAACAAAGTATTGGTTTATTGTTAATCCATTGTGCTCATGGTAAGACCATATTGAAAGTGATACAGTTTAACACATGGTAACTAGCTTTAAGGGGTACATCAAAGAGATACCAAAGAACGTAAGGAATTCTCCCATATGCATGTGAAAAGCTACAATCACAGGTTCGTCTTTCTTTTGTGGTTACAAACATCCTGGGCTCGGGCTCAGGCTCAGGCCTGGGAATCATCCCAGGGAGGCACTATCTTCAAAGCTGGCATTTCTACATTTGTTACAATAGATGCAGACTAGAAAATGGTTTACATAGCTTTGATATGCAACAGTACAGTAAGATAATAAACAATATAGCTTTCTAATAGGAATGAAATGTATGCTTGACATACTGCCCCCCCCCCTAAGCCTCAGCCCGGGGGTTTTCTGGGTGCAGTAGGTAAAACTTCTTTACTAGCTGGGGCGCTCTTACATTGGATGCTTCTACCCACTCATCGTGACTTGGGGGGAATTGTTTCCACCTTATTAAAAAGTAGAGCACTCCCCTTTTCAACCTGGCATCCAGTATCTCTTGCACCTCATGGTGACTCTGCCCCTCCACTTGAATCGGTTGTGGCGCTGACAAATGAGGGTGCCACTTTGTAGCCCCCAGTTCCTGGTGCAAAAGGCTGCAATGAAAGACAGGATGGATTTTACTAAACAACTTCAGTAACTCTAATTCCACTGTTACTTTATTGATCACCTTCTTTATTTTGAATGGCCCCAGATACTTGTACGCTAGTTTCTGGGGTAGTGGCAAATTCTTTGTGGATAGGAAAACTGTTTCCCCTACTTTGAAATCCCACACTGGGGTATGTTTTTTATCATAATGCTTTTTATAAGTCTCTTTGGCATTTTCCAAATTCTCCTGTATTACTTTCCATCCTTCACCCAGGGGTCCCCACCATTGTTTGAACGAGGAAGGGACTTTGGTCTGGTCGCTTCCCTTCATAGCCATTCACTATTTTAAATGGAGAGGTTTTGGTTGAGCTGTGGATGCTGTTGTTATACCCGTACTCGGCAAACGGCAGCAGTTCCACCCAGTTGGTTTGTTGATGGTTCACATAACACCGTAAATATTGTTCAAGCAGCGCATTCACTCTCTCAGTCTGATCATCTGTTTGGGGGTGATACGCCGAGCTCAACCCCTGTTCCATACCGGTTAATTTACAAAACTCCCGCCAGAAGTTGGCAACGAACTGCGGGCCCCTATCGCTAATGATCTCATTAGGGAAGGAGTGTGCTTTCACCATATGTTGGAAAAACAAGTTCGCCAGTTTCTTGGTGTTAGGTAATTTAGCACAGGGGATGAAATGTGCTTGCTTAGAAAAGGTATCCACCACTACTAATATCACTGTTTTCCCTTGAGACCGCAGTAGTTCGACAATAAAATCCATGGACACAATGGACCATGGTCTCTCGACTATCTCGATAGGTTGCAGCAGTCCAGGGGGTTTCCCCCCTCTCTTTTTAGCCATGTTGCATACCGGGCAGCTGGACACGTATTCAGATACCTTCTTTTTCATTTGGGGCCACCAAAATTGTCTATTGACCAAATGCAAGGTTTTCACATACCCAAAATGGCCAGAAAGTTTACTGTTGTGGCAGAATTGCAAGACCTCTTTCCGAATGCTTTCCAGCATGTAGAGTTTCCCCTCACGGTACCAGAACCCCCCTTCTCTCTTTTTTACCCCCTTTGGTTTTGCCTCGCCTTCTGCCTCTACCGCATCTATCAGACGCTGCCCACCCCACTTGTCTTCCGCCTTCCTTCCTTTGATCTGGTGGTAACCATTCTGGTCAGGTGGGTGGGAGAGATTACTGAATCGATTATCTCTTCCTTTTGTCTATCATGTTGGGGCAACCGGGAAAGGACGTCTGCCAAAAAGTTCTTAGAGCCTGGTATGTGCTTCAGAGTGAAGTAAAATTTAGCAAAGAACCCCGCCCATCTAATTTGTTTCTCAGTCAGTTTTCTGCGCTCCATTAGGGCTTCTAAATTTTTGTGGTCGGTCCAAATTTTGAATGGGACCCTTGCCCCTTCTAACCAGGATCGCCACATTTTTAAGGCAAATGTCACAGCAAACGCCTCTTTATCCCACACCGATCAATTTCACTGCTCCTGAGAGAATTTTCTGGAGATGTAGGCGCATGGTCGCAACCCCCCGCTCTCATCGGTCTACATTAATATTGCTCCCACAGCCACGTCGGAAGCGTCACATTGGACCACAAAAAGTCTGAGTTCGTCTGGGCGACTTAGAATAGGCTCACTGGTGAATAATCTTTTTAGTTTGTCGAACGCCTGCTGACACTCAGGCGTCCAATTTAACTTAGCCCCTGGTTTCTTCGCTTCCAGACCTCTCCCCTTGGTTTTCAAAAGATCAGTGAGGGGTAACATGGTTTGGGCAAATCCCTGAATGAAGTTACGATAACAATTTGCGAATCCGATAAAAGATTGGAGCTGTCTACGTGTCCTTGGGGGTTCCCAGTCTAATACCGTCTGGATTTTGGTGGGGTTCATAGCCAACCCTTTTCCAGACACCCGGAATCCTATATAGTCCAGTTCACGCTTATAGAACTCACACTTAGACAGTTTAGCGTACAGTTTATGTTCATACAAGGTAGAAAGCATCTTTCTCACCAATTTCACATGTGGGTTCATGTCCTTTGAGTAGATAATTATGTCGTCCAGGTACACCACTACCCCTTGGTACAGGTATTCCCTTAGGGCTTCATTGATGAAATTCATGAACACCCCTGGGGCCCCTTGTAATCCAAACGGCATGACCAGGTATTTAAACTGGCCCATTGGTGTATTGAAAGCTGTCTTCCATTCATCCCCCTCTTTTATCCGCACTCAAAAGTACGCATCTCTCAAGTCCAGTTTGGTGAAGATTTTTCCTTCTGAGACAGTGCTCAGGAGGTCTCTGATTAGGGGGATGGGATAAGCGTTGGAGGTCGAAATCCCGTTAATCCCTCTAAAATCTATGCAGAGTCTGAGGCTCTGGCCGGGAATGAGCTCAATCGCACAGTCTGTGCTACGGTGAAGGGGGTAGTTCATTCACTTCCTCCTCACTGAACACCCTTTTTAAGTCTTGGTACTCTTTAGGGATGGACCAGACCTCCTCTACCGTTAGGCCTATTCTTTCATTTCGGGGAGGAGGGTCCGATGCCCACGCCTTGATCCACCGGTGGCATTTACATTTACTGTCCATAAAGTCTATGCTTTGATCCCCCAACCTAATGTCTGGTTCATGCTTGGCTAACCAGCCCACTCCTAAAACCACATCGAAGGATGCGGAGGGGGCGATCACAAACAACTCTATGTCCCTATGGTCCTCTATGCCTACGGGCACCACCTGGGTTTGCTCTATGCAGGGCTCCCCCCTCAGTACTGAGCTGCCCATCTGCTCAAATTGGATGGGGTGGGGCAAGGGGGTTCATGAGAGGCCAAGGGCTTCTACCAACTTGGGAGCAATTATCTCCCTCGTGCACCTGGAGTCGATCAGGGCTCTCACGTGCACGAATCTCTTAAGTCTCGGATTTAATAAAGTCAATGGGACAAAAAACAAAGATCCAGTTATTCTCACCCTCAGAGGTGCCGTTAGATCCACAACCTCCTGCTCGGCACTGTTCAGTGCAGGTTGTCCTCATTTTCCACTGGCTCTTCTTCCCAGGACATCTCACTCAACTCATCCTGGATGATAGTTTCCACCTCGGTGATGGTTGGGGTGGTGGTGCTCCCTCTTGCTGAT
The DNA here is from genome assembly GCF_032191835.1 of Heteronotia binoei. Classification (NCBI taxonomy): domain Eukaryota; kingdom Metazoa; phylum Chordata; class Lepidosauria; order Squamata; family Gekkonidae; genus Heteronotia; species Heteronotia binoei. The sequence continues at coordinate 69,304,591 of NC_083227.1, forward strand.
TCCTTCGTGCGTGACAGGGCCTTCTTCGGTGCTGCTGCAATGGGTTTCAGGGCCGGGGGGGGGCTCGAGGTTCCTCCAGGCAGTTTACAGCTGAGTGATTTTAGCGGCTCCCCCCGCTTGCGGCGTCTTCTTCACTTCGGACTTTGCCCCCAATCGAGACTCATGTCCCCCCTTTCCCCCTTGCTGCTGTTGCTGTTGTAGGGCCACCCTCTTCATGTTGGTTTCTACTTCTCCCGCCAGATGTACCCACCCCACCAGCATGGTGGGGCGCGCTTGCTGGAAGGCTCGATCCAGTACACTCGCATTCAGGCCCCTCTGGAAGTGTTCTATCTTCATCAGCTTGTTCCAACCTCAGATTTTAGCTGAGTTGGATCTGAACTCGGCTGCATACTCACGCACCAATTTAGATCCTTGTTGCATATCCCATAAAGCTGTCAGGGCCCGCGTCTCTTGCATAGGGGCCTCATATTGGGTGAGCAGGGTTTGCAGGAATGCTGCTACTGTATCCAGCTCTGGGCTTCTGGTCTTGTACAGGCTCATGTACCATCTTTTGGCTGCCCCTCTAAGTTTGGAGCCCAGGTAGTCCACCTTGCTGAATTCATCTGGGAACGTATTCCCCCAATACTGCATGTAACTATTGGCTTGGATGGAGAAGTACTCCACTTCTTCGGGATCCCCATCAAAGGTTGCATTGAGCTCTCTCCCCCTACCGTAATCTCGGGGGGCTGGAATCACCGGCGGTTGGGCCGAGACTGCTGGCGGTGCGGAAAGCTGCGGGGCCAGGATTGGTGGTGGAGGTATCACCAGTTGCGTTGGCTGCTGGGGGGCTAGAGGTGGCCTGCCCCCTGGGATCCCCGGTATTCCTCTCGGGTCTCCCGGTCTCAGCGTTCGATCTGCCTCTGCATCTCTTGAACCATGAAGGCGGCGTTGGCTTGGATCTTGTCCCTCAAGCCTCTTGTCATGGTAGCCATCTCCTCCCTCATTGTCTCGAGGACGTCCGGCTCACCTGGCCCTTTGCTTCTGTCTTCACCCTCAGAGTCGGAGCCTCCCAGGACTCTGCCGCTGCCACCGTCATCAGGTCAGAGCTCCCTTTGTTCCTCGTCCTCCCCGGGTGGGTTGCCATCTTGCTCGCCTCCTGGGGCTCCGCCACCCCTTCCTCCACGGGTATGCCTCATCAGGATGGCGTCTCGTTGGGTTGGGGCTTCTTCCATCAAGGTGGTCGAAGTCCGCGGCTCCCACTTCCGCGGGGTTATGAAAAGTTGTTGTATGTGTAGAGGGGACCCGTGCCCCGTGACTCTCCTCACATCCAAGACATGCCACGGGGGGGGGTCCACACCTCAACTCTATCTTCCAGCCCTCTCTCCAGCAGATTAAAAGGTTCTCTGTTATCTGGAACGCCCTCAGCCATTCGGTTCGAAAGTTGCCAGGTCAGCTGAACTTTAACGTGGATCACTTTCAAATTGTCAAGCATAGAGATTTCAAAAGAACCAACCGATGATTTTGAAACAAAGTATTGGTTTATTGTTAATCCATTGTGCTTATGGTAAGACCATATTGAAAGTGATACAGTTTAACACATGGCAACTAGCTTTAAGGGGTACATCAAAGAGATACTAAAGAATGTAAGGAATTCTCGCGTATGCATGTGAAAAGCTACAATCATAGGTTCGGCTATCTTTTGTGGTTAAAAACATCCTGGGTCTCAGGCTCAGGCCTGGGAATCGTCCCAGGGAGGCACTATCTTCAAAGCTGGCATTTCTACATTTGTTACAATAGGTGCAGACTAGAGAATGGTTTACATAGCTGACATCAATCACTATGATTGTTTTGATTTTGAGAGTAAGGTTTTATTATCCCAATGCTTTGAACTTTTCCTTTCTGTTTGCAAACCTGACGTATATTTTAATCTTGTGCTCCCTTAATTGTAGATTTTCACCCCAACTGCCCAGGGGACCAAGCTTGGCTAATAGATATGTGATTAATAAGGAAAGAAGGGTTGTTACTGCAGATTAACTAATGCTGATTACATAATGGTGTGATTTTGTTGTGGGGGAGGCCTAAATTGTCCTAAACAGAAGTTTATTGTTTGAGGCCACAGGCTGAAACAATAGAACAAGCAGCACAATCCCCGGCAAGGTGTGGGCATTCCTCTCAGCGCAAATCACAAGCTTTCATCATAAGAATATAAAGAAAAAATACCTGATGGAGGAGGTTATTTTAAAATGTGCACAGGATAAAGATCTGTCCCCAGTCAATGGAACAATAACAGTGATAAGCAGAAAACACCTGAACCTCGGCAAGGTAGAGAAGTTGGCAAGGCCCCTTCATAGCCTGTAGTGCCATTTTTAAAGATATTTTGGCCCTTAAGCAAACCTACCTAGAGAAATAATTTTGTTGTGGAAAACAAATTAGATAACATTCATTGTCGTGGACATATTTCTCCTAACAAGTTGATGAAATTCCCATTATTGATTTCATATTATTGGTTAGAAGTCACAAAGAGTGGGCTCCTCACCCCATCTCTAGTGTCTTAGGCAGCCTCAGGGTAGACTGAAACTGTTAAAAGGGAGATCTACTGAAATATTCCTTTAGTGTTTATTCAGGAGGATGCACTTCATTCCTCGGCTGGCCACAACCAGGAGTACATAGATCCAGATAAGTTAGCTGTGTTAGTCTGTTGCTGCTGGACTCTGCTATTAACCAAGAGTACATTTGCTCACGAAAAGGATTAAGACTACAAGCCTAAGAACATTTCCTGGGAGACAGCACCTTTGAATAAAATGGGACTTAGTTCTGAGTAGAGCGGTTTAGGATTGGGCTGGCAGTGGGACAGTCTCCCATTTTTAATTCCCCTTCTTGCCTTTTTCTAACAGACCCAGCATGAAGGTGTTTAGTGTGGAGAATACAGCTTCTTTCATGAGCGATGTGAAAACATAACCTGTTCTTGTGTTTACTCCATCTTTAAGCCAAATTTTGAAAGCCATGCTGACTAGGATAAGCATTCATTTTAAGACTGGCCCTTTCCCACTTCCTGTATCACATTAGCAATACTGAGAAGTGACACAATCCAGAGGGAGAGGCATTGTTACAGGCAAACTAAATGTGATGGCTGCAAATCCATGTGTCAGAATTAAGCCACTCCTGATTTCTAGGGGTGTTCATCTGGACAAAAACTGAACCCCAAAGGCCATGCTCTTTAATACAGTTGTCATAACTGAAGCACATGCAAACCAAAACATGACAATAATATTCTGAGAGGGGCAGTTTTACTCAGTGAACAAAAGCATCTTGCTCTCTCACAGTTCAACAACAGCAGTCACAGTAGACAGGAAAGATGATAAGTCTACATCTAATAAGTGACCAGGGCTTTTACAACCAGCAGAGATACAGATCTTGCTACTGAAGAGACTTGTACTGATAGGTTTCAGTGCACAGTGTTTCCATCAATCACTGCACTGTCTCAATGGCTTGGGAACAGGGGACTCTTTGGATTCCATGTAAGCAGAAACTTTAAAAAAAATAGAGAAAAAAACTGTCCTACTCTTGCAATGTGCAGAACAGCTCACAAATAACAGATTTTAAAAGCTCTTCCACAAGCTAAAACTCTTTCCATCAGTAACTCAAACATGGCATCAGAAAGATACCCCCGGTCAACATTTTAAAACCATCCCAAAGCCAATGTAAAAGCCACACCTTGCAGGCTATTATAAAAGCCAGAAGGATCGGCTTTTGGCTTCCTTCTGGCATCTCAAACCACAATTGTGGAGCTATAGGTGAGGATGCTCACCATCTTACCAACACCATCAACATTACCCAGTGAGAATTCATCAACAATAAAAATATCTGGGCAGCCATACTTGGAGATATGGTAAAAAAAAAAATCCTCGAGAGACTGTACATTTAAAGGTTCTCATGTAGCTTGATTTTCTGTTAGCAATAGCTACTATGTGATTGAGCTGTGGGAGAGAATGCTTGGGTTTCTTTAAATGGTGACAAATGCTACTACCTGGAGGGTTTGAGGTTTCCTCATATTAGATGTTGTGGAAGGCTTGCACAGCCGAAATCCATTGGCTGTTGTAGATTTTCCGGGCTGTGTAGCTGTGGTCTTGACATTGTGAGACCTGGAAGTGACATCATTGCACCAGGTTTAAACCATAGAGTTTGGGGTGAGTGCCTGATGTGACAACATTGGTGGATTTCTGCTCTAGTCGCTTTCCTTTCAGATACATGCTTTCCCCTTTATATCTTCAAAGTAACGGGGGTAGAGACTTATTTCTTTAAATGAAAGCTTGGAGTTTACAGAACCCAGTACACAAATTATTATAATGTTATAACAAGATTAAATTGCTGATTAAAAAGCAGGGAAAAAATCATCTGGTGGCAGAGTAGGATGCCACCTAAGACAAGGCCAGGAAAGTCTGAACTTTCCCACCCACTTGGCAACCATACAAGCTTTGCTGCAATCTTTCCCAAAACTCCACAGCAAAGCAGACTGAGAAATGCCAGGGAAAACTCAGAAAGTGCATGGAAGCACTTCCCCCATAGCACCAAACCCTGGACAATTAATCTGTGTAGAAAATATCCTGGACAGACATATTGGCACATAGCAGACTGCAGCAACAAAAGGCTGTGCAGTGCCTTCTATTAGAATCATAAAGTTAGAAGGGGTCACGCAGGCAATCTAGCACAACTCCCTGCCCAATGCAAGATCAGCCTAAATTATCCCTGACAAGCGTGTACCCCGTCCAGTCGCAAAGATTGCCAGTGAGGGGGAGCTCACCACCTCCCTCCGTAGCTGTTTCCACTGTTGAAGAACTCTTACTGTAAAAAAGTTTTTCCTAGTATCCATCCACTACCATCCTGCTCTTAATTTAAACCCATTATTATATTATATTAAGACTAACCAAAATGAAATAGTATGTAAGCTTTCAAGTTCTCTGAAATGCTTTAAGACAGTGATTGCTAAAACAAAAAGGAAAGGGAAGGCTCTTTCAGGCCACGGTCTTAAGGTCTCTTTATCAGAATCTTCTGTAGAATGCTTTGCTGATGCGCACAGGGTGTAGCAAGCATCAGACTGCATCCGTACCCAGAAAGAAGCAGAGAACTGGATGACATCTGGAGAATTTGAAAGTTGGCACACTGAGCTGCATTGTTTGGGTAAGCTTGAATACAAGGCATGGGCATTGTTGTGATTAATTGCAGCACCCTCCAATCCAAGAGTGAATTCTTGCATACACAGTACACACACACAATCGCCTGTTTGTGTTACAGAGATGTTTGCAGTGCATGTGACTCAAACAGTAAGGTGCACATTGGCAGTCTGTGCGTCTCATTCATTGAAGTATTGGCATGTTTAAAATGATTTGCACCAAGCACCTTTTATTTATTTATTTTGAGCATTTCTCTTTTGCTCTTTTTGCCAGAGGCATTCGAGGGGACTTATGCACAATTAAGAGAACAATATAAACAAGCATCACATTTTAAGTCATATTTTAAAAATAACCATTTTATGTATATGCTTCATTTATACCTTGCCTTTCTTCCCAGAGTGGTTTACGTCATTTTCCTCTCCTCCCCTTCCATCTTTGCAACAATTTTTTTAGGTAGGGTAGGCTGAGAGTGTATGTCACACAGGGGTGTCGAAAAAGCCAAGCAGGAACTCATTTGCATATTAGGCCACACACCCCAATGCCAAGCCAGCCAGAACTGCATTCCTGTGCATTTCTGCTCAAAAAAAGCCCTGGATGTTGAGCTCATTTGTTAAGAGAGCCAGATCTAACATAAATGACAACTTGTCAGGCCAGGCCATGAGCATCATATAATCACTGCCACAGGAGGTGGTGGCGGCCACAAGTATAGCCACCTTCAAGAAGGGTTTAGATAAAAATATGGAGCACAGGTCCATCAGTGGCTATTAGCCACAGTGTGTGTGTATATATAAAATTTTTTGCCACTGTGTGACACAGAGTGTTGCACTTGATGGGCCGTTGGCCTGATCCAACATGGCTTCTCTTATGTTCTTCTTATGTTCTTAATCTAATGCCAGGTAGCAGAGATATAAACTTTATAAAGGACACAAACACAGTTAAAGATTTTTTTAAAAAAATGCTTAAAAGATTAACACTCTTGCAATATTTTGTTTATTTAACATCTCTTGCTCTGAATTATTGCATCAAAATCTGGAGACAATGTCTGTGCTGTAGCAATCTTGGGTATGCGGTTCAGATGTTGTTCAGGTGTGTGTTTGTAAGTTGCAAACCTACTTTTGCTTTATTGACATTCATTACAGAAATCTTATGGTCAATGCTTTAAGCCTAAGACACAGGGGAAAACATGAAATGACTTGGCATTGTGAGCTTTTGTACATAAGTTGTTACATGTGTTGGTCAGTCAATGGAGAAAACAGAGGCTTTGCTCTGAAAGCTCCTGTGCGATTGAGCAAGCCTGGAAAAGCAAGCTGTGATGCAGAAGGAAGCAAGAGAGAGAGAAGGAAGCAAATGACAGTGAGTTGCTCGCAGACCTGATAGGAGCTCTCCAGGGGCCTGATTCAGCCCTCGGGCCACATGTTTGACACTCCTGACTAGCCCAAGGTCACCCAGCAAGCTTTAATGGCAGAGTGGGGGTTCCTCAGAAAGCTGTGGAAAGAATCAGTACCAGAAATGACCCTGGCTGAACATCTATGGGCAGAGTGTTCCATATTTCAGGAACCACCACAAAAAAGGCACTGTCTCATCTGACCACCCTCCTCATTTCAGATAATACTGGCACATGAAGTGGAGCTTCAGATGATGACTGCAACAATTGGCTCATCTGGGAGAAGGCAGTCCTTCAAATACCTTGGTCCCAGGTACTTGCTCATTTTTACTAAGTTCTCACATTTATTCTGCACTGCTCTTACCATGCTGCCTGCCTGTCACAAGGTGCCAAACTCATATCTCTGCCTGCTCTGTCCTTCTGTCTGCCTTTTGGATTTGCACATATCTGTGTGAAAATGATAATTGTAATTGCTTACAAATGAAAACTTCTTCCTGCCAGCCTGCCTGTCTTTGGTAAGGTACAATCAGGGCTCCCCACCCTGGAAAAAAAGAGGTGCTGGAACTCTCAAGAGGAAAATGAAGGAGAAACAGATGGGTGCCTCCTCATGAACTTTTAAACATTTTTTTTGAGAATTTCGAAAACCTCACAAAGAGGTTCCAAAACTCCGTCCCACCACTTTCCCTCAGAAAAAAGTACAATACCTGACAATGTGGTCCATCTGAGCAAGAAAATAAATGAGTTACAAACAAAAAAATGCGTTTCATGTTAAAACCCTTCAAAATAACCAAACAATGACCAAAGTGACTACATATAATGGTAAAAACAGAGTAAACAAATACACTTAGAAAAAGAAGTTATAACACAAATGAATACATTTTTTGCCTGTGCCCTTGTCAACTTTCCATAAAGGTGTGTGTATGTGGGGGGGGGATTTAAAACACAGCATAGGAGGCTCCACAAAACAGCCCCCCCAGCTATTTTGCTTTGCTTCGAAGTGATCTCTGCTGGGAGAAAATGAATTTTTTGGAGGGGGGGGGGAGGAGGGATGCACAGTAGGGAAAGATTAAGCAGCTCTGCACACTGACCCAACAAATGCTTTAAATTGCTCTGTATCCACTGTGCTGTATAAGAAACAAGGACACAGGTTGTTCCATTGTAGTTTTCTCTTTACAGCACTTAGGAATATTTATAATATTAATTATTACTTTAATATTGTACCTTTTCCTGTTATGGATCCCAAGTCAGCATGGACAGAGCTTTTTTTTTTTTTAAATCAAGAACGCATAGGAATGCAGTTCCAGCTGGCTTGCTTTTAGGGGATGTGACCTAATATGCAAATGAATTCCTGCTGGGCTTTTTCTACAAAAAAAAAAGCCCTGAACATGGATATGCATGAACATATGAAGCCACTGAGTAGAGATGTGGAATGGCATGGTTTGGTATGGTATAGCCCAAACTTGACAGCTCTTGGAAGCTAAGCAGGGTTTGTACTTGGATGGGGGCCATCAAGGAAGACTCTGCAAAGAAAGGCAATGGCAAAGCATCTCTGTTTGTCACTTGCCTTGAAAGCCCCTTGATGGGGTTGCCATAAGCTGGTTGTGACTTGATGGCACATATGTACATGTATATACTGAATCAGACCATTGGGCCATTGTCTACTCAGACTGGCAGCAGCTTTCCAGAGTCTTTCACAGCACTGCCTATAACTGATTGAACCTGGCACCTTCTGCTTGCCAAGTGGATGCTTTTCAACTGAAAAAAAAAACTACCCTCCTCAATAGGATTCTAAGGAGGCCCTACATCTGAGCCCTGACCAGACCCAGATTTTCTGCAATGCAGCAAAGCTGCTGCATCTTGAGCCTCTGCAATATCCCCTGGGGCTCCCAACTGTTGGTCATAGAATCATAGAGTTGGAAGGAACCTCCAAGGTCATCATCTAGTCTAGCCTCCTGCACAATGCAGGAAATTCACCACAAATACCTTCCCCCCCCCACAACCCTCCCCCCCATTACCCCTGTTCTTAGAATAAACCCACTTCTAAGTGACTTACCCAAAGAAAAAATAATGGGTACACTGAAGCTTACTTGAACAAATGTGGAAACTGTAAAAAGGTGAGCACATTTCCAGGGCTGCTAAGAGCCACTATGGGCCCTCGGACATATGGGCCCCCATATGACTGTAATCCAAATCAAATATCATTCCAAAACAAATCACCTCTCTCGCTCTTACCATGCATCTATAAAAATAAAAGAATTATGTCCATCTGCCTGTCCATTTGTGGGAGGCATAGCTCATCAGAAAATAAAACTAGCAATCTAAAAATTGGCTACAGTTTCAGTATGATCGTGGGAGTTTCAGGGCCCAAAATGAAAAAAATAAAACTATCCTGGTCCATGTTATCTCCAGAGTCCAGACCCCTCCCCTCAGTGCTATTTGCAATGGAAGCCAAGGTAAATTCAAATATCTGTTCCTTAGCCCAAAGGCAATTCATGCATGTAAAGGGTGTGTGTCTGTGAGAAGGGGGAGAAGCATCCTTTTATTGCCTTGCTAAATCTGATAAAATTAATTCCTCCTTTCTGTTCATAATATCACCAAATATGTGCTGCTATACTGCTATTAAATACTAAGTTGCCAACCAGGATGGATAAGAAGCAGTTAAGACCAAAACTGAAAATTGGGATGGGGAGACAAATTAGAACTGGGGACAGAGTACTGGCTGATGAGGAAGGAAAAGAACTGTGAGGGAAAGAAGATAACAAAAGGTTTTTCTGTCTTGCTACCACACACTAACAGGGCTGCCCCTTTGCAAGATCTGGCTGTGCAGACAAAACTATGGAGCTGAGTGGAACTAAAGGAAGAAGAAAATCATAGACTGCTGTATATAATGACCTCATTAGGTGGCTGCATCCTGGCAACAACTGTAGCTCGTCCTGGATGGTCTTTGTTTGCTCCATTGTTGGGTTGGCTGATAAGTTTAGAAGGATCTGAGAAGCAAGGGTTTCCCTCAGGTTCCTAATAAACATAAACATTGTAGAAAGACCTGCCCAGCAGTCAGACCAGCTCCTCTTTATTGTGCTCAACCTTCCCTGAATCCCTAGAGGCTGCAGTGCAGAACTGCATCAGAAGTAAAAAAAATTAAAAAGTAAATGCATTTTAGTGACTGAAGCATAACCCTGGCTTCAGAGAGTCTCCGGCTGACTTGGGCCATTGGAATTCTGTCTTCTCAGTCCCTGCCTCTTGGCAGCTTTGCTCATTTCTCATTCTTGCAGAGAAACCTAAATACTCTACAACATCCAAATGAGCTCCATGTTACCAAAAACCTGTCGCTTGACCTTAAGCCACAGAGGAAGTGGGTTTCATAAGAGACAGCAAATTCTCTGGAAAGTGGAAGGAAGCCAAAAAGCCACCAGAATACATGCTGTTGTAAGGCTCTTCTCACCTTCTCTTGCTTGCACCACAGAAGAGGGAATATAATAATGGGGTGATCTTAGGCAGGATTCCTGAGCTCAGTGGTACAGCTCAGTTTGTACAACATTCAGTCTCCTACACTGAGTTAATGCCGCTTTCAGAAAGCCACTCCATCTGCATAAATACTGCATGTTTTGGTTTGCCAAGAAATGTTGGTTCATTGCCACTGTTACTAGCATTTTGAAGGAGATAGTACATTTTGGTCCCCCCTTTTACTCATCTACATGTGAGAGCCTTTCCTAGCATTATAGATAATATCTTCTATCAAATGGGAGTGCAGACTTGCAGTGGAAAGCTTGTGCTTTCATATAGAGGGGAGGCTGGTAAATCAGAGCATGAAAGACGGATTAATTAAACTCTTTATTATTCGCTGCCTAGTTTAGATGAAACTAGCTAGCAAGATTTAGAAAAACCTGCACATTCCAAGACACCTCTATTTGTATTACAAAAGGCACAGCAGAACTGACTGCATAGTTTCTGGGACACTCATGTCCTGAGCTATTCATGTGTCTTACACCAGCATCAGATAAAATCCATGCAAAAGAGAAAGAGATCTCTTCACAATGGGCCCTACCTCTTTTTAATATTTAAACCTCCCACCTTGGTAATCAAGTCAGATCTTCAGGCCCAAGTATCCCAGGCAACTTAAAAGGCAGGTGACACATCACTGACATCACACACCAGAGGAACATGCCCCTTTTCCAGATAACGATTAACGATTTTAATTGACCATCCTGGGTGGCAGAGAGGCAGGCTAGGCAGAATACATAAACTTGCTTTTCTAGGAGGACCCAGGGGTTGGTCACAGTCGTAATAATATGTTCTTAAGTGAATAAGAAAAAAAATGTCAACATTAAAATATAAATGTTAAATCAACCACTGTGCAGGACCCTCCATCAGTTTATAAATCTGGATGACTATGCATTAGAATTAACATCACAATTTTAAAAATATTGTAGAAACATACAATATAAATATTTACAAGGATTAGATTCCAGTAAAGAGTACAGCATTACAATATTTTGTTCACATATGTACACAGATAGCGTGACAGAGTGACGAAAGAAGTGATAGTGTGACAGAAGAATTTAATTTTGCTGTTTAGTTTCAGGTGTGTAGCCAAGTCAGTCTGTAGCAGCAGAACAAAACTGGAGTCCAGTAGCACTTTGAAGACCAAGCAAACTTCTCAAGGTATAAGCTAAAAACGAAACAAAACAAAAACAAGGTATAAGCTTTAGTGAGTCAAAACTTGTTTTGTCACAGAACTTGTATCTGACAAAGTGAACTTTGGCTCACAAGAGCTTATACCCTGGAACATTTTGTTGGTTGTTCCTATTTGAGTACTTGTTCTCAAACAGCTAAACTGGATAACAATGGACACACATCTTAAACTGCCTTATTTGTACAGTTTCTTGTCTGCTTTCCTCTTTGAATGAACCATTCCCCGAGTTTTGTTGTAGGCCTTACCAGACCAATGGGTTCAGCAGTTCCTGGCTCTTTGAACTCTTGTTGGTGGCAGCAGTTACAAGAGAAACTGGGGGAACAGAGGTCGATAAAATTGTCCATGCATTGGCCTCAAGGGAAATCCCCCCTCCCAGAAGCACCAGGCTTGTTTTTCAGTATCACTTCTGAAAATGCCTTTCAAGAGAAAGGCTATCATTTAAAAATACTCCCTTTCAGCACTGCAACAAACAGTTTGTGCATGGTAAGTTTCGGATGGAGCAATCGTCTCTTTTGCATAGGCATCGTCATCTTTTAAAATAACATTCTGGTTAAGGAAACTGAAATGCTGTGATGTCCCTGTTTTATTCATTCATCGCCTGTTACCATCATATTGACAATCAAGTCACTGGCTCTGGCTCTATTATGTGAGTTAAGAGATAAGAACCGCGCAAGCACATGCTGGCTGCGTGTCAAGGCAACAGCAGCACACTCAATAGGCAGCCCAGGAGGCCTCCGATCACGAGGAAACCACGTTTCCTGCTGGAGGGGGCCTGATTTACTTATAAAACTCTGAGGGCATAGGGAACTTCCATAGGATCTCAGCACCCTCTGCTGGACATGTATGCATGTGAGGCAGAGAACATATTTGTGTGTGTGTGTGTGGTTGAATGGCAAGTGGCTATATAATAAAACTATAGGAAAGTGACCAGATGAAAAGAAGATTTAAAATGTTATGACAAGTCATACAAACTTAAGGAGCCATGCTCACCATATGCCATTTAAATTTGTACTTATCATGTGAAAATAAACAGGAGTTTTGTGGAACTCTAAAGACAAGGAGATTTTATTCCAGTATATAAACTTCTATTTATTTATTCATACAGTTTAAGCTCACTTATGCAGGGGTTGTAACTGCACTCTCTCCTCGTAAATGTTATGTTTTTAACTGCCAAATTTGAAAGGAAATGGGATTTCCAAAACGTTCAGTTTGATTTAATGCTTTTGAACCATAAAATGAGAACTTCAGATGAAATTAAAATATATCTTAGGGTAGGGATCCTTTTTATAAAGAGATTTCTACAGGGGAAGCAGCTCTGGTTTTTTTGGGGGGGGGTATTTTTGTATTTGTGTGTGTGTACCTGAAAATCATGGCAACCGATGGTGACTGACCCCTGCTGGGGGCCTGGAGGATATTCAGGGAGATGGCTAAATAAAGCCTGTCTTCACCGCCGGGTCTGGTACTCGCTAGAGTCGACCCTGCTTAGCTTCTGAGATCTGACCTGGTTAGGTCAGCTCTGTTCTTTTTTGATCTTGTTTATTTTATTAGCTGTTGCCAAATATTTTGTCATACACATTGATTAAGACATCTTTGCCAAATGCCTTTTATTTTTACTCCACTTGCTATGACCACTAGCTGTGACATATTGTGTTCTTTCCGCTCGTCCACAGCAGAAATCCCCCTGATCTGGATAGCCCAGGGTAGCTTGTTCTGATTTCATCAGATCTTGGAAGCTAAGCAGGATCGGCTCTGTTCAGCACTTGGATGGGAGACCACCAAGGAAGTTCAGGGTTGCTATGCAGAGCTAAGCAATGGCAAACCCCTTTGAATGTCTCTTGCCTTGAAACCTCACAGAGTTACCATAAGTCAGTTACGACGATAACAAAAACAGAATAAATCATCACTCCTGCACAATTATCTACCATTCACAATACACTGAAGCTGCTATGGAAGCAAAAACTGTCTCTGAGTTAGGAACTGTCAATCAGAAAGTTCCTGATCTGAATCACACCTTTGCTGAGGACTTAGAGTCTTAGACAAATCAGGAGCCTTCCTTCACAAAAGGGCTGCCAGGAGTCACCTTGGGTCACTAGAAAAGGATCCCCCCACCCCAGAGTCAGTCCAAATGTACAGGGGCAGCCTTAGGGTGCATGGTGCCCTAGACAAAGTTCCGCCCCACTGCCCTCCTCTGTGGTGCCCCCGCCCCTGCCCCCTTCCACCCCCTCGGGCAAAGCTGGAGGAGGGCAGTGAGGGCACCTGGCCAGCACCTGGGCCTTTGCAGTGCTCGGAGGCCGGGCGTCCTCCTTGGGTTTGGTCGTGGAGGGGGGGAAGGATGTGGGTTGCAGCACAGGCACCGCAGAGGATGGCAGCGCAGGCATTTGACTGTGGTGCCAGGAGGTGGAAGGTCCCAGTTTGGCACCCTCCCCTGGCCCGGTGCTGTAGGCAAATGCTTAGTTTGCCTAGTGGCAGGGCCGCCGCTGCAAACATAGTATGGAAGTAAATCATCTGACTTTCCCAAATCCATGGGTTCCCACAGTGTACCAGAACACTGAAAATTTTGTCCCCCTAGTCGCATGAAACGTGACTTATTTTAAGTCAGACCACTGGTTTATCAAGGTAAGTGTTGTCTATTATGCCAATAAAGGTTTTTGGCTGGCCTTGGATTGGTAAATGTTGTCTACTCTGATTTACAGCAGCTTTCCAGGGTCTCCAGATCTTTCATATCATGTGCTACCTGGTCCTTTCAACTGGAGATGCTGGGGATTTGATCTGGGATTTGTCTGCTTGCAAAACAGATGCTGTACCTCTAAGTAAGGTTGCCAGCTTCAAGTTGGAAAATACCTGGAGATTTTGAGGTGGAGCCTGAAGAGAGTGGGGCTTAGAGAAAGGAGGGACTTTGATGGGGTATAATGCCATAGAGCCCACCTTCCGGAGTGGTCATTTTCTCTGTTGTCTGGAGATCAGTAGTAATACCAGGAGATCTCTAGCCACCACGTGGAGGCTGACAACCCTATCTCTAAGCCATGATGTCTCTCCTACTCAGAGGCCCTGCCTCTCAGCCTTGAATACCCTCCAACACAGCATCATCATCCTCTATCTAACACGTTTATTCAGGGATTTCACAAAGGCAATATAGATAAAGTGCGCTAAACCCTCAAAGTGCTCCACCAATGCTGGGCATTGATACTGTTAGTCCCCAAGATGTCTTCCCCAACCTTGGATGAAAAAATGTGCATTGTTTCAGCTCACTGTTAACATGATCAGGGTGATGCTAGAGACCTGGGCAACAACTCCTACAAGTTTAGACACCTCCAAAAGAATAACTGTTGATTGACACTGAAGAATGCATAATAGTATGTTCTGTGTCACTCCATCTGTCTCCAGGAAATGTCAGTTTGAGGCTGTAGCTAACTATCGCCACTATAATAATGGGGGATTTTGTTTCCTAAGACATTGTTCTCTCATGTCTCCATGCCACATTCATTGTCAGCTTAGTACATTGCAACTTTTATAGCCCATAATGGATGACATCTTTTTATGCTTATGGAGTCTCAAACTACATGTGAAAATGATAGATTAATTTATTTGAAGCTGAGGTTTACGTAGTCATGTATAAATTAGAGAGAGAGGAGGCCAATTTTTGTGCAAAAGAAGCTTATGGCTGAAGAGAGCTAAGCCTCTTCTTTCCCCATTCCTTCTTCACAGCCATTTCCTTCTTAAACAATTTCAATACAAGAACCAGGGCTGCTGAGAGAGGGGTAAAAAAAATCCCCCAGGATCAGGTTCTTTTAAGTGGTCCAAGAAATCCACCTGCCTCATTATGTTCTCATGCTCACATTCAGCACAATGCCTATAATAATCTTGGGGCATCAGCAGCAACTAGAAGCATCTCTGGGAATTTCTTATTGCTCATTGCCAGTTTGGTGTAGTGGTTAAGTGTGTGGACTCTTATCTGGGAGATCCGGGTTTGATTCCCCACTCCTCTACCTGCACCTGCTGGAATGGCCTTGGGTTAGCCATAGCTATTGCAGGAAGTTGTCCTTGAAAGGGCAGCTGCTGTGAGAGCCCTCTCAGCCCCATCCACCTCACAGGGTGTCTGTTGTGGGGGGAGAAGATATAGGAGATTGTAAGCTGCTCTGAGTCTCTGATTCAGAGAGTAAAGCGGGGTATAAATCTGCAGTCTTCTTCTTCTTCATGACGTGCTCTCCTGCATCAAGGCAGCACTTACCATATTTTTTCCAGTTAAATAAACAGTTAATGTGAGTAATCAAAGATTCTGAGAAAGGCCTTTGTTGCAGTAAGGATCAGTGAGTTCCTTCCCTCCACCCCAAGCACACTCCCTCTCCCTTCTTCCTTTAAATAGGGGGGAGGGGAAGCAAAAGGAATTTTTCCCCCAGAGACCCTTAGTGGCTCTTGGCAGTCCTGAGGAAAAATGAACTCAAGTATGATAGAAGTGCTTTGGGGAGGAATGCAAAGAGGTAGGAATACATAAGATTCAGTCCCCATGTGCCTCTGTCCAGCCCTTTATAATAGACATATACCTGTATTTGACAAATGGGTCTATCACAGAGCTGCCAACTTTGGATAGGGAAATTCCTGGAGATTTGGGGTGGAACCTGGGGAGGGTGGGGCTTGTGGAGGGGAGAGACTCAGCAGGATATAATGCCTTGGAGTCCACCCTCCAAAGCAGCTATTTCCTTAGGGTTGCCAGGTCTAATGCAGGAAATATCTGGGAACTTTGGGGGTGGAGCCAGGAGCAAGGTTGTAACAAGCACGCTTGAACTCCAAAGGGAGTTCTGGCCATCACATTTAAAAGAACTGTGCTCCTTTTAAATGCATTTCCTTCACTGGAAATAATGGAGGATGGGGGCACTTTTTGGGGGGCTCACAGAATTGGACCCCCTGGTCCAATCTTTTTGAGACTTTTTTAAAGGAGAGGCATCAGATGCTATGCTGAAAATGTGGTGCCTCTACCTCAAGAAACAACCTCCCAGAGCCCTGAATACCCATGCATTGATTCTCCATTATACCCTACGGGGACAAGTCTCTATAGGGAAGGGGTGCCAAACTCATTTGTTAAGAGGATTGGATCTGACACAATTGAGACCTTTTTGGGCTGGGCTATGTGTGCCATAAAATGTAATGGCAAGTAGTGGAGATATAAAGTTTATAAAGGGCACAGACAAAGATTTTTTTAAAACAAAACATGCTTAAAACATTAGCATGCTTGCAATCTTTTGTTTGTCTCTGATAACTGACACTGCTTGCCCTGAATTATTGCATCAATATCTGGAGACAGTATCTGTGCTGTAGCAATCTTGAGTATGCTGTTCAGAAGTATACCTGTATGTTGCAAACCTACTTTTGATTTATTGGCATTCATTACAGAAATCTCATGGTCAATGTTGCTTTGTGTGCTGATCAAGAACATGTGAACGCACCATGACACAGACTGAGGGCGATTTGGGTATCTACAAAATTATAGTCTTCCCCAGAAAAATAACTGCAACTCTTATGAGGCAGTGCAAGAATATAAAGACAGAAATGTATTATAGTCAGTACCAGCCTACTATCTGGGAAACCTAGGTTCAAAATCCACAGTCTACAAAGGAAATGTGCTGAGCACACACTCTCAGTCTAATTCACCTTGCTGACTTGTTATTGCTCATCTAAATAGTTTACTTTGCTTTCCTATTGGGAAATATTAGATCATGAGGGCATGAATACAGTGAAAAGAGGGAGGGAACCCAGTTTCACCCAGGAGAGTCCTGGCAAAATGAGCTTAACAACACACACACACACAGAGTAGCAGGGCAAAAACTGTGATGGTCTTAAAGGTGCTTTTTGTATTTCTCCCCTGTGATCGAGGCAGCTGAGCAAAGCAGCCTCTCACTCCTTCCCTGTTCCCCCTTCCCTCTTCCTCAAGGGGGGGGGGAGGAGCCTCAGCCAATGGAGGAGCTTGGCTCTGTAGCTCTTCTGTGCAAACTTAGAGAGAGCCTGGCACCCCCAGGCTCTGTAGTTCTGCTGTATGATTGAAAGAGTCTAGCACCTCAGGCTCTGTAGCTCTGCTATGTGACTGAGAGAGCCTGGTGATCCAGGCTCTCTCAAACACACAGAAAAGCTACAGAACCAAGCTCCTTCACTGGCTGAGGCTTCTCTTCCCTCCTTCTACCTTGGGGAAGAGGGAGGGGAAAGAGGGAAAGAGTGAGAAGCTGCTTTGCTTGGTTGCCTCAATTGCATGGGAGAAATACAAAAGCACAGGCAAAGCAAGATGTGATGAAGGAAGCAGAAGAAAGGGAGAAGGAAGCAGACAACAGGCCATTGCTCTTGGGATGGATAGAAGCCCTGTGGAGGCTGGATGTGACCCATGGGCTGCATATTTGACACCTCTGCCATACATACAATGAGGTTCCCAGCAGACATTCAAACCCCTCCCCCCTTTTCTGATAACCATGAAGAAGGAGAAGGCCTCCAAACCAGGGAATCCCCTGCCCCAGACGGAGGATTAACAAGCCTAGAAAAACACTGATGCACTATTGCCACAAAAAACTCCTTCAAAAATCTTTTGTACCATATAATAAAATCAGATTTTAATACAAATATTGATTTTAATGCCTTTTCTTAATATCTCTTTCTTAAACTTCTTATTCTAGTGAACACCTAATACAAACCACCACTGACCAAGTAAAACTGCTCTAAAATCACAAAATGTGCTCACCCTACAATTTAGAAGAGAATGTTTAGAATTAGAATCCAGGAATGATCTTGAGCTTTATAGACATATGATCAGTTCAGGTTCAGGGAAAATGGTGGGAAAGATTTCCTGTAGCAATCAGTGGTGGGTATCTCAGCTGTAAAACACAAGTTGACAAGCAGAATGCAGGGATATGTATAATGTGTTATCTAGCTAATATTATTGTTGAAAGATGTGGGTCAGTGGAATGCACATCATAGTAATAAAGAAAATGTGGATATTCTGAACCAGGTCTGCAAATGCCAAATGTCTCACTTATGCCTAATCATTCAGAGAATACAAACAAAACACTGTAAAAGATCTGTGTAGGGGAAATCAAAGTATCTTGGAATTGTGGAGTTCTGGAAAGAGAGCAAGGCGGCTTTGATCAAACTTGGAATACTCATGCCATCTAGTGGTCACAAGGAGAATTAGTCTTATATAATCAAGACTATCGACATTGTGCTCTTGCACTACAGATATATATAACTGATAACATTTTGAATATATTTACCACCTCCTTGTTGGGAACCCACATTGCCAAAGAAGCACTGTCAGCACAATGACTTCTGCCTTTGACTGTTGTACATCTTGTAATATCTGAAAGAGAGCATGCAGGCTGTATACTCGTTTAGACCCTATGTGCACCCTGCAGAAGCCCCTCCCCATTAGATATTACTTGCAGTGTCACCAGCTGAATGTAGAAGAGACTTCCTACTTACTTGGCAACACTTCTTAATAGCACCTGAATCCAGTCTGAAAGGCAGTAGGAGGTTGATGTGTTGTGCACACTGCCCAACATGTGTTGGTGTTAGAAACACTATTTATTTATTTATATTACTTAGTCAGTTTATATACTCCTTTCTTGTTCAGTAAACCCCCAGAGCAATATAAATGTAATACTCAATCATTGATGAATGTTAAGCTAATAAACGACAATATTAAAAATATCATTGAAATGGACCAGTGATCATATTGACGTCAAGGCCTTCCAGAAAAGGTGTTTTTCAGATTATGATCAATAGGCTGCGGGGATGGTATTAGTGATACTTCCAAGCCAAGAGAGTTGCACTGTTAAGATGGGCTCTATGGTTAGTTCCTGCCAGCCATAACTTAGACAATGCAAATATATGCAGCAAGCCCTGGTCCCTCCTCAGATACTTGAGACCCAAGCTAGTTAAGCCTTCAAAAGTCAAAATAAATAGTTTTAATATGACCCAAACTAGGAACCAGGGTAGTTAATAAGCCACATATGTTATATGCTCTTTGTGGTAGAATCTTGTTAATACACTGATTCCAGAAAATAAGACAGACAACATAAAGACACAGCCTAGATCAGTGGTGGCCAAACTTGCTCAGCATAAGAGCCACACAGAAGAAACATCAGATGTTTGAGAGCTGCAAGACATGAACAAATATTACACATACGTCTTTATTAAAACTTTTCATATTTTCTTTGCACAGAAAGATAAAATACATATATATGCACTTTATAACACAACCATGCTAGGAGACTTTTTATAAAACAAAAGCTGGGAATAATAGTCTCCATAAGACCAGCATAGGGAAAGGTTAGGGAATTATTTTTTGGCACCAGTGGGAGAAGGAAACACACATGTTACCATAGCTTTTTTTGTAGAAAAAGCCCAGTAGGAACTCATTTGCATACTAGGCCACACCCCCTAATGCCAAACCAGCTGGAACGGCGTTCCTGTGCTTTCCTACTCAAAAAACCCTCTTCATATATATAAATCAATGACCACTATTTGCATCATTATGCATCTCTCTTTCCCTTGCACCAGGTTAGTAAATACAGCTCCTACAAGAGCTATGAAACTATGGGGGAACCCTGCACAACCCTCTTTAATTCTGTCCCTCCTTCCAGTGGCTCCCTTGGCTCTTGAGTTTTCTTTCCACACTCAAGGTCTCCAGGCAATCTCTGTAGTGGAAGAGAAGAGCTCGCAAGCCTGCCTGTTTTCCCCTCCTTCCTAGCTTTACACAAAGCAGAAATAGCTGCCTACATAGAGGCTGACTGAGGTCCCAATGCTAAGCATGGTTACTTGAGAGCAAGCCTGCATTAAGTTCCTCCTCAACCTCCAGGAGCTGCACAATATATATGAAAGAGCTGCATGGGGCTCCCCAGCCGCAGTTTGGCCACCCCTGGTAAAGATTAATAAACAGCTTCTCCAGAGGTGGCAGACAAATGAAAATCATGACATCTCCATTTCCTAGCTCTGAAAGTTTAAGTTTCTGAAGCACCAAAAATAGCCACCAAAGCAAAGAAATGGTCCTCCTCACACAAGCCTTACTTTCTGTGTCCCTAGATGTGAGGTAGGTGGCAACCAGAGACAGGGCTTTTCAGAGCTGACCTTTGAGCTTTGCCTGGCACATATTTTAATGTCGTTCAGGTGCCAGCCCAAAAAATTATTTCCCCACCCCACACCAACTTTTAACTGAGGAGCTGCATCTTTTTAGCTATTTTAAGGGTCTGTTTCCAGCTTGCCCTGTGGCGCAGAGTGTTAAAGCTGCAGTACCGCAGTCGTAAGCTCTGCTCACAACCCGAGTTTGATCCCTGGTAGAAGCTGGGTTTTCAGGTAGCCGGCTCGAGGTTGACTCAGCCTTCCATCCTTGAGGTCAGTAAAATGAGTACCCAGCTTGCTGTGGGGAAAGCGTAGATAACTGGGGAAGGCAACAGTAAACCACCCCGTAAAAAGTCTGCCATGAAAATGTTGTGAAAGCAACGTCACCCCAGAGTCGGAAATGACTCGTGCTTGCACAGGGGACCTTTCCTTTTTCCAGCTTGAGGGCTGTTTTTTATTATTGAAAGCCACTGGGTGGTTATTATAACTGTCTTAAGACTGATAATTCTTATCTTATTGTTAGGATTTCATTTTTAACATCTTGCGGGCTGCCTTGAGCCAGCCTCTAGAGAGGCAGCATATAAATTATTAATATAAATAAATAAATAAGCTCATCAGATGCCAAAAGAGAGCTGATAACGGTACCTAATAAGTCTTTGTTTGCCATATAAATCTGTTTGTGTTAATGTCTAGTTGTTTCTGACTTATGGCGACCTTATGAATGAATGACCTCCAAAACATCCTGTCATTAACGGCCATGCTCAGCTCTTGTAAACTGAGGGCTGTGGCTTCCTTGATTGAGTCCATCCATCTCCTGCAGGGTCTTTCTCTTTTCCTGCTGCCTTCAACTTTTCCTAGCATTACTGTGTCTTTTCCAGGGAGACTTGACCAAAGTACAATAGCCTCAGTTTAGTCATTTTAGCTTCAAGGTAAAGTTCAGGCTTGGTTTAATCTAGAACCCACTTGTGAAGGACCAAGTGAACACTGAGCTCTATGCTATGTGCAGTTTATTCACCAAGTGCTCGACCACAACCTGGCATAGTCCCAGAATCTGTTACAAAGAAGAGTTCTATACTTAAAACACTGCTGCCAGCTAGATCAGCTCCCCCTCTGATCGGAAGGCTGCGGGGGAGCATCTGTTGACACTCAAGGTCCTGGTCTGAGGAACTGGGGTTGTCTCTCTCTGCCCTCCGAGGTCTTTGGGAGCTTCCTCATCTGCTTCCAGCAGCAGCCTCCTCTCTTGGCTTGCCTCTCCTGCTTAAATCCTTCCTTTTCCCACCTGCTGTCTCACCACTCAGCTGCCTCTCCTTGTCTCTTAATTACAGCAGAGAAGCTGCAGACCTTGCAGCCTTCAGGGGCTTACTCTCCTATTAGCCCACTGCCTCCTTACACCACTTATGTATCTTTTTTGGCAGTCCACAGTGTTCCAAAAACTTTCCACCAACTTTCTTGGTGAATCAACTTTCTTCTTGCCAGTTTTTTTCACTGTCCAACTTTCACACCCATACATAATGAACAGGAATACTATAGTATGAATTTTCTTGAACTTGGTTGACAGCACCACATCTTGAAGAATCTTTTCTAGCTCCTTCAGGACTGCCTTTCTTAGTCTCAATCACCTGACATCTAGGTTGTAGCCTTCCTTTTGATTGATGATAGAGTGAAGGAATCTTGAACAATTTCAATTTCTTCATTGTCAGCCTTGAAGTTGTGAAATTTCCCAGCAGTCATTAACAGCCATGTCATTAACAGAAGACTTTTGTCTTCTTGATATTCAATAGTAATTCTGTTTTGGCATTTTTTGCTTTATCCTTCATCAGTAGTCATTTCAAAGCTTCACTATTTTTTGCCAGTAATGTGATTCCATATGCATATCTCAAACTGTTAATGTTCCATCAAGTGTTACTCCATCTTCATCTAAATTGAATCCAGCTTTCTTTCTGATATGTTCTGCATACAGATAGAAGAGATATGGAGATAAAATGCATCCCTGTTTGGCACTTTTGCCAACTGGAAACCATTCTGTTTCTCCATATTCTGTCCTAACAATAGCTTCTTGTCCAGAGTAAAGGTCACACATCAAAATAATCAGATGACACTGCACACCCATTTCTTTTAAAACCAACCATAACGTTTCATGACCCACACAGTCAAAATTTTTGCTGTGATCTATGAATCACATGTTAATTTTTTTCTGAAATTCTCTCATATGCTTAAGAACATAAGAGAAGCCATGTTGGATCAGGCCAATGGCCCATCCAGTTCGCTGTGTCACACAGTGGCCAAAAAAATTATATATATATATATATATATATATATACACACACATATATATATACACACTATGGCTAATAGCCACTGATGGACCTCTGCTCCATATTTTTATCTAACCCCCTCTTGAAGCTGGCTATGCTTGTAGCCGCTACCACCTCCTGTGGAAGTGAATTCCACATGTTAATAACCCTTTGGGTGAAGAAGTACTTCCTTTTATCCATTTTAACCCGACTGCTCAGCAATTTCATTGAATGCCCACGAGTTCTTGTATTGTGAGAAAGGGAGAAAAGGACTTCTTTCTCTGCTTTCTCCATCCCATGCATAATCTTGTAAACCTCTATCATGTCACCCCGCAGTCGACGTTTCTCCAAGCTAAAGAGCCCCAAGCGTTTTAACCTTTCTTCATAGGGAAAGTGTTCCAACACTTTAATCATTCTAGTTGCCCTTTTCTGGACTTTTTCCAATGCTATAATATTCTTTTTGAGGTGCGGTGACCAGAATTGCACACAGTATTCCAAATGAGACCGCACCATCGATTTATACAGGGGCATTATGATACTGGCTGATTTGTTTTCAATTCCCTTCCTAATAATTCCCAGCATGGCGTTGGCCTTTTTTATTGCAATCGCACACTGTCTTGACATTTTCAGTGAGTTATCTACCACGGCCCCAAGATCTCTCTCTTGGTCAGTCTCTGCCAGTTCACACCCCATCAACTTGTATTGGTAGCTGGGATTTTTGGCCCCAATGTGCATTACTTTGCACTTGGCCACTTTGAACCTCATCTGCCACGTTGATGCCCACTCACCCAGCCTCAACATATCCCTTTGGAGAGTCTCACGATCCTCTCTGGTTCTCACCACCCTGAACAATTTAGTGTCATCTGCAAACTTGGCCACTTCACTGCTTACTCCCAGCTCCAAATCATTTATGAACAAGTTAAAGAGCATGGGACTCAGTACTGAGCCCTGCGGCACCCCACTGCATATCGTCCTACACTGCGAAGACTGCCCATTTATACTCACTCTTTGCTTTCTATTAATTAGCCAGTTTTTGATCCTCAAGAGGACCTGTCCTTTTACTCCATGACTCTCGAGTTTCTTAAGGAGCCTTTGATGAGGAACTTTATCAAAAGCTTTCTGGAAGTCAAGGTAAACAACATCTATCGGGTCTCCTTTGTCCACATGTTTGTTCACCCCCTCAAAGAAATGTAACAGGTTAGCGAGGCAAGATCTTCCCTTACAGAACCCATGCTGAGTCTTCCTCAATAACTCGTGTTCATCAATGTGCCTACTCATTCTGTCCTTGATAATGGTTTCTACCAACTTTCCCGGTATTGAAGTCAGACTGACTGGCCTGTAATTTCCCGGATCTCCTCTGGAACCCTTTTAAAAGATGAGGTGACATTAGCTATCTTCCAGTCCTCAGAAACGGAGGCAGATTTCAATGAAAGATTAAATATTTTTGTCAGAAGATCCACAAGTTCAACTTTGAGTTCTTTCAGAACTCTTGGATGTATGCCACCCGGACCTGGTGACTTATTAGTTTTTAATTTATCTATCAGTTGTAGGACCTCCTCTCTTGTCACCACAATCTGACTCAAGATGTTTAACACCCCTTCCAAAATAAGTGGTTCTTGAGCAGGCAAACACTTCTCATCTTCTACAGTGAAGACGGAGGCAAAAAATGCATTCAGCTTCTCAGCTATTTCCTTACCCTCCTTCAGTAATCCTTTTACCCCTTGGTCAGCCAGTTTGGTGTAGTGGTTAAGTGTGCAGACTCTTATCTGGGAGAACCGGGTTTGATTCCCCACTCCTCCACTTGCACCTGCTGGAATGGCCTTGGTCAGCCATAGCTCTGGCAGAGGTTGTCCTTGAAAGGGCAGCAGCTGTGAGAGCCCTCTCCAGCCCCACCCACCTCACAGGGTGTTTGTTGCGGGGGAGGAAGGTAAAGGAGATTGTGAGCCGCTCTGAGACTCTTAGGAGTGGAGGGCGGGATATAAATCCAATATCTTCATCTTCTTCTTCTTCATCCAAGGGCCCCACTGCCTCCCTTGCTGGTTTCCTGCTTCTAATATATTTGAAGAAATTTTTATTGTTGGTCTTTATGGTTTTTGCAATATGCTCCTCATAGTCCCTTTTTGCCTTCCTGATCACAGTCTTGCATTTGATTTGCCACAGCCTCTGTTCCCTTTTATTAATCTCACTTGGACTAGCTTTCCACCGCTTAAAGGAGTCCTTCTTACCTTCCACAGCTTCCATTACTTTGTTTGTTAACCATGCAGGCCTTTTCTTATACCTGTTTGTGCCTTTCCTAACTTGTGGTATATATTTTACCTGAGCTTCTTGGATTGTAGTTTTAAATAGCCTCCAAGCTTCCCCAAGGGTTTTGACTGTATTTACCTTTCCTTTCAGTTTCCTCTTCACATGCCTCCTCATCTCTGAGAATTTACCCCTTTTAAAGTTAAACGTGATTGTGCTGGTCGTTTGGGGCAACTCTCTATTTATACAAATGTGAAATCAATAACGTTATGGTCACTGCTCCCAAGCGGTGCAATCACTTTTACATCTCTCACCAAGTCTTGGGCATTACTTAGGACCGAATCTAGGATTGCCCCACCCCTGGTAGGTTCTGTTACCATCTGCTCCATAGCACAGTCATTGAGAGCATCTAAAAACTCAATCTCTTTTTCTCGACCTGAACACATATTGACCCAATCAATCTGCAGGTAGTTAAAATCACCTATCATGACACAGTTTTTACATTTAGCCGCTATCTTTAATCCTTCCATCATATTATAATCATCCTCTATCTTTTGATTTGGTGGGCAATAACAAACTCCCATAGTTAAATTTCCTTTTGGGCGCTCTATTTCGACCCAAAGCATTTCTAGAAGGGAATCTAATTCTTTGACCTCAGTCTTACTGGACTGTACCCTCTCTGACATACAGAGCCACCCCACCTCCAACCCTTCCCTCCCTATTCTTCTGATATCTTATATCCAGGAATAACCGTGTCCCACTGATTCTCCTCAGTGGGACAAGTTTCTGAAATTCCACCAAGATTCTGAAATTCCCACAATGTCTATGTTTTCCCCAACACTAAACATTCCAACTCACCAATTTTACTTCAAACACTTCTAGCATTTGTATACAAACATCTATAATTTCCCAGGCAAGTTAGGCCCGCAACCTTCCTCCCGCCTTGAGACTTTGGCAGACATTTCATACCGTTTGTCACCATCTCAGTGGACAACTCTGATCCATTACCCGGTAGAAAAGTAACAGTTAACCCTTCATCTCTTTGAGATGAGTCCTCCCGAACCAGAGACATTTCATCTCCTGTCGGCTTTCCCCCAAGATTTAGTTTAAAAACTGCTCTGCCACCTTTTTTATTTTAAGCGCCAGCAGCCTGGTTCCATTTGGGGACAAGTGGAGACCGTCTCTTTTGTACAGCTCCTGCTTGTTCCAGAAAGCATCCCAGTGCCTAACAAACTTAAACCCTTCCTCCTTACACTATCGTCTCATCCACACATTGAGACTTCTAAATTGTGCCTGTCTCTCCAGCCCTGCACGTGGGACAGGTAGCACTTCTGAGAAGGCTACCTTGGAGGTCCTGGCCTTAAGTCTCCTGCCTAGCAGCCTAAACTTTTCCTCCAGGACCTCACGACTGCATTTCCCCACATCATTGGTGTCAACATGCACCATGACCACTGACTCCTCCCCAGCACTATCAGCCTATCTACTACACGGGTAATGTCTGCTACCTTTGCACCAGGCAGGCAAGTCACCATATGGTCAGCACGTGGTTTTGCCACCCAGCTGTCTACTTGCCTAAGGATCGAATCACCAACTACCAAGACCCCCCCTCTCTCCCTGCCCAGGGATGGTTCCTTGGCGCGAAAGGATTCCCGCTCACCAACTGAAGAAGAGGTCCCTTCTCAGGGTGCATTCCCCATATCCTCAGCACGGTGCCATGTTCCCTCTTGACCCTCATGCTCCCTGGCAGCAACGGGGCTGCCACGTTCAGAGCGGGGTTCATCTAATACGCTTCAGTAACCAATGTAAATTTGCTACATTATTTCTAGTGGCTCTTCCTTTTTCTGCATCCAGCTTGAAGATCTGGCATTTCCTATTCCATATATGGTAACAGTCTTTGTTGTAATATTTTGAATGCCACTTTACTAGAATGAGAAATTAATGTGATGGTCTAATAGCTGCTGCACTCTTTGACATCTCCTTTTTCAGAATACAGATAAGAGCGTTTCTAGTCTATGGGCCATTGTTTCATTCACCATATTTGTTGAAATATTCTTGTTAAGATTCTTGTTAGCTCTACTGTTAGCTTATCTACTCCTGTTGATTTGTTTCACCCAACTGCTTTCAGCATAGTTTTCATTTCACTTCTAAAACTGTAGGTTCTTCTTCAAAAGTCTCTTCTTTGAAGGAATCTGTTATCCTTTCATCTGTTCTGTATATTGTTCCCATCTTTTCTTTATTTTGTCATGTTCAATTATTGCATTTCCATGTTGGTCTTTCAGCGTGCCTAGCTGTGCTTTGAATTTCTCTTGATCTTATAGAACAGATCTCTTTTTCTTCCTTTTTTGTTGTTCTATTTCTTTACACCTATTATTATAATAGTTCTCTTTGTCTCTTGGTGCCAGTTGCTGGAACACTTTATGTAGACTTCTAATTCTATTTCTGTCACTTTTTAATTTTGCTTCTCATCCCTCTTTAGCAATTTTGTTTCATTAGTCATCCACTGTGGCTTTTCATTTCTTTTGGCTACAGGAATAGTCTTTTCACCTTCTTCCTTGATAATATCTCAGGATTCAACCCATAGCTCTTCTGGTTTACATTCACTTGAACTTAGTAATGCAAATCTGTTCTTTACATTCTTCAGGAATGTTGTTTTATGTATGTTGGCACTTTGAATGCTTTGGTGTTTTTGTTTAGCTTTATTCTGGGTTTTTTTTTAAATTAACAATTCATGATCTATTCTACAATCAGCTGCTGATCTTGTTTTAACAAAGCGAACAGATTTCTGATTATGCAATTTATTTGATTTCTATATTGTGTGATATCCATGTATACAATGATCTGTGTGACTGAATGAAATATGTTCGCAATGAACAAATTGTTGTCTTTGCAGAATTCTATGAGTTCCTCTCCTGCTTCATTTCCTGTTCCTAGTCCAAATCTTCTAACAATATTTTATTCTACTTTTGCATTCTAGCCACCTATGATAATCAGCACATTTTGTTTAGGTGTGTGATCAATTTCTTCCTGGACACTTGCATAAAAACTTTCAGTTTCTTCCTCAACAGCATTGGTACAAAAATTTGAATAATGGCTATGGTAATAGGCTTTCCATAAAGTCTGATTGATATTATTTGGCCAGACTTTGCATTACAGCCCTTGATTGCTTGTGCTACATCTTGCCTCACCATTGGAACTCTGTTTCTTCTGTATTTGTAATTTCCTGAGTAAGACACTTCGTAATTTTCTGACTGAAAACGTCCTGAACAGTCCACTTTTGTTCACTTGTTCCTAGGTCTAACCCCCTGTACAGTGCAGGAAAATCACATTATCTGCCTAGTTCACAGAATCTGCATTGCTGTCTGATGGCCATCTAGTCTCAGTTTAAAAACCTCCAAGGAAGGAGCCCACCACCTCCCAAGGAAGCCTGTTCCACTGAGGAACCACTCTGTCAGGTAGTTCTTAACGTTTAGCTGAAAACTCTTTTGATTTAATTTCAACCCACTGGGTCTGGTCTGACCTTCTGGGGCAACAGAAAACAACTCTGCACCATCCTCTATATGACTGCCCTTCAAGCAGGGCTGGATTAACTATTAGGCAAAGGAGGCACGCCTATGGGCCCCTATGCCTTTAGGGGCCTTGGGGCCAGTATTCTCCCCACCCCAGTTTCCCTCCGCGGCTAGTTTGCCTCTTCCCTCTTCACCTGACCCCTCCCCGTTGTTTCCTTCTTTGTCTGCCTGCCCCGCCTCCTCCCCACCTGCCAGCTCAGGCCCAGGGAAATCCATATCTGGAGCGAGAGAAAACCGCATCTGTGTTTGCCGGGCTTGCAAGACACTTTCAGCCAAGTCAAGCAGGGAGGAATGGGAAGCCATTGCAAAACTCTGTCTGGGCTCTGGTTGAGTGGTGGGCAGTGGGCACAGGACACTCCCCCCCCCTGCAGAAATCCAAATTGCCTGCAGCAAAAAAAAAGTGAGAAAGCCAGCCAGGAAAGCCAGCTCCGTCAGACTCACCTGCCCTTCAGCAGCGACTCAGCCCCTCTTCTGCATCTGGCAGCGCCAGGCCAGCCAACACTTTAACTCCTGGGGGGAGCTGGGTGCTACTTTTGCTGCAGGCTCAGCCCCCTAGCCAGAAATTTCTGGGTGGGGCCCAGGGCATAAAATTTTGGGTGGGGGGGGCCATGGAGGCTTGGCTGCAGCAGTGAAAATGGGGCCGCGAGGAGAGTGGGGGAGGTAGGGAAGAGCCCAGGGAGAGCGGCAGTGGGAAAAATGGGACCGTGGGAAGAGCGGGGGAGGCAGGGAAGAGCCCGAGGAGAGCGGCAGCGGGGAAAATGGGGCCACGGAGGAGGCAGGGAAGAGCCTGGGGAGAGCGGCAGTGGGGAAAATGGGGCTGCGGGGAGAGCGGGGGAGGCAGGGAAGAGCTGGAGGAGAGCAGCAGCGGGGAAAACGGGGCCGCGGAGAGAGCGGAGGAGGCAGGGAAGAGCCCGGGGAGAATGGCAGTGGGGAAAATGGGCCCGCGGCGAGAGTGGGGAGGCAAGGAAGAGCCCGGGGAGAGTGGCAGTGGGGAAAATGGGACCGTGGGGAGAGCAGAGGAGGCAGGGAAGAGCCGGAGGAGAGCGGCAGCGGGGAAAATGGGGCTGCGGAGGAGGCAGGGAAGAGCCTGGGGAGAGCGGCAGTGGGGAAAATGGGGGAGGCAGGGAAGAGCCGGAGGAGAGCAGTAGCGGGGAAAACAGAGCCACGGAGAGAGCGGAGGAGGCAGAGAAGAGCCCGGGGAGAGCAGCAGCGGCGAAAATGGGGCTGCGGGGAGATCGGGGGAGGCAGGAATGGGGTGGGAAGAGCCTGGGGAGAGTGGTGATGCGAAAATGGGGGAATGCCTTTTTAGCCACCGGTGCCTGCCAGCTGCAGCAGGAGGTGTGGGCAGTGGGGCGGGTGCTCCAACTCGGAGATAATTTGCGAGGGGGCCCCCAAGATTTCGACTGCCTAGGGGCCTCCACAGGGTTTAATCCAGCCCTGCCTTCAAGTACTTGAAGATGGTTATCATATTGCTTCTTAGCGGTCTCCTCTCCAGGCTAAACATATCTGGAGAGGAGACAACTGTCTTGTCATGGGGGTTTTGAGGTAAGAGATTATCAGAAGTGGTTTATCATTACCTTCTTCTGCACATAACTAAACTGGGTTCAGGTAGCCGGCTCAAGGTGGACTCAGCCTTCCAAGGTTGGTAAAATGAGTACCCAGCTTGCTGGGGGAAAAGTTTAGATGACTGGGGAAGGCAATGGCAATCCACCCCGTAAAAAGTCTGCTATGAAAACGTGAAAGCAACATCACCCGAGTCGGAAACGACTGGTGCTTGCCTTTACCTTTTCAACCAAGGTTACCTGTAATATCACTACCATTGTCTGTGATAGACCCTCCCCCAGCACTACTGCTGCTACCTAGTAGCTACCCTTCAAGGTTTTCTCTGCCCCCATCACCATTAAAACTGTCCATTCTCTTCTGCTGATGTGGCTGTTGAGTCCTGAAGAAGGTGTATCTCAGCTGTGACTTTTCTACACTGAATGACTCTGCTAAGAGTGTAGCCTCTTGACATTGTCTAAACTCATTACAGTATTGCTCTTAGGTTTGCAGTCACATGGTTTTAAATACCTACCTAAAAAGAGCCCTATACACATGGCCTATTGGGATACAGGGCCAATGTACAAGGAGGGGGAAGCAGGAACAAGTACTAAAGCACCACCCTCTCCTATACACACAGCATATACTCATGTACAAATTGTAGGCCTAGGGGAATGTTCATGATCACAGGGACAAAGTATTGTTCATGCAAGGATGCTCTGTCTATGTGGAACCTGGTAGAGAGCTTGGCCAATGTGCTCACTCTCACTTCCCCTCTATGCATGGGATCCCTGACATCAACAAGATTCAAAACTGAAACCAATGAAAACACTCCCCATTCTTTAAATGTTTTAATAACACTCATCAAAACAAATCTGCTGGGATGGGGGTGTGGTCTAGAAAGATCATCTGCTGTCAGAGGCCGATGGATCAGTAAGGTTTAATGATGCTCCTTGAGGGATTTATGTATGGCATGGAGGTAGGGCTGTCACAGCCCTGGCCAATCTCAGAAATAAGGAGGTGACCTGAGCAGCTTGACACAACCACTCCTTTATGTCCTCTCCTAATGACACAGCTCAGTCACAGTGCACTCCCCTAAATAGATTCACATCCTTCTAAGCTCACCGAATTCAGTGGACTGTTATTTGGCTGATGATGGCATGGTTTGTTCCCTGACATATAGGGCCCAGGACATCCTGGCACTAGATATAACTAAACAAAAGGTAGAGTTCATTTTAGGGCCTATTCTACTGCAGTGATGATGGTAAAGTGACCTATTCACTACCAGACCCACCATAGATAAAAAACCCTGTTTAGTGCAGATTCTTTGTGATAATTCCAGTGAACCTTTATCAGCCTGCTGTGAAAGGCTTGCCAGGCTCTTTGAAGTTAAAATGGCATCCCTTCCAATTGAGAGATTACTATTAACAGCAAGTCACTGCTAGAGGTTAGCAGAGCTCCAGATTGCCATGTGGCTTCAGATATTACAGCCCAAGATTGTGAGAGGGTTGGCGTATCACATGCTTGTTTGACCTTCTCAATGCTTGTCCTGCTGTTATGGCTACCTCTAGTTGAAGGGCAGTAACTGGTTGAGTCCAGGAGGTTTTAAGTTAAAAAAGCAAACAAAATTACTTAAATAACCAGCTTGATTCAGGATTATACTTGCTCCCCCCCCCCCACTTATTTAGCCTATTTAGTAAAGGGTGAGGTGACCTTGTTTGTTCAGGGACATTCTAGGACCTTTCCCTAGTTTACAAGCTTATGTATTTACAAGAATATACAGATAAATGGACGGGCAATATGTAACCCCAACTGCAACCCAATAAACAAGTCAAAATGCAGGAAGAATAAACCATGCTGAAGCAGAAAATGCCATACAGAGACATACATTCTCTGAGGAGAAAGCAACATTTAATAGCCTTTGAGTCTAGACAAAAGGTAAAATATAGGTATTTTAAAAACAAATATAGTCAATAAGGTACATTATGTTGTCGAAGGCTTTCACGGCTGGAGTTTATTAGTTGTAGATTTTCTGTATGGCCACAGTTGGCATAGTAGTACCTAACGTTTCACCAGCAGCTGTATTATGCCTCTGAGGATTCTAGTCACAGTTGCTGGCAAAACATCAGGTACTACTATGCCAAGACCATGGCCATACAGCCCGGAAAATCTACAACTAATAAGGTATATTTGACATATATTATGCATTAACATCAAAAACCATATGCATTAAAAAGTCCCAACACATACTGTGTTGGATCCCATGACTCAAGGAATAGATTGCAGATTCTTCCCACATTCCACTTTTGCCTGAAATCTTTTTTGACCCTGGGAAAGTTTATTCCTGGGCCATGGAACCCACATGGACTAATAGCCACATGGTCAGGAGGATGCAGTGGGGATGGGGAAAGGCAAAACTGCTTACTTCTTCTTCTCATATCAGCAGAATTCTGCTCGCAAGACTCCACAGCTTAGAGGGAACATTGGTTGTAATCCAAAGAGATCTCTAGCCACCACCTAGAGGCTGGCAACAGTACACTGCATCCTCTCAAACTGTGCTGCTGTTAATCCACATAGGTCCTGTGATCCTTGGAATCACCTTTCTTGGGATCAGAAAGGACTGCTGGGGAAGGGTAACACAGGAAAGATCTGTGACTATCAGTGCATTCTGCTAATGGAACACAGTGTGATCCAACCACATTACCCAAATAGGCCAGAGTTAGCAAAGGAGACAGAGTGAGAGGCGCATATCTGGGATTCTCTACCTATACCAGAATTTTTACCCTCAAGGGAACTCTCAAATAAACCAGACAGATGTTCAACTGGAAAGTTTTTTTATTAAAAAGAAAAACATTTCAGGTAGGGTTGCCAATCCCCAGTTGAGGGCAGGGGATCCTCCGGTTTGGAGGTCCTCCCCCTGCTTCAGAGTCTTCAGAAAGCGGCGGGGGGGGGGGGATGTCTGCTGGTCACTTCATGATTCCCTATGAAGAACAATTCCCACAGGATATAATGGAGAATTGATCTGTGTGTATCTGGGGCTCTGGGGAGGCTTTTTGAGGTAGAGGCACCAAATTTGCAGCATAGTATCTGATGCCTCTCCCCCAAGCACCCTCCAAGTTTTGAAAAGATTGGACCAGGGGGTCCAATTCTATGAGCCCCAAAAGAAGGTGCCCCTATCCTTCATTGTTTCTAATGGAGGGAAGGCATTTAAAAGGTGTGCAGTCCCTTTAAATGTGATGGCCAGAACTTCCTCTGGAGTTCAATTATGCTTGTCACAGACTTGCTCCTGGCTCCACCTCCAAGGTCCCCAGATATTTCTTGTATTGTACCTGGCAACCCTAATTTCAGGAGGCAAGAGAGAGAACAGCCCACAAAGTGGGGGTGTATGTGGTTGGTACCAGGAACACACACCTGTTGGGTAGCAGAGTGTCATAGTTATATGGTAAAATGAACCCTGAGGCAAGTTCATGGGCTTGGCAGAGAACAATGACAATGGTTTTTATTGGAGGTAGATAAAGATGTATAAGAGGCTGATGGCTCCATAAGCACCCAACAGGAAGGGCAACTGGGAAAGTGAATGAATTTAAGTGCTGATTAATGACTGATTAATCAAGGGTAATGGGTGAAGGGGAAATTGGGCTTGGGTGTTGATGGGATTATATTGACTGAATCAACAGATCTTGTGTGACCCATTGTTTTAAAGTCCTACATCACTCCAGGGAAAGGAGGTGGTAGTAGCTAGCTGGTCGCTCTGACTCATGTCTTGAAAATAGTTTTCCCAGACTGATGCCTGACTGGCATCCATTTTGACCCAAGCACTTAAGGTTTTGAGGTGATATTAGGAAGGGTGTTTCTATCTCTTTTAATCTATAAACTGCCCCCATGCGGATGGAGGGGTCTGACTACTAACAATCATATATAGTGACTCATAAAACACAAAACTAAAATGAAGAATCACAGGAGTTATTATATTTAATAGTAAAGAGGCTGGAAGCAGCAAAACTCAGGCTATCCATAGACAAGGGCAAAGGACTCTATATACTCAGAGGACTCCCAGATAAGCAAATATATATATAATTTTATAATCATAATAAGAAAACAGTGACCAGGCCTGAGGAAGACAATATGCTCCGTGAAGGAGATGAAATGTTAAGAGTAGTTGAAAGTTGGACAGGAGGAGACAGAATCAGTCTGCTCACTCTCTTGAGAAACTACAGAATCCTGGAGAGAAAATCCTGGAAGCAAGGGGATTTCTTAATTGTCGTCATTCCCCCTCGGCCCCGCCGCCGATTTCATGAAGACCCTACCCAGCTTGTAATATTAAAAAAATCAGTGATTCCAATAGGGTTGCCAAGTCCAATTCAAGAAATATCTGGGGACATTGGGGGTGGAGCCAGGAGCAAGGGTGTGACAAGCATAATTGAACTCCAAGGGAGTTCTGGCCATCATGTTTAAAGGGACAGCACACCTTTTTAAATGCCTTCCTTCCATAGGAAATAATGAAGGATAGGGGCACCTTCTTTTGGGGCTCATAGAATTGGACCCCCTGATCCAATCATTTTGAAACTTGAGGGGTATTTTGGGTAGAGGCACTAGATGCTATACTAAAAATTTGGTGACTCTACCTCAAAACACAGGCCCCTCAGATCTCCCGATACCTCCAGATCAATTCCCCATTATACCCTATGAGAATCGATCTCCACATAGGGAATAATAAAGTGCCCAGCAGACATTCCCCCCCCCCCCATTTCTGGCAACTTTGAAGCGAGGGATTGGCATCTCTACTCACAAGTTGCTACCAATTTCTTCAAAGTAACACAGACACACCATCCCAAGAGGAAGCCTTTCCAATCAGAGACTGAAGCCTCCGGATGTTGAAAGTCACATGGTGGCTGTGGGGGCGGGGCTTCCCCCCCTCCCCTGGCCAGCTGACTGGGGGCGGGAAGGAGCCTGGGAAAGCAGAAGAACCCCCCGCTGCGACCTAGATTCCAAGTAGAAAAGTTTCAAACCACTACTTTAATTGTGTAAAATGAAAACAGCCCAGGGCAGGGCTGTTAAACTTAAGGCCCACAGGCCAGAACAGGCCTCTCCAGAGCTCTTATCCTGCATGTGAGCAACTGATTACCTTTATTGAGAGAGTCAGTTTGGTGTAGTGGTTAAGTGTGTGGACTCTAATCTGGGAGAACTGGGTTTGATTCCCCACTCCTCCACTTGCAGCTGCTGGAATGACCTTGGGTCAGCCATAGCTTTCAAAGGAGTTGTCCTTGGAAGAGCAGCTGCTGTGAGAGCCCTCTCAGCCCCACCTACCTTACAGGGTGTCTGTTGGGGGGGGGAGGTAAAGGAGAATGTGACTGCTCTGAGACTCTGAGATTCAGAGTATAGGGCAGGATATAAATCCAATATCTTCTTCCAATTGTCAGATGCTGTGTATTATGTCCCTGTATACTGTCCCAGTGCTAATGTATAACAGGTGGTAGAAATGGGAGGCTGGGCATCAGGTAGATACTGTTAGGAAATCTTTAAAAGTGTTAATGTTTTAAGCATGTTTGTATTTTGAGTAAAAAATAATATCATTAATTGGGTTGGCTTGAGTCTTTATGAAGTTTGTATCTCTGGTACCAGACAGTATGTTTTATGGTATGTGTGGCCCAGCCCACCAAAGTGACATTTATGTCAGCTATGGCTCTTATAACAAATGAGTTTGACACTTCTGGCCTTGGTGCATCACAGACACTTTAGGGGCCCCAACAGGCATAACTGCATTTGAAATCGTAAGTGGAATGAGTTGGCTGTGCTTTTAGAATGCATTTGTGAACTTACAAATATTTCATTTTGTGAAGGTTTTACAGTGTGGTATATTGCATTCAAGACAACTAGCACTTTCACACATGCTAAAATAAAGCAGTGACCTTGCAAGTGGATTTTGCCATTTAACACAGTAAAATCCAGTTGCAAAGTGCATTGAAAGTAGATTGAAAATGCATTATTATGTCTGTGGGAGAAATGTATGGTAAAAACAGCCTTGATTCCTCCTCACCCTTTGCTTGCATTTATTTATTTATTTATTTATTCTATGACTTATATCCCGCCCTTCCCATAAAATGGCTCAGGGCGGCTCACAACAAACGATAAAACAATACACAAAGTGCAAAATTGTTACAGTTAAAAAGTCAAAACATTTAAAAACCTTAAAATCTTAACATTAAAACTATGCCGTATATGTCACTAAAGTCTGATAAGCCACATTAATCTAGTCAGGCGTAGGCTAGCCGGAAGAGGCTTGTCTTACAGGCCCTGCGGAACTGAGTAAGATCCCGCAGGGCCCTCACCTCTTCCGGCAGCTGGTTCCACCATGTGGGGGCCATTGTAGAGAAGGCCCTGTCTCTGGTTGTCTTGAGACGGACTTCTTTGGGCCCGGGGATGGTGAGAAGGTTTTGCGTCCCAGACCTCAGTACTCTCTGGGGAACGTGTGGGGAGAGACGGTCCTTCAGATAGGCAGGTCCCAGGCCATATAGGGCTTTAAAGGTAATAACCAGCACCTTGTACCGGACCCGGTATATTATTGGAGCCCGAAGACCCGGCCGAATGTGCCCCCACTTTGGGAGGCCCAATAACAGCCGGGCCGCGGCATTCTGCACCAGCTGCAATTTCCGGGTCCGGCACAGGGGCAGCCCCATGTAGAGGGCATTGCAGTAATCCAACCTCGAGGTGACCGTAGCATGGATCACTGTTGCTAGGTCGCCGCGGTCCAGGAAGGGGGCCAACTGCCTTGCCCGCCTAAGATGAAAAAACGCGGACTTGGCAGTGGCTGCTATCTGAGCCTCCATCTTTAGGGACGGCTCCAGTAGCACCCCCAAGCTTTTGACCCTGTCCACCGCCATCAGCGGCGCACCGTCAAAAGCTGGTAGGGGGATTTCCCCCCCTGGACCACGACGGCCCAAACAAAGGACCTCTGTCTTCGCAGGATTCAGTCTTAGTCCACTCAGTCTGAGCCATTCAGCCACGGCCTGTAGTGCCCGGTCCAGGTTTTCTGGGGCGCAGACTGGTCGGCCGTCCATAAGTAGATAGAGCTGGGTGTCATCCGCATACTGGTGACACCCCAGCCCATACCTTCGGGCAATCTGGGCAAGAGGTCGCATATAGATGTTAAATAACATCGGGGAGAGAACCGCTCCCTGAGGCACTCCACAATTAAGTGTGTGCCTCCGGGATAGCTCCCCCCCAATTGCGACCCTTTGTCCCCAACCTTCAAGGAAAGAGGAAAGCCACTGCAAGGCCAACCCCTGAATCCCCGCGTCGGCGAGGCGGCAAGTCAGTAACCGATGGTCGACCGTATCGAACGCCGCCGATAGGTCCAACAGCATCAGCACTGCCGAGCCACCCCGATCCAGATGCCGTTGAAGGTCATCTACCAGGGCAACCAACACCGTCTCCGTCCCGTGACCTGGGCGGAAGCCGGACTGGAGTGGGTCAAGGACGGAAGCGTCCTCCAGGAAAGTCTGTAGCTGCCTCGCCACTGCCCTCTCGATAAGTTTGCCCAAGAAGGGCAAATTTGAGACCGGCCTATAGTGTGCCAATTGGGCCGGGTCTAAAGATGGTTTTTTTAAGAGGGGACGGACCACAGCCTCTTTGAGCGGCGCTGGAAAGAGCCCTTCTGTCAGGGATCTGTTTATGATATCCCGTATAGGATATCTGAGATCCCCTTGGCAAGATTTAATAAGCCAGGAAGGGCATGGGTCCAATTTACAGGTTGTTGGGCGGGCAGTTGAGAGAATCCTGTCAACTTCCTCCAGGCTGAGGGGGCCAAAACCGTCCAGAATATGATCCGAAGACATGCTCGGGGCCTCGGTTGCGTTAACTGTCTCTAAGTTGACGGGGAGGTCGAGGCGGAGTGATGCGATCTTGTCCGCAAAATAATTCGCAAAAGCCTCACAGCCTATCTCCAATTCAAAAGAATTTGGTCTGCCCTGGGGCAGCGTAGTAAGATCCCGAATTATATCAAACAATTGTGCCGGGCGCGAAGTTGCGGACGCAATCTTATCCGCAAAGTATGTCTTCTTTGCGGATTTGATTGCCATCTCATAGGTCTTCAAACTCTCTCTATAAGATGTTCGGGTCGCTTCGTCTCGAGTACGCCGCCATTGCCTCTCTAGTCGTCTGAGATCCCGCTTCAATTGCCGCAGTTCCTGGTTAAACCAGGGAGACGGCTTAGGGCGGGGGCGCAGAGGACGCCTAGGCGTGATCTCCTCGATGGCCCTGGAGAGTCCATCGTTCCAGGACTCTACCAGATCATCCAGGGAGTCGCCAGTGGGCCAGGTATCCCGCAGAGCCGTCAGGAACCGTTCCGGGTCCATCAGGCTCCGCGGGCGAGCTAAAATACGCTCTCCGCCTAAACAGGTTTGGGGTGACATATCCATACAAGCCTTGAGGGCAAAGTGATCCGACCATGGCACTGCTTCCATTGCAATATCGTTCACTTGTACTCCAGCCGCGAAGACCAGGTCTAACATGTGTCCCGCCTGGTGAGTGGGTGTTGTAACAACCTGGGAGAGGCCTAGTGTCGCCATGGATGACACTAGGTCCGTCGCCTGGCTGGAGGCCGCGTCGTCGGCATGGACATTGAAGTCGCCCAAGACCAATAGCCTTGGGCACTCCAGCGCCCAGCCCGCCACGGCCTCCACCAGGGATGGTAAGGCGACGGCTGGTGCGTTAGGCGGTCGGTACACCAGCCAGATCGCCAACCCCTCCCCAACATCCCACATCAGGCCGGCACATTCAACACCCGGAATCTCCGGGGCCGGGAGAGCCCTAAAGGAGTAAGCCTCTCGTATGAGTAATGCCACTCCTCCCCCCCGCCCGCTAGTCCGGGACTGGTGAAAGACCGAGTAGCCTGGGGGGGTCATCTGGGAGAGAGCGACGGTCTCCCCATCTCGCACCCAGGTCTCGGTCACGCAGGCCAGGTCCGCGTCCTGCTCCAGCAGATAGTCCCGAAGGACAGTGGTCTTATTATTGATGGACCTGGCGTTGCACAACACCAGTGTCGGAGGCGGGTGAATTCGTCTGGTCCCACTACCTGTCACCATCGGGATGGGACGCAGGCTGGAAGGTGGTCGAGCACTCTCATGTCTCAGCCTCCTTTATTTATTTGATTTGATTTATATCTATTGTCTGCTCTGCTTCCAGATGTTGTCTGCTCTGCTTTGAGATTGGTCCAAAGGGCAGATGCTTCCAGGGAGGGTATACTCTAGGAGTGCCAACTCTGGGTTGGGAAATTCCTGGAGATTTGGGGGCAGAGTCTGCGATGGGAGCTCCATAGGAATATGATGTCATAGAGTCCAAACCCACCCACCCACACCAACAGCAATTTTCTGCAGAGGAACTGATCTCCATAGTCTGAAGATCAGTTGTAATCCCAGGAGAACTCTAGACCTTACTTGGAGGATAGCAACTCTAACATACTCTTTGGCTGACTGCCACTGCTGAGGCTGTGCAAGAGGACATACCCTCTTGCTTTAGTTCCCTTTGGCATGGGGGGCTCTGCCACCCTTTTCAGTTGTGGTACTCCAACTATGTATACAAAGTGTTACCCATAATCCTTCTGATATGTCTTGTGAATATGGCAACACATACCTTACGCACATATAAATTACATCTGTAAACTTATAACATACTTATACTCTGAAGGCCTAAATGGTAGAAATGCAGCAGGGGTGGCCAAATTTGCTTAATGTAAGAGCCACATAGAATACGTGTCAGATGTATGAGAGCCTCAAGACATGAATGTCTAAAAGCCATATGTCTAAGAGCTAGAAGAAAAAAAGGAAGACAGGCAGGCAAATAGGCAGAGAAGGGAGGGAGGACAGAGTGGAAAGAAAGCAACTTTAACTTTAAATGCATTTTCCAAGCTGCCAGCTGGCTTGGTTTGGAGAACTGATTTAAAGGGAGAAAGCAGAACATGTTTAAATTTTACTGTGATCAAGGAAGGGTAATAAGAACTGGGTATTTTTCTTTTTTAAAAAAAGTCACTACACACACTTAGTAATACACTTTTAATCCACTTTCGATGCACTTTCCACCTGGATTTTACTGTATGAACTGGCAAAATCTAGTTGGAAAGTGCATTGGATGTGGATTGAATGTGCATTATTCAGTGTGTGTGTGACCACAGCGTAGTAGCAGTACTAATTCGATATTACATAAGCACTACAGCCAAGTTGATTCAAAGCATACCGCTTCTCTTAATATAAAAAGCTATGGAATGGGTCAGACTCACATAGCTTCTGGTGCAGTCACCATAGTTCCGCCTCCTCTCTCTGTGCTCTTAAAGCCGCTTTAAGGCTATTGTGAGAAGCTAGACGGAGAACTTTAACTCACAGCCCCCACCCTTCCTCAAGCTCCTGCCGGTATTGCCTGTAAGTCCTCCCCACGTGGCGTCCCTCACTTCGCCGGCAG
This sequence comes from Heteronotia binoei, assembly GCF_032191835.1. Lineage (NCBI taxonomy): Eukaryota > Metazoa > Chordata > Lepidosauria > Squamata > Gekkonidae > Heteronotia > Heteronotia binoei. Next base: position 69,345,003 of record NC_083227.1, read on the forward strand.
AGGCCGCTGTGAGGCCGGGCTCCCAGCGGCTGACGGGGCGGGACCACTCTTGCCCCCACGGCGAGCAGTCATATGACCACGGCACCGGGAGCGAAAGGGAGCAGCTGCAGCCGGCCCGAGGCGCGGTCGTGAGAAGTGGAACGAAGGCAGGCGGAGGAGTGAAACCGTACCCGGGTTGCTGCCGCCGCCATGCTGGCGTTGTTGTCCCGGTTGCTGGACTGGTTCCGGTCGCTGTTCTGGAAGGAGGAGATGGAATTGACGCTGGTGGGGCTGCAGTACTCGGGCAAGACCACCTTCGTCAACGTCATCGCGGTGAGAGCCTCCCGGGTGGCGCTGCTGGCCTCTCGTGGGACTCCCCCTTCCTGGGGGCTGTCTCTGTTTCGCCCCTTTCTTTCTTCGAACTCCCTTCCCCCTCCCGGCTCGGAGTCTAGCCCTCTATTTCTTTCCCTGTTTTTGCTGTGGACCCTCCGTTTAATGCACGCAACAGAGTCAAGTGGACCATGCTTTCCCCGTGACTCTTGATTCCTTGAAGCTGCAAGTTGCATATCTGGGGAAAAAATAATCCTTGCACATAAAATCACACGCAGCCTCTCGTTACCGTACGAAGCTTTCTATATTTTACGGGTCTTGCCCCCCACCCCGTTCAGTTTTTGTTCTTGTGGTGGTGGAACGTTAAGGCACGCATTCTTTATCTCCTGGAGGGGTACAATCCAGGGAACTCTTCTTTCCCTCTTAAATCCTTTAATTGTAGGTACAAGTTAGGCCTCTGTCAGATGTCTCTAGGATGGGTGGGGCTGGGACTTGAGAGATGGTCTCCTTATCCAGTCGCCGGCCTGAACATAAGCACGGAGTAGGGAGCTTTTTGAAGAAGGGAGGTTGATGTCCTCTTGGGTTGGGCAAGTCTTCACAGCAAGCACTTGTTGGGATGGGCACGCAAGGTCAGGAGCTTTGACTCCCCCTCCCAGCAGCACTTGTGATCCTGACTCCCGTTGTGGGTGTGGCCTTCCCCAAGATAACATTTTTGTATGTTTCCAGTGAGTTGTGAAAGCCTTGAGATGTGATGTCCTTGTGGGCCTGCCTTTTCTGTGCCCATCCTCTGAAGAACTGTGCCTTCTCTGTGTTACTAACCTTTAGGCAGTGGGTGCCACTAGTGCCACATCATGCATTTAGAGTATGATTCTGAGGTGTCTCCTGTGAAGTTAAGCAGCCTGGGAATCCTCTGTATTCCGTCTTGAAGAGTGGGGTGGAAATGTCCTTAAGTTATTCAACTACCACTTGGTTGCATATTTAAAATCCTTTTGCTTGCCTTTCCCAGATGAAGTTGGGGTATTGTTAGGAGAGGAGAGAATTTCTGTCTACTTCATCTTGGGTGAGGATGTAGATCCTGTAGGACAGCCGCTTTGGAAGTGGTAATGATTTCTGAGCAAATCCTGATCATGTTCCCAGTGAGTTCAAGGGCATTTACTTCCAAGGAAGTTTTCATAGGATTTCAAAGTTAATCTGGACCCCTGACACTATATTTCTTAGTACTAATGTTGTGCATTGAAGCACATCTATATATGGCAGGGATTCTAATTGTTTGAAGAAATAGTGAATTTGCGGAATGGGAATTGTTCTAAAATAATAAGAATTAATAGGACTTGATCAAAGAGACCAGGTTTGTATTGTTTGAATTTTCTGGTAGGTCAGAAGAACTTTTTGCTTAGTGCAGCAACAACAAAAGGATTGTGTCCAGGTTATGAAAATCCTTGTTTGTGATGACATGTGGCATGCTTACATTGTGAACCTACCTTCAGAACATGATTCTTCAGCTTAACCATTAACTTATATCTGCTAAAACTGGCTCAGCAAGGGCCTTTTTATTGTCTTTTGAAATTACACATTGAAGCACTGTAATAAATGCTATTCTTTCCTGACCTAGTATGTTTGTGTTATTTCACGATGTATAGTGCTGTCCACTAGATTAAAGCTGCAAACTTGGTGTCTGTCTGCAGGTACTGAGTAAACCAGTATTGTTGTGTTAGTACACTTTAGATCGGGGTGTCAAACTCATTTGTTATGAGGGCCAGATCTGACATAAATGAGACCTTGTTGGGCTGGGCCGTGTGTGTCATAAAATGTAATGCCAGGTAGTGGAGACACAAACTTTATAAAGGACACAAACACAAATATTTTTTTAAAAAAATCCTTTAAATAAAACATGCTTAAAAGATTGGCACTCTTGCGATATTTTGTTTAACAGTCTGATAATTGAAGGAAGCAAGAGAGAGGGTGAAGGAAGCAGATGTGCTTGTAGGCCTGATAGGAGCCCTTGAGGGGGGGCTGATTTGGCCCCCAGGCTGCATGTTTGACACCCCTGCTTTAGATCTTTGAATACTTTTGTTAGGCTTACTGTTGCAGTGAGCTATTGCCGTCAGTGCTGTAGCTTTTAACCAGTAATTTGTTGTAAAGAGGCTTATTATGACTAAGATGCATATTATGGCCTAGCAGTACAGGTTCCTTGCAGGCCTGGGAAAATACTTCATGGTTTGTGCCGGCTTGCTAAGCCAGTTTCATATAACGAGTTTTGCCTTTCTTCTGAGAGCTTGCCTGGAAACATGGGGAATCTTAGGTGCTTCTCCAGTGTGAGCACTTAAAATTAAGAACAAGCAAGGATTAGTCTGCAGAACAAACTGTTCTTAAAGCATTGATGGGAAGTGTGTGGACGTTGATTTATGGGTGGCTGATATTTTCACAGTGGTACTCATGCTTGGCCATCAACAAGATCAATTTAAATCATTCACATTGCTAGAAAATATTGGCAAATGCTTTCACACTTCCCTTGTGTTTGTCAACTACAATTATACTTGTGTAGTTTGGTGATCAGTGCAATCCTAAGAACACTTTCCTGTGAGCAGTCTCTAATGAGTAAACTTGCTGTGGACTGAACTATATGTCCCTTAAGTGATCTGGGAGTTTTTGGATCTTTCCCTCAGTGAGACATTTGTGTTCTGATTCAGAAACTATATTGCAGTACTCTTTGTCCACATGGAGTGGGATATGAAATAGCTTTGCAATAGAAGGTGCAGGTACATCCTCAGCTTAAAGTGCATGAGTATGAGCTGCCATGTGTTGGCTCTTTACAGAGGACATTATATGCATTGTGATTAATGACCGTTGAAGGGAAACAGACATGAGGATGCTGGCCCCACCCTTAACCATAATTGCTGGTTTGTGAGCACAGAAGCCCTTTACACATGGTGTTATGTGCACAAAAGGGGCGTGGTTGCAAGCAGACTGGTCCCTCCTCCCTCCCACATGTCATCATATGAGAATGGAGTATGGGGGGATAGAGGGTAGAAGTGTTCCCTCTGAATTAGTGTGAGCTAGCTCATAGTTTTTTAGCCTTGGCTCACACAGTTTTTTTAGCCTTGGCGCGCACAGTTTTGTCATAACTCAGGAAGGATAGCCCCAGAGCAAATTAATTAATGCAGTAGCCAAATCAATTGCTTGCAACTTTAATGCCAGTAGCTCATGAAGTAGAATTTTTGCTCATAAGACTCCAGAACATTGGAAAATGCCTTCCTTGTATCAGGGATGTTGGGAAAAAAGCAGTATTTCTGATCACAAGGAAGGATTTTGTACATGCATGGACTTCGTGTTCACAAGCAGGCAGTCATGTGAGGCCACCAGACTTTTCCTGTTTCTCCTTGACATCAGTTGCTTTCTCCCCTTATAACGTCATTTGTAACACTAGAAAAGAGCAAGAGTCCGGTAGTGCCTTAAAGAATAACAAAATTTGTGGCAGGGTATGAGCTTTTGTGAGTCTTTAAGATGCTGATGGACTCTTGCTCTTTTCTACTGCAACAGACATGGCTACCGATTTTGATCTAATGTCATTTGTGGACGCTCACAAGATAGGGGGGTCACTGGGAGATAGCAGGCTAACATATGGCCTAATTGTTGATGAGATTCTTGCTGAGAAAGCTGTCCATAATGGACCAATATTCTTAAGTGAGAATCCATTCTCAAGCTCGCATGTATTGGATTATAGTTATGCCTTAGTTGTTAAGAGACCGTAAAAAGCTTCTAGTTGAAGAAAATCCATACAAGACTCAAGTTAGGTTAACTCTTGTTTGATTAGACTGCACATCATTCAAAGAATTGAATGCCACTGTTGGAGTACATGAGGAGTAGCCTGCTAGGGTGGGCTGTTAGTTGTAAAAGGCTGATTGTGTTCTTGAGTGCTACAACAAGGTGCTGCAAACAATCATATTTGTTTTGAAAAATACTAAACGCACAAAATGATGAGGGTGACAAATCTTTCTGAGCTTCTTAAAATTCTGTGTACTGTTTCTCTTTCAGAGTACATCTCTTTGCTGATTTAATAAACTACTTGATTGTGAATCTTAATTTATATAAGAAACATATTATCACCTGGCATTGTTAAGCTGAACATTTTTATTTTGGACAGTTCATATTCAGGTGATTGTGAAGGAGACTCTGTAGTGTTGCTCTTTCTGTAAATTAAACAGCCTGTAAAATTCTCAGCTAATTTAGCAGAAATTAGTATTCTGGAATGTCATACCCTGTTCTGGGATGACATTAGCTAGAATGATACATCTCAAAGCATTATTTTTCCAAAATTCTCCTGGGAACTAGTCTCAGAGGTTAGGCACCCCAGGGATCACCTGTCACTTTTCAGACCATGATTAATAAAATTCAGGTATTTTATCCTGCTTTTCTCCTCAGAGCTTGGAGCAGATTACAAAATACAATAATTAGAAAGAACTACACCTTGGGCACTACAGGCTCTTGGGTGTTTGCCCTTTTGGCTTCCACCTCTGGCTGCTCCTAGACTATTAATATTGCAATAGGTAGGAAGGTGGAAGTTGGGCTTGATCCACTCCAGCTGGCAGTTGTGTTCCCAAGAATTCTGCTCTGGCTGATTAAGGGAAGATAGACTTCTTATTTTGGAAGTAGCAGCTTGTGAGCAAATATAATGGTGTCAGGCAAGTAAAAAGAAATAAGCAGGTAGCGCTGATTGGCTTTCAGCTACCAAACTCAGTTTGTACTACCTTTGTTGGTGTTCTTTGAACATTCTTGTGCTGTCAAGGAAGCTTGATCTCTTATTTAGAATTAGCATATGTGCAGGAGGGTATTACGCAGGAATTGGAAGCAAAATTAGTTAAACTTAGAATGAGGGGAACAGTAGAGGTTCTCATGTTAGAAGGAAGGAGGTGGAGAGGAGGAGTGGTTCTGCCATGAGGTAATGTGGGCCTACGACTGTCCTTGCATATTTGTAAGACTGAAATAGTATCTTCTGCAATTTCATTGGTTAGATTCAGATGGGTAGCTGTATTGGTCTGAAGCAGTAGAACAAATTTTGAGTCTGGTGGCACCTTTAAGGCCAGTGAAGATTTATTCAAGATATATAAGCTTTTGTGTGCATGCACACTTCTTTAGATGCATTAGCATGAATGGACATGAAAGCTTATACCTTGGATAAAATTTTGTTGGTCTTAAAGGTGCCACTGGACTCAAATTTCAGTGGTTTTCAGCATTAAAACAGCATTAAATTGTATCAGTTCTCCAATGTGTATATCCAGTGTATCAAGTAGCTTCTGATTAGTGGCAGCCTGATGAATTAATGACCAAAATGTCCTATTGTTAATAACCTTGCTCAGATTGGAACCTGAGGGCCATGGCTTCCTTGATTGAGTCAGTTCATCTCTTGTTGGGTCTTAGTCTTTAACTGTTACCTTCAACTTTTTAAAGTGCTATTGTCTTTTCCAAGTAAATCTTATCTTCTCATAATGTACCAAAGTAGCCTCAGTGTAGTCATTTTAGCTTTGTGGGACAGTTGAGGCTTGATGTGATCTAGAACCACTTATTTGTCTTTTTGGTGGCCCATGGTATCTTTAACATTCTCTTCCAACACCACAATTCAAATCCATCAACTTTCTTCCCCTCAGCTTTCTTTATTGACCAGTTTTCACACCCATACATAATAATGGGGAATACTGTGGAATAAATTATCTTGGTCTTAGTCACTAGCAATACATCCTTACGCTTAATCTTTCCTATCTCCTTTATGGCTGCCCTTCTCATTCTCCTTTGATTGCAGTCTCATTTTTGGTTGGTGATGGAGCCAAGGAATAGAAAATCTTTCACAATTTCAGTTTTTTATCATGATTTTTTTCATCACCATAAGGTTATGTAGTTCCCCAGTTGTCCTTGATATTCAGCTGTAATCCTGCTTTGATAGTGTCTGATAGAGGTCGCATATCAAAACAGACGACACAGCACACCCATTTCTTTTAAACCCAACCATAACTTTTCATAATCCGCACAGTCAAAACCCATCTATGAAGAACATGTTGATTCCCCCCCCCTGAAATTCTCTCATATGCTTCAGTAACCAATGTAAATTTGCTATATGATTTTTAGTGGCTCTTCCCTTTTCTGAATTCAGCTTGAAGATCTGGCATTTCTCATTCCATATATGGTAAACAGTTGTAAGATTTTGGGCATTGTTTTACTTATGGGAGAACTTAATGCAATGGTCTGATAGTAGGGATGGACATGAACCAGGAAAATGTGGTTTGGTTTGTGGTGTACCCAGTTGGCAAACTGCAAACCATCATGAACTTCTAGCTGTCAAACTGATTTGGTTCATGATGTGGTAAAATGGTCCCCTGGCACACTAGAGGCATTAAACTCACATGGAATATCTAGCTAACTCTCCTCTACCTGGTCTCCAAGCTTGGTGAGAATTGGATTTTTGGGGTCTAAATGATGACCCACCAAAGAAGGTGCCCCCAGGAAAGTGCTTTTTGAGGAAATGACAGACAAAGATTCAGGAGTGTATAAAATGGACTCTGTGCAAGATAGGGACACTAAACTCGCAGGGGATCTCCAACTGACAAGATCTGCTCTTCAAGTTCCTCCACCCTGTTGCTTTGAAGTTGACATTTTGATTGAGCAGAGATAGTCTGTCTGGAAATGTGTCAGTTGATGCACTGACAGCAACAGCTTGAAAGTTTGTGGAAAGTTCATGCTGGTTGACCTGTCATAAACTTCAGTTCCAAACTGGCCACATTTTGTAATTAACATTTCATAAACTGGCTCATGCCCATCCCTATCCTATAGTTGCTGAAATTTTTTGATGTCTCCTTTTTTTAGAACAGAAATGTAGATGGTGTTTCCAGTCCGTAGGCCATTGTTTTGTTTTCCATATTAGTGTATTCTTAAGATTTTGATGGGCTCTGTTTCTGTGGCTTGGAATAACTTTATTGATATCCCGTCTACTCCTAGTGTTTTGTTTCTCTCAGTTGCTGTAAGTGCAGCTTTCACTTCTAAAACTATAGTTATAGTGCTGTATAATATAGTTCTACATGCTATGGTCCTAGTATTGCATTATTAACTGCATTTTTGGGAAAGGAAGAACCATGGAACTCAGTAAGGCTTGTTTCTGCATAGGCAGTCAAATCTTTCACTACTTGTTTGTTATAGTGGAAGGTTTTATCACTGTATGGAGTAAGTTCTTGCCTCATCATTAGTTAAACTTGGATCATGACTTGTTTTCTCTGATAGCATGACTCATTGAAGATGATATAATGAAGTTGTCGTCTGGATGCTGATGCAAGATGCTACCCCATCTATCCAAACTGGGAATATTTTAAGATTGCCAGTATTTCACTAAACAAAATCTTTTCTGTTTGTACAAAACAACTAAAAATACATCTATACCCAATGATGAAGGACAGAAAAACTTCCTGATATACCAGCCTTTCATTATAATTTTGTGACACAATGAATCTTCTGAAATAGAAAATTTCCAGAGGAAAAATAAAACATCAGAAAATTTTAGACTTTTCTTCGCATGACAAAAAGTAGGGGATGCTGCATTAAACTCTATGCAGGCTGTACAATTTTACTGAATGTGGTGGTATTGCTTGGAGCTGTCAGAGTTTGTTGAAGATTTCCATGCTGTGTTTTGCCTTAATCTTGTATCCAAGGTGGTTAGGTACATATTCTAAAGTCTTGTTCTTGGTCATAGAACAACAATATCACCATGCAACATACTGAAATACAGTTTAGTATTGTTTATCAGTACTTTATACTGACTAGCCACAAGCTTCTGTAATACAGCATATTTTTAACTGTGACCTCAACAAGTTGTAGGCTCAGAATTCTTCACTTCAGTTTTCAGTTCTGAAACTTGCTTTCATCCAAAATGGTGGAAAAAATCATATGAAATGAGTTCAGCTTCAGGCTTGTATGACTTCAAGAGAATAGGGGAAAATTGCACTGTGATTTGTAGGAAAACTTTGGCTAATCAGAAACTCTTCAGAAGACTATTTATGTCCATCTCATCTTCTCTGAACGGAAAGATATTTTTGATGGATCTCTCATGATTGTTGAAAACAAACACTAGTGTGTTTGCCTTGGTCATTGAGCAGGCATGACTTGCCAGCATCACTATGACTCTGTAAGTAGCAGATTTTGATCAGCAGCCATGTTTCTAAACTGGAAGCACAAGAATCTTCACTTCAGAAGGCATGGGCACACCGACAAATTCCCAAGTGACGTGAAGGGCTAATTCAAACCTGTAGCTTCCATCACTGTAATCTGTGATGTACCAGTTCTTCTAGAGTTTGTAGCAAGCTGCTTCTTATAACTGAGGGAGCTGCCTTTACTTTCAGAGAGGTTCAGTCTTTGCAAGTACACATTTTGTAATTCTGTCCCATTTTAAATCTTAATCTCAAATTGTACCTGTCTGCAGGCAGTTCAGTGTGTGAAAGGCTGTGGGTGGATTCAACTGGTGAATAGTGGAGCCAGGTTGGGCGGCGGCAGCAGCAACCTGTATGGACAGTGAGGCTTCAACTCAAGTAGCTTGTACAACTAACTGAAATGTAGTCTGACCAGGAGGTGGCTGTTTGCAGTTACACCAGTTTTGTGTGTAATATGTTGAATCATTCATAGGACTAGTCACATGCTAAGGATATTCTTTTTTGCTGATTTTATTGCCTGCCTTGCTACTAAAGTTTTCATACCTTTTCAGAGAGGGGAGGGAGAAAAAAACCCTCATGTGTAAAGCAGATTGCCAGGAAATGCTGTTGCCCCAACAGTGGTCACTTCAGTGTTAGCCAGTCTGGTGAACTGACCTCTCAGGGTTTCATTTTTACATTCAGCTGTGGGCAACATTAGCTCTGATCTAATTGAATGCACTGAGATGACTTCTGTTCTTGAGATCAACTATCTAGGGACAATGCATAATCCATAATTTATCTAGAAAATATATATGCCACCTCTCCAGAGATGATGTGGAGGTTAACATCTAGGCACCTCTTAGGGTCTTTGCAGAACCCTTATGCTGCTCAGAGAAGCTTAATGTGTTAATGTCAGAACTTCCACTAAGGCTGTTGGAATAAGTATCTGTTGCAAGAGTTTAAATAGCTGCTATTACAAAATAGTGAATTGAGCAAGAGAACTGTTCTTCTGGCAGTGCAGCAGTTATCAGTGTGGGAAATTAGAGTGCTCGGTAACGCTTTGCAAATGTCTTCTTCCAGTGATGTCCTGCTGGATAAGCACTTTACTCTTACGTTGGGTCATGTGCTAGAATACCGTAATCCTTAACTATCAACCAGACAACTTGCAGAAACTTCTGCAGTTTATGCTTTGTATATTGGCACTTATGGAGCTCATCCTTATGATGGTGGTAGCTGGAAGCAGAATGGAAGCAAGCAAGCCACACAGCATTTAATATATCACTATGTTCTCCTCCCCACCTAGAACCACCACCCCCAGAAGAAATTCCCATTACTTTAGGCAAAATCCTGCCATAGGTTTAAATTGTAAATAAATCCTATTCTCAAAGATTCTGCCGGGGGAGGGGGGGAGAAGGGGGTTTGGTTCACTTTGGCTTACTGCCTAATTTCCTGTTCTCAGTTCCCTTATCTTTTAGAAGTGTTATAATGCTATAATGAAACAATATGAACAGATACTTATCAATTGATTGCTCCATGGTAAAGAACAAGAAGTAATGAAAGTGGGAACATAAGGAAAGGATAAGAATGTCTTTGGGCAGTACCTTCAGAAAACTAAGTTATCCCTTTTGGCTGTCCATATTGGATAACTAAACTTGCATTTTATGTCAATAGCCACAAATCAAGTCTAATTTATGGAAGATAACAGGGAAAACACAAGAATATAATAGGTTTGCTGTGACATATTTTAGATTCTATTTAAGTGAAGTAAACAAGTCCTGACAGTTACAGGCTAAACAACCAATATGAAAACATTCTTCATTGCACTTATCTTTTATGTAAGTTTTTATTATCTAGGTAGGTGTACTATGAACAATGTTATAGTGGCGGTAGTGTTAGACTTGAGCAGACTAGAGCTGAAATCCTGTTCATCTAGGAAAGTGACTACGTAGTGTAATCTCTCTACCTAATGTTCATTGCAGGAAATACATGAACCTCAATAAATCTAGATTCCTGGAGAAAAGGTAATAATATCCAAGAGTTCTCAATGATAGCTATACATGCATAAGAGAACAAATTCTGTGTCCTATGTAAAGGTCAGATAACTTTCTACAGGATTATATATGTTCACAATGCATGCCAAACAGTCACAAAGTAAATGCTAATCTTTTTAGTAGACTCTTTGTTTTTATGCTGGGTCATTTGTGCTGTGGTTAAATTAGAGTGTTTTTTTAAAAAGTGTACTATGTATTTGGTAGGAACTTATTCAGTAACTAGGGGAGGGACGGTGGCTCAGTGGTATCCCTGGCATCTCCAACTAAAAAGGGTCCAGGCAAATAGGTGTGAAAAAACTCAGCTTGAGACCCTGGAGAGAAGCTGCCAATCTGAGTAGACAATACTGACTTGGATGGACCCAGGGTCTGATTCAGTATAAGGCAACTTCATATATGTTCATAAGGAATTACAATATCTGAAAGGGTCTGTTGTAGAGAAGTATATTGCAAAACAAAAGTATAATCCTACCTATTTTTTTGGGGGGGGTGCCTCATGGCTCTTTTTTTCTGCGGGAAATGCTGTGGAATTGAGTTGTGCAAACTTCTCAAAAAACGTTTAAAAGTTCATGAGGAATATATGTGTGTTTCTCCTTCATATCTCTCTTGAGAGTTCCAGCCCCTCCCCTTTTTTAGGGAAAAAGCCCTGCTCCAAAGTAAGGCAAGTACAACTTTGGTTTCTTGTAAACAGAACTGTGACACTTGTAGCCATATATAATCATCATAATTGCTGAGGTAACCTTCATTCAAATTATGCAGAGGGAGCAGGTCTCTGCTCATTTTTCTGGATGTGTCACAAAATAAATTGTCAGATCTTTCTTAATCACCTGGAAATGATGCTATGTGGTCCGACTCCTTCCCAGCAGACTGGCGTTACATGGTAGCAGTGACTTTCACTCTGTCATGTGGCAGAGGGTCTTCTCCTCCTCCTCCTGTCAAGTCACAGCTGATTTATGGCAGCCCCATGGGGTTTCAAAGCAAGAGATGCTGAGAGGTGAATTGTAGAGTTGGAAGGGACCTCCAGGGTCATCTAGTCCAACCCCTTGCACAATGCAGGACATTCACAAATACATCCCCCTTCCACTCCCCTAGTGACTGACTCCTGTTCCATGCCCAGAAGATGGCAAAAAAAATACCCTCCAGGATCTTTGGCTAAACTGATCTGGAGAAAAATTGCTTCCTGACCCCAAAATGTTACTCAGCATTTCCCTGGGCACGTATGAAAGGCAGCTTAGCATTGCCTGCCTCTGAAACAGCATTCTCCAAGAATTATATGATTCAGTTTGGGGTATGTCTGCTACAACACTTAGATGCTCAGCTTGGGGGTGGTGTACAATACTGCAGATTGTGGCACTTCAGTGTGGCTCAACAGCCCTAATGTCCACAATTTGATGTCCAATGTAATACAACAATGAGCACAATCAGTGGATGTATTAAACCCACTCTGACCTATTGGCTACCTGCATTGTGCCACATTGCTCTCCCACATCTCCAAAGACAAGACGCTTTTCTTCGTGAATATTGAAAACAGAGTTACCTGGCTGTCCAGACTTAAGATCCCGACACCCAACAGTAGGATCAGCACAAATCCTGGAATCACAGCATTTTAGTCTAGGTATCCATAATCTGATAAACAAAGAGAGGCCCTTAAAATTTGACTTGCCATGTAAAGTACAGAAGATGTTTGGCAGTTGTGTAGACCTCTTGTTTAAATGGGGCAAAATTCCAGGACCCAAATATGATTGTGGTACAGCCCGCCAAATTATTTTCCATCTGTCACAGGAATCATGCCTTCCTGGAAGATGTAATAGAGCTCTGATCTCTCCCCGATTGAGTGGGTTGAAAATTTCGATATTAGTATTTAGGGGGATTTCCCAGTTGGTCTGCAATACCTGTTGTATCAGCTTGGTTCCATATTTTATATTATATGCTTCCTTTGCCATATGACAAATAGATGAAGAAGAGATTGGATTTATACTCTGCCCTTCACTTGGAATCTCAGTGGTTTACAGTCTCTTTTCACTTCCCACAACAGGCACCCTGTGAGGTAGGTGGCGCTGAGAGAGCTGTGACAGAAACTGCTTTTGAGAGGAACAGCTCTGAGAGAGTTATGAGTTACCAAGGTCACCCAGCAGCTGCATGTGGAGGAGTGGAGAATAAAACCTGATTCTCCCGGATAAGAGCCTACACACTTAACCACCACTACACCAAATAATAGACAGACTGCTCCACACTTGCTTGCCATATTCATGGTTTCATTTATTCTTTTATGTAGTCAACCAGTAGGAGCAGCCCAATCTCTGCATGCCTAAGCAGTTATGGGTCGGATAAGTGCTGAAAAACTGAAGCCTAATCCACAGCAGAGCAAGATTTATGATAGACTAGTCTAAAATTGGAGAACTGCCAGTTTTACATATCCAGAATGGGGTTATATTATCATTAACATGCAAGAAATGTGGCTCAGAACTTTTCCTGAACTTTGCCTTGTCACTGACTCTCAGGTTGCTGTGATGGTCAGAAGTACTTCATTTAGCTGGTGAGCTAACAGTGAGCAGTTTTCTGGGAGAAATTTGCACTCAGTCATACATGCTGTGTTAACTTTTTGTATTGATTATTGAAACATTTTCTACATGAAGTTGCTTTCTGGAGAGGACTGAGAAACAGCTAATAGAGAACGCTTAGCATTGCCTCCTGAGATGAATGATGGTATGGAGGCTTACAGATTGTTGTGGACAGAATGACTTGAGTTGTAGAGACTCTGAGTTAACTGAGGACTGTTCTATCTCTTTGTAGCAGTGGTTAAACTTAGTAAGACAAGCAAAGTGCATGTACGGTGGAGTGAAGGATGGGATGGAAAGCAGAAATCAAGGGAAATTAGGGAAATGGAAACTGATTCAGTCTACAAATGTGAACAATTTAAAATTTTGCTAGTCCTGTTTCTCTAAAGAGATATATAGGCTTAAAAAACTGCTATTAGCTCTAGAACTTCTGGAATAGATTTCCAATGCTGATAATAAAAGAATACGCTTAGACTAAGACTTTGCTTAGCACTACCCTGCCTTGTTTCAATCTTGGAAGTAGAGTTACGTGAGCTGAATGGTAGTTTTGTTTAACAAAGGAGATTGATAGTTTGGCACCAGTTGAAAGTGTATCTTAAACTGGATACATCTTGTAAATAGACCTTCATTTTGGCAAGTGTGAGCGAACTTGGTGAAAGAGAATTCATTTCAATAGAGGGATATTCCATCATAAGATTTAAAGCATGGCCTATACCAGGCCTATTCCTGCATCGCAGCTTGCTTTTGTACAGTCCCTCCAGCTTCCAGGGAAAGCCAGTACTCCTTTCCCTTGATTGCCTGAGGGCTCCTCCACCTTTGGAAGAGAGCCAGAGACAGAGATGGAGTTCAGTGGCACCTTTAAGACCAACACTGTTTTATTCTGGGTGCAAGCTTTTGTGTGCATACAAAGGGGCTGGGGAGGTGGGAGGGAAAGAAAGAGCCAGAGAGAGCATTCCAAAGAAAGAGAGAGAGAGCTTTAAGACCAACAGTGTTATTCCAGGTACACATTTGCGTGTATGTGCACACTTCTTCAGAATGAGAGGGAGAAAGAGCCAGAGAGAGAGAGCCCCCTGGTACTTGGAGAGATCCCCCTTTCTGATTCTAACAGATGGAGGGGAAAGAAACCTAAAAGCACAGCTTGTGCTCTTTATTAGTGGAAGGGAGCAGGAGTCCAGTAGCACCTTAATGACAAACAAAATTTGTGGCAGGGCAAGAATTTTCATGAGCTCACTTCTTCAGATATAGCTAGAATGCGAATCCATCTGTCCTTGTATCTTGGAGAGTGAAGTGATTTCAGACTCCAAATGACAATAGCAGGCAGTGGTAACGAGAAAAGAAACCTGGGTTTCAGTTCAGTCCAGGAAACTGCATTGTCTTGAGCTTCATTATAAGTTGCAATTCAGCAGTCTCTCTTTCTAACCTCCCTTTGAAATTCCATTGTAAGAGAATTGCTACACATAGATCAACAAGTGAATGTCCTGGAGGGTTAAAATGTTCTCCCACTGGTTTTTTGAATGTTGTGGTTTCTAATAGCAATAGAAAGAGTAAAAGTCCATTAGCACTTCAAAGACTAACAAAATTTGTGGTAGGATATGAGCTTTTGTGAGTCACTGCTCACTACTTCAGATTTACTTCCATTTATTCTTTGCATCCTCCTGTACCAGATTGAGACCTAGGTTTCCTGTCTCATTACCAATGCTGTTATCTCCTCACCTACTACCCCTCTGCATATCACAGCTAATCCATTCAAAGCTGCTTTTGCTGTTCAGCCTCTGAAATCATCTTTATAAAGTTTGTCTCCAGTACCTCGTGTTATATTTTATGGCACACATGACCCAGCCTGACAAAGTGACATTTATGTCAGATCTGGCCCTTGTAACAAATGAGTGCGACACCTCTGGCCTATACTATTTCTGTCTGTGCTTGCCAGTTCTGTAAGCTACTAGTTTCCCCAGCAACGTTGAACAACCTTTGCCAACTTTATTTCCTTCAAAGCATTGTGGTCTTGAAGTACTAGGTTTATCATAGTTTGGTAGCATACTTAATATGTTCCATCTGTTCTTCTTTAAACTCTGTGGAGGCAAGTTGGATGGAATTATTCTTGTAGTATATGCTTATTCTTCCTGAAAGCCTGGCTCTCACATCTGAAGCCTTTACTGAAGATCCATGTAGATGTTCTACTGCAAGTCTTGACCAAGTTTTTAAGATGTATGTAATATGTAAAGCTTAGCACTTGCAGTTAGCCTTTTGGAAATTCTGCTTTTCACCTTTCAAGTTTTGCACTGTGGAATTCCCCTGTAGTTTTTTGAGCATTTGCCTGAAATAAAGTTTTGAGTGCCATGTATTTGCAGTTGATGGTGCAGGTGCCGGACTGTTTCTCTCGTGTTCCACTTTGTTTTAATAGCACTAGCATGAAGAAGTCTTTTGATGTCTCATAGGATAGGTATATTATATTGCAGGAGAATAATGCATACCAGGTTGCACTTCCATAGCCCTATTTCCATTGCACCAATCCACAAGAGATTCGTTACTGTAACTGTGGTTCAGGGAGAACAGAACACAGTCTATGGTATTCCTCCTCTGCTGAAAAAAATGTTGAAATGTGGTCCATGATTCATGCTGTAGCACACTATATTGACACTTTAGAACTTGCGAAACATTCCCCAGTTCATCGGGTCTAGAGACATCTTGAAGCTGACTATCAAGCTGGATATGTGGAAATTGTGCAATTTGTGATGCTAGTATATTTTCGCATGCAAAGCTGTTCAGGTTCTTCCAGATGTTATCTTGTCACCTCAGGTACTTGGGAGGACTTCTTTTTGGGTTTGTACCCAGTTTCAAAAAGCTGAGGCATTTTTCTGACTTGGGTGGCTAGTGCAATTTCTTAACATGCTTGTTAGCTTATGACTCCTTGGGAGGGGTATGCTTGACTTTTGCTGTAATATTGGGGAGTGGAAATGCTTTCCATGCTTGCATCTTGAATTAAAAGTCAACAGGAATCTGCACAGGATTCAGCATGTGCCAATTACTCCTCTTGTGTCATACCTTTGATTTTCATTGTCTCACATACAATACTTCTTGGTATTCTACATTCAGATTTCTTTCAACTGTAAGAAGAAACATTGTTAGCTATTCTGCATTTTAAATAACTGTGGTGTAGCATTGCAGCCATCAAAAAGTGAACAGTAGGCATAGATGTGTGTTTTAAAATCCTGTGAAGCTTCTTGAGAGACCCAGTGCCTGTTGTCCTGCTGATGAGTATATTTTCTGTTTTCTTCTCAGTCAGGTCAGTTCAGTGAAGATATGATTCCTACAGTGGGCTTCAACATGCGGAAAGTTACGAAGGGTAACGTCACAATAAAGGTTGGTACAATTCAGTGCAAAGGCCGATTTGTTAAACTGCTGATATTGCTGTTTGGAATGCACATGAGCACAGGCTGAGGTTAGAAGGAATAAAGGAAAATCATCCCTCTTAAACCCACTTTTTTGTTAGTCCATATGTAATTTACATAGCTACACATTGCACACATCCATGATTTTTATTACTTGCTACAATTACAGAGAACATAGAATATCAAACTGCTTATTAAGCCTATCATGTACAGACTTGTACAATAATTCTGTAGTATGTCCCTTAACTGTTCACTTGGTGTCTTTTTAACAAAACTCCTTTGGGGTCAAGTCTGTTATAATTTAGAACTCCTCAGTCCTGTGCTGCAGATCGTACACTAAATAGAAAGTGAACAATATCTTTAATACTCCGTCTGCAAAGCACTTCATTTCTCCATGTTTCTCTCTGCGTCTGCGGTCCCTTCCAGCTCCTGGAGAGATCATTCCTAGGGACATGGGACTGCATAGCCAACCATATGCATTTGTAGGAACTGGAGTAAAGATGACACTGATGTCAAATTGGTTCTTGTTCTTTGACAAGTGCATAACTACTGAGAAAAGGGATCAGTTTCATTCCCTTATTCCTCCTGGTTCTAGCCTACCAGTGCTTACAGCTGTTCCTCAGCACAGATCCTGTGATCCAAGGAATGATCATCCCAGGGGTCAGTATGATCTGCAGGAAAGAAAAGGCACATTAGAGAGGTCTGTGTTCATTCACACACAGATGGCAGGATACTGCTGGGTAGATCTGTTTATCAGTTGTTGTGTTTATAGTTAAGGATTGTGCTCCTTTCAAGGACTTGAAAAGAAACCTTAGGGTGGCATTTGCTGGCCCCCAACTAATGGAAGAGGAGTGTCAGGGTAGCAGAGGAACAGCATCTGGTGTATCTTTTCTGCCTCCCAAAATTGGCTGCCGAGAGTAGGCTTGTTTAGTCCTTGCCACTTGTCAGGAATGTTGGGTATAAAGATGCTGTCATCACCATTGGTGTGGTATGTGTATGTAGCAGTATGTTTTTGGGCTGTAAAACTCAATACAGAAAACTAGTGACTCATCCAGGTCAGCTCATGATCTTCAGGAAGAGGTACTCCTGCTAACTAAATAACATTCAGGGGGCCTGTTGGCTTGGATTCTGTGGAACACTTTGGCAAACAGGAAGATTTAGGTCAGTGTAGTGCAATTCTATCCCTTCCCCCCAATGTTGCTCTTTCTCCTCCCCCACCCCCCAGCAGCATTTCAGGGGGCATTGGGACTGCAGCAGGAAGGGGGAGGTGAGAAAATTGTGCTGTGCTGATGGAAACCCTTCTGTTGGTGGAAATGATCTATGGGGTTTAAGGCGTTGAGACAGTTACAGATGTCAGCATCTTTGGATATGGATGTCCTGCTTTCTGTACAGTAAGAAGCAGAAGCTCAGCACAGGTTACTCTTGAAGTAGATCATTTTCAGATTTCATTTTCATTTTGTTATGCTTCTTAAATTTTAAATGGAGCTTCTCTCTTCCTCCCCTCACCCATATTTAAAAAGATCTGGGATATAGGAGGACAGCCACGTTTCCGAAGCATGTGGGAGCGCTACTGCAGAGGAGTTAATGCTATTGTGTAAGTATTTGTGGTTGCTTTTTATGCTGTGTTATAAAGCATCTAGGTTTTTTGGTGTTCCCCAGATATTTAATATACAGCTATATTCTATTCTTTGCCTGTTCAGGGATAAGCTTTCATTGCAAGCTATGCAGAACTAGGTTCTTCACCTTTTGCAGAGTTCAGTTATTACATTGATTTTTAGTCTCTAGAGAAGAAAAAACTCTGTTCTGTAAATTTGATCATAATGGCTTGGCTCCAGTATAGCATGAGGAGAAATGGGTGAAAGAAATGCCGTTATCTAATTTTCCCTTTCCTGCTGCATTCCACTGCATTCCTTGAAATGCTGTTCCCAGGAAGCATATACTGCGGAAGAGCTCTAGGGGTGCAGTGGACAGTTGAATTGGTGAAAACGCACCTTCTCCAGAAAAAAGACATTTCTGCCATGGTAGACAAGATATGGATTCAAATCCAATGTGTTCTGCAATCTCAGTTTTCCTAGAGACAAAACTGATATTTATAAGCAATATAAAATACAGAAGACTTGTCTGGGCTTGAATTCCGGCAGTAAATTTCCAGTTTTGGTACAATGTATCATAGCTGCAGCTGTGCCATTAAAATTCCTTGCTTGCCTATTTCAGGATTTTGACAAGGCTATTATCCATAACTAGGAATAAGGCCAGTGGTGGAGAAAAATAAAGTGGGCTCTAGGAGGCTCTGTGTGTGCCCCCCCCTGCTGTCTACTCACCCAAGTGAAGGCATTCATTCCCCCCTAATCTCTGCCATCTGGAGAGCAGTTGTAATTCTGAGTGATCTCCATCCCTCACCTGGAGATTGGCAGCAGTGGTTCCCCAGGAGGAAATAGCTGGATTGGAAGGTGGAGTCTATGGCATTGAAACTGTGTGAGGTCCCACCCCTCCTCAAATGCCACCCTCTCCAGGCAGCACCCCTTAAATCTCCAGGAATTTCCTAACCTGAAGTTGGCAACCCTATCTCCTTCCCTTTATGTGCCCCTCTTGACTTCAGCTTTTTATCACCTCCCCCCTCCCTACAGACTGTACATAGGAAAAGGACAGTTTTTCTCCACAGTGAGAGGAGGCAGAGAAGCTTACATCATTCTCCTCTACCCCCTTTGATCTGCCCCAGAAGGCTAGAAGTTTGTGACTGGTCCAAACTCACCCAGTCAGCTTCTGCAACAAGAACCTGTGTCTGACAGACTCCACTCTGAAGCCCTAACTCCTTTGCCCTCCTCAAACTCTGCCACAGAATTTCCAGGAATTTTCTGCAACCTGGAACTGGCAGCCTTAGTCAGGCGTGGCCCAGATGAGTTCTCCCTCAGAGGCCTTTAGAGATATCTTTCAGACCAACATTCTTTCTCTGATAATGTTGTTGTTAAGCAAAGGACTTCATATTCTCTCTGTCTCTCACTTTTCCTCCCTGTCTCTCTATATCTGGCCTGCTGGTACAGGACACCACTTTCCCCCCTCTGTGGCTGTTTCCCTTCCAGAGGAGGATAGGGAAGAGTCCTCAGCCAATCAAGAGAAAGCCTTCCCTCCTCCTCCCTCCTTTATCTACTAATGGACGGCCGACTTGACTACGTCCCAGAAAACCTGGACCTAGCATTGCAGGCCGTGGCAGGTTGGCTCAGGCTAAGTGGGCTGAAGTTGAATCCAACGAAGACAGAGGTCTTTTGCTTGGGCCGCGGTGCCCCGGGAAGGGAAATCCCCCTTCCGGTTTTTGACGGTGTGCTGCCGAAAGCGGCCCACAGGGTCAAGAGCTTGGGGGTTCTTCTGGAGCCTTCATTATCAGTGGAGGCACAGATAGTGGCCACTGCCAAGTCTACGTTCTTTCACCTTCGACGGGCGAAGCAGTTGGCCCCCTTCCTGGAGCGCCGGGACCTAGCAACGGTGATCCATACTACTGTCACCTCGAGACTGGACTACTGTAACGCCCTCTACATGGGGCTGCCCTTGTGCCAAACTCGGCGGCTGCAGCTGGTGCAGAACGGGGCGGCTAGGCTGCTGTTGGGGCTCCCAAGATGAGAGCACATACAGCCGGGTCCACGCGGACTGCACTAGCTGCCAGTGGTGTACCGAGTCCGTTACAAAGTGCTGGTTATCACCTTTAAAGCCCTATATGGCCGAGGACCTGCCTACTTGAGGGACCGTCTCTCCCCATATGAACCCCAGAGAGCGCTGAGGTCAGCTGGAAAGAACCAGCTGAATATCCCTGGGCCAAGGGAGGCCAGATTGAAGACCACCCGGGATCGGGCCTTCTCCATTGCAGCCCCACTGCTGTGGAATCAACTCCCGGAGGAGGTACGGGCCCTGCGATGTTTAGACCAATTCCGCAGGGCCTGTAAGACCTACCTCTTCAAAATAGCCTTCACCTAATACCGAGTCAAGAAAGTCTCGCTGGACATGTTTTAGCCACTGAATTTTATTAAAGACCTAAGTTATAGCACCACAATGTTAATTTTAATGTAAGTTGTTAATGATTTAATGATGATTTTATAATTGTAACTGTAATTACTATGTATGGTTTTATTGTATTTTATATTCGTATGCTGTGAGCCGCCCTGAGCCTGCTCTGGCGGGGAGGGCGGGATACAAATAAAAAGTATTAGTATTATTATTATTATAGCCAATCGTAAGAAGGCTTTCTCTATGGCTCTTTCCTTCCTCCTCTGTCCCTCATCTGCAAAACTGTGTGACAGGCAGCTTAGCCAGTGGGAGAGCAGGGAGAGCCAGCAACTGCCAGAACCAAGGTTGGTTGCCTTTTACTGACAGAATCAGCTTGGCTTGGCTGGCTAGCAACAGCCACTCGGGCAGGAGAGTGGAGTGGAGCCAACCAATGAGTTGTCCCTCAAAGGCCAAAAAAGGACTTGAAAGGGTCTTCCCCCACTGCCTTTTACTTAGAGAACCAAGGCTGGTTGCTTTTTACTGAGAGAAGCAAGATTAGTTGCCTAGCAGCAGCCACTGCCTAACAGTTTCTGCAGAGGGCCAGTCCTCATCTGTCCTGGGGCTAGCGGTAGATGGGGGAGATTAGAGTCAGCCAGTGCAATGCAAGAGCAGTTGATTGATGGTTTGATCGGCCAAAGGTTGATGCACAGTCCCAACCAATCAGGGTGCTCTGTTTTGCCCCCACCATAGGGGATTTATATATGATGATGATTCTTAGTCACTGCTTTTGAAGTTAATACTTGATTTGTAACTTGCTAAGGCCTGTTACAGCATACTGCATTTAGTTAGCCATCTCCTTGTAGCTGTATGTGGGTTCTGTTTCTCTGGCTAGGATTGGACAGGACTGTCATGTTACATACATGATTTGTACTCTAATTCCTTTTACAGGTATATGGTTGATGCTGCAGATCGTGAGAAAATAGAAGCATCTAGAAATGAGCTGCATAATTTACTAGACAAACCACAGCTACAAGGAATTCCTGTGAGTAGTAGAAATCTCATGTGACGATGACACACAAGGCTTACAAACAGGATGAAAGTTTGTAAATGTTACTTAGAAAGAGATGCAGCTTTGCATAGTCATTAGTCACACATGTGCCCCTTTCAGTGTCAAAGTGTAAGCTGCTAATGTGAGAAGCTGGGTTTTTTTTAACCCTCTGTGATGTGTTACATATGTTAGTTCTTAAGACAATGAGCTGGGTTGTTCTGGCCATTAGTGACTAAATACCAAAAGAGGAAGTTAAAACTGCTTGCTTGTACTTGGAACGACAAAGTCATGACATTTTTTATTTAAAGTATTTATTAGTTGCCTTTCTTCTTTCTGGAGCTCAAGGCAGGCTACAACATAGATAAAACATACAAAATAAAATATCTTAACTTAAAAAACCAAAATTTAAAATAATAGCTCAAGACTGCTAGCAAATTTAGTCAAATGTGATTCTACTTATGATGATGTGGCCTTGTTGTAGAACAGCTGGTCTTTCCTGTTTTTGCTGCACTGTGCAGCAAATTATCCCCTCTGTAGCTAAATAGAGATGAACAACATCCAGGTAGTTGTGTGTGTGTGTGGGGGGGGGGGGAAATCAGGGAGAGTGTACATAAATGTTCTATGTGCTAAAGCATAACTATCCTACTTTGATCTGTAGCAAAATTTCCAGAGGTTGCTACACCATATCTAGACAAGAAATATTGAAATGAAGTTCCTTTCTCTGACTCTCTTGATTGCAAGGAATTCATCAATGTCTTCTTTAAATACAATGTAAGCTGCTTTGATCATTCGGAGAGGCAAGATGCAATTA
Organism: Heteronotia binoei; assembly: GCF_032191835.1. NCBI lineage: Eukaryota > Metazoa > Chordata > Lepidosauria > Squamata > Gekkonidae > Heteronotia > Heteronotia binoei. The sequence goes on from NC_083227.1 coordinate 69,367,309, forward strand.
ACTGTTTTCTTTTTTTAAGGTTCTAGTGCTTGGAAACAAGAGAGACCTTCCTAGTGCTTTGGATGAGAAGCAACTTATTGAAAAAATGTAAGTCATATGAACATATGAAGCTGCCTTATACTGAAGCAGACCCTTGGTCCATCAAAGTCAGTATTATCTACTCAGACTGGCAGTGGCTTTCCGGGGTCTCAAGCTGAGGTTTTTCATGCTTACTTGCCTGGACTCTTTTTAGCTGGAGATGCTGGGGATTGAACCTGGGACTTTCTGCTTACCAAGCAGATGCTCTACCACCGAGCCACTGTCCCTCCCCATGAAGCAGACATTCTTTAAGGTGCTCCATGCTGTTCCTTTCCACTTATAAAAGTTTATGTGGTTATAAATGTGATGTGGAACAGTGATACTCACTGCATGGCTTATCAACCAAGAAAGCCATATGACTGTTATATGCCCTGTGCACTACCCTACTAAATGTACACAATAAGATAGTTATTAATTTTAAACATGTAACTAATTGCTTAGCTACCATAGTGCCTCTGTGCATGTCTCGCTTCACCATTGTTCAGCCTTAGTCAGCCCTTGTCTATCTGGAGTGAAGTTTAGAGCTTCCATCTCTGCTGCCTTGCTCTCTCCTCAGCATGAGGCATAGCAGCTCAGAAGAGAGAATGAGACTGTCAAGGTGCCTGACGGTGCTGGATGACTGCAGAGACTGCAGAGTGGGATCGGGGCGGGGAGGAATGTGTTTGGAGAGGAAGGACTCTTTACTTACATCCCTACTATGGGACCCATAGGTCATGGAGGGTCTCATCTTACTCCTGTCATTATAGCAGCAGCTTAAGGTGGGAACCACAAGCCTTACTAGGTGATAGCCTTATTCTCTTTCTCTGGGATGTTGGTCGGGTGCATGTTGGTTGAACAGTGCTCAGAAGAGTCACATGTGGCTCCTTAGCTGCAGAGCTTTACTGCTGTAGAAAGTAGCTTGATTTGCGTTTTCTGGGAAGCATAGTGATTGCCTTTAATATGTATTATTATTTCACAGTGTGGCTAGCCAAACGATAACTGAAGCTTTACAAAAGGCTATTGTCGACTTGTTTATCTGCTACTTCTCTTCCAGGAACCTGGCTGCTATTCAAGACAGAGAAATTTGCTGCTACTCCATTTCCTGCAAAGAAAAGGACAATATAGGTAATTAACATGCTGAAACAGTAGTAGCAACTGGAAGCAGAAACTGGATACGTAGGTCACTGTTGCCAAGGATGTATGCATTTAACAACCACTTGCTAATATGAATTATAACATAATGTATATTTGACTTCTGCTTTGTACATTCTTTGTGATTTACACTGTCCTATTCTACACAAGTATAATACGGGAGAAATAGGCAGTGTTATTCACAACAGTTCTGAGCCCAAAATATTGTGATTGAGAGTAGTGCCTTTGTGGTGAGGCATGTTTCTCTTAGATTACAGCTAATTGGTGGGTGGCAAGTATCGGTTCCCCCTTGGCCTACAGCAACTGACTCAATCTGTGGAAGTTCTATGGGATAAAGGAGGTTTATGTTCTTACAGTTTCTAAGGTTGGGATCTACTTTGTACTTGCCAGTAGGTTTGATTTAAATCAGTGGGTTCTCCTTGTAAGTAGAGCCAATCCAAGGAAGTGCCCAGTGATTTATTACACATGAAGCTTGCCCCATACTGACTCTGGCTACTGGACCATTTAGTTCACTATTGTCTGCTCTGACTGGCAGCAGCACTCTAAGATCTCAAGAGCCTTTCAGATCATTTGATACTGCATGGGAGGTGTCAGCAAATGAATTTCTACATGCAAAAGAAGTACTGTGCCACCTCCCTTAAGGGGTGAGGTACCAACACATCCTCTACCCTCAGTCTTTTCCGCCACATTTCTTTAGCACATGTAAGTATTCTAGTTACCTAGCTGTGAATGAGCCAGTTTTATTTAGCGTACCCCATTATAAGGCTAAAAGTAGCAGTTCAGAGATGTGACAAACCCTGAAATACTGGGCGAGCCAAAATGGTTCAGATGAATTTGCTGACCTGTTTCTGAAGTGGAAAGAAGGGTATTATGGTCCTGTTTGCAACCCTTATGGGGCTTTGAAGGTCTTTGAAATGAATTTCCATCATGGTGAATCGGCCATCACAGTGAATCAGCCACTAGGAACACAAGTCTGTCACATGTAGGTTTTATGTACAACTGAAATTAATGGAGACATGATAGAATGTGGGGGAGGACATTTCCTTAAACTGCGTAGGTTTTAACCCAAAAAAGCATAAACAAACTGGTTCTTTTAAAACTTGTATTTTCACCTGCAGTAGTAGGTTATTTTAAGCCAACTGACCAATGTTGCTCTTTCCTAGATATCACACTTCAGTGGCTTATTCAGCACTCAAAGTCTAGAAGAAGCTGAAATCTTGCCGATAACTCCCCAGTTGGCCATAATTGCAATTGTCTACTCCCTCCATGATGAAACGTTACCCAGGATAGCCCTCCTGTATCCAAGGAATTGCCTTTTTTCACAGTTCATGCCTCATGTGCACTGCTGAAGACTTATATTCCTACTTCTGTCATAAAGAATTGCCTAGAGTTGTCATGAGTTGTGCAGACGTTTTTAAGTTCATCTAAACTGCGGCCGTGGGTGCTTTTTAAAAAAAAAAAAGGAGAGAAAGAAAGCAACCATTAAAAGCATATTTCTGCTCTGGTTGTCCTGAGCTAGATTTTTTTATATTTGATTTTCAGCAGACTTATTTAATTCTTGTATTTAGTGGCTCATTGAAGATGCTGACCATGAGGGTTTTAGCACCACTTCTGTGCTTAAAGCTTTTTCAAACACTGTTTAAATGGGGTATTTAACTTGTCTCTCAGATGCATGTGAAATGTATTGTAAAATGGTTTGCAATGGAGAGTGCCAGGCACTAGATATTAAATCACTAAATAATTTATGCTCTTTCAAACTGTATACTAGTCTCATCCCAATGAATTAGAAAAACCACACTCATATTTTGTATCTGCTGTTCATTGCTAATAAAATTTCTTAGCCCATATATAATGAAGGGGAATATGGAACAGAGTACCTAAAATAAAAGCTTTCAAAAGTTAGACACCAAAGTAGGTAAAACAGATTTTAAGCGCCTGTGGCTAGATTAACAATCCCACTTTGTTCTTGGAATGTTTTGCAAAGACTCTACAGCTGCATGACATTTGACTAACTGGTGATTGTTGGTGTCCCACTGATTCCCAGCACAAGAAATTCTGTATCACTGTCTGGTTTGTCCTTTCCTCTGTTCATGGAATAGCTTTGCACAATTGCACTTGGTGCTAGGAAACACCTAGGCTATTTGTGACAACTCTAGATCTGCCTTCTCTTTTGATGTGTAATCATGTGTAAAGTCCACAGGCTGTGAAATGCTAAATGGCATCCTGGACCTCAAGAGAATCAGTGAACTGATCTGTTTCTTGGTTAGCTTCTACAGTATAGAGATGTACGAACTGAAAACTGTAACAGTTCTCTTGTGCTTTTACCTTCTTGGCAGTGTCAATATTTAAAGGGACTGTTCTTAAGGCTGGTTTTGTTCATACAGTAATGTTAATGTACCCCACTGTGTGCATATAAATATATGGGATACCTGCTTGCGTTGCCTTTCACTGTGTGGTGTTTGTTTTTTTAAAACAGCACTTGCATGTACTCGACTGGAATGCTACACTTTTACAATCTTTGTTTAATACAGCTTCGATATACCTGGGGGTATGTTCATACTGTATGCCTGAAGTGTTCAGAGGGCAAGTTTGAAGTAGAAAGCCTTTCATATTGGCCCAGGTGCTTTATCTCTGTACCAAGTGTAGTGTGATTCCCCGTGCTACCTTTCATTTGTTGTGAAACACTTCTAATTTTGTACATGCATCTCCGTGTTACCCTTAAGGGCTTTTTGCTGGAAGTCAACAGATCCCACATTACAGTTGTATATGGGATGTCTGTACAAAGCTGTCACAGTTTTGTCAGATGCTGAGAGGTATGCAAGCTGGGATAATGAAGCAACTGTCAATCTATCCTAGAGTGTGTGGCAGCAAACATTACAACTGTTGTGTGCGAGTTCTTTTACCAAGTTACAGCAGCTTTGTCATTGGTATTGGACCAAGCTAACACACACACTTTGATTTATATTGCCATGGCCTTACTGTTCCATACCAATTACTGCACTATTGCATAAACACTATGCTGCCTCCACTTGCAAACCAAGCTTTGCATTTTAACTGCAGTGTGCTTCAATAAATCCTGTAATCTTGTTGGTGCTGTAGAGAAGGGTTAATAACTTGCTACTGTATCAGTTCACTGTGGACTTCTATACTTGCTAGAGCATCTCTGCTTATGCCTAAGATAAGAATGTTGAACTAGAACATGTCAGCCTTTCCTGTGGGAATCAAATTACTGTCTAGGTAATTGGCCTATTGCTGAACTTAATGTGTGTTTGAGGGGAAGGGGATATTCAGTGTATACTTCACTGCTTTCAGCATTTGACATTCAGAAACCACTACCAATTTTTTAACCTGTGCATTAATCTCTGCATGTTAACAACTTATACATTTACCAAACTTTGTAAATATGTGAATTTTTTTATTTGGGTGGATTGCATTTTGTTGGTTTGCTGCTCTTCAGCTTTATCCAATAAACTTACATTTTCAGGGTCATGTTGACATGTATGTAACTTGACTCTTCAAGGTCTGTTATGACTGCTTGTGCAAACTTTTGAAAGTTGCCAAGCCTCCTACTTGGTTTTGAGTTTCTTCTAATGAAACCTCAGTTGTTAGTGTCCATAGTGGCTAGAACATTGACTAACCCTCAAAGTTGTACTCTTTGCTCTATGAGGGGGTGGGGGGACAGGCCCTAAAGTTAGTGTCAAAAGTATCTAGCCTCATTCCTGTATTATACTTCTGTAATTGAAAATGATGAAATGTTGATCGTTGTTAGTAATGACTTCCAGGGGATAGTGTGCAATAGGACTAGAAAAAAATACAAATACCATAGCTTCTTAGAACTGAAGATAAATTGCTTGTAACAACACTTACCAGATTTTTGTCCTCTCATATATTTTTAAGTTTGTAGACTCATTAAGTGAAGGGAGTTTTTAACCAAGAGCTAGAAGAAAGTTGCTGCTTGTTCAAAATCAGTGGGAGCTGGGTAGAGATTTTTGGGCCATTTTATTATTCAAATTTATATTCTGTCCTCTGTGCAAGTGGGCTCAGAGTGGATCACACCATAAAATCAACATACATAACAATTTGCTTTGATAAAACAGTATACATTCATTTAAAATACAGGGATTTCCAGCTGGACTTAATTGGTCTCCAACTTCATAAACTGGACTACATACAGTAGTGGGTGATACTTCAATAATATCAGTAGTATCAGCAGGGCTAAGATTTTCTTGGATGCCTGGTTGTCTCAACCAAAGGCCTGCTGGAACAGTTCTGTTTTACAGGCCCTGCGGAATGGCAATAAATCCCACAGGGTCCTGATTTCTGCCAGGAGCATGTTCCATCAGGGCCAAGGCCGAAAAAGCCCTGGCCCTGGTCGAAGTTAAATGGAGGTCCTTTGGGCTGGAGACAACCAGAAAATCTTGATCAACAGAGCACAAGGCCCTCCAGGGCACATACAGGGAGAGGCAGTCCCAGGCCACACAAGGCTTTAAAGGTTAATACCAAATCTTGAAATGGATCCAGTACTCAATTGTAGCCAGTGTAGTTGTTGGATCACCAGCCAAATGTGGGCTCACACTGGCAATTGCATTAACAGGTGTGCTGCCACATTCTGCACCAGCTGAAGTTTCTGGATCAGTCAAAAGGGCAAGCCTGCGTAGAGTGAGTTACAGTAGTCAAGTCTGGCAGTGACTATTGCATAGGTTACTGTAGCCGAGTCCTGAGTGGAGAGGTAAGGTGCCAGTTGTTTAACCTGCTGAAGACAATAAAAAGATTTGGCTACTGCAGTGACCTGAGCCTCCATAGAAAGTGAGACAACCAGGATCATCTCCAGGCTTCTCATTCTAGGTAGGCACAAGCACTTAACCATCCAAGGTGTGTAGTCTGATTTCCAATCCAACCCCCCCCCCCCCCCGCGCAAACTCAGATACAGGACCTTGTGAGAGAGCCAGGGTCAGCAGGCAAAGGAGACCACCTTGAATCTTGTCACGTTTTTCCAATACCTCAGGATAATTAAATTTACCTTGTCAGAAATAAGAGATGGCACAGATAGTGTGTTTAAAGTTCAAATCAAATTATAAAAGCTTAATTATATACAGGAAGGCTGGGAAAGGAGAAAATATCAGTGGTTGATATATTAAGAACAGTTGGCAGGCAGAAAATCAAAATAATAAACTCAGGCTGTTATTACATGAGACAGACTATTTCCCTCATACTGGATAACACTAATGAGTAAAAAGACTTTTATGATGGTTTTGGCTTTTCAAGATATATCCATACACTATTTCACTCCCTGAGAGGACTGACTGAACCTGTGACAGAATTTCCCACTACACACCCTTTCCCCTAGCCAACTAGGTATCCTGACTGAAGAGCTGTACCCTGGACTGACACCGTTGAGGGCTGTTCACAATGACACCTCATACACTTATGCCAAGTCTCTCTTAACTGATAGGATATCTGTCTTCTGGGATCTTCACACAGCCGCAAGAACCTTTGGTCCCTCTCATTGTGTGTGTTTTGTGATCTTTGTTATAACCAGGAGTCTGCTCTTTTGACTCTGACAGATCTCAGTAGAGCCTTGAAGTCGCACCCTGCCTTGTGACACTCTGTGCCACAGCCTTGAGAGTCTCCTCAGAAAAAGGCCACTGTTAGCCCTTTCTAACAAACAGGATCTCTCACAGACAAGAGCTCTAATAAATCACCAGCCCTGTCTCAAATGGCCTGAACTGCTGTCTCACCCAGACTTCTCTTAGTCTGATCTCCACCAGAGCTAAACTGGAATTGTTCTGAACGCTAGCACAATCTGCTCTCAACTGAGGAGAGTTCACTCTCCCTGCCCCCTTTAACTTGCTACATTGGTTACCATGGAGGTGGCTAGCCAATCATAGTGAGTGTCTCAACTGTCACTCATGCAGACTGCTTTCAGTCCATTACAGACCTCCATCTTAGTTGGACTGTGCTTCAACCATCCAGCCACAGTCTCTAAAGCCCTATAGCCAAAGACTGGAGCAGAGTGCTCTTGTGGAAGTGGTCTAGGTGGAGGAACTTGACTGTCAGTGAAAATGCTCGGCTTGAATTTTTGACACTGTGCTGAAACTTGAACAAGAACCACTGTGGAGCATGCTAATCTATTTGAAATTCTGTGTGGGGCATGCCAGTTGCCTACCACAAAGGTACTATTACAAAAAAAGAAAGGAAAAAATCCTGAGTTGGTCTTCAGCCTTAATAATTCCATCACTAGGTATTAGTGAGGCTAAACCCTAATGGTTGAAGAATTAACATACTGTTTCCAGGGGAGATTATTTTGTTCATAAGCTCTTCACAAAGCTAGAGGGAATTAATCCTTCATGGGTCTCCGGCTCGAAGTCCATTCAAGGCATCCCACTTTAATGATGTAAATGTGGGTTCATTCTTATGTCAGAAGTTAACACTTCTAAAGCAAGTGAGTGCTGTACCAAGACTACTGCAAAATTAGGGTATTAGTATGCTACAGAGTTATTCAACAAAGAAAGCAGTAATAGTACATTTAGTTTAACAGCGCTGTCTTCTGGGTGGTGGACTTGGAAACAATAATGAACCAGCTTCTGGCTCCAGCCGGCTCCAGGTTGACTCAGCCTTCCATCCTTCCGAGGTCGGTAAAATGAGTACCCAGCTTGCTGGGGGGAACGTGTAGATGACTGGGGAAGGCAATAGCAAACCACCCCATAAAAAGTCTGCTGTGAAAACATAAAAGCAATGTCACCCCAGGGTCAAAAATGACTGGTGCTTGCACAGGGGACTACCTTTACCTTTTATGCTACAGAGTTATTCAACAAAGTGCTACAGAGCTATTCAACAAAGAAAGCTGTAATAGTACATTCAGTTTAACAGCGCTATCTTCTGGGTGGTGGACTTGGAAACAATAATAAAATCTTGATCAACCATTTAGGAAGAAGGTAAGTATAACTTAGTTTATGTCCAACTGAAGAATATGAACTTTTGGCTGAGCATTAATGTCTGTTAGAACATACAGTAAAAGGCTAGTTATCCAGCACTTGATAATGCAAAATGCTCAATTAACCAGTATCACCCAGAGGACAAACTCCCCCTCAGCCACAACACCCTGTGTCTTTGGGTACATTCATGTCTTGCTTCCAATTCTTCAGGTGGTCAATGTGAAAAAAAGTTGAATGGATTATATGAGGGATCAGGCAAAGAGACAGCTAGTTGTGGAGCCCTAGAGCAATTTACCTTGCCTTCAATTTGCTAATTTGGCCATTTCACATGGAACATTGCTGTAAAGTAAAAGTAATCCCTTGTGCAAGCACCAATCGTTTCTGACTCTGGGGTGACGTCACATCACAACATTTTCACAACACACTTTTTATGGGGTGGTTTGCAATTGCCTTCCCCAGTCATCTACACTTTCCTCCCAGCAAGCTGGGTACTCATTTTACTGACCTAGGAAGGATGGAAGGCTGAGTCAACCTTGAGCCGGCCACCTGAACCCAGCTTCCACCAGGATTGAACTCAGGTTATGAAAAGAGAGTTTGGACTGCAGTACTGCAGCTTTACCACTCTGTGCCAGTGGACTGCTTAACATGGCTGTACTATGGTATAATATCTCAGATTATAGGCATTACTTTGGAATAGATTTCCTGGTTAAGACTAGGCCAGTATTAGAAGTACTTGGGAGGCTAAATCAAAAGTGACCTCAGACGTATTGACATTAGAGACTTGTAGACTGCACTTGTATCTGTCGTATTGTTCCTGCTCCACTTGAAAATCAATGTGCTACTGAACGGAGGACTGCAATAAATGGGAACAGATTCCTGTCCAGTGCCTGTTAAATTTCTAGCTCCAGTTCTGAGCGCGTAAGGGGTAAGTTCCACTGAATACGCGTGCCTCGGGCAGAGCAGTTAAGCCTTTTTGTATGCCAAAAGTCACAAGCGCTCCCTCTAACGACCATACTACTTCCTCACGTTGAAGAGTCTCCAAGTAATACTCTAAATTTGGCATCGAGGATTATCCCACGATACTCTCCCCTGATTGGCTGCCTTACCCATGAATTGCATCGCAGCTTGCCACGCCACCCCAGCTCACCACCAAGTTTCACCTGTCAAAAGACAGAGACCTTTAAAGGACTTGCGTCATTCCCTTCCGACAGCTCCTTGTAAGAACCTTCCGAGGCCACCTATAGCGATGGAAAGCGTAGACGGCGGAGACCAATCCCAAGGATCCAGCCTGCGTTACGTGTCACCAAGATTCCCTTCGCCCCGCCCCTTTGTTACAGAAGCCGCGTCATGGTTATGACCCAAGAGGAGAGGCGGCGGAGGAGGAGTCCGCTGAGTTTGAGGGCGGGGGCAGATCAAGCCAAGACGAGGCCAAAGATTTCTCCGCCGTCCCTCCTCCCTCCGCATCTCCTCCTCCAGTTGCCCGCGCGGACTTGCTCGCCAGAGAAGCTTCCGCTTAAAGTATGCGCGTGAAAGGGGCGCGCGGAGACGCCGAAGACAACCGCTCCGACCATGCAATGGCGGTCTCTGGTGTTAGCGCTGCTGGCGCTGCGGCTGGCTGGCCACGCGCTCCTCTGGCTGGCCGGGCCCAGCGTGGCCTTCTACCAGCAGCGCCTGCGGGCCTTCGTCTGCAGCCCCGCCACTGCCGCCCAGGAGGCCGCCTCCAACCGGCGCTGCTTCCCGGCCGGCTTGGCGGCTCCGCACTGGGCCTCTTTCCTGAGCAGGGCCTGGGGGGACAGCGGTAGCAGCGGCTCTTCCGCGGGCAGGGATGGGAATCTCGTCTGGAGCGGAGGGGGCGACGACGGCGGGGGCGACGACGACGAATATGAGCAGCGCTACAGCCGCGCCTTCCCTCCTCAGCTCCGGGGTCAGCTCCGCGACGCCGCCAGGAGCATGTTCGTCTTTGGCTATGACAACTACATGGCGCACGCCTTTCCTCAGGACGAGCTCAACCCCATCGACTGCCGCGGGCGGGGGCCAGACCGCGACGATCCGTGAGTGGGCCTAAAAGGGGGCCAAAGAACCCGGGGGGGGCCTTCGATAGTCACCGGTTGAGCGTCCTTCTCCCGCCATATTCTTCCCATTTGTTTATACCCTGCTCTCTCCCCCCGCCCCGAAGGCCTAGAGTTCTTACAACACTGTGCTCCCCAGCTGGTTCATCCTCACAAGAACCTTAGGCAGAGGAGGACTAGCTCATTTAAGGTCATTTTGAGTCTTCGAGAGCCTAGCCTGACGCTCTGATCTCTTAACTATAGTAGTTCTCTTCTCTCCTCCGTAGTTAAGTGTGGGCATGGAGGTCGTGATTTGTCACATTTTTATGGTATGCTTATTTTATTTGCCCTGACTTTCTTACAAAGAGCTGGTGGCAGCATACCTGACTATCCTTTTTTTTCCATTTTGCCTTACCATAACCCTGTCAAACAGTTCAAAGTGACTGACTGAGGAACCCTCTCTCCAGCATTAGGGTGAGGATTTGAACCTGGTTCTGTACAGCCCTAGTCTGATTCACTACCCGACTACCAGTGTTCCTTCTAAGCTGAGTTAGCGTGAGCTAGGGCACAAATTTTTAGCCTCCAGCTCACCCTTTTTTGTCCCAGGATGATCCCAGAGCACAGTAATTTTATGCAGTAGCTCACAACTTTAATGCCAGTAGTTTAAAACTTTAATAGCATTAGCTCACAAAGTAGAATTTTTGCTCACAAGACTCTGAATCTTAGAGGGAACATTGCCCACTACTTACCGGTATATGCATGGATGTGCATACGTGTGGCTCTGTGGGTATACTTCTTTCATGTTTGGGAGCACCCTGGGTTTTTTTGCTGGCTTTGGGGATGTGATCTGGCATGAGGAAAGTAGCTGAGGAGGAACTGAAGGACTCTGTGGACTGTGGGATGTGGAGGCAAATGTAAGAAGGAGATACTTGGGGCAGCGATGTGGTGGGAAGCAGGAACCAAGGCTTCTGATGTTAGGCAGCTCAAAGTCTTGTGACCAAAGGTGAAGGATCAGGGTTGGAGAAACATCAGTAGGGGGCCACTTCATGATTCAGCATGTATCCCCTGCTTTTCATGGAATTGTGGATTAAATGCAGAGGCCACAGTTAACCATACAGGTATTATATAGCACCTATCTGAAGTGCACTCGTCTTTCCAAAGTGCAAAGATTGTGGTGGATGTTGGCTTCCTGAAGCCTCTTTCTCTGGTTTCTGTTTGGTATTGAGTCCTGTTGTGTATTACAGAGTCCATAATAGTGTGATGACATTGTGTTATATCTACTGGTGTCATCTGATGTGTTATGTGGCGATGGAAAGCGCTGTGAGTTATAACTTCCCTACAGTGATCCTGTAGGGTTTTCAAGGAAGAAACGGAGAGTTGTGTTTTGCCATTGCCAGCCTTTGTAGCAACCCTGGATTTTCTTGTTGGTCTCTGATCCAAGTACTAATCAGGGCTGGCTTTGCTTAGCTTCTGAAATCTGACAAGGTAGAGCTAGCCTGGGCCATCCAGGCTGTTTTGTGTTCTTAAAAAAACTTCAGTTGTTTTGCTAATTGCATGAGGGTTGCTTCATTCTTCCCAGAAGGGGACTGCAATGGGTGAATCCCTCAGGTATTAAGGCTGTGATAAGCTGCTTTGGAAACAACTAATAGATTTTGCTTCTGCTGCTAACATACTGTCTCTGCTGTGTTTCTAGTTTATTTTTTAGATAGTACATAAGTGTAGATCAAAGAATGCAATCGTGATCTTCTAGTGTAAGGTAGTTTGATATAATGTAGCATTCAGTGTTACTGTTAAACTAAAAAGACCCTGTCCGCATTCTGTCTGCTTTAGAGGTGAACATTAATATAATTGATATCTGGCCTGAAAAGTGTTTAGTCCATCCATACTTACCACAGATAACTCAACCCTGAAAATGCAAATTCCATGTTAGGAATTATTAAGAAAGGGACAGAAAGTAATACCACCAGTATTGTAGTGTCCCTGTATAAACCTATGGTTATGCCTCACTTGAAGAACTGCATACAGTTCTGGGTCCTGTCTCCAGAAATGGATATTGCAGAGTTGGAAGAAGTACAGAGGAGTACAATCAAGATGATTAGGGGGTTGGAGCACCTTTTTATGACAAAAGGCTGGAGAGTGTGTCACTTTTAAGTTTAGAAAAAAGACGGCTAAGGGGAGATGTAATAAATGTTTATAACATTATGCATGGTGTGGAGAAAGTGTGTAGAGAGCTTTTTTCTCCCTGTCTCACAATAACAGAACTGTTGAGAAGTAGGTTGAAATGAAACTGTTGAGAGGTAGGCTCAGGACAGACAAAAATAAATGCTTCTTTAGTTTAAACTGCGGAATTCACTGTCAGTGGGGTCATGATGGCCATGAACATAGATAGTTTAAAAGAGGGTAGATGGATTTAAAAGATGGTCCATCAGTGGCTACTAGCTGTGTTACTGAAGGGAGCTTCTAGCTACAGAGGCAGCAAACGTCTGAATACCAGTTTTGGGGAGAGGCAACAGTAGTGGAGGGCTTTGGCCTCTTTGACTTATTTGCACTCCCAGACAACCAATTGGTTGCTATGTGAAGCAGAATGCTGGACGAGATGGACCACTACTCTCATCCATTAGAGTCTACTAATGTCCTTTTCCTATAGTAAGAGAAGCTGCAGTTGTAAGAGAGGCCCAGTAGGTAGAGCTCATGCTTTGCTTTGCTAAGCTGAGAACCAGTTTGGTGTAGTGGTTAAGTGTGCAGACTCTGATCTGGGAGAACCAGGTTTGATTCCTCACTCCTCCACAAGCAGCTGCTGGTGTGACCTTGGGTCAGTTACAAGTTCTCAGCAGGGTTGTTCTCTCAAGAGCAGCTCTCTCAGCCCCACCTACCTCACAGAATGTCTGTTGCAGGGAGAGGAAGGGAAAGGAGATTGTAAACTGCTCTGAGACGCCATCTATTTCTCACAATCTCTGTTATTTCTGCAAGTTAATGTTTTATTTAGAATGGAATAGTTATTCATTAGGGAGTACTTTAGTGTATTTAATATTTCTTCTCACTCTTAACTAGACTACCTACAAACTTCAAAATTTCTTGAAGCATTGAATGTCAGTTGTAAACAGAAATCCTTTTCCTACAGAGCAGATTCTGTGTTTTTTGCCCACCAGTTTTGTTTTGAATTGTTTATTTGCTGGTGCTTTTGTGGCTTAACTGGCACTGGTACTATCTTCCTATAAAAATGTCAAACTTGAGCAATTGTTTGAATGTTTCCAGTTAGGCTGTTAAAAGTTGTGCAGATTCCCAGTGTGCTGTGGGGCCTAGATGGTAAGAGTACTAGGAATCTGAGTCCTGGATCAAAAGATAGGATATGCATTCAGAGCAAATTATTGCTAGAGTGAATGGCTTTTGGTTGGAGTACAACTTGTTTCTAAGGAGAAATCCTTTTAGACTGACTTGTCTCTGCCACAGTTACATTTTTTTCAGTGAAAATCGAAAGCTAAACTTTGGCTGTATGCCTTTGTGGTTGCTTTGGATTCCACCTTTAGGTTGTGTGTTGTATGCTTGGAAAATATGGGGGGAATGATCTTTCTGTTTGCAGACTTTGTTAAAGGTGGTTAGGTAGCAGTTGTATTTATACTGCACAACAAATTGAGATTGCAGCTTGTTGCTATGCTTGTGTGTTTCCCTTTCTGCTATTTTTATGCATGGAGATTGTTTCAGAGCTCCCTCATTTGATCAAGGTCCAGCGTGCCAGGAATGTATGCAGCCATGGAAATCTGGAGTTAATGTACTCCCCACAAACCAAAATTTTAAACTGGGTTTAAACCAAGATTTAGAATCCCAGTTTGTAGGAAATGAATTGCAGTTTCATAATGAACTGGAGTTCATCAAGCCAAATGGTTTTAGATCAAGTTTTGCGCATGAAGAGAATGGAGGTGTAACAAGCTGTGTTAGTGTCCAGTTTCAGTTTGTTGTGACATCTGAAGGCAGCTTGTGGTTAGAAGTAATCATTGATAGATCCTGAGTATAATCAGTGGGAAAATGTTCTGCATTTCTTTACCTGCCATTCTATAACAGTTTCATGATACTTTTAATCTCATTTATCTAGGATGTGTGGGATGAATTTATTTGCTGAATATTTCCCAGTTAGCTCATGGAAAACTCCCAGTTCAAAGTCCAGTACTCCAATTCCCTCCCCCCAAGTAGGTGCTTGTATTGGAACTATTCGGTGTTTAGAGTAAGCAAAATTTCAGATAAAATTTCACCAATCCTTTTTCTGGAATCAAGGTCCATGATTCACAGGACACTTATATACGGTTTCTGAACATACTTGTGACTTCTGTGGAAGTTGTAGTTAAGATCTGTTAGTATGAAAGTAACTGCATGTGGCTGAACTGATAGTACAGCAAGACAGTGGCCTGATTTTATGGTGTTAATACTGGGTTTTCGTTAGCTGGATCAGTGTTCACTTAGCTGGAAACAAGTTGCCTACTTCATTGGGATTTATTTCCAGGTAAATAGGCATAGGATCAGGCCACATGATTTACAGATTATATATTTGGATTAACCAGACAGAAAAACCTAATAGTTCTAACATCTAACCAAATTTATTTCAGTTCTAATCTGAATATCAATGATGTCCTGGGAAACTACTCGCTTACTCTGATTGATGCATTGGATACCCTAGCAGTGAGTTCAAAATGTTTTTTAATTGCTGGCAGAAAGAACAAAAAAAATATTATCAGAAGTTATTATTGAGGAGAGTAAATTGTGGTTTGAGGTATCTTGGATAAAGCCCCAGCCATCTGAAAAGAGAAGAATTAAAGGGAATTAGATATTTTTACTTCCCTATCTCTTTTATGTCATAGAAGACTATGCATGCAGTCTGCAAAGCTGGTCACCAGTAGATACCAGAAACATCTAATTGTTTATGTAATCTGGGTGTCCAGGAGCAGGCATTTCCCCAATTCTTTTATTTCAGACAGTTTCATGCTCTCTTTTTTCAGGATTGATGGGGGGGACAAGTAGTGCCAGTTTTTGGAGATACTTGGGAGCAATGAGAGATTTAAGGGAGTATCAGGGTCTGTGGCATCTGTAAATATGTGTAGTAACAGATAAGTGAAGGACTATTGGTATAAGCGATATAGGATGGAGTCACAATTGAGATGTTCAAGCAATTTAACATTTTTGCAAATCATGAAGCCAATGCAGGTACTTATGTTATAAAAGTATTTCATTTTTTTAAGTGAAATTGTTCTGGTAAGGAAACTTGTGTACATCTTAAAATTGTTTGATATTTGAGCCAGTTAGAATGTTATGAATTGCAGTTTCTTATTATTGTAAACGTTATAATTTTGTTCCTAATGAAATACTCCAATGCCATTCCATGTATATACCTATAACCTCTGTTTTCCTTTTGTGTCAGTATTGATCTCAGTCTGTGTTTCTACCGTGGATAGAGAGTTAGATCTTTCATAGATGGTGTCTTGAGAGCCGGTTTGGTGTAGTGGTTAAGTGTGCGGACTCTTATCTGGGAAAACCGGGTTTGATTCCCCACTCCTCCACTTGCACCTGCTAGCATGGCCTTGGGTCAGCCATAGCTCTGGCAGAGGTTGTCCTTGAAAGGGCAGCTGCTGTGAAAGCCCTCTCCAGCCCCACCCACCTCACAGGGTGACTGTTGTGGGGGAGGAAGGTAAAGGAGATTGTGAGCTGCTCTGAGACTCTTTGGAGTGGAGGGCGGGATATAAATCCAATATCATCATCTTCTTCTTCTTGATGTAGTTACTCATGTGTATTCAATGGGGTGTTGTTGTTTTCAATGTGTATTCAATGGGGTGTTAGTGCATATACTTAGGGTTACTCACATAGGACAGTAGGATATTCTGTTTAAATAATTCCAACCATAGGCTCTTTCAGTGCTTTTTGCCCCATAGTTTGGCATTTGTAAACAGGTGGGCTTTTAGAAAGCACAAAAATAATTGTTTAAGATACTTAGTAATAGACTATATTAGTGGCATAATATATAATTAACAGATTTTTGTTGTCTGAAACCTTAAATTTGATACTCATTTTCTCTCTAAGGTGATGGGGAATTCTTCAGAGTTCCGAAAAGCTGTGAAATTAGTAATAGAAACAGTTTCGTTTGACACAAATTCAACTGTGCAGGTCTTTGAAGCAACAATCAGGTAGGTTCCACTAAAATTCTAACAATAATTCTAACAATTATGCACCTTGAAGAAACTGGAAAAGAATGCTTGTCGTTTAAACAGCATGATGTCTGATACCATCTATGTAATAAAACAGCAATAAAACTCATCAGATACAGTGGGCAGGACACAAACTTAATTTTAAACTAATCCTAACAGGGAATTAAAATGTAGTTTCAAGTTCAGTCCTGCAGTGTCAAATGCATGTCAGACCAAAATATCTTTACTTCTGTGGGAAGCCAAAGGAGAGGTAGGTGGCGCTGAGATAGCTTACTGAACATGCTTTCAATCTAAGTGAAGCATGCAGCAGTCTTATCATTTCTTCCAGCAGCTTCTTTTGCATTCCTTTCCTCAAAAGATGTTTCTCAGATTCTGTGGTGGAACCTTCTGAAGTGACCTGTAGTGCAGTGGATAGGGCTGTCTTGGGGAATGAATATTCATGTGTACAGAAACATTTAGCATGAATGTGATTTTTTAAAAATCTTAGTTAATATTTGAACTGGTTCATGGTAGTATTTTTTAATCTTATGCTATAATCAGAATTACTAATTAATTTGCTCAGGTGACATTTATGTTAGTGGAAAAACTCCAGTGTACTCAAGGAGCAAATACTTTTTGAATGTTTAAAAAGAAATGTGTGAGTCTTTTTATTTGAAAACTCCACTACATGAATATGTGATTTCCCCCCATTCCCAACACCTAGATTTAGAATACTTAGTAGTTTTAAAGAAATTTTAAAAAATTAATGCTAACATGAAGGTTTCTGAAGTACCACATACCAGTAAACAGTTATTTACATAAGTTTACAGAAAATAGAACTTTTCAAACTAACACTTGTAGACAAAGCAGATTTTTGAGCAAAAAAAAAATAGTGCCACATAGAAAAACTACCGTACTTCCTATTAAAAATCAATGCTAAAAGTTTCCTACCCGTTTCTCAGCGTGGTTTCCACTATTTAAAGATAAAGCACATAAATGCACAATCAGTTGTTTGCTTTTACTGTTCACTTATTGTTACAAGGTTCTGTAAAGCTACTAGAAACACAGTTGAATCCAGCCCGACTTTTAGGAAAGAAATTAGAAGTCCCCATTTAATCACCCAAAAATCTTATGCTGAAGAGTACAGATCCTACATGGGCAAAAGTCATGTGTGTTGGTGGCTATGGTAACAAAGGAAACTGAGCAGGTATGGTTGAGAAAGCTAACTGGATCCAACCTAGAGCAACAGGCAAATAAGCAATAATTAAAACAGTAAAAGTGGGAGGAAAAAACCAAGATCAACAAAAAGCCTTCATAAATGAAGCTTTCACTTTGAAAGAAGACCGGATGAGTAAAGGAAGTACCTGGTGCCAGACTGGCATTCTAAATTTTTTCAAGAAACAATTAGTAATCCACCTATAGTGCTTTCAGGACTATTGAGGCATGTTCCTTGTGATTTTATGCCAGTCCTTGGTCTTGCTATTGGGGTTTGCCCTAGCTGAAACTTCCTAGTACAGACTCATTGCTGACTTGCAGATGGTTACCTAAATCTCAAAAATAAGGGTATTTGTAAATGAAAATACAGTATCAGTGAAGAGCATGCAGTGACTTGGCAAGTAACAGAAATACGTGATGCATCAAACTTTGGTCTGGCTAACCAAACTGGAATGAGAAATTATGACTTTAATTCTAGAACATAATACCTAAGATTTGTTTTTGGAATTATGATTTACCGATTGAAGATCATAATTACTTTTACATTTTAGCACAATATGGGAACTACAGTTCTGTAAATTTTGCCTCACTTGCAAGTTAAATTTGAGAGTACTTGATACAGAAGCTCCAAAGTGACTTTCATCTGACTGTGATGAAGAAAATAATTCCATATAATAGAAGAGGCTTACTGACAAAAGTATATAGGTTTACGGTGAATGGAATTCATAAAGTAAATGCTTTATAATATCCAAGAATGGGGTTTAGTTTGGGTAATTACAGAAGCAGAATCGAGCTATGCAAATTCTTATATTCATTATTATTGAATGTACAAGAAACAAAGTAAAACTTTATGACGTATAGACTTTAATAGAATCTTTTCTTAGCTTTTCTGTTAAAAGTGCTACCAAGAGGGACTTGCTAAAAAGCAGTATATACAAATACAAGAGTGATAGAAAATGTGTTCATAGCTGCAAATATGAATACAGAATGCTAGAAAACTGAGGGACCATTGAATGCATTGGAGTAGGTGGTGAAAATTTTCTCTGCTACTTTCAAGGTTAAGTGGCTTGATAACTTGATAAAATAAATATGCTAGGTTTGATTTTGCTGTTTTTAGGAAATCAGATTTTTCTGGGAAATACTTGGATCTAATTTTTATAGCTAATCCATATCACCATGAATTACAATGCTAGTGTTAACATTAGAGTTTTATTTCTCTAACATGAAAACACATGCAATCTGATGACAAAAGCAGCAAATTTATTTTTCTTTCAATCTCTTCTCTCCTAGGGTTTTGGGAAGTTTGCTTTCTGCACACATAATAATAACAGATGCCAAACAACCTTTTGGTGATATGACTATAAAAGGCTATGATGATGAGCTGTTACATATGGCTCATGACTTAGCAGTAAGGCTTTTACCTGCTTTTGAGAACACCAAAACTGGAATTCCTTATCCTCGGGTAAGTATATTGTGAAGGCCAACTTGTACACGCGATATTCTCTTGCTGATCATTTCCCATAGCATTATATATTTCACCTGTGGACTTAAATATTATATATTATCTAAGTATATGAGTCTGTTTTTGAGATGTTAGTATAGAACAGGGGTGGCCAAACTTTGTTAACATAAGAACCACATAGAATAAATGTCAGATGTTTGAGACACTGAAGGAAGGAAAGAAACTAGATGGAAAAGGGAGAGGTGGAAAGAAAGCAACTCTAATTTTAAATGCATTGGAGAAGTGATTTAAAGAGTCAAATGCCTTCTCCAAACCAGCCAACAGCATGGTGATGGCTTGGAGAGCCACACAATATGTGTGAGAGTCACATGTGGCTCCTGAGCCACAGTTTGACCACCCCTGGTATAGAATATCCCCCGGTTCAATGAAGTGGTGACCTGGCTCATCCCATAGCAGCTGAAAAATATGCCACTGTGCTAACAAGGATCACATTTGGAAATGGCTTCTGTAATAATGTACAGGGTGGGTTATGACTTAATGTTTCAGTGTTGCTGTGTTCACAGGACTGTTCTAAACATGGCTTCCCATGTCCTAACTGGCCCTCTAGCTGGATATTTACAAGATTCTTTCCCTGTGGAAGATGATGCAATTTCAGAACAGAGCTCCGAAACATTTAAGTCATCTTTTAATAATTGCATACAGTGTTTATAAGGAGGCTGGAAAAGTGAATGTGAGGGACACAAAGGGCAGGAATGTAACTGTAAAATGAAAAAAGAAGCATATAAAAGTCTTCCTTTTCCAGGTAAATTTAAGAACAGGAGTTCCTTCTGACAGCAATAATGAGACTTGCACTGCGGGAGCTGGCTCTTTGTTGGTGGAATTTGGAATTCTTAGCCGGCTTCTTGGAGATTCTACTTTTGAATGGGTAGCTCGTCGAGCTGTGAAAGCACTCTGGAATCTAAGGAGCAATGACACTGGATTGTTAGGTACTTAATCTGTCCAGAGCTTTTGCATTATAGGCTGCCACTAATTCATCATCAGGAACATGTGTCTTAACTATAAGAGTGTAATAATACCATACTTTTACACTTGCAAAAACAGCTGTATTGTATATCAGAAAACATCATGTGGTAATCCTCATAAATTCTACAGTTTCTGTTCTAAAAACAACAAACCCAGTTAATATAATTAGTGCTTTTGCAGGAACTTGTAATTTGTATTTCGCTCCCTTTAAAAGAGAATACGAAGTTTTTAATTTATATTTACAGTGCTGCAAAAATCTTTTTAAATCCTGTTGATTGGATCCTGTGAGCACAGTGGCAAGTTCTCTCAGTTCTCAGCAGCTGTTTGGAATTTGAGGGGGCTGCTGGTGAAAGGAAAAGTAGAAAAGATCCTCCAGTACAGTTTGCTATTGCTTCTGCCATTTTGCCATTTCTTTTGAAGAAAGCAGCTCTTAAAAATGTGTGATGCAATAAGCTAGTAGATTTTGAATGTGTCACAGTGCTCTTTCTTTATATTCTGTTAAATTAAGAACTGGTCTGTCTTAGGGGACCCTGTTTGGGTAGAAAGGTGGTATAGAAATGTTTTAAATACAAAATATCTCCTACCAGTACAATAATACTGTATGTGAGAACAATTTGGTCCAAGCAATGGAATTTCCTTAAACCCAGTATGCAAAAGTGTTACAAGAAAAGGTTGTAAGTCAGCTACACAGGATGTGAATGTTCTTATGTGTCACTCTATCTAAAGGCATAGCAGAAAGAATAAATACATTTACTTATGTCACTGTTTATGCTTTCTTTAGCATGTCAGATTTGTTGATAGTCATTCAGAAAGCATACAATTGGATCCATGCTGTCCTTGCCCGAAGCAGAATGCATTTTTGGGTGGGTCTGTGCCTCGTCCAGTTGCAGTCCTCGGTTCCATGTAGCCTTCTAAAGCAGCTTCTGTAATAAGCTGGGTGGGGGGTTGTGAAGAAGGAATTACTCTGTTCTATGATCAGAGCCCCATGGGTGATGATGAAGGCTTATGCATTCTTGGGAAGATGCTATCTTTGACTGGTTTAAACATTATATTGAACATACGGTTGTCCTTTTGACCTATTCAGAAATAATTGGTGAAATGTTATTAAAGCCTTAAATTTATTGGAACAAAAATAATTTAAATCATCGGCCGGTGTGATATTTGTGCTAGCTGTGAGTGTTTAGCGCCATCAGCTCATTTCCAACTTAAGGTGATTCTACGAATTAATGTTCTCCAAAACGTCCTGTTGCTAACAGCCTTGCTCAGGTCTTGCAAACTGATGGTGATAGCTTTTTTTATTGGTCAATCCATCTCATTTATGCTAGTTGCAAAAACAAAATGCTACAGCTGTGTTTCATTTTTTCACAATAATATTTTTTAATGTAGTAAATTGTGTCTTTAATAAGGCTTCTATGAAGATGAAGAGTTCACTAAACATTTTTTCTTGTAGCTTTTATTCTGTAGCATTTGTTGTTATACAGTTTCAAATTTAATGTGAGAAATAAAGTTAACAGCAGTGATTAAGAACTATTTCACACAGCCCCAAATGCTGCAGCTGTGGAATGGGGGAATGTGTTTGGGTTGGGGGGGGGGGGTGGAATGATGAAGGCTTATGCATTCTTGGGAATGTTACAGCAGAAAAGTATTGCTGGAGCCAACGTACTGGATCCTCTGTTAGCAGAAAAGTATTGCTGGATCCAACTCGCTTAGTTTTCTTGTGATGTTTTGACATTTTTAATCTGTCTTGAGAATTGTCTGTTAAGTATGATACAGTTTGTAAAAATATGCATTGTTTTCCTTGGATAATATGTAATGAAATGTTGTCCTTGTGTGTGTTTTATTTCAAAGGCAATGTTGTGAATATTCAAACTGGCCATTGGGTTGGTAAACAGAGTGGCTTGGGAGCAGGATTAGACTCCTTCTATGAATACCTTTTAAAGTCATACATCCTCTTTGGAGAAAAGGAAGATCTGGAAATGTTCAGTGCTGCTTATCGGAGTATTCAGAACTACTTAAGGCGAGGGTATGTGCAGCTTTTTTGTACAAGTCTAACTATGTGGAATAGATTCTTAGACTTCCTTTTGTAACATAATTTCCTTTTTAATGGTTTTGCATCTTGCTCTGCATCTGCCTGTAGACATTTCTTCTAGAAGCTGCACATGAACATTTACTGTTGAATAAATTAACACCTACTTATTTTTTATTCAAGGCTCTTGCATTACTTTGATGCCTTTACAAAACCTTGTGTAGGTGTATTAATGTAATGCTTGTTTTAACCACCTTCTGCTTGGGAAATTTTAACCATGTTTGGTGTCTTTTTAGTACAAAAGCAGCTTTTAGGTCTGTTACAGGTGTTGTTTAACATAGCAAACAATGTTTGTATGATTGATATTTAGTTCCATGGATAAAAAATTAGCATGGGTCTTTCAGAAGTTCTCTCCTTGTGGAAGGATTTCTGTCAGTGGAGCATAACTACCTTTCCTGTTTTATCTCCCTCCTGCTGTGGCCCAGAATATTCTCTCACAAAGCTGTTGCACTGGGAAAAACCTTTTGGCAGCACAGGATTGGGAGTTTTTTTTAGGTTGCGGCGGGGGAGAGCCAAAAGTTGTCCTCCTTTGATGGAAATCCTTTTGCCTGCAAATATGCTACATGAGATCTAAGCTACCTTTTCTCTGTCCTAGTCCAAATTATGAATATAGCCTTGTTCTTTTTTTTAGAAGAGAAGCTTGTAACGAGGGCGAAGGGGACCCACCTCTCTATGTTAATGTAAACATGTTCAGTGGGCAGTTGATGAACACCTGGATTGATTCTCTTCAGGCATTTTTTCCGGGACTTCAGGTATTTGTCAATATGGTGGAAAATGCAGAAAACATTAAACTTTTTTGGTGTTTTGTAAGAAATTCTACTTCCACAATAAGAAAGGTATCTCATTGGTCTTTACAGCAAAACAAGCATCTATCAGAAGGCATCATGCCCAGCGTTGAATCTTGGGTTGCCCAGCAACTAAATATAGTACTAGTTAAACTACTTCTTATGGTGGTATGATTCATCTCCACTTCTAGTGAAGGAAGAGAGTAGAGAAGCAAGTCATTGCTGAGTCTCAGAGCATAGAGAAGTTACCAGGCAGCTGCTGAGCATTTCTTGAAATTGCAGGGGTGTTGCATGGCTGGGAGGCAACAGTAGCAGGAAGATAATCTCTCATATGGAAGTAGCTTGCTTTTTTGAGTTTCATATTAGACCAGTGTTTCCTCAGTAAGGGATGTTTTGCTGTGGGAGGGCTTGTACAGTGATGTGTTTCAAGAACTGATTTAGTGTTCATATATATACCATATAGTAGCATTCTTGTGCGGGAAAAGCTGCTACCCCCATAGTTATTAATAATAGCGAGGTATCAGCTGCTCTCTCTGATGCAGAGGAAAGAAACTGATAACCTTAAAATTGATTTTCTTTATCTGTATCATGTTGTTCTTTTATGTGTATGATTTTGCAGTTGTTGCTTCTCTTCAGGTTTTAATAGGTGATGTGGAAGATGCTATTTGTCTCCATGCATTTTATTATGCCATATGGAAACGCTATGGAGCTCTTCCAGAGAGGTACAACTGGCAGTTACAGGCACCAGATGTCCTTTTTTATCCACTAAGGCCAGAGTTAGTGGAATCTACTTATCTGCTTTATCAGGTATTTAAAGTTTCTCTTAAAAACACTTAGGAGAAATACATTTTTTCCTTCATTTAGAAGCTTTTTATTCCACACTTCCTGGGATCCTGGATGCACTCTAGCCATATATCATACAAATATGCTTAGTGGACTTTCTAAGAAGAAAATCAGACATTTTGTCCTTAAGTTTTTGGGTAGTGTAAACACATTGTGTATCTAAGGGCTGTCTGGCACTGTCCCTTTGGGTTGTAGTTTATCATGCCTGTGATAAGCATTTGAAATCCATGACAACAGCATAGATGTAATTTCCTAAAATGTTATATCTTGGGGAGTGGTAAATAAGACAACTGCTTTCCCATAAATTCACTGTTCTTTGAGCCCTGTAATCCTCAGCAAAAACCCTTAACTGCAATCTTCAAAAATGTTTAATGGGACTATTGATTGAATTGTGTTCTGAGTCCTTTCTCTTTGAATACCTTTTTCTGGGATCCAGATAACCAAGCTGTTATGCTCTTTACATTCAAGCAGCCCTCCAGCACTATATGAGAAACCATAAACCTTAGCGAGATGTTCCATAAACAGATGTGGACTAACTTTTCTGTGAGGGGAGTGGAACTGTCATGTCTCCTTCTCTTCACTGCAGCCCAGTGACCTTGTTGAAATGCTGCCCTTGAGAGGTAGGGGATTCTGAGGAGTTTTGCCTGGGTCCCATTTATAGATCCTTCAACAGAGAAAAATAGAATGATCTTTGCTCTTCTGTGCAGTCCCATATTGGGACTGTGCAGGCCAATGAGTCAGAAGAATTTGGGGTTGTAAAAAGAGAAGAAAACTCTCCACATCTAATGATTTCTAGACAAAACATTTGAAGACTCTTTAAGATATCACTTTCATTCTATTGCTGTTAAAACTGGATAATGCTGGTAACAAGGTTGGTAATTTGTAATTTAGGCATCACAGGAAATATGTTTATGTTTACTTTTGTCTGCTGTACATTTCACTTAAAACATTGGTTTCAGCAAAAGGTCTGAGTGGAATATTGGCAGGTTTTAGCTTGTTGGTATAGTATTCTTTCCTTTTTTTAAATTTAAAATAAATGTTTATTGTTGATGAGAAACAGTACATACATATATCAGACAATAAGAATCTTGGTACTATATTACTAAATAGGATGGTAGCTCCTACTGTTAGTGAGGAATCCACTGAGTTTCATAGAGTCCCTTGAAAAACTTGATTTTAAAATTTCTGAATTTATATTTGCCAACCAAATTAATGCAACACAGTGGCACCGACATACTCAAGTTTAGGAATGCACAACTCTAATTTTGAAGGCCACTTTCATACTTAGATTAATAAATAAGAGTCATGTTGTTGCATTAACCACAGAAAATAATTTTGGTTGTATTCAGGGTCCCTGAGTGCTCTCACCTGCTTGAAAGCATGTTTTTAATGTGCCAAGAGCTCTTAGAGTGTCAGGTGATTGGGTGGGGGATCAGCTCAAAGTCATTTTCCAGTCTCCCTATCCAAACATCTTGCTGTATACCTGGCAGACTAGGATTCACTAAGAAGCTACCTAAGTCCTGTGAATGGATCTGATTTGATAACTGTCTCACGTTTGTGACAGCTGAAAAGAGAATAATAATAATAATAATATTTAATTTATATCCCGCCCTCCCTGCCGAAGCAGGCTCAGGGCGGCTCACAACATAAAAACTTCAACAATTAAAACAATGCATGTTATAAATCATACAAACATACATTAAAACCATCTAAGTTGATTTGGTGCTAAAATCTTGATGTTATGCATCTTACAGTTTTTCCATGATTGAGTTGCTGCTCAATCATCAGTATGACTGGCTGCTGATCACATTCATGTAAATTTATTGTACTGCCACTCCAGTGTCATTTGGGGTGAGTGGAGACACTAACGAAAGAGGAAGAGAACTAACCAGTGCTGTGCTCCTATGCACTTTTTGTTTTTCATAATGCCAGTCAGGAATACACATTCTTGGCAGTGGGCAGCAGCAGCAGCAAAAATACCAAGTAAAGGTTACTGTGGATCTGCACATGTATACTGAGCAAGTTCCAGTTTTTGAGATCAAAGAGGTATATCTGCCACAAACAGTGGAAGCTTGAAATCTCTCAAAGGCTGTGAATAGGCAAGGACCTCAGTTTGCCTGCTATAGGCCATATGTTTTCAAAGAGAAGTATATGAATGTAAAGGTCCTTGAGCTGTTTATAGGAAAAAGTAAGGTGTAACACAAGAAGAACCACAGTATCAAAATATACACAAAACAGAATACAACCACTGTGAAAAGATACTTCAGTGCTCTAACATCAATTTGTATTGGTCTGAATTTAAACAATAAGTATTATAAATAAACCAATGGGTCCATAGTTTGTGAATCAATACATTGTACCAATTTTAGCCCAAATTGTTGAAAACATATCCACTGGTGAACTTTGTTGCCTATGAAAGTTGTCCAAAATATATCCACTGGTGAACCTTCTTGCCTATGGCAGTGAAAGACGGTTTGTTACGCTTTGAAAATTATTTTTGAGCATTGGTTCCAGTTAAAATCCATGATTTTTCCATAACCATGAAAAAGACTGTATTTGAAACATGCATTTTAACCTAGGATGCATGTGATCCCTTATTTTCCACCAAGGAGCCTTGACAGCTTTTGTTACTGGAACTGCATTTATTTGTGGCTTGGACACTTATAGAACTGTTAGGATATCTGGAATTTGGTCTAGTGAATATATTTTGGGCAATTTGGGCTAAAATTGGTACAGTATATTAATTTAAAAAGCATGGATGCATTGTTTTGTTTATGATAACTTATTATTTAAACTCAGAACAAGACAAATTGATGTTAGGATATTGCTGTATCATTTCACATAGTGGTTTTATTCTGTTTTGTATATATAGAAAAAACCTGCTTTGAAAAAGGCATTCGACTGATGCTGGGAAAGCAAAGACTTTAATGAATAAGGTTGGTTGTTTTTCAGATTACTGCTAGTCATGTTGAATAAGTGTAGACACATAGCTTATCTAGTCACTTAAATACATAGACTGTTTAAGAAGTTGTCCTTTGTAGACCCAAGTGAAGTATTTTGCTTTTATAGTTTCATATTTTCTGGCCTTAAAAAAAAAAGATTCTGCTCATTGCCCTTAAATTTATTTTCTTTCTTTATTCAGGCCACAAAGAATCCTTTTTATCTTCATGTAGGAATGGATATTCTTCAGAGCCTGGAGAAATACACAAAGGCAAAGTTAGTTTTCAAGCTCTTCCTTTCACATTGGGGTAATATGTTCAGTTATCGGAGAAGAGAGGTGTTGAATTCATAGCAAATGTTTGCTTTTCGGCTATTTGTGAAATAAGTTTTTATTACTTTTAATTGTGCCACATTAATTAAGTAGGTATGCCTACTTCTGAATAGATTTTAAAGAATCTAATGGGAATATGAACAGTTTTTATTTGTCTGTCTGTCTTGAGATTGAAGAATTTCTCAAGCAGCCAGCAGAAGAAGGGGTACAGTTGGAAGTGCATCCCAACTAAAAAAAAAGAAGCAAAAAACAGTACCATGCCTTAGGCATTAGATGAGGTTGTTTGCTGTTGGGTCTCTTGTTTGACATTGTGTACTCAGACAGAACTGTCATACAACTGTAAAACTCATCCCAATAGCAGTAGTGGTCTGTGCAAAACAAATATCAGTTTATTAGGCCCTTGTGGTATCTTATTGGGGATTGGCAAGTGATGTCAAATAAAAATTTAATGTGTCTTTCAGATGTGGCTATGCTACCCTGCATCATGTCATAGAGAAGTCCAAAGAAGATCGGATGGAGAGTTTTTTCCTTAGTGAGACATGTAAATACTTGTATTTGGTATGTTTATATTTTACTCAATGGTCAGTTTGTAAACAGTCTTTGCCTCTATAACTGTCAAAAACAAATGACAACAATTGATGATAATTACTGTAGTTTCTATTATTATTGTATATATGTATACCTGTCAAGATCAGCCAGGTATCAGTCAAACAAACTTCTCTGATGAAACCATAGATAAAGTTTATTAGTACTGAAAAAGCAAGAGCCAATCTATGCATGAACAGCTTTGCTAAGAATGAGGGGCTAATGGCACCTCTCCCTCCCGCCTTCAAGACATTCAAACCTATTCACACCAAGTATATCAGTGAGAGTATTCTCAGTCCAGTCCGAGGTCATGACAGGAAGGTATCAGTTCGAGGGCCTAGATGCCAGTTGCCTTAGTAATGTGGTAATTGAGCGAGTGTGGGTTACACAGGTTACGTATATTTTAATTTGGCTGCAAAAGTGAAAATGTTCCCCTTCCAAACAGCATTCCTCTATTACAGACTTCAGAAATACAAGAACAGAATGGCAGGCACTCCTGACAATATCATATTGGCCGATGGAAGAGTATGAATTGTTTGTGGTGTACTGACAGACCTATTGCCAGCATATCTTTGTGTTTTGGAAGTGTGTATGTTGTTTTTGTGAGCATGCGTGTACCTTACTGTAGAGGAATCTGCCACTTG
Organism: Heteronotia binoei; assembly: GCF_032191835.1. Classification (NCBI taxonomy): domain Eukaryota; kingdom Metazoa; phylum Chordata; class Lepidosauria; order Squamata; family Gekkonidae; genus Heteronotia; species Heteronotia binoei. Next base: position 69,395,582 of record NC_083227.1, read on the forward strand.
CCTTGTAACAACTGGATGAATCTGTTAGTGCAGTCTTATCGTCAGATATTCTGTTCCATGATTGAGGTTATATTAATGCCCAATGCAATCTTTCCTGCTAGTTATTTGATGAAGAAAATCCTGTGCACAAATCAGGAAATAGATTCATGTTTACAACAGAAGGGCACATTGTGTCACTGGATAAACGTCTGCGTGTTTCATTATGGCAAGATACCTTCCCTGAAGAGAAGGCTGAAAAGATAAAGCGTAATGAACTCAGAGCAAACAATTCTATTTCTAATGTAAGTATAAATAAGCAGTGTAATATATAGTATTTATATAATAAGGCATGGCAAAGAACTTACTATTCAAATGTAGAGTGATCTAATTTGATCAAAGTTATGAAGACTTTGGCAAAACACATGTGCTATTTTTCAGTGTATGTATCCCTAGTTCATCTTCTTCCTTGATAGCTGAATTTAGGGAAAGACAGTTTCTTTAATAGCTTAATTAAGGAAAGACCATCTGCTATTAAGAGTTCCCAGTTTTTGCAAAAAAAAGAATCTTGACGAGGTATAACGGACACCCCCAAAGCACTATTAATGGGTGCTCCAGTAGCTGCCCTATCTTCATGGACAGTTTTTTTCCAAAGATGTTGCACTTTAACCAACAGTGCTACCTGTTTTTAAATTAGATTTTTAAAATTGTTTTAATTATTGAATTCATTATTGCTCTTTATTCTTGTTGAGATCTGCCCTGAGACTGCTTGTGGGGAGGGCGGAATAGAAATCCAAATAAATAAATAAAGGGATTCAGAATTGAGAACAAGAAAAATGAGAGACAGAGCCACTAGAGCTCTGTCGTTACTAAAGCTACAGTTCTCTGAGCTAGAGACCTGTTGGAGGAGGTCCATGCTAACATTTATGGGATAGGCAAATATTCCTCTGCTAAATCAACCTTGATGAGGATGATCCTGCAGTTATTTAATGCTTTTGTACTGGATTAATTTGTTAAATGGATTTCTATCTGGAATGTGGCACACTGCTCCTAGACAAGGTGTTCCAGTATGTTCTCCACCAAAAAGAAATCTTATTACTTGTCAGGATGTGTGTTCTTAGCAAATCTAGGACATCCTGCTTTTGTTCTAGCTTTGATTGTGTTGAGTGAGAAAGTAAGAATTCTAGTTGTGCATAGTGAGGTAGGTTAGGCTGAGAAAGTGTGACTGGCCCAAGGTCACCTAGGGAGCTTCCATGGCACAAGTGGTAATTTAAACCTGGGGCTTTCCAGATATTAGTCTGGCACGCTTAACCATAACATCACACTAGCTCTCCAATGTTCAACAACCTTCTTTAAAACATATGCATTCCGTTTCATCTGTATCTGTCTAGGACAGGGGTGGCCAACGGTAGCTCTCCAAATGTTTTTTGTCTACAACTCCCATCAGCCTCAGCCATTGGCCATGCTGGCTGGGGCTGATGGGAGTTGTAGGCAAAAAACATCTGGAGAGCTATCGTTGGCCACCCCTGGTCTAGGACAGAGTCCATGTTTGTCAACTTGCTGGAAGCAATACCAGTGTTTTCTTCATTTTGCATTACCTCTTTTGTTTGTTTCTAGAAACAGTTGTGTCAGTGCTTGGATGTCTTTATGGATTGTATGGGAATCATGAGTGTGTCTAATCAGTAATTTCAGTTAATTTTTTTTTAACATTTATTTTGCTTACAGTGCAACAGAGTACCAGATGAGAGGAGATACCTGCTTCCATTAAAGAGTATTTATATGAGACAGATTGACCAGATGGTGGGCTTGATCTGAACATTGTTCATGTGGAGTAATACTGAAGATCGCAAGACCGCCTCTGAAGCAGCTGTTCCTCTTGAACTGTGCAGTTCATAATGGGCATAAGGGCTCAAGTAGTCATTGAAGGATGACTTCATGAAGGATTTAAGTTTATATTGGAAAGATGTCTGCTGCCGAGTACATTTGTCCTAAATGCAGTACAGCAAGAAGGGGTGCATACAAATGAAGTTCTCATGAAACTTCAGTTCTTTTATTGTTGATAAAGACTCCTTAAAGATTGCTTGGAATAAAACAACAACAACACACACACAAAAAGTGGGCTGTGCCAGAAATGCTGTCTTGCCACTGCATTTTTATTTGTATTCTAGGCGGATACATTTGGAGAAAACTTAAAATTTTAAATATATTGGGGTGGGAAGCAAAAGAGTGTGCAGTCTTCTCTCACCATGCTTAATTAGATCATTTTCATTAGCAATAAACAATGCTAATTATTGCTCAGGTAGAAGGGATATCCACAGGTTCCAGTTTACCCATAATGTCTTGTTGATGACATGGCATTATTGCAATGTAATGTAATACCAATAGAAATATTACATCACCGTGTTCAGGACTAACATCTAGGCTGATGTTGAAAACAGTGTTCTTAATTTGAATTGCACATTCAGGGGTGTATGGCGTTTACTAGCTTCTGAAACCAGTAATAAAAAAAACCCGTGCCTTCTAGTAGGTGAAAATGCACAAAGCCACTCTAATCTCTTGCTCATCTTACCATGTTGGATTGCTTATTTAAGAGTCCTTCACAATGTTCTTCATATTCATCCCCTTTGTTGTGCCTCTCTGGGAAATCTACCTTAATGCATCATCTGAAATTTACATTCCTTGTAGTTATAATATTCAAGCTTTTGGAGCTAGTGCCTTCTTAATGTTTACTCAGAAGAAAACTAAGAGGTTTAGCTCTTAATTACCAAAAGAAATTATTTTTGAGTAAATTTCTGATGGAATAATATCAACTCTTAACATCCCAAGTAGTATTTGAGGATAGTACTTACTATTTTCCAGATGTATAAATCAAGTATTTATCAATGAATGATTTCCCTTCTCTGTAAGAAGTAGTCTTGTAGGAAATCAGGTCATCAAGAGTTGATCTTCCAAAATGTTTTGGTTCTTTGATTCCTGTTGAAATTTTGAGACAAGAATGATCCATCATCTAAGGGTGCATCATCAAAGCATCTTGAATTAAAAACCAAAAAGGCTATAGCTGGTGGCCTTATTTGTTACCATCCCAACACAAGCTTCCCTTTCCCCTGTCTCAGTTTTTCCTCCCAGTGACTAGAAGGATGGAAAGCTTTCTTTCATTAAAACACAGAATACAATTCAAGAACATATCTTAAACAATTTGAAAAATCAGTCTTTTCAAGAGATTTTTTGAGTAATTTGAAATATTGTCTTTAGTAATTTAATCAAAGAAAAACCCAGATTTAAATGGGTGTTTTCCTCTGAAAAAACAATATGAAACTTAGATCAAATTCCAAACTACAATGTGTAAATACTAGTTTAACTATATAATCTAGCCCATTTCTTCATGGAACATGTACTGCTTACATTCCAAGTAAACTATAATGCTTAGCACAGCAATAATTAGGTCTTGTTTAATATCTATGGCAAACAAATGAATCTCAGGGATCTTAAAGTAGACTTCTGTTTGCATAGAATATTTTGGTTTGATTCAACTGACTTTATTTTACAGCATTGCTGTTTTTTGAAGGGAAGTTTGAGAGATTAACCAAATAAGAATCCCTTGAAGTATAAAATCCTTTGAGCCCAAGCATTCATTATCCTGCAGAATTAGCCCTAGGATTAACTAATTTGGAAATCAGGCAGCAGTTTCAGCACATTATGCCTCAAAGTTGTGAGGGGAAAGCTGGTCATAGACCTAGGCTGCTGAAGAGCAATTCAGGGCAGGCATGTTTACTAGTCTGGAATACTGAAGGTAGAATGCCTGGCAAAAAGGGATATTTATTGGGTGTGGGGTGGTATAAAGCAAGAGTGCTGGCTACTTGAATATGATGGCTTGAATTTTCTCACATGGCAGTGTGAAGTGAAAAGACACAGACCAGGACCCAGAGCACTGTTTATAGCTGTGCAAATAGCATTGCAGTGTTAATGTATGTTTTTATTTTTAAAAACAACCCCCCCCTGCTGCTTCATCTGTCACAGAGCTAAGTACTTTCTGAAATCTTCAGTTTCAAAAGCAGTTTGGTCTGTGGAGTGGGAAGATGAAATGTACGTTCAGTTTCCTCTAGCTTGCAGTTACTTTTGTGTTTCTTTGGGTCCCAGCCATTAGCTTCAAGCTCTCAAAGGGAAGCAAAATACAAATTACATTCAGTTTACCACTGTTGTAATCCATGTTGTCAGCAAAGTATTGCTGTCTTAAATTGTGTAGTGGATCCTACCAGATGTAAAGTATTTCCATCATATCCATATTAGTGTTCGTGTTAAAACTCCTCTTTAAGTTAGATTGCCTGGCATGCTACATCACTTAGTCAAGATTGTGGTTGCTAAAATAGTGAGTGGCCACACAGTGATTTGCACTTTGGCTTGTTTTGCCAAGTAGTATATTTGAGATGCTAATTTTTCAGAGGAGCTAAAGAGCTTTTGTTCACACCACTGGAATTCTAAATTCTGACCTAAGGGCACTCTTAGAACAGGCATGCTTCTGTTAGGAGTAGCTTATTCCTTTCCATTGTCCAGCCAGCCATTTCAACTTTGTTTTGCTAAGAGTGATTAACTCAAGGTGATAGTCCTGCTGTGGAAGCTGGTATCTGAGAATTTGGGTACTAATATGTGCTAGAATCATTCAGTTATATGTATTAGCATAAATAGCACCCAAGATTTGTTACTGAATAAGGGTTCTGAAGTAAGATTTGATTTGATTTTAAATTGCAATGCTTCTGAGATTCCCAATTTCTCTCCCACTAAAGTGCATTGGAAGTATTCCAATGCTGTCCTGTAAAATGTCATTCTATCTAGTTTATGAAAAGTGACCAATTTTTTTCTATTGCAAAACTTAGTGTTATAACCAAGTCTAAAATATTAGCTTGGATAACTTGCCAATCCATATAACCCATTCTTAATTTATCACTATAATGTGCAATATGTGTTTGTTTGTTTTCAGCTTTACATGGCATTGTTACAAAATATATTTAATATGGTGAGGGAGCTGAAAATTTTATAAAAGTATCAGATGTTCTGAGAAATGTTAGCTTTTAAAAATTTGTAGATTTTAAGTATAATTTGTATTAAAGTACTATTTCTTACTGCTTTGATGAATTTTCTTGCTTTTGCCCTGGCACAGAAAATAAGAGATGTGATTAGCATTCCATTGCAAGGAAGATACGTTTGATCACAGAATAGTATCATGTATTTTTCTGTACAACTATATTAATGGGTGAGCTTGACTTCATTCAGTTTTGCTCTTTGCAGAGTTATTTGAAGGTCCTCATGAAGAGTACTATCATCACCAAACCTCATAAAGCCTACTTCAATAGTCACTAACCTTTTTTGGTTTGTACCACGTGACTCTGGGAACCTAACAGTTTAGTTTGGCTGTGCTTTAGTACAGTTACCAGTTTTGTATTATGGCTCCAGTGGACTGGTTTTACTTGAACCTACAGACAATCCTGTTGTCCTTTCCATCAGAAAACCTTTTGACAAGCAATATGCTTATGGAGCTTAAAACTCCTTTTATAAAAAACATACAGTTGTCACTACAGCTTCTTGAAGCTAAGGACTGGCATAGGCTTAGAAATAACTTTTTAAACAAGAGATTTCTAATAGTTGTGCAAAGTAAAAGCATAAAATGCATACATAAGTGTTTGAGCTGAAATGTTGCATGAATTCAGGTTTATAAGACTTGCTATAAAAAAAGCCAAATCTTGTTTCTCTTTACAAGAGAGAGAAAATGATCCTGTGTGGCAATTTGTGTCTGGCCTTTGCTCTGAATTAGTCTTGTGCTGAGGTGGGATTACGATTTGTCAGGTACAGCCCTTCTTTGATTTACATGAAGTATGGCCAAGATGCATTGGGGAAAACAAACAAGCATGTAAAGAAAGCTGGTGGTGTCAAGTTCTTCAGTTCTAAAAAACCTGAGAAGATGGATATTGAAATGTTCCTGCTGGAATTATCATAAGCCAATAGAAAATCCAAGCAGAATCTCAAAAGATAACGAATGTAGTTTCATAATTGAAGTGACGAATGACTGTTGAAGTCTTGAAACCATGATACTATGCTAAAACTATGAAAACTGATAAAGCTGTGAAATAATGGGGAGTATCAAACCAAACAGGAAAGTTTGCACATGAGAAAATGGCTTGATGCTTGCAATGTTTAATGATGAAAATGCTTTTAGAAAAAACACGCACACCACTGCATGGCACTGAATCATCTCCATTTCCCTAATGCTTGTTCCCAAGGCAAACTCTTCATGAAATACAGGACATCCTGTGGCTTATTATTGTTACCTGCTTCCATAAGAGGGCACTGTGGCTTCACTGAAATCTCAGCGTTGGGGTTTTTTAAACAAGCGAGTATGTTTAAATGCATTCTTGTGATCTTTGCCTTCAGCTCAGCTTATAAGGAAATTGCACAGGATGCTGAAAGGCAGATGGAGTAAAATTTTATACTGGAATACCCAACACTGATGTAGTTTACAGTCACTGTATTTTTGCAAATCCTCTGTTACTTGGAGAATAACCTACAGTACTGGGGAAACATCTCATCCTTGCTGATGCTGTCTAAGATGGTTCTCTCATTTTCTGAAGGAGGACAGAGGCTACCCAAATGGTGTTTTCTTCCTGCATTACGTCTATAGTTTTACTTGTACTATTTTGGAGAAAGTTGTTGGGAAGCTATTTCCCCCCAGATGTAGCTGTGAAGCAGCAGATGCGTCATGTTTCCTTCTTCACTGTTCCCAAATCTACCTGGGCACTTCAGTACATTTGCTGGTGCAGTGACTGTTTGTTGTAAATGGGGTTTGCTTCACTCTGCACCTCTCTGTCATGTGAGAAGCTGCTTGGCCAGTGGAAGAGCCAGGTATGCTGAGATTGCTCCAAGTATCCTTCAAGGAGCCTTTCTCCAACTTAAGTGGCTTTTCCTCCAATGGAAGAGCAGCTTAAGTTAGAGGAAGGCTTCAAACTTTGCCCGGGGAGTGGTAACTTAGAGGTGGGACTGACCCCCACTGCAGTGAAAGTACTTAGATTCAGCAATTGCATCCCCTTATCTTGAATCACTTCTTTAAAATAATTTATGGGTGGGAGGCTGGCAGATTTTGCAGTTTGCACAGGCTGAGAATTAGGGATTTGTGGCATGGAGAAAATCGGGTGTTTTTTTAATTATTGGGATATTGAGCTGAAAAAATAAGTGTTCCTGCTTACTGAGGTTCCAAATGCCAGTTTGGTATTTGGATTCGGGCTTTGAAAAAGGAATCTGATACTTTTTGACTCCATTATTCCCTATGGGATATTTTTCTTGAGGCTGGAGGAGAGGCTGTTTTTTTGAGTAAATGGCACCAAAATTGCAGTTGAATTGTGGGTGTCTGTCCCCTAAATAACCTCCAGGTTTCAAGTGAATCAGACCTCTGGACCCCTGAATAAGGTGCCCCCCAGCCATCCCCCATTGTTTTTTATAGGAAAATTCCAAACTTTCTCCAACCAAACACAATAAGCAAAGCATGACCAAAAGCCTCCCAATGCAATCAGCCAACAAGCCCAAAGAACTGATGGAGAACCAGGGAATCTCAGCAGAAGCACAGGTCATGCGGCAAATAACCTAATGCAACGAATGTCAAATAAGAGAATCCAAGCCACTGTTGAACCCAAGCATCAAACAAACCAATTTAAGCAAAGAACACAGGATTGCATCTTGTAAGACCAACAGAGCTAATTTCAAAGCACAGAATCCAAGCCAAACCAGCCTGATAGGTCAATATCAAGTCCTGGCAAGAAGACAGACACAGCACAATTAACAACAACAAATCCTGAGAGCCTTAAAATGCTGACTTTCAATATTCAGGGTTATTTCTGGAATTTTGGGGAGCCCATTTACTGGTATATGGAGCCCCTTGGTGCAGAGTGGTAAGCTGCAGTATCCAATCCAAGCTCTGCTCATGACCTGAGTTTGATCCTGTCAGAAGCTGGGTTTGGGTAGCCAGCTCAAGGTTGACTCAACCTTCTATTCTTCTGAGGCTGGTAAAATGAGTACCCAGCTTCCTGGGGGTAAAGTGTAGATGACTGGTGAACAGTGTCGGATTAAACCCCGTGGAGGCCCCTAGGCAATCCAAATCTTAAATGGTCCCCTTGTAAATTATAGCCTAATATCACCTGCAGGCACCTTCTCAAAAGCCCCTTTGACAAAGCTGCAGGGGAGAGGCAGAAAGAGGCAAACCGGCCCGGGGCCCCTAAAAGTGTGGTGGTCCATAGGCCAGTGCTTACTTGGCCTATTTGTTAATCCAGTTCTGCTGGGGAAGGCAATGACAAACCACTTCATAACAAAAAATCTGCCAAAACGTGATGTAATGTCACCCCATGGGTTGATAACGGCTCTGTACTTGCACAGGGGACTACTTTTTATTTACTGGTATCCCAGAAAATCCCACACACACAAAGATATTTGGAAAATACCAAGGTATTTTTTGGATATGTAGTAATGCCCAGTGCGGAATGTCATACGGATTATCGTCTTGTACGCTGCAATCTCCGTCTTCACTTTAAACCCACACCCAGGAGAGGAGGTATCCCTCGGAGGAAGCTTCAGGTTGGCAGCCTTCAGTCAGCCGAAGTTAAAGCTGCCTTCCAGGCAAAACTCCAGTCAAGAATTGAGGACCCCAGTTGCCCCACAGACCCTTCTCCAGAAGCACTCTGGGAACACCTAAAAACTACCATCCTGTCTATCTCTGAAGAAGTCCTCGGGTTCTCCACAAGGAAAAACAAGGACTGGTTTGACGAGAACAATCAAGAGATCCAAGAATTACTAGCGAAAAAGAGATCTGCCTATCAAGCACATCTTGCTCAGCCCTCCTGTCCCGGGAAAAAAGCAATCTTTCACGCTGCATGTAGCAACCTCCAGCGCAAGCTTCGAGACATTCAGAACGAGTGGTGGACCAAGCTTGCAGAGAGAACCCAGCTGTGTGCAGACACTGGTGATTTAAGAGGGTTCTACGAAGCCCTGAAGGCAGTATATGGCCCATCATATCAGGCTCAGAGTCCCTTGCGTAGTGCAGACGGCCAAGTGCTCCTCACAGACAAGGCATCCATACTGAACCAGTGGTCGGAGTATTTTCAGGCTCTCTTCAGTGCCAACCGCGTAGTTCAAGATTCAGCAATCCACCTCACCCCACTTCAACCAGTGAAAACAGAGTTGGATGAGATCCCCACCCTAGAAGAGACTGTTAAAGCCATCAAGCAACTGAAAAGTGGCAAGGCAGCGGGAGTTGATGGAATCCCACCAGAGATCTGGAAGCATGGGGGCACAGTACTACATAGCACACTTCACGAAGTACTTGTCACCTGCTGGGAACAAGGCAAACTACCACAGGACTTTCGCGATGCAATCATCATCACTCTACACAAGAACAAAGGAGAAAAGTCAGACTGCTCCAACTACCGGGGGATAACCCTGCTCTCCATCGCAGGCAAAATCCTTGCTAGAATACTCCTGAATAGACTGGTGCCCACCATTGCAGAAGAACTCCTCCCAGAGAGCCAGTGCGGCTTCAGAGCTAACAGGAGCACCACCGACATGGTATTTGTTCTCAGGCAGCTCCAAGAGAAATGCAGGGAACAGAACAAGGATCTATATGTGACTTTTGTCGACCTTACCAAAGCTTTTGATACCGTTAGCAGGAAAGGCCTATGGCAAATCTTGGAACGTTTAGGATGTCCCCCAAGGTTCCTCAGCATGATCATCCAGCTACATGAAGACCAGCGAGGCCAAGTCAGACACTGCAACGACCTCTCGGAGCCCTTCCCAATAGGCACAGGTGTAAAGCAAGGCTGCGTTCTCGCGCCAACTCTCTTTATGATCTTCTTTAGCATGATCCTTCAAAGAGCCGCAGTAGATCTAGATGATGACGATGGTGTCTACATCCGCTATCGCACTGATGGGCAGCCTGTTCAACCTGAGGTGACTAAAGGCTCACTCCAAGACAATGGAAAAACTCATCCGAGAGCTACTATTTGCTGATGATGCTGCACTCAACTCCCACTCGGTATCAGCTCTGCAGCATATGACGTCCTGCTTTGCAGAGGCTGCCAAGCTATTCGGCCTAGAAGTTAGTCTGAAGAAGACAGAAGTTCTCCACCAGCCTGCACCCCAGGAAGATTATCACCCTCCCTGCATCACTGTGGGTGAATCAGTTCTGAAGACAGTCCAGAAGTTCAGCTACCTGGGGTGCATCATCTCCTCAGATGCCAAGATTGACAACAGACTGGCAAAGGCAAATCGTGCATTTGGCCGACTGCAGAAAAGAGTGTGGAGCAACAAGCATCTGAAAAAAGGCACAAAGATCAATGTTTACAAAGCGGTTGTGCTGACAACCCTCATCTACGGCTCCGAATTGTGGGTTTTATACCATCATCACTTGCAACTCCTTGAGCGCTTTCATCAGCTCTGCCTTCGCACCATCCTCAACATCCACTGGAGTGACTTTGTGACCAACACTGAAGTCCTCAAGAGGGCGGAGGTTACAAGCATCGAAGCACTGCTGTTGAAGACGCAGCTGCGCTGGGCAGGGCATATTTCTAGGATGGAAAACCACCGCCTTCCCAAGATTGCTCTGTATGGCGAACTTTCCACCGGCCATCGAAATAGAGGGGCACCAAAGAAGAGGTACAAGGACTCCTTGAAGAAATCCCTTGGCACCTGTTGCATCAACCATCACCAGTGGTCTGACCTAGCCTCAGATCGCAAAGCATGGAGGCACACCATCCACCATGCTGTCTCTTCCTTTGAGAACGCACACATAGCTGGTCTTGAGGACAAAAGGAGATTGAGGAAGAATCGCACTGCTACAGCATCAACCCCAAATCAGACTTTTCCCTGCAGCCACTGTGGCCGGATCTGCCTGTCCCGCATTGGTCTTGTCAGCCACCAGCGAGCCTGCAGCAGACGTGGACTACTGCACCCTTCCTAAATCTTCGTTTGCGAAGTCAAGCCGAGAGAGAGTTGGACTGGACTGGAAACACAGATCCCTACTTAGAACTTTCTCCCTCTGGCTTCACATGATTTAGATATGAGCCCTGGCACTGAAAACTGATCCCAATATTAACCTTTGGTCTCACTGGATCATATTGTATTATATGAGTGCAGTGTGAAAACCACTCTTTCCCCCCAAGCCCTTGCTGTTCAGAAACATCTATGAATATTAAACACGTGAAGATTCTGACATTTTCTTTATCAGGGAAAGCTTCACCTCAAAAAGCATAGGTGCAGGCCATTTGAAAAAGCTGGTGACTTTAGCCCCCCTACCCCTTCCTGGCCTGAGAAAGGGGAGGGAGGAGAGTGGCATATTGATAAAAATGTACTGGTGAGAGATTTAAGCTACCATCAACCTCAGTTCAAAATGACCTCCCCCACCTTCAGTAATTGAACCTCTTCAAAACCAGTGGAATGAAATATATGGTTGATTAGGCAACATCTGCATTTTCAATTTGGTTTTTTTTTTGCCATCACAACCAAGGCTTCAGGCAACCAGAGCATACCTTCAATTTACCTAGCATGGTCATTGCTTCTAAAAAGTGCCTCTTTTATGAACCGTATGAGAGTTGTTCATTATTCCAAAGTTTAAATGCAAATTGAACCTATAAAAATTTGGCCTTGCATTTGCCTACTTTCCCCTGTGCTTTCACTGCAAACCAGCCCTACATGCATATGATATATATGGGGCCATTTAATCTTGGAAGGCATTAGTAGTTTAGGTTCCTCAAGTGGGGAGTAAAATACCTTTCCTCTCTTCCTCACTATTGATCATTAACCTCAAACATGCTTTCACAGTCCATTAACCCAGATAATCTTCTGGGGTGTGTGTTAGGTCCAAGCCATTTCTCCACCTTGAACAAAAGGTGGAAGAAAGCAGCAATAGTTTGAGGTGCAGCTATTAGGGTTTTTTTACCTTGGATTGCGTCAAACCCATAGTGGTATACATCTTTTTATTTTTTTCAGGTGGATAGCTATGTTGGTCTAAAGCAGCAGAACAAATTTTGAGTCCAGTGGCATGTCTTAAGACCATCAAAGTTTCATTCAAGGTGTAAGCTTTTGTGTGCATGGACACTTCTTCAGATACATTGAAATGGGAAGTTCCCAGACCATACATATATGTGAGCAGCAAATTAGTTTACAGCATAATAAAGGTGTTTAACGGATGCAAGGACCAAAGTGGAATAATGATCTTAGTTTATATGGTGGTATTGAACTCAGACTGTGTTCTTATTTTTTTGTCTGCTATTTTAAAGAGAACCTTCATTTTTTCATATCTACTTTTATTTTCACTGACTTCAAGCAGTGTGACAGGGAAATTACAAATTTTAGCTGGGTTCAAAGAAGGGGGTCCACATCACTACTCACATCTAGAGTAGAAACTCTCTATTGATTGATCAAGATCAACAAAAGCATCTATTCCTAAGAAAGTTCAGGACATTAACACTGTTGCATTGTTCATCTTTGGTACTTATATAAAGTTTTACATAACCAGAAGGCAGTAATATATAACCAATCAATGTAATCTGTACTTCACATACTTTTAAGAATACTGCTACCTTATCTATTGCATGCTACAAACCCAACATGATCTCCTGACTACTATAGTTTTAAGAAAGCAGGATATGTGTTAAAGATTACTGTAGGTTAGTTTGCTCTATGAGGCAAGGAATGCAGACTTTTGGAGACTTCAGCTAAAGGCACAGATAGCAGTGCTGGCTCATCACTGGGTCTAATGTTCCCCTCAGTTCTTTACTTGACCTTCACAGACATGGGTACACTATGGATCATTAACATTTCATTCCCCTGCCTTTCAGGTAATCTGACCTGGATAGCCCAGGCTAATCTGATTTTGTGAGATTTCAGAAGCTAAAGAGGGTTGGCCATGGTTAGTATTTGAATGGGAGACCACCAAGGATGTCCAAGGTTGTGACACAGAGGCAGGCAATGGCAGACTTTCTCTGAACCTCTCTTGCCTAAATTGCCTTGAAAATCCCATGAGGGCCACTGTAAATCAGCTGTGACTTGATAGCAAAAAAACAAACTACGCATTAAAGGAGGAAATGCATTTCTGGAAGTTCTTTTTTTTGTTTTTCACTCAATTTGAATGAAATTTTCAGTGACATAGTCTCCTAGTTTTATAGAAGATGGGAAACATACCTCTGGCTCTATTTTTCTCTACCCCTCATCCAAATGGAAAAACAAAACAAGTTTATTTCTACAGGGATGGGGAACTGGGAAGAAAATAAGAAACACTATCAGCTACATTTTACCACTAAGATAGTCAATTGCTAATGGAGATTCTTCTCCTTCTCCTTGACCTCTCTCTACCTAGACAAAGGAAGTCACCTGACTAACTGACTAATAGTATATACAAGCAAACAGTCCTTTTGCAGGCTTTTTCTTCATAGGCAGGCAGCCAAGTTCCTCTTCCTAAGTCAGGCAAATAATAGAGAACAGGTAAACATTTTAACCCTATAATGACTGGAATTTAGATCATAGCAAAGACATGCAGGACAGGCACAGAATCCCTACAGGAATGATTGCTAACAAAGCAGAAAAACAGCAAGTTCCAAATGGGGAGAGGCTAAATTTTGGAACAGGTGGGGTTCAGGAAGCAGTTCAAACTGTACAATTCAAACTGTCATTCAAAGGCAGAAAGTAAAACTGGAGCTTGCCCATATATGAGCTCATATAGGGAGGGACGGTGGCTCAGTGGTAGAGCATCTGCTTGGGAAGCAGAAGGTCCCAGGTTCAATCCCTGGCATCTCCAAAAAAAAAGGGTCCAGGAAAATAGGTGTGAAAAACCTCAGCTTGAGACCCTGGAGAGCCGCTGCCAGTCTGAGAAGACAATACTGACTTTGATGGTCCCAGGGTCTGATTCAGTATAAGGCAGCTTCATATGTTCATATTTGTTCATATGCTGTGTTTAGATTATACTAATTACAGCTGGTTCTGCTACTGTCTAAAGGCACTATTTAACTCCTGGGGAGTCCTTGATTAATAGTCTGAAGTTAGACAGTGAATGAGCTCCCAAAGACTAACCAAAATGGCTGTTCAACTGGAGTTGACATGATGTATTAAGTACAGCACTGCTTCCTCTTCTGGCTTTCTGTTTCTGCAATGAGCAGCGATTAATTTAGTTGCTGAGATTAAAAAAAAAAAGGGGGGGGTGATTCTGGCCCTAAAATGAAAGGTGAATGGAAATGCACAAAATAGAGGCAGGCTTGCTACAGGTGAGCTGAAAATTTTGCATTGGCTGTATATTTGTGGGATTTTATTGAAAATTTTAAGTCATTGTAGTGCATCCAATGGCTCCTTTCTGTTAGAGGAGGTGTGACAGACAGGCTAGGTTCTGCCTGTCTCCAAAAGCAGCCAATGAGAGCTGACAGAACATTGAAAGTGGGAGACTTGTAAAGCAGTAGCTGAAAATGACAAGGGTTAGCAACAAAGAAGTAGACAGCTTAGCACTGAAGTGAAAAGCAGTTTTCTCACTGAGAAGAGCTGCTTGGAGCAGGCTGAATACAGTAAATTTGTAACTAAAGGAACCCAGTGGTAGGATCTTAGTTCAAAAGTTCAATGGAAGTGAAACGCTGTTTCTCATACTTTACTTTCCTCAGTGTTTTGTTCATATAAATAAAAGCTTTCTTGTTTGACTAAACCTGTGGGCTGCATGTCTAAGGGATAGAACAGAAGAGCATAAAAGAAGCCATGTTGGGTCAGGCCAATGGCCCACCGAGTCCAACACTCTGTGTCATGCAGTGGCCAAAACCCAGGTAGGGTTGCCAGATCCCTACCTTGCATTGGTGGGAGTGGGAGGGAGTTATCCAGGATTGGGGAGGGGGGGGGCATCACCAATGTGATGCCATCATGTGGAAGTGACATCATCACATAGGGGCTGTTGTGCGGTGATGCTCTGGTTTTTGGGTAAACTCTACCCTTCTCCACATGCAAAATCCTACTTGCAAGTACCTGCTGGTTGGGATTAGAAGAACAGATCTATTAAAACAATAGATCTCAAATTTTATCTTGTGATTTTTGTTGTCATTGGATTAGCCCAAGAATCTTTGCTGTCCTGTGCTGGAATAAATTCTGTTCAGCTGTAAGGTGCCACTGGACTCTTGCTTTACTTTTCTGTTACAAAGTAACATTGCTATCCCATGAGGACCTAAAATTGATGTTACTCCCCAATATCTTTTATTCAGTCTGACAGTCACACTCAAGATGGTTAAAGACTGCTAAAATAGTGAAAATTCCCCCCTTGTACTTTAATATTCTTGATTGTGTGTTTTATGTGCCATTGAGCTGGTTCTGAATTAGCAACATTTTGAGTTAATAACCTCTAAAATGTCTGATCATTAATAGTTGTTGCTTCCTCGATTGAGTCAATTCATTTAATGTTGAGACTTCCTCTTTTCGTACAGCCTTCAGCTTTTCCTAGCATTATTATCTTTTCCAGTGAGTCTCATAATGTGCCTAAAGTACAACAGCCTCAGTTTAGTCATTCTTGCTTCTAGGGAGAGTTCAGGCTTGGTCTAAAGTTTGCTTATTTGTCTTTTTAGTGTCCATGGTTGCTGTAAAACTCTCTTCCAACACTGCATTTCAAATGATTGTTGATTAATTTATACAGAATATCTGACTGTGAATTTTGTGCTATTTTGTGATGACTTCTCAATGGTGCCAGTAATCTGCTGTTGTGTGGGGGGGGAGTAGGCTTGAAAAAATAGGTAGTCATTTTGTGACAATAATGGGATTTGACTGCAGAGAAATATGGAACTGCTTTGAAACTGGAAACATGCTTAGCTGTACTTTGCTTGCGGCTAGAAATGGCATGAATGACAGGTCTAGTGCCTGACAGGCAGCAAAGGAAAGACAAATTAGAAATCTTAGCTAGGAAGCACACTACTTCAAGAGATAACGTGTGTAATATTCCTGTCAATCTGATTGATCATTTTGTTTCAGCTCAAGGAGCTTCATTCGTGTCTGGAACAAGATAGATCATCATCCAGACAGTTTTATTGCTGCCCATAACAGATGTTACTGTCTTTTCTTTGAATGTCCAGGTTAGCCTAAATCAGGCCATCTGAGGGTAGATTTTTAACACAGAAGAAGGAAGTAATTTTTGCTACACTTTGTGAATAATCTCAGTAACTGCTTCAAGCTATAAAAGGAATGAGTGAGTCTTGCGTGAAACAACTGATGCTTTCTTTCATGCAAGGGTTTCTCTTGAAAAATGATGTGCATGTCCCTAGAGATACCGCAAGGGGGCTCAAAGAGAAGAACAGAAATTAAGTTGTCAGTAGCAGTTGATTTGTGCAAATGCAGGCAAAGGGAAGTGGCTTAACTCAGTGCAAGAGAGGATAATGTCTTAACAAATTCAATTGGAATATCACCCCCCCACACACAGCTTTTGGTTCCTGCACATAATGCTGTTGTATGGCATGTGCTGCAATATCGATGAACAGGTAAGTCATACAGAATTCTGGGGGAAACAGACTAGAGAAAAGGATACATGATAGCAAAAATCTCCCTTATGTCAGTTTAGAGCTGAACGAATTTAAGATTCCTTTTTCATGTTTGCCTCAGACGCAACACACAGCTAACTCACTGGATTTAGCAGCAATACAAGAGCAACAAAAACATAATGTCTTTGTATCCTCATGTTGTTGGCTTATTGTGCCATCATTGTACTATAGGAATTATTCACAACTAGATTTTCCTGTGTGGACAAAACAGTTCATAAGGTAAATGATGATTAGCACGATATCTAACAAAGTTTAGATGCAGCCATCATAGGATTAATTTAAAATATTGCAAACTACTAGGAGTTTTTGTGTTAATCTGAGTTTTTGTCAGGAAGCTTTTAAAACAGAAAATGGGAGTGTGGGAGGGGAGAAAATGGCAGTGAAGAAACTAAATATTCAGTTTCTGATACTAAATAAGTTTCTGCTGAGAAAACTTTGTTACAGTTTTGGATCCAAGCTTAGGGAGGTTGCTTCATTTCAGGTAGGGCATTACTGGTTTGGGTTAGATATTCATATGGTGTTTTTTGGTTCTGGATTTTCAGAACTATTCATTTCAATTGATAGCCAATTTGAGGCTCTGAGGCAGCCGTCATTAAAGATAATGGCACCAAGTCACAGAGAACATAGCCCTCCTTCTCTCAAGACACCCCTCCCCCAATTTTAAGCACATGCAACAAAGGGGCTCAATTTTTCAAGGCCCCAGAGTAGGTAGACTGCTATGGATCTGAATGGAAGAATGTCATTGCATAGGAAAACACTGGAATGCTACATATGCAGCATTCCTTCACTGTTGCTTGTCTCCAAAGGTGATTACCTGTAAGCATTAGACTGCTCCTGCCTTGCCAGGATCTAGTTCATAGGAAGGATGCATGTTTTTGCCCAGAAATGCAAGTGGAATAAAAGAACAACACAATAAGCAAACACTGTTCCTGGCTTGTTAAGCATCTAAACTCAAAAGCAAAATGGTTTTTTTTTTTATTTGGGGGGGGGTGTAGTTTAGTTTCACTAAGAATCCTGGATTCTTAGTACTGTTCTGAAAAGCTGCTGTAACTATCTGTAGGAAGTTCCTGTCAATCTGTAACAAGCTGTAACAAGTTTCTGTCATATAAGAAAAAATTTGAAAACTACTGACTGTAGTGTGGAATGGTAAAGTGGGCAATGTCTAATTTCATACTTAAAGAAAAAGACATTCCTCAATGAATGAGTGAACACACATAAATACATACAGATTTCCTCATCCTATATATTTTGCCCTAGAACTGTGTAGCACAGATCGGAAGAAGACAGGCCATCAGCCATGTAGTGTTTTCACTGGCCTATATCCAACAATGCAGTTCCAAAAAAAAGTTAAGGACCTCTATGTTTCTTTTATGGGGGGGCAGTGATATCCAGCAATTCACTCTCCTGCTGCAGAACCCTGATACATAGCTAAACCCTGGAAAGAAATTTGGGTGGTGGTGGGTTGGGAGGCTGCATGATGAAGGAAGAATCAGAGGAAATTGCTACTTCCTGTGAACAAAAGTTAAATGACATTATGTTTCTGGAACACTGTGGTTGAATAAAAGCTCTTGAGTGTAAGATTGCTTGTTGTGTTCAAAGTACCAGGAGAATGCTTTATTTGATGTCTTTCTCAGGACAACGGTGCAAAGGTGAACAAAGACATGATACTTGAAACTCTTGATCACCTAAATTCCCTCCAAGTCACTTGCACTGGCACTTTCAGTTAGTGGTTATTTTTGATTATCCAGATGTTATACCCCAAAATATTTTCATTATTGGACATAACTGTAACTTGAATGGGAATTTAAGATGATCCCTTCTCTATTTTTGATGGCAGATCTAGGGGAAAAAACCTTAGTTTTGCAATTGAGTACATATTGTTGCCCCAGCCAGGCTCAAATAGTAGAAATAAGCCTATGTGGGAGAAGGAGTGGCCTTGGGATGTAAGCTGGTGATTGTCATTCTGCTTGCAAAATGTTGAAGAAAAATGTTTGGAGGAAAATGACAAACCACTACTTTACAGTACATGAGACATGAAGCTGCCTTATACTGAGTTGGCCTTTAGTCTATCAAAGTTGGTACTGTCTGACTGGCAGTAGCTCCACAGGGTCTTAGATAGAAGTCTTTCACATAGACTGCCTCAGAAATCCCACTTCCAACTTTTGAGGTACCTAGTCAATAAAAACACATTGTGATGGCCTGCCCTGCACCTTTTAAGAGGTTTAGAAGTGCAGTACCAACAACTAAAGGACTGTGAAGGGTTAATTTTCACAGAGTCAGAGAGCTTTGAGTGGCAGGCTGCTCTAAGGAATCTGATTGTTTAGCATCAGCTGTGGAAAAAAAGTCTTGAGAGAGCTGGATGCTGAGAAGATTCAGTCAGATTCCTGTCTTAACTAAGAAGAGACATGTATTGAGGCTGTTTGAGATAAGCTCTGACAGAAAAGGGGTTTACTACTGACAGAATCAGTTTTCAACTTGGATTGAATGCAGTCTGAATTCAGCATTACCTGAGAGCAGTTTGAACATAGACAGAGATCTGGGGGGAAGTTTGGGTGGTAGAGAAGACTCCTATTCAGGTCAAAGAAAAGGGGATAGACCATTTAGAGAGAGGTGAATCAAACAGAGTTATCAAGAAGAACAGAATTCCCTTGTCTTGAGGAATTAGAAAGTGCCTTAGAAGTCAGTGAACAACTCAAGAAAAGTACTGGTGTTCCAAAGAGAAGGGATCTGGGTACTGGGAAGAGGGTACCAGCCTTCTGGGCACCAAAAGAGTCAGCAATTATACAAATAAATTGAATTAGGGTGTTTGGGAAAATACTGGAACAAAAGCCTCTCAATATAAAGATCTAAGTAACAGTGAATAATTTAAGAACCTCACATTCGGCTGATATATAAGAACTAAAGTCTGTGCTTGTACTAGTTTTACCTCAGTAATTTCAACCCCTGATTTCACCTGAACTTTCCCCTTGATTTAAATAAAACTGTTTGTTATTGTTGAATTTTTTTTCAAAAAATCTCAAGTGCTATTTTCAAGGGTTTAAGTTAAAGGACGATCCTATTTCTTTCTGGGCTGAGCTTAGCCATAATATATCTTGCTGACATGCTGGGACAGCCAAAGTTTCTTCAGGGGAAATGACAACAAGGCTGCTCAGTCAGCGAAAAGATCAAAAAAAGAGGAGAGAAAATTTTGCCTCTGAGGGAGGAAAGTGGATGGAATGTGTCATGCACCCCTCCCCCAGATATGATATGTGAAGTACATAAAATCAAATTGTAAAATTTACCCAATTGGGGAAAAACACAGTTATTTAAATGTAATAACCCCTTTGCACTTGAGGTCCCAGACAAATGGCATTACCACTAATTTGCATTCCCAACAATATTCTACCGTGTTTCTCTTCTCCTTGTATTTGTCAAGCATGCTATTTCTAAATGCTGGTTTTATTTGTACCTAGTAAACAGGCCATTGCACTTTGCACTTGAGGTCCCAGCCAAATGGCATTACCACTAATTTGCATTCCCAACAATATTCTACAGTGTTTCTCTTCTCCTTGTATTTGTCAAGCATGCTATTTCTAAATGCTGGTTTTATTTGTACCTAGTAAACAGGCCAGATTTACAGCAGAGTATCACCTTTGTCTTTCCCCCCTTTCTTCTTCTCCCCCCTTTTCTCTCCCCCCCCCGGATGCATAATAAATCCATCCGAACCCAGGATGTTTAGAGTAGTTCAAGAGCGAGTGGAGGAGATGGTCAAGATGACCAGAAACAACAGAGGCCAGACAAGGACAAGGAGGACAGGGTGACAGAGAGTAGCCATGCCCGGATGAGGAGGAAGAGCCCGATCCCAATGACCGGGGGCTCTTCCAGATAGTGAGAGACAAGATGGCCGAAATGGCTAAATGCCTGAGAGATGAGATGCAAGCCAATGCTACATTCATGGCCCAAGAGATGAGGAGGCAACTAGAGAGGGTACTGCAGTCACCAGACCCAAGGGGAGCAGCAGGTCGCAGAACTAACGGCACCACTAAGGGTGAGAATAACTGGAACTTTATTTTTCATCCCTTTGACTCTGTTAAACCACAAACTAAAGAGATTTATTCATGCTCAAGCGCTGCTCAACTCACGGTGTACTAGGGACATAATCACGCCCAAATTGGTGGAAGCTTTGGGACTCCATAAGAGCCCCTTACCTCACCCTATACAGTTTGAACAAATGGATGGAACTATAATGAGAGGGGAGCCTTGCACCGAGCAGAACCAAGAAGTACCAGTGGGAATAGAGGACCATTGGGACACGGAAACATTTGTAATAGCCCCCTCATCATCTTTTGACATTGTGCTAGGGGTAGGATGGCTCGCCAAACATGAACCCGACATAAAGTGGGGGGAACAAATCATAGACTTTAGAGATGGAAAGTGTGAGTACCATCATTGGAACGGGGACTGGGGTCCAGAACCACCCCCTAGGAATGAGAAGCTATGCTTAACCATTGGGGAAGTACAGTTGATCCCTAAGGAGTACAGAGACTTAAAACGAGTGTTCAGTGAAGAGGAAGCTAATGAACTTCCCCCCCGAAGAAATACTGTGCCATTGAATTGATCCCGGGACAGGAACTCTCGAAAGCTAAACTGTACTCGATGGGGTGGGCCGAAAAAGCCGAGTTACGGAAGTTCTTGGACAAAAATTTAAAGAGAGATTTTATAAGACCTGCCACAGCACCCCACGCTGCCCCAGTACTTTTTCGGAAAAAAGATTGGGAGCCCCCGAGGACATGTAGATAGCTCCAATCCTTCCTTGGATTCGCGAATTTTTATCGTAATTTTATACAAGGGTTTGCACACACAATGCTACCCTTAACAGATCTCCTGAAAACAAAAGGGAAGGGTCCTGAAGCCAAATGGCCGGGAGCTAAGTTAGAATGGATGGCCAAATGCCAAGAGGCATTCAATAAATTGAAAAGACTATTTACAAGTGAACCCATTCTAATTCACCCTAATGAGTTAAAACCCTTTGTGGTGCAATGTGACGCTAGTGACGTCGCCGTAGGAGCAGTTCTAATGCGACCTGACGAAGAGGGGGCGTTAAAGCCCTGTGCCTACATATCCAAAAACTTCACTCATGAACAGAGAAATTGGTAGGTTTGGGATAAAGAAGCTTTTGCAGTTACTTTCGCTTTAAAAACATGGAGATCATGGTTAGAAGGGGCGAGGGTTCCATTCGAAATCTGGACAGATGACAAAAATCTGGAAGCCCTCACAGGATGAAGAAAACTAACCGAAAAACAAATCCGGTGGGCGGGCTTCTTTGCCAAATTTGACTTTACTTTAAAACACATTCCTGGTTCCAAAAACTTTCTAGCTGATGCATTGTCCAGACTCCCTCAACATAATAGCCAGAGGGAGGAAGTGATAGACTCCATCATCCTGTCAAGCCAGTTAGGAGGGGCCGTAACCACCCACTCCAAAGCAAAGTGCGAAAATCTAGAAGAAAAGTGGGGAGGAGAAAGATTGATCAGCGAAGTGGAAAAGGAGGGAGACACCAAACCAGAGGGAGTGACAAAGGGGGAAGGGGGCTTCTGGTACAAAGAGGGTAAACTTTACATACCGGAATGTCTCCGAAAAGAAGTGCTGCAATTCTGTCACAATAATAAACTTTCAGGGCACTTTGGATATGTGAAAACACTACACTTGGTGAACCGACAGTTCTGGTGGCCATTTATGAAGAAAGACATTTCCAACTATGTTGCTTCTTGCCCAATATGCTTAATGGCGAAGAGAAGGGAAGGGAAACCTCCTGGAATGTTACAACCTTTGGAGACAGCTACCAGGCCTTGGTCGGTCGTCTCAATGGATTTTATTGCGGAGCTACCGATGTCGCAAGGGAAAACTGTGATTTTAGTGATAGTAGACACATTCTCAAAACAAGCTCATTTCATCC
The DNA here is from genome assembly GCF_032191835.1 of Heteronotia binoei. Classification (NCBI taxonomy): domain Eukaryota; kingdom Metazoa; phylum Chordata; class Lepidosauria; order Squamata; family Gekkonidae; genus Heteronotia; species Heteronotia binoei. Next base: position 69,418,067 of record NC_083227.1, read on the forward strand.
CTTGCACTCAAATTCCCATGGCTAAAAAGCTAGCACAATTGTTTTTTCAACACGTGGTTAAATTACACTCATTCCCAGATAAGGTAATTAGCGACCGCGGCCCACAGTTTGTTGCCAACTTTTGGCGGGAGTTGTGTAAATTGACCGGAATCAAACAGGGACTGAGCTCGGCCTACCACCCTCAAATGGACGGACAAACGGAGAGGATGAACGCTCTATTAGAGCAATATTTAAGATGTTTTGTGAATTATCAGCAGTCGAACTGGGTGGAGCGCCTGCCATTTGCAGAATATGGATACAATAACAGTGTGCATAGCTCCACAAAGACTTCTCCATTTTTAGTAGTGAGTGGGTACGAAGGAAAACTGTTTCTGTTTTTACCGGGAAGAGTAACACCAGAAGTACCATCATTTGAACAGTGGTGGAGAAAACTAGGGAAAGTATGGAAAGTTATTCAGGATAATCTGGACTTAGCCAAAGAAACCTACAAAAAACACTATGACAAGAGTCATATCCCTGTTTGGGATTTTAACGTGGGAGAGACAGTCTTTTTATCTACTAAGAACCTACCGTTATCCCAACCTTCTAAGAAACTAGCATACAAATTCCTGGGACCTTTTCGTATCAAAAGGGTGATCAATAAAGTGACAGTGGAACTTGAATTACCCAAACTGTTTAGTAGAATACACCCTATCTTTCATTGCAGTCTACTCCAGCGAGACCCTGGAGCTACGTCTTGGCACCCTCGACCTCAAGCTCCACAACCTATCCCGATTGGGGATCAGAGTCACCATTAAGTTAAAGAAATATTGGATGCTAAGCTAAAATGGGGGGTATTATATTTTTTTATCTGATGGAAGCATTTTTCACCAGCCCACGATGAATGGGTGGAGGGCTCACATGTCAAAGCACCAGACTTAATAAAAAAGTTTTATAATGCTCATCCTTCCAAACCCCGAAGAAAATCTTAGGGGGGCAGTATGTCAAGCATGCTATTTCTAAATGCTGGTTTCATTTGTACCTAGTAAATAGGCCAGATTTACAGCAGAGTATCACCTTTGTCTTCCCCCCTTTTCTTCTTCTCCCCTCCCTTTTCTCTTCCCCCCCTTGGATGCATAATAAATCCATCTGGACCCAGGATGTTTAGAGTAACCTTGTATTAATAGTGTAGAATGCCTCTCCCCCAGATTCACACAGCCATGCCTTATCAGCTTGCAGAGAATTTGTGAGAAATGGAGATGTTGTCATTAGCTAACATTCCTTAGTCATAAAAGAGATACAAGAAAGTAGCCTTTGAACCCTCAACTCAATTTGCATCTTTATGTTATTCTTTTGAAGTTATCTGTAACCCTGCCTTTTGAAGTTTGCCTATAAGATACTATTCAATACTATGTATGCCATTACTTCCAAAGAATCCATCCTTGGAGCAAGCTATGGAGTTTTACAATAAAACAAGTTTTTGATTAAAGAACAAACGCTTGATTATTGCGAAATATCGATGCTTGACAGTATTTGTACTATGGGTGCTTAAACTCCAGCCAGTTTAGTTTATGGTATCTGGTTAACAGGGAACAGATCCCCCCTTCAGTTTGGACCTTTTTGGGTTACTTTTCATGTATTCAACCAATGCAATAGAGTGCAATGAGCAGAGTTTCACACATATGCATTCTCAGTCTGATAGGATTTCTACTCCTAACCATGCCTTTGTTGTATCAACTCTGACACAATGCATAGTCCTTCATCTGTATGATACTTGTGATACTTGTCTGATACTTATGACAGGGAAAATAATAATGTAAAAAGTGTATTTCCATGGCTATGTAAGCAGAGAACTGTAGTCTTATTTCTGTTTTAAAAGCAAGGAGACAACCTTAACTATCATGTTTCCCAGCACTGTAAGATCATTTTCCTGTAGTCTTCTCAGGTTCTCTCTGGTGAAAGTGAATGATGATACTGTGGCTATCATTTTTTAATAAGGTGGCAGTTTTATTATGACTGTGAGAATTCAGCCTTAATGGCATTACTGGATTGTTTCAGGATAATATTTTATTGTTGTAGATGCCTCATTATTATAACCTTCGCTGCAACTATGTATAAATCAGATCTGAATGCATAAAACCCCCATTAATTATGTTTCTAAAGAAAACTGTCCTTTGTTTTTTTTGTCCTGGTTCCTTGGGAACCATGAATCCTGTGTAAAGTTGCCAGGTCCTCCCTGGCTGCTGGCAGGGATGTGGGGCATGGTTGTCAGATCAAGGTAGGGAAACTCCTGAAGATTTAGGGATGAAGTCTGGAGAGGACAGGGACTTCAGTGGGGTAGAATGTAAGAGTCCACCATCCAAAGCATCCATTTTCTCTGGGGGAACTGATCTCTGTAGTCTGGAGATGAGCTATAATTCTGGGGGATCCCCAGGTCCCTCCTAGAGGTTGGCATTCCTAATCCTATGTTATGTCTTCTGCTGTTTCTGATATTAAAAGGGTTGTTTCTAAACTTTTTTCCATTTTTACATAATGCTTTCTATGACAGTTTTTTGTGCAACTCCTATTAATTGAAAAAGAGCTGTGTTTAAGAACTTCTTACAGGGTTATGCCCTCTGTGACGGAACCGGCCCGATTCTGCCTTCAGACCCGGTCCCGTCAGCTCCCTATTGAGTCGCCAACTCCTGGAGGGAGCTATTTCTCCTCCTGCCACTTGGGCTCGCTGCCACCACCTGCTCAGTCTAGGGGTTCAGATTGAGAGGAACAGGACTCCCAATCCCCCTCTCCAGCTATGAGGCCAGGCCTCAAGGTCCTCTGCCACCCTGTACTTGGGTTTCACAGAGACCTCAGCACTTCTTTGGGGCACCCCTGGAGGATTGGCACCTTATCCAACTGCATGCCTTCCCCCTTCCCCGGGGCCCCCTTTATAAAGCAGCGTGGTCTAAAGCGGTTTGGGGATCTATGTGGTACAGAGATTGACTGCCAGCATTCAAAACAGAAAAAAAAATATTTATTTACAAGAGAAAAAGAAAGGGAAAGAAAAACAAAACAAAAACAGTTGCCTATAAAAAGTTAGCACAGCACAGCACCCGCACAGCAAACAGCATGATAAAGGAAAGGTGTTATAAACGCATCCTACTGTCCCTGGTCTAAACTTGCCCCACCTTGGGGATGACTTACTTGGTCTGACTGCCTGGGGGCCTCACAGGCAGGAGCCCCCATGCCCACCACATGCTCCCTCGAGCGCCAGTTGCAAACTGCCTTCTCTTCCTGCTAACTCCAATCCCCAGAACAAAAGAACTTCCTGCCTCTCTAGGAGATTTTCCCCCTAGCGTTGTTGGTTTGGCTCTGGAAGGGAGGGGGGGTTTGGAGGGAGGCTAGGCCAAAGCCTGCTTAGGAGTTTCATGTTTTCCCTCCCAATGAAGCACCAACATTGACTAAAATGGCGTTTCTCCACACCCTCCTTGACAAACTGATGAAATCAGATCTTGAATAATCTGATTTTACTCCTGTGACAGAAAAGGCCTGCTTTGACTTGCAGACCCTGCTCTGTCCACCCCTCCTTGACACTGGAAGGTTTTACTGCTTCCTTCTAGAACTCACTACCACCACATGCTTGTTTTAAGGATTTCCCACTGGGAGGAACAGGACTCCCAATTCCCATCCCTAGTTCTGAGGCCTGGCCTTGATGTCTCCTGCTATGCTGACTGGTTACTACAGGGACCAAATACAACTTTGGGGATCCGCTGGAGAAATATCCACACATACCTGATTGCTTCCCTCCAAACCCAGGGAACCCTCTAGCACTAGTGTATCCAAGACAGTGGAAGAATCTAGGTGGTACAGAGACCGGGAACCAATCCAAAGTAAAAAAAGATTTACTGAAAAGAAAATATTTATAAACATTCTTAAGCACAGCACTAGATTGGCAAATGGATTTTAAAAGAAAACAGGTCATAATCCTCTATCTATTTTCTAGACATATGTCCTATATTCTAGACATATGTCCCAGACTACGTGGTCAACAAAATATGGATGCCATGATTGACCATCACTCAGAAGTCTGTTCCCTTTGAAGAATCAGCATCAAGAGACCCTTTCTCCTTGGATCAAGGGCTTTTATCAAACATGTGTCTCCACCCCCTTTACCTTCCCTCCACCCTCTTGACCTTGTCCACCCAGGTCACAGTTGCATCTTGGGAGCTCTCCTGTAAGGTGTTCTGGGAAATCTCCAGGAATCATTTGGGGACTTCCTAGCACCAAGTTCCTTAGTTTGTTTTCCTCCCAGGGCTATTATGTATAGCTGTAATCTAGCAGACAATTGAACTTGGTCTCTGCCACTTCCAGAGAGATAAAACCCCCACACTTTTAAAACTTATCTCTCCACAACTCCAGTTAGCAGCAAAAAAAACAACAAAACCCAACAGCAAAAAAAGTCATCTCAAGAACCTTGTTGGTTTCTACGACTTACACCGATCCTGTAACCCCATTTGTAGCAAACCAGAGTGCAAAAGCCGAACTGGGATAGCATGATCAAACAGAGGTTTTGTGAAGGTGGATTTAAAACTTGAGAAATGATATTAAAAATGTTTTATTCATAAAGTAGAAACTGAATCTTCCCTCTTCTGTTGACATATGATTATTAGATTTTGGAGAGTCTCTCTACCTCTGCATGTTTTGTTTAGTGACACAATATAAATGGCACCAGAACTTCTTGAACCATGGAAGCAATTTACAAGTTCTATATCAGTAGTGAAGAGAAACAGATAGGCCTTATCTGTTATAGCATACAATGGTCCAAAAAACATACAGCTGCAATTTCATGGCTGACCTGTGCTGTAATTTGATACTGCTGCTGTCTCTAACTGAAAGCACATTTATTACTTTGGATTCCTAGCTTTAGCAAAGCTAGTGTAAGCATTTGGTGGGTGGATTGATCTGAAGCAAGAAAGGGGTTAAGATAAATCTTTAAGAGACTTCCCACTGTGCTCATGCAGTAAAAAATTTCTTATTAACAAAAAGCCTCAAGGATTTTGAAAGCGATTATCATTTTTGCTTTGGGTCTCTGCCAAATATCTTGATAGAATAAAAGAAGGTTTTCGTTAGGCTTCTACTCTAGTCTTGTAAAAAATATATAAAATATTCTGCGCTTATTGGCATCCAAGCTGAAATGGGGATTTTTTTGGGGGGGGGAACAGTCACAGGACATCATCCTCTAATTGTTTATTTTACCTATCCTTTGTAGTTTGTTCTCAGACATGGGGGATGGAGCCAGGGGAGGCTGACTGGGGAGCCTTATCTGTGAACTCACTATCCCTAGCCTCTGGTCTTAGCACTTTAATGTATAGGTGTAATAAAGTTTAAATGTGATATTAAAGCATAAGCTAGCCTTGTGACCTCAGTTTTTAATCCTTATCCTTTGTTTGACCCTTCCCATGCTGCAATGAAACTAGACAAGAATCTCTGAGCCTAGACAAGAACCTCTGAGCCAGTTTGGTATAGTGGTTAAGTGCGTGGACTCTTATCTGGGAGAACCAGGTTTGATTCCCCACTCCTCCACTTGCAGCTGCTGGAGTGACCTTGGGTTAGCCATAGCTCTGGCAGAGGTTGTCCTTGAAAGGGCAGCTGCTGTGAAAGCCCTCTCAGCCTCACCCACCTCACAGGGTATCTGTTGGGAGGGGAGAAGATATAGAAGATTGTAAGCTGCTCTGAGTCTCTGATTCAGAGAGAAGGGTGGGGTATAAATCTGCAATTCTTCTTCTGTTTAGAACTACAATTAGGTACACCTGAGTAGTTTGAGCAGCTAGAACACTGAGAAGTAAAAGCATTCTGTGACTGCAGCATGGTGCTGACTTCAAGGGTCCTCCAGTTCACAGACCTGGGAATTTTGTTCCCTAAGGCCCCCCCCCCAGGTTAACCTGAATGTGGCTGGGAAAGCATACATTTTTTAAGATCTGACCCACATTAGTGCCGTTCTCCTTGACTCAGCTCCAAAAACTGATAGTCTCAGCAAGGACTCTTTTTGTAGAAAAAAGGAACTCATCTGCATATTAGGCCACACCCCCTGATGGCACCATTGTTTCACATGGGGCTTTTTTTGTAAGAACCCATTTGCATATTAGGTCACACCTCCTGATGCCAAGCCAGCTGGAACTGCATTCCTACTAAAGAAAAGCCTTGGTCTTAGCATTAGGATGTTGACAGCACTGACTTATACTGTGTCATTTTTCTTGAGTCTCAGTGAAAAAAGCCAAATATAAATTTATTAAATAAATTAATTTAAAAACTGTATAAAGCTCATAGAACAGCAGCATCAGTATAGAGTAAAAAGGAATAAATCAACATATATGACACAAAATGCCATAACAATCCTACATAAAATCAGCTGTCATGCATATCAAAGAGACCAGCATAAATGAAAAATACCACTACCATATTTTTCTCATTCAGTAGCAACAAACTGTAGAATGAAGACATGCCTATAAACAGGCCTGATCAAAAACTGAACAAAAATCATCCCAAGGATTAATGCAAATGACAAATTTGAGCTTCCTCTCTTCCTTGTAAATGCAATCTTTTCCTTAGTAATGTCAAGGTAGAATCCACCCCACCCCCCAATTTTGTTCACTGAGCAGGAAATGTCTCAATTATGGGGTTAATTACTGCTGCTGTTTAAACCAGGAACAGAGTCTCATTAAATGAATGCATCTTGTTGGTAATGTTTTAATTAATGAGGCAATAAAGGCACTGTATTAAAAAAAAAGTGTATGCAGGTTAATGAAGCCCATGGATCTGCTCATTAAGCATTAAAATGTCTCCCCTGTTGGATCCCCCCTTTTTCATTATTACATTTCCTTAATTTTCTTTGTATGATTCCACCCACTACTAATGAGGCTCTTGTTTCTGTATTGTGTTATGGGAATGAAGAACTCTAATGATACCTAATTAGGTTGGACTCTCCCTGCACAGCAAATGAAATACAGCAGTGGTCAAATGATTTGGATGTAGACAGCTTTGTACTGGTGCTCAAAGAGTTACAGTGTATCTGAAACAATGCTTTCAATGTATTTCATTTCAGTTTTTGTCCTTCCCTATCCTGCAGTTAATCTTTCTACATTTCTGTGTCCTTGAATGGAAAACCCCAGTGTTTTTATTTGTAGGCTCAGAATTTACACACTGGACCTGTGTAATGATACACATATATGTGAATTAGTTCTTCCCTCCCCCCTTCCTTATTGGCAAGAGAGCCCCTGAAAAAGCAGATTTTTTTTTAAACCCATGATAGATGCTAATGCTAATGAAATCTGTATAATAGCACCAGTATACTAATTTTATTAATTTTATTGATTTTAGAGTTTTAGTAGAATTTTAATTAATGTGTTAATTAGTTTTGTTTAAATACCTTGTAAAACTAATGTATAGATTGTGTTGTTAGCCGCCCTGAGCCTGCTTCGGCGGGGAGGGCGGGATATAAATAAAATTGATTGATTGATTGATAGATAACAATAGGTAAGGAATCATATATGTCTTAGGTTGCTTTAGTACTGGGACTTTCTTTGAGAGAATCACCATTCATCCATTCCTACTCCTGAAAAATCAGATGATGTTTGTTCTTCTCCAACAGTTGCAATCTTCTTTTTTCATGCTGGTGTTTTTAATATTTATTGATTTAAGATGATAATAGGTCCATCTTTTTCCTGAACATCTCAGGACCCCAAGTGGATAACAACAAGGTAAAAGACAATTTTATAAAACAAACATTAAAAAGCAATAGACGTGTAAACTTTAAAAACATCACATGCCCTCAACCAGCATAAGGTATTCCCTCTCTGCCCAGGTTCAGACTGTCCCAAAAGCTTTCTGAAACATCTCTTTTCTGCTGCCTCATTGAAAAGCCAGAATGTTAGGAGCCTTCAGAATTTTCTGGGAGGCTGTTCCAGTTTCACCAAATTTTTCCAGATTGGTGAGAACTCAGTTTCACTCAGATTGTCTTTTAAATGCCTGTGGTAGCAGGTTGGTAATGCTAGGCCCAGAAAGGAATGGGAACTAGGTGATGTGCAATTACTGCCATCAGACTTACTTTATTCATAATTCTTCCTCTTCCTCCATCTTTACATGGGACTAACTCCTTTCTGTCCTTCCCCTCCCTGAACTCCACCTTTCTCAGGGTCTACCCTTGAATTCCCAGAAATTCCCAGCCCAGATTTGGCAACCCTATTAGAAATTAATCAATATATTCTTAACCACAATTTTTTTTTGCTATACCGTAATGTTCCAATATATTCCAAAACTATAGTTCAGTGCAGTAACTCTATGGTTATCAACCTTCAGGTGGGGCCTGTGGATATCCTGGAATTACAACTGATATCCAGACTACACAGATCAGTTGCACCCACAGATCTCAAGGAGTTTCCCAACTTGGAGCTGACAACTCTACTTAAGACACAACATCTTTCCTGAGCCCATTAGGGGAGGGCGGGTGTGAGGAACTCAGTCAGAGGCTTTACTCAGGAGGGTGACCACTTTAAATTTCTCCCCAGTCACCTTCCCTCAGTCCCTCAGTAACACTCCCAGAAATCCTATCAGAACTATTAATAATTGGCACCAGATGGTTTTAAAGTTAAAAAACCACAAAATATTTATTAGGTAACAAAAGGCAAGGGGGGGGGATGAAATAATATTGATTATGACAGTTCAATATGCAGGAGGCAAATCAGTCGGCAGCAGGTTGGCAGAATAAAACTATTACAGAGAGTAGAGACTGTTTCAGACTGAGGTAAAAATATAACAATTTTGGCAGAAGATCCTTAAAATAAACAATAAACCAGGCAGGTTTTAGAGTCACACTAGACTCTATTTCATATAGGCTGTCTGTGCCTTCTGGGCACTCAGAATGCTGTTTCTTTAGATGTTTTCCCCTAACTTAAGCAGTGCCAAATCATATAAATAACAAACTTCAATCACTCTTCCACACACACACACTCTGGCTGATTTCGCACTGACCTTTTACTGGCGTGACCACCCTCCTCACGCCGGCGGATCTGCAGGGATTTCTCACCAGAAGCGCCGGCGCAGCCAAAAGAGCCGGCAACTTCCGTCGCGAAACCAGCTCAAACGGAAACCGCCAAGAAGCAGGAAAACGTTTGAGCGGGTTTCGCGACGGAAGTAGCCGGCTCTTTTGGCTGCGCCGGCGCTTCTGGTGCGAAATCCCTGCAGATCCGCCGGCGTGAGGAGGGTGGTCGCGCCAGTAAAAGGTCAGTGCGAAAACGCCCATAGAGAACTCCTGACTGGTGTCAGTATTCTCCCTCACAGACCCTTTCACATTAGCTATCTTCCAGGACTTGCACCCCTCAATTCCGATGCGTCTCAGCCCCACAGCTAGTCCTCTTGTCTGAGTCTTGGGCAACCCTGCTGACCACCAGAATCCAGTTCTCCCCTCAGTGTGTATTTGTGTGATCTGGTTTGTACTGGCAGATTGCTTGATCCGCTGGCAAAATCTCCCTCTGAGAGTTCCAAACTGCTTGAAAACTCCCTCTTCCAGACAGAGTCCACTCAGCTCTGTCTCCCACAAGGAGCTCAGCCTCTCTGACCGCTCTCAGCCCCTCGTCCAGTTGGTTTTACAACTGCCCAGCCTAAGCCCACTGTCTTCACTTCAGACTGGTATACTGAAGACTTCACTCGAAGACCCCATGGCTCAGACTAAAAATCCTGAGGTGGTTTTCTGCTGAGCAAACCTCCAAAGGATTCTTTTCCGTTGCTTGGGCAATGTTTCAGCCAATCACTGCAAGCCTGTTTCTAAGCTACTCAGGCTGAGTCCGTCACAGCGGGATATAAATTTGATAAAATAAATAAATAAATATATAGGTGAGGTTTCCAGGCAAGGAAAGATGGTATATCTGTTCCAAGAGATTTGATCTGTTTGGGCTCATTTTTGTCTGTCACAAAGTCGCATACCACATTTTATGCTTGTGATGATAAATATTCTTTTTCAGATTGTTTCAGGATTTAAATTTTTAAAATCGGCAGGTCAGATACCTGCTCATTTTGGTTCAGTTTACTGCTAACCTCTCATAAGTTCATGTTGGAAACAAGCCCTTTGTCTTTCTGGTGCCAGAAAAAAAATTAAAATGATTTATTTGGAGGTTCTAGTAGGGGAGAGCAACTATCATATACCATTGACTGAAGAACAGCACACTCCTTCTGTCTGGTTTGGTCACCCTCTTCCACCAAGCATGCAAGTTTGGCAGAGATGCACATGGAGTGGGCAAGGAAGGGAGAGGACACCTACCTAGCCAGCCAGGTCAGCTATATCAACTCTAGTGATCAATGGGGTGACAGATTGTCATGATCAGATTGCCTTCACATCCTGTACAGTTTACAGATTTGTTTATATAAAGACTTCCATTCCTTAGAAGTGGTCTAGCCTAAATTCCTTAGAAGATTTAGTATTCCTTGTTGCATACCAAATTCAATTCTTAGAACAGAATCAGGGTGGTGTCACTTGAAGTCTTCAGTTGTGTTCCCTCTAAGCTGAGTTAGTCTGAGTTCAGTTTTTTAGCCTCCAGCTCACACATTTTTGTCTTAGCTCAGGAAAAATGGCCTCAGAACAAATTTATTCAGTAGCTCACAACATTAATGTCTGTCAAATGATTTTCAGAGGGGGGGGGAGGAACCCTCTAACAACAGCTGTTGTTATTATTGTTACTAAAATGCCCAGCTGCTGATTTATAATACTAAACTTAATAAAATGTTATGTAGATTCCTTTTGGTCAGTGTGTTACCAGGTCCCAGGTCTACCAAGTAAAAGGCAAACTTATAGAAAAAAATATATAAACTTTATTTACAAGATAAAGGGGAAGGGGAAACACAAAATGGGATGATAAAAACTAATAAAACATACTGTGCACAAAGGAACACTTAGACAAAACCTCAAGGCAATTTGCCTATCTCCCTACACTGGACTGTGTAGTAGTTGGCTAATTCCTTAGTCTAATACTCACTGATGCTTTTCTGCTGCCAGGCCCACAACACTAGAGAGACATCTTCCAAAGTCCGTCCTCATTCACCTGGTTGTGCTGTTACCTTCTAGATCTCCTGGAGAAGACTCCTGGCTTGGAAAAGTGGAAGCTCCTCCTTTTGTGGGCACCTAGCCTGATTTTATCCAGGCTGGCTGACTGGTCAGTCAATCACTGACAAGATCTAATTTAAAAGCTGTCATCTAGCCTTGACTCTAGATGGTAGCCTGTCAAGGCTAGATCTAAACAATCTATGTCATTTGTGGGCTGACTTCACAGGTGTATCCAGTTAGTCTCCACCTGGGACTACTTAAGTGCCTATTAGCTTTGACATACTATTGGTGCAAATCCTGAAACACTTATAAACATACAGACATTGCGTACACTAACACTTAGGTGTCTCTCAGTTTCTTGACACACCCCCTCTTAAAAAGCTTGATCTATAGCCCTCAGGCTATGATCATAGCAACTTTAAGACATAAAAATACAAACATATAACATTGCTATACATAACTGGACACTACATAACATTTAAAAACAAACATGCACCCACTAAGGTGTCCAAAACATACAGACACAATGAAAATTTAACATGAGGTGTTAAACAAATACATACCCACATACAATGTCACAAAATACTATTTCTTCATGCCCTATGGCTTAGAACGAGTTACCACTTGATTAAACCTCACAGATGTCTTTACTGGTGACTCAGTAGCTTTTACTCTATAAGCCGCCCTGAGCCCGCTTTGGTGGGGTAGGTCGGGATATAAATCGAACAAATAATAAATAAGCCTTGGAATTAAGGACTCTTCCTGCCTCTGATTGACTACATTCTTTAACCACACCCTCACATTGTGAAATCATGTTAAACAATGACTCATGAGGAGATTTCTGTTTTCTCTCCCTCTGGAACATTACTTCTGCTGTGCTGTCCATGGCCCATACCTCTGGTAACTCCACCCTTCTGGTTCTATCTGGGGGTTCCTGAACATGTGATCGATCCTGTTCTGTCCTTGAGCATACAACTTTATACAATAGGTCTGCCCCAATCACAAAATCATATTCAGATTTTTCATGGGCTAACATTATCTGTTCCCCTTCGTAATCTCTAAACTTTACATGGACTTTCACAATAGGTATCAATTTAGAGGAACACTCATAAGGGTCCACACACATTAGACCTTCATAATGGAGGTTCTTGCCCTCTAAAAGAGTCTTTCTGATGGAACTTAAATCTGCTCCCGTATCTTTTGTGCACATGGCAGTCATTTCTTAGTTGATAATGACTGGTTCCAACTGGAGTTTGTCCACCCATTGCTGTTGTTCCTTGGAGATGAACTGATTTGCATCTAGTATCTCCAACCTGTTCATGGCAAAGGCAGTTCCAGCCCTCATTGCTGATGTTTCTCCATCTCTGCAAGCAGCCGGTTCCTGGAACGCCTTGGATCTTGCTCCCAACAACTCTGGATGACGCACCACCTTCTGGAAACAACTAACAGGCTCTGTTATTTCAGCTGTAGGGGTAACAACATTGTAGCCCTCTCTCCCATAGTTCTCACAGTTGACAAAATAACTATTGCTGTTGTGGCTACTCCTCCCAATCAGCTGTACTTTAGCCCTGCTAGAGTCCCGTTGCAGCCATGCCTTGCATGCCTTCTTAGCATGCCCAGTTTGACAACAGACAACCCCCCCCCCCCCCAATTTTATTGCTGCTTTTATCATTGTTATTAATTAAGCCTTTCATCCCACCTGGATGAAACTCTTCTAGGTTCCTCCCAACTGCTCTTACTGCCCTGGAGCTTCTTTCTGGGAAGTGGCTATTTACATGCCTTTCTCCTGCTGTCCTTGCAGGGAGTAGTTGACCTGGCCTTGTACCTTTGCTGGCTGCTAGCTGCTCAGCAAATGCTGCCATGTCCATTAGGCTCTTTGGATTTCTGGCCTGGAGCAATTCATTCACCTCCTGAGAGACGGTTGAAAGAAATTGCTCTTTAACAATCAAGTTACATAAGTCCTGTAAAGTTTTTACCTCTGCAGCCTGTATCCACTGGTCAGCAGTCCTCATTTATCTTGCCATATAAGCAGTCAAGGTCTCCACTACCTCTGGTGCTGCATTCCTGAACTTGAAACGTAACTGATTCTCTGTACAAGCAAAACGTTGGAGTGTCAGCTGTTTAAACTTAGCATAGTCTTTAACCTCATTAAGAGATAACTCCTGCAAGACTTCTGCCAATTTCCTCGTAGCATGAGATCACAAAATTTGCACATAGCTTTCTTCCGGCACATCATAGCTTTGGCAGGTTGTCTCAGACAATGTTAGATATGTGGACATGTGGTACACAGGAAACTTTTTTCTGTCCCATTTTTCAGCATTCTTATTTTCTGCCTGTGCCTTTAAAAAGTCCATAGTGGTCTGTTGGCACTTTAAAAATCCCTGCAGCATTGCTTTCCAATCTGCATATTCATCACCTGTGTCAGTTCCACTAGAAATGTTTAAGACATTCTATTCCTCACAATCTGGACCAAGTCCACTTCTTGTGCACACAGTTTCTTCAGCCTGACAAGCGTCAGTTTCTATTTCAGCATTCCTGCTTAGAAGCAGCCTTTCCTGTTGACTATCTAGTCTCTGCATGACTACTACTAAAAAATAACAAACCAGAGTTAACCTTTGTTTCTGCACACTGAAAAAATAAATAAAAAGAAAATTTTACTCCTGAGTAGACTGGACCAAAATTGTTTCCAATTAATAAAAAATTGTTTTCATAACACTGGACCGATTATCCCACCTCTGCCACCATGTCAAACGATTTTCAAAGGGGGGGGGGAGGAACCCTCTAACAGCAGCTGTTATTATTATTGTTACTAAAATGCCCAGCTGCTGATTTATAATAATAAACTTAATAAAATGTTACGTAGGTTCCTTTTGGTCAGTGTGTTACCAGATCCCAGGTCTACCAAGTAAAAGGCAAACTTATAGAAAAATATATAAACTTTATTTACAAGATAAAAGGGAAGGGGAAACACAAAATGGGATGATAAAAACCAATAAAACAAACATACTGTGCACAAAGGAACACTTAGGCAAATTGCCTTGAGGTTTCGTTTATCTCCCTACACTGGACTGTGTTGTAGTTGGCTAATTCCTTAGTCTCTCATTAATGCTTTTCTGCTGTCAGGCCCACAACACCGGAGAGACGTCTTCCAAAATCCCGTCCTCATTCACCTGGTTTTGCTGTTACCGTCTCCTAGATCTCCTGGAGAAGACTCCTGGCTTCTGGCTTGGAAAAGTAGAAGCTCCTCCGTTTGTGGGCACCTAGCCTGATTTTATCCAGGCTGGCTGACTGGTCAGCCAATCGCTGACAAGATTTAATTTAAAAGCTGTCATCTAGCTTTGACTCTAGAAGCTAACCTGTCAAGGCTAGATCTAAACAATCTATGTCAGGGGTGGCCAATGATAGCTCTCCAGATGTTTTTTGCCTTCAATTCCCATCAGCCCCAGCCATTGGCCATGCTGGCTGGAGCTGATGGGAGTTGTAGGCAAAAAACATCTGGAGAGCTACCATTGGCCATCCCTGATCTATGTCATTTGTGGGCTGACTTCACAGGTGTATCCAGTTAGTTTCCACCTGGAACGACTTAAGTGCCTATTAGCTTTGGCATACTAGTGGTGCAAATCCTGAAACATTTATAAACATACAGACATTACGTACACAAACACTTAGGTATCTCTCAGTTTCTTGACAATGTCAATAGCTCATGAAGTAGAATTTTTGCTCAAAAGACTCCACAGCTTAGAGGGAGCACTGGTTTAAGCTAAAATTTCACTCAATTGGATCAACCCCTTTAATTCTTTTGAATAGCTATCATTCAGGTTGGGTGGGTGTGGTTGAGAATAAATTACAACTTCATGGCTTCTCCCCCCTAGCAATACTCCACCTTAGGTTCTTGGGAGCTAAAGAAAGTTTGGCAGACAACAAATCTGGAACAAAGCTCTTCATATTGATAGAGTTCAGGCACTTCTATCCAGAGTCAGGGAATCATACCCAAAATTTCATGCCCGTGAACTATCTTTATCCTCTAGAATTCCCAAATACTAAAGAGCTTTGAATTTGGCCTGCTTTAATCATCTGTCCTCAGCACTACTGGGAGATAGCTATATATTTCCTACTCCCAACATTCCTGCCATCTGAACACAGTCAAAACAGTGGAACATGTGTTATTATACTGCCTATTTTACAAGAAAAGTCCACATATCTCACCCCTGTTCTATCCAAATTCCCAGGAAGATCTGATAAATTCTATCCATATCTTCTCCTTGGAGACTGATCTAACGCCACCTTTAAAATGACCAAATTATGTGCTGAGGCTTTGACCATAGGAAAGAAGAGATTCCAAACCTTTTAATATTTAATAACTACACCTAAAACCCTATGAAATTTAATCTTTGTATAAATTTTATATTTGTATGTAAACTGCTGTGGTAAGCTGCTGTTGGTGGATCTTTCGATCATAATAAATGTTTAAAATTATTTGACAAGATTGGAATTGACTTTGCTATCCCAGATGTAACTGCTTAAGAATTCTGGGTACCAGAGAACATATTCTGGTGTAAGTTATAACTACACCACTATAGTTGAAGCTAGCTTTTGTAACTAAAACCCCTCAGAGGGTAATAACTACGCTGGCAAATGAAGCAGTTACTAATGTACTCAGTAGACAGGCCCCAGTTTTCTTAAAGGTTTGTACAATGTACACATTGTAGCTATTGTTCTTCATCCCTAATCATACATCTCTGTTGTCCCTGGGGCCATTTTGTGGATCTGGAAGCAACTACCGGTTATTGAATTTCATTCTATCAGGAGATAATTTGCATCTGCTTGCTTGGGGAGTTGATAAACCATGCCTTTGTTTTCTGATTAATTTGCCTAATTATTTCCTGTTTAATTTCAAAGGCTGTGGGGGTTCCCTAGGATTCTTTACAGTCAAGGATATCAGCAACGGAATTTTACAAAATATTAAAGCTAACAGAAACAGTTCCCTACTCCCCCCCCCCCCCCCGAGATCTGATAAAACTGATGCAGGCCTTAAAATATTTGCTGTGGTTGATTTTTAAAAAATTCTTACGATATGGAACATAATTATGCATTGGTTCCTTTAGACCCACTCTTATTCTCAGGTCACTGCATAGTATTGTGGTGAATTACCTAGAACAGGAGAAGAGTTGCTTTGGAACCATATTTGCAAGTTCATATGCAACCATTCCGCAGCACATCAGACATTATTTTTGACATCTAATCAGGCTAACATAATTCATTACAATAGGGCTTTGGGGGCACCACCAAAAATGACTGATATGGAGACTAGAGCCAATCACAAAACATCTGTGATGTAAACAACTGTGTATGAATGTGTCAACAGACACAAAGGAGATACCTCCTGGTTTCTTCTGAAGCACACCCTGTTCCAGTGAGTTGGAAGAAAGCCAGGGTAGGCTATTTGCTTTGGGGAAAGAAGCAAATGGGTGTCAGAAAACTCATTGTAGCAGCAATCTTAGCTGCTGGTGGTCAGGCAGAAATGAGGCCACAGGCGAAATCAGGAAGAAACAGCCGTTTATTTAACGTGTACACGGACCCCAGACCAGACTCATGTCTAAACACATCTGGGAGCCCTGATTTCAGGAAGGTCTACAGTTTTATAGTCACAGACAATCATTTCCAGTAAACACTCACCCAATTACAGGAAAGGACCACCCCATATCCCATACATCATTACAAGCGTCATATTACTAAAGGAACAAGGAGGAGACAGGGGGAGGGTCTTTCCATACATGGCATTGATGTTGCTAACACTCTTGCAGCAATATCCTTCACAAAAACCACATTTGCATCTTTGATCTGCTCCCAAGACATTTTCCAAGGTATATTACTCAATGCTTATTCCAGCCAGTTTCTAGTTCCTCTTTTCGGCAGTTGCGGCCAAGCCAGTGGGTGAAGGAGTAACTTCCGCTTTTCCTTACTTTCGCAATCTAGAAGGATTATTTCACAGAGGCACCTAGCAAGCACTTTTAAAATCTCTTTAACCTTTTGTTTCCTTGCCCTTGTGCCTAATTAATGGCTTTCAATTTACCTTATTTAATATATTTTTATTTCAGCCCTGCTTCATCATTAGCTGGCACCATGGCACCTGGAGGTGCCATGTTGGGGATCACTGGATTACACATTCCTCTAGCATGACTCCATTCATGCTGTTTACAAGCCAAACTAATATGTTTGACGGAAAGGCACTGAGTCCCTAAGGATCTATGAGAGTGGATAAAAAGAACAGGATATACTGTGGAACAGTGGTAATGAAAAATGAAAGAAATGGAAGCAGGGTTGCCATGTTCTTTCTACCAAATGCAACGTTGGTGCAACAGAAACTTTCTTCTCCCTATTCATGTTTTCATTCCCTATCTCCTCCTAGAAGATGGGAGGGAATGTTGATGTGAGCAGGACACGTTAAATTTAATGAAGTGCAAAAGCTTGTGGACTCAGGCATTGGCTTCAGGCTTTAACAAAAGCAAAAAGACTATACAAATGACTTAGGCTGTTTTCCCACTGAGCTTACCTCGGAGTGACGTCCCTCTTCACCGCGCAGCGTCTGCACGGATTTCCCACCAACTGCTCCGAGGCTGCTCCGAGTAACCAAGTAGAGTCGCGGCTTTTGCGTCACTAACGTAAACTGGTTTTTAGCGGTTTCCATTTGCAACGCAAAAGGTTGGGAACTTCCTGGTTCCTCGGAGCAGCCTCAGAGCAGTTGGTGGGAAATCCGCGCAGACGCTGTGCAGTGAAGAGGGACGTTGCTCCGAGGTAAGCTCAGTGGGAAAACGGCCTTAGAGAACTTGTTAATCTGTTTTAGATATTGCCTAGAATGACAATATGCTGATCACTCTTTTCTGTATCCTCTTTTTGGCTCTTCTATGTAATGTCCATATGTACATATGAAGCTGCCTTATGCCGAATCAGACCAATAGTCCATCAAGGTTGGTATTGTCTATGCAAACTGGCAGCAGCTTTCCAGGGTCTAAAACAGAGGTCTTTCACATCACCTGCTACATAATCCTTTTATCTGGAGACATTGGGGATCAAAGCTGGGACCATCTGCATGCCAAGCAGATGCTCTACCACTGAGCCATAGCTAGAGATGAGCATGAACTGAACCAGAAAACAAAATGCATCATGTATGTTGCTCTGTTCATGGTTTGTGAACAGTCTACAGTGACAATCTATAATCATGAACTTCCACAAACTTTTAGAGCAGTTTGCATGGTTTGCAGTGATTCATGGGTGGAGCAGAAAGCTAGGTTTTAAAGAGACTGTGAGTCCCTTTAAACCCCTGCTTTTTGTTCCCATGAAAGCTGCAAAAACGGAGACACACCCTGCTGATCAGCTCTTCTGGGCTGCCTTGTGCAGTTCCTTTAAATTTTAAAGGGACTGCAGAAGACAGTCTGAAAAAACAGCTGTGGGGCCAGAAGGCACTCCCGTCTTGCAGCTGTTTTGGGCTATCTTCTGCAGTCCCTTTAGACTGCAGTCCCATTCAACAGGGTTTGCAGGGCCACAAACTGGTTCAGTTTGTGAACAAACCTCCTGGTTTGGTTTGTGGTTCTGCCATGAACCACAAACTGAACCTAATTTCCCAGTTTGTTCTCATCCTTAGCCATGGCCCCTCCAAGGCAGGGGTGGGGGAAGATGTCCATAAAATTTTGACTAGGGAATGAGAAACTATCTGTGCTAGATAGGAATTAGATATAGCATGGAGTTTATAGGTTGCATTTAGTCTCCCCATACTATGAAGAGTCAGATGTAAAAGGAAGATTCTCCTCAGTTCCCCAACAAGCCAAATAATGCCCCTTAGGGACTCTTTCAGATAAGGGGGAAGGCTAAGCTCCACGTCCATGGATCCCTCAATCCTGATATAAATTGGGCACCCCCCACATGTGGCAATTGAGAAGAATCACCCCAGATCCAATTTATAATCTCTGTAATGTGTGAGTTAGTTCCCTGAAGGTGAAAAGTGGCAAATGATTTCTACCCTATTGTCTATTAGTGTCTCATTCCCTACAAAACTAATTCAAGGTAAGTTATAGGGTATATTTTCTCACCAAAATTATCTCAGATTTTAAGGAAATCTCATAATTTCAGTAACATGTTCACAATATGTAATTTTAACTTGCATATGGTAGATATAAATATACAAGTCTCTGTATTATACAGAGCATTCTGATTGCCCTATATCACTTGTTTCAGTTGCTTCAGAAACAGAAACCAAAAGAACTTTGAGATTATTTATATATAATTTAGGTTACTGGGTAACATATGCAAATTTGCTGACGTTAGGAAAAAAGTACTATGCATCTGGGGGGGGAAGTCACACTTGGGTATAAATGCTGATGGTGATGTGTGTGGTTGTGGAGAATATAGAGTAAATAGAAAAGTATTTTTTTTAAAATAGTGTATACTTGGCTTGTTGGTATTCTCTGCTGCTGGCTGGAGCTATCATCCATTTTGGAATCTATAGCATATCGATGCAAGTAAGTCGGCATGCTCATTTTCCTGGAAGTGGTACAGAGAAAATTGATTCTAAAGACTTCCTTCTCCAGCCAGGAGTGATCCACTCCTCAATATTCAGTCAGAGAAGTACCTTGTGGGAAAACAGCAGTATTTACCAGTAATATTTACTGTCCGCTGACTGTTCTGGAGATATTTCTACTAAGCATGCATACATTCAATGTTCAATTCAATTGTCTTCCTCCTTGCTCTGCTTTTTTCTATACCACCACCTCCTTTTACACATGGAGCTTTCATCTAGTGTCTTTGGCTGCTGCAAAAATCGATCTCCATTTAGTTGTTCATTGCAGCAAAGCATGTAGCTTCGAAAGCCTGGCATACACTATCTATTTTGCTAGATCACATTTTAATATATATTGAAGACAGCCTAGGATGCTGAATTGCAGCTAGTGGGAAAGTGTCACCCTGGGATACTCTAGGGATGTATCCCAACCATTCTCAGCAGGAAAGGTTTGAGCCTCACCAATCTGCTCTGGACTTCCCTTTGGCTATTGTTTCTCAAATCACTGGTGACAATTTTTTGTGTGCTATCAAATCACAGCTGACTTTTGGCAGCCTTTGGGGTTTTCAAGGTAAGTGACATACAGAGGTGGTTAGCCATTACCTGGTTCTGTGTAGTGATCCTGGTATTCCTTGGTCATCTCCCATCCAGACATTAACCAGGGCCAACCCTGCTTAGCTTCCGGTATCTGACAGGATCTGGCTAACCTAGGCTATCCAGGGCACTGCTGGCTATGGGGTAATATAAAATATTCTGCTTTTGAGTGGCAGATTTCCTTCCTTTCTCTCTGTGCTTGTAAAAGAAAACAGGTGAGCCCTGGAAAGTATCATGTTGACTTATTACTTCAAAGGAAAAATAATGTATCATACCACTTCCTTAATGGGCTTCCACACTTAGTGCATGCTTGGAATTGCAGGTAACTGTGGTGGGAAGTGTGGCCTACTATTTTCCATGTGCTCACCCTAGTCATTGCCGATCTGAACTATCCATGGTACCTGTTGTCAGATGTGAATTCATAGGAGATTTTTGTACTCTGGTATGCACAGAGAAAGAGCCCTGTGGCGCAGAGTGTTAAGCTGCAGTACTGCAGTTCAAGCTCTGCTCATGACTTGAGTTTGATCCCGGCAGAAGCTGGGTTCAGGTAACTGGCTCATGATTGACTCAGCCTCCCATCCTTCCGAAGTCAGTAAAATGAGTACTCAGCTTGCTGGGGATAAAGCAGGCGTGGAATTTTAGCAGGAGCCCCTTTGCATATTAGGCCACATACCTCTGATGCAGCCAATCCTCCAAGAGCTTATAAAAAAGAGCCTTGTAAGCTCTTGGAGGATTGGCTACATCAGGGGTGTATGGTCTAATATGCAAAGGAGCTCCTGCTAGAATTCCACCCCTGGGATAAAGTGTAAATGACTGGGGAAGGCAATGGCAAACCACCCCATAAAAAGTCTGCCGTGAAAACGTTGTGATGCGATGTCACCCCAGAGTCAGAAATTACTGGTGCTTTTCCTTTTTATGACACAAAGAAATTAATGCAGACACAGGGTAGCAGTTGCAGCCCAAGAAAAAGGGGGAACCTTCTTTCATGACTCCTCACAAGCAAGGTGATATCCACTGAGGATTGCACTAAATCTAAAAGAGATGGAGATAGACAAGAGGATGTAACAAGAGTCCAAAAAAGAGTGTGAAGAGAAATCTGATTACCAAAAATCCACTCGGAGCCCACTCTGGATTCGGAAATCCTTGGAGATTAAGGGGTAGAAACCGGTGTGGCTGAGGAGAAGGAGCTCAGTGGGATATAATGCCAGAGTCCACCCTCCAAAGCAACCTCCAGGGGAAATGATGTCTGTTGCTTGGAGATCAAATGTAATTCTGGGAGATCTCTGAGCCCCACCTGGAGATTGTCAACTTTACCAAAAAGGAGATAAACATGCAAGGCAACTTTACACAGGCTGAGTTTGTGGATTCAAGATAAATAGCGTGTTGTTGTTTTTTAGCTACAGTGGTGGCATTCCTTTCCTTAGTTCTGTCTGAAAAGTCTAATGGTGGCTCCTCAAAAAGTAAAGGCTTCTGTTTACCGATTTCTCACTAGCATTTTTCTGCCCCCCAGGCTTCTGTTTCCCCCTGGTGCAAACAAGCAATTTCCCACCAGTTGCTCTGCAGGCACATTTTGACACATGGCTCCCTCCAGTTCCTCTTGTAGTTCCTTAATCCTTAAAAGACAGCATTACAAAACCACAAGGGGAACTGGAGGGAGCCATGGATCAAAATGCACCTGAAGAGCAACTGGTGGGAAATTGATTACTTGTGCTGGAGGAAAACAGAAGCCTGGGGGCGGAGCAATGCTAGTGACCTTGGGCCAGTCACATTTCTCTCTGGACTCTCTCAACCCCACCTACCTCACAAGATGCCTGTTATGGAGAGAAATGGAAGGCAATTGTAAGCTTCTTTGAGACTCCATAAGGTAGAGAAAAGCAGCATATAAAACCCAACTCTTCTTCTTAGACAAAAAAGTAGTTCCATATCAATGGTGAATCTGAACCAAGGTAATACTTAAGAACATATGAGAAGCCATGTTGGATCAGGCCAATGGCCCATTCAGTTCAACACTCTGTCACACAGTGACCAAAAACCCAGATGTCATCAGGAGGTCCACTAGTGGGGCCAGGACACTAGAAACCCTCCTAAGAATACAGAGCATCACTTGCCCCAGACAGAGAGTTTCATCTATACCCTGTGGCTAATAGCCACTGAGGGACCTCTGCTCCATATGTTTATCCAATCCCCTCTTAAAGTTGTCTGTGCATGCAGCTGCCACCATCTCCTGTGGCAGCGAAGCTTCCTATTTAAAACATCAGAGATGTGAAAACAACAACCAGTTACCCTGGCTGTTTGTTGAGAGTTAAATTCCACTGAATTCAGCAGCTTTTTCTCCCAAGTAAGCGTGCATAAAAATGAAGCATTAGTCTTCTACGTTCTAACATAGTGTATTTTCCAATCTTGCCGAGTATAGTAAACCCTGTATTTTTTTCTTCATTGAACTCAACATAATTGTTTAGATCCATCGTTGTTCAGATGGCATCTGGGGCAGCTTGGGCAGTCTCACTTGCAAATGCACAATATCAGAAATACAAATTTGGCACCTTTGTGCTCCTTGATTTTTTGTTTTTTTTTAAAAAAAGACAATGGGCTTCCTGAGCTTGGTGTAATTTTATGAGGTTGTTTTTACAGTGACTGAATCCAATGAACCTCAAGACCTCTCACAGGTGGGGGGAGGAACCACAGGCTACCTCATTGCTTGCCTTAGAGATGCTTTATAATTGAGTTTTGTTGTGTAATTAAAGGCAACAGCTTTCAGGACCAAGATAGTTCCTTTAAGCATTAAATTGATTACGTTTTAGTAATATAATAATCCTGTTGGAATTATGTGAGAAGCCAAAGGGCTCAATAAAAGCCCATTAACACTACTGGTGCAGGCATCCTTTCCATTGTTTTTCAGTTGGCACCTTAATGAAACTGGGGGGAAATGCATTAAGGGCAAGTGACATTATTATCATGCATTACCATCCTGGCAAATTTGGTGCCAACTCACTGGCAGAAACAGATTTGTTCCTTGTACAAGTACAGTTGAGAGCTGTAGCAACATACTCCCCAATTTATTTCATTAAACTGGGGAAGCTTGTTTTTGGACAAGAATGGGAAAGAATCCCACGCCTGCCCACTGTTCCCAACAACTGCTTCTCTCTTTGGGATCCCTGGACTTAGTTCTGTTTCATGCATTACAGCTTTCAAGTACAGTCAGTTTTTTGTAAGCCTCTTACCTCTAGGCTG
The DNA here is from genome assembly GCF_032191835.1 of Heteronotia binoei. Lineage (NCBI taxonomy): Eukaryota > Metazoa > Chordata > Lepidosauria > Squamata > Gekkonidae > Heteronotia > Heteronotia binoei. The sequence goes on from NC_083227.1 coordinate 69,441,493, forward strand.
CCAACTTCACTTTTTTAAAAAAAAAATACAATCCCCTTGGATGTAGCCAGGTGGTAGAGCCAGGGCAAAGCCTGGGTAAGAGCCCTAGAGTAGCAGAGGAATCTTGGTTGGACTGATTCTGATGTTTGCTGATGTTTCAGATCCCGATGTTCTTTACCTTCCAGAATGTAGTTTTACTGGTATCTTCCCTTCCATGCTGCTGTTGCCTCCTTAAACAGAAAAGAAAAAGAAAGGAGAGAGAACAGAGAGATCATCCCATCTTCTTCTCACAACCAATAAGTATAAGATTTCTTTTTTAAAAACCAAGCACATTCCTATTCTTAGGCCTTGCTCCAGTTAACCAGATCCTGTCCTTGTTTACTTAAAGACCAATTCCCCACTAGCCTTACCCCACTCTCACTCTCCTCTTCTCCACAGGGCTACCGTTGGATTTCACACAAGCTGCCCCGAGGCTGCAACTCACTCTGCCTCTTTCGTGCAGCAAGCAAGATCCTCTAAAAACCGGTTTCTCTTTGCCATGGGAAAGAGGTGAAACGAGTTGCAGCCCCAGGGCAGCTTGTGCAAAATCCAATGGAAGCCCCATGGAGAAGAGGAGAGTGAGAGCTGGTAAGGCTAGTAGGGAATCGGTCAACGTGCAACCATAGTGGGATTTACTTGCATGTAAATATGCACAGGAAGACTGCAGCCTTTAATTCCTTCCTGCACTTCTTCTTCCTGATACCTCACCCCCAAATTCATCCTGCATTCATTGCTTTTCACTCACCAACACTAAATGCTTTCTCCACAAGTCAGTGCAATTATCCCAACCTAGATCAAGGGTTGCCAACATTTTTCTTGCTGGCTTCTAATCCCATGACTCTCACGGCAGCCTGAACTGCAGGAACAAGACAGTAATAAAGGTTTGTTCTGTTTTATAAGAGGTTCCACATGTTGATTTCTGTAGCCTAGGCTTCCATTAAAAGTAGAGAAGCAACCCAAAGCCTCTTTCTTGGTTAGTTGGCAACCTTATTAGGAGCTTCCACTGATTTTAAGACCCAGATCTATGTTTTCTTGATCCTGATGCTACTTTGCGCAACTGTTTAGAAACTTTTTTACCTCTTCAGCATCACAATGTAAGGTTTCACAGCCCTGTTCCCTCCATCATATTCTTCTCTGGGGCATGAGTTAATTGAGAACTTTCCCTACCTCTTCCAGTTAAGGTCTCATTTACCAGAAGCTTCTCTATGCAGTTGAGGAAATAGAGCAGGGAATGGGCAGCAAGCAGGGGGCTTTTTTGTTTTGTTTTGCAAAGCATAGAGTGTGAGGCTGCCTGGCTATGCAGGTGCAGGAAGGGGGCAAGCAGCGGAACCCAAGCCAGCTCCCAGCATCCATCTCTGTATGTGTGTGTGTGTGTGTGTGTGTGTGCAGGACTGGTGCCAGGGGTTCTGGTGCCCTAGGCGCCAACCCCAGTCCTGCAAGACCCGGGAGGGCTGCTTTCACTGCAAGGGAAGGCAGGCTTCAAAGAGCACAGGTGCACCCTGCCTCACCACTTCCGCCTTCAGGAAGGTGAAAGCACCGGTGCAACACATGTGCTTGGAGTGAGCACACACTCAGGGGAGGAGGTACCTGGTGTCCTAGTAGTCCAGGTGGCATCCTAGGCAGCCACCTACCTGTCCTATTCCTACACATTGGCTGTGTGTGTGTGTGAGAGAGGGAGAGATGCCAAAGGGCAGAGCAGAAGCATTCCAGGGAAGCTATACTGTATTGTATCAGGTGTCAGAGAACTCTAGCTCAGGGCTCACAAGCTGATTTTGGGTCCTGGGAATTTTGTCCCCCCAGTCCTCCTCTCTCCACAGCCTTGCACACATTTCTCCACTCTTGCTGGTTACCAGCTGCTGTGCAACCTGGGTTGCAGCTGGTGGCAGTGGCTTCAAGATGGCAAAAGCCTTATTGCCTGAGAATTTTACTGGTCACTCAGATGGCCCTGGAATTAGCAGTAGGGTTGCCAGCTCCACATTGGAAAATCCCTGGAGATTTGGGAGTGGATCTTGGGGAAGGTAGAGGGAAGGACCTCAGCAGGATATAAAGCCTTATGGTCCACCCTCCAAAGCAAGCAAGAAGAGAAGGATCTTCTGCATTCTTATTTATTTGCTTTGAGGGAGGCTGTATAATGGAGCTTTCCATTATAGCCAGTTTGGTGTAGTGGTTAAGTGTGCGGACTCTTATCTGGGAGAACCGGGTTTGATTCCCCACTCCTCCACTTGCACCTGCTAGCATGGCCTTGGGTCAGCCATAGCTCTGGCAGATGTTGTCCTTGAAAGGGCAGCTGCTGTGAGAGCTCTCTCCAGCCCCACCTACCTCACAGGGTGTCTGCTGTGGGGGAGGAAGGTAAAGGAAATTGTGAGCCGCTCTGAGACTCTTCGGAGTGGAGGGCAGGATATAAATCCAATATCTTCTTCTTCTTTCCCTGCTCCTCCTAGTTCAAAAGACAATTTAAATAAAGCTGATCCTGCCAGTTAGGTTTGCCAGCCTCCAGGTGGGGCCTGGTGATCTGCCACTTTTACAACTCTCCAGCTGGCAAAGATCAGCTCCCCTGGAGAAAATGGCAGCTTTGAAGGATGGACTTTATGACATTGTACCATGCTGAGGCCCCTCCCCTCCCCAAACCCTGTGCTCTCCTGGATCCACCCTCAAAATTTCCAGTTATTTTCCAACACAGACCTGGTAACCCTATCCTGCCTGCCCAACCAAATATGGAGCTGCCAATGCAGAGGGGGCTTATATCCGAATGGGAGGCCATGAAAGAATCCTGTGAGAGAAGCCAGTTTAGAAATGGAGTAACAAGGAACTTCATAGCCTGCTTGTTAAAGCAGATTTTAAACAAACCAGTTGACTGTATGGGGAGCAGAGAGTGGAAGCAGAAACAAGTGTTCTTTTAATAGCATCTGCTGTTTATTCTAGTGACCAGGTTTTTTTGTTGCCCCCCCCCCCAGTTGGAATGAAGAGGCTGACATAGCATGTTGGATAAACCGGACCGCTTTATTAAAGATAACTTAATCAACTAGAACAGCAAGGGGTATAGGCCTAACAGGACAAGCCCTGGGGTCAACCACAGGACACCTCCTTGTCCTTAGAGGGCGAGCCACTCTGCCCCCAGTACGAGCCCAATATTCTGGCTGGTGCTGAGTGGCCAGGCCCATACTCCACCTCGGCCAGCATCAATCCCTCTGGAAAGATCTGCCCCGGTGAGGCTTTGCCGTGATCTGCATTCCCAGCAGGTGAACATCACCTCTCCACTGATCCCCAGCCCAGGACTGCAGCCGGGACTTTCACTTGTGTGCGCCAACTTACCCTATCCTGCCCTGTCTGCAATGGAGCCCTCTGCCTCCTACCCCCACCGCCCCACTTGAGGGCCAGAATGCCCACTCTGCATTCCAGGTCTTCTCACAAACTTCCTCTCAGTCTTGAAGAAGATTCTTGCTTGGATATACTACTTGTGAACTGTATTTCTTGCTCCACCTCTTTAATTCTAATGTTTTCCCAGCTGCTTCATGAAGGAGGAGGGCCAAGGCCAAGACTCTAAATCAGGCATGAGGGAAAACCACAGATTCAAGAAATTCAAAGGGTTGTTAGATGGAGATTAAAGGGTAGACTGATGCTACAATGAGTTGAGAAATGTCATGTCTGCAGAGCTACCTGCATAACCCTTTCTAATATAATAGTAACAGGCATGATAAATTAGAGGTACCTTGAAATTAAAATTTCTTATTCAGAAAACTTCACGCTTGTGCTATTTGAAAAACAGGTCATGAAGCAATTACATGATGATAAAGCTTGTGGGCTTTTAATCAATACTGGAAGCTGTAGCAAGCTTGCCTTTTTAATTTGGAGGTTATAATTTTTAAAGAAACCATTCTAAAACTTCTTATTAACAATGTGTTTCTTTTCTTCTCTCCCAAGATCTGTGACCAGGGATGTGTGTCTTCTTACTGATATTTACCTTGCTGTGAAAGAAGTATACTTAATCTTGGCTGCTTCATAATATTTGTTCATCAGGCATTTAAAGCAGCCAGTGCCTATCAGAGGTCTCAAACTGCACACTCTATTTTATGCATACTTTTGGAACAAAACAAATCCCCAGATAGCTTAAATAGCTTCTTACTTTCATTCCTACATGACTATTATAGTTATGACTTGTATAACAATTATTAATAACTAATACTGGGTTAGGGTTGCCAGGCCCCTACCAGGTGTGGGTTATCCCCTGCTTTGGGGCTTGTCTCTGAGTGTAGGTTAGCTGGCTAGTGGCTGACTTACCTGAAGGAAAACTAGGCCTAGGCCCATGTTGCTAAAAATGTGATCCAGAACAGGAGTTATTCCATTTCCTGGGTCAAACCTCCCCCCCCCCCCAGCTGCACTTCCACTTTGTCAGGATTTAGCTTCAGTTTGTAACTCCTCATCCATTCCAAAATGGCTTCTGGACACCTATTCATGTTTGCAGTGCACTAGGACTGCCACGTTCCTGGGCCGGGTGGGGATTCCCCCACCTTGGAGGTTCCCAACCCACCGGCCCACATTGGGCCGTTGGGGGATCCTCCCCTGATGTTGCCAGTGTGATGACATCACATAGAGTTGTACCATAGAGTTTTCCCTCCCAAATTGCTAAAGCATCCAGGACAACCATAGAGTTTCCCCAGAAGCTCCTAGAGTAGCCAGCACGTGACATTGCTGGTGCAATGACATCACTGTGAGTGATGTCATCACACTGGCAACATCAGGGGAGGATCCCCCCAACGGCCCAATGTGGGCCGGTAGGTTGGGAACCTCCAAGATGGGGGAATCCCCACCCGGCTCAGGAACGTGGCAGTCCTAGTGCACTGCAAACATGAATAGGTGTCCAGAAGTCATCTGTTGCGGTGCCCCTGCCTTCCAGGTTAGGTGGGGATGGCAGTTTTCTCTGAGCTGGTGTCCCATTTGTGGAATGACAAACTCAGGAATGTTCTGTGTTTTTTAGGTATCAAGTTAAATATTTTAATTCTCTTGGGCACTTTCTGTTGGTTTGTAAAAAGTCGTATCCTGTTTTAATACTGCTTCTGTCTGTTAACATAGACCATGGAAAACTCAAATTATTATTGTTTTTACTATCAAGTTGCAGCTGATTTATGGTGATCCTGTAGAAATTTCATGACAAGAGATGTTCAGAGGTGGTATTCCTTGGTAGTTTCCCATCAAAATTCTGACCAAGGCTGACTGCTTAGCTCTAAGATCTGATGAGATTGGGCTAGCCTGGAGGCAGGGACAAATTAAAATAATCTACATTAAACATTGTGGAGGGAAGGTGGCATGTTATAGCCCAACCTTGCCATATTTTGGAAGATAAGCTGAGTTGGTACTTGGATAGGAGACTGCCAAGAAAGGCTTTGCAAAAGAAGACACTAGCAAAGAAGACACTCTTGCCTTGAAAACCCAGTGCTAGGATCACCATAAATTGGTTGCAATTTGACAGCATTTACAAAATTAAACATCAGATAGAAACAGGATGTTGAAGCATCAAAGAGAAAATGCCCTAAACAAATAAAATACCTTCCTTTATTGCTCAAAGTGAAAAAAAAAAAGTTATCACCAAGTGAGTGCCAAGTGCCACCACAGAGAAGTACAACTTGCAGATTCACAACTTATGTGGATCTTGTCCTCCCCCCCGCCCCCCCCCCCCCCCAAATCTTCTCCACTGAAATCTGACTTTCCCTTCATTTCACATTCTACTAGTGATGTTCCAACTTTGGGACAGAGTTGCCTCCTCAGAGAGTGTTTTAACATAGCAACATCACCTCACAAGGAAACCAGCCTGAAAAGCATGCGGCATATCCTGACAGTCTATCTGTTTTCAGATTTATGTCCTCATACACTTGATGAATGTTTGTTTAAAATGACTCACTGCATCAGAAGAATCCTTGTATAAATTTCAGCACTGTATTGAAAGAAGATGGAAATCATCTTAATAATGCCAAGCACACATTAAGGAACACATCCACATGGCAGCATCCTGAGCTCTCAGACAGACATAGCAGTGTGTATGATTTGGTGTAGTGGTTAAGTGTGCAGACTCTTAACTGGGAGAACTGGGTTTGATTTCCCACTCCTTCACTTGCAGCTGCTGGAATGGCCTTGGGTTAGCCATAGCTCTTGCAAGAGTTTTCCTTGAAAGGGCAGCTTCTGGGAGAGCTCTCTCAGCCCCACCTACCTCACAGGTTGTCTGTTGTGCAGAAAGAAGATAAAGAAAATTATAAACTGCTCTGAGACTCTGATTCAGAGAGAAGGGCAGGGTATAAATCTGCAGACTGGAAAGACTTTTCTCAATAACTTCTGCAGGTCTCTATGGGTGACATATTAGGAATATGAGGCTCAAAAGCACTGAAGCCGAACACCGTCCTGATTAAATCTGGATAATAGTTTATGGATGATGATTGGTCAGAATGACTTCCTCCAAGAGCCAGTTAAGTTGGAAGAAGACTCCTTAGTCTGGAGAAAGGCTTCATACATTGCTCAGTGGAGTGGGAGGACAGTGGGTGGGATCCACTCTAGTGATTATGACTTTTCATTTTTGTCATAGCCCTCAGACAAATCCAGTCTATGGTTTCCCTTCCTATAATCTAGAAATGTGGAGCTGTAGACTCACAGGAAATAGCTCCACCAAAGTCTTGATTTGCTTAAGATGGCCCTGTTAGTTGATTAAATATTACATTGCGCAGATGACTGTTGCCTGGGAGAATGAAAAGAAGAATCCCTACAAAGAGTCTGAATTTTTTTTTTTGGGGGGGGGATATGGCACTGGGAGTTCTGTGAATGGAGATTCCAATGTAATTTTTCTTTAAATAGCAGCAATGCATGGGCCTAATTGGGTTTACATCACAAGGGAAGGAAAGTTTAAGCCTTCCTCCCTCTGTGACATTTTAATGACTTGAAATAGCCATGCAGAGCTAATCTTTGCCCCACTGGGTACTTGTAGGTTCTCTGGGTGAGCAACAGATGCATGGGTCTGTTTCAGGCTGAGAAAACAGAACAAGGAGGATGGCTCAAGAACCCATGTCCTCAGTCCAAATCAGGGTGCAACACACCTGTTTCTTTTTAAAAAGCACTAATGGAACACCCACTTCACATCTGGTTTGGTCTATAGGGAGCAAAGTCTAGGGTTAGTGATGTCTTCAAAACCAAATGACCAACACACATGACATTTGGCATAGGAATGCTTTGGGGGGGGGGGATTCACATTTCTACATTTATTCAGAAGTAAATTCAATGGAAATAAATGGCAATATGTAGCAGGTGTAATGGTGTTTAGTTTGTAGAAATAGTGTAGGGTTGCCAAGTTCCCACTGGGGGAATCTCCCATCTGTAGTAGTTCCTTCCCACTGAGCTCAGCTGGGAGGTGGGAGAAAGATGGAGGAGCAATGGCCAGTGTCCCAAAATACAAACTTCACTTCTGACATGACTGGGAGTGCCATCAGCACAACACTGGTGATGATCTAGAATTCAGTCCAAACTCTGTAGCTAAATCACAGAGACTTGGCCAAATACTAGAGCACTGCTGGTGATGTGTTGGTATCACTTCTGGTCACACTGAAAGTGACATCACCACATTGCTGATGACTTCATTATATTCCTTTCCTAGAGAGCCCCTTCCCAGGTGAATTTCCTGCCAGTTGTCAGCCTTGAGTTGGCTTGTAGCTTCATATTTAAAATATACATCATCACCATATCTAATTCTCAGCATGGCCCCACAAGACAAATCTTTCTACAAAGCTGAGAAAACCCCCCCGGTTTGCAGAAAAATCTGATTTTATTTTAAAAAATTGGGGATTAGCACCTCTCCCCAGAAGGACATAAGCAATGCCTGAAAAGTTCAGCTATGTATGCCATCAATGGATATTGTTAGGCAACAACTGTATTGCCAGCCTTCAAAAGTTGATTTCTGTCACTTAAAAGGCAGGGTGAGGACTAGTGTCCTTTTCAGAGAGGATTCACTGGGGCCAGGCCCAGCAACAGCTGCTAGACAACCTGCTACCATATCCATGAGCCATACAATTACCATGCATGGTGGTGTAGTGTAGTGGTTAGAACTTTAGGCTATGATCTGGGACACCCAGACTGGTTTCACATTGTAAAATTGACATGAAGAAGACAGAAACAGGATACAGGATGACCTTGACAGGCTGGAAAACTGGGCTAAAATCAATAAAATGAATTTTAACAGGGATAAATGTAAAGTTCTGCATTTAGGTAGGAAAAATCCAATTCATGGTTATAGGATGGGGGAGACTTGTCTTAGCAGTAGTATGTGCAAAAAGGATCTAGGGGTCTTAGCAAATCATATGCTGAATATGAGTCAACAGTGTGATGTGGTGGCTAAAAAGGCAAATGCAATTTTGGGCTGTATCAACAGAAGTATAGTGTCCAGATCACGTGATGTGATCGTATTACTTTACTCTGCTCTGGTAAGACCTTACCTGGAGTGTTGTGTTCAGTTTTGGGCACCACATTTTAAGGATATAGACAAGCTGGAACGGGTCCAGAGGAGGGTGATGAAGATGGTGAGGGGTCTGGAGACTAGATTGAAGGTTGAGACCAGGTTGAAGGTGGAGACCAGGTTGAGAGGAAAGGTTGAAGGAACTGGGGATGTTTAGCCTGGAGAGGAGGCGGCTGAGAAGTGATATGATCACCATCTTCAAGTACTTGAAGGGCTGTCATATAGAGGATGGTGTGGAATTGTTTTCTGTGGCCCTGGAAGGTAGGACCAGAACCAATGGGTTGAAATTAAATCAAAAGAGTTTCCAGCTCAACATTAGGAAGAACTTCCTGACCGTTAGAGGAACAGTAGAACAGGCTTCCTTGGGAGGTGGTGGGCTCTCCTGTCTTGGAGGTTTTTAAACAGAGGCTAGATGGCCATCTGACAGCAATGAAGATCCTATGAATTTAGGGGGAGGTGTTTGTGAGTTTCCTGCATTGTGCAGAGGGTTGGACTAGATGACCCTAGAGGTCCCTTCCAACTCTATGATTCTATGATTTTATCCCATTGGGAAAAAAACCCCTTGAGTTTGATCTGTTTCTGGGTTATCAGACAGCCGCCGTTGAAGCGGCAGGATCCCAGCAGTGGTCCGTGGTTGGCCATTCACACTGCTAGCATGGCTCAACCACAGAGAAGCTGTGGAAAGGGTTTTTTTTTTTTAAAGTCCCCTGGTGTGTGTGTTCAAGCAGAGAAGAAGAAGATATTGGATTTATATCCCGCCCTCCACTCCGAAGAGTCTCAGAGCGGCTCACAATCTCCTTTACCTTCCTCCCCCACAACAGACACCCTGTGAGGTGGGTGGGGCTGGAGAGGGCTCTCACAGCAGCTGCCCTTTCAAGGACAACCTCTGCAAGAGCTATGACTGACTCAAGGCCATGCTAGCAGGTACAAGTGGAGGAGTGGGGAATCAAACCCAGTTCTCCCAGATAAGAGTCCGCACACTTAACCACTACACCAAACTGGCTCTCCAAGTTCACACAAATGCACCTCGGAGAGCGGTTAGGGGGAAAAAACCCTGACCATGCCAGAAACAGCTTGGCGCGATCACACAGCTCTTCCGCTTAAGAGTTGAGCTGGGGCATTCAGACAGCAGCGGATTATGCGAGCTACATCCGATTCAGAGGGATACTACTGGGAAAATCCAGGTAGTTTTTTAATGTAGATAGAAGGCATCTGGAGACGGGGTGAGAACGGGTGCGGCTTGCAGGCCAGATGTGCTTGTGTGATTGTGCCCTTTTAATCCAAATGGGAGGCAGGGCTAGGTCAGGCCAAACCTCCTCTATGAAACCACCCCCAGGTTCAAATCACCATACTGCCACGGAAGCTCACTGGGTGATCTTGTGTTGAGAAGGGAACTAACAAACAGTTAAAAATAACTAGTGAAAGGGCTTTTCAAAACTGGCTCTTAAGGTTTTGTTGCAGTATTTGCTAATTACCTCATTTGGAGAACAGTTCAGCACCAACAAAACATAAAGGATCACCTTCAGAATAATAGTCTGGAAAAAATGGCGACAGATAACATTGAAAATACAGTAATTAACATTTTTGCAGCTGACAACTGGTAGAACACAACCTTCATTTTGTTTGAATGAAGTTAATAGAAATCCACTTTATGCATCAAAAGGCAACACTGTGTAATGCTTCTTGTGACAAAGCTTCTTGGGCAGGCAATTCATTATGTGTCTTACATTCCATGGAGGTTGTTCTACTGACTGCACATGTGTGTAAATTAATGTGTGGAACAATCACAATGTGCTTGACTTCCTGTAATAACCATGAAACCCAAAATTCGATATTGGGGAAACAAGGTTTTGTCTTTACAAAGCACTTCAGTGGCTATTAATTTTGTAAGCAGCTAGGAGGGTGCTTGGTCTCAATAAATTACCTCTAGAGGGTGCTATTGTAATAGTAAAAAGTTGCAGAGTTCGGACTTAAACCACAAAAAGGCAAATTCCATGACAGGAATGATTGGGAAAGTGGTTGAAAATAAAGCAGCCAGTATTATAATGCCCATGTCAAAAGCTATGGTGCGGCCTCATTTGAAGAACTGTGCAGTTTTAGTTGCCATATCCCAAAAAGGTCACTGCAGAACTGGAAAAAAGTACAGAGGAGGTAAAAAAAAAGATGATTAGAGGCTGGAGCATGTTTCCTGTGAGGAAAGGTTGAAGAATCTGGGGTTTTTCAGTCTAGAAAAAGATGGCTAAGGGGGGGATAAAATAGAAGCTTGTAAAATTATACATTGGATGGAGAAAGCAACCAGAGAGAGCTTTTTCTCTCTTCTCCATAACACTAGAACTTAGGGGCATCTAATGAAATTGCTGGGAAATAGGTTCAGAACACAAAAAAATAAAACTTCTTCACTCAGTGAGTAATTAAAGTGTGCATTCACTGCCATTGGAAGTAGTGATGGCCACAAGATAGCATTAAAAGGGGATTAGACTGGCTCATGGAGAAGTGATTCAACGGCTACTAATTGTGGTGACTACCTCCATATCCAGAGACAGTAAACCTTTGAATACCAGTGCTGGTAGGCAGTAGCAGAGGAGGGCCTTAACCTGTATGCCCTGTTTGCCTCCAGGGCAACTGTTTGGCTGTTGTGTGAAACAGAATGCTGGGCTAGAAGGACTACTGGTCTGATCCAGCAGGCCTTATGTTCTTATCATTTACAAAATGTGTGTCCCGCCCAGCCCGGGCGAGGACTATGCAAGGAGGACTCCCCGGTGCCTGCCAGCCGCTCCCGGCCCCCGCTGCCACCCCGAGAGCCTCCCACACATTCCCAAGCCCCCGTGGCGGCCCCACCCCTCACCTGGGCTGAGGGGGTGCCAACAGCCGCCCGAATGACGCCTCTCAGCCAACGAGCCCGTCTCCGAGGAGCCTGGCCAGAGCGAGACGTCGGGGAGCAGGAGGGAGAAGCTGAGCCCAGTGCTGGGCAGAGAGGAGGAGAGCCGCCTGACCCGTGGC